>NC_140046.1:6827351-8287351 GCF_963513975.1 Fringilla coelebs | reverse complement strand
GTTTTTGTACACAGGCTTGCTGAGTTGAAAAATGGGAACCATTCAATGGGGTGGGCAACGAGGGGATGCACCACCAGAGACCAACTCAGCCTCTCTATCACCCCAGTTCAGGACATTGCTGAGCACAGACCCAAACCCTGCCAGGACCCACGCAGCCTCATATGCTACAAAACTTGTAGGAACCAATAAAAAAAAGAGAATTTCCAAACATCAAATCACCCCAACACCAAAACCCCCTCCTGCTTCAGCCAGAAGCACAGGAAGCAGCACGCTGACCCTCATCCATCCCCACCCCACAGCAATCACAGCATCTCCATTTGGACCCTTGGGACTGTGAATTCATTCCTCAATCAGCTCCTCTCAAATGGGTGGGAAGGAAAAGGCAAGGGGTGCAGCAAGGGGGTGAATGCTGCACTCAGCTCTTCACTGCACATGCAGCCAGAGCAGGTAAATACAGAACAACTTCACAGTGGGCAGGTAAATATATAAATAGGATTTATTTCAGCCACTCTGCCTCGTCCTCTGATAACCCGCTGACCCAGAGAGAGCCCCAAAAACTAATCCAAAGCAAAATGCTGTTTTTCCTCAAGATGGTAGGAAGCACCTTAACCTCTACCCAGGGCCAGTGATTTGGGACTGGGAGGAGAAACCAGCCCAGCCATCCTGAAGAGGCTTTGCCCAGGAGCTGAGTGTCATCTTGCATCTCTCCAGCATCTTCAAGGAGCAGCCCCAAACCACCACCCCCCCAGATACCAGCACCTCCAAGGAGGGATACTGCCCCATCCCCATGAACACCTCCCCCAGCCCCCATGTGATTGCCTTGCTACTGAGGACACAAAGCACCCCAAAGTGAAGCAAAATCATCACTGGGAAGGAAGTTCCTGGGCCTAAATGCCTGCCATAGCATCACTGGAAAAGCGGGTTAGTAAAGGAGGGAGGACAGAAAACCCTCTGGCACTCCCCCACACAGAGGGTTGAGAGGAATGGTGTTTGCTGGAAGGGTTTCCACAGGTATCACAATGGCTTTCAGGCAGGGAGCACACACTGGGGGTACAGACTCAGCCTGGCACCCCCTGAACCAGGCCCAGGCACAAACAGTGTCATGGGGAGGAGGAAGGAGAGAGAGACCCCAGCCCCTGTCCTGGCTCACACACAGGGGGCTGCTGTTTGCACCAGTGGCTGCAGTTTTGGTTTGGGGAGTGTGGAGCATGGGGACATGGAGCAGCACATGTAGACAAGGAAGCCATCAGCCAGCACTAGGAAGAGAGTCACCCTCCTGCTGCTCTCCCCACCTGACAGGAGACATTTCCCCTTCCCCTCTCCTGGTCTTGCACCTCCAAGGTGCCAGCTCAAGCTGCCACCAGGCACCAGCTTCCACGGCCCATGGGGACAATGCCACAGCAAAGTCCACCCAGTGTGGACATGGATGAGACCCCCACAACATGCAAAAGCCTTCTTGGATTGTGCAGCATCCACAGCAGCAGCTCCCCAGAGCAGAGACAATTCCACATTATTTTGAATGATCATGTTCAAAATAATAAAGGACGCCTACGTGCTCAAATGCATTGACAGCAACCCAGCACCAGCCCAGGAGTTAAAAATAGCCCTTTCCAGGAGTGCCAGCCCTGACCACAGGCAGCCCTGGCCCTGTGGGACACACACTCTCTGTTCTGTCCATTGGCATCACCACATCAGCTCCATGGCACACTCAAAGGTCAGCAGGTGTTGAAATATGCATCTTGCTTGCAGAAAAAAAAGAAAAAAAAATTAACCAAAAGGAGAAAAAAATACATTCAAGGACCCTATGCTGCTTGGGGAGAGAGAAAGAAATGAAGATGGGGAGAAAATTTATTGGGGTTCAAGCCCCAAGCCGAGCAGGTAACATTCAGAGAGGACTGAGGTGCAGAGGGGAGAGAAGCATCACCCTTGACAAATGTGAAAACAGAGGAAACATTTGCATTACAGCAGAGGTACTGGAGCTGTCTTTTACCATGGAGAGCCTTGTGCAGGCAGGAACAGGGCTGGATTTCTTCAGGTGTAATTCCCACAGAGATAAAGACCTTGGTTTCCAACAGGCAGTGGTATTGTACACAAATTACAACAGAAAATGTGGGGAAACAAATAAGTTTTCAAGAGAGCACATAACCTTCAGATGGGTGGCAGAGGGAAAGCTGGTGGGTGGCTGTGGGGGACAGTACCAGTGAGAAGTGGGGCTGATCTCACTCTCCCACCCTCCAAAGGAATAAACCTTTAGACAGGTGGGGGGAAAAATTAGCCCACCTAACCAATAAGTATTTGAGGGACACAGATAAATGGGTGCAGCAGGATCCAGCAAGGAGCCTTGGGAAGGGCACAGGTGGGTGCTGGGTCTGTCCCAGAGCAAGGTCTTCACTTTGAGAGCTCATGTGGGACTGGATGCATCAGGCTGATCAGCTCATGACACCAGTCAGGCTTGTCTCTCTTAAATATCTTTCTTCTCCCCTCTCATTTTAAACAAACAAAAAATCCCCCCAAAAACAGCCTGACACTAATTCTGACAGGTTTAATAAATGTTTCATGTCCTGTTAAAGGTCACCACCCACTCACCTCTGCCTGGGGATGTGCAGTAACAGCACTGGGACACTCTGCTTGGGCTGTGCTCTTTCATAAGGGCCCTGATGCCCAGCCTGGCACTCCCAAGGAGCTTGGGGCAGGGCTGGCAGGAGCCCGGCACATGCAGTGAACCCCAGCTAACCCCTCACCTCTGATGGCACAGGGTGCCCAGAGCAGCTGGGGCTGCCCCTGCATCCCTGGCAGTGCCCAAGGCCAGGCTGGACAGGGCTGGGAGCAACCTGGGACAGTGAGAGGTGTCCCTGCCATGGCTGGGGACGGGAACAAGATGATCCTTAATGTTCCTTCCAGGCCAAGCCATTCCATGGTTCCATGATTCAAGATCCTGGATGAACTTCATTTGAGGGCATGGAGGTAAACACATTTTGGGGGGCAAAAATACCAAACTCTGGCTCAGGGTAAAATGCTGTAATTTCACTTAAAGGGTTTCTGGGCATTTTTCCCCAGGAAGACAAGATGAAATTACAGCCCAGCAATTCCCTTAAAGGGTGCAGAGCAATTTATTTCCAGTGATCCTCCTCTAATGAAGCCAATTTTTAACCTTGTCAGAAGGTGCATGCAGGCTCGGGGCACTGGTGCAGCTCCCTTCCCCCCACGCCTGCCTTTCCCAGGATGAAAACCTCCAACCTAAACCCCAACCAGGATGTTTATTTAAGACCCAAACCCCAAAGGCATTTTAAACAAGCAAAGTTCCTCACATATTTTGCTGACCAAGTGCAATCCTTCATGGCAGTGATTGCGAGTTTGCACCCAGGGGGTTGTGGGGGTCCCCGCTGCCACCAGGATGGTGCCCCAATGCTCAGGTGGGAGCAAGGATGATTCTGTGGGACCCAGGGACCTGGTGGCATCTTGTGGTGTGCTCAGAGCATTCCAAAACATCTGGGTCTCCACAGCTCAGCAATGTGGTGGCCCAGTTTTTGGGAAGCTGGCCAATGACCCTACCATCACCCCAACAGCCTCACTATACTCCGGTGGGAATTGTCCTCACCAGCTGGAAGGGCTCAACAGCTCATGCTCCAGGTTATTAAGGGGGAGGAAGCCATAAGAAAAAGTCCCTTCTCCATCCATACCAGCCACTCCTGTTTCTCCTAGGACACATCTGACACCAGCCAGCAGGAAGTAGCAGGGGAGCAGCAGCGCAGCAGGCAGCTCCCACTGCTCCCTGCAGCAGCTCTTCAGCAGATGGTGGCTCATAACATCATTATGTTTACCTAACAAGATTGCTTTATTGTAGCCCTCCAACAATAAAGCCAGAGCATCTTAAAGCAGTGGCCAACGCCTGGGCTTTGACAATCCTGGTGCCAAAAAAATATATATGTAATTTTAGATCTTTATATAAATCGTGATTTTAGAGGTCACAGTAATACACTTTTTTTTTTTTCCTCCATACTAAAACAGATGTGACTCACATGCAAGCAAAAAGACATACAATTCAATGCTTTAAATTCTTTTAAGTGCTGGGGTGGGGAGTTGCTGTAGCAATTTGGGTAATGCCACGGGCACACAGAGCTCAACCCCCAATCTACCCAGACCAGGACGCCAGAGACAGCGTTCCTCCTCCTGGCAAGGACTGTCATTCCCTGTCTGCACAGCAAACAGGGTCCCAGCCTTCTAAATAATCATGCAATACAAATAATAAAAGATAATTCCCACATATTTAATCATTACCAGAGCTCTGGGAAGAAATGATAATCAGGCCCCTACTAATTAGGGAGACATAATCCTGCCTTTCCTACAGGTTTTTCCATCCCTGTCTCCTACCCTGCAGTGAAACAAGAAGAAATCCAGCCCAGTGGGAAGGAGTGTAGCTTTGGTGGAAGCCTCAAACAGATCCCAGAGCACAGCCACAGTGGGCACAGCCCCATCCTAGCAATGCCCAAACAGCCATCCCACTGGACTCAGTATCCACCCTACCACCAATGTAACCCATCCTTTATGGTACCTCCTGTGACTGTCCAAGCAGCAGCATCCATCCAGGGAAATCCCTCCCCTTGCCACCAACGTCCCTCTGGGATCTCAGCCCTGCAGCAGGACCAGCAGCTCGTCTCAAGCCTCACCCAAAAGCTCTCAGCACCCTGCAGCATTCAGGGGCAGTGGGCAGGCAGGGAGGGCAGCCCCTGTCCTGGTGCCATCGACGTGCCACGCACGCTGCCTGGCACGGAGCCCTTAGGAAGTGGACAGGGTTAATAGCTGGCATAAGGATTGCTCTCATTAGCAGCAGGGCTGGGTTTGTCCCTTTCATCTGTGTATCCTGTCAGTGTGGGAGTTCTGCCCACCTCCAGGGAGCCACCTCCAGCTCGGTGCAATGGTCAGAGATGTCTCCACTGCCCAGGGCCAGACCTCTGGTGCTACCAGGCTGGAGCCCAGCAGCAAATGAGCAGCCAGGGCCTCAAGGCAAGGTCACCTCCCACAGGTACTGAGTTGTAGGTGGCTTCCCAGGCAGGAGACATCCACACAGACACAGCTGGAGCCAAAGACAGAATGTGATCCCTGCCAAAACCTGGGCACAGAGACGCACTCATGCCATTAAAGGTGGGTGAAGCATCTTCCAGCACAGCAGCCAGATAAAACCATGGAGATCTTTCTCACCCACTGCAGTGTTTTCATTTTCCAGGGTCATCTTGCTCTGGAAGACTCCTGCTCTATAACTTTTCCCTAAGCCAGACCAACTGCCTCTCTGCTCTTCCAAACAAGTTACCTGTTGAAAAACTTTGAAGGTTTTTAGCCAGAGAGAAGGAAGCCAAGGGCTCCTATACAGCCATGCCATGGGCACAACCCATGGCAGGGACCCCATGTACCCATCCTGCTTCATCCAGGGATTTGAAGTGGGACTGAAAAGTCTGCTGCTGGCCATCAAGGCCCAGGCTTCTCCTCCAGGAGAAACCAAGCCAAGCAGGACACACAACCGTGGCAGTGACCAGCATCCACACACATTACTAAAAAGTTCAAGAAATGTTCCAAAAATTAAAAATGGTTAAAAACATCCTGCCCAGGAGTTTTCTTCCCAGCCAACTCTAGTGGGATCTACACCTTAAAGCACCCTCTGGGCTCCCAGGTTTTAACTGTGGGGCTGTGGGAACAGATCCACAACAGGTCTGTGGTGCCCACCACAAGCCTTTGCAGCCACCTGTTCACACCCACCTGGATGGCTCAGGGGCACTGCCAGTCCCCAGGACACCCCACAGGGGATGTCACCCATGGGCAGGAGACATCTGGGCTTGTCTCTTCCATCTCCTGGGGCAGAAGTCCCAGGCATGCAGGTGGGCTCTAGATGGCACATTTCCAGGACCCATCCTGGGTCCACACTAACATACCCACTGACACTTGCTCTGTTTAATGTTAGAGATGTAAAGAAAATTAAGATGGACATCTCAGCCCTCATATGAGAGGTGGAGATTGGCTTTGAGGAGGGACATGCTGGCAAAGGATGATGACATCCACATGGCTGTGCAGCAGCACAGTGACACTCCTTGCTGGTCCCCCACTCATTCCACCCAGATTAATTACCTTTTTAAACCAGCTAGACCAGCACAGAGCAGAGACAAGACAACGTGAAGCCAGAAAACTCCCACAGAAGGTGTTTGCATGGACAAATGTAAATACTGCTCAGCACAGACTGCTCCTGAGGAGGGGGTCCATGTGCCCAGTGCTCTTCTCCACAGCATCTCACCTCAAGGGATGCTTTCCTTTGCTCCCACAGCAAGGAGAGCCTTGCTGTGTTCTGGGTAGGTTCCTAAGGTGGTGATTGGCAGCAGCTCCTGGACCAGGATGGGACATGAGATGGTCCCACACGCCCCAGCTGATTTTGGGGGGTCTCTGGCAGAAACATCCCAGCCCAGTGCTCCACCACTCTTGGGACTGAAGCAAATTTAACCAAGGGGGCTGCACCAAGAAGGAATGAAATAGAAAGTCAGAAATCCCCATGGCCAAAATTCCTAAAGCCCACCTGGGGCCACTGCAGCTTCCTGCAGCTCTTGACTGCTTTTTAAAGATGACATTTCAAGAAATGCAAACTGAACATCCCCTGTGAAGGGACAGGGCTGCCACAGGGCAGAGCAAAGCCCTGGGAAGCTTCACTCCAGTCTGCAAAGAGCTGCCACCTCCTCTGCAAACCTCCAGCTGGGGCTGCTCTCTACCCCCAGCCCCACTGCTCTGGCCACAATCCAGATGGACACCAGACCCCTTCCCCAGAGCTTCCAGCTGGGCTCTTCCCAATGAATGAGCCAATAAATACACATTTAGCTCATGGATAGCTATCTCCATCTCAGGAGGGGCTCCCAGTAGGTCCTTTCCTGTCCTCAAGAAGGTCTGTGGTGGTGGCAAACCTCTGCTCCCCCCTCAAAGCCCTGAAGAAGTTTTGTCATGACCAGCAAGGTGTTAACACAGGCACGCACATGGCTGGAGGAGCAAAGCAAGAACAGTAACACAGCCCCTCATCTGCCCATCATGCCCCTTCCCCAAACCATCACATACCCCTTGCACCTCAGCCCAGCCACCCTGGAGCAGCAGGATCCATTCTCACATTTTCTTCCATGACAAACCACCACCACCTCCACTCACCACAGGCATCTGCAAATGGGTGCTGGCAGCACACAGAATAACCATGCCCTGACACCACTGCCCAAGATGGGGACAGCCAGCAGCAAGCCCTGCACCCAGCCCAGGGGTCAGCCCTGCAGCCAATGTCCAGCTGGAGTCCCCGTGCATTCCTCCAGCCTGGCTGCTGGGGTGCTGCTGACAAAATTCCTGAAGGAAGTACAGGGCATTGATAATTGCCAAAAAACATCTGAGCTATTTCCTGTGGGAGAAGCAGACGGGAATCCCCCATTAACTCCAGTAGCCAGAGGTTGTGTTTTGGCCTGGGACTTTGGGGCTTTGGTATTCTTCTCCTTCCTATAAGCATCACTCCAGTTATATGTGATGCACAACATGTAGGACCTGTGCCCTCCGTGCTGACCCCAAAGCCCACCTTTCTTGTCACCTCCTGCCCCATGCAAGGTTCTTGTGAAAGGAAGGGCTGGGCTGAGTGAGGGCACTGTGTCTCACCCAGGCAGATAGAGCCAGGTTGCTAAACGTGTCCTTGAGCAGCTTCCTGCTCATCTGCCCCAGCTTCTCATTAGCAAACCTGAAGGAGCAGCGACAGCACCAGCAGCTCCTCCAGAGATGGGAAAGCCCTCTCAGGAGGGACAGCAGGAGCAGGCAGCAGTGGCCACCAGAGCATATCCCTGGCATTGCTCCTCAGCTTCTGCAAGCACCACGTGAGGGCAGCTGCTCGATCCCTTCTCCTGTCCACGGAGTGGCAAGACATCCCTGGCATGTGTCACCCCAAAAATGTGGCTTTGAGAGGCCATGCCACCTGGAGAGTCAGGGTGCATGGGAAACCAGTGGTACAGCCCCAAAGCAGGGCACCCAGTCCCTCAGTGGCCACGGGTGGCTCTGCGGGGCTAAAGGGAGAAGAGCAGGGGACCCACGGGTGTTCACTAAACCACACTGCCCTGACACACGGTCCTGACACGCAACCAGCTGCTGACACTGCTCCAATGGCAGCACGTGCTGCTGTGCCAGGGCTTGCTGCTCTGCCTCAGGGCCTGCAGCAGAGGCACTGGGACACTGCCTTCAGCACCCCAGCCCCTCGGCTGCCAGCAGGGTCAGGTCTCATCCTGGTGGTCCCCATATCTGGTGGTCCCCATATCGCTTGCTCAGTTCAGATCGAGCGCTGCAGCAGTTTCCACCAAAGGGGATTCTGTGGGCTCAGATGGGCAACAACCAGCTCAGCGGGTCTGGGTGCATTGTGGGGGCCCCTGGAGAATTAAAGGCTCTCACATCCACAAGATTATTCCCCAGCTACAGCATTTCCAGCAGCTCCTTCAGTGGGAGCAGCACGAAGGGCAGACACCCCGAAGCCGCGGGCTCCCGTAACGCAAGGCCACACACTGATGTCCCCAGGTGGTTCCAACATCCACAGCTTCACACTAACAGGTGACAGATGTGGCAGCAGGCTGGGTGACCAACCTCAAAGTGCCCACAGCAGCTAGTCCCATGGCAGTGCCGTGGTGCTGAGTGACACCTCCCGAAGTGCCCTCGCCCGGCTGTGCCCAGAGCCCACCACCAACAGCCAGGATTACCTGCACAGCACCGCCGGGTCCAAGGCTCACTCCTGCACAAGGCACATTAATAGGATCACTCCAATTTACAGCTTATCCCAGATAAACCCACTGCCAGCCCCACACGCTGCAAGGACAAGGGCACCTGCTCCTCAGGGAGCAACTTTCTCCCTATCACAGTCATCCCTCAGCACCAAAAATCCTCCACTCACCCTGTAGAGGATGCCTGTTCCTTCAGGCCATGGGCCACGGTGCCAAGGCCAGTCACCAGTACTGCTGAAGCCCCAAGCACTTCACCAGCTCAGCACCGTGTTTCTATTTCCAGCAGCACTGCTGCCAATCCCCACACCAGCAAAGAGGAGGCAAGCTCCAGCAGAGCCCTGCTTCCAGCTCCTCTTCCTGCCTGGCACCGTCCAATGTCCAGGGCAGGTGGTGGTCCTGGAACTGCCTTCAGGATGTGGGCCACCACTGAGGACCAGCCTGACATCCCCTATCCAACCCCCCAACTCTACTGCTCCCTGCAGCCCCTTCTGCAGCACTATCACCCTCAACTCCTAAAGCCCTCCCAGCCTTACTGCTTCCTGGCATGCCTTCACAGCCCCCATGAATCCCACCAACCCCAAGGCCCATCATCACCCCCAGCATTCCCCCCACCAGCCCTAGTGATGCCCCAGCTGCAATGAACTCAACACCCCATCAGCTCTAATATTCCCAGCATCTCCAAGCCCTACAGATCTTCAGTATCCTTCCCAACCCTAATAACATCCAGAACCCCTGCAAAGCTCTATTACCCTGCAGCATCCCCCAACCCTAATGCCCTCCCACAGCCCCACTGCCCTGCAGCATCCCCCAACACTATCAGCTCCCAGTAGTCCTATTGCCCCCCTGAACTGTCCCACAGTGATGAGCCTGGCATTCCTCCCCCAGCATCCCTCCAGCCCCAATAATCTCAGCATCCCCCGCAGCAACCCTATTGCTCCCCAACATCCCCCGTGCCTTGATGCCACACTGCACCCCCACAGCCCTATCAGCCCCCACCAGCCCTAATGAATCCCCCAACCCCACCATTCCCCAGCATCCCTCAGCCCTAAAGAGCCCAGCTTCCCCCCCCCGCCCTACTGCCCCCCCAACCCCGCAGCCCTATCATCTCCTCAGCAACCCTACTGCCCACTGACATCCCCCGTGCCTTGCTGTCGTTTAGCAGCCCTGCAGCCGTATTACCCCTCCAGCAGTCCTGCTGCCCCTCTGCATCTCCCAGCGCTCACCCCTACCTAATGTCCTGTGCTGCATCCTCAGCACCACCCTCCCCCAGGATCCCTAATGCTGCCCTGCACACCTCCAGCCCTAACGCTCCCAATCACCCCCCGAATCCTGCTGCCCCCTGCATCCCTCAGCCCAATCCCTCCGCCCCCAGCCCTACCGCTCCCCCAGGCTCCATATCCCCGTGCCCCATCGCACCCAGCACCCCCACATGCCCCCGCCGCTGCTCCCCCCCCAGGGCCGTGACTGGGGGTGGAGAGGGGGACCCGTCAAGAGAGGAGGGGAGGCCAAAACTTTTCCTTACCGCGGGCGGTTGGGGCGCGGCGCCGCTGCCTCCCCCGGCGAGGCTGCGCGGGAGCGGCGGGAGCGGCGGGAGCGGCGGGGGCGGGCGGGCGGGGGCCGGGATGGAGCCGCCTCCCGCCGCCTCCCGCCGCTTCCCGGGCGGAGCCGGTACAACCCGACAGGGGCCTAAAGGAATGAAAAGAAGCCGAGAAGGGGGTGTTGTTTTTTTTTTTCCTCCCCCCCACACACACCCCAAATCGGGCAGGGAGAGCAGTTCTTTGTTCTGTAATCCCAGTAAAAGTGCCAGCCATTCGCCCCGCCGCTAATCCCAACCCCGCGCAACGGCCGCATCCATTGGCTGCCCTTTACACACGGGATTAACCAGCCCGAAAACGGGGAGGGGGGGCTTGTGAAGGCGGGGGTGAGCTCTGGAAGTCCTTTCACGCCGCGCCGAGGACGCGCCGAGACGTACCGGGCCACGCGGGCGCGTCCCCGCCGCGTCCCCGGCGCGTCCCCGGCTCTGGGGTGCCATGGGTGCGTGTCGCCACCTGTTGGTGTTGGCACGGCTGGGTTTGACCTGGTGTCGTGTGGATTGGCATCTCTTGGCACGGCTGGATCCGTCGGGACATGGCATGGTATAGAATCATAGGTTTGGGTTGGAAGGGACCTCAAAGACCATCTTGTTCCAAGCCCCCTTCCATGGGCAAGGACACTTTCCACTGTCCCAGGTTGCTCCAAGTCCTGTCCAGCTTGGCCTCGAACACTTGTAGGGATGGGGCAGCCACAGCTGCTCTGGGCAACCTGACCCAGGCCCTCACTGCCCTCACAGGGGAGAAATTCTTCCCTGCCCTCTGGCAGTGTGAAGCCATTCCCCTTTGCCCTTTCTTTCAAGCCCTTGTTCAAAATCCCTCTCCAGCTCTCATGGAGCCCCTTTAGGCACTGGAAGGGTCTCCAGGTTCTCTAAGATCTCCCCAGAGCCTTCTCTTCTCCAGACTGAACAACCCCAGCTCTTCAGCCTGTCTTCATTAGCAGAGGTGCTTCAGAGGCATAGCACAGCTCAGCTCATCTCAGCCTGGCCCTGAACAGCTCAGCTCAGCTCAGCCTGACCCTGCACAGCTCAGCTCAGCTCAGCCTGGCCCTGAGCAGCTCAGCTCATCTCAGCCAGGCCCTGCACAGCTCAGCTCAGCCAGGCCCTGCACATCTCAGCTCAGCACACCCTGGCCCTGCACAGCTCAGGTCTGCATGTCTTGGCTCAGCGCAGCATAGCTTGGCATGGGGAAAGGAACCCACCAGGAGTAAGCGATGCTTCTCTTGAGTTCCTTGCCGCATGTTGACAAATGGCAAATTAAAATGAATGAAAAACTACTAAGAATAACTTGACACTATTTCAGCCTCGGAAGTTTTAGAAGTACTGACACTTTTCCCTGAAATACGTGTTAGGCAGCTGCTCCATTATCTGCCCTCTCCAGGGCCATGGGGGGAAGAAAACATTTTAAGGGAAAACACCCTTTTTCCAGTTTCTGGAGGAGCATAGAAGGGGGTTTTTCTGTGCTGTTGGGCAACATGCAAGCACCCAGCACCTCATGTGTCACTCCCCATGTCATTAAATCTCAAACTCATTGCACTTGTAGCCATAGCCACAGGGGCCCAGAAAATCCCAGTAGGTTTCCAGTAGGAATATTCAGGGCAAGATAGGTCCCACTGGGGTGGTCAGAGCTGGTCCCTAATTCGTACCTGTGGTGCCTAGGACCGTGAATGGTGTGTGAGAACACACTTGCTGACAAATTAAACGACAGATCTTACTGTGAAGAAAGAAATCAGGGCATCTTTTGGCTAATTAACTTTAAGCCAGCACCTCACCAGAAAAACAACCACCCAGCAAAATTAATTTAACTGGGTCACCAAGAACAGTATGTGGGAGCTGCCTGCACAGAACAGGCAGATTTCCATGTCCTGCTTTTGCTGGTGCCCTCCAACACTTTCCCCAGTATACTGGCTACCCAAGCCTGTGGCCCTGAGCAGGGAAATCTACATGATTAATAAAAAGAGGGTGGGGAAAGGTGCTTTTTGATGCAACAACCCTGTGCTGTGGCTGTGCATGTCCCCTGCTCTGTGCCCTGTGGCCCCACAGTGCCCATGGCAGCAGACAGAGGTTTGGGTAGCTTGGAGCTCCTGCCTGCAGCCATACTTGAGTCAGGATAATGCCAGCATTTATGGAGAGCATTTACAGATCTGTCAAAGGAACATGATTGTGTCTGTAGTGGGAGAATTAAGCATCCCCCAGCATGTGTTCAACTCATCCCCACTGCAAACAGGTTGCAGGCAACACTTTTCAGATCCTTTGAAAGGATGCTGTCCCTCAGACCTTGGCAGAGAGTCCAAGGTGCTTTGGCCAGAGATGAGCAGCTGGCTTGCTGTAACAGCCCAGAGAACTTTTTTGCCCTTTGCCTTCTTGCAGCAGAGCTGGTCCCAAGTCTGGGACCCAAATGCTGAGCATTGGGGGATGGCTGTGTGACAGCTGGCTTTGGGGTCTCGTTTTTCTCCTCACCATTGGAGACCATGAGCTGAAATGAGGCTGGAGACCCATGGGTACCACCCTCGTTCACCAGTGTATGAACAGGGAGCTCAGTCCCAATAGCTCCCAGCAGAGCCTACTCCTACCTGAGCAGGGTATGAGAGTTAGGGACAGGAAGAGGCTGAAACAATCCTGACATTTAGAGAAGAAGCCTGGGAAGATGGTGGGAGGGAGATCAAGGCCACTTGAGGAGATCTCCTGGGACTGTTGCCAGTTGGGGCTGTGGACTTCAGGGAGGAGGTGGACTACCCACTGGGAGTACAAATATTCCACAGGTGTTCCACTGAAACTGGATCCACTCAGGTTAGCTCAGCCCCCCCCACTCTGGGGATGCTCATGCTGATCAAAAAGAGACCTGGTCCAGCTGGGGGACAGATGCTATAGCTCAAATGTACTTTTGTATCTCTTTCCTATCAAGGAAGAAATCTGTCACAACAGGGTAAAAGTGGGGGTAGGATATTTTATTTGGGGGCCAAAAGAGCCACACAAAGCTGTCTAGTGTGAGAGGGATGGTTTAATCTCCTCTATCTCAGCAATAAAGGACTTCCTTGTCACAGTGCCAACAAAAGAAAAGGCAACATCACCAGGAAACAATCCTATCTGCAGAACTCTTTTTTTATATAATTTGTTAATTAATGACTGCTGGGCATCACAAGGATTGTTGTTTTCTCTGATATGCTGATTTCTTCTGTCTCGGTGGAATTGGAGATCACAAAAATAAAATTAAAAAAGGAGAAAAGCTGCTTCTTCAGAAGCGGGAACAGGGGAAAAGTTTTAGTAAAGTCAGGAGAAATTTAATTGAAAGAATGAGTTTATTTCTTCTTCCTGAAGGGGTATTGTGTTCTTTTGCTATAGCAAATTGCTGGTTAAAGCGACCAAGACAAAAAAAAATGGTTTTTAAATTATAGATCAAAGAGCAGGAAGTTTCTGGAAGCCTACCCCCACCTCATATTCCCAGGCAGGTCTCTGGTGAGCAGTGTGGCTGCAGGGGGCTGGCATCACCCAGAGTAGGGCTGGGAGATGCAAAAACCACATGAGGAAAAGCCTAGAGGAGAAAATACTGGGATCTGCATAACTGGGTGGGAGGCTTTGAGGTTTGTGGAGGGGGAAAGAGCTTCTCCAGCCATTATTTTCACTTGGAAGAGCAAGATTTTGCACTCAGAAATTGACCACCGGGTTTGGGGCTGTATTTGTAGCCAGTCCATCCTGTCCCAAGCCAGCTCCTACAAGGACAGCCATGCTTCAAGGCAGCCCAATGTAGTGTTAATTCTTTTGCAAGGTATATGCTGCTGAGTAAAAAATTTGCAAGGATTCCCTGCAAAACCAAAGCTGATATTTGTAGGTCCCAAATATATTTGTAGAAAGACCAGGAAAATGGTTACCCTGTCTCCTTTCCCTGCCCACTGGGGCTCAGTGATGGCTTACACTGACTATATGCTCTGCCTACCTGCACCTCACACACCTCATTGCCCACCCAGTGCCCACAGCCCTGCTGCTTTTTCAACCTGTACTGCTCAAAGGGTTTGCTCCAGTGCATCAACAAAAAGGCTTTTCTAGCTGTCTTGTGGTCCATTGAATTATTTCCATGCTATGGAGAGGCAGTGAAGTGCTACTGAACCAGAGCCTCTGAACAGTGTCCTGGGGAGCAGAGCAGGGAGATTTCCATGCTCTGACTTCCCCCATCCTTCTGACCCTCATGTCACCTGGCAGGAGTAAAGGGCCCTTTCCTAAGCTGATGCCACTGGGGTTGGTTTTGGCTCAGGAGTTCAGGGGATGAAGAATCCTGCACACACCCATCCGAGTACCAGCAAAATCCCAAGGGGACCCAATAACCCAGCCCTTGGTTCTGGGTTCCCCTCTGCAGACTTTAGGCATCATAAAGGGACAGGTGAGGCCCAACCCATGAAATCCCGCTCTGTGAGGTACAAAGGCAGGCATCAGGATTATCCACACACCATGTTTTGGCTGAGAGCATCACCTCCTCCTGACAGCAAGGGTCTAGGGGGTGTGCCTGCCTGAGCCCTGCCCAAGGTCAGGCTGTTATTCATCCATTTTTAATCAAGTCCGCAGCTGAGGTTACAGCCTCAGCCTTTGAAATCATTGCAGAATTTCGCAGTGTGGCTCCAGCTTTGCCTCTTGTCACCTTTCCCGTGGGACTGCAGCCCCAGCAAAGCTCCTTGCTCTCCCCTTCAAGGCTGCTTTCAGCCCTGTATTGCGACCCCCTGGCACTCTACCTGGCTAAGCCTTCACCACTGAAGGCCCACACCCCATTCCATGCTGGGAATGAGCTAAGGGTGTCGGTTCTCTGCAGCCCTGGGGTCTTGGTGCTGGTACCCCAGTGGTGCTGCTGGCCTGGCACAGCCCCCCCAGTGCAGGTTGGGGCTGCCACCCACTCGTGCCCTTGGAGCACTTATGCCAAGGGCAGGAGGCATTGACATTCCCCCAGGGTTTGCACAGTGCAAAAGTAAACTTAACGATGTTATCCACTGATCTGGTAATTAATACCCTGGATTCTTTTTATTGGAATGAGCAAGGGCCAGGACATGCTGGGGGTTTTAATTAAGAGATAGGCTGGAGAAGCGCTTGCTCCCAGTTTTCCCTGGCAGGGGCTGTGCTGGGTGGGGGGTTGAGGTCTGGTCTGCATGGGGTGTCCAGTTCCCCATGTTGGGTGCCTCTGGAGAGGTCCCAGCCCTGCACCCAGCATACCACCTCATACATCTGCTCTGCCTACCCTTGCTCTACATCTATGTGCCATGTCAGACCCCACTGGATATTTTTTGAAGTGAAATGCTCTCAAGATCTTTAAATATTAGGCACAAAATGTTTTCCCTGTGCTGTGCTGGGCTCTGCAGCACCCATCCAGGACAGGGAGCAGGCGGGAATGCTCTACTCGGCAGAAGCAAGGATGCCAGGGTCGTTTTGCTCCAAAACTGCTGTATCTGTAGTTGATCCCGCTGCTATTTTTAATACAGATGCCTTATTGAGATTCAAATGAATGTTTCAAATCCTTGCTCCTTTGCATAATTCTTTTTAATTAACACTTCAAAGGTTTGAACACAAGATCCATACTATTTCCTTAACGAAGTTGACTGAGCCTCCTTTCCCCCTAAGCTTCCTCGACACATTTCTGAGGGATAAAATCAGGGTTGGGGCTGTCTCCTGTGTCCCCTCTGCAGGGGCATGATGGCATTCGGGATCAGCCTCTGCAGAAGCAAGAGCAGAGGGGATCGATGGCTGCAGTGGCTACCATCACTCACCCCTGCCACCAGCTTGACATACACTGGGCAGCCTGAGCTTGGCTCAGAAATCATATTTGAAGTGAAAACGGTCAAGCTCCCTGCTCCACCATCCCCTGCCCCAGCCCCAGCTGGTGCTCTAACACATTTTCACCCCTCATTGAATAAAACCTCTCCAAAAGGAGCCTCCATCTCCAGGGTCACCTTTTGGGCACATTTTCAACCCTCCTGGCACTCAAAAGACCCAGAGGAACCTTTCTTCCTTTTTAAACTGCACTTTGAAAATAAAACCTGGGATTGTCATACAATTGCATTCACTAGGAAGAGCTGTAGCTTTTCCTCAGCTATCCCAAGAGCTGGGAATGATAAAAGGTCCCAAGTGTGTAACAGAGACATAAGCACAAAAGAAACAGCCCAGGTTCCATTCCCACCTTTCCCCCATTGCTGTACCCACAGGGTCTTCCTTTCTTGAGTGGGAGCATCCTCACTTTGCAGGATTGGGACTCCAAGGAACAGCATGGTTTAACACATAGGAAAATAAGCTTCGGCTTTAATTTCTGCAAGTGCAGAAATGATTAGACACAACAAATGGTATAATTAGCAGGATTTAATAAGAGACTGTCCCTGACATGCAAAGGAAGTGGGCCTTTGTTCATCTACAAAAGGCATTAATTTGCAAATACTCTCAATAATAATTTTTTGTTATTTAGACTGATATTTTGAAAGTCTCCAATAAAATGAGAAATCTGGACTAAGCATTCCAGTTGCCTTTCCAAGTGCAGGAATCCAGCTTTGATGTTCTTCTTGATAACATCTTTTTAGAGCCTTGACTGCATCAAATTAAATTCTGATTACTCTGATAGTGCAGTACAACTTCCAAATGTATTCAGGTAACTTTGTTCTGGAATGAAATAAGCTATTTTGACAAGGATGCTTGCTAGGCAGCAAAGAGATGGAGAGGAAAGAGCTGTGCCAGGGATGTAGCATATCCCAGCCTCAATTTCAGCCCTGGGGCTGTGGTGCCCCAGCAAGCCAGGTCATTGGCACTGGGAGGTGTAGCAGGGAGGGGGGACACAGGCAGACTCTGCAAAAGCCAAATTACGCCTTTGGTGTTTCACAAATCTCCCAGCACCAGAACCCAGGGCCATTTGGCCCTTCCAGAGGGGACATCCCAAAGGGATATGCCCTCAGGTGGTGGGCCCTCAGAGCATGGACCATGGCTGGCCACAGGACATGTGTTAGTCCAGGACAGACACATCTGTGCAGAGATATCAGCTCTACCTGCAGAAAGGCCACTTGATATCTCTTGCCTACCTCAGTCCTGGTAAACTCAGCCTTAAATCACTGATCCAGCTGTGGGCACAGGCACAGCATCCCAAGGATGTCCAAGTGATGCCCAAGGTGCAGGCTTGAGGATCCCTGTGCAATCCTCACCCAGTCCATTAGCAGTAGTGCTGCTCCCTGGCCCAAGCTTCACTCCATGGCTGGATGTTAGGATGAAAATAAAGTGCAAATATTATTGTTGGCAGAGATTATTAGCTCCCCCACTGTGATTTAGGCATCTTTAAACTTCATGTTTTATTAATCCTCACTACACAATTAACGGCATCAAAATGTGATGTCTGCAAACAAAGGGATGCACTGCAGCATTATATCTGTAAAATACAGGACTTGGCCACTTGATTGTAGATATGCACATTAAGACATTATATAGTGGGGTTACACAAAAGATGGAGCTGGAGTCACCTGCCCTGAGCAGGGATGGGGTTCTGGTGGCCTTTGCTTCCTGCCCATTCATATTCCCCCCAGGGGAGGGCTGGCTTGATGGAAAACTCGCTGTTTTCTTCCAGCTGTACTGGATAACACCTCCTGTTTTTAGATTGAGTGTTCCTGTAGGAGTTTTGGCTGCAAAAGGGGACTTTCTTGTTGACCTGGAAGCTGGTGTGGGGACAGCTCAACAGCTGCTGCTGGAGCTTTCCTCTCCCTCAGCTGCCAAGATGGGATGATGGAGCAGAGGGTCACAAACCTCCTTGAAGCCACTGTTCAGGGATGGGCTTTGTTAAGATCTGATAAGTGCCAGATGCCTCTGCCCAAATTAAGCTGCAAACGAGACCATATGTGAAAGTCATTAACATTGATTTTATTTAACAATAGTTGTGAGGTAAAGAAACAGAAAAGAGGGGTGGGAAAGAGAGGGGGGAGTGAGACATCAAGTAGAAGACAGTCACCACACATGGACCTTGCAGCGTCTGTTGGTCCTTCACCCTGGGCTTCACTGCCCATCTGCAGCACCTCATGTGACTGGGTAGAAGCCACTCCTGAAAAACAAAACAATGAATGTAAAACCTTCATCAACCCCTTCCCCACACTAGCATTGGGCTGAGCCCCATAGACTTTCTGCAGCTGGAGATTTCTTCCAAGCAAACTTCAAATGAATTATTCTCCTTCCAGCTGCTGGAGGATATTGAAACCCATGGGAGCAGACAGTGCCTTCAGCACCCACTGTGGAAATAAGCCACACAGTGCCCCAGGGACCAGCTGTTCTTGCACAGATATTTTAGATGCTGAAACCTTGCACTACACAGGGCCCAGAAGCTGCTGGAGAAATAGAAAGTCTCAAGTTTTTTATTCTTGACAGAAATTTCTGCCCACCTTAAAAAAAAGAAAATAGGGGGATATAACAGATCACACTGCACAGACCCTGTTATAGCTTTGGAATAAGGCTGCAGTGGCCAAATTTCAGGGTGTTATTGTTAGTCACCTGTAATTTTCTTGGGGTCTCACTCTGGAATCAATCCATCACCTGCAAACCTCACCAACTATTTGAAAAGAGTTTAAAACTTTCAGGTAATTCTGATAGTGAAGAATTTAACTTGAAGTCCGGAAAAAGGAGGAGCCAGGAAACAAGGAAGAAAGCATCCCAGTTCTTTCCCTATATTCTAAGACAGCTGGCAGTGCATTTCTGTAAAGGATTTACAACCCATGAACACAAAAAAGACAGCAGGAGGAGATGGGTGTTTTGTTGCTGTATGAGTGCTGCTGAGCAAGGGCATAGGCCACAGACAGTCAAGGACATTCCCAACTGAGAGAGGATTTAGCATGGAAAAAGCACCAAGTGCCAACAGTGCTGCATATTTAATTCAGAGTAGTTCTACAGTTCTTATAAAGACTCAGAAGTTATGGGGTCCTACTCATGCACTCAGCTGAGAGGCACTTTCCCAGCCGGCAAGAAGAAGGAGCTAGAACTAGTGTGGGCTTCTGCCACTACCTTTCCAGTGCCTGCACAGGAGCTTGAAGTGAAGGAAAAAATTCAAGCAAAGCCATCTTGGTAACGTTTCTCAAGTCCTGACCCTGCAGCAGAAAGCCTGGAAGCTCCAAGATCCCCCCTTCTGCTTTGCATTTTGGCATGGGAGGTGGAATTAAGCCCATCAGAGATGGCATTCTAATTTCTTTACAACCTGAAACACCACGTGGGGCAGGAGATATGCCAGGAAGGAATCACACTCCTCTGGCCCCAAAGCAGAGGTATTCCTGGGAATCTCAGCAGCCCTAGCACTTAGGGAACACCTTATCCCCTTCCCACAGAACCCTCACAGCCAGTGGGATGAGGAAATGGGATCCCAGCATTCAGCCAGTCACAGACCTGGATTGGGGTCTGTAGCACTTCTGTAACCTTGCCTTCAGCTGCATTTATATCAGTACCATTATGTGTGACAGTCCCTCCATCTGTCATGCTACCATGATTGGTCTCAGGGTCACCTGCTGTATCTGACTGTGACTGTATAAAGGGAAATGTATTTGTGAATGTACATGTGTCACAAGGAAATTATTATGAAAATGGGGCTAACTAAAAGCATTTTATTAATGACCAAATGATGATCTAATGGTAATTAATCAATGACTGAATGAAAATCAGAGAGTAATCAAATAGTGAGCAATCAAGAATTGAATATTTGTTATACAGGGATTTGACCATGGTTTGAAGATTACTTAAATGGTAGTGTAGACAATGATTTAAATTATTATTTATGTGGAAATTTAGACAATGATTTAGTGCTCAAACACTCTGCTACCTACTCCACTTGTCATAATTAAGCTATAGCTGGTTATATAGAAGGTGCTGGCCCTGACAGCTGTGAGGGCTTACTCTTGTGGTGAGAGAGCCCTGGAGACTCTCTGGTTACCAGATGCATGGAAAAAACCACAGGATATCACTGAGGAGCAGGGCCCTCCATCCCACCACACTTCTGAGTCCCAGTGGGTGTGTCAGATGTGCAGCAGCCACAGCTGGCCAAGCCAGAGCTCCCACCACCGTGCTCTTCCCAGCCCCACAGAAAACACCACCTCAGTCCCCTTCTGGGCTGCCCATGCAGGCCCTCTGGAGACCCACAGAGAAGGCAGAGGGAAGGGCTGCTCTTGCAGCACCACCTGCTTCTGTCAAGGCTGGACTGGGCATTCCCAGTGCTAAGCCAGCCCTGCTGAAGGAGCACTCACGGTCTGCAGTGCTCTCTGGAGGAGATGTTCTCCATGCCTGGGCTTTGCAGCATCTTGGATGAGATGATTCACATTGCTCCAGGACTGGCAGCTGCACAGGGTAATCAGGTCTGCTGTGGAAGACGTCTGCATTGATCCCTTGGCTTTGAGTGAGGAGACCAGACCTTGCTCACCCTCAGGACTGTGCCTGCCTGCCCAGGACAACAGGCACGGCATCCTCCCTGCCCTGTCGGGTGGGGAAATAAAGGCACAAATAGAGAGAGAGGGAGGAAAAAGAATATCAGCAGTCTGTAGATCTTGCATTGGTACTGCCACATGGTGTGTCCAGATCTGGGCTTTAGAGACAAAGAAAAGACACAAAAGGAGAGAAAGGAGCGAGACAGGGTGGGGAGGGGGAAGGAGAGGAGAGCCACTCCCTTTTATAATTCACCTGAGTGCCCGCCTCTTATGCAAACTAGATTTTTCACCTGTTTCGTTGGTGCATGCACAGCCATTCTCCAGGTAGCGACTTGGGGGTGGGGACTGAGCATGACTCTCAAGGCAGAGCAGGAACTTGGCTCAGAACAGGACTGCCCCACCTCTGCGGGATCCTCACTTCCCATCAGAACTTTCCTGTTTTAAGAGGAAATATTTGAGATAAAACATGTTCAGGCCTGGTCATCCACAGTCCTGGAGCACATTGCTTAGGATTGCATCCAGATTGTTCTGGACTATTTCCAGTGAGGGAGACTCCACATCCTCTTCTGAGCAACCTGTTCAGTGCTTGGTGGCTCACACAGTAAAGAAGTTCTGCCTCGTGTGCAGGTGTAACTAGGTGTAACTTCATGTGCATTGATTTCTGCCCATTGCCTGTTTGCTTATTGCTTAGCACCACTGAGCAAAAGCAGACTCCATTCATCCTCTTTCCTTATCAAGGAAAACTTGCTCAAGATTAATTTCCTCCTCACTATTTTTTTTTAATAGTGGCTGTTTTCCAATGCCATTTGCAGACAGAATTGTGATAAATTCCCGTTGTCAATACACAGATTTCAATGGAAGAGTCTATTTCAGGGCAGTAAAATAACTGAATCCAAACAGAAGGGAAAGAAAAAAACCCCAAAAGCTACCACTACTGCAGCCAAAAGTATGAGAGGTGCCCTCATGCATTTTTGTTTCTAATGACAAATAGCTTTGAAATAAACTAATCTCAAAAGCTTTTAAAGTTTTTATAGAGGGGGACAGGGTGAATGGTGAATGGGACCCTCCCTCACATGGAGGGGTGTGTGGGACCCTCCATTATCCAGAGTGATGTGTGGGACCCTCCCTCACACATAGGAGCGTGTGGGACCCTCCCTCACCTGGAGGGGAGTGCGGGACCCCCCCCTTCCCCCTCACAGAGAGGCTCTGGGGCTCCTCTCACGCGGAGCTTTTCGGCCTCCGTGCGCGGAGCGGGCCCGGCTGTGCGGGAGGCTCCGGCCGCGCGGGGGCGCTGCCCACCCGCGCATGCCGGTTTCCCCGGAGCGCGGCCATGGCGGGCGCGGCGCGGAGCGGGGGTAGCGCCGTGTGCCGCTCCCGGGACCCCGCCGTGTACCGCTCCCGGGACCCCGTCCGCAACCTGCGCCTACGGTGAGCGCCTGCCCGGCCCCGGCCCAGCTCCGCCGGCCGGCACAGCCCTGACGCTCCGCTCCTTCCCCGCAGGGTCCGTATCCAGCGGGTCTCGCCGGCCGGGCCTCTCCTGCCGCGGGTGCCGCCGCTGGCCGGCCCCGAGCGCCCGGGCCGGGCCGACCGCGCCGCCGATGCGGGAGCGGTGCCGCTGCGGGTTACCGCGACCTCTCGCGCAGGCGCCCAGAGACCCCCGGAGGACGAGGAGGAGGAGGTGGAGGTGGCGTGGCAGGAGAAGCTCTTCAGCCAGGTGGGTGCACGGAGAGGGGGACGGGAGGGAGTTCGTGGAATGGGTCAGACCGGAGGGGATCACTGGGGTCATCCAGTCCGACTCCCCTGCTCAGGCAGGGACCCCAGAGCACGCTGCTCAGGCTTGTGTCCTGAGCTGTGGCTTCGAAATACCTCCTTAGTGAGGGAGACTCCACGCCCTCTCTGGGCAGCCTGATCAGAGCTTGGTAACCGCACAGGGAAGAAATTCTTCCTTGTGTTCAGGTGGAACTTTCTGGGCATCAGTTCCTGCCCGTTCCACTCGTCCCATTGCTGGTCCCCAAAGAACAGAGTCTCGTCCATGCTCTGACCCCTCCTTGCAGACACTGACAGGGATGAGGTACCCTCTCAATGTCTCCTCTCGAGGCTGAACAGCCCCAGCTCCCTCAGCTTTTCATCGTAAGAAAGGTGTTCCTTGATGAGCTTTGTCACCCTCTGCTGAACCTGCTCCAGGAGCTCCATGTGTCTCCTGTCCTGTCCAGAACTGGACAGGCTTGGGGGAGCTTCCTGACACTCCCTTTTCTGCACCTCACTGTGGGGTTCCTTGTTTCAGGGTGAGCTACTGTGCCCAAGGCTTTGCAGGTGGGCATCAGTGGTGCTGCTGGCTGCCACATGCCTGAGCAGTGTTGGAGCTGCTCTGGAGCTTGGTTATTTACTGGGATTCCCAAAAGGTCTTGTCTCTGGTGTGGCTTTGGAAAAAAGCTGAAAAATATTTGTGGCTTTTCCAAAGCTGGTGAGAGGCAGCTGTTGTGCTTTACCTGTGGTGCTGTCAGTTTGAGGTGGATCTGTACACGAATGAGTCAGCCTGCCAGACTCCCCTGGACTGGCAGTACCATGAGGAGATCCGGAAACTGGAGAAGGCTGGAGGTCGGAAGAACTGTCGCATCTTCACCTACACCGACCACGACCGATTCACCAACCTAGAGGAGGTACCAGCTCTTAGTTACTCTGTGTCTGTCAGAACTTCCAGTCCTACTGCAAGAGGGAGCATTTCTTGGTTCTCAGCCGGGTAGATACCCTGAGTGCAGGAGAACACACTGCTGCAAAGCAGTTTCCCCATGTGCCCCAGACCTGGGGTGGGATGTCCTTGGTTCAGAGAATGGTCAGGACAGCCAGAGGGACTTGGCTCTGTAGGAGCGCTGCTCTATAGGAAGCTTGCTGGGTGGAGTGAGCTGCATTTTGCCACCAGAACAGTGAACAAATTCTGCAGTCATTTAGCAATTTGTCCTTGTACGTGGTTGTGTGCATATCTGTTCTCTCCTCAAAAGGAGAGCTGTGTTTGGGAGAGATGTCCAGTGAAGCTAGTTCCTGTCTGTTCTTCCAGCTCTGCCAGAAGGTAACGGACTCGGATCATGAAGTGCCATCGTATCTGGTTGAGAGGATGGCCAATGTGAGGAGGAGAAGACAGGACCGTAGGCCTGTGTGAGTTCAAACTTGGGCTTGGAGCTTGTTCATGCAGGTTTTGTGGGGCTGGTGCCCCAGCTGTGGGTCAGCCTGGTCCGTTGGCACTGGTGGCATGTGCTGTGTCACACGTGTAATCCAGCACTCTGACTCCTCATCATGGTGGGTTTGGTGCTGCTGAGGTGAGCTGTGACTGATGCTGTTCTCTTGTTGACAGAGAAGCAAGTTCTCTGAAGTCAAAAATCATCACCTGGGAACCTTCAGAAGAATTTATAAAGAACAATCATGTAATTAACACACCTGTCCAGACCATGTACATCATGGGGGACTTGGGACCTTACGGGAAGTAAGTAAAATCCTGAAGTGATCGTAATTTTCCAAAAGAAAATCCATCTTTCCTCCTTACTCAAAACTCCTGTTTCTTTCATTAGTTTGGGGGGGAGAATTCCAGGAGTTCAGTAACGTGGGCTGCTATTTCTTTCTGTCTCTTTCTTCAGTTGGGAGGTAGCTGTGTGTACATCCAAAAGGCTTCTAAACCAATGTAGGAAAGTGTGTATGTGTTCCCTTCTGTACCCCCAAGTTCCTTTACCAGCTCTGGTGTTCCAGAGCAAGAGAGTGTCCATGTTCTCTCTCCATGTTCACACTGTGTTTTCCTGGTGTCCTCCTTCAGGCTTGGTCAGAGGGAGTACGAAAATGTGCTTTGCACAATCAAGGTGGATGGCAATGGGGTGATCACAGTGAAACCTGACTTCACTGGCACCAAAGGAGCCTACCGGTGAGTGCAACAGGGCTGGGACCTCTCCTGGGTCTGGGGCTGGGGGCTGAAATGGCTGCTTCCTGCTCACCCTTCAGGCAGGGGATCAGCACTTTAATTGAGAAATACTTCATTTATTTCTAGGGAAATATTATTGTGTGCTTATGCTCAGTATCACTGTGTGTGCTGTGCTGTGGGGGGCTTTGGGGCAAGTCTCTGGGGATGCAGGTTATCATGGAATCATGGAATGGTTTGGGTTGAAAGGGACCTTAAAGCCCATCTTATTCCACCCCCTGCCATGGCAGGGACACCTTTCCCTAGCCCAGGCTGCTCCAAGCCCTGTCCAAACTGGCCTTGGGCACTTCCAGGGATGGGGCAGCCACAGCTGCTCTGGGCAATCTGTGCCAGGGCCTCCCCACCCTCAGAGGGAAGAATTTTTTCCTAATATGCATCTAATCCTGCCCTCTGTCAGTCTGAAGTCATCCCTCCTTGTTCTATCACTACATCCCTTGTAAAATTACATTATGCATGTGGTGGATGCAAGCAAGTCTTCCATTTTGGGGCAATGATGGTGGCAGGTACCTGGGAGTGAGGAGAGGGCTGTGAGCACCCTTGTCTCACTGCGCAGGCTGGGTAGAGGGGACACTGCTGGGTCAGGAAGGCCCCATTGATACCTGTGCCTATTCTCTGCATAATGGGGGAGTTTTTCCCATGTGTTTTGGGGCTCTGCAGGATCGAGCTGGGTGGAGAGAAGCGAGAGGTGTGGGAATACACTATTGAGAATGCATCTGCCCAGGTGCAGCCAGAGGAGGAGGAGCGTGAGCAGCGTGTGTTCAGAGAAGTAAGTACTGGCCACAGAGCATATTCACTAGTTCTGAGAAACAGAAGCAGCTCAGATCATCATGGAAGATGTAACTGCTGGTGCTCTGCACACCTGAAGGGACAAAATGTCACTGTCTTGAGCCTCATCATGGTCAGGGGTCTGAGAACTACAGCAAATACTCTGCTTCATCCCTTATTCCTTAAAGAGACTTTGTCTGTAGTTGTCCTTCCTCTGGCTGCAGTGCTTTAGAGAGTGAGAACTGATGCAAGAAACCACCCAACTCCATGCTTTCCTAGTGTCACCTGTCACTATTTTCCTTCCCTTTCCTTAATTTTCTTCTTGCTGCCTGTATATTTATTAAATGATGTCTTGTTACCTGTAATGTCCCAGGATATTGGGATCCCATTTCACATCTTGATTTTTCTGAATTGTCTTTTTGTCTCCTGACAGTTTATGAAAGTAGTTTTTGGTTTAGATTTTTACTTGTGCATTTCCTTACTGGTTTTGTGGTCACCAAGGAAATCATGATTTCACTACACTGATCTCTGCCTGGCCATTTCCTTAGTATAGTTTGTACCTGTGTTTTTCAGATATAATTTAAGACCTGATTCTTCAGAGCTTCTTTTCCCTTAAAACTGGCCCTGGAGAACCAAAACTGAAGTTCTGTGCAGTGTTAGCAGTTATGCATCAGTGTTCCATTAGATAATTGTATTCTCTATATTTGTTGTAACAACCCCATATATGCTAAGCCTGTTAATGACTTGAGTTTAAATTATATATAGTTTTAAGTTTTGCAGTACATGACAGCAGATATAATCAAAATGCCACTCTTTTTGTTGTTGTTGTTGTTGTTGTGTGTGTTCCCAGCTGTACGGGCGACACAGGGATTACCTCAGTGGGCTTGTGGGCTCAGACTTTGAAATGGTGAGTTCCAGAGGCACTGACAGGGACTGGAGCTCTGTTGTCTTTGGTGACCTGGCTCACACTGTTTGCACTTGTAGCACAGTCTCCAAAGACTGTTTTGCTCTGGAGGGGGGTGGGCAGCTTGTACCTTGTGGCTTCAAGCAGAAAATTGGGTCAGAAGGGACAAGTGGCAGTGGATTTGGGGTCTGCAGAGATCCATCCTGTCTGTTCAGGGCCTGCTGAACACTGCAGTCTCTCTGAGGCTGTGTGCAGTGCCTCAAGGCCTGTGATTCTAGTACTTTGAGAAGGAAGGAGGGTTTATGTCTTCAGGGACAGTGATTGCTGTTAACTTCTTCAGTGTTAAACAGCTCTATGTGCCACTTTGTGCAAATAGACAGGCCCTCAGACTCAGACTCATGCAGTTCCCATTCTCACTGAATTATCCAAATTGCACTCTTTTTTTTGCTCAAATACCATTTGCCAATACAGTGAATACAAATCAGTGAAATACAATACAAAACAGTGAAAGTTGTGCTTTCCAGTACTTTGATAGAGTGTCTCAGTGCTTCCCCCTGCTCCCTCATCTTGGTCAACTGCAGGAACATGACAGAAGCAGGACTGTTATTTCTGCAAGTGGCTGCTCACTGTGTGTTCTATTGACCTTGACATCTGTAAGAGACCTATTTACAGAACAGTAAATTCCTGTGGGCTGGGCTTTGGGGGGTTTGGTCTCTTTAGAGCCTCTTTCCAGAGGGACTGTTCACTTCTGGAAGTGATAGAACAAATCATGCCTCCTCCCTGGCCAGAGCAGTAAATCATTCATGTCCAAAAAACCCATGAAATACCTGTGTGAGATGCTGTTGGGAAGGAATTGGTGAGGTTGCACCAGTGGTTGGTGAGCTCTTTATCTTTTTTATCTGCTAATTTTTCCAGCCTCTTCCTGGTACTCTGAGACTTTTCGTGAATGGAGAAATAGGTGAGTTCTTATTCTAAACAGTAATAGGGGCCAATGTGGGTGTGCTAGGATGACTGAGGGTGTGATCCAAGGATTTTTGAATTCCTAGATTCAAGAGGCCATAGAATCCTTTACTTCCTCCTTCTCCTAACTGTTTCCTGCAGACTAATCCCTTGAGAGGCATTTACAAATGCTGTAGCTGTTCTAAGAAGGCCTAGATCTCAAAAAAGGAGAGCAGATTGCTATAATATCTATTAATTTCTCAAAGAAACCAATTAAATGTGTGAACTCCCTCATCTGGTTAGTGAAAAAGAGACAGAGCTAGTCTGGAGGAGGAATCTTCTCTGTGGGTTATCTCCTGTTACTTTGAAGGCTTTTCCCAGCTTCCAGCACTAACTAATTTTCCTTGAGGTTATTGGTGGTGTCTCTCCCAAAATTCTGCAGTGAATGCAGGAAGAATTTGTATGGAATCAAATAGCTGAAGTTCATTCTCTCCTCAGTTTCAGCTCAAGGCTATGAGTATGACAACCTTTATGTGCATTTCTTCGTGGAGCTGCCTGACCGTGAGTATTCACATTCCCAGCCACATCACAGCAGTTGAAGAGGTGGAACAGGCTTTGGCTGGTTCATCAGACCAGCTCTGCTGGGAGTCAGCAAAAATTAATATTGAGGCTGGGATCTAGTCAGAGGCCTTCAGAGCTAAAATGGCAGAACTCATCTCAGGGTGGGACATAGAGGTGGTGGTGCCCAGTCTGTCCAAACTTCATTCCTTATCTTGCAGAGAACAGCCTTCCTGTGCTCCCCACCCCAGTGACCTTGTCTGATTTCAGTGCTTGCCATCATGCTTTGTGCTGATATTAACATATTAAATTTTGATGGACAAATAAGGCTCCCAGCACTACATGCATATCCTGCTACATGTTTAATTCTCCTAAAACTATGGCTCTGCCTCCCCTCTCTGGATATATCTGTCAAGATACCACTTCTGCTACTCAGTACATTTAAATAAGGCTCTGCTTTTCTCTTGACCTGAGCTGGTTCTTTTCATGGACAGTTCAGGATGTTCTAAAGAGCAGTGCCTGGAACAGGACAGGGAAAAGTCATTTGAGGAACAGCTGAGAGAGCTGGGGGGGCTCAGCCTGGGGAAGAGGAGGCTCAGGGGGGACCTTCTCACTCTCTACAACTCCCTGACAGGAGGTTGGAGCCAGGTAGGGGTCAGGCTCTGCTCCCAGACAAGTAACAGGAAAAGAGGAAACAGCCCCAAGTTGCATCAGGGGAGGTTCAGGTTGGATATGAGGAAGAATTTCTCCATGGAGAGGGTGGTCAGGCATTGGAGGGAGCTGCCCAGGGCAGTTCCATCCTTGAAGGTGTCCAAGGAATGACTGGATGTGGCATTCAATGCTCTGGTCTGGTAGGCAAGGTAGGGATCAGTCACAGGTTGGATTTGATCATATTGGAGGACTTTTCCAACCTTACTGATTCTGTGAATTCATGTTACCCGGCTCATCAGGGACTGACAGTCTCCTTTGAGCTGCTCTGGTTTGTGAGTTTGGCCTCGCCCCAAGCCTTCATCTTCTCCTGTCCCCTGCAGAGTGGTCAAGCTCCCCGTTCCAGCAGCTCTCAGGAGTGACACAGACCTGTGCCACCAAAGCAGTGGGCTGGGTAAGTTCACTTTCAGACCTGCAGAGCAATTTGAACAGGCAGTCTCTGGAGGGGAGCATGTGTAACAAACTACAGATATACTCAGCAAATGTCTTGAGTTGGGGGCTCCTTTCAAGACCAGAGCAGGTTTGGGGTTCTCCTTATTCTCATTATACTTGTCATTTTTGTGTTTTGAGCTTTGATTTTTGTGTTCTCCAATGCTTTGAGTTAACCAAGCATTGTTCCATCTTGCCTGGGGCAGGAATGTGCATAGACTCTATGTTGATTTTGAATTTTATCAGCTTTTTAATGTATTTTATATGTTTTCATATTATAAAAATAGTTATCATACAACATTTTGGCAATACCATTGTTTGAGGTACTGTGCTTGACTTGGCTCCTGTAAAGTTTGTGGCTGCCCTGTAATAATGCAATTGACTGAGGTGTGTCACTCCCCTTTTCCATTATTTTCAACATCCTATTCCATTGACATGGCACTAGGGAGTGTATGCAGGTCCATCCTGCAGTCACATGTTTGTTAGTGGGATGTAATTGATCTTTTTGGGCAGCATCACCTGCTTTCTACCATTAGTTCCTTTCTCTCAGCTCTGTGCCCTCTGCAATGCTGCTGATGAATTCTCCAGGAATCTGATCTCCGCCCTGTTCTTTTCCTAGGATAATGTGGCATACTTCTGCTACCCCTTCACTGTGGATATGTTTTACACCCAAGAAGATGAAGGTGTGTTTCCTTGTTACTCTAAAATCCTTTGGTCCCGGTGTAGCTGTCATGCTGTCTGTCCTGTTGGAGATGAAAGACCTGAGGGAAACGTTTTTGGTTCAACAAAAGTTCACCCTGTCACCACGCAGCCCCTGGACACATCCTGTGTTTGCCCAGGAATCCATTAGCATTTTTATGGATTCATTGATGTTGCCCTGTTTCTAGGCTGTAGGCAGCTTTATCCAGTTGGAAAACTACTTGGATCTCGGCTTGTCTCTTTAAACCTGGAGTGCAGGGCTGTGTAGCTGTGCCTGCACAGAGCCCTGGGATGCTGCAGCTGGAGAACCAGGCAGCTTTTTTATACACAGCTAAAACTCTGTGCTGAGTCTTACATTTGTAGACGTGCTCAGTGACCTGTATAATCCCTAGATAGTTCATGTCACTTTGAAACTTCAGCTCTATTTTAAGCTGAGCTTCTCTGCTGCCTGTTCCTGCTGCTTCTTCACCAATCCTATTGCTCTGTGGATACAATTGCTAGGGACAGCACTGTGGCATGCCTTGCCACTTGAATCCAATGTACACTTTGGATCTGGGTATTCAACCGACACTAATGAATTTTCAGACTAGAAGAAACAAAATGAGTTTGTTTCACTGTGGAAAAAAGAAATACTTGGAGAGATGTAGGAGAATCCAAGTTAATATTCCCCCAATAGCAGTGAGAAAGGTCAGAGATAAACAGGTTCTGCTGTTTGGGTTCAGATATTTCACAAAAGATTATCTCATCTGCTCAAAGGTAATTGACAGCCCAGTCTGGACTTGCTCTTAAAGCATTTTTTCTATTTTTTTCCTCAATAATTCTGTTTTCAGCCTCAAATCTGAGGGTTCAACTTTTGTAGGGGAAACTAATCAACTATAAATAATTGTTAGTCATTGTAGAAGAAATACAGAAAGGACTGTGGTGGAAGGGTGCTGGAGTGTGTTCAGAGAGGGAGCAGAACTGGGGGAAGAGTCTGTAGAAATGGAATAGCTGAAGGAGCTGGGCAGACTCAGCCTGAAGAAAAGGAGGCTCGGGGAGGACCTTCTCACTCTCTACAATTCCCTGACAGGAGGGTACAGCCAGCTGGGGGTTGGGATCTACTCCCAGAGAGCAAGGGGCAGGACAAGAGGAAACCTCAGGTTGCTCCAGAGGAGGTTCAGGCTGGACACTAGGAGGGATTTCTTCCCATAATGGGTGTCAGGCACTAAAAGGGGCTGCCCAGGGAGGTGATGGGCATCCCCATCTCTGGATGTGTCCAAGGTACAACTGGAGGTGGCACTCAGCGCTCTAGTCTGAGTGACAAGGTGGGGATTGGTCACAAGTTGGGCTCAATGATCTTGGAGGTCTTTTCCAAGCTAAATAATTCCCTGATTGTTTGGCTTCCTGCTAGTGGAGTTAGGCATTTAGCATTCTTTTTCTCACTAATAGTCTCCTTCCCAAATCTGTGACCTGCTCCCCATCTTGCAGACAGTCTCCCTCAGTGGCCTGTTCTCTACTTTGAGGTCCTGTCCCTGGATTTCTGGCAGAGGTATCGTGTGGAAGGATATGGGTCCTTGGTGCTGCCAACATGTCCAGGTAAAGCATCCTTGGGATGTTGTGTTAATTGTCTGGGAGAATCAGTTGAGTGGTTCCTCTTGGGAAGTGATTTAGCCAGTCCCAGAGACTTGGTGTACTCAAGGGAGCAGTCAGCTGTCTGGGGTGCAGCAAAGAAGGATGTGAGGCACATCTGGAGCTGTTGCCCTTGATCCTTTGATACTGCCATACTTTATCTGGTGTGATAAAGCTCTGGGGTGATGCTGTGCATCTACCTGTACAATGGCAGTAACCCTCTGTGTCCCACGTGGGATCTGGGAGTGACCCCTGTGTGTTATGGGGAGATGCTGCTGTTGGGCAGAGGGTACTTTCAGCATTGGCTGTGGGACTAGAATGGGCTGACTCAATGGGAACACGCTTTTAGAACATTTCTGATACTGTGCAGTGTTTCCATTTCTAGACAGCTCTGGGTTGGGTCAGCAGGTGTGTATCCACCTGCCTTTGCTGTCCTCTGTGACTGAATAAATCACAGGTCACAGCAGCTAAGCTGTCCTCTTGTTCTGGGCCAGGTGTCCACATGCTCACCATCCCTACCTGGCGTCCTGTGGGTCTGGGACCTGTTGCTGAAATGAGGAGGTTTTTCATTGGGGGATCTCCTGAGCTGGAGGACTTAACCTACATCCGGATACCATCGACCTTCAAGGTGAGCTCAGCTGCAGAGTAGCCTCTTGCCAGGATGTGGTGCATTTTGTTCTTGGGTTCAAGTGTCCCGTGGTCAGCCTGGACCAGATTTGAGCAAGGATGAGCTGCTGCTCCTGTCCCTATCACTAAAGAAATGTCTTCTCTGTGAGTCTTGTAATCCTGTGTAGAGGAATGAGCAAATACTGAGGCAGAGCTGTGCCTTCTGAGGGGTGAGCAGCTTAGAGAAGTAGGGGAGCATGGGCCAAAGCCTTGGCTTCCCCTGCTTATACAGTGTTTGTCAGGTCAGCATTTGGTACCAGCTGTAGACTTCTCCTTGGTTTCTGTGAGGAATTTGGGCTGTATTATGTCTGGAACAGCTTCCTGAAACAAGAAGCTGATGGGTGTGAGGCAGGTAGAAGCTTCATGTTCCTGAGTAATTTGCAGAAGTGGCTGCTGGTGTAATGAGCAGGGTGATGTTAGTGGCACCTTTGTGTGGGAACAAGCCCTGAAGCAGTTGTTGAAACCCTGCCCCAGCACTGCACTGTCAGCTTGCAAGTGTTTAGGTCCTGCCCTCAACACAGCCTGGAACTATGTGCCCTTCTTTCCAGCCTTGCAGGGAAGTGTGGACTGTGCCCACAGGAGTTTGGGCTCTGGTGGAACACGCTTATTTTCACTGTGGGGTTGCTCTAACCTGTACTGTCCTACAGGGAAAGCGCTTGAGCCGCTATGGTTTCCGGACAGAGACCACAGGGAGCGTCACCTTCCGGCTCTGTTGCCTGCAGCAGTCCAGGTGAGTGCAGCAAAGGGAGTATGAGCTCCATCAGCTCCATCTCCTGTGCTGGTTTTGGCAGCCCTGACCTGCTGGTGTGCTTCTGTGCAGAGCCTTTATGGAGAACAGTGCCCTGAGACAGCGCATGCAGAGTGTACTGGACCGACTGGGAGGCTTCAGCCAGCAGAGCTCTGTCTACAATGTTTTGGGTAGGACCTTTAGTGTCATTCTGTCTTGGTGAGCTTTGGCAGGATATTTCAGGATATTCCATTACTGTGAGAGCGATTCCCCTCCCTGTGAGCTCTCAAAGTCCATGGCAGGGGTTAAATGTTCTGCTCTGAGCTGGAAACTTCAGGAGGCATCAGCTCTGAGCGGGCAGGAGGGATAACCACTGTGTGAGGGCACAGCCTGGACTGGGCAGAGCTGGTGGCATTAAGGCACAGGCTCTCTCTGATTCCGTTGTGTACAGAAATCAGAGAGCAGCAGGTGGAGCAGCACAGGTGCTTTGGTGGTGTAACCTATTCATACAAAGTAGGATCCTGCACCAGGATAGATGATGCTCCCTGAAAAGACACATCCCTCCCCTTCCCTGAGGCTGATTTATGCATTCTGGCCTGCTGTCACCTCTGTGTTGCAGAGGCTTTCCAGCGGGCACGGCGCCGGATGCAGGAAGCGCGGGAGAGCCTTCCCCAGGACCTCATCAGCACTTCTGCCTCTGCTGGGCCCCAGCCACTGGAGCCATGAGCCTCACCTCTTCTGCTGCTTGGAGCATCCTCCCTCCAACACAAGCTCGCACCTCTCAGCAGGAGTCCCAGTGCTGGTGCCTGGAAGCTTCAGAAGCCCTTCCTTTGTTGCTTTTCTTGGGTGGGGGAGAGAGCTTGTAACACCTCTAGACCCAGAATTTGCATTTCCATGAGTATCTGTGGAAGGAGCCCTGTTTTTCAAGGCCCTTTGCTACCAGGCTCTAACTATACAGCCAGTTTTTCACATTTCTTCTGAAATACTGGCATGGAACCTGTGAACCCTGTAACACCTTTTCAGGAATTGAAAAGGAAATAATGAGAAAAATTGTAAATTTAGTTTTCTTCTTAGAGAAGAGGGTGATGTTGAAGGCCAGGGCATGGATGCTTTTTGACATTAATGGAATGAGTAGATAACTTCTTGGGAAATGCTGATAGTTGTTGTTAGCTGTTGTGTACAGGACAATCAATAGTAAAATTAATCCATCCGCCTCTACCTTAAGACTGATTCATTCCTAGAGAGAGAGCTCTCTACCACATGTAATACATGAAATTAAAGTGAAGGAAGACAGATGGAGAACTGGACAAAAGGATTACATTCTACATTTTCTTGTGTGCCCGTGAGGTCTGGCTCTGCAGTGGTGAGCAGGAAGTTTCTTTGTTCAGGAACACAATTGAAAACACACCTTCCCCGTAGTTCACCACAGAGCTTTGGGGGTTGGAAGGTTTGCAGACAGTGAGAGCAGTTGATAACATTTGCACAGCAGCTGAACTTTGAACTGTTCAAGCTGTTCGAGGTTGTTATTTGTTGGTGGTTCGTTGTTGCATCTCTGATTGCAGAACACTGTGGTGCTTCCTGGGAAGGCTTGTGTTTACCCACTCTTTACCAGTTTCTTCTGTTATTTTCTCTTCTTCTTTCCCCTATTTTTATTTCTGTCTCAAGTTCAGAGGAACATAGCTCCCTGCAGACTGACAGTGCTGTGCTGATTTGTGCACGAGTCACATTTCCATGTGTTTTCTGTTTCAAACAAAGGATGGGAAGAGAAATCTCAAGCTCAGACCATGCAGGTTTGAATCTGTCTGTGAATTTAGGATTCAGAGGCAGGGTATGAAATATGAATTGGCCATCCTTCTTTTGCTCTGCACGTTCCTCCTTCACAGGGAACAAGAGATTCATGATTGCAGCCATGTGTGTGGTTATTGGAACATCCCCTTATTCCCTGGTGCTCCATTATTTTCCTCACTTCCCAGTCTTCAATGAGAAAACAAACTCCAAAAAGGAATCAGCAACTCTCAGAGTTTGTTTTTCCTTGACCTTTGCTGTAATTCCTAGATCTGTCTGGCAGCTTGAATCTATCTGGCAATTGCAATTATATGTGGCCTTTTGTCCACCTTCCTTGCCTGTTGCCCCTCATTTTGATGGAGGAGGCTACCAGGATGTGTTGGAAGTGTGGCCTGTGCAGCAGAGCAGTGTCCTTGGCCTGGAGCTGGGTGATGTGCCTGGTGCTGATGTGACCACTCTGCAGGTACCACTTGTGGTGCTGGAGCAGCAGAACTGATCTCTGTGTTCAGGCATGGTCTGTGGTGACTGACCCAGGAGGAAAAGCATTCACTGAGTATGTAGCACTTGTTATCTCTTCATTTTAATCATTATTCATGTTGTGGCCTTGTGTGTTTATCACACTCTTCTGGGTGTTTTCGTGGTGCTTCTCACCAACAGCTGAACTGCATTTCTCTGAAATGCTTCTCAAGATGGAGTTAAAAGGTTACGAGAATAAATTTTTTATCAATAAAGTAACAAAACGCCTTTTTAATTGAGATTATGCCAATGGCAGATCCTGTTAGAGTGGAATTTTCTGATGAGGCCAGGTTCCTGACTCATTGCCCAGGTTTTATGGCAGGATTTGGTGTCCTGAGTGTCATATGCACTAAGACGTACATAATTATATTATTTTGCTACTTAGAACTCTGGATAGAGAAACTCACGAGGAAAATTTTAAAATTCAAAATTTTGAGAACCAAGCAAGCAATTCTTCCAAAATAAGAGGCTGCAGTTCTTGACTGTCATGCTTGCAGCCTCCTTGGCCTGGCAGAATAAAGTGGTGCTGGTAAAAGCTGGTTTGAAGAGACCCCTCAGCAAATGCCCTTTGAATTTGCACTTTTATAAATTAAACTAGCAAATTTCCATATACATGTACGCATATGAAAATGTCACTGATCTTGTAGTCACAGCTGGCATTTGTGCTCTGAGCCTGCCAAGGAATCTGGCTTGGAGAGGAGGGGTGCACAGCTGGAACTGGGGATCACCAAGTTGATTAGAGTGATGGAACACCTTTCCTTTAAGGAAAGGCTGTGAGAATTGGGATTGTTCAGCCTGGAAAAGAGAAGAGCCATGTTTGTTTAATTGGTGTTACCTAATTGTGGCCATCCAGTTCCTGAGTGGAGCTGACAAGAAGATGGGGAGAAACCATTTACAAGGGCCTGGAATGACAGGACAAGGGAGAATGGCTTTCCACTGACAGAGGGCTGGGTTAGGTGAGATATTGGGAAGAAATTCTTTCCTGTGAGGGTGGAGAGGCCCTGGCACAGGCTGCCCAGAGCATCTGTGGCTGCCCCATCCCTGCAAGTGTTCAAGGACAGGTTGGACAGGACTTGGAGCAATCTGGTCTAGTGGAAGGTGTCCCTGCCCATGGCAGGGGATTGGAATGAAGTGAGCTTTAGGATCTCTTCCAACCCAAACTGTTCCATTAATCTATCATTCTAGGACTGGATTGGGGTTGTGCATTTACCAGGTGTGCACAGGGAGATAGGAGAGGAGATGGGCCCTGGAGACAGGCAGGAGGGGAGACCAGTGTCCTCTCTGGAGCCATGAGGAGGTCACTGCTGGAAGTGTCCCTGCAGTTCTCACCAGAGGGGTGCCCATACAGGGAAACTCAACAGGAGAAGTGAGAGGAAGGACTTGTGGGTGCACAAAAGCTTGGGATGGGTGGGCACGAGTTAATGAGACAGGGGAGCCCTGAACTGAAAGGGGAGGGCAGGAGGAGCCTGCAGCAGGCACAGGCCAGGAATTGCTCCAGATTCGTGGGGGTCCCTGAGTGGGTCTAGCATTGAGACTCAGGGGTCTGTGCATGGCTGGCAGCCCCCCAGCTCTGGCTACACCAGCTGCAGCAGCATAGCTGGTTTCTCTGGGGCTTTGTAGTCTTCTTCCTTTGAGCAGATTGGAGCTATGATGGGTTTTTGAGAGCCAGCTGAACTTCCAGCTGAATGGGCGTCTGTCCAAGGCTGAATCCAGCAGCCTTACCGGTGCTTTGGGCTGCCTGGGGGCAGGACTCAGCCCAAAGGCCCTCAGGGCCTGCCAGGATCAAATTGAATGAGCTGTGCAAACAAAAGGGAATGGCAGGAATGAGAGCTTGGTGGAGGAAAAGGATGTGGGCAGTTGACAGAGCCTGGATGATGCAAATCAACATCCATTAGAAATTCCAGTGTAAATGTAACAGAAAAAAAATTCCTAGGGATGAGTCATTCACATGATTGGAACAGCTTCCCACCAAAGTCAGACTGCAGGAATGGGTTTTGGTCTCAGTGGAAGAAGGTTTGGGTTGTGATAAATCCAAACTGGAGACTTGCCAGGAAATCTCAAATGGTGCATTAGGCTTGGCCCCATCCCAGGACTGGGGATGTACACCAGGAGTTGCATCCTTCCTTTGTGAAGGACGCTGGGATGTAGGGATGTGCACCAGGAGGGTATTTGAGAAGGACACTGGGATGTGCACTAGGAGGAATGTTGGAGAAGGCTGTTGGGATGTGCACCAAGAGGGGATTTTGGGGACATCATTGGAATGTGCACCAGGAGGGGTGCTTGGGAAGGACCCTGGGGTGTGCATCAAGAGGGATGTTTGGGAAGGATGGTGGGAATGTGCACCAGGACAGGTCTTTGGAAAGGATGATGGGATGTGCACCAACACAGGGGGTTTGGGATGTGTGCTGCCAGCTCTGGGCAGGAGGAGCTGCAGCAGGACCATGTGCTACAGAGATCTGTCCTGCCCCTGGCTGCTGTGTGGGGAGGGGAGGAGTATTTTATTTGCACCACAGGGATTAAGTGGTCGTTATTAAATCCCTACTGGAGGTTGATTGTTGGATCAATATGTTTTAATTCTAGCCACAGGGTTGGAGTAGCAGAGGAAGGCTTCCAGCAGCAAAGGGAGGTTCTGGGCTGGTTTGCCTCTCACCCCCTGCTGCTGTTTTATTAATGCTCACTGTTCTCCCAAGGTGCAGCCCACGTTCTCTGCAGTTAATGCCAATATTTCAGTGCACGGCAGAGTAAAGCTGACCTGAGCAAAATCCCACTTCATTGGATCAGTCAAGAAATAAATGTCCATGTGCCCTGTTCCTGCACTGAAATGATTGCTTTGGTTTGATTGAATATCCCTCACTGCTTTGGTTCGAGCAGATTTTTAAGTGAACCCTAGTGCTGTGCAGGCTGGAGATGCTTCCCTTCTCTCTCATCTGTCAAAATCATTTTATAGAGTAACACAGAATATCAGAAGAGACTGACAGAATCAGACTTCTCTATAATTTATTCACAAGTTCTTGTACTAAAAATCATCTGACTTTCACAACAGTTGGCAGGATTTCTACAATGCGTGAAAGTGAAACTTGTCTTGGAGGTGTGCGATTCCAGGTTGTTTCAAGCTTTCCAGATCTGAGAATGAGAGAATCAGCTTTTGGGAAGGTGGGGAAGGTGAGTTTCCCATGGCTTAATGTGACCTTAGAAATGCAGAAAGGTCAGGCTGACTATCAAGTTATAATGCACAAATTTCTTCAGGCAGTATAACACATGACAGATGCTCATCTGTGAAAAACCTGAGAAATGTTTTTCAACTTGTTCCTTACATAAAGACAGAGAATACAGATCATCCCTATCACATGTTTTCTTTTGGCTGTAGGAAATTTTCCTGTGCAGGGCACTGGCAGTGGCAGCTTGTCCCTGAGCGTGTTGTCAGGCTGCTGCTGGAGGCATGGGGAGGTGAAGGGAGGCTGTGATTCCTTTTAGGTGGTTCTTGTTTCTCTGGGGTGTTCCTGTCCCACTCTGCCACTCCCTGGGAAATCTTGTTCCCTCTGTTCATGTTCTTCTGAGCGCCATGATGCTGTTAGAGCTCTGGACATGGGATTGGGAATGAGAGATATGACAAGTTGTAGACAAGGGAATGTCCACTTTTCCTACTGCTGCTGGAAATAATGAGCCCTTATAATGTCTGATTTTTTCCACCACAGATATGTTCAAAAGGCTGAATTGCCTCCCCTTCTCCTTGGTCACCTCTCTTTTTCCTTTGCTTATTTTGACTTTTTCAGCCACAGCACACGGCTCTTCCCAATTTTCCACCCCCATCCAATGCCTTTCTGAATGCCCTACCTCAGTTTCTCCAAGTCATGGCACAGTTCCCCTTCCTCCCAACGTCATCTCCCTGTGTGCTCAGTGGGGACAGGAGTCCTGTCCCTGGAAAGACCCTGGCGCAGCATCTTCCCATCCTTGGATACATGGGATTGCAGCCTGTGCTAGCTGTCCAAAAGCAACTTTTAATGGCTGTTGGCATGGAGACAAGCATTTAGAGCAATTGCCACTGACATACCTGCTTCCCTTGAGCAGGGAGAGGGAACCTCCAGCTGGATCTATGGTCATATGGACTTTCCCCTGTGCTGCTCCTGCCCTCCCTGGCATCTCCCTATGGGCATTGAGTGGGTTGAGGGGTGAGTCTCCCTTGCAGGGTGGTGGTGTGGAGTGGCCCATCCACCTCATCCCTTCCTTGCCTCTGAGATCCTGTCTCTCCTATGCCACAGGACTTGGCTGTGTTTTTGGCACGGAGAATGCCTCCCTGGCTCCCTCAGCACTGATGTGCTCTGTGACTCTGGTCTGTTCCTCCATGAACAGCTTTCCAGCCTAATCCTCGACAAATAACTTCTGGCAGCTCTTCCAGGATTTCTGTCTTGTCCCTCCAAAGTGAATAGTGTCCCTGAAATGACAGCAGTGACTGAAAATGAATGAATGAGCAGCTTCAGGTGGTTTCTGATTCACAGCCAAGCTGCAGCTCAGGGCTGCACTCTGGATTTCCATCACGTTCACACTGTCAGCCTCATCCTGAGCCCAGCTCTTGCTTTTCTCTGTGTTTCTATTGGGGATTTATTCTGCACCCCCTTGTGTGTGTCTGAACTCTTCCACTGGCAGTTGTGGTTCTGTCTCTCCTGATAGACGCAAGTCCTTGAGAATGACAGGATTGATCTTGGATCTGCTGCAGCTGCACCAGCCATCCTCTGCAGCCTCTGCTCAAAACACCTCTATAATTCCTCATGTGTCTTTGGGTTTCTGTGCTGCATTTTGGGCTGCCTAACACCTGAAAGTCCAGCCATACACCGAGTGCTGCAGGCACAGGCACTGTTCCAGCGAGCTGTGTCTCTGCCTCCCTGGATTTGCAAGCCTCTGTTGCCTGTAGCACAAGTGAGGAGCTGTGTGACCCTCTCCATGAGCCCCTGCATGCCCAGGACTCTTGGCAGACCGATCACCACACAGCCATGTCTCAGCTCTTTGGGTCAGATCCTGCACACAGCAGAGCCCTCAAGTGGGTGGTGGCAGCCAGGACAGAGGGGACCTGCAGGCCTTCCTGGAGGTGGGAAGCTGTGGGATCTGGAAATGGAAAATGCTGTTGTGTAGCAGGCAGAGAAGTTTTCAAAGTGGTAATGTTGGCTTCCATAGCATTCCACAGAGCTCAGAAGAGGAGGAAAATGCTTATTCATGAGGCTCTTGATGAGATGAAATCTGGCTAAAAAGGTCCTTCACGTGGAGGTGGGGTGGTCATGCTCAAAGTCTGGGGTGGAGGAGGCTGTGGACCTGTCCTGCTCTGGCAGCCTGGTGTTAGTGCCAGAGATCTGCCCCGTGTGCTGAGCTGTGGCAGGTTGGAGAGAGCCAAGTGTGGGGCCACAGCAGTGACACAAGAGGACAGGCAGGATGAGCTGTCAGCCTTAGCTCCGGTATGGGAAGGTGCTCCAGCTTGGCAATAGCCAAAAACATGGCTGGACTCATCCCTACTCTCAGCTCAGGCAGCCAGAGCGTGGTGTCCTGGCTCTGTGGAGTGACAAGGACAGAGCTATGTCTAGAACCTTCATCTTTCTCACCTGCCTTGCAGAAGGCTGAGCTTGGAGAGCATGTGACACAAGGAGCCAGAACACGGAGACTGTGGGACATTGCAACCAGCTTGGGAACAGCCTCTTCCCTCACAGGGTGCTGAGAGGTATTAGGGGTGATGAAACCTCATGGTGGGCACAGGAGGGCTGCTCTGATACTGGACAAGGTCTTTCCCTTGCAGTGTGATGGTGGCTTTGTACATCCTTCCATGAGGGAGACCATCCCTGGCACTGGGGTGATTCACAGCAACAAGGTCTGTGTCCCCTTCCCTGCTAAGTTGCAGTAAATAAGTGCAGCATCAACAGGAGAAATGCTGTGCTGTCACCTGAGCTGGGCACCTGAGCTGTGCCCAGCACCTAAACTGAGCTCAGTACTTAAGTTCCACCAATGAGACCTCTCAGCACAATGGGATCCTGCTCCTGCACTCCCAGCTGAGTGTCCCTTGACATCAGGGCTCTCTAAAGGCACCTGGACAGTGGTGGCAAAAATCCTAGTCCTGTTCCACTTGCCACGCAAGGAGCTGGTTTTCAAACTAATACGTGTATGGATGGGAGCAGGAGTTTCAAATCTCTGGGAGCAAGATGGGCCCTTCCCCTGCAGGAAGCCTTGACCCTGATGGTCCAAGGTCTCCAGGAAAGCCCAAGGGCACAGAGTTTTTTATGGGATGTTTTAGAGAGGAAGCAAAGGTGGTAAAGGGATGCATACGAGTAATTAGGAGAAGAACCCACATGGCAAAATATGGGAATATTGGGGTGGCCCTGGTGTAATCCGGCGGTGCTGTCCCGGGGGAATGAGCTCTCCCGGAGGAGCGGGAAGGGAGCGCGAACCTCGCCCCGCGGGTACCGGAGGTGCCTGGGGTACCGGGGATACCGGGGGTGCCGGGGGGTACCGGAGGTGCCGGGGGTACCGGGGGTGCCGGAGACCGACGCCGCAGGTTCTGGCTGGAGCCGCCAGGGGGCGCCGCGCCCCAGAGGCGCGTTCGGAGCCCGGGCCGGGTTCACCTTTGGGGGGAGAGAGGGGCAGTGCGGGGGGAGCGGGGTAACCGGGGCTGTGCGGGGAAAACGGGGCTGTGCGGGTAACCGGGGCTGTGCGGGGAAAACGGGGCTGTGCGGGTAACCGGGGCACTGCAGGGAAAACGGGGCTGTGCGGGTAACCGGGGCATTGCGGGGGGAGCAGGGTTCTGTGGGGCGAGCGGGGGCTGTGCGGCGCAGTGCGGGGTGAATGGGGTAGAGCGGAGCTGTGCGGGGCGAGGGGGCCGTGCGTGGTATGTGGGACAGTGCGCAGTGAGCGGGGCTGTGCAGGGTGAGCGGGGTGAGTGGAGCCGTGCTCGGTGTGTGGGGCGGTGTGTGGGGTGTGCGGGTCAGTGAGGCGTGAGTGGGGCTGTATGCAGGGTGAGCTGCGTTGGGTTTGGCCGTAACACCCGCGGGGGAGACCCCCCCGCCTTTGCACCAGGGTACCCCAGTACCCCAGCACTGGGCACCCCAGGGATGCTGGACGCTGCCGGACTGCGGGAACTGCGACCCGTGCCCCCGCGGCTGGATCCGATGGCCCAAGGACCTGCAAGAACCGGCCCCGGCTGTGGGACATCCCGCTCCTTTTTACCCCTGGCAGCGGGGAGGGAGACGGGTGTCTCCCCGACACTGCCAGTTTCCCCAAAAATGGCAAACTGGCAGCACCTGTCTGAGCCCTGCTGGCACTTCTCTGCTCCCTGCGGGCCTGGTTTTGGGGTCCTCAGGGTGGATCCCCCAACATGCCCTGCTTGCCCCCAGGCTGGGGGTCAGAGCCAGCCCGTCCTGTTGGTGCCCCCAGACCTCGCTGTCTGCAGGAGCCCCAGCACCACTGTCACCGCCCCAGGGACACCCAGGGGTGGCTCTTGGGGCTGCCCTGCTGTGCATCCCTCCACATCCTTAAGAGCGCTGTAATGTGATGTCCCACAGGTATGCCCTCCCCAGGTGTGATCCCTCCCATGTTATTCCCAGATGTGACTGCCTCCTGTGGCCTCCCTAAGTGTGACGTCCCTTGGGTGTGACCCGCAGCTGCGACCTTCTCGCGTGGACCCCTCCCAGTGAGACCCCTTCCCGTAGACGAGACGCCCCCACGTGTGAGGTCCCCTGGGTGTGACCCGCAGCTGTGACACCTCATTTTCCCCCGGGCGCCACCCCGCCCCGGTGACATCCCCTTGTAGCTGTGACCTTCCCAGCTGTGCCATCCCCTCCTCGATCGCCTCCCCGCGATGTGAGACCCCGCGTGCCGCCTCCCCGCGGTCTGATCCGAGACGTGGGTGTCCCCCTGCCAGGGTCCCCCTGCCGGTCCCCCCCGCCATGGCGGGGTCCCCCCGGTGTCCCCCCGCCCCTCTCCGCAGCGCTCCACGCATGCTCGGCGCCCGCCCCTCCCCGCGCTCTGGCCGTTCCCAGCGGCAGCGGGGCAAGGATGAAGGACCGGACCGGGGAGCTGCGCGCTGTGAGTGCGGGGCGCAGCCGGGCGTGCGGGGGATGCGGGGGATGCGGACAGCCCTCGGCCCCCATCGGGGACCGCCCGGAGCCGTCTGGGCCCCCCTCCCTGGGCAGGGGCCGCCCTGCCCTGAACGGCGGCGGCGAGGGGGTTGGGCGGGGGCTGGCAGCAGGGGATGAGCCCCCCGGACATCGCCGGGATGTCGGGATTAGAGGGGGGGGTTCCCCGGGCTGCGCCGTCCGCACACCGCGGACCGCTCCGGTTCTGCCCGGCTTGGGGCGGTGCGAGCGGCGATCTGCGCGGTACCGGGGGGCCGCGGCGGCGGAGCAGCATCGCCGCTGGGAGGAGCGGATACGGACGTGTGTTTGTAGCGCTGCGGGCGGGGGCTGCCCGCGGGCGGCGGGGTCGTGCCGTGCCGTGCCGTGCCGTGCCGTGCCGTGCCGTGCCGTGCCGTGCCGTGCCGTGCCGCGCTCCCCGGGACCGTGCCGCGCCCGCCCCGCTCCCGTTTTGCGTGCTCATCCTCCGGCGCAGCCGCTGCGGCGGGGCCGGGGGGCGCCTGCGGCCGCTGCACCGCGGTGACCCCAGCGCCGTGACCGCCTTGTCGGGGAGGCCTCGGGCTTCGTGCGCGGCCGTAGCCGGCCCTGAGTCCCGCGGAGGCCCCGAGCCCCCCGCAGCCCCGGAGCGCGGGCGGTGGGAGGCGGCGGCGGCTGCGCGCATGGAGCATCGGTGGAAGGAGCCCCCGGTGCCCCCGCTGCCCGTGCCCGGGCCCCCTGCGGCACCCTCGGGGCCGCCGCGGTGCTGCTGCCCTCGCTGGGGCCGAGCCCCAAATCCCGGAGCGCTGCTCCAGCCCCCGCCCCGTACCACCCCCTGGTCCTCCCGCTAGTGGTTTTTCTTGTTTGGTTTTTTTTTTAGCTTTTTTTTTGGTGGATTATTTTTTAAAAATTACTTCACGGTTGGCGCTGCAGAGCCGCCTGGGATTGCAGGGGGGTCTGTCCCGTGGGGAGGACTCTGCCACAGAGCGAGGGGCAGTGGGGACCACTGTTGTGTCCAGTCTGGCCGGGCATCAGAGCTGCCACCAGGATCACTTGGCTGGCAGTTTGGTTTGGTATGCAAAAACGCCAGGGGGATGGGGCTGGGGTGATGCAGGGGGCTGAGGGGGTGGCTGTCGGGGATGATGGGCAGCCCTTGGGGTGATAGGGCAGCTCTGAATGCCCAGGGCTCACTGGATGTGCCCAAGGGTGGCTGTGGATTCTGGGGGAGGAAGAGGCTCCCCCAAGAGCTGCCTCCCCACTCTGCCTGGAAAACACCCAAACATGGGGCTCTGTCTCCACCACCAGCACAGGCTGTGAAATGGGATTGGAAAGCAGGCTTTTTAATAATAATAGTAAAAAGAAGCCTCGTGAATGTCCTTTTGGCAGCCGTTGCTGGCTGAGAAGTGATGCCATGGAGTATTTTAAAATTTCTCTGTTCCTTTAAATACGCCTTAAGAAAAATAAAATGTGTTTTCGCCTCACTCCCGCTGCTGCTCCTTATTCATCAGCCTCATGCTGAGGGTGCAGCATTCTTCCCGGGGACTCCTGGGGATGGAGGAATGCTTTTGAGCATGCAGTTGCCCCGAATATGAGTGGGTGCCCCCTGGCAGGACTGCAGTGAGTGAGGCAGTGAGGATTTACACCCTTGATGCTGGCAGACACCAGGGAGGAGCAAGATGCTGCAGTGGACACAGAATCAGGAGCGTTTGAACTTGTATCCTCTCTGCTGCCTCATTAATAGCCTGGATTGGTTCTTCCCATGTTAATGCAGTGTTTCAATTCTGCCAGGGATGATAAAAAAGAAGGATTAATAAAAAAAGAGCTGGCATTGTTGGAGCAGAGGAGGGGATGCAGGGCGGTCACTGCTCTGCAGAAGAGGAGCTCCATGTCTTAACGGGATTTTTTAAATGGTACTTGAAATTCAAAACGCTAATCCCAGCTCTTTTCTGAACCTCGGCTCTGGTTTGGATCAGACTTTCTGGAGCTTATTCAGTGCCCTTGTGGGAGTAGTGCCCCCAGGTCTGCTCAGGACCAGGGACAGGAAATTTAACTTACAGATAAAACATGTCCTCTTGTTGAGGAGGAGAGCTGCTGAGGATGGGCTGTGCAGGATGCCTTGGACGAGGCTGAGCAGAGCTTTGTTTACAGCTGCTTCTGTGCAGGTGTCACAGCTCTGGCTATCAGTGGTGTTTCCTGCCCATCTGGAGCGGGTCTGGAGCCAGTCCCATTCCCCAACACCCCAAAAGCAGCCCTGATGAGATGGTGTGTACATGCAGGATTGGAGAGTCCTGTGGTGCTCCATCGTGCCATGGAGCTGACAGCTCAGTTTGAGTGAGGCATTGGGATTTCCAGGATGTGACACAGGTCCAAATGGTAAAATAATTATGAATGGTGTTAGGAGAGTGGGAGGAAGCTAGGGAGATGTGCCAGTGTTATGGGATCACAGAGTGGTTTAGGTTGGAAGGAACTGTGCAGTTCCAACCCCCAGCCATGGGCAGGGCCCATTTTTTGGGGTGTGCTTTCCCCCTGTGCCCGTTGTTATCTCCCCAGCTGTTTTTTGTGTGCATTTCTCCAGTGATGTTTGTGTGTTTGTGCCGTGCCACTGCCCTTCCCAGCTGGCTGAATCCCCACTCCTGACAGCCAAGTCCCTGCTCCCAGCACTGCCTCCTGCCAGTGGGAGTTGTGGGAGATGGGAGTTAAAAATAAAAGGGGAGAGGAAGCAAGGTGGGCTCCAGGTCTGGCTCTGTGGATGCACCCTGTCCCTTCCTGTGGCAGTGAAATCTGCAGCAGTGCCCCAGGACTCACAGCCTGACCTCTCTCCATCCCTTCCTCTTAATTCCATCCTGTTCCTAGTGAGGCATTCTCTCCTGGGGGCACAAATGTGAAGTCGAGCACAGTTGCTGTTTGCAGAGGTCAGGTCTTGTGTGTCTCCATCTTTTCCAGAACCCCCTGGCTGCAGAAGTCCCCACAGACCTTGCAGATGAATATATTCACTTATTTAGATGCCATCTTCCTTTCCCTTTTTAACCCTCTTCGTTGCCATGAGTGCTTTTGAGCCCTTCTGTTCAGCCAGAAGGGTCACACGTGAATAATTCAGCTGTCCTGTGTCCCTGCCAGTCGGGAGTGGGGCTGTCACAGGCTGGGTGACAGCCGGTGGCTGTGTCCGCAGCTCCGCCTGCTCTGCCTCGGCCTGACGGGCTCTAGCATCACTCAATGCTGGGTTTTTGGGGCTGGGGAGGAGCAGAGCTGCCCTGGCAGGTCAGACATCATGGCTGCCCTTAGAGCATCCCTGATCCCACAAGCACTGCGGCAGGGAAGCTGCTTTGCCTGCTCCCGTGGGCTCCTGGAGCAGGAGGGGTGAGATGCTGCTGAAGCTTCACTGCTGGGGTCTGCTGGGCTGGGCAAGGAGGAAGGGGACAGGAGTGATGTACATGACCCCTACATGCTCCTGTGTGAGATCTTCCTGTGCTCCTATATGCTCCTGTGTGAGGTGTTGAGATGTTCTTGTGTTCCTCCATGCTCCTGTGTGGGATCTTCCTGTGCTCCTATATGCTCCTGTGTGAGATGTTCCTGTGTTCCTTCATGCTCCTGTATGGGATATTCTTGTGTTCCTACATGCTCCTGTCTGAGATGTTGAGATGTTCTTGTGTTCCTACATGCTCCTGTGTGAGATCTTCTTGTGTTCCTACATGCTCCTGTGTGAGATCTTCTTGTGTTCCTACATGCTCCTGTGTGAGATGTTGAAATGTTCTTGTGTTCCTACATGCTCCTGTCTGAGATGTTGAGATGTTCTTGTGTTCCTACATGCTCCTGTCTGAGATGTTGAGATGTTCTTGTGTTCCTACATGCTCCTGTGTGAGATCTTCTTGTGTTCCTACATGCTCCTGTGTGAGATGTTCTTGTGTTCCTACATGCTCCTGTCTGAGATGTTGAGATGTTCTTGTGTTCCTACATGCTCCTGTGTGAGATCTTCTTGTGTTCCTACATGCTCCTGTGTGAGATGTTCTTGTGTTCCTACATGCTCCTGTCTGAGATGTTGAGATGTTCTTGTGTTCCTACATGCTCCTGTGTGAGATGTTCTTGTGTTCCTACATGCTCCTGTGTGAGATCTTCTTGTGTTCCTACATGCTCCTGTATGGGATATTCTTGTGTTCCTACATGCTCCTGTCTGAGATGTTGAGATCTTCTTGTGTTCCTACATGCTCCTGTGTGGGATATCCTTGTGTTCCCCAGCAGCTGAGGGGTCCTGGGTGTCCCCGGGCCACAAGGATGCTGTTCACAGCAGTGGGTGCACACCATGGTAGGGCAAGCCAAAAACTGGGAAAACCTTTTTCTGTGCTTTAAATAAACATGGCTGCAGGCAAAGACCAGACTCTATGTCAGCTCCTGTGTGGTGTGTCTTGTCCCCAGTCTAGGAGGGGCCTGGTGGGGTGATGGACAGGGTTTGAGGGACAGACAGAGCTCAGGGGGGACACTGAGCCCCAGGGTCCCTTGGTATGTGTTGGGGAGCTTCAGGTCTACTGCATGGGGGTTTGGTGGTTCCACTGAAGTCAACTTAAATACAGGAATACTCTTGACCCACTGAGACCTGGTGTCAGTCTGGGCACCAGAGAGTGATAAGAGTGATGATAAGTGCAGCCAGAGAGGTCAGCTGTGCACTGGGTGTCTGAGAGGATGGAGCCAAAAGGGTTCAGTCTCATCCCTGCTGTTTTAATCAAAGTGTCTTTGTGTGTGAGCTGCTCGGAAGCTGTACAAATGTTTGTTTTGCCATGTATCTCCCCATTAACAAGATTTCTCAGGAAATATGCAAAATTATCACTACAGGCAGAACATGTACAGTAAGGCTCATTAAGCTAAGTACTGTGATAAATTGCTTCTTCCAGAAAATTATGTATATTAGCAAAAAAAAGAAGGAGAGTGAGCCCAGGTGGAAGGCCAGAAAGGCAGAGTGTGTGGCACTGTTCTGGCTCCAGGTGACCTGAGCACACCTGCCTCAGGGGAGTGTCCTTGCACCATGGAATGATCCTGGAGGAGAAGTGTGGGGAGGGGAGGGCAAGCAGAGGACAGCAGGGGAAATGGAGATGGAGCAGTGCTGTGTCAGGACCAGAGCAGGCACAAAGCCAAAGAGGCTCTTTGCTTAGGGAAAACATGGGATGAGGCAACTGTGGAAGCACAAGGAGTAGAAAGTTTTGCTGAACTGAAAGAAAAGGAGAGAGCAGGGGGAAGATGTCACAGGCTGCTTGCACCTCTGCACCTCTGCCTGTGCCCCTGCCTGCAGTGGCCAGAACCAGGGCTGATGTTGAGAATGTGGGCACTGCTTTTGCCCCCCAAATCAGGGAGCAAACTTATGGGTGTGAACAGGGGACAGGCTGTGGCATTTGATGTGTCATGGGCTCACAGAGTGGCTTGGCTTGGAGAGGACCTTCACAGACCATGTGGTTCCAACACCCCTGCCATGGGCAGGGACACCTTTGACTAGACCAGATTGCTCTGAGCCTTCTTCCAGTATGACCTTGAACACTTCCAGGGATGGGGCTGACACAGCAGACAGACTTCAGGATGCTCAAGTCCCGCATGAGAGATGTTCTGAGACATCTTTCACCCTTTTTCAGTGATACTCTGAGTATTTTCCATAGTGATGCAGCTGCTCTCCCCTTGCAGGAGTGATAGAAGTAGTGAGTGGAGCCCAGGACATCTGCTGGCCAAAAGCTTGGGGACATCCAGAGGAGAGCAGGAAGTCCTTCTGTTCCAGCAGCCCTGGAGAGCTCAGGATTGAGAAAAGATTCCCCTCAGTTGCCAAGGAACCTTCAAAGAACCATATCACCCAACCCTATTGCCATGGGTTGGGACATCTTCCACTAGACAAGCTCCTGACTGGTTGTAGAATTCCAAATCCCTGCCCAAATTGTGTTCATTTGCTCCTAGGCCAGCATGTTCTTTCTACAGGAAAAGGTTCCTCCTCCCTGCTGCCTCCTCAGGCACCTCAGGATGCACCCCAGCACAGGGGACAGACCTGGCTGTGCAGCATCAAATATTGCTGCAGGGTGGGACTGAACTTTGTGTTCAGATTCTAGGGAATACTTGCAGACCCAGCTTTCTTTTCATGGGAAATAACTCAAAATGAAGTTTTCTGCTCACTGTTCTGTGAGTTTTTAGGGGACTGCTGCCACTGTGGCCACTTCTGTGCTGCAGGTTTTCCAGTATGAGCTCTGCCTTTTTCCCTGTCATTGCTGGTCTTCCATCAGGTTCTGTCAGACTTTGGGTTTCTGTATGAAATGACTGTTTTGGTTTTTCAGAGGACCTTTGCCTTTTGGAGGATCAGTGTCTCACCTGGATGGTGCTGAGGTTCTTTTGCAGGGTCTAGGCCAGAGCACCAAAGAAGTGTCATTGAGCTTTCATGACCAGGGAGGGGGTTGGACTGGAGCATCCTTGAAGGTCCATTCCAAATCAACATTCCATGAGTGCCTGTGTGTAGGTGGGGTGGTGGGATTTGCAGGATAACCATTGTGTGGGCTGTGTTGATCCCACAGCCATGGGACTTGTGGTGCTGCCCCTGTCACCTTCTCTGCCTGAGGCTTCTCTTCTTTTTTCTCTGACAGTTTCCTAGGACAGGCTGCAGTGTCACTGGTGGGCATCACCAGGGCTTGGTGACATTGGCAGACACCAAAGCACAGTGATGATCCCAGCCTGTCCAGATCCCTCCTGCCCTCCAGCAGGTCCCCATCTCACCCACCTTGGTGTCTTCTGATCAGGGTGTCTTCCCCTGATCCCCTTGTCCATGTCATTGATGAAGCTGTTAGACAGGAGTGGCCTCAGTGCTGATCCCTGGAGAACACCACTGGTGGCAGGCTGCCAGCTGGATTTACAGCTGGAATGGGGCACAGCTGAGTTTGGGGCCTCTCATGGAATGGCCAGTTTATCCCAGTGCACTGTATGCCCTGCACAAAGGGCTGAGGCTGACACCATGACCATGACCAAGACCATGACCAAGACCATGACCATAACCAAGACCAAGACCATGACCATGACCATGACCATTACCATAGGTGGTTTAAGGCTTGGTTTTGGGTGGTTCAGCTCTTCAGGGCTGTCTCCTGGGAACACACCCTCTGGCTGGCCTTATCCTCAGCCTTGGCAGCACCTCCCTGGAAATCTTCAGGAGCAGGACTTCTGCCCTGCTTGAAGGGCTTTTTTTGGCTGCTGCAGATGCCTAAAGCAAACCCTGAAGTGTGGGGAGGTCAGGGTGTTGCTTCAGGTTTAGATTTTATATTTTTCACATTCTGTTCTGCTTTAGTATGTGGGTCTGGGCTTCATATGAAGGAATGGTGAGCTCTCTGCACAGAGCAGGGAGACACAACAATTCCTGCTCCAGCTGGGGACCAAGGACAAATGATCCAGCTCTCAGCCCCCAGAGCACAAACAATGTGGGCTGGAGAGAGAAAAACAAGAGGGATGGGACTGCATGGGCTGGAGCTGGAGTTGGACAATGAACTGCAAGATGCAAATGGAGCAGAACTGATAAAAGTGAGAGACCCCGTGAGCAGGTGTGCATTTTGTGCCCGTTTTGGGTTGTGCTGCCCAAGGTGGATCCATTGAGGCTCTTCAGAAATCCCTGCTTTATTCTTTGGCTCTGCCTAGCCTCTGTTCTAGGTCAGCCTGCACAAGGCTCGAAGGGCAGCCCCAGGGTGAGGGTTTGGTGGGTGGGAGACCCATGGGTGCCCTGCACCTTGTCCAGGTGGGGCTGTGCTGAGCTGCCCTTGTGCTGCCAAGCATTGCAGAGCCAGGCTGGGGTGTTCCCAGGGATCTGGGCATCTGCACCTTCTCCTGTGTGTTCTTTGGGCTCTGTGAGATGGCTGAGATGGCAGTGCTGCTGAGTTGTTGTGACCTTGTCCTTCCTTGCACAGCTGCATGCCAGGATGAGCTGCCCTGGGAGCTCTCAGTGTCCTGGCCTTGGGGGTTTGGATATAGGGAACAAGGTGGCTGCTGCTGGGTGTTGGGTGTGTTGAGTTTGCAGGGTCCCCAGGACGAGGGAGGAGTTGATGTGTCTGACTCCATGTTCTTTAGAAGGCTAATTTATTATTTTATGATATTATGTTATATAAAAGAATGCTGTACTAAAACTATACTAAACAATAGAGAAAGGATACAGCAGAAGGCTTGACAAGAATGATAATGAAAACTTGTGACCCTCCAGAGTCTGACACAGCTGGATGGGGATTGGTCATTAAGTTAAAACAATTCTCATGTTGGATAAGCAATCTCCAATCACATTTCAAAGCAGCAAAACAGGAGAAGCAAAGTCAGATAATTATTTTCTGTTTTCTCTGAGGCGTCTCACCTTCCCAGAAGAAGAATCCTGGGCAAAGAAAATTTTTCAGAAAATATGACAGTGCCACCCACGTGCCACTCTGTGGGGACACGATCCCAGACATGACCCACAGCTGCTCAGAGGCAGCCCCAGGAGCAGCCTGTGCACCCTGCTGTGGCACAAAAGAACATCATTTTACAAAGCAAGTCAAGCCCAGATGGCTGGGATCTCTTCAGCTGGGCAGAGCAGCACGGAGGTGTTGGTAAATAAAAACAAACAGATGCAGCCTGGGAGTGAAGCCGTGGAGCAGCCTCCTCATCTCAGGGATGAGGCTTTTCTGTGCTTCACTGAGGGGTCCTGGAAGGGGGATGGCAGCTGCTGTGGCTTTTCCTTTCCCTTGTGCTTTTGTGAGGCTTGCCTTGTCTCTGCTGGGGTGGGAGGCAGCGTGGTGCTGGAGGCAGCCAAGGGCTCGCTGCCTCTTTGGACACAGAAGTTTCCCAGGAAAATGTGCCAGCAGAGCTGGGCAGAGGGCTGTGTCTGGGTTCAGGTGTGCCCTGCAGGGACTGAGCCCCATTGCTCCTCTGGCCTGCCTCTGCTGCCTGCACCAGCTCCCTGGACATGGGCAGATCCACCAGATCCATCCTCCCCAACAGGAGAGGACAGGAGCCTGGGGCTGCCTGTGGTCACTGCTCTGCTGTTTGGAGGAGAGCAAGCATTGAGTCTTTTCAGGTGTTCTGTGCTCCTTTGGCTCTTTCAGAAGGTGCTTGGAAGGGGAATGGGCTGGGCTGGAATGAATTTGTTAGCATGTGCTGGTTACAAAACCTCAAAATAGAGCTGGGATGCTCCGGGGCTCTGGATGCCTTCCCATCTGCTACTCCTTTTTGTCAGGGATGGCATCACAGTTTGCCTCTGCCTCCACTTGGGATTTTGGCCTCTTGTGGAGGGCACTGTGAGGCTCCAAAAGCTGCTGGAGGAGCTCTGTCTGCCCTGCCCTCCCCATCCAGCTCCTGCTGCTCGTTGCACTGGAGAGGCAGCAGCTCCCAGAGCCATCCCAGCTGCCAGGTCAGCACCCACACGGTGCTACTGCCTGGCCTCTGGGGACTGGAGAAATAAAAACCTTACAAAAGAAGGGTTATCCTCACCTACCCTGTGTGGGGGGAAAGTCTGGAAGCCCCAGGTCCTTGGTGCTGCCTGACAGGGCCCGAGGCAGAAGTGAGGGGCACTGGGAGGATGCTGTGCCTGACACTGAATTCCCAGGCTGGGGAATTGTTTGCTGCTTGTGCTGAGCAGCACCTGCAGGTAGTTCTGACTGAGACAGGAGCTTTGGGAACCTGGGATGCTCACAGTTGGGATGCATGAAGCCACTGTTATGTTTCTATTTGAAACATGTTTCTTTTTTTGTTTTGTTTTGTTTTGTGTTTATTTTTTGAAAGTTTTGGCCTCGTTCCTACTTTTGTACTAGAATGAATCATGGGGAAACAGCTCAAGCTTGGGGTAGAGCAGTGAGGGCCAGGGTGGAGGGAGATGCAGGGAGCAGCTGATCCATCAGTGCCCTGCATACTGGGAGCTGCTCTCCTGGCATCCCCTCTGGCTCCAGTCCAAGGCACCCATTACTGGATGTGGCTGCTCTGTGTGGCCCAGGGCTGGGGTGGTGGGGTGGGATGATCTCCCTGACACGAGGGGGAGAGGCAGGATGGCACTGAGGGTGTTTCCAGTGACGTGGGTGGGACAGATGGTGCCCTTCTCCAGCCCCGAGTGACAAGTGACATGTGCCCTCCTGACCAGCAGGCTCCATCTGTGTAATTTCCTCTTCATGGGGCTTCTGGCTGGGCTCTGTGCCACTCCCCCTGTCCAGTGCCTGCCCTAAATAACATCTCTGTGCCTGTCCATCAGCCTCTGTGCTCCCAGGAGAGGTGTACCCTCAAGCATGAGTGTGTGGCTTGAGTCCCCTTCCTGCAGGATTTCTGGGTATGGCAGGACCAGGCAGGGATGTGACATCCTTTGTGCAATGAGCCAGGCCTGTTTTGGATGTGGAAGGGACAAGCAAGAGGTGACAAGGACAATAACATCTTGGCAGGTACCCTGCTCTCCTGCTGCTCTTCCTCTGCTGCCAGTCCCTGGCCTTCCTGCTTTCTGTACAAGTCTTTATTTAAAATTAACAGTGGGAATATTCTGCTCACAGGCTTCAGAAAGGGGCTCAGAATTCTGGCAGATTGAGATATGGCAAAAAAAAATGCTGGATAGGCTGGTGGGGAGGTTGTGTTGAAGGTGTGGTTTTTTGTACAGGGCTGCAGAGGCTGGCTGGTGCTTCCCATCCAGTTCCACCCCCTGCCATGGGCTGGGACACCTTTCACTAGTCCAGGCTGCTCCAAACCCTGTCCAGCCTGGCCTTGGACACTTCCAGGAATGGGGAAACCACAGCTGCTCTGGACATGCCACCCTCATGGACCAGCATTTCTTCCCCATGTCCAACACCCACAGTTCAATGCCATTGTTCTGTGCTGGGACCCCAGAGCTGGGGGCAGCTCCAGGGAGTCTCAGAGCAGCACAGAGGGGCAGCATCCTCTCCTCTTGCCCACACTGCTGAGGCTGAGCCCAGCAGACACTTGTCCTTCTGTGCTGCCAGTGCCCATGGCTGGGTCAAGCCCCGTTTGTGACTCCCCAGAATCCCCTGATCCATCCTCACAGGGGGCTCTCAGCCCCTTTTCCTGTACACCTTCCTGTAGGTGACCATCCTGTTGGGTGGCAGCAGCTGCAGGCAGGACAGGTGTCCCTCCATCTGTGGGTGGTGTGGATGTCCTTGTCCCTGATGTGGAGAGGCTTAGCAGGGTGGGGGAAGAAAGATCCCCTGACCTGTAACACACATCCAGGGTGGTGTTTGCACTGGCAGCTCCATCTTTCATCACTCCCAGTGTGTGTCCCCAGGGTCTGTTGGCGTTTTCCAGGATTCTGGGGGGTGTGGGTGGGGGTCTGTGTTGTTGTTGCCCTTCCAGTGGGCTCTCAGTACCACCCACCAAAGTGTGTGATGCTTCAAAGCTGTTGGTGCTCAGAGTCAAGCACAGCACCAACCTGGCAGGCGTGTGTGATCTGTAAGTGGAATGTGAACACGAGTAGTACTTGTGTGTCTGTAGCAAAGCTCTGTCCATGCATTCCTAGCTTTAGGACGTGGTTCTTTGTGAGCTCCTCGGTGCTGAGCCCTCCTCCCATGTGCTGTGGGTGCTGGGGATGCTCTGGGAGCAGTGGAGCACATGTGGGCTGTGACAGGGATCACAGGGGTCCCAGGATGTAGGAAGAGATGAGAAAGTTGACTCCATGTTCAGAAGGCTTGATTTATTATTTTATGATATATATTATATAAAAACTATGCTAAAAGTATAGAAGAAAGGATTTCATCAGAAGGCTTAGCTAAGAATAGAAAAAGAATGAATAACAAAGGCTTGGACTGACCAAGACAGTCAGGACAGCTGGACTGTGATTGGCCATTAATTGGAAACAACCACATGAGACCAATCCCAGACCCACCTGCTGCATCCCACAGCAGCAGACAATCATTGTTCACATTTTGTTCCTGAGGCCTCTCAGCTTCTCAGGAGGAAAAATCCCAAGGAGAGGATTTTTCATAAAATATCATGGCTGCATTGGGCTTTGCTCTGGAAGCAGTTGTTGGCCCCAAGTGGAGCTGAGCTTACAGCCAGGCTTGGTGCTGGCTGAAGGTGGCACTGGGGTTGGGACAGTGGCAGCTGTCACCGTGCTCAGATGGTTTGGAGCAAGGCTGGAGCAGTGGTGACACAGGACAGGGGGAGGGACTGGGCTGCCTGGTGGCACTGGCAGGCAGGGAGGATTTCAAAGAGCCTGTGGCCAAATCTTTGGCTCCAGGGCGGTGTGGGAGGGGTTGGATGCGTTTGTGTATCCAGCTCTTGGCTCTCCATGCTGGGCTGTGACTGCTGGAGGGAATGGGAGAGGTGGTGTGCACCTGCTGGGAGCCAACTGCAGAATTTTGGGAGCAAAAAGCTTCGGGGAAAAAGCTGGCCCTGCCTGGTGGCAGTGCCTGCTGCAGGGACTGTGCAGCCCCAGCCTGTCCCAGCACACAGTGGCACCAGGACAGGGACTGTCCCCTGGGCTGGGCACTGCTGGGGCATCTCAAATCATGGACCCCTCCAAAAGGAAGGCATTGAGGGGCTGGAGCATGTCCAGAGAAGGAACAGAGCTGGGGAAGGGTCTGGAGGACCAGGAGGGGCTGGGGGACCTGGGGCAGCTCAGCCTGCAGAAAAGGAGGCTCAGGGGAACCTTCTTAACCTCCCTGACAGGAGGATGGAGCCACTCTCTTTTCCCAGGTTATCAAGTGACAGCACAAGTGGAAATGGCCTCAAGTTGCCCCAGGGAAGGTTTAGGTTGGATATTAGGCAAAATGTCTTCATGGAAGGGGTTGTCAAACCCAGGAACAGGCTGTGCAGGGCAGTGGTGGAGTCACCAGCACTGGAGGGATTTAAATGCACCAATCCATCCCCAGGCTGGCAGCTTTGGCCATGCCCCAGCCTCACTGTGCCAGCAGCTCCTGGCCTGAGTGGCTGTGCCACAAATGGACACAACTGCAGACTTTAGGGCACAGTGGGTAAGAGCAGCACCATGCCTGCTCTTCCTTGTCAGGGTGAGATTTTCACCAGAATTGTGGGAGCTCTCTGATCACAAAGGCTCTGGGTAAGCATGAATGGGATAACTGTGTGGGAGTGAGTTACCTGTTGTAGTAAGGTAGAAAAATTTTAAAGAAAGGCTTCATAAAATCAAACCTTCTCTCCTAAAATCAGTGGCTGGCCTTGTCAGGCTGGCCCTTTGCAAGTTCCCACGTGATAGCAATCCTGGTGTGAGCAGTTCCTTAACATAATAATCTATTTCTGTGTGAAAGACAACTTGCACCTGTATAAACTGTTTTTACACTGTTAGATAGAAAAATGAAAACTATCTCTCACATATAACTTTTCCTGCATGTACACAGTGAGAGTTTGAGTGACCAATCAATGCAGGGTAACAACTTGTTACTGACCAATAATTAATTAACAAGAAAGCTGCTGACCAATGGGAGTCCCACACAAGGTCTGTAAAACTGTATAAAAAGGAGTTATGTGAATAAAGAGGGGGATTTTTCCCCCATGAAGAAAATGGAGTCCCTGTGATTTATTCCATTAGTTACATAGGCAAAAAGTGCCACAAGTGGTGGCAAGGCTGAAAGCTGAGGTCTCCAGATGGTACCACCCAAGTCAGTCACTTGACTTGTAGGGTGGAAAGACAATTTTAGGGGTGGGGTAGATATTTCATCTGGCTTATTTCAGTGTAAGAGGGCTCTCTCTGGAGCTGCCTTGCTGCAGGGTGCAGAGGGGCCTTGGGGTGATGTGTGACTGCAATCATCATGAGATGAGCAGAGGCAGTCCTGTCTTAAATCTCCATTCCACTGGCTTCTTCTCTCTTGTAAAGATGGAGTAAGAGGAAACTTTTCCAAACTGTTAATTTTCCATTTCCCTCCATCGTGTAACTGCTTTGGATAATAATCTTTTAAATGTCTCCTTATGTGCAGAACTGTAATTTTTCCTTCCCTTGAGAGCTTGCAGCCCCCGCCTTGCTGGGACAGGAGGTGTTTTCATCTCTGGTGACAATGACACACATGCTTCTGCAGACAAGGACAACCCCTCATTTGCCTGCTGTGACTTTACTAGTTCTGCTGTCTTATCTGTTTGCTCCCACCTTTCCTGCACTCTGCAGCACTCCTTTTATTTTCCCATCACAGCATCCCTCGTGTTTCCCATCACAGCATCCCTTCTATTTACCATCATGGCATCCCTTATGTTTTCCTGACATGGCATCCCTCATGTTTTTCCATTGCAACATCTCTCATTTCCTATTGCAGCTTTCCTTGTGTTTCCTACTGCAGCTTTCCCGTGGCAGCATTCCTTGTGTTTCCTGTGACAGCATCCCTCATGTTTCCCATTACAGCATCCCTCGTGTTTTCCCATCATGGCATTGCCCATGCTTTCTCTTGTGGCAGCATTCCTTGTGTTTCCCATGGCAGCATCCCTCATGTTTTCCCAGTCCAGCATTCCCTGTGCTTTCCCAGTCCATCATTCCTTGTGTTTCCCATGGCAGCATCCCTCATGTTTTCCCAGTCCAGCATTCCTTGTGCTTTCCCAGTCCATCATTCCTTGTGTTTCCCATGGCAGCATCCCTCTTGTTTTCCCATCACAGCATTCCTTGTGTTTTCCCATCATGGCATTGCCCATGCTTTCTCCTGTGGCAGCATCCCTTGTGTTTCCCATCACATCATTCCTTGTGTTTCCTGTGACAGCATCCTTCGTGCTTTCCCATGGCAGCATCCCTCGTGTTTTCCTATCAAAGCATCCCTCATGCTTTCCCATCACAGCATTCCCTGTGTTTTCCCATCACAGCATTCCTTGTGTTTTCCTATCACAGCATCCCTCGTGTTTTCCCATCACAGCATCCCTTGTGCTTTCCCAGGGCACCAGCCCTCATGTTTTCCCAGTCTAGCATCCCTTGTGCTTTCCCATCACAGCATTCCTTGTGTTTCCCATCACAGCATCCCTTGTGCTTTCCCAGGGCACCATCCCTCATGTTTTCCCAGTCTAGCATCCCCTGTGTTTTCCCATCACAGCATTCCCTGTGTTTCCCATCACAGCATTCCTTGTGTATTCCCATCACAGCATTCCTTGTGTTTTCCTATCACAGCATCCCTCGTGTTTTCCCATCACAGCATCCCTTGTGCTTTCCCAGGGCACCAGCCCTCATGTTTTCCCAGTCTAGCATCCCTTGTGCTTTCCCATCACAGCATTCCCTGTGTTTCCCATCCCAGCATCCCTCCTGCTCTCCCATCACAGCACCCTGGTGTTTCCCACGGTGGAATCTGTGGTGTTTCCCATTCCTGCTCCTTGCTGGAGTGCTCACACGGGGCTGAGGGTGCCCTGGGAGCTCCCCCTCCTTGGATGTGTCCTGTGCTGGGCACTGGCTGCCGTGGTGTTGTGGCCATCCCTCCCTGCTGGATGTGTCTGTCCTCTGCTCTCCCAGAGCCCTGGGGGCTTGGGGTGGCAGTGCCTGGGGTGTTGCACACTCTGGCTGGTGTTTGCCCCAGCTCCTTGGAGCAGGGGAAGATTCCTCTCAGGAGCTCTGAAATAGGGCTGTGCACTCTGCAGGAAGCCCTGGTTGATGCCTCTCTCTCTCTGTGCTGTTGCAGGCCAAGGACAGTGATGATGATGATGAAGTCACCGTCAGTGTGGACCGGGATCGTTTCATGGATGAGTTCTTTGAGCAGGTGAGACTTCCTCCAGTGTTGCTTTTTCTTTTTTTTTTTTTTTTGCTCCTCCAGTGTGGCTTTGAAGCCGGTTCAGACCTTTCTGCTGGCACCAGGGTGGGTTGTGGGTGGTCCAGGCTCCCTGCAGCCACTGGGGCTGGGATGAAGGTCCTGCCCTGGCTGGTGCTGCTCAGCTGATGCTCAGGGTTGTGCTGAACATCAGGAACCTGGCTTCCCTGCAGACCTGAGGCTGTGCTGCCCTGTGGATGTTTCCCTGCTCCTCCAGAACCCAGCCAGGCTGTTGCCCAGGCCATGGGAGCAGGGAAGCCTCACACCCAGCTCTCAGGCCTTTCCCCAGAGCACCTCTGCAGAGCAGCAGTCTCTGCATGGCATTGATTTAATTTTGTGCCTCTCGTTCCCAAACAAGAGGTTTTCTTCTGGCATGTGGGTGGCTGTAAGATCTGCTTGCGGATTTTTAGCACACCCTTAGCATGGCATGTGTGTGGGGGGTGTTAAAGTGGATCTGTGCAGGCAATGGAGTGGGAACTGGGATAAATCTGATGTGCAGGTGGAGGAAGATGAGCAAGGGAGTGGTGTGAGCCGAAGGAGAAGGCTGAGTTAGAGGGTGAGCAGCCTGGCAGGCAGAGAACACAGGAGAGGTTTCCCCTCTTGGGCGATGCTGTAGCACAGAAGTGCAGGGGAAATGTCAGAATGGATCTTTGGGAGAATGTGGCCTCCCTGGAATGGGGGATGAGGATCAAATTGGGCATTTCTGGAGCTTTTTATGGAGCAAGGAGCCATGGGGGACTGAGCCACTACCAGCCTGGCTTTGCAGGCTCAGCAGTGCTTTGCCAGTGGCACAGAGTCTGGGAATCAATCTGCTGCTGATTTCTATAAATCCCAGAAGTTTCTCAGTGTATCACAAAGAATACAGGACATACAGTCTGTGTTACACTGCTGTGACTCAGAGCTGGCTGGTGGGATGGAGAAGGGCTGATTCCACAGCGGTGCTACAGTTCCAAACTGGAAAATATTTATCCAGGAGAATGTTTGCTGTGGTTCAGACCTGTCATGGTTGCTTTGGAATAGGATGATGATCCCTTCACTTCCTAAAAGTCCAGGTCTGTCACAGACCACCTGTCTTCTTGTCTCACTTCACAGGTGGAAGAAATTCGAGGCTTCATTGATAAAATTTCGGAGAACGTGGAAGAAGTGAAGAGGAAGCACAGTGCCATTCTGGCTTCCCCCAACCCTGATGAAAGTGAGTGAGCTGTGAGCCCCCTGTCCTGTGTCCTGGGTGTCCTGGGTGTCCTGTGGGCTTCCCTGGTGGGTGGCTGGGGCCAGGCACAGTCCCCTGGGTCTGCAGGTGGCCACAGCTGGGTGGTCAGGGAGTGCTTGGACTGGCCTGGTGAGTGGTGGCTTTAACACCTGGAGAGGTGGTGAGAGTCCAGGGGATTTCTGCAAGGATGGGAAGAGCAAGTGGCTGTTTCTGTGGGGGTTGGCTGTTGAATTGCCCTGGGCTGCCTGGGAAATTCCTGAGGAATGGATAAAGCAGAACAGACCAAGTGTCACCTGCTTGGGCACCCAGAAATGTTGCAGCTCCTCTTTGAGCCAGAGGTGGCAGCTGGGACCTTGCATCTCTGTCCTGGGGACAATTTGTTGCTGGTTGGTCAAAGAGTCCATCCCTTCCAGACCTCTTTCTTCACCAGCTTTTTCTCCCAGAGAAAAGCTTTGCTGCCAGGAGCTGGAGTTAAGGATTTGAGCACCCAAAGGATGGCAACATGTGGGTGTCTGGGAGATCTGGCAGAGTTAAAACTGTGCATGCTGTGGTCCCCTGTTCCCAGAGGAGCTGACTGTGGCGGGGGTGAGGTCACCAGAGGCTTTCCAGTGTCTGCAAAGCCTTTAGTGTGGAACAGGCAGATTTGAGGGCTGAGCTGGGCAGGGAGAGCAGGGCTGAGCTCTGCAGGGTGGGACTGGAGCCTGCCCAGGCTCACCTGCTGTGGGGCAGCCCCTGGAGCAGCTCAGCTGCCCCAGGCTCCACCTTCAGTGTAGCTCTGTGCCCTGGTGGCTCCCCTTTGCCCCCCTCCATCGTGGTGCTGGTGTCACAGAGCTGTTGGGTGCTGCAGGTCTGACCCTGCAGGATCCTCCAGCCCTCCTTTTGGCAGAGGTGTTGCTTCCATGGGCTGAGCACTGCTTGTGCTCCCAGTGCTTAGAGGCTGGAAAGGTGAGACAGGTCTCTCTCTGCTCATCTATCTACCCTTTTCCCATCCATTTCTCATTTGCCCTGTGCAATTCCATGTCTGCCTGTGGAATTGTGCCTGGAGGTCCCAGGAGAGTGCCCACACACACATTGCACTGCATCCATGTCAAATCAGTAAATTCTGTAATTACTTGCAGGGAATGGCTCTTCCTAAATTGTCTCAGGCTCCCCTCTCCTGGCAGCTGCTCCTCAGCTAAAATTTCCTTGGCCAAGCCTGGAACTGAGGGATTTTCTCAAGGGAGTTCACATGTCTCAGGCTATTGCTCAGTCATCCTCCAGGCCCTTGTGCTTTCACTGTGAGATGTTGCAGTGTTCCTGTCTGGGAGTGTTCAGGGAAGAGCTTCTGTGCTCCTGGCTGCTGCAGTGGCATGGGGTCCACTTGGGGCTGCAAAGGGCACTCATGGCCTAAAAGCATAATAATCTATTTAAAAGTCTGAGATCTGCAGTGAACAAGATGTGGTGACATTCCCATGACTTCCAGAAGCATCCAGGACATTGGAAGTGCTTCTGGTTTTGTTTTACAGCATTATTTTGCCTTGGTATTGTAGAGAATTCAGCTTGTCTCATCAAGAATTGTTTGGACAGGAGGAGAGGAGCCACACATTAATCTGAAATCAGTGCTCTGTGGCATTGTGGTGTGCTCAGGAGGTGTGGTAGGGCTCAGCAGTGGACTCAGAATCACTTGGAGTTGGAAGGGACCTTCTAAGATCATCCAGTTCCACATCCCTGCCTTGGGTAGGGAGACCTTAAATCTACCCCAGTGGGCCACTTGCTCCAAGTCCAATGTGTCCTTGAACACTTGCAGGAATGGGGCAGCCAAACTTCTCTGGGCAGCCTTTGTCAGCCCTCACCACCCTCACACTCTGACATTTCTTCCCTGTGCCCCATCTGACCCCACTGCCCCTTGTCCCAGCCCTTGGACCATTCTGGTGGCCACCTCTGAACCTGCTCTGCCAGCTCCTTGTCTGTGCTGGCAGCCTCATCCCAGCCTCCTGTGTTCCTGAACCCACAGAGAACCTGCTCATTAATGCAAATTTGTAACCCAGGGCTGAGAATTTATTAAGATTAATTTGGAAATTCAGAAACAAGTTGGAAAATTCAAGGAAATTCAGCATGACAGGGGCATGGAGCCAAAGGACACTGAAATGTAGGTTGTGAGAGGCTAATTTTGGGATGTGCTCACTGGAGTTTGCTGTTTAACAGGGCAAGGAGTGACACCTGGGATGGCCATCAGGGCAAGATGTTGCTCCCTGCAGGGATTTGGGATGCTGTTCATCCCCTCTGGAACAGCACCTTGCTTATTTCTTAGTGATCTCCAAGTACTTCAGCATCATGTGGAAGATGCAAGATGAGGGGAAATGTTCCTCCAGGAAATAAGAGAATGTCACGGACTCCTCATCCTTGTCTGGAGGCACATGTGCTGTGCAGCTTGGTTTGGTGTGGGTGTAGCTTCTCCATCAGAGACACAAACTCCTTGAACACCACCAGCAAGTCCCTCCTGGAGCTGGAGGACTTTGGAGTGGGGCTTTAGACTGGAGCAGAGCTGGGCTGGTAGTCTGGGAAACGTTTGGGCAGTGGTTGGAGGGATGGATGGAGAGGTGTATGGTGGGGATGGAGAGGTGTATGGTGGCTGCTGGTGAACAGCTGCTTTCTCAGGGTCAGTAGTAGAAGAGAGGGACTCCATGGGCACAATCCCTCTGGAATCTGCTTTTTAAGTGGCTGTGCTTGGGCAGATGCAAGCCCTTGGTGTTCTTTGTTTGCAGGAGCAAGTGAGGTCCAGTGTCTGTGTGAGACCTGGACCTGCCTGGCGTGCGGAGGTGCAGGATCCATGGAGGGGCTCATCCCTCCCTTCCTGCTGATCCCTCTTCTGGCTGCACAGACTGTTTTTGGATCTGCCTTGCCACTGCTGCCTGGGCTTAATTTGGAGCCCAGTGGGTGGGGAGCTGGCTGGCTTTGCCACTGAGAGAGACAGCGAGGTGACAGCCCGCGGCTGCGGCAGGTTGGGATGTGGCTGAGGGGCACAGGAAGGTCCCCCCACCCCGTGGGCAGTGTCCTGGTGGGACTGGGTGGGCTCTGTTCCTCCTTGGCTTGGGGCCATCACTGTGCTGTTCCAGATTGAAGCCACAGCTCCTGGTAAACCCATTCCCCACATCCTTCCCGGTGAGTGCTGCGGCTGCTGCTGCTCCTGGCGCTGTCACCAGCTGCTCCTGCTTGGCCCTTGGTCCAGGCCACATCCCAGAGGAGGGGGCTTGGGGTGACATTCCAGCCAGCAAGAATGAAGTCACATTTGTTGTTTTCCTGGAGTGGTCAGGAGGGGTTGTGTGCCATTCCTCTCTGAGCACGGCGTCCCTCCGGTGGCCGTGCTCCTGTCTCTCCAGCGCTGGGTTATGTAACACAGCTGTTTGCTCCATGGATTGCCTCTGGGAACAGAAATCTTCAGATCCCAACTTGTGTCTCTCAGCCTGCCAGCTCAGCCCATCTCTGCAGGCTTTGGAAGGCCCAGGAAACCTTTCAGACCTGGGAGCAGGTCCGTTCCAGCTGCACCAGCACAGAAGGGGAGGTTCACTTCCATGGGAGCTTGACTTCCAGCTTCATCCCTTCAGCTGTGCAGGCTCAGGGTGGTGGTGTTTGACACCAGGTGACTTTGTTCAGTCTTTGTGGCTGCTGGGAGTTCCTTGGAGAGTGGCCCCTGTTATTCCTAGCAGACCATTTTCTGGTGGACAGGTGTGTCAGGAAGGCAAGGACACAAGCTGTAGCTGCTCACTTCTGTCTGATGCTCTTGAAGTAGCCTGGCTTGTGTAAAAAAAAAAAAAAAAGAGTTTGGAACTGCCTGGGTGCTGAGGTGCTGGCTGGCTCCTGTGAGCACAACCTCACCTCTCAGCAGGTCCTTTGGGAGAGTGTCCCAGCAGGAAGCCCAGTGTGCTCCAAGGAGCTGCTGCTGGGGGAACAAGGCTGGGGCTGGTTCCTGCTGGAGCTGCCCCCTCAGACATGGCTTCCTGGGCCCTCTCAGCTCCCCTTACCACCATGCAGGGGTTTTCTGGGGCTGCTTTCCCTTGGTGCCTGTCCCACCAGGGCAGGGAGGGCTTCCTTGAGGACCAGGAGCTGCAGTAGTGCTGTGTTGGAGGCTGCAGACTCAGGGCTGTGATGCTCCTTGGGGAGGAGCTGTGGAGAGGACAGGTGAAGGTGACTTGGTTCTGCTGTCTTGTCTTTGCTCCTTCACCCTCTCCCAGCTTCCCTCCAGTGGGAAATCAGAGACATCCCAGACTTCATCAAACTTTGAAGATGAAGCAAGTGTAGCCCCAGCAGAGTAAGGGATCTGGGAAAAGGTGTCTGGGGGTGTCCTGGACACAGAAGGCAAAAGCAACATATCCCCCCTATTCATCTTCTGCTGTCACCCTTCATCTGCAGCCTCAGTGGAGCTGGGAACTGCCCCTGCCCCTGGCCTGAAGCAGGGACACATTGACAGAGTGGCTTGGATTGGGAGGGACCCGAAAGCTCTTCTCATTCCAGCCCCCTGCCATGGGCAGGGACATCTTCCACTGGACCAGGTTGCTCCAAGCCCAGTCCAATGTGGCCTTAAACACTTCCAGGGATGGGCAAACCTCAGCTGCTCTGCACAACCTGTGCCAGCCCCTCTTGGTCTGACATTTTTCCCCCATGTCCAACCTGATTCCACCTCAGTTCAACACCACTGTGCTGTGCTGTGTCCCCAGAGCTGAGGACAGCTCCAGGGTGTCTCAGAGCAGAGGGGGAACATCCCCTCCCTCCCCTGCTGCCCTCACTGCTGAGGCTGAGCCCAGGAGACATCTGGCTTCCTTTGCTGCCAGCGCCCATGGCTAGGTCAGGTCCCGTTTGTCACTCCCCAGGATCCTCAGTCCTTCCCTGCAGGGTGTTCTCCATCCCTCCATCCATCCATCCATCCATCCATCCATCCATCCATCCATCCATCCATCCATCCATCCATCCATCCATCCATCCATCCATCATCCATCCATCATCCATCATCCATCCATCCATCATCCATCCATCCATCCATCCATCATCCATCCATCCATCATCCATCCATCCATCCATCCATCCATCCCTCCATCCCTCCATCCCTTCATCTCTCCAGCCTTCCCCCAGTCTCTGCTGGCACTGGGAATTGCCCTGACCCAGATGCAGGACTTTGCCCCTGGCCTGGCTGGCTGTCAGGATGTGGAGTGGCTTTGATGGCCATTAAATGGTGAGTGCCCAGGGATGATTCTGGTGGCTTCCTGCAGCTCCTGGAGTGGGGCTGAGGCTGGAGGACACAGCAGTGCAGCTGCTGGATGTCCTGGTCCTCAGCAGGGTGGGAAGGGCATGGTGTGGCAGCAGAGCAGCACCCAAGGGCACACTGAGAGCAGGTGCCATCTGCCCTGTGGCTCTCAGCATCCTGCCTCTGTTCCCTGCTTCCCCTCTGCAGGCAGTCCCAAGGGAGTGTGTTCTCAGCCTCTTTTCACCCATGGTTGCTGCAGTTGTGATGCAGAGACTGGAGGGGTGTTTGGTGCAGGGAGGGGGTTCCTCTGCCCACTCTGGGGATCCAGGATCCCCCAGACTGTCTCCAAGACCTCACTTGGCCTGGCCATCCCTGGCTGTGTGGTGCTAATGCTGCCCATGGCCCTTCTGGCAGTGCCACACTGTGCTTGGGTTGCCTCAGGTGGCTTTGTCCTGTCCCTGTGTCACACAGATACTTTGTCACCCTTGCAGACACTGCTCCAGCTCCATCTTGGAGGAGTTTTGTCTCTCCTGTCTGTAGTCCTTGTTGAAGGGCCTCTCTAGGACATACCCTCCAGTGATCTTCTCATTTCCAGCCTGAGTCTGTTTGCAATCGATTCACACACCAATGTCAGCCCGGGAATAAATATATTTTTGCTTAAAGAGCTGTTTGCCCTTCTGGCTTCATCCTGGCAGGTCAGCACAGCAGCTCAGGTGTTTTGTGTAGGCTTTGCACACCCCCAGCCTTCCCAGGACCAGCACCAGCTCTGCTTTTAAAGAGCTGGGTGCCCCAGGTTTTGACCTCACTGCTGGTCAGTGTTTCTTGTGCTTTTCAGGCTGGGTTGCCCTTCCCTTTTTCTGTGGAAGCTGGGATCTGTCTGTGTGGCATGGGCTGGGGTTCCCTGTGTCTGGGTGGTGGCTGCTGTGCTCAGGTAGCCACAGGCAGTGTGTGTGTGAGGGACACGGGCACAGCGAGGGCTGCAGGTCATGGTGACATGGCCCAGCTGTCCTGGAGTGACCAGTCAGCCCTCCCTGGGCTCTGGGAACAAGCTGGCAAAATGCCACCCTTCAGCCCTGAACCAGCCCAGTTCCTCCTGGCACTGGCCCAGTGGGTGCCATGGGGTGCAGGCAGAACAGGGCGAGCATGGGCTGGGAGTGCTCAGGGCATGGTGCCAGGGATGGCTGGGCTGTGAGTTTGGGGATGCTCAGGGCATGGATGTGGGGATGCTCAGGCCATGGAAGCAGGAATGCTCAGGGCATGGAAGCAGGAATGCTCAGGGCATGGTGCCAGGGGTGCCTGGGCTGTGAGTTTGGGGATGCTCAGGGCATGGAAGCAGGAATGCTCAGGGCATGGAAGCAGGAATGCTCAGGGCATGGTGCCAGGGATGCCTGGGCTGTGAGTTTGGGGATGCTCAGGCCATGGAAGCAGGAATGCTCAGGCCATGGTGCCAGGGATGCCTGGGCTGTGAGTTTGGGGATGCTCAGGCCATGGAAGCAGGAATGCTCATGCTGTTCTTCACCTTCCCTTTTCCACCACCTGCCTGAGGCTCCCGCAGCCACCTCGTGCCCTGTGTGGTGGCACCCACTGCCAGCCCTTGGGTGCTGCTGACAGGAACTGGACACATGGACTGTTGGAAAAATCCCAGCTCTGCAGAGACAGGGCAACTGAGAGGCTTTTTAAAAGATTTTATTCCATTATCAGTCTTGTAGAAGGGTGAGGCATAAGAGATGTAAAACTCAACACCGTTCTATCAGAAGCCAACCAATTTCCTGGTTACAATATCCAATGCTGCTGATATTTCTAACACAAATCACCTTTATTTTTACCCCATGTGGTCTTGCTGCAATGCATCTTTCACACTTCTAATTCACTAAAATACCTGGTCTTTTTGCCAGGCCATAGTTTGAAACTTGTTGAAACTTGTTTCTAGTTCAATCTCTCTCTCACCAATGTCATCTCTATTCAATGGCCTTCCTAAGCCAGCACTCTCAGCTGCCCTGTCTCTGTAAAGCTGGGATTTTTCCACCAAAGGACTTTCTGTGCATCATCCCAGTGCTGCAGTGAGGCTGCCTGGGACACCTCTGTCCTCTCTTCCTGTGCCCCTGGGGCTGTTTCCTTTGTTTCCCCTGAAGGTGTTGTCCCAGGTGATTTTCCCTTTTCCTGTGCAGTTCTCCTGCTCCCTGACCATCAATCCCCCTGATCACCAGCACCCATTGTGTGCTCCATCCCCCTGAGAACTGCTGGGTGATCACACCCTGACTGCAGTCAGTATCAATTAACTGGAGTCTGATTCATGGCAACATGTTAAAAAATAATCACAATCACCTGTTCTGTAATTATTTTGGGTTTAATTTAGACTTAGTGGCACTCCTGCAACCTGTGTTGTTGCTGCTGCTGCCTCTTCCTGCTGGATCTGGAGTGCTTCCCAGCTGGGCCCTGTACACCAAGGGGACAAGAAGAGCCAGAGACCCCTGTGTAGCAGCCAGGAGCCCTGCCCTGCAGGCAGTGAGCTGGGCTGTGGCATTGGTGGCATCAGTGGCACAGCTTTGGGTGTCACAGACACTGTGGTTGAGTTTCTCTCATTTTCCTGGAAGAAGATGAGAGGAACTCATCTTCTACCCCCCCATCCCTCCCCATCCCTTCAGTCCTTGCCCTGGCATGGACATGCCTGGGATTCCTCATGCTTTTGGCTCTCAGGGTGGGGGCAGGTGTTCAGGGGGATGTGGAGACCAGAGGGTGAAGGACAGAAATATTGGGGCTGCTCTGGAAAGTGCTGGGAGAAGGAAGCAGCAGGATCAGCAGTGGCAGCCCAGCAGCCACGAGGGGAGGGGGCCAGCCCTGCCCTGTGCAGCCCTGGGTGGGCTGTGTCACCCAGCTGTGTGGCTTCCTGGGGGCTGCCTGTGCAGGCAGAGAGGGGCAGGGACCCCAAGGTGGGGAGGGTTCCCTGCAGCAAAGCCCCTCCAGCCCCAGCAGAGTTCCTTGTGCAGCTGGAGCTCTGCCTTCTCCTGCTGAATGGTTGTCTTGGTGCTGGTGCTGGGGATAATCCCTTCTCTGCAGAAATGGGTTTAGGAGGGCTGAGCTGAGCAAGCCCTAAATCCTTTTACTCTTTCCTGAGATTATTCTGATGTGTGGGAGGCTGCTGCTTTCTAGGCATGCTGAGAGCAGGAGCAGCAGGGTCTGGTCAGTGGAGCTGGGCAGCAGCACAGGCAGCAGCAGGAGGAGGAAGAAGAGGAGGAGGGTGGCCAGAAGTCCTGGGATCTCTGGGACCTCAGCATCACCCATGGAGATCCCACTGTGGGTGCACCAGGAGTTCCTGCTATGGGCTCATTCCAAGAACTGACTCTACAAAGCTACAACTAAATTATTGAGAGGGGAAAGAGTCAGGGACAGTGAGGGGGAAAGTGCTGGGAATAGCTTGAGGAGGAATTATTGATGAAAATCCATTTGGATTTGGAAAGGCAGTGTCTGTCTGTCCCCCCTGGGTGACTGTACTCACGTGTGGCATGGAGGTGTGTGTGGCTGTGCTTCAGGTGGGAGGAGAGGGAGAAGAAATCAATTAAAAATGGAGAGTTCAGGCAAGCAGTCCGAGGAAGTGGTGGCCAGAGCAGGAAATCTGAGTGCTGAAGGAGCCTGGGAGCTCTCACAGTGGGTGTGCACAGAGGAGCACAGGTGGATTGGGTCTGGTGGAGGGGGGACATTGCTGGGTGGGTGCAGGGACACCTTTGCCTGGGCTGGTGAGGTCCAAGGAGGGCAGACCATGGCTGCAGCGTGGGGCACCTCATGTTGGACAGGGCTGGAGCCTGCCAGAAATGGCTCCTCTGGCCCCTTGAGCTGTCTTGTGTCTGGAAATGAGGGTTCTCTGGATCGGTGGTGGGGTCCTGTGGTGTGAAAGCTGCAGGTGCTGTGGTCAGTTAGGCTGCCTGGGGTTTGTCAACATCAACTGTTGAGAGACTGGAAGAGGAATGGAGGGGTGGACAGCCAGGATAGCCAGTGGGACACTGCTGGGAGAACAGGTTGGATGGGGATGTGACCAGCTCCAAGACACTCCTGGAGACACCTGGGACCTTTTTCCTGCTGAATAGTGACAGAACAAAGACACCTGCAATAGGATGTCCAGTCTGGTGGTGCTGGCCCTTGGCATGGCTGTGGTGCTGCATGTGGTTCTGCATCCAGTGTTCTACCCTGTGCTAAAAACAGCGCTGAGCCTGGAGAAAAAGAGACTCAGGAAGGACCTTCTTGCTCTCTAAACTGCCTGAAAGGATGTAGCAAGATGGAAGAAGATTTATTCACAGAAATTGTGGTCAGGCTGTGAAGGGCAATGGTGGAGTCACCATCCCTGCAGGGATTTAAGGGATGTGTGGATGTGGCTCTTGGGGATATGGTTCATGGTGGCAGTGCTGGGTTAACTCCATGGTCTTGGAGCAACCTAAATGATTCCATGATGCTCCTGTTCCTTTTGAGAGGCAGTTCACACAGTGCTGCTGTGTGTTTGACAGAATCCCTGCAGTAGCCAAGTGTTTGACTGCCGTTCTAAATCCTCGCAGCGCTCGTTTTAGGAGAAAACATTCAGGCAGCAAATATCTCCCATTTCCCCTTGAACTCCCCCCCAAAATCCCTGTATTTTATAGCCTCACAGCACCACCCACATTCTGCATGAGGCTCCAGCCCACTCTCTCAGGGTCTGTGCCCACTGCCCCCTCCTGCCCCCGTGGTTGATGCGAGGCTGCCGCCAGCTGCGAGGCTGCCGTGGCGTGGGTGCAGCACCAGCTGCACTCAGGGCTGGGAATAACGATTCCCTGCAGCCCAGGAAGATGATTAATCACCGTGGGGGCACTGCTGCCCATTTGCTGGTACTGGAAACCCTGCAGAGAGCTGGTTGGAAGGGCTCTGCCTCCTGGAAGTGCCTGGGGGCTGCTGATCCGGAGCGGGTGCTGCTCGGGCAGCTGCCAGCCCAGCCCCTGCAGGCTGATCCCTGCTGCCTGCCCAGAGCTGCCTGCCTGCCTTCCAAGGGCTTGGAATCCCACTGGCAGAGCTGGCACTCTGGTGTTCGCCAACCTGGCCACCCACACACAAACACATGGCCTGGACATCTGTGGGACCTTCTTGAGTGCCACTTGGACCTCCTGCTTCACAGAATTCACAGAATTCTCAGAATTCACAAATTCATAGAATGACCAGGTTGGAAGAGACCTTCAAGATCACAGAGTCCAACCCAGTCCCAACACCTCAACTCAACCCTGGCACCCAGTGCCACATCCAGGCTTTGTTAAACACACCCAGGGATGGGGACTCCACCACCTCCCTGGGCAGAAGTTTCTGCTCAGTTTCCTGAGCTGGGCAGTGTTTGATGTCATGAGCTGCCCAAAAGCTCAGTCAGGAGTTGGGATTTATTTTTGTTTTGTCTTGTAAGGCTTCTCTGCTGTTTCCTGGCTTGCCTCCATCCCCTCTGGCCAGCTTGAGCTGTTGGCAAAGGGACTGAGGGGGTGGGAGGACGTAGGGCTTGGCTTCATGCATGTTCCCCAGCCCAGACCAGGGTCTGTCTCCTGGTTTCTTCCCCACCAGGAATGTGAGCACTCCCTGGCTTGTCTCAGCTCCTGGTGAGGCTGTTTGCTCAGAGTTTGGGGTGAATTACAGCTTGTGTGGGTACTTTGAGGGTCTTGAGTGGCAGGGGCTGGGGATGGTGTGAGTGGGCAGTGGTGCTGGGTGCTAGGGCCACAGTTGGAGTGTCAGTTTGCAAACTCAGCCTGCTGCAGGCTCTCTGTGAAGGCACAGCTTCCTGATGGACACATTCACATGCTCCAGTGTGGCATCCTCCATGCCTGCAGGGGGACACCCTGCCTCACCATGGTTTTCATCACAGGCTGCAGGGAAAAGCTCTGCTCTGGTGCCTGGAGCAGCTCCAGCCTCTCCTTCTGCACTGGCCTCAGGGTCTGCAGGGCTTCTTCTCTCACCTGTTCCCATTTCTTGCTCACAGCTGCTCTTGGACATTGTTTGTAGCTTTTATCTGAGGCACTATCACTGATGGTCTCAGCCTGGCCAGTCTGCTCTGCAGCCCTTTGGCACTGGCTGTGCCCTGCAAATGGGCAGCTCCTGGTGAGGGTCCTCTGACAGAGAACAGCCCTGCAGGTGCCAGCAGCTCCCATAGTGCTGGGTTTGGAAGTTCATGAAATCATGGATTTGCAGAAGGGTTGGGGTTGGAAGGGATTTAGGGGCGAATGTCATTCCACCCCCTGCCATGGCAGGGACACCTCCCACTGTCCCAGGTTGTTCCAAGCCCTGTCCAACCTGGCCTTGGGCACTGCCAGGGATCCAGGGGCAGCCACAGCTGCTCTGGGCACCCTGTGCCAGGGCCTCAGCACCCTCACTGGGAAGAATTTCTTCCTGATATGTAATCTCAATTTCTCCTCTTTTAGCTACCACAGCATGCCCTCTATTCCTCCATCCATCCTTCTGCATCCTCCCTGTTGTGTCATACCTGCTGCAAAGTGTTTTATTGGCCAGAGTTGAAAAAAATTCTAGAAAATTAGGAAAGGGTTGAGTCAGCATCTGATGCTTTTGTTCTTGTTTTCCACAGCTTGAATCAATAAGTTGAAATGTGAAACTCTGAGCTCTGTTTCCAAGAATAAATGTCAGCCTTTGGGAACTGAAGGACTGCACAGAGGTCACTGATGTCCCAGTTTTCTTTTGGCAAATGGGACTTCAGCTAGAAAGTCCTTCTCCACAGAACTGTTCTCCATCCATCCATCCATCCATCCATCCATCCATCCATCCATCCATCCATCCATCCAGCATCCATCCATCCATCCATCCATCCATCCATCCTGGCCTGGGGATGGGGCTGGATTCATGGGGTGTGGTGATGCTGAATGATTTTTCTCACACCTGAGACCTTCTACCCGAGGTAGCTGGCTCGTGGATGCAGTTCCTGCATCAGTGCAGTGCTGGGCTGCCCTTTCAGGATCTGTCCTGTTGTTAACATGCTCCAGTTCCCCTCCAGTTGGTGGTGATGTGCTGTGTTTGGAGCAGTCTCCTCTGGAGACGGTGACACGGGGACACGTGGGCTGGGGGGTGTCACCATAAATCCTGGCTTGTGTCTGAGACCTGGGAGATGGGTTTGGGTTGATATTCCAGCCTCAGCAGCCTGAGCAGGGGATGTTCACAGATGCTGGCTGATAGGGACAGAGAAATTAATCTATCTGTCACTTCAGCCTGCACTGTGTTGGTGACAGGGACAGGACATGGCTTAGGAGGGACCTTCTCACTCTGCACAGCTCCCTGACAGGAGGGGACAGCCAGGTGGGAGTGGGGCTGTGGGAGGACACAGTCTCAAACTATGTCAGGGAAGGCATAGGTTGGATGTTAGGAAAAGGTATAGGCTGGATTTTAGGAAAAGGTATAGGCTGGATATTAGGAAAAGGTGTAGGTTGGATATTAGGAAAAGGTGTAGGTTGAATTTTAGGAAGAAATTTTTCACTGAAAGAATAAATAAGTACTGGAATGCTGTTCCCAGGGAGGTGGCAGAATCACCATCTCTGGGTGTGTTTAAAAAAGCCTGGCCATGGCACTTGGTGCTGTGGTCTGGTTGAGGTGTCAGGGCATGGGTTGGACTGGATGATCTTGGAGGTCTCTTCTAACCTCATCATTCTGGGATTCTGAGATTCTGTGGGCTCTGCTCCCAGGGAATGAGGGACAGCCTCAGGTTGCACTAGGGGATATTTAGATTGGCTATTGAGGAAAAGTTTCATGATGGAGAGGGTTGTCCAGCCTTGGAGTCCCCACTCCTGGGTGGCTTTAACAGATGTGTGGATGTGGCACTTGGGGACATGGGTTGGTAGCAGTGGCCTTGGCAGTGCTGGAGGAATAGTTGGGCTTCATCATCTCAGAGGGCTTTTCCAGCCTAATTGATTGTGGGACTCTGTGGTTGGGGAAATGGGATGAATTATTGGTGTTTTGGGCATGATGGCTATGAAGGCTCTGGCTGGGCAGCACTAGGGCCAAGCACTCTTGAAGGAGAGTGTGGCTGGATGAAGGCCCTGTCACTTCCCTGGTGGTGACATGTCTCCTCCTGTGTCCCCAGAGCTCTTTCTGCTGATCCTGCCTCAGTCCCTGGGGTCTGTCAGAGAGAAATGTTTTTTGAGAGCAGGCAACAAATCTTGAAATTGTTTTTAATGCCAGCAGAGCCTGCTTAATAGGTTTAAGCATCTTATCTCCCAGCACTGTTAATGAGTTCCCAGGCCCCACAGAGGTGGAGCAGAACTGTGTTTTCCTAATCAAGTTATCAGTTTATTAGCAAAAATGCAAATAAAAGAGTTGCATTGGATGCAACTAAAAAAATAAAAAAGTGCTGTCTGGAGAAGCACTGAGCTTCATGGCATGGATAACAGGATCAGAGCAAGGCCAAAGAATTGTCCATAAAGAAGGGGAAATGCAGCTGGGACGTGGCCTCTCAGATGTCTGGGGCTCTCTCACAGGAGATTTTTCTTCTTGTGAAGCTCTAAATGGTGGAAGCATTTCATTTATTGAGTCACTCCATGAACGTGCCCTACTGGTAGAAGAGCTCCCCAAGAGTTAGTGGATGATTAATTAGCTTTGAAGTAAATAATTAATCAAGAGGTATAGAATCCAGCAGGTCAGGACTTGGCTTGTGATCTGTAAATACTGATGTGTGCAGACCATCTTGTGCAGATATCCTTCATTAGCAGCCTGCTTTGAACCACTTCCCTGTGCACTTCTGTAAGGAGAGTGATCCATCATTGTTCTGCTGACTGCCAGGGTGCTCAGGGCTGGAAGTAGCCCTCAGGTAGGAGCACTTCAGATACTGGAGAGAAATTCTGGGTGGTAAGGCCCTGGCACAGGGTGCCCAGAGCAGCTGTGGCTGCCCCTGGATCCCTGGCAGTGTCCAAGGAGAGGTTGGATGGGGCTTGGAGCAGCCTGGGACTGTGGAAGATGTCCCTGCCATGGCAGGGGGTGGAACAGGAGGAGCTTTTATGGTCCCTTCCAATCCAGAGCGCTGCAGGTCTGTGATTGTGCTGATGTGTGAGATGCCCTTGGTGCTGTTTTGGTCTGTTTTGATGGACACCATCTCCAGGTCACCCACTGAGTGTGTGTGCACAAGGATGTTTGTGCCATTTCCCATTACCCAAGGGCTGCTTTTTTGGTCTCCTGTGGCTGTCACCCCCATGGTCACAGTCTGAACCTGGTGGATGTGGTCCAGAGTGCTGGGTACCACAGAATCATAACATCACAGGCTGGGTTGGGTTGGAAGGGACCATAAAGCTCATCTTGTTCCACCCCTGCCATGGGCAGGAACACCTTCCCCTATCCCAGGCTGCTCCAAGCCCTGTCCAGCCTGGTACCAGATTTGAAATGTTTTCCTCTGCCCTTCAAACTGTAGCCATGAAGGGAACAGCTTCAGGGGAAAGTTATGATGGAAAATAACCAAATCCTGACATTCCCACATACCAGAGTGAGCCTGTGTCAGTTCCAGCCTTTCTGACATGAAACCATCCCTCATTCCCTGCCTGTGGGCAATGGTTTGAACACTGTTTGACTTCTTATTGCAATGTGAGAAGTTTTTGAGTTGCATCAATATTTTAAAATAATCAGTTGGATATTACAGGTGGACAGGTTGTGTCAAAGGGTTTCCAGTACCAACAATTATTGGTCTTTAGTCTCTTAAATTAAGGGCAGCAGAGCCTCCTCCTTGTGTGACAGAGAGCATTGTCCCCTCTGTGCCCCCTTGGAAGGAGCACCAATCTCTGTGTCCCCACCCCCTGTCCTGTGATGAAAGGCCATCTGTCCTGAGCTCAGAGTCACCTGTAAAAGCATCTCCTGTGGTGCTGCTGGCAGGTGACTCCACAGTGCATTGGGTGATGATGTGGAGTGACATTTTTTTTTTCCCATTGAGGGCTTAAAAGTTTTGAAGGATGGTGATAAAACCAGCATGTTGCTGTCTTTGTCACCACTTCCTGATCAGGTTGGGTGTGTGAGAGAGGAGGTGGGATCTTTCTGTACAGGTGTGGGCTTTCAGGAGGATGCAGCTGAGTGACTCATGTGTGTTCAGCCCGAGTCAGAAAAGTAGGACACGTTTATGCAAGGCATGTTAACATCTTTTAAAAATGCCTCAGCTATAAGAAGTGCCTTATTCTTGGCATCCATCTGGGTTCTTGCAGAGACAGTGCTTTAGAGTGGGTAATGGCACCATGTGTGGATTATATATCTCACCATGACCAAAAGGAATCTGGAGCTCCCAATCTGGAAGATAATTCTGTGCTCTTGAGACTACTGCAAGGGCTTTTAATAGCTTCTGGTGCTACAGGAAAGCAGCCTGGTGGGAAAGCAAGTTGGAGAATGTAGGCAGAACATCACCCACCTTATTTTCTTCTGAATTTTAAGAAGATCCTGCTTAGTTCCTGCTGTTCCCCTTCTGCAGTGGTGGAGCCACAGCAAATGGAGCTGCTCTCAGGATTCAGCTGGGGAAGGATGTGTAACATTTGCTCTTAATTGAAAAGAAGATGAAGTGACATTTCCACCCTTCGTCTCGTTCTTTTTTTTGTTTGCCCTGTTGTTCAGTTTCACATGAAGAAAATGCTGATGAAAGGGCTTGTCAGTGTTTGCCATTGCAGCTCCATTTCCAGGTCTGAGCAGGGAGCTGGACACAGCCCCAAGGCCCTGGGGAGCTTCTGCTCTCACTCTAGAGAAGCTCTGAGCTGCTTTTCCCAGCAGCCTGAAGTCATTACCTTTGCTGATGAAGGGCTTCCCCTGGGGACCATCCTCTGAACCCCACACTGGTGGGAAGGTGGTCATTGATATGGATGGAGCAACTGGGGATGATGTCCCATCAGCTGTGAGCAGCAGAAAAATGGGGAAAAATGCATATTTATATGATTGAAGTAATGTGTCATGTGAAAAATCCAAATTCTTGTGATGTAAACAGGCTTTTCTGAGCTCTGCTGGGGTCTTCTTGCAGTCAGCTGCTCTGGCACCTCAGCTGTGGGGAATGCTGCTGCTGCCTTGCTCCATCACTAGCAGGAGGACCACAATCCCCTGATTCCCCTCTGCCCTGAGCTGTGCTGGGCTCAGCTCCTGGGGCTGAGATGTTCCTGGGGTGGGATGTGAGATGTCCCTGGGGTGAGATGTGAGATGTCCCTGGGGCTGAGATGTCCCAGGGGTGGGATGTGAGATGTCACTGGGAGTGAGATGTGAGATGTCCCTGGGGCTGAGATGTCCCAGGGGTGAGATGTGAGATGTCCCTGGGGCTGAGATGTCCCAGGGGTGAGATGTGAGATGTCCCTAGGGTGGGATGTGAGATGTCCCTGGGGTGAGATGTCCCAGGGGTGGGATGTCCCTGGAGTGAGATGTGAGATGTTCCTGGGGTGAGATGTGAGATGTTCCTGGGGTGAGAAGTGAGATGTCCCTGGGGTTGGATGTCCCTGGGGTGAGATGTGAGATCCCTGGGGTGAGATGTGAGATGTCCCTGGGGTGGGATGTGCTCTCTGACCTGGTCCTCCACAGGGAAATGTGGAGCATTCAAAGGACTGGAGCCCCTCTGCTGTTGAGACAGGCTGGGAGAGCTGGGGGTGTTCAGCCTGGAGATGAGAATGCTCTGGGGAGAACCTAGAGCCCCTTCCAGCCTAAAGGGGGCTTAAAAAAAAGGGGGAGAGAGTGACTATTTACATGCAAATAGTGACAGAACAAGGGAGAACAGTTTTAATCTAAAAGAGGGGAGATTGGATTAGATTAGATTAGATTAGATTAGATTAGATTAGATATTAAGAAGAAATTCTTGCCTGTGAGGGAGGTGAGGCCCTGCAGAGGTTGCCCAGAGGAGCTGTGGCTGCCCCTGGATCCCTGGAAGTGTCCAGGGCCAGGTTGGATGGGGCACCCTGGTCCAGCAGAAGGTGTCCCTGCCCTCACCTGGCTCCAGCCTCCTGTCAGGGAGTTGCAGAAAGCAAGAAGGTCCCTCCTGAACCTCCTTTTCTCCAGTCTGAGCCCCTCCAGCTCCCTCAACCTCCCCTGGTGCTCCAGACCCTTCCCCAGCTCTTTAATGTCTTTCTGGTTATGAGATGCCTAAAACGGAACCCAGGAGTGGAGGGATGGGGAAGGCAAATCCTGCAAAGGAAAGAATCTGGAGAATGAATTGTCAGAGGAGAGTGAATTGCAGAGTGTGAGGATGGAGCCATAATTAAAGGAGACAGACAGCAAGAGGATCCAACATGAGAGGGGGGAGGAGGGTTTGGGGGAGGCTCAGGGGTGTGGGATGGGGGGAGTGGGAGAGTAGGCTGAGGGGGAAGCACAGGGAACACAGGAGACAGCACACAAAAATATTGCCTGTGCAAGAGTTGGGCAGGGTGAGTGAGTCCTTGGCAGTTGTTCTGTGCAGCGCATCCCCCCTGTTCCCCCTCCTCCCATCCAGCCCAGGCCATCCTTGCATTGTTCTGCAGGAATTTGTAGCATCTCTGTTATTTTCTGTCCATTCCAGTTATGTGATTTCAGCATTCTCCTTAAAGACCTGCTTGGGTTTTCCCCTCCTCCCTCCCCCTGTCAGAGGTCACTTCTCCTGCAAGGAGCAAGGACACTGGGGGAGAACTGGGGTGGGGGAGCGGGAAGAAGGCAAGGTTGGGTGGTGTGCTTGCTTTTGGGATTCCCTGTCCCCTCCTCCCCTGGACGGAGATTTCCTTGCAGTGAATTGCTGAGATCTCCCTGCAGTGAATTCCTGAGCTGGGGAGGAGGCGCTGATGATGACACAGCAGTGACGGTGACACAGCAGTGACGGTGACACAGCAGTGACGGTGACACAGCAGTGACGGTGACACAGCAGTGACGCTGCCGGGCTGGGGAGGAGAGGAGGAGAGGAGGAGAGGGAGCTGCAGCGAGAGCGTGCTGGGGAGCACGTCGGCACTGCCGGGCACTGACGGGCACTGACAGCTCTGCTGGGCACTGCTGGGCACTGCTGGGCACTGACAGCACTGCTGGGCTCTGCTGGGCTCTGCTGGGCACTGCTGGGCACTGACAGCTCTGCTGGGCTCTGCTGGGCACTGACAGCTCTGCTGGGCTCTGCTGGGCACTGACAGCTCTGCTGGGCTCTGCTTGGCTCTGCTGGGCACTGCTGGGCACTGACAGCTCTGCTGGGCTCTGCTTGGCTCTGCTGGGCACTGCTGGGCACTGACAGGCACTGACAGCTCTGCTGGGCACTGCTGGGCACTGCTGGACACTGACAGGCACTGCTGGGCACTGCTGGACACTGACAGGCTCTGCTGGGCTCTGCTGGGCACTGACAGGCTCTGCTGGGCACTGACAGGCTCTGCTGGGCACTGCTGGGCACTGACAGGCACTGACAGGCTCTGCTGGGCACTCCTGGGCTCTGCTGGGCTCTGCCATGGCTCAGGAGGCAGCTCACATGGTTCACAGCTCCCACACGCCTCCAGAGCACTGGGAGCCCTGGCACAGGGCTCACATGGCACACACATTTCATGGCACAGGGCTCCCATGGCACAGGGCTCACATGGCACACACATTTCCTGGCACACGGCTCCCATGGCACATATCTCCCATGGCATGCAGCTCCTCTGGCACACAGTTCCTGTGACACACAGCTCTTGTGACACACAGCTCCTGTCCCACACTGCTCCTGTAGCTCCCACAGCACATGGCTTCTGCATTTCCCATGGCACACAGCTCCCATGGCACACAGCCCCCATGGCACACGTGGCATGTGGCTCCCGTGGCACACAGCTCCCGTGGCACACAGCCCCTGTGGCACACAGTTCCCATGGCACACAGCCCCCCAGCAGCACCTGGAGGGTGCAGGGTGGATGGATAGATGGATGGATGGATGGATGGATGGATGGATGGATGGATGGATGGATGGATGGATGGATGGATGGATGGATGGATGGATGGATGGATGGATGGATTAATGGATGGATGGATGGATGGATGGATGGATGGATGGATGGATGGATGGATGGATGGATGGATGGATGATGGATGGATGGATGGATGGATGGATGGATGGATGGATGGATGGATGGATGGGGAGGTTCTGGTCAGAGCTGTGTGCTGGTGGCACCGGTCAGAGGCTGCCAGCTGTTCATCCTGCTGGGGGAGGGAGGGCCCCAGCCAGTGGCAGGTGTGTTCCCCTCCCCAGAGCTGCATCAGCAACAAGTTGTTTCTGATTTTGGTGAATTAACAAGCAAAAGATGGAGGCAGTGGGTCAGCCTTGGGATGGGGATCATGGAGGAGGGCCCAGCACATGTAACTCACCTGCAGGCTCAGAGCTGGCTCTCTGCAGTGCTTGGAGCTGTGTGTGCAGGTGGGGATGGATGGACCAAACCCTGCCTTGCTGCTGCTGTCACCTGCAGAAACTGTTGGGCTGGACAGAAGGAGGGAATGTTGTACCTGAGGGTGCTGGGGCCCTGGCACAGGGTGCCCAGAGCAGCTGTGGCTGCCCCATCCTTGGAAGTGCTCCAGGCCAGCTTGGATGGGGCTTGGAGCAGCCTGGGACAGTGGAAGGTGTCCCTGCCAGGGCAGGGGATTGCAATGAGATGGGTTTTAAGGTCCCTTCCAACCCAAACCACCCTGCAAGTCCATGGCTGTATGAAAAGATCCTGGAACAAGTATCCAGCACTGTGGGGTGGATTTTTTCCCCCTTTTTGACCTTTCCCTGACAATGGGTCATTTGGATCTCTCAAATTTACAGGGGAACCTGTGGGTTATACCTTCCTTCCAACTTGGAATTCTGGGCTATCCCATTTCCTTGAGTTAGTGGAGTCTGAAGAAGCTGCCAGACAAGCCCTATGCAGGGATGATGGCTGCAGCTGACAGTGACAGCAGGTGACAGTGGCTGCAGGATGTCCTTAAGGCCCTTCCTAGCTGCTGTGACCTGCCTGTGTGTTGTCATCACTGGGACCTGACAATTTCAATGAAATTACGGTTGCCTGCACTTCAGTCAGTGTTTAAAAACATAAATAATGCTCTTTTTTGTTTTAGGTTTTTTTTTAGTTGGTTTTTTAAATGATTTTATTTTAGATGGGTTGTTTTGTTCGGTTGGTTGTTTTTTTGTTTTGTTTTTTAAGGAAAAAAATCTGGATTCAGCACATTCAGGTATCTGCATTCTTTGTGGGTGCATTTTGAGTCTTTATTTCACACTCACTGCTTTGGGTACCAACTGCAGCATCTCAAGGGCACTCCCAGCTGAAGCTCTGGGAGTTAGGACTACTTCTGGTCAGTTTTTTTCTGCCAGTGCTATAAAAAGTTTTCAGCCAGAGGTAATACTTGCTCTTTATCATGGAAATATGCAACTCTAAAAATAACCTTTCCACAATTCCCCAGCTGGCTTCCTTTCTGCACAAAGCCCTGTGTCTGTCTGTCCAAGTGGGCTCACTGAGTGTCACCTTGTGCAGGGGTGAAGGATTTTGCTCCCTGCTGAGTCCCTCCATCAGGCCCTCCCTCCTCCTGCCCCATCCTTTGGGGTGCTCAGTCACAGGGCCCCTCGTGGGCACAGACTCTCTCATCTGGAACAATTTAATCCAGAATTTGGGCTGAGTCTGATTTTGGGAAGAGCTGTGGCATGTCCTAGGAGCTGGGGAGGGATGGGTGAAAGGCCTCAGGATGCTGAAATACAGGAATAAAGCTGCCAAAAGCAGGAGAGACTCGTGGAGGGGAGCTGGGCCAAAAACAAGGTCCTGAACCTGGGCTGGGGCAATCCCCAGGGCCAGCACAGAGTGGGGAATGGATGGATGGATGGATGGATGGATGGATGGATGGATGGATGGATGGATGGATAGAGGGATGGATGGATGGATGGATGATGGATGGATAGAGGGATGGATGGAGGGATGGATGGATGGATGGATGGATGGATGGATGGATGGATGATGGATGGATGGAGGGATGATGGATGGATGGATGGATGGATGGATGGATGGATGGATGGATGGATGGATGATGGATGGATGGATGATGGATGGATGGATGGATGGATGGATGGATGGATGGATGGATGGATGATGGATGGATGGATGGATGATGGATGGATGGATGATGGATGGATGGATGATGGATGGATGGATGGATGGATGGATGGATGGATGGATGGATGATGGATGGATGGATGGATGATGGATGGAGGGATGGATGGATGGATGGATGGATGCATGATGGATGGATGATGGATGGATGGATGGATGATGGAGGGATGGATGATGGATGGATGGATGGATGATGGATGGATGGATGGATGATGGATGGATGGATGGATGGATGGATGGATGGATGGATGGATGGATGGATGGAGGGATGGATGGATGGATGGATGGATGGATGGAGGGATGGATGGAGGGATGGATGGATGGATGGATGGATGGATGGATGGATGGATGGATGGATGGATGGATGGAGAACAGCCTGCCTGCAGGGAAAGACTGGGGGATTCTGGGGAGTGACAAACAGGACCTGACCTAGCCATGGGCACTGGCAGCACAGGAAGCCAAATGTCTCCTGGGCTCAGCCTCAGCAGTGAGGGCAGCAGGGGAGGGAGGGGATGTTCTCCCTCTGCTCTGAGACACCCTGGAGCTGTCCCCAGCTCTGGGGACACAGCACAGCACAGTGGTGTTGAACTGAGGTGGAATCAGGTTGGACATGGGGGAAAAATGTCAGACCAAGAGGGGCTGGCACAGGTTGTGCAGAGCAGCTGAGGTTTGCCCATCCCTGGAAGTGTTTAAGGCCACGTTGGACTGGGCTTGGAGCAACCTGGTCCAGTGGAAGGTGTCCCTGCCCATGGCAGTGGGTTGTACTGGATGATCTTTGAAGGTCACTTCCTACCTGAGCCACCCTGTGAGTCCATGATGCTGTGATTAAAGCTTGGGACAAAACAGAATTAAATTGCTCCAGACATCTCTGTTTACAAGACCAGTTCAACCCTACAGAATTGCAATTGCTTGTCTGTGATCCCAAATTCAGCCTGGCTTGTGTTCTTCAGACCTGGAAGAAAGATTTGTTTGGATGAAATATGAAATATATTTGTCACAGCCTGGGAGAAGGACCCTGTGAGGGCAGATCTCAGTAGCAGGGACACTCAATGGTCTGGATGGTCCTGTCTTGTTCCTTGATATCAAGTGCTCACAGAATAAATTAAAAGCATTTTATCCTCCGTGCACACCTCAGTGTTTCTTACCACTTCTCTGTACCTCCTGCTCCTGGAGTTTCCCTTGCCATGGATTTACATTTGCCTGTGTTCTCCCATGCCTGCTGAGGAGGAGAATGTTTTCCCAGCCTCTCCCAGTGTCACAGAAACTGGAGCTGGGAGCCACAGGGAACCAGAAAACCCACCAGCAATGGCCTGAAGGACAAGCTGAAGTTTTCTTGAGATGCTTAAAGAGGAGCAGAACCTCTCAACCATTTTGGTGCATTAATAGAAGAAAATAATGCAGAGAATAATGCAGAAAGGACACAAACAAATGGGAAGCACTGCCTTTTTTTTTGGGAAATACACAATGTGTCTTATGCTGATTAAATTCCAACATTCCAGCAGTAAATCAGTTTGTTGCTAAACAGTTGATTCCAAAAATAGACACTGCTGGATTCAGTCTGCCTGAAGGTATTGATTGGGAAGTTTTCCAGGAGCTGAGTAAGATGGTGCCTTTGCCATTAGTGTTGATTTCCAATAATTTCTGGCATACCAAGAGGGCACTGGAAGTTTGGGAGGTAGAAGAGCATTGATTCTAAAGAGAGAGGGAATGAGCTGGGTAATTATTGACTGATTAAACTGACCTTGCTTGTGAGTAAAATAATGGAGTATTCAAAGTGGGATTCGATCAGGAGAACTGAAGAAGGTAAGACAATGAGTGCAGTCAGTGTTGCAAAAATAGAGCAGAGGAGCTTTAGTTGGAACCTGTGCCCTCAGTGTCTGTGGGAGGGCTGGGGCAGATTTGGTCCATGTGAGCTCCAGCAGTGCATCTCAAGTGCCCTGTGTCCCTCCTGGAGCTGCCAGGGGTTTGTGTGTGGCTCCAAGCAGAGTGGGAGCAGGCAGTGGGGGAATTGGTTTCTGTGGTGCTGCCATGGAGCTAACAGGATGAATGGAAGGTCTTGGAGGAGAGCCATAGGGAAGGCAGAAGAAGGCCATGGGCAGGGAAGGAGTGTTTGCTCATCAGACAGCTAACTGCTCCAGGAGAGCAACTTTGGGGATGGTGCTGCAGGGCTGAGAAGCTCTGGCAGATGGGCACGTTTGCAGCAGGTGGGAGCAGCCATCCACAGCCCTTTTCTTGCATGAATTTTGCTGTGTTATTTGGGTGCCCCTCCTGAGGGTGGGATGCAGAGGTTGAGCAGTTCTCTCCTGTCCCCCTCTGCCTGCTCCCTGTTCTGTCACACCTGCTGCAAATGGTTGTGTTGGTCAGAGTTGAAAAATTTCTAGAAAATTAGGAAAGGGTTGAGTCAGCATCTGATGCTTTTGTTCTTGTTTTCCACAGCTTGAATCAATAAGTTGAAATGTGAAACTCTGAGCTCTGTTTCCAAGAATAAATGTCAGCCTTTGGGAACTGAAGGACTGCACAGAGGTCACTGATGTCCCAGATTTCTTTTGGCAAATGGGACTTCAGCTAGAAAGTCCTTCTCCACAGAACTGTTCTCCATCCATCCATCCATCCATCCATCCATCCATCCATCCATCCATCCATCCATCCATCATCCATCCATCATCCATCCATCCATCCATCCATCCATCATCCATCCATCCATCCATCATCCATCCATCATCCATCCATCCATCCATCCATCCATCATCCATTCATCATCCATCCATCCATCCATCCATCCATCCATCCATCCATCCATCCATCATCCATCCATCCATCCCTCCATCATCCATCCATCATCCATCCATCCATCCATCCATCCATCCATCCATCCATCCATCCATCATCCATCCATCATCATCCATCCATCCATCCATCCATCCATCCATCCATCCATCCATCCATCATCCATCCATCCATCCATCCATCCATCCATCCATCCATCCATCCATCATCCATCCATCATCATCCATCCATCCATCCATCCATCCATCATCCATCCATCCATCCATCCATCCATCCATCCATCCATCCATCCATCCATCCATCCATCCCTCCATCCATCCATCCCCAGTCTGTGCTGGCCCTGTGGATTGCCCTGACTCTGGTGCAGGACCTTTCTAGCCAATCTCATCTTTAGTGGCTTTTAAAGCAGATTTCATTTGCGTTGCTTTAAGACCATGAAACACTTTGGAAGATGTTTCTGCCAAATCCCTAGTCTTCCTAGGAAGGATTCCTTATTATTTGCTCCCAGAGATCAGATCCTAGTGGGGCTTTCAGGCCTGTGCTTCTGTTTGCATTCACCTTTAAAAAATACCCAACATTCCATCAATGAAAGTTCCTAGATAAACAAGAAAGATTTATTTTTTAAAATTTTGTTCAAGGAACTGTTCCCAGAATCTTCTTTCATTTTTTTATTGAAAGAGCTAAATCTTTGCCAAAAAGATCCTTCCAGCTTTGCCAGGTAACCCAGCTGGGAATTAGCTTGGAATTGCACTTTTCTTGGTGATTTTAGTTGGGTATTGTCAGTAAAGACTTGAATATTGCTGAGCTGAGCTTAGTCCCAGCAAAGAGTCAAAGGCTGAGCACCTTGTAAGCAAAGTCAATGCCCCCATGATGTCCAGAGAGACAGAGTGACAGTACCTGTGCAGGGTGGAGGTCTGTGCCTGCCAGCACCTGCCTGCTCTCCTGCTGCTCTTTTGCCTGCTCCTGCCTGCTCCTTCCTGTGTGCTGTTCCTCCCTCCTGCTCCTGCCTGTACCTGCCTATTCCTGCCTGTACCTGCCTATTCCTGCCTGCTCCTGCCTATTCCTGCCTATTCCTGCCTGCTCCTGCCTATTCCTGCCTGCTCCTGCCTATTCCTGCCTATTCCTGTCTGCTCCTGCCTATTCCTGCCTGCTCCTGCCTGTACCTGCCTATTCCTGCCTATTCCTGCCTGCTCCTGCCTGCTCTTGCCTGCTCCTGCCTATTCCTGCCTATTCCTGCCTATTCCTGCCTGCTCCTGCCTGCTCCTGCCTGCCTGCAGTGTCACCAGCCTGGGCTGAGTGTCTGCTCTCTGTCAGACAGGGCCCTCATGAGCTGTTGGCAGAGGGAGGAGGAAGAGTTGGTGCCCCTGCCTGCACCCCTGCCTGCTCCCTGCACTGCCTGGGCTCCCTCCCAGGCAGGTCACAGCAAGCCCTGGAGCTCCTCAGGGGTGTAAGACTCGACCTTGGACCAAAGACTCCTTCTCCCTCCCAGCAGAGACTGGAGACACGTGCCCATGGGCATGGACATCTCTGCTCTGGCTGTGCTCAGTGCCAGTGGGAATGGAGAGGACAATCTGGGTGAGCTATGGGATGTGGGGAGCTTGGCTCATGCTCTGACACATCCCATGTGCCCCTCAGTGCCACTCTGGCATGAAGGGATGCTGGCCCTGGCACGGCAGTGTTGTGGTACTTCAGCTTCCCCTGGCTGTGTGTCCCTGGCTGTGAATGGTTAAATAATCTGAGTGAGTCACTTAAACAGACACTGTGCATGTGAAAATAATTGTCTGGGCAGCCTGTGCCTGCCAGGCCGCCAAGTAATCCTCACACGGCCTGTGACTCAAACCAAGCCAGAAGGAGTGTTCTTCATGCTGCTCAGTTGGAAATGTTTTGAGGGAAGGCATCCAGCCCTGTCCCCTGTCCCCTCCTTCCACCAGAGTGGTCCTGTGGCCCTTGCTGGCTCCCTGAGTGCTCAGCTCTTGTCCTGTGTGTCCTCAGTGGCAGCTTCACAGCAGCGTGTCACAGACTCATAATGGACCTTAAAGACCATCTCATATCTCATCTCATCTCTCATCTCATCCTCCTGCCATGGCAGGAACACCTCCCACTGTCCCAGGCTGCTCCCAGCCCTGTCCAGCCAGAAATTGTTCAATGGAATTGAAGGTGGATGTGGCTGGGAAGGACCTTGGCCAGTCCCCTGCAGCAGGTCCAGTGCTCAGCCTTGCACCCAGCCTTGTGCAGAGCATCCATAAGGACAGACATCCCACAGACGTCCCACAGACATCCCTCAGCCTCTCTGCACCTGGTATTTCACCACCATCATGGATGTTTTTCTTTTCAATATCTAATTTGCGCCTTGCTTGCCCCAGCTTGGTCCAGCACTGCTTGTCCTCCTCCTGTAGGAAGCTGAATGTCACCTCCAGGGACCAGCAGGACACCTGGCCCCAGCTGCTCTCCCCCCTCCTGCAGGGTGGTCTCAGGCAGCAGGAGGGATCCCCTTGGCTTTCCTCTTTCCAGGTGAACAATCCCAGCTCCCAGCCCATCCCTGTGGCCATGGCAGCCTCTCGTCTCCTGTTGTCTCCTCTACTCCTGGTCCTTGTCTGCTTACCCAGCCTGCATGGCTGCAGGGAGCTATTCAGACCAGGCTGGTTTATTTCTTTATTAAGAAATAATTCTCAGTTCCTTATTATTACAGTTATTAATTTCTTATTATAACAGTTTCTTATTTTTATTACTTTCCTATTATTGGAAGTTTTTATATTTCCTATAAATTCTTTCAAGAAGTTTCTTCACATTACCATTTCTTATTATTTCTTTAGTTCTTATTATTACAAGTTTTTTTTTTAAGAATGGGAAAAAAAATTAGGCACTTAAATGAGAGCTTAAACTGAAACTGTTCCTATTCCTGCCACTGCATTTGTGCCCCTTCTCCAGCAAATATCCTGGGGTGAAGGACTTCACAGATGTGTTCCTTCTCTCCTTTTCCCAATAGTGCTGAAGCTTGTAGCTCAGGGATGGGAATGTTTATAGCTGCCAGAATGACAGGACCTTCCCCCAAAACATTCCCATCATCAGGATTTTCTAATTATGCCTGTGACTGGCAGCTGGCATCAGAACCATTGACATGAGTCAGTCAATATGCCTCAGCTCTATTAAACGAAGTTTTATTTAATTCAGTCTGGATCTCATCAAAATCAAGAGGGAGTGTTGGGGTGGAGGCAGGGAGAGCTGTGCTGGCAGAGCCCAGGGGGCTCCCAGTGATCTGGGCTTGGGGCTGTGCCTCTGCCCCAGGGGCTCTGGCAGTTCCTGAAGCACAGATTGCTGAGGAACACAGCTGCAAATCCTGGCTTCTTTCAGGACACACTGGTTTCTGGGAGAGCAACCTCTCTGTGATCACAGAGTCACAGGATGGTCTGGGTTTGAAGGGAATTTGAAAGGTCCCACCCTGTGCCATGGCAGTGACACCTTCCACTGTCCCAGGTCATTCCCAGCCTCACCCAGCCTGGCCTTGGGCACTGCCAGGGATCCAGGGGCAGCCACAGCCCCTCATGGTCTGACATTTCCTCCCCATGGCTAACCTGACCTTATTCTTGCTCAATTTAGCACTTGTGTTGGGGCCCCGGAGCTGGAAGCGGCTGGAGGTCTCAGGAGTGTCAGGAGAGTCCAGCATAGAGCATGGGGTGGTTGGAAGTGCTCCCAGTCTGGATTGTGGGAGTGCTCCCAGTCTGGGGGTGGAAATTTTCCCAGTCTGGATTCTGGGAATGCTCTCAGTCTGGATTGTGGGAGTGCTCCCAGTCTGGGGATGCAAGTGTTCTCAGTCTGGACAGTGGGAGTTCTCCCAGTCTGGATTGTGGGAATGCTCCCAGCCTGGGGATGCAAGTGTTCCCAGTCTGGATTCTGGGAATGCTCCCAGTCTGGATTGTGGGAGTGCTCCCAGTGTGGGGATGGAAATTTTCCCAGTCTGGATTCTGGGAATGCTCCCAGTCTGGATTGTGGGAGTACTCCCAGTCTGGGGGTGGAAATTTTCCCAGTCTGGATTGTGGGAATGCTCCCAGTCTGGGGATGCAAGTGTTCCCAGTCTGGATTGTGGGAGTGCTCCCAGTCTGGGGGTGGAAATTTTCCCAGTCTGGATTCTGGGAATGCTCCCAGTCTGGGGATGCAAGTGTTCCCAGTCTGGATTGTGGGAGTGCTCCCAGTCTGGATTGTGGGAGTGCTCCCAGTCTGGATTGTGGGAGTGCTCCCAGTCTTGGGGTAGAAATTTTCCCAGTCTGGATTGTGGGAGTGCTCCCAGTCTGGATTGTGGGAATGCTCCCAGTCTGGGGATGCAAGTGTTCCCAGTCTGGATTGTGGGAGTGCTCCCAGTCTGGGGGTGGAAATTTTCCCAGTCTGGATTCTGGGAATGCTCCCAGTCTGGATTGTGGGAGCGCTCCCAGTCTGGGAATTGGGAGTGTTTTCAGTCAGGGGTTGGAAATCCTTCCAGTGAGGGGGTTAAAGTGCTCACAGCTCTGGTCTCTGCACTCTGCAGGGCAGCAGATCTCAGTGGTGTCTGCAGCACATCCACGTTTGCTCTTTGCTCTCTCCCCAGAAACGAAAGAGGAGCTGGAGGAGCTGATGTCTGACATCAAGAAGACGGCGAACAAAGTGCGCTCCAAACTAAAGAGTGAGTGGTGACCAACTGAACTAAATTAAACTGGACTAAACTGAACTAAACTGAACCAAACTAAACTGAACTGAACTAAACTAAACTAAACTACACTGAACTAAACTAAAGAGCCTGGCATGGAGCTGTGTGCTCTGCCTGGAGCACTCCTGTCCCAGGCTGGAAATACTCCCAGGGATCAGCATCACCTTCCCTCCCTGCTGTACCCTCCAGATGATTTTACCTGCCCTTTGTGAATTTGCCCTCACTAATCCCGGGGTTTTGTGGGAGTCTGGCAGTCGTGGAGGACTCAGATCTGCCCAGAGCCCTGTGTTAGGTCACCCCTGGTGTGGCCATGTCCCCTGTGTGGGCTAGGAGACCTGTGCCTCTGTTCCCATGTTCCCTCTGTCCTCCAACACATGATCTCAGCTAGAGCCAGGAAGAAGAGCCAGGAATATCTTATCTATTCTACAGTCCAGGGGATCCATTCCATGGCCCTGGGATCCCTGGTGATAGGGTTGGGCCTTAAAAAAACAAAAATCCTTTTCCATAAGTGTTTTGCTCAGTGTTTTGTAAGGGACTTTGAAAGCCTGAAGGATTGCAGGGCAGGCTCCTGTTTCCTGCCCCCAGAAAAGCCTCTCTGCTGCCATATTTACCTGGAGCAGCAGATGACTGGTGCTTGTGCTGTGTCCCACATTGCCTCATGGCCAGCATGATCAATGACAGAAAACAGTCAGGGCTGATCAAAAACAACATCTGCTGACAGCAAACTGACTTCAGGCCAGACATTACTCATGCAGGGGCTAATTCTGATTGTTAGCTTCTTGGGAAAATGTGATTTTATTAGTGATCAGAAATGCCCAGTGTTTGCCAATGCCATTCCATGGGAATGGGGGGGATGCTCTGTGAGAGGGAGGTCCAGGGACTGATGAAATCCACTGAGCTGTGCTGGAGGGTGAGCCCTGCTGCAGGAGGAACCTGCTCCAGGATGGAGAGTGCTGGGCACAGCTGGGCTCTGAGAGGGACATCAGTGTTGGGAATGGGATTTTCAGCCAGACTCCAGGGATGCCACCAGCTCACATGGCTGGGTTAGGTGGGGATGTGTGTCCCTGCACACTGGCCAGCCTGCTGATGAAATGAAATCTTTGAGTTAGCATGGCTTGAGCTGGCCTTGAGGAGCAGGTTTCATGGAATCCTGGAATGATGGCATGGTTTGAGTTGGGAGAGGACTTGAAGGTAATCTCATTTCACCCCCTGGCATGGGCAGGGACACCTCCCACTGCTCCAGGCTGCTGCAAGCCCTGTCTAACCTGGCCCTGGGCACTTCCAGGGATGGGGCAGGATTGCTGGTCCTGCTCTGTGCCAGCACTGTGGCACATGACAGAGCTCCTCCCTGCCATGGCAGTGAGGCTTTCATGTCAATTATCTTCCTAATTAAAAGAGCAGAGCCCTGTGCTGCTCCCTGGGTGCTCAGCACTCCTGCCAGCATGGTGGGTCCAGGAGGAACTGCTGGTTTTTGGTTTCCTGGAGGAGTTTTGAGGTTTGGTATTTTGCAGAGACACTTCAGCTCTGGATTTTCTCCTCCTGCCTCTCTGGTGGAAGCAGCTCTCCAATTTGTTTGAATCCTGGCAATCAGACCTAAGCACCACATTGATTTTATGTGGAAATCCTGGCTCACCAGCCCAGGGATGACAGTGCTGCCCTAAATCACAGCCAGAGGCCAGGCACCAGGTGCTTTGCAAGGCTTTGCTGCCAGGGTGGTCAGGATTTGGGAAGTGCCCAGTACCAGCTGCTCCTTGTGTTATTAGAGGACATAAAACAACAGGAGTGCCCACACTGCTGCTTTTAAGGTGAAGAAAAGGGAAGTTCATTTTTTGATTTTAATATTTATAGTTTTCTGAAAGTGACAGTGGGTTGGAGGGTGAGAGTGCCACCTCTCCAATGACCAACAGTCCATCAAATTTCTTCTCCTCCATAACAGGATGCCAAACAATAAGTTATTTACAGAAAGTGTGTGAGAAAGTTTGCTACAAGAATGTAAACATCAGAAAACTTAAAAAATCTTTAAAAATCAAAGTGACACTCCTTGATCCAGTGCTTCACAGTCCCTTTGCCAAACAGTCTCTTTCCTTTGGTTGAGCACTGGAGCAGGTGCTCTGGCAAAGTGGTGGAGTCACCATCCCTGGAAGTGTTCCAGAAATGAGTACATGTGGCATTTGGCAGAGTGGTTTCATGGGCTTGAGGTAATCAGTGGAAGGTTGGAGTTGATGATCTTTTACAGCCTGAATGATTGTGTGCTTGTTCTCCAAAGAGCACAAACTATTGGAATATCACCAATACAGCCAGACAGGACGTGCCTGAGCTGGTCTGGCATTTGGTGCTGAACCAAACAGCAGCACTGTGGTGTTTCACCCCAGAGACACTTTTGGCCATGGCTGTGTGTTGTTTCACCCCAGAGACACTTTTGGCCATGGCTGTGTGGTGTTTCACCCCACAGACACTTTTGGCCATGGCTGGGTGGTGTTTCACCCCACAGACACTTTGGGCTGGCTGGATGCTTGGAGACAAATCCAGGTGTGCAGGAGCTCTGGTGGTGCTGGGATGGAGCCTCCCCCCATAACAGGGTCTGCTCCTCGGGGTTACCTCTGGGGAGAAGCTTTAAGGCGATGGGGAAGGAAAGGAGTGGGTTGTGATGGAGGGTTTGGATCCAGAGCTTTATTCTGGCCCACAGCCTCTGAACCCACAGCAGCTCCAGCAGAACTCCTGAACCATGTGGGTGCTGTTCCTTTAACCCCGGGGAGAGGGGAGGGAAGGGGTAGGAATCCCACCAGGCAGGGACACAGAAGGAGGTCTCAAGGGACAAAGGACACCTGGATGACCCAATGCCCCCCAGGGGTAGAGGGCATCCTTTGAACCTGCCAATCACTCAGTGCCCTCCTGGAATTCCAGGATTGACAGACAGTGCTGGGAGGGGAAAGGAGAGGTGAGTGACACACCTAGCAGGGAATCATCAGGGTAGGGACCCGAGGTTCTGGGGTAAACCCTGAAATCACAACAACAAACTAACGTGTGCTTCTGCCCTTCAGGCATCGAGCAGAGCATTGAACAAGAGGAGGGACTGAACCGGTCATCGGCCGACCTGCGGATAAGGAAAACTCAGGTGAGCCTCTGAGCAGGGAGGGGAGGGTGCAGGGGGCAGCTCAGGGGTCCCAGAAGGGCTGGGAGAGGAGGCCAGTGTAGGGGGATAGAATCTAAGAAAATACAGATAGTGTAGAAAGTAATCTCACCCCTGAGGAGTTGCAGCTGGGCCAATTATCAAAGGTCAGGAACAGGTCTGACTTTAACAGGCACAGCTGTGAGCAGTGAGGAGAAGAGTGCTAGAAAAGAGTGGGGTGCCTGGGTGAGAGGGGAGCTGGAGTCAGTTGGGTGGTTTGTGAAGAAGAAAGAGGCAGAGCTTGGAGGAGCAGCCCATGAGAAACACCAAGAAGATGTGACACTTTTGTGATAAGGAGACAAGATATGGAACCCCTGCAGTAAGATGATGACAACCTGTGTTTGGCTATGGAGTGGATTTCTCTGCCTGAAGCCCTGTTCTCCTGCTGTGTAATTTCTACTTTCTGGTGCTGCTTTGGTGAGAGGGTACCTGGGGGGATGCAGCCTTTGCTCCAGCCTGGAATCTGTCCTTGCATCACTGCAGCGCTGTGTCCTCTCTGCTGGGGATGTGGGTGAACACAAAGCAGCTCAGAGCCTTGTTCTGTTTAATGGTTTTAGCAAACCATTAATGGGGTAAAGGCAACAGGGGCAGCCAGTGCTGCTCTTTATCCCCTGGGCTGGGGTCCAGATGTAGATCTGTGGCTCTCACAGGGGGTTCTGCACACACAAAAAGTCCTGAGATCTTCATTCTCTGCAGTGCTGCTGGAGGAGTTCTGGCTGTTGTAGTTTCTCTCCTCTCAGCCTGGGGAGCCAGGCAGGGAGCCTGCTCTCCCAGCTGCAGTGGTGGTGGAGCAGCTCTGCAGATGCAGCTCCCAGCACCCCCAGCCCCAGGGAGATGCTGTCTGTGCCAGCTCACCCCAAGGCTGTGGGGAGGGCAAAGGCTCACCTGTGCCTAGGGCAGGGGCATGGCAGAGCCCAGGGATGCTAGAGCAGCAGGTTCTGATGCAGAGCAGCCCTTCTGTTCCCTCCAGAAGGGATCCAGAGTGGACAGAGCTGTGCTGCAGCTGGGCAGTGTCAGGCTGTCAGCAGATCCGTGCAAGAAAAACCTTCCCTTCCCACTCTGGAGACACTTCTGTGTGCTGGCAGCAGTGCTGGGCACCCCAAGGGGTTCTGCTGTGTGCCAAGCCCCTCAGGAGCTGATGCCATCCCAGTGCAGGTGCCAGTGGCAGTCAGTGTGTGGCCCCTGGTATGGGCTGTGCTGTGCCCTGGTGTCTGGGGAAAGCCCAGAGGTGGCCCCAGCTGGGAGCTGCACAGCCCAGGGCTGGGTTTGAGCAGGGTTTGGGTTGGTCTGGGGTGAGCTCTGTGGCTCAGGTGTCATCCTGGGCTGGGGAGGGTGGGATTCAGGGCTCTGCTCCACCCTGGAGCCATGGGTGGGTTTGGGTTGGAAGGGACCTTCAGAGGGGATCCAGTCCAACCCCCTGCCATGGCAGGGACACCTTCTGCTGCACCAGGCTGCTCCAAGCCCCATCCAGCCTGGCCTTGGGCACTGCCAGGGCTGGGGCAGCCACAGCTGCTTGGGATGCTCAATGTGGGAATCAGCAAGCTCCAAATTTATTGATAAGCACCAAACATTTATACACAACATGTAATAAGCCTATGCATATTCTGTAAGCTAAACAAACTATTGGTTACACTACAATATCAGCTCTTCCTCATTCTTGAGAACTTACATTTCTGCTTCTCATGTCTCATCCTCATTACTGTTATCATACTACTGCTGTGCTCAAGGACACAATGTTGTTGCAGGTGCAGAAACTCAGATTAGCTGGGTTTGGTACTTTCCCAGTCCTTGGTCAGCTAACAAGAGAAGGTGACTCTGTCCTGTAGCCATTCCTCCACACTGGGCACCCTCTGCCAGGGCCTCAGCACCTTCATGGGGAAGGATCTCTTCCCAATATCCCATCTAACCATGTCCTCTGGCAGTGGGAAGCCATTCCCTCTTGTGCTGTCACTCCAGGCCCTTGTCCAAAGTCCCTCTCCAGCTCTCTGGGAGCCCCTTCAGCTCTGGAAGTGACTTTAAGGTCTCCCCAGAGCCTTCCCTTCTCCAGGCTGGAAAACCCAAACTCCCTCAGTCAGGGAGTTGGGAAGTTTTTCTGCAATCTGGGCATTTCTTGGCATTTCCCTGGTGCAGGGGAGGATCTCTTGGCAATGTGACACTGCTCCACTGTGCAGCTCTGGCTTCTGACCTGGCTGCTCCCCATCTCTGAGCTCCTGCAGGGTTTGTCTCCTCAATACCCAGGAGGGAGACACCACAGACCATCCTTTTCCCAACTTGAGTTAATATTTTCTGTTCATTGAGTTCAATCACAAGGTGCATTTTGGAATGCTTTTTATTTGCTGTGAATATTCAGGTAGGTTTCTGTAATGTCTGAAAGCCATTTGAAATGCTTTTTTTCCAGCTGATTTTGCACAAAACTCCCTATTCCTTCAAAAATCAAATGCATTTTGTAGACGTGTGGGATGCTCATAGGAACAGAAAATAACAATCTGAGAAAATAAACACTGAGTTTAGTAATTTCTTAAGCAATAGAGGTGTAGCATGGTGTGCTAGTGAGCAGGAAGGGTGTCACTCAGCACCCAGGCTATTTTTGGCTCCAGATCAACATATGTTGATAGTTTTCAGCTGAATGAGAATGAAGTGGGTTTTAGGAAAAACAACTTTGGAGCAGCAGAAGTGTCTCTTGTTGCTGGATTTTGAGCTGAGATCCTTGGGAGCTGCTGTGACCTTGCTCTGGGCCAGCACCTCTGGAGCTGCCAGGGGTTGGTGGGAGGTTTGTGCTGGGGGAGGGAGATGAGCTGATGTCTCTGGTGTCTCTTCTGCTGCAGAGGCGACCAGCCTGGCTGCCCTCAGCACCCTCGGGGCACAGAGAGTGTCCCCTGCTGTCTGCTGGCCAGGGTTCCTGAGGGGCTCCCAGAGAGACACAGGGCTGGCAGGGCTCTCCCTCTGCTGGAACTCTCATGTGGGGGTGTTCACAGGGGTCCCAGGATGAGGGAAGAGATGAGAATTTTGACTCTGTGTTTCAGAAGGCTGAGTTATTACTTTATTATATATTATATTAAAAGAAAATCACATATTAAAACGATACTGAAAGAACAGAAGAAAGGATTTCATCAGAAGGCCAGCAAGGAAAGGAAGGGAATGATAATAAAATCTTGTGAGTGACCTGGACAGCTGGGCTGAGATTGGCCATTAATTAAAAACAACCACATGAGACCAATCCCAGACCCACCTGCTGCATCCCACAGCAGCAGACAATCATTGTTTACATTTAATTTCTGATGTCTCTCAGCTTCTCAGGAGAAAAGATCCTAAGGAAAGGATTTTTCATAAGATGTCAGTGAGGCTGTCACTGCCTGTCCCCTTGTGTTCCCTGCCAGCACTCCACGCTGTCCCGCAAGTTCGTGGAGGTGATGTCGGAGTACAACGCCACGCAGACCGACTACCGGGAGCGCTGCAAGGGCAGGATCCAGAGGCAGCTGGAGATCAGTGAGTAACCTGCCCCCATGGAGCCACCTCCTCACCACTCCCAGTGGGCCAGAGCTGCTCCCTGTCTCAGGTGTCTGCTAAGGAAGGCAGGAGCCTCCCCTGAAATGGAAAATGTAAACCCCCTCCCTCTGAATTGCTATGAATTTTACATTAAGGGGCTCTCAGGCAAAGATATGGGAGCAGGAAATAACAGTTCTTTAATAGGGAAGAAAATAAAAGGATAAAATAAACACTGCAATAAACTAAACCAACACTGCCAGAACACAGCCTGACACCCTGTGGGTCAGGGTGCTGCCAGCAGGGCCATTGGAATTGTGGCTCAGCCCTCCTGCAGGGCCAGGGGTGGTTCTGCTGGAGCAGGGATCCTGGAGAAGGGTGCAGAATCCTCTGAGGATCCAGGGGAAGAGGCAGCTGCTGCTCCTCTGGGAATCCAGTGGAGAAGCTGTGCTGGTGTTCCAGAATCTCCAGATTATATCCAGGTAGGAATGCTTGGCTCCTCCCCCTGGGCTCACATCTCCCAATGGGATGCTGCAGTTCTTATCAGCCATGCACGGACATTCAGTGGCCTCTTATCAGCAGATGTGTCCCTGGAGGAGGAGTGGCTGTGATCACTCAGAGAAATAAGGCTAACTGCTCACTTGACACAAGACAACTGCCACACAGATGGTAATAGGGATAATACCTCTTGCCTTGCAATCTGGGACACTCCCACAGCTGGGCAGAGCCCCTGGGAGCAGCTGGAACATGGTTCCTGTGGGGTGGGAGTTGAGTTCCAGTGGCAAAGTGCATCCAGCAAATTGCATCCCAAAATGGTGCAGAGAGAGCACAGGGATCACAAGGGGAGGGATTCCTTCTGTGTTTGCAGCTACTTTTTAATTTGAAGAAGCTCATGGGAATTCCTGCTTCTTGTGGGTGCTTGTCCTTCCTCAGGGTGCTCTTCTTCATGGATGAACTAAGCCAAACATGAAAACAGAGAAGGGAATTCTTGAGATGGGAGCACTCCCTGCTCCTGTTGGCCTCCCTTGCACAGGAGAGCAGGAGCCTCAGGGCTGCCCCTCTGGGCCCAGGACTGATGGCTCTTAGCAGCCATCATGTTGTGGCCAAGGGTGACACCCCTGAGGCTGGTGACACTCACCCAGGTGGCAATGCTGTGGCACTGGGATCTCTGAGTCACCCAGAGCCCATCACCTGGGAGCAGTCCAGTCCTGCCTCTCTATAAAAACCCTCTCCTGATGGTTCTTCTGGGCAGCCAGTGGTACCTGGATGCTTTAGAGCAAAGGGTGATCTCCCAGCAAAGAAGAACCAAGTAATTAGGGGAGTAATCAAGGGGGAAGCAGGGCATGCAGAGATTAAAGGAAATTCTTCCAAATAATCTCAGTTTCAGACATGTTGTGGGGTTTGTGCTCAGAATGGAAGGCTCTGAACTCAGTCCTTTTCTTTTTCTAAGAACCAAATGGATGTTTTTTCTTTCCTCCAACAACTCACTGCGAATAATGACAGGAGATCTGTGAGTCAACCTGGTGTCCCAACACCTGTGGGGATGTGCTGGGAATCTGGGTGCTGTGGGAATTTCTGTGGGGGGCTGGAAGGACACATGGCTGTGCAAACCTTAATCTTTGTTCAGATTACTCTGATGTCTGATACTGCCAGGGCTGCCTGGGAAGGCTGACTGACACGAGGCTCAACAAGAGCTTGCCAGGTTGCTGTAGAGCAGGATGTGTCACTGCTCCAGTGCCTGAGTCACCCCCCAGCCACCATCACCCTGCAGTGACAGCTGAGGAGTGGCTTGTCATGTGAGCAGGAATTTAAGGTATCCCTGTGCCTCCCTCTGGGACAGGAGGCTTGGAAGGGCTCAGCCTTGTCCTTGATTGATGCAGATCTGAAAGAAACCTTCCTCTTGTTTTCTTACTGAATTTTGGGAGGGCTCTGCTGCTCTGCCTAAATTCTGGAGATAGATGGTTGTTCTTGTCCATCCTGCCAGGTTGTCAGTGCCTGACAGAGGGACAGGGCTGCTGAGGAGTCCCCATGGAGCAGTGTGTGCTCTAGGAGAGGTGCCCCACTTCCTGAGAGCAAGGGACTCTTGTTCCCTTCAGGATGGAGGAGTGTGGGAGAGGAGTGCATTTCTCCTTGCTGCAGAAGAGGTGCAGAGCTGTGCTGGGGAGGGACACAGCCCTGTGCACAGCCCTTTGCCAGGGCTGGATTCCCCCATCAGACAGTGGAAGATATTTCCTGGCAAAAAGACTCATCCCAAGGAGCAGCTTAGAGAGGTTTTACCAGGAGTGCTGCCTGGGCATGGGCTCTGCTTGGCCTGGGGTGTCCCAGGCAGGGCCTTCAGCCCCAGCTGCTCCTGCACAGGCTCTCTGGGACAGAGCTCAGCTGGGATGTGACTGCACAGATCTCTACAACATCCTCAGCTCTCTTTCCTGCTGAGGAGTCCAAAGATAGTGCTGGTAGCTCTGACAGCAAAGCCAGTAAATCACTCATGTTTTCAGAGTATGAGAGCAAGAACTTCTCAGTTGCTCAGTGCTCTGGCAGGCTCCACAGCACCAGCAAGTTTCTCCATCCCCACCACATCTGGCTCTGCAAGCAGGACAGTGGCAGAGCTGGTGATGTGGAGTCAGTGCCCCCAGCTGTAGCCACCCCCTGGGGCTCAGGATCTGTCCCCCTTCTCCTGCTGTGTCTGTGTGTGCCAGGGGTTGTGCTGTGTGACCATCAGCATCCCCCTGCCCACCCAGGAGCAGCTCTGAGGACCTGCAGGGTTCTGTGGCTGAATCCTCATCCTGATCCCAGCCTGGGCAGTGCCAGACCTGTCTGAGCTGGGTGACAGCCAGGTGGGCCAGCCAGCTGTACCTGTTACCTCACACACAGCTGGGCAAGACAGCATTACTCTCCATGAACTGTGTGGATTTGTGTCTGTTAGTGCTGAAAAGCCAGCTGCAGGCAGAGCATCCCAGCCTTGGGAAGGTGCCTTGTCCTCAGTGTGAGCCCCAGCTGTGGCTCTGCAGGTGCTGTGCAGCCCTGCTGCTGGGAGCAGGGATGCTGCCAGCCTGGAGAGCCCAGCTGAGCCCTGATTTGGCCATGGACCATTGGACTCCTTCAGCCCTGAGCTGCCTTCCCTATTTATAGACCATCTGCATGCAGTGTTGGACAGACTGCCACCCAGTGTCAGCTGGGCTGTGGGACTGAGCTGTGGCACCAGGGGCTTCCCTGGGAGCTTCCCCCACACCCTGACAGGGCTGCTCCTGCCCCATGCCCTGGGAGCTGGTCACTGGGGATGGTCACTCTGTCCAGCTGGCCATTACAGGGCCAGGAGTGTGCTGTGAAGTCTCCTCAGTGGTTTCACATTCACCTGTCCCAGAGTTTGCAGTGGCTCTGCAGTGACCTGGGCACTGTCTCTCACCCTTCTCTCCCTGCCAGCTTAGGGCTGGGTTTGCTTCTCCCCAAGAAACTTTAATTGCTAGAGATGCCAAGTAAGAGGCAGATGTACTCTGGACCTCTCTCTGGGGAGGCACAGGTGCAGTGCTCAGGATTTTCCAGTGTTTCACCAAATTTTGGGGCAGGAGTGTTCCCCCAGGCTGTGAGAGGCTGTGTGCTCCTGGGGCTGAGAGCTTTGCTCTGCTCCACTCATGGGAGAGGAGCCTGTGGGATGTGTGTTGGGCTCAGGGGGCCCTTGTCTGACCTGTGTTGTGTGGTTGCAGCTGGCAGGACCACCACCAGCGAGGAGCTGGAGGACATGCTGGAGAGCGGCAACCCGGCCATCTTCTCCTCTGGGGTAAGCTCTGCCACAGCTGCTCACAGCTGTGAGCTGGCCCCAGCAGCAGGGCTGGCTGCTAGCTGTGCTGCCACAGTGGCCTCAGTGCCAGTCATGGACACAGCCCGTGTCAGAGGGGTCTGGGGGCTCAGGTCTGCTGGAGCAGCCCGAATCCCAGCATCCTGCTGCAAACTGCCTGCCTTGGGGTGGTTGGAGGGGCTCTGCAGCTCCTGCTCATCCCTCTCTCGGTGCCCCCAGTCTGAGCATGGTGCTCAGTGGCCTTGTTTTCTCTGCAGATCATCATGGATTCAAACATCACCAAGCAGGCTCTGAACGAGATTGAGACACGGCACAGTGAGATCATCAAGCTGGAGAACAGCATCCGAGAGCTGCACGACATGTTCATGGACATGGCCATGCTGGTGGAGAGCCAGGTGGGGAAAAGGTGCAGCCCAGGGCTCACCTGGAGGGCTTGGAGGGTGATGGGGCTCCCTGTGCTGGCTGGGGAGGCTGCAGAACAGTGCTCCCCTGCCTGGGTGGGTGGGTGCTGAGGGGAAATAACACCTCCAGGAGCAGCATGGCTCCCAGTGGGGCTGAGCTGGGCTCCCAGGGCTGGGTGCTGTGTGTGTGGGGTGGGAGGGACTCAGAAGGAGGGCTCTGGGGGGCTGCCATGCAGGGGGAGATTCCTTCACCTTCCCTGGAGCACCAGGCCCAGCTGGGTGAGCTCAGGGGGGCCAGGGCTGTGCTGCCAGCCCGTGGCACCAGTCCCTTCAGCCAGGCACGGGCTCTGTGTCTTTGCTCACCCCCCTTCTTGCCTGCCATGCTGCCATGGCCTGAGGAGACGTCAGTGGCAGGTAAAGGCCCCGTGGTGCTGCATGCTCTGCTCTGCATGGCTGCCCCTGCATGGCTGCTGCTTGCATGGCACTGGGATGGCCAGTGGCAGGACACCAAGGGTCACCAGGGCACCGTGGTGTTGGTGGCCTGTCCTGTCTGCAGTGGGGGGACAGATGTGGGGATTCATTATTCCATGCCCTGCTCTGAGCTGCTGGCACTGGGAATAGAAGGACACCAGGCAGGCAGCAGGGCTGGCAGCTCTGCTCTGCCCTATGGCACAGGGAGGAAGAAGCAGCAGCAGTTTTACACGAGATGGAGCAGTTGGTGGGGCTCAGTGCTCAGCAGCCCTGTGCTCCCCAGCATTAGGGTGAGAAATGGGCATTGCAGCATTGCTGGCTATGAGCCCATGGCTCTGTGGCCTCAATTCCCTCCATGCCATCCAGGAGGACACAGGGCTCCAAACCTCCCACTCCTGCCAGCCCTGTCCAGCTGCAGCAGACCTGGCTGGTCAGGATGGGGCTAAAGGAGGTGAACAGCGCTGGAGGAGCTCACCCCAACCTGTGTCCCCACACCCAGAGGATCCCCCAGTCCCAGCCTACCCCTGCAGCAGGGGCAGAGCAGGGCAGGGGTCCCTGGAGGGCTCTTCAGCCCTTGCTCCAGACCCTCCAGCCCTCGGTGCGGTGCATGTGCGGGTGGGAGCGGCGGTCCCTGGTGTGTGTTTCCTAGGCATCCCCCGTGGTGCTGCTGGCACTGTCCTTGCTCCCTGCCATGCCTCCTGTTTCAGCAGCATGTGGTGTGGTGCAGGTGTAGGTCCTGGAGGGGCTTTGATGGGCAGCTCAGCTCCAGGACTGGGCTGGGAGCTCCCTGGTCCCTCACCCTTGCCCGTCTCCGTGCTGGGATGTGCACGGAGCTCCTCTGGGCCGGAGCAGGACTCAGGCAGTGCCTGCAGGCGGCTGACGGTGCTCTCTCTGTGCAGGGCTGCCGGGCAGGGCAGCGTGCCCCCGGAGGCAGGGAGCAGCAGGGCAGGAGGGCGCTCAGGTCTGCGCCGCCGCGCGGGCTGTGTCCCCCTGCAGGGAGAGATGATTGACCGCATCGAGTACAACGTGGAGCACTCGGTGGACTACGTGGAGAGGGCTGTGTCCGACACCAAAAAGGCGGTGAAGTACCAGAGCAAAGCCAGACGGGTGAGTCACTAAAATGCAGGTGTTGCAGTGGCAGGTGCTGCTCCCTGTCCCCAGCAAGCCTCTCCTGTCGAAAGGCAGGCTGAGTTAACATTCAGGCAGTGCACTCCATCCTCCACTCAGCAACTCAGCGATAGAGGCAGGAAAGGCTCTTTGCAAGGTTTTATTCCAGCAGAGTAACACTGTCACTGAAGGACAAACCCAGGGAAAGAGGAAGAACCACGTGGAGCAGGCAGTTTATAAAGGGGAAGGGGTGGGGGGCAGAGCTAAGGGCTGGGCAGAGGGGCCTGGCCACCAGGGGTAGGGGGGTGGCCACCAGGGGTACCAAGGCAGTGACAGGGGGAGGAGAAACCCAAGGAAGTTGTGACACCAAGTCCATGGGGGAGACTGTTTTTCCCTTTGGGAGGGATGACTCTGTGTTAAGTAGTTAATGTTTCCAGGGCTGAGGGCTTGGGGACTGACCAAGGGGGGAGAGTTCTTGGGATGCTACAAGTCAGGGCTCTGGCTGGGGCCCATCTGCCCCTGCCTGCACTGCTGACACCTCCGTCCCAGGCACAGGGCTGGCTGGCTCCTTGCCTGCCCCTGGCAGCCTGGCACAGCTTTGGAGGTGCCCAGGGACCTCTTTGCCCCACACCCCTGGGAGCAACCCAGGCCCTGAGGGTTGCAGAGCTCCCAGCACAGACTGTGTGAAAGCTGACAATGAGCTGTAGGGCAGGGGTGCTACTTGGGGGAGGAAAAGGGACAGGTGCACCCCTGCTGTGAGAGCCACAGCCCTTGCAAAATAAAAAGAGGGAAAGGTCATGGTTTGGTGCAGAGTCTGAGCACAGTGCCAGCTGTCTGTCCTGCTCCCATATCAGCTTCAGGACCGGAAGGCCACCAGCTCAGCTCTGCCATCCCAGGGCAGAAGCTGGAGCAGGGCTGTCCCTCCCTCCCCGGGACTGCCAGAGCCTTTCTGCCTCCCAAGGTGCTGCTCAGAGCCCACCACGGGCAAAGGGGAACAGGACAGACAGACTGCTGTTCTGAACACCTGTGTCCACCCTGCCCCACCGCTCACCATCCCCTCTCCCCTCTCTCCCCACCGCTGCTGGGACACCCGAGCAGAAGAAGATCATGATCATAATCTGCTGCGTGATCCTGGGCATCGTCATCGCCTCCACCTTCGGCGGCATTTTCGGCTAGCCTCCCCCCAGGACTGTCTGTGTGCGATGGATGGAGCCGCGCGTGCCATGGGGCTGCAGCCACCCGGAGCGACCCGCGCAGCCCCGGAGCCTCCCAGCAGCATTTCAGTTTAATGCATGGTTGTTTGTGACGCTGTGTGTGCGGTGCGGTGCGTCTGTGTGGAGGGAGCTCCGGCCCCGGGGCAGGCGGGGGGCCGGCCGTGGTGATGGCTGCAAGGGGCACCCCGGCGGGGACCCCGAGCTCTCATCACTGCTCCGGCCTGGGGGGCTGGCTGGGACCGGCTGGGTGGGGGACAGAAGTGCCTGTGGGCGCTGCTGCTGCTCATCCTGTGATGGGCAGCGTGTGTTAGTGACAGAGGAGGGAGGGATGATGGGGGTCAGGGGTCCTCGGGAGTGCCCAGTCAACCTCCCCAGCTTGCCCATCACCTCCAACTCTCATGTCTGTCAGCCGCATCTGTGCTTGCAAACACCTTCCCTCGGGCTGCTTCTCTCCGGGGCCCTTCCCCAGGGGTGTGCTCTGCCCAGCCCTGCCTGGCCGGTGACTGTGTCTGGCTCTGGGGCTCCATCCCTGCCACTCCTCCCCTCCCTACATGAGCCCTCACCCCAGTAGGGTGCCAAAGGCTGGTGGGTGCCTGATGGAGCAGTGTGGAATAAGGAGCTGCTGCCTGGGGCCATCGCAGTAGCCTGGGGACAGGAATAGGGCACGTGGGGGCCGGTGCTGCTCCTGGTTGCTGGCCTGACAGGGCAGGATGGCACGGAGAGTCCAAGGCCAGTGAATTTGCCTGGCTGCTCATCCTGCAGCACAGCCTCATGGCCGTGCTCTCAGCCCTGGCACACGGTGCCCTGGCTCCTCTTGCCTGCAGGCTGGACTCTGCCTGCCAGGGTCTGGGGCTGCTGCCGATGTCCACAGCCCCTGGCAGCACTCACCTGCAAGCAGGGCTGCTCCAGCCTTGCTTTTTCGTACCCATGGCTGGGGGTTAGAAGCAGTTGGGCTCTCTCCTGTGGTGGTGCCAGGAGCAGCCCTTGCTGCATCCAGCCCCTGCAAGCCAGGAGTAGCAGCCTGCCTCCTCCTGTATCCAGTCTGGCTCTGAACAGGCCAGTGCCTGGCTGCCTGTTTGCCACCTCCTGGCACTGCTGCTCCTGGCACCGTGCCCTCCTGCCCAGCCATCCAGTGAGGCACCTGCTCAGTGGGGAGCTGTGGGACAGCCTGGGTGCCCTGTGCCATGCCTATGACACAGCTGCAGCTGCACTGACAGCTCAGGGGGGTCCGGTACTGCCAATGCCTGTTTCCCTCAGGCTAGGGACAGGGCTCTGCCCTCACCTTCCTCTGGAGACCCCAGGGCTCTGGCAGGCCTGTGCCCATGCCAAAGCACCACAGAGGTGTCTCAAGGTAGGACTCACTGCCACTCTGGGACAGGGGCTGGCTGTCAGGTGCTGGTAGCAGAAAAGGGACACTTGATGGCAGCCAGCATTCCAGCCTTGGGCAGCGTCACCTTCCAGCTCCCACCAGCACCAGGACAGGGCTGCTCCACAAGCTGGCAGGGTGCTGTGGCTCAGGCACTGGCTGTGTGTGGTGCCCCTGGGTGCAGGGGAGAGGCAGAGGCTGCAGCCACAGAGTGCTGCCTGCCCCAGGGCCAGCCCTGCCCAGCAGCAGCCCCGACACGGCTTCTCTGCCCCTGTCACCTGAGGTCCCCACACACAGCCCCTTGCTGCACGCAGCTCCCTTGGGACGTGGGTCCAGCCTGGTTCCCCACACTGCCCAGTCCAAGCCCCTCGGGGTACAGCCATGGGAACAGCCCAGAGCAGAGCCCCCTTCTTTCACAGTCCCACAGCACTGATGTGAGCTCCAGCACTGCAGCCTGCAGGCACTGAAGGGCTTGGGGCACCAGGACCGTGCAGGCAGGGCGAGGAGGCAGGCAAGGCAGGGTCTCTGCGCCAGGGGGACACGTCTGGCTGCAGGAAAAGGGAGTGGCCATGCTTCTGTCCCTCAGCAGCTCCCTGCCACTGCCGTCCATGCTTACTCTGCCAGGCCAGCAAGAGCCCCAGGGCCCCTCCAGGAAGCAATAACACTGGGCAGGCAGGAAAACCCTCCTCCCAGGCTCCTGCCCTGCAGCCATGCCAACTGCTAGCACAAGGTGACTTTTTTTCTTCCAGGCAGCGGCTCTAGTGGCACAAGCTCACCTGACATCAGGGCTGTGGCACCCCTGTCAAGGCACAAGGGCAGGAACTGCCTCAAGGGGGCTTCTTGGCCCTTGCTCCTTGTTGGCACCACCACTGCCAGCAGCCCCCACAGCAGCAGGAGTCAGATGGGGCCAGTCAGGGCCGCTGGCACTTTGCTGGGATCCTGTGGGCAGCAGCAGTGCTGGGCTCCAAAGGCAGGGAGACGAGGAGCAGGCTGCCACTGCTGCCCCACAGGCAGGCTCACACTGTCCTCGCTGTGAGGGGAGGGTGTTTTGGTGCAATAATTACCCCTGCACTACGGGAAGCCCCATTGAGTTCCTTTTCACCTACCTGTCGTTGCATGTACAGACCAAATCACCAAGTGTGGTTGTGCTTTGGGAAGATGTTTCACCTTTTCTTTCCAGCCCCCACCCTGCACCCGCTTGTCCTTTGGGTTCCACCACCTCTGTTCCAGGTGCCACCTGCCCTCCCCACGCCGGGAGCGTGTTGATGCAGTATTCCATGAGCAGTGTGGGGCACGCACAGCTTGCACTCGAACTGGGGATTGGTTTTTTTGTTTGGGTTTCTTTTTTTTTTTTTTTTTTTTGTAATTAATGTACTTGAAGGCTTTCCGAGCCCCCTGTGGAGTTCTACTGTTGCTGTACTGTGAGCTAAGTGTCCTTGTTTTCTATGTGGATCTTGACCCTGGCTTGCTCTGTCTCACTGGGCTGGATGACACTGTATGTTGCCTCTCTTCTCCTTCCCTCTTTCCCTTCCTGCTAGCATTCCTTTCTTCTCCCAAGGCTTTGGGTGCAAAACAGCTTCCCATTTTGTGGAATTTTTATGTAGAATAAACATTTGTAACTGTAAAGCTCTCGGTGGTACCTCTCCTCGTTTCAAGGGAAGGGAAGAGGTGATGGGGGGGGTCCAGTCAGCCCCGGCATCCTGGAAGCACTAAAGCAAACAGGGTGGGCTTGGTGCCAAGCACCAACAGGAGTAAACAGCTACTGGAATAACACTTGAGTCAGGAGCAACTTTGTCCTCATGGAGCTACACGTGGACAGTGTGGATCCTCTGGCAGGGAACGAGGTACCCTATTCCCACCTCAATATTCCCAGCACCAAGGGCAGGACGCAGGACACCAGCAAACACTTCCAATTCTTTGACTCTTTAGTGAGGAACTGGATATCACATCCTGGCTTACCTGGAGCTCAGCTGGCTCACTGCACTCAGGAAGGTAAGTGATGGCACTGTAGAGCACTGCCCAGCAGCAATGCCAGAGCACTGTCTGCACCTTCACCAGGGAAACAGGGCTGGAAGCTTTGCTGTTCGGCAGCACCTGAGCCAGTTTGTACCTTTAAGAGCCACAGTGACCAGTCCCAGCGAGTCCCCAGGCATAGGGTGCCATCTGTGCCATCCACAGGAGGCTCTCTGGAGGCACCCATGTGCCACCTTCCACAGCAGCAGCGTCCAGAGCAGTTCAGAAGCGAGGACGGCGCTTCCGCCCCGTGTATTTGGTGTCTGCCCGCACTTCCCTGTGGGAAAAGCAGGGAACAGCTCAGCACCACCTGCAGGGCACCTGCAGGGGAAGGGAGCAGGTTGGTGGCAGGAGGCTGGGCAGGTGACAGCACTGACAGCCTCTGAGGCAGGACTCAGCTGGACTCACTTGCCCTGGCGGCGTCTGCGCTCCTTCTTCTCCAGGATCCAGTCCCGGCTTTTCTTCACAGACTTGCCCTTGACATTCCTGAACCGTGTCCTGTGGGGAGAGGGGACAGCAGCTGGAGAGGAACTGAGCTGTGGGGACACATTTCTCTGCCCCAGAGGATTGTCACCCAGAACTGGGTCACAGAAGTAGTGAGTTTCCCTCCCACCACCCCTGGGCAAGAGGCTCAGGCAGCACTGGGGCAGGTGCCCAAACTCCAGGCACACTGGAGGAGGAGGAGGCTGATTCCAGCTCTGGCTTGGAGCTGAGGGCTCCTGACCCATGAACTCCCCCAGGCCATACCCCGTGTCACACCAGCACCATGCTGCACTCTGGGGTCTCAGGGCATTACAGGCTCATGCACAGCCACCTCCCCCTTGTCTGCTCTACTCCAAACAAGTCAGACAAAGTCAGGCTTCCTACAACGTTCCCAGCTCTGCTACTGCCCTCCAAGACCAGACAGCCCTTAGACTGAGCAAGCAGAGAACAGCAATGTAAGAGGCAGGAAAACATGGCAGCCACAAGCTCCTGGCAGCCATGACAACTTTCCTCTGGTTTTTGTTCTGTCTCTCCCAACGGCTGCAAGAGGGGCTCCTCCCTGCACCACTGCTGTGGGAAGAGACAGGGCCAGCAGCAGAAACCCCCAGGCCACAGCTAAAACCCAGACAGGAGAAAAAAGGGAATGCCAGGACTCAGGCACTGCAGCCTGCCTCCATGGCTCCACCATGAGCCCTGTAAACATTGCCTCTGCAACACCCTGGCATCAGCTGGAGAGCCCAGTGCTGGACAGAAAGCACACCTGACTGACTGCTCAGCTACAGCTCTAGGGTAAGCACCTACAGCCCCATGGAAGAGCCCTGGGAACTAACTAGTTTTGTTCCCCATGTCCCTTGGGAAGATAAAGCAGCTCTCTCCTGGGCTGCTGAGTCCTCCCTGTCCTTCCCCTCCCATTGCAGCAGTGTGGTGCCCAGTAAAGCTCAGCCCTCAGAGGCTCTCTGCAGGGAGAACCTGCAGCCTCACCCCCACAGGATACCTCTCATTGGTGAACTTTGCCTGGTGTGGCTCTTCACTGGCACACTCGGTACCGAGGCCCTGGAAAGCAAAATTGGGAAGTTGTGTCTCCTCTGGGCCAGGCACAGCCCATCAAAACCAAGGGGAATGCAGGGATCTGCAGGGGAAGGACCAGAGCAGAGGGACAAACTGCTCTTCCAGAAATCATGGCAAAAAAAGGCAGATGTCAGAAGAACAGTTTAAAGAGGGAAGGGTTAGATTTGATATGGGAAGAAATTTTCCCCTCTGAGGGCAGTGAGGCCCTGGCACAGGTGCCCAGAGCAGCTGTGGCTGCCCCTGGATCCCTGGCAGTGCCCAAGGCCAGGCTGGACAGGGCTTGGAGCAGCCTGGGACAGTGGAAGGTGTCCCTGCCATGGCAGGGGGTGGAACGAGAAGAGCTGTAAGGTCCCTTCCAACCCCAACCAGTCTGTGGTGATCTGAGAGCAGGGCTTGGTGACTGCCAGAAAATGTATAATGAAGTCACATCTGCACTCACAGAGCTGTTTGGCTCCCACACTGCCCACAGCTCCTCTACATCATCCAGGACAGCAGCTCTGCTGCCCCATGGAGGCCCTCACCTTTGGTAATGTGCCAGATGTCCCAACAAAGAGACAGAGGAAGAACCTGAAGGAACAAGAATAAAGAGCATGAATATGGGATTCAGCAGGAAAGTCTCCATCCCCTGGCAAGACTGGGATGGTTTATAACAGAGTCAGATGTAAGCTTTAACCCTTGTCCAGAACTATATAATGGGAGAGAGAACAGCTCAGGGGAAGGGAAAAACAAAAGGAAAAAAAAAATCATCACTGCCAAGCCCAGGCTTCACCCCAAACACAGACAGAGATCCAGGACTCACTTCTTGGCTTTGGCACTGTTGGGGTAATCCACCACCATTCCCCCTGTAAATCCAGCTCTCATGGCTTGGGCAGTGATGAGCTCCAGCTGGGAAAAGCATCAGGTGCAAAGTTAATGAGCAGCCATCCCCCAGGAAAGCCCAAGAGACCCCTGGGAGCACCACACCAGGCTGGGCATTCCCCAGAGGGACTGCTCCTCCTGCTGCTGAGCTCTGCACTCCCATCCACACACCAACTCCCTGCCTTTGCTGGCTCTCCCTGCTCCTCAGTCTAGCTGAGTTAGCTGGCACAGCAGACTCTCCAGGAGAGGGACACTGGGGTGGATTTTCCAGACCTGAGTTAAGCCAGTCTTCAAACCCACACTCACATCCTGTCCCCCCACTTTCATTTTAAGGCTCAGCCCAAGACAATCTATGAAATGTGCATTTCCTTGAGCCAGGTCTCATAAGCTTTTGGAGATCTACTTCACACCTAAGATAGCTCAGCTATCTTAGAAGGCATAGAATCAGCAGGATGGCTTTTGTGGTAGTGTTGGAAACAAAAAGGTTTTAATAAAAGGCAAAATAACAAAACTTTTTACAGAGAAAAACCGAGCTAGGTGCAAGAGGCCCTCCTGTCCATGGTAAAACACTTCACAAAAGCCATTAGTTTCTTTGTTCTTTTTCTAGTAAATTGCTTAGGCAGGACTTTTTGGCTTTTGTCTAATTAGCTATTTTAAAGTTTGAGGTGAAGTCTTTTAAATCTTATGAAATGTTTTTCCACTTAATTAAGAAGAAAAACTTCTAAGCTTATTTCCTTTTTAAAGGGACCAAAAATAGTTTTGTCACTCTGTCAACAAAGAGCACATTCCTATAAATCTGTGAAACAACAGAACCTGTGCAAGGAATCCTCCTCACAGGTTATTTTTATGGGCTTCTGAAGAGCTTTAGAAGTGGCAGGGGGCACAGAGACACTGCCTTGTAAGAACATGATGCATTCAGAGCCCCAAAGAGTAAATGATTTCTCTGCCTGCACCCCTCCCAGCCGAGTGATGGGCTGTACCTGCTCTGAGTTCTCGGGGTACAGCTGCAGCACAGCTCGGGATCCTCGGGCCTGCAGGAGACAGAGCTGATCACACACCTGCCCCAGTGCAGGTGACACTTCTGGGCACCCATCCCAGCCCCAGACAGCTCCCTCCTCCCCAAAACCTCCAGGACAAGGCTCCCAGGAGAGCTGCTCAGCCCACAGAGCCAGTGAGGCACAGGGGGAACACCAGCTATCCCAGAATCATGCACTGCTAGGTTTGGAAAAGACCAACACCATCAAGCCCAACCTTGATGAGAAGCAGCAGCAGGCAGGAAGGCAGGCAGTGGCTGCTCCTGCCACTCTGCCTCAGAGCATTTACTTAAAACCACCTGACTTGAGGTATCTCCTAAAAGGCACAGCCATAGGAGCAGCAGAGACGTGGCTGGTAGAGGGTAGCACTTACCAGGGCTGTGTAAAGAGTGGAGAAGAATCTGTAGAGGCGTTTGGGGGGGCTGTGCGACTTCTTGTCAGCATTACAGAGCCACTGCACTGCAGAAATACTGAGAGGGAAAATGAGACCCTCAGGACAGCCACTGGTTCCTTCACAGAGCTTGCCACCTCCCTTTGAGCTGAATTCCTGCTGGGCCTCAGGGAAATTATTTAATTGTGTTGCTCTGCTTTCTGTTTCACAGCTACACAAACCCCTCTGGAGACTCACAAAACTTAACAAGGTGCATAAGTTAAAGGACAGAAGCATCACCAAGCATCCCCTTTAGTCCAAGTGCTCAAATCTAGAATGACAGAATGCTTTGGGCTGGAAAGGACCCTAAAGCTCAGCTTGTTGCAGCCCTTGCCATGGGCAGGAACACCTCCCACTGTCCCAGCCTGCTCCAAGCCCTGTCCAGCCTGGCCTTGGACACTTCCAGGGATGGGGCAGCCACAGATGCTCTGGGCAACCAGGAGGCCTCACCGCCCTCACAGGGAAGAATTTCCTCTCTGTATGTCACCTAACTGTTCCCCCTTTCAGCTTGAAGCCATTACTCCTGCTCCAAGCATCACAGTTCCTGAGCAGCACTGGAGAGCTCAGTGTGTCCCTTCCCAGAGAGCAATTTAAAGCAGAGCTTTGGGCTCAGCAAAGGACAGCCCTTGCCTCTTCCCAGCTGTTCTCTGAGCAGGTAAGTTCCTCTGTCCCCTTCATCCCAAATCAAACCATCAAACCTTGATCCAGGGACTGACCTCTCTAAGCTATGCCACTTCATACTTTGTTCTCCTCCTTGGAGCAGGTCTCAGCCACCCTGACAATATCCCCAGCTTTATTTTCTTCCCTTCAACAAAATTCCTAGCTCAGCAGCACAAAAGGACAGGCATCACCTGGGAAGCAGCTGTCACAAGCTGTTTCTACATCCAGAGTTTTGGAGGTGTGTCCTGGAGTGGTAGAGCCAAGGTGACCAGAGCAAAGAGAGTGGCTGCCAAGGCCAGTCCCTCTCAGCTGTGGTTTGCCAGGTGTGCACCACGGGTGCTGTGCAGTTCTGGGGGTGTCAGGAGAGCTCAGCTACAGGCACAGACTCACCTGATACAGCCATCAAACATGCCAGGCCTGAAGGGAATGCCATGCCCCACATCTGCAAGGAGAAGGTCTCCTTCCACCTCCCTCTCCACAGCCACATCTGCACAGAACACAGCACAGCTCAGGCAACCAGCTCCCACCCCTGGGGCCTCTGAGGGTCTCAGGGGAGGTTGTGCTCACCCAGCATGGCAGGGCTGATGTCCATGCCAATCCAGTAGTGACCCTCCTCAGAGATGTAATCCCCACTCAGCCCTGAGCCGCAGCTAGAGGGGGAAAGGGCAAAGTGCTGGGCTCACGGGGCTGCTCTGAGGCTCTGCTGGCCACACACACCCAACCTTACAGCAGCCCCTCCCTCCTATTCAGCCCACAAGAGGCACCGAGACATGGCCACCCCCTCCCCGTGCACCCTCCAGCCCCAGCTGTGCCACAGCCCGGGCAGAGCCCCGCTCACCCCACGTCCAGGAGGAGGCACGCACGGTCCTCGGGCAGCCCCAGCAGCTCCACAGCCCGCTCCGACATCTGCGACTGGATCTCCACCACGCGGGAGCTGCGGCACAGCACAGCGTGGGCCACGGGCGACATCCCGGGGCACTGCGAGACCGGACCCCGCACCGCCCACGGCAGGATCCCACCCTGCCCCTCACTGCCGCCGCTGCCGGAGCCCCCGGCCTCCCGGCAGGGCCCAGGACCAACCCCCACCCCCGATGCCGCCACACGACACCCGCAGGCCGGTCCCGCCGTACTTCTGGGTGTACTTCCGCGCCTCGGCCTCATCGTAGAACTGCAACGAGAGAGCGGCGGGCGCGGTGAGGGCCGGCCCCCAGGCATGCCCGGTGCCCGGGTCCCCCCAGGCGTACCCGGTCCCCCCAGGCATGCCTGGTTCCCGGTTCCCCCCAGGCGTACCCAGGCCCCCCAGGCATGCCCGGTTCCCCCCAGGCGTACCCGGTCCCCCCAGGCATGCCCGGTTCCCGGTTGCCCCCAGGCGCCCCCCGGGTCCCCTCTATCGCCGCTCACCAGCTCGGGCGGCCCGCGGTGCTCGGGCCGGCGGCCGCTGCCCGCCATGCTGCGGCTGCGTGCGTGACGTCACTGCTCAGCGCCCGCGCTGTGTCTGCAACGTCACTTTTCCGCGTCCGTGTCTGTAACGTCACTGCTCCGCGCCGTGGCGCTCGTCATGGCGGCGGGCGGGCGCTGAGGCCGCCATGGGCCCGGCGGTGCTCGGGCGGCTGCGGCCGCTCCTCCCCGCGGCCCCGCGGCCCGGCTGTGCCCCGCCGCCCTCCCGGGCCGCGCAGACGGGCGGTGCTGGAGCCGCGCGGCCGCGCCGCGATCTCTACGAGGTGCTGGGCGTCCCGTCCACGGCGACGGCGGCGCAGATCAAGACGGCGTACTACGAGCAGTCCTTCCGCTACCACCCCGACCGCAACGCCGGCAGCGCGGCCGCGGCCGCTCGCTTCGCCGCCGTCAGCGAGGCGTACCGGGTGCTGGGCAGCGCCGCGCTCCGCCGCAAGTACGACCGCGGGCTGCTGAGCGCCGCCGAGCTGCGCGACGCGCCCCGGCCCTCGGGCCGCCCGCCTGCCGCCGCCCCGCCGCCGCCCCCCGCCGCCCGCCCGGGGCCCGTCCGGACTCCCTTCGACTTCGACGCCTTCTACCGCGCGCACTACGGGGAGCAGCTGCAGCGGGAGCAGCTGCTGCGGGCGCGGCGGGAGCAGCTGCGCCTCCGGCGGGAGGAGTTCGCGGCACAGGGACGCCTCCGGGCTCTCTCGGATCTCTCCATCGGGCTCTTCTTCTTCCTGGGGGTTGCGCTCATCTACGGCCTCAAGTGACGGCGGGGCGGCCCCCGGGGTGCCCCCGCAGCTGCGCGGTGTCACCAGGGGCTGGCAGCGGGCTGGGGGTGTGCCCTGCCCCACCCTGCATCTGCTGTTCGGGCTGTGACATTGCACCCTGCCGCTGTGACCTTCAGGCACGGGGAACGGCCAGCAGGCTTCACGGGCTGTGACCTTCAGACACACAGTGCCCTGGCTGGCACAGGATGTGCCCTCTGGATGCCCTTTGGGGACACAGCCTGGGCCAGGCCACTCAGGGTGACCTTGCAGGGGTGGAGCAGGAGCTCTGCAGGCTCTTGACGTGCCCCCTCAGCCAACACTACCTGCACAGTCCTGGACTCTGGACTGGGATGTGCCCCCTCCTTGGCACAGCTGGGTGCCTGCAGAGGTTAGAGGCTGTCAGAGGTGCTGGGTGCTGTGTGTGTTCAGGGCTGCTCCTGCTCTGCCTCTGGTTCCTGCTGCTGCCAGGCCTGTGCTGTCACAGCTGCTGGTACCACATCTCTGGAGCTCCTCGTGTTCCAGCTGTGTCACCCTGTGAGAATGGCAGGTACAGGAGTCTGAAATCAGACCTGAAAATGCAACCTGAGCCCATGGCCTGGTCAGTGTGGGACATTGCCTGGTCAGTGTGTGACAGCACTTTGGTGTCTGCAGTCCTCTCTCCTGTCTGGGGCCTGCCAGGACTTCCACACCACCCCTCCCTCTGAGGATTTTGGATGTGGTGCACCTGTGAGCACCCAGTGCTATTCTCTGTGTCTTACACGTGTCTGAGCATCATTTGCACAAGAGTATTTGCCTGTTTAAATACTGAAGTGTTTTAAGAACTGAAGATTGTGTCTCTCAGAACCTTTTCTCTCTCCTTGGGTGAAGGTTCACCTGTGCTATGCTGCTGCTGCTGCCTGGAGGGAGAGAAGCTTCCTGGCCATGGCCTGAGTGTGCCAAGGACTGTGTGGGGTGAGCAGGAGCCCTTGTTCCCCCATCAGCCAGAGCCTGGGGTGTGTTTTGTCCCAGCACAAGAATGTTACAAGTGAATTCCCTGTGTCTGCACTGTGCATTTCTGTGATCCTGCTCAGGGCCTGGGGCAGTGGCACAGCAGGGACACCCTGTCTGCAGTCTGCACATCAGGGGCAGGATGCAGGCTGGGCAAGAGGAAAAGAATTCCACAGAGCCAGACAGGCTCTGAGAGCACAAGGAGAGTCTGAAACCAAGCCAAAAGCTAAATCCAGCACAGTGGACATGCCACAGCAGGAAACAAGCACCAGGAGGCTGCAGCTGGAGGAAGCAGGCTGTGCCCTGGGGCATGGGGAGCAGCACCCCCTGCACTCACCATCCACTGTGGGATACTGAGCAAAGGAGCAGAAGGGCCTGGGGTGGAACAGGCTGGGAGCTCAGGCCTCCTGTCACTGCAGTGAGGGCTGCTGGAATGGGGGAGGTGGGTGAGGAATGACCAAGGGCACAGTGGCCCCTGGGGGGATGAGGAAGGTGGGCACCAGTGCAGGCTGATGTGGCTGCCAAGCTGTGAGCAAGGCCAGCTGGCCATGGGGAATAACCCTGCATGGGGTGAGGGCTTTGCTGCTGGCACGAGGCACCCTGGGCACCTTCCCCATGTGCAGGGAGGGCCAAACTGGTCCTTGGCAGCTCTCCTGCTTGTGCAGGATTGCTCAGGTTACTCTCTGCCTGCTCTCAGCAGCCTTGTGCCACCTCCAGCTGCTCACTAGAGGCTGCTGCATGCTTGGGCTAAGCTCAGCCCAGGGGCAGATTGAGCTTTCCAGGATCCTCCCTGGGTGCCAGTCTGTCCCTTCACCTGGGATCACAGCACTGGGATGTCACAGTGGGACACAGGAGCCTGGTGTGCCCTGCTACAGAGGGGAACTCTCTGGAGTTGTGGCTCTGGCACCTGCTGATGCATTTTCATGCTCATCTTCATTCTGTAAACAAATCACTCAGAAGATCAGAGGTAGCTTTTGGGCAGGATTTGGCAAGAAGCATTACATTGCAGGCTGGAAGAGCCAGCAGTGTCCATGGCACTAGGGAGCACTGCTGTGGCTCCCACCCAAACTGGGGGTTTGGAGTTCCTGCTGCTGGCCCTTCTCTTCCTCCTCAGGTCTCTGTGCTGTATCTTGAAGATTAAAGACATCCAGCCATAAATTGGTGACAAAATGACACATCTTTCTTTTGGTGGGCCTGGGTGGTAAATATTCCTTGCACTTGCTGGAAAGCAGGGGTGAGGGGCAGGCAGGTGTTTCACATCCTGACTTCAGCCAGTGAAGAAAGGGCAGGGAGGGGAGCTCTGTCTGCCTTGCTGGGAAGGGTGGGCAGGCAGCCTGCAGTCAGCAGGGCAGGGTGGCCTCTCTGCAGGTTCTGTTCTGTGTGCCTGACACCCAGGGGTGGCTGTGCCTTGGTGACATCCCCTGTGCTCTGCCATCCCCTGCTGCCTGCACAGAGGAGGGTGCCCTAAACTCTGCAGTGTCACCCTTGCCCTCGTCAGGCCCGACTGCTCTCTGCTCTGGGAAGGATTTCAGGAGCTTGGGCAGCAAGTGGCTGGAGCTGGTCCAAGTGCCCAGCCTGCCTCCCAGCTCCCAGCACAGCACTGTTCTGCCCCTTTTTCTCCTTGTGTCAACAGTGTCATGGTATTCTTGTTCTTCCCAGTTGTTTCCTTGATGGAGAGATACCAGGAGAACTGAGCACAGCCTGTGAGGGTGCCAGGGGTGTGAGGTGTACAGGGTTGGAAAATAAAGGATATGATAAAGATGGAAGGAGGGATAAAGGAGGATAAAGCTCAGTAATTCCCTGTGCCCTTTACATCTCAGGAGTCAGGATGCATCCCTGGGGACACTGAGACACAGAGGGTTGTTCCTGTGAGAACAGGAGCCCCCCTTCCTGCAGCTGGGGCGAGGCAGCCATCGGCAGGGTCATAGCAGGGAACAGCTGTGAACTCCCAGGTCCTTTTCCTGCTTTGGGGATGTGTCCAGTCCCTGCAGCACAGCTCAGGAGCAGACAGCAGCAGCAGCTGAGCTGTCCACAGCCCCTCCTGGCCCAGGTGAGGTGGCAGTTTCAGCTGGGGACTTCACCATGAGCATCCCGAGGCCTTTGCTGGGAGGAGTGTGATGTTCCCAGCAGGGATTTCTTCCTCCTCAGTCTCTAGCCCACTGGGGCTATTTTTACAGATATTACAGCACATCCTACCCCTCCCTTCTTTGCCCTGTGGCTCCACATTTCACTTGCCTGCAAGTGATGTCTGTGTCCATGCTGGATGCTTGTCCTTTGCTCTCTTGTCCTTTGCACCGGGTTTTGCCAGCTGTGTGTCACCAAAAGGATGACAGTTGTCCAAGGGTGAGTTGCTGGTGGCGTCTCAGCCATCATCCCATGCCCACCCATCCAGGCCTGAACTGCTCTACCCTGCACCTTCTCACCTCAGGTCTTGTTTTGGTGTTGCTCATTCCCACCCTAAATCCCTGGCAGCAGACATCAAAGGGAAGCACCAAAATCTGAGTAGTTAACAGATGGGAATTGGATGCTGTGGCAAGCTAAGGAAATCTAAGGCTCTAGGGGAACTTAAACCAGCTGGATGGAGCCTGATGGGCCCAGTGCTGAGACCCTCCAAGCTCAGTGCAGAGCCCTCTCCCCACTCCTGCCCCAGCCCCTTTTCATGGGCTGACCCCCATAACTGCAGGTTTGGGGTGCTGGGAGTGTGGGGTCTCAGGGCCTCCTCCTGGAGCTGGCCTGCTCTTTGGAAAGGAAGGGGTCAAACCTGGCTGCTGGCAGATCTTTGATTGTGAGGGGCAGGAGCAGGGAGCTGCAGGCTGGGGAGCAGCAGTGAGCGGTGGCCATCAGCCTCCTCCCCCCAGAAGGGGCTCCCTGGCAGGGATGGGGGTGAGGGGCAGCCCCTGGGACAGCCCCAGCCTCACCTGAGTGGGCAGAGCTCTGCACCCCGGGGCTGCTGCTGGTGGCTCTGCCCTCCCAGGGAAGGGCTGCTACGGTTGGCAGCACCCGAGGGTGGGGGCAGCTCCCCCTCCCTTCAGCAGCATCCCCTGAGGCCACTGCTTGGTTAATAGAGTTAATTGTTAATAGGCAATTAACAGCCCTGTGCCTGCTCCGGGGGCCCCAGCTGGGGCACACTGGCACCCTCTCCCTGGCTGGTCCTAGCCCAGGTTTGTAGCCCTTTGGCACCCCTTTGCCTGGGGTTGTGGCTCAGGGCATTCCCCAGGGGAGTGGGGGGCACCCCTCTCCTCCCAGCTGTTCTGGCTCTCCCGGGCTGGGGCTGCTCCTTATCCAGCCTGGAGCCAGGGATGGGGGCACCCCCAGCTCCCTGCCCAGCTCTGGCTGCACCCCAGCTGGCAGGGGGCTGGGCTGGCCCAGCAGAAATGAAGGCAGGTGCACAGCCAGTGGCACCCTCTCCTCCTCCTCCTCCCCAGGGTGAGCAGCAGCACCTTTACCCTCCTTGACTCCATCCTGCAGGGCAGGGACAGGCAGGGAGGGGCACAGGGCAGGCACAGGGGGTCACCCTGTCCACTGTCAGCCCCTGCCTGTGAGCCAATGTCCCTGTGCAGGGCCTGGAGCTGTTGGTGGCAGTGGGCAGGTAGGGATACAGGGTGCACCCCCTGCCAGCCCCCCACTGGGGCCAGCCAGTGTGTGCCCCAAACTGGACAGGACCAGCTGCAGGGTGGCAGGAGCCTCCCCAGGGCAGGGCTCACCTGGCTTGGCAGCTTCCCTAAGGATCCCAAGGTTGTCCCCCCTGAAGTGGGGTGGTGGCCAGCCCAGCAGGACCATGGGGTTGCCAGGGCCTGCCCAGTGCTTCCTGAACTTCCTGGGGTGCTGCAGGGCTCCTGTGGACTGACAGACAGACCATGGCAGCAGAGCTTCCCCTGGTGCTCAGACTGTCACTTCTAGTGCTGCAGCTCTCATGGACACACTCACCTTGCCCAGGCTGCAGGGGCAGCTGCTCACCCTGAGAGTCCTCACTCATGGGGCCACTGGGGTGACTCAGGAGCTGCCAGGGACCAGGGACATTTGTCCTGGAGCTGGTGGCAGACCCATCCAGCCTGGGGCTGCCCAGCCCAGGGGAGCTGTGCAGGGCAGGCACTGCCTGGGTAGATGCACTGGGGAGGTCTGGCTAGTTTTTGGGTGGCTTTGCTGCTCATGCACCATCTGATGCCTCAGTGACAGCCCACCAGCACTGCCTGTGGCTGAGCAGGCAGGTGAACACAGAGCCTGGCTGGCAAACAGGCCTTTCATTGCCAGGCTGAGCCCAAAGTGGGACTTAGGAAAGCAGCAGGTGCTTTGTGAAACTCCAGATATTCCAGTACTACCACCTCCTCACATGCCAATAAAGGCACAGTGGCTGATCCCCTATTTATCCCAGTTTTAAACCTGCTTTAACTGGTAATAATGGAATATTAGCCATAAATGAGAGCTAAGGGCTGGCATAAGGCCAGGTAGCCTCAGTGGGGGAGGGTGATCAGATACTACAAGCTAATGACCTCTATTTTGGGGTAGTTTGTAGCCTGAGCCAGGGCCTTCTGCTGTTTGGGATGATTTCCAAGCAGTCTACAGAGCAGGGGCAAGATGCAAGTTGGGCAGGCAGTTGGGAAAAAGAGCCAGACAGGCTCTGAGAGCACAAGAAGAGTCTGAAACCAAGCCAAAAGCTAAATCCAGCACAGTGGACGTGCCACAGCAGGAAACAAGCACCAGGAGGCTGCAGCTGGAGGAAGCAGGCTGTGCCCTGGGGCATGAGGAGCAGCACCCCCTGCACTCACCATCCACTGTGGGATACTGAGCAAAGGAGCAGAAGGGCCTGGGATGGAACAGGCTGGGAGCTCAGGCCTCCTGTCACTGCAGTGAGGGCTGCTGGAATGGGGGAGGTGGGTGAGGAATGACCAAGGGCACAGTGGCCCCTGGGGGGATGAGGAAGGTGGGCACCAGTGCAGGCTGATGTGGCTGCCAAGCTGTGAGCAAGGCCAGCTGGCCATGGGGAATAACCCTCCATGGGTGAGGGCTTTGCTGCTGGCACGAGGCACCCTGGGCACCTTCCCCATGTGCAGGGAGGGCCAAACTGGTCCTTGGCACCTCTCTTGAGGGAAACACACACTGATGGCAGGCTCTGCACCCCTTGCTCCTTGCAGGAGCTCTCAGCTTCCCCAGGGAAGTGAGGTCCTGAGCCAAATGCAAAGGAAGGGTCTGGGGGTCCTCAAGAGCCCTTCTTGGCTGACAGTCACCTCCAAGCCTGGCAAGTGCCCCCTGGTAACCCTTTCCTGTCTCATCCTGCTGTTCATAGCCAGAGCAAAGGGCAGAGCACGGAAAGAGCACACACAGAGCATGGAAAGAGGCTTTATTTAGGAAGCATGTGGCACACCCAGTACTCCTGTGCCTTTTCCCTGCTATCCCTCCCAGCTAAGCCCACTGACACCCCTACCAGCCACCCACCCCCGTTCCTCCTGCTGTGGATGCAGAGCCCTCCCCCCAGCACCTCCCGAATGCAGGACCCCCTGCCCCAACCACGCACCTCCATCCCTCTGTGACCCCCCGTGTGCCTGCCCCACAGACCCCCCACCCCTCCTGCTCCTGCCCTCGGTGCTGCTGCCCAGCCCGGGGGGCGGGAGCGGGGCCATCCGCACCGTGCCCTGCTACCGGTGCGGCGGCTCCTGCTCCCGGGGCTGCGGCTGCCCGCGGCCGGGCTGGGCGCTGAGCACGGGCACGTGTCCTACGAGGCGCAGGGGAGAGCCCAGGCCGGGCACTTCGGAGCAGGGAGATGCTGGCTGCTGTGCCAGGGCTGGGAGATGGTGCTTGGGAGGTGCAGCCGGCACGGGAAAGGGCACGGCAGCCTCCGAGGGGATGAGGACGGCAGGCACAAAGCCGTAGGACAGATCGAAGGCTTTGGGGGCTGCTCCGCTCTGCAAGGGGGCAAGGCGGGCTGGTGCCATGCTAGCTGGGGCACCTGGGCACCCCACAGGGTCCCTGCCCACCTGGTCCTTCTGCACCTGCTCCTTCTGCAGCAGCTCCTGCAGTTTCTCCAGCTGTGTCCGGCAGACGTGGGAGCGTGTGCGGCTCTGGCAGAAGGACTCCAGAAAGGACTCGAGGGGCAGCTCCTGGGACAGGAACTGCTTTATCTGGGCCTGTGGGATGGGCAGTGGGACTAGAAGGAGCACCCCTGGGACCCTGGGTGCAGGCGCTGGCACATGGGAGGGCATGGAGAGCACCCCGTGGCCCTGGTAAGGAAGGGACAGCAGCACAGGGGTCTCAGCTAACTCACCTCTGACTCTGCTTCGGAGGCATCAAGCTTGGCTTGGAGCTGGCCCAGGGCGCTCTGTGGGCTCCACTTCTCCAGGTAAACCTCTGTGTGTCACAAGGGGATGGGGCTGCCAACCTTCCCCTGGATACCTCTGCTGCTGGGGTTGCTGAATTTCCCATCCTCAAGCATCCACTCCCCCCACTCCCTGCACTGAACTCCCCCCAAACACACCCCTGGAGCCACCTGCACACCAGAGCTTCCATCCCACCCTGGCTGCCCAGAGAAGCTGTGGATGCCTCATCCTTGTAATTTTTCAGGGCCAGGCTGGACTGGGTTTGGAGCAGCCTGGTCTAGGGAAGGTGTCCCTGCCCACAGCAGAGGATGGAATGAGATGATCTTTAAGCTGCCTTCCAACCCAAGTGGTTCTGTGATTCCATGGCTGGTCCCACCTAAGGATTTGCTGTGTCACAGGAAGCATCATCCCCCACCACTCCTGCTCATGGCTGAGCCATCTCCCTGGGGTAGGGTCAGGAATGCTGAGCCCACGTGGACCCTCATATTAACAGGGGTTGCTCTGGATGTGGCTCAGCTCAGAGGCTGCACCCCACTCACCCAGGCGCTGCTGCTTGTCCCAACACGCCTCTCGGATCTCCTGCAGCTCCTGGTACTTGATGGCCAGGGAAGCCTTCCCATCCTCCAGCCGTGGGCGCAAGGACAGATTCACCCTGGCCTGGGTGCAATTTGAAGCCAAACACATTTCCCGCTCCAGCTGGAGACTCTGGAACTGTGGGCAGAAGCAGTCAGATCCAGCACCTTGCTGGGCGGGGGGCAGTGTCCATCCGGGGGTGAACCCTCTTTTTCGGCACTGCCTCCATCCCTCTGCTTTGCCTGGAAAGGGGGCGCATCCCGGGGGAATGCAGCGGCTGCAGCCGGGCTACGCAGGCTGGCTGAACCCGACCGCGGCAACCTCAGCGCCGGCTGCCCGGCCCCTGTGCAGGGAAAGCGCTCGGCAGAGGACGCGGATGTCACGGAAGGGACACGCACCCTCCCCTCGCTGCGCACACACCGTCTGCACTCGCGGCCACGCAGGGAAGAGGCTGGAATCGGGCCGAGAGCGATTCCACAATAACCCGCGCCCGTTCCCGCAGCGGAGCCGGGAGAGCGCGGGGCTCATCCCGGCTGCGGAAAGCGAGACCAGGCGGGAGGGCGGGCGAAGGGCCGGGGCCTCGGCACATCTCGGGATGCGGGGGCAGCGGACGGGGCTTGGTGGCCATGGGTTGGTGGCCATGGCTTGGTGGCCATGGGTTTGGTGGCCCGAGGTTTCGCACCGGGAGCTCCGCGCAGCCGCGGTCGGGACGCCCGGGCGGAGGCTCCCCCGCCCCGCCGGTGGCTCTGCGGCTCCTCCGGAGCCCCCGGGATTACGGGCGTCAAGATGAGGGCAGCGAGCGACGGAGCCGGAGCCGCCGGGAGGTTCCCGGCCCCGCAGTGCCAGCTCCGGGCCGCGGGCGTCTCCGCCCTGCGCACCGGGACAGCCCCGGAGGAGCGAGTGGCGCACGGCTCGACCCCGCCGGCGGCGGGACACCGGCCCCCGGCCCCCCGGCCCCGGCCGTACCTTCCTGCTGAGGCGGGCGGCGCGCTGCAGCCGCGGCTCGTCCTGCAGCAGAGCCCGGAGCTGCGCCGTGCTGAGCGCCCCGAGGCGGCGCGGGGAGCCGGGCGGCGCCGCGGGCCGGGACATGGGCCGGCTCCGGGATCGGGATCGGCACCGGCACCGGCACCGGGACCCCCGCCCCCGCCGCCGGGAGCCGCGCGCGCCGCCTCGCGCCCGCCGCCCCCGCCGGTCTTAAAGGAGCCGCAGTGGAGCGCGGAGCGAGCCCGCACCGCTCCCGCACCGCACCGCTCCTGCACCGCACCGCACTGCTCCTGCACCGCACCGCTCCTGCACCGCACCGCTCCCGCACCTCCTCGCTCCCGCACCGCTCCCGCACGTCCTCGCTCCCGCACCGCACCGCTCCTGCACCGCACCGCTCCTGCACCGCACTGCACCCGCACCTCATCGCTCCCGCACCTACACCGCACCCGCACTGCTCCCGCACCTCATCGCTCCCGCACCGCTCTCGCACGGCACCGTGCCGTCCCTGGCCGGGGACACGGGCGCTGCTCTCGCTGAAGCCACTGCGCGCAACCCGGACCCTCTGAGAGCGCCCTGCTCCCGGCTGTGCGCACCCTGCTCCCGCTGCACGGATCCTGCACCCCGCTCTGGGCATCCTGCACCCGCTATGAGCACCCTGTGCTCCCCGCTGTGCACCCGCAGCCCTCTGGGCACATCCCGCACACCGAGTCCCTCCTGTCGCCACCGCGGTTTCACTCCTCACGCCCTGGGACAGCCTGGGACAGCCTGGTGTCCTCTTGCCCACTGGCTCAGGAGAGGTCGGAGCCGTGGGATGCCCTGTCCCTGGGGCACCGGGGCACCCTGTCCCTGGGGCACCCTGTCCCTAAGACACTCTGTCCCTAAGGCACCCTGTCAGTCCCTGGGGCACCCTGTCAGTCCCTGGGGCACCCTGTCCCTGGGGCACCCTGTCCCTGGGGCACCCTGTCAGTCACTGGGACACCCTGTCCTTGGGGACACCCTGTCCCTGGGGCACCCTGTCACAGCGGGTCTGTGCAGCCTCTTTGTCCCCTGAGGAAGGTTGCCCCACTGGGACCAGGAACTGCTGCCACAGGGTCACTAAATGTTTGCAGGGATTCAGGAGCCTAGAAGAAAAATTCCAGGACCCCTCTAACAGCCATGTCTCCTTGCTCTTCCAGCTTCTGACCCTGGCACAGGAGAGCTGCTCTTCCAGCCAACACAAATCCATGCTGGAGCTGCTCTGTGGATCCCCTCCCTATGCTGTGCAGATCACAGGGCCTTTATCACAGTGTAACTGGGTTTAATTTCCTTAAATCCATGAGAAACACTCAAGGCTTTCTCTCTCCAGGCTGAGTAACCTGGTTTAGTGGAAGGTGTCCCTACCCATGGCAGGGGCTTTGGAATGAGATGGGTTTTAAGGTCCTTTCCTACCCAAACAAGGCTGTGATTCTATGATAAGCCTCAAGACCCCAGTCCTGGCACCTGACATGGGATTTCTTGGGTCTCAGGGGAGAAGATCAGCGGTACAGAAGAGATGTAATTACTGAAGAATGAGCTCAAGCAAGCATGTTTATTGGATGCCTTATCAAACACTGCAGAGAGGCTCAGAGTACATGGAAATTGCTTTCTGTGAGCTCTGGAGACAGCAAGGAAACTCTGATGTAACTCCAGGGCTGTGTGTTTTCCTCCTACAGGGAAGGTACACGTGGAATCCACAAAAATTTCATCAGTGTTTTTTTAATTCTTGATTATGAACATGACAACAAGGAATCATTGGCAAGCACAGGGGAATGGAGCTGAGCAGAGGGGAGTCTGCAATTGGAGAGGGGGACTGTAAAGTGGCATTTCATTAAAGCCCTGCTACCCTTGTGCTCCTCGCTCTCTCCAGAGAGGCTCACACTCTTTGGCCGTGCAGAGCCCTTGCAGAGTGTCCACTGTGGACAGGAGGAGGAGGAAGCACTAACAATATGAAGCTGGTTTAATGAGGATAAGAGAGGATTTGCAGTTCCCCTTGCACAGGTTGCCCCACGTCAGGCCCCCCTTGTAATTCAGCCGCACGGAGTAGCACGATGAGTACCACCACCCTCCCTCGTAGCTGTAGGCACAGTTCTTACTGTAAGTGTCCTGATCCTGGTCCTTTGTGGAGAATTTCATGTTGTCATGCATGTTGTTGGGGTTGTCTGAGGTCATGGCATCCCCAGCTGTGCCGTTGTAGGAGCCCAGCCTCAGCCGGTAGCCGTGGTCCTCGTCCTCCACGCTGAACAGGTTGTAGTCTGCGAAGCTGAGGTTGTCTGCAGAGTCCTGGATGACAAACCTGACCTGGTAGACCTTCTGCTTGGCAATCTGGTGGATGTACTCGGTGCCCAGCCAGTACTCGGTGCGCACGTTCCCGAAGCCGAACTTGTAGGTGCTCCAGGCCTCGGCCCAGGTGACGGGGGTGTCCCTCTGGTTCCTCTGGATGACGGTCCAGCCGCCGTGGGTCACGTTCATCTCGCAGTACACCACCAGGTGGTGCAGCCCCTTGGGCTGGATGATGTACACGCCGCTGTGGCTTCCACGGGGGATCTCGCTGCAGTCCTTGGGCCACCCTGAGGCTGGAAACAAGAGCTGGGTGTTAAATCCCCCGGAAAGTGGGGCGGTGTTTTGTGTCTGAATCCTTTTGTGTCTGAATCCTTTTGTGTCTGAATCCTTTTGTGTCTGAATCCTTCTGCACACACGTTCCTAGGCTGCACTCCTGCCGTGTGCTCACAGGAGTAAACCAAAATCTTGCCATGATCAATGTAAGAGTTTATCAAATCAGGGCACCCTCAACACAGGAGCAACGTGCTCTGACTGCAATGATTCAGAAGGCTGAAAATTGCTTTATTAAGCTATATTGTATTATACTATGTTTTCTTAAGCTATATTATATTATGCTTTATTAAGCTATATTATATTCTACTACATTACTACTACTATATTCTACTACATTCACTACTATACTCTATATTACACTATACTATACTAAAGAAAAACCTGTGACCCCTTCAGTTATGACACAGCTTTGATCCAGTTGGTCATCAATCAAAACAACCATCAGCAAAGTCCAATTAACAAGTCCCTTTTGGTGAACAATCTCCATAACACATCCCACATGTGCCAAACAGCAGGAGCAGCAAGTAGAGATAAGAATTGTTTTGATTCCCTTCTCTCTCTGAGCTTTCTCACTTCACCAGGAACAATCCTGGGAGAGAGAATGATGTCTCTCTGTTCAAAGAGTTTGTGAATACCACAAGAGTTGAGCTTCACATCTTCCAAAGACAGGACTCAAACTGATGGGGACACACTGTGAAAATGTCTGGTGAGACCAAGCCAGGATCTCTGTCACCCAAGGAGCCCCATCCGGGCTGGGCTGAGCCTCAGTGATTTCTGTGTCATGCAGATGATGCACCACCACAGACAAATGCAAATCTGGGGGACAAAGTGCTGCTGGTACAGCACAGAGGTTTGGTGCTTTGTCCCAGAGAGAGGGTGGCCACGACATCCATATCTCTAACAAATAAATCAGCCCTTGGGACCTCAACAGGGCAAAGCCATTGTTGTTCTCTGGCCTTACCCAAGCAGCTCTTTGGAGACTTCCTGCCTTGTAGGATTTGATTATGGCTTTTCCATGCCCCAGAGTGTCTGCACCTCATACAACAAACAGCTGAGTGCACCTACACACTGCTGGGAAGGAATTTGCTCCACTTCCAGTAGCTCTGTCACCAGCTGTCCCCACCCAGGTAGGAGTTATCTTTGGCCTTAGGGGCTAATGTGACCCAGCCAGCTCAGTAATTCTGTCACATCCAGCTGTGTAGTGAAAATAGGAAAATGCCTAATCACCACTTCCCAGTGATGAAGCATCACTTTCCAGTTTGGACCTTCATCTGGAAAACTCCCCATGCAAAAGCACCTCACCAAGTACTGAGCCCAGGACACAGCTGGCAGCAGAGTCCCCTGAGGTTGTAGCTGCAGCCCATCACAAAATCAACATATTCCTGGCAGGAGCCAGTGCAGGTGTAAGACATGGGAGAGTTATGAGAGCTCTGGGTGAGCCCAGGGGTGGAGGAACCCCCAGCAGAGGCAGAGACTCACCGTGGCTCACGGGCGGGTGGTGGGCGAGGTCCCTGGCCTGCCGGACGTGTCCATCACCATCACCTGAATTAACACAGGAGACAGAGTGAGTGTGGTGAGGCTTGAGGGTCCCCAGGACGAGGGAAGAGATGGGAATCTTGACTCCATGCTTCAGAAGGCTGATTTATTATGATATATATTATACTAAAAAAAATTATATACTAAAACTATAGTAAAGAAAAGAGAAAGGAGGCATCAGAAGGTTAGAAAAAAATGATAATAAAATCCTGTTACTGACCAGAGTCCTGACACAGCTGGACCATGACTGATCATCAAGTAAAAACAATCCACATGGAACCAATCAAAGATGCACCTGTTGGTAAACCATCTCCAGACCACATCCCACAGCCATCAGACAGTTATTGTTTACATTTCTTTTCTGAGGCTGCTCAGCTTCTCAGGAGAAAAATCCTGGCAAAAGGATTTTTCAGAAAATATGTCCGTGACAGAGTGAGTGTGGGGAGTAGACATGTCAAAAGCCTGCTAGGAGAGTTCAGTCTTCTCCAGATGATATTTTTCTGTTACTGGTGTTAATTCCAGAGGAATTCACCAATTTCAGACATCAGCAAGTTGGTTATTTGGGGAAATTTACATGGTGTTAGAGTGAGGCTGATGCTTTTTTGGTGGAAAGGATTTGGGCATACTGTGTAGGGGAAAACCCCTAATGGTGGTGGCAGCACTGGGAAGATGGTTGTTAGGGTGCAGCAGCAGCAGTTAGGGACTTGGGAAGAAGAGGGATTAAAGAGGGGGGAAGAAATGTGAGAGCAGACACAGGAAAACTGGCTCAGGTGCTGGGAGTCAGGACAGGTGTCGAAAAAGGGGAATTTGAAGGGTGTTGCTGGAAGAGAGGAGGGTTTAGAATGAGTTAATGCAATTCTTCTGCAAGGACATCTCTGTATCCACTGATGGCTGTAAAACAGAAGAATCAGTCACAGGCTTATGGAATCACAAAAGCCATTCCTGTCCCCTCTCTAAAACAGACAATTCACCCTGCAGCTGCTGCTGGGGCATCCTCAAATACCTGCTCCCTGCCTGCAGTCTCAGCTGGCACTGTCTCACCTCCTCCCTTGTGAAGTGTTTGACTTGAGCCTCTTGCACTCTGTGTAAGCCCATTCCTGACACATTCTTCCTGCCAGACTTCTGACTTTCTCAGTTTTGATATTGACTCTCTTTTTGACTCCCTTTGACCTTCTTTGCAACCTGAGCCTGTGTGGAGTGGGAAACACTCATGGGACATGGTCTGGAGGACTTTCCTACCATTTACTTTTACTACAGGCACATGGAGTGTTCACTCCTGGCTGTGTTGTGAAGCAGTCTGCCTCTGCTCCTTTCTGCCTTCATACCCCATCCCTTTGGAAGCCTCTCCAAGTCAAGACTCTGGAATGCTGGCCTGTCTATTCTGGTTTGCATCCATGCTGCTGATGTTTTCAGTGCTGTAGAAAACATCAGCAAAGCCATAGAATATCCCAGGCTGGAAGGAAACCACAAGGGTCATCAACTCCAACTCCCTGCACGAGACAACCCCAAAATCACACCATGTTCCTGAGAGTATTGTGGAGCCCAGAGCACACATTCTTTCTCTGCTCAGACTTGTAGCTCTTGCTGAACTCTTGTCTCAGTCACAGTGCTCCCTGTGCTGGCAGTTTCCTGACAGGTGATCTGAAACCAAACACTTGGACCTTGAGCTTCTCTGCCAAGCACATTTCCTCTTCCCTTGGAAGGGAACCAGCTCTTTCTGTCATTACACATCCCACCCCAGCCCCTGTTTTTTCCCTGAGCATTTTTTCAAGGCCTCCTCAGTGCTCCTGGCACCTGTAGATTGCTCTGTGCCATTGCCTGGCTGATTGCCCTGTGCCAGTGCCACTGCTTAAACTCTTTGCATTAACTTCATTTATTTCCTCTTTCTATTGAGGTCTCCCTTGAATTCAGTTCTCCACTGATGATTTCCAGAGATGAGAACTGTTCTCCTTGTCCTCAAAACACACAGGGAACATCTTTAGCCCTTCTTCTCCAAGCAAGAGCACATGGCCCACAAGACTCTGGGCTTGGTCTTGCTGCCAATTTGTCTTTCTCCTGTGAGCTCTGAGCTTTGGGCTGTTCTTCTGTCCCTTATGGACAGAAGAACATCATGCCATGCAGGAGATGAGACAGGCAGCAAGCAGAGGGGGACCCTAAAGTTACTCTTGTTCCTGTAGGACACTCTCAGATGGGTATTTAGTCCTTCCTTGGTGTGACAGAGGTGAGGGCAGGCTGGTGAGGATGAAGGCTCTGTAGGATCTGACTCATCAGGACCTTGCTTGCCTCTCCCTGCTGCAGGGCCATACTTACCGAGCTGGGAGGACTCTGGGGGAGCATTCATGATGTCATCCATGGTGCCATTGAGGAGGTACAAGTTCCTTATGTCAACATCAGGAAAGGATGCTGCCAGGGCCAGCAAGCAGGTCAAAACCAAGAGACAAAGGCACTGGGTAGCTGAAATGGGAAGAGATTGGAAGAAAGAGATCAGAACTCTTCTATTGGAAAGCCACTAACCCCATGCAGAGTAAAACAGGAAAATAAAACTCCAGGGTTACAGTGGGTCTGGGGTAAATGATGCCCTTTCTGTGGTTATGTTGGTTTTGTGGCTGCTTCAATATTTCCATGGGTGGGCAGCTGGTCTGGTCTGCTCTGGTTCAGAGCACTAGGAAAGACCAGCACACTTTCTGCAGTATTCAAGCTGTGTGAAATAACAGAAAGTTTGTCCTGATTCCTAAAGAGTGGGACATTGTGGAGCTGCCTGCCTGTGGGGAATTCTGTTCCTGATAAAACACACACAGCTCACCTGGCAGATTACTGATGTGAACCCCTCACTGCCCAAAACCAAGCAGAGCCAACACCTATTGCATTTCCAAGGGGTACCTGGGTTTGGCACCATTCTCTGGGATGCCTGAGAAGGAAAATGATCATGGATGCCAGCCTGGAACCCCTGTGTGGAATTGCAGCCACCCTAGAGACAAACCCCCCATTCTGGGAATGCTCAGAGATGTCCCAATCTATTGTGCTGGTTACAGTTTTACAGCAAGTCTTTTAAACACACTTCACTCCACCTGATTCACTTCTCAGTTCCTACATAACATTGGGGGTGTTGATATATTTGTGTTAGGGACATGTTTAAAGACATTTTTCCTTGAGGCCCCCAGGGAAGAAATGCTCCCCCACTGCCAGCCCTTCCCCTGGGACTGGTCATGAAAAGTCTGCATAGGAAGGAGATGCAAAGGAGGATCAGCCTCTTGTGGGTGTTCTGCTGGGGACAGCAATGTGCCATTGAGCATCTGCCCTCCAGATCTGGATACCTGTTCAATATCACACATTCAGCAGGAAAATCTAAAAAATCCCTTTTCTACTCTAGAGTATTTAACTTGGAGAACTGAAAATTGCAAAGAATGGTAAATACAAAACTTGTAAAATGGTCTGTGTGCTGCTCCAGGGCTACACTGGTACAACCTGGATACAGCAGAGCATGCAGGCTCCTGCCCCAGCTCCCAGCCCAGGGCACAGCAGGCACAGACAAGGACTCAGCATCAGGATATCCAGGGTGTGGGGAGGACAGACCCCGCAGCAAAGTGCTGGGATACCCTGTGAGCTGCAGCCACACACAGAAGAGCCATCCCATCCCATCCCATCCCATCCCATCCCATCCCATCCCATCCCATCCCATCCCATCCCATCCCATCCCACCCACACTCACCCATGCTGTCTCTGTGGGGACCCTGTGGAGCACACAGCTGGGTGGTTTTGGCCTGGCTGGAGGGGTGTCCAGCCTGAAAGTTATAGGGTTGGGCAGGTGAGGGGGTGGAGGCAGGAGACCCAAACCTCAGCACTTGTCCTCTGGTTGGCAGCAGGACCAGTGCCTTAGGGCTTATTTGCTCTCCACCATCAAGTGATCAGTCCTCAGGCAATGAAGTCACACAGGTGAAGAGCTTTCTGCAGAGGCAAAGCAAATAATTTGGTGCCAATAAGCAAATGATTTAAAATAACCACAGTTCAGTGTGCAGTGTTTCCCCAGGGAATGACGTTCTTGGGGCATCTCCTCAGAGCTCAACTGGTGAGTAAACACCCAGGTGACTTTCACCTCCCGGATGGAAATCAAACATCAGGGGCAAATCGCTCTCTTCAGAGCTGACATTGAGCTCAACAGCCCCTGGGAACCCCACAGACCCTTCAGGGAAGAGGCACTCCAGTGTTCCTGGGAAACTGAGCCCTGAACTTCACAAGGTTCCACTCCAGTGGCCCCCGACCCCCCTGCCCTGCCACTGCCCCACTGCCCCTTGTGCAACAGGTGCTGTGGTGGTGGCACCATGGTGGCCCTTGCAGCAATCACAAGGGAGTTCTGGGCATCCTCAAGTGCCACTGATGTCAAATGGTCTCACTTTGAGCCCCTCCCTGCTCTAGGAGCACTTACACCCTGGATGTCTACAGAAAATGCCAGAGCTCCCTTTTCCCTGGGATGGATGCCTGCAGTGTTCTCAGTCAGGGGAGCTCCTGCAGCCCAGCAGCCACCCCAGGCTGGACAGGCAGGGCTGCTGTCACACACTGTGTCCCTGCAGGGTGGTCACCTGGGCGTGGACCCTGCTGTGCCTGTGCAAGGACAGGCAGGGACCCTCAGCAGGGCTTCTCCAGCAGCTTTTACAGGAGGCTGCAGCCCATGTGAAGATCAGGATGAGCAAAGGAGGCAGGGGAAAAGTCACAGAGAGGATTTCTCCAAACACCCCGCTCTATCCTGGGCCCCAGCTCCTGTTCAGTGTATTTCATAGAAACACAGAATCCTGGAAAGGTTTGTGTTGGGTCTTTCTTCAAAGACCATTTTGTTCCATCCTTCTGCCACGGGCAGGGACACCTTCCACTGGACCAAGCTGCTCCAAGCCCTGTCCAACCTGGCCTTGGTCAATGTTTGCTTTTGTGGGATTTCTCTTCTTAGAGGTGCTCAAGACTTGACTGGACAAGGACTTGCTTGAGCATGGCTTGGACCAGAGGGCCTCCAGAAGTCCCTCCCAACCTGAATTGTTCCATCACCTTGTGATTCTGTGACTCTTCTTAGAGGTGCACAGGGAATGAAGAGAACCAACAGACACAAGGGGAAGGGAAATTAGATTTAAAAAAATCATCCTGAGTGTGTTCAAAGACAAAAATAAAAAAGGAAAAGAAGTTGTGGGACCTCCATTCCCTGACATTCACAACTGACCCAGCTGTGACCCTAAACAGCCCATTTAACTTTCACTGTTTTGGTGCTGAGGCCAAACCAGAGGCACCCAGAGGTCCTCCTGATTTTGGATACCCTGTGTCTCCAGCTCTCTGCAGACCTCCTCCCCAGCCCTCACATCTTAGTGCTGGGCCTCCACAGCCAGCCCAGCTGGGGGGATTTGCCCTTTCAGGGTTAACAGCTCCTGTGGCCCTTGAGGCTGGTGGCCTGTCCCACCCAGGAGCTCCCCCTGGGCCCATGAGGTTTAAACTGAGTTTAAACTCAGCTCTAGAGCTCCAGTCCTCATCTGAGCACACAGGAAGCACAAAGGGGGATTCCAGACCTCTCTCTGTCCATTTTTTCTGGATCTCAGACTTACTCTGTGGATGGTTTATTTCCTGGATGGACTGCTCACATCTCTGCCATAGCACATTTCCAGCCCTGCCCTCTGCCCTGTGTCCCTTCATCAAGGATCCTGGATCCAGCTGTGTTTGCCTCACATGGAGCCCACACTCAGCCCTTTCCACTGTGCTTGGACTTGGCAGGACAGACACCACCATCTCATCTCATCTCATCTCATCTCATCTCATCTCATCTCATCTCATCTCATCTCATCTCATCTCATCTCATCTCATCTCATCTCAATCTCCTCCTTGGCTCCCAGCCTCTCACCAAGCTAGCAGAGGTGACATTGAGGGGTTCTCAGAGGGAACCTGACCACAGAATCATGGATTCATTAAGTTGCTTGGAAAAGACCTCTATGATCAGTGAGTCCAACTGTCAACCCAGCATCACTGTGTTCACCAACAAACCACGTCCTCAAGTGTCACCTCCACAGGTTTTTGAATGTTTCCAGGGATGGTGACTCTACCACTGCCCTGGGCAGCCTGTACCCTTGACAACCTTTTCCATGAAGAAATTTTGCCAAATATCTAATCTAAACCTCCCCTGGTGCAACTTGAGGCTATTTTTCTCTCATGCTGTCAATCCAGGAATCCCTGCCCAGGGATCCATTATCTTGGAGAGGTCTGGGTGCCACTGTCCATCAAGGCCTGTAAGTGGCACTGACTGATTCCCACAGCATGGAAAGTTTGGTGGGAACCTCAGCTTGACCCTGAACTGCTGTGAAGAGCAGGTGTGAAGCTGTGCCATGAAAAAAAAGTCTGATCAGAAACCAGCACAGAAGAATAAGGTAGAAGGGCCACATCTTTATCTTCTTAAATTTGACTTGGAAAGGTTATGGAGCTTCCTGGACCCTCTGGCAGGAAGAATAGCCCTCCCAAAGCATTTGTCCAGAGAGCATTTTGATCCAGAAGACAGAGAAACTCCTGGTCAACATTTCTGGCACTGAAGGTGGATCTGTAGGGACTCACCAGGCCAAAGACAGGTGAGACTGGGAACCCACAGAGCCCTGTTTGTTAACTGGAGCCCTGGCTCAGAGCATGCAGACTGGGGTGCCAGGGGACACTGTAGCTCTGGCTGCAGGACACTGCCTCCAGCCCCATGACTGATCCTAAAACCTGCCAGTGGAGAATTAGAGAGGGGGCAGCTCTCCTGAGGACCTGTCCTCAGCTTTCCAAGGTCGTGCTCGGGACTGGTCACACAGACCTCTCCTCCTTTGCTGGTTTCTGTAATATCCTTAAGAAGCTGGGTCTCTCCACTTCCCTTTGATCCCAGCTCTCTGGATTTTGCTCCAAGTGTGCAATTCACATGTAGTGTTTATGTAGGGACAGTCAATAACTGAAACTCCTCAGCATGGAGGGGGTTATTCTGTACTCTCTGGCTGGAAGCACACGTCTCCCTCCCCTCCGCTGTGCCGTCATGGGATCTGGAAACTGCCTGAGCCACAATCTGCAAGTGCCTCCTTGTGCCTCTAGAAATGATGAGTGTGAGCACACGTGGGTGTGTGCAGTGCCTATAAAGGCAGCGTGGACAGCTCTGCATGGGAGGCTCTCCACTGGGCTCCTGCTCCGCGCAGCTGTGCCGGGTGTGTCGCGATGGGTGAGTTTCCTGCTCAGCTACACCTCACTCCAGGGTGCTGCTGGGCTCAGATGAGACCTCACGGGGTGAGTATGCACAGGCACGGAGAATGATGAGCAGGACAGCAGCTGTGAGTTTCCCTGGGAGCAGGAGGGCTGCCAGAGCAAAGCACCAAACAACACACACGCTTGGTGCCGGCCTGTGCCTGCCCCAGGCTGCCTGTGCCATGTGTTCCAACATCCTGTCCAGGGAGGTTAATGTGGAGACCTGAGCTTCACCTTGGTCCTTTCCCTGCTTGAGCAGTGCATGTGGCACGTGTGGCTGCTCAGGGATCCTGCCCCAGGAGCTGAGTAAGCGCAGGGTGCAGGGGGTGCTGTCGGTCAGCACGCAGGGGTTGGGTTTCAGGCCCTTTCCTCCTGCCTGCTCGGGAGCAGTGCAGTAGGAGCCGTGGTGATGGGCACTTTCCTCCCCAGGGCTCCAGGCTGGGACACCCTGGCTGCAGCGGGACCTGGTCCTGCTGCCCACCGTGGTGGCAATGCTTCTGCTCTGCGCCAGCGCTGGCCCCGCCGCGCCCTCTGCCAGCCCCCGGAGCGGTGAGTAGGGGTAGGGGGGGCACAGAGGGGCACAGCAGGACACTCAGGGCTGCTCTGTGCCTGGGAAGGTGAGCAAACACCCAAAGGGATGCACAGCACAGCAATTCCTCACACACAGCCCCTGGGACACGGCTTTTACAGCCTGGCTCCTGCCAAGTCACCTTCACCCCCTTGGTGGGACCATGCTGAAACCAAGAGGGTTTTGCCAGAACAGCCCAGCTTGGAAGGATTTCTGTGCCAAAACACCACAGCTTGGAAGGATTGCTGTGCCATGTTCAACTGTTTAAGAGGCTCAGTTCCAGGAGAGACCATCCTAGCTATCTGGCTTTTTGTTTAGCTGTTGTTGGATCAGAAACATCCTCTTCCTCCCTTTAAGGGAAGGTTACAGTACCTGCAAGAGCCCAGAGTTTCATAGGTTGAATTGGAATTACCCACAGCAAATTGTCTCCCATCAGATACAAAGCAAAAAACAAATTGGAGAGCAAATTGGTTTGGCTAGTAAGTCATGAGAGATCAGACAAATTATAACAAGCTGGGGGAAGAGACCCCTATAAGACAAAGGCACAACTAAGCCTTCTTATCCAATGCCATGAGCCCCAGGGAAAACATAAATTTTCATTATATATCCTCATCCAGTGGAGCATCTGGATACTTCTGATTCCTGCAAGAGCTGCAGCTCAGTATATCAAGGGTATATGGGCCAGACATACTCTGAGGACATAATTGGCAATCCTTGAGATTTTTTCACCCTTCTTTCTTTGGCAAGAGGCTCCAAATGAAGCAGCAAATCACGAGAAATAGGTTCCAGAGCTCTTACAGAGGCTGAAGGTTCTTATAGAACCTTCAGGTTCCCTGAGAATGAGCCAGTGGAAAAGCCACAGACAGAACCACTCCTTTTTATCCTGAGTCCTCACCGATCTTCAGAAGCTCCTTGTTGTCCTGACAGACTCACAGACTATTTGAATATCACCAGTATAGCTGGACAGGACATGCCTGAGCTTGTCTGGCCTTGGTGCTGAACCAAACAGCAGCACTGGGGTTTTCACCCCAGGGACACTTTTGGCTGGCTGGGTGTGTGGTGTTTCACCCCACAGACACTTTTGGCCATGGCTGTGTGGTGTTTCACCCCACAGACACTTTTGGCCATGGGTGTGTGGTGTTTCACCCCACAGACACTTTTGGCTGGCTGGGTGTGTGGTGTTTCATCCCAGAGACACTTTTGGCCATGGGTGTGTGGTGTTTCACCCCAGGGACACTTTTGGCTGGCTGGGTGTGTGGTGTTTCACCCCACAGACACTTTTGGCCATGGCTGTGTGGTGTTTCACCCCAGGGACACTTTTGGCCATGGCTGTGTGGTGTTTCACCCCACAGACACTTTTGGCCACGGGTGTGTGGTGTTTCACCCCACAGACACTTTTGGCTGGCTGGGTGCTGCAGCTGGGTGCTTGCAGACAAGTCCAGGCGTGCAGGAGCTCTGGTGGTGCTGGGATGGAGCCTCCCCCCATAACAGGGTCTGCCCCTCGGGGTTACCTCTGGGGGAGAAGCTTTAAGGCGATGGGGAAGGAAAGGAGTGGGTTCTGATGGAGGGTTTGGATCCAGAGCTTTATTCTGGCCCACAGCCTCTGAACCCACAGCAGCTCCAGCAGAACTCCTGACCCCGTGGGTGCTGTTCCTTTAACCCCGGGCAGAGGGGAGGGAAGGGGTAGGAATCCCACCAGCCAGGGACACAGAAGGAGGTCTTAAGGGACAAAGGACACCTGGATGACCCAGTGCCCCCCGGGGGTAGAGGGCATCCTTTGAACCTGCCAATCACTCAGTGCCCTCCTGGAATGCCAGGACTGACAGACAGTGCTGGGAGGGGGAAGGAGAGGGGACTGACACACCTGGCAGGGAATTATCAGGGTAGGGACCCCAGGTTCCGAGGTAAACCCTGAAATCATAACACAACAGCAGACCTTCTCTCTCCCCCCACCCCGTGTTTGCTGCTGCAGCCTCAGGGTTCCCCCCGGACTGCAGCCGCCTCCGTAAGGGCAGCCCCAGCGGCGTGTACGTGATCCAGCCCGCCCGCTCCCCGCCGCGCGTGGTCTGGTGCGACATGGACACCGAGGGCAAGGGCTGGACCGTGGTGCAGAGGAACTCCCACGACACCGAGCTCACGTGGAAGCAATCCTGGACCACCTACAAGTATGGCTTTGGGAACGTGCACAGCGATTACTGGCTGGGCACCGAGTACCTGCACCTGCTGACGCAGCAGGGCACCTACAAGGTGCGCTTCGTGGTGCGGGACAAAGCCAACGTCACCCACTACGCCGAGTACGACATCTTCCGAGTGGAGAATGAGGCCAGCGGGTACCCCCTGAGGCTGGGCAGGCACTCTGGAGATGGGGATGACTACCTGACCCTCTACCACCCCAAGAAGGGGGGCATTCATGACAACATGAAGTTCAGCACAGTCGACAAGGACCAGGACCAGTACAGCGGGAACTGCGCCAAGAGCTACGGGGGGTGGTGGTACAACAGGTGCCAGAACGTCCTGCTCAATGCCAAAAACTACATTGTCTGGCCAGGATTCTGTGATAAAGGTGACTGTGCATCCTCCCTCATCCTGGTCAAACCCACAGATGTGTGTTGACCATGCCCAGCTCCCTGGGAGTGTGGGGGTGCCACCATCCCCAGCTCGGTGCCCCATTCCCATGCCAGTCCCAGTGCACATCCTGCTCTGCCCGCAGCTCCTGTTCCCTCACCAGCCAAAACACAGCAGCTCTGGGGCTCAGGAGCCATTGCCCGGAGCGCTGGGCACACGGGCAGCTTTGTCCAGTGCCATGATGCTGGCTGGCACTGGGGCACAGGCACTGGTTTGGGGTGGGTGCACCCGCTCCCATCCTGGGGAGGGGGACGTGGTGCCAGCTCCCTTCCCCTGCAGTTGGTGACCCCTGCTTTGCCCAGGCCCTGCTCCCTCCCTGAGCCCCACACACCCCACAGCTCTGCTATCCATGGTGGGAGGAATCAGCTGCAATAAACCCTGGAGCCAGACTGTGCTGCCTCATGTCTACCTGCACACAGGTGTGGGGGGATCACTCTGCCCACTGTTCAGGGTGGCAGACTTGGGGGAAAGTAATTGTGTTTGGCAATATTCCTTTCAATGGTTTGTTCCAACCTGGACTGTGGCTGTAAGGCTACAATTAGGCAACAGGGCCAGCAAAGCCCTGATCATGCACAACCCTCACTCACAGTTTGGCCCTGTTCATGGCTGGGTGGTTTCTCTGTGCTGGGAAAGAGAAGAAACCACCACAACCTGGAGTGTGGAGAGGGCAGTGGACTCCCTGAGGGTGTGAGTGATGTGGGTCAGTCAGTCCCATCATTCCCTGCTGCACACAGGGAATGTGTCTATGAAGTTCCTTGTGATGCAGGGAATTTTAAACTTGGGGCATAAAAGAACCCACAGCTCCTCTCCTCCCTCTGTGGAAGGAGAGCTGAGCTCAAGGAAGGTTTGTGGCTTGGAATGCTGAATAACATGGGGACTCTGGAGCCAAAGTCTGTGAGCAAGGTCCCAGGGCACCCTGCAGAGCTATGGCAGTTCCTGAGGAGCTGTCGAGTTCCCAAGGAGCATTCTCTGGCAGCCTTGGAGGCACCTGCAGGTGGGCAGCACTGCTTCATGTGAAGATGGAGATGTGAGGGTGCTGCTGGCTGAGAAAGGCTTCCCAGCTGGAGCTGAGCTGACAGTAGCACTTCTGGACTAAGAGATATGGCTGCTGGTTTAGAAAGGCATTGGTGCTCCAGCCTGGATGCACAACCTAACACAAGGGGAGAGGCTGGACAAAGGCTTGGGGCTCCTGGTAAACAACATTCCACCCAGCAGGCAGCCCTGAGCAATGCTGAGCTGCATTCCTGGGTCTCTGTTGGAAAGAGAATAGTTGCACTCAATGATTCTTGTGGGTCCCTTCCAACTCAGAATATTCTGTGAATCTATGAGTGCAGCCAGTGAGACATCTGCTCTGTTCAGCACTGCTAGACAACAGTGCAACAGCCAAACATCCTCCCTCTGCTCAGCATCACAGCACGGGTACCATGTCCACTGCTCAGCTGCCCAGTGCACAAGGTTATCACCACACCAGAGCACTCCAATACAGACCCAAGCTGATCCAGAATCGTGAAATTCTGGGATCCCTGCCCTGTCAGGCTGTCTCAGCTCTCACACCAGCCCAGACAGACCAGCCACGTGGTGCTGTGTGGCCTTGCAGTACTGTTCCACTCTCCCAGTTCCCTCCCAGTGTTCACAGGGTTAATGAGGCAGGATGACACTGGCCTGGCTTTCCAGGTCATGGCTGGCAGGGTGCAACTGACCTGGTGATTCCCTCATACCCTCTGCTTGCTGTTGGCTGTGTCATGCTACTTTCCCTTTGTGGAAGATCCCCTCTTTGGAATGCAGCCCTCTTCTGGGGGGGTGAAAGTTTTGTCTCTAATTCCTCACTTGAGTTGCATGAAAAAATTTTCCTTTGAAAACTTTTTCTTATTGCACCAGAAGCCTCACGTGTGTTTCTGGCAGGAAACAGGCAGCAGTTGCAAGGAGTTCCCAAATAAATGAAGGACACTGTGCAGGTCTGAAAGTGATTTTATTCTGCAGGATGAATACGGACTGCAGCAGGGGTTTGTTGTGGACATGGTCTGCCCTGGGGTCAGTATAGCTTAGGTCAGGTTAGCTAGTGATGGTGGATGCTTTTCTGCTGAAAACATCTGTACCCACAAAGCAAAAAGAGCTTAAGGCCATGCTAATCAGGAGGATTTTAGGCTTTTGAGCACAGACTTCTCTCCAGAAGGAATATGCTTGGATACTGCAGTGTTTATAAAGATGAGCTCTAATAATATTGCCCCCAAAACCCACCACAGGTGAATGGCCAGAAACAGAGCCAGGAGCTTTGCTACTTTTCAGGACAGGAGGAAAACAAAGCAGTTCTTGATCTAGAGGAACAATCCTATTTACCCCCAAGGCCTCATCATCAAATGGGCCCCAGCAGGGCACTGGCTGGGCCATGTGCTGCATGTGGACAGAAGGGGGAAGGAGGTCTAGGGGTATGGAGTTGGTTTGATGAGGATGGCTGAGGCTCTGCAGTTCCCCTTGCACAGCTTGCCCCACGTCAGCCCCCCCTTGACATTCAGCTGCACAGAGTAACACGCTGAGTACCACCACCCACCCCCATAGCGTGAGGCACAGTTCCCTCTGTAAGTGTCCTGATCCCGATCCTTTGTGGAGAACTTCATATTGTTGTGCACTTTCCTGGGATTGTCTGAATCCATGGCATCCTCTGCTGTCCCCGAGTGCGCTCCCAGCCTGAGCCGGTAGCCCTGGGACTCATCATCCAGGCTGAACAGGTTGTAGTCAGCAAACTTCATGTTGTTTGCAGCGTCCCAGATGACAAACCTGACCTGGTAGATCTTCTGCCTGGTGATCTGGTGGATGTACTCGGTGCCCAGCCAGAACTCAGCGTGCACATTCCCAAAGCCGTGCTTGTAGGTGCTCCAGGACTCGGCCCAGGTGATGTCCGTGTCCCGCCGGTTCCTCTGGATGACGGTCCAGCCCCCGTCTGCCCCGCTCATCTCACAGTACACCATGATGGGGTGCAGGCCCGTGGGCTGGATGATGTACACACCACTGGGGCTGCCCACCACAACCTCGCTGCAGTCCCTGGGCCAAGCTGGGGTTAGGACAGAGGGGGATAGAACAAAAGCCTGGGCATCAGGACAAGACCCTGGGCAGGAGGGAGATTCATCTGGCCAGGGCACATGAGGGATAACCAGCTCTCCCAGCCCAGAGAGGGGTTGGCCTCAACCCTCTGTTCCTTTCCCATAGGGAAGACCAACACAAGTCAGCCCCATTGAAAGGCCCCAGACTGACTGAGCTATGCTGATATCAGTCCAAGAGACTGAATATGGGCACCAATGGGCTCCCTTGGGTCTCCTGAAAAAGGGGCTGTGCCACTACAGCAGGGCCATGCTGGGAGGAAGGTGAAGAGGACCCAGCCCCTGCCTGTGACTAAGGGAATGGGGAAAAAATAATCCCGTCAAGCACAAAGCCACCCTTCCCAGCCTGCACAGTGACACACAAACACACAGAGAGCCCTGCAGCCTGTGCTGGGCACACCTTCACCATCCTCCATCCTGGAGCAGGGCCAGGACGAGGGACAGTGCACTGTCCTGCCCTACCCAGAGCTGGCTGAACACATGCACACAACACCAGGTGCCCAAGGGATGTTACCTACTGGTTCTCTTCAGAACACTCGAAGTGTTGGAGGGAGATTTCTTGAAGGTGTTGAGGCTTTGTGTGTGCACAGAATGGCCTGGTGAAGCCAAGACGAGCAGGGAAGCAAGGAGCAGAAGACACTGAGCTGGTAGAAAGGGATAAGAAGAAAAGTGACCATCCCTCCCATGGCACCAACACCACAGCTAACACAAGCCTGTGAGGTGCAGGAGGGCACTGAGCATGCTGGGCAGCATCAGGCTGCTCCCTGCAAGCTGCAAAGCTTGCAAAAAGGGTCACAACCTTCCCTTCCCCCCTTGATCTGCAGTGGACAAGTCAAACACGGGGTAGTTTTGGGCAGAGTCAAAGCAGCCAACAACTGCCTGAGGCAAGTTTCACTCCTGCTCCCTGGAGCAGGGGCCTGGCTGGGCTGAGCCAGAAGACAGGGCATGAGCAGCTGGTGCTCAGAGGTGGCCAGTGCCCCTAAAGGGCACCGGTGCCACTGCTCCCCATCAGTGTGCAAGAACCAGAGCATGGAGCCTCTCCCTGTTGCTGAGCTGCCCTACCTTTGCTCTCCCCATTGCTGGCAAGGAGTGCCCACTTCCCAGCCCTGTACTCACCCATTGCTCCCTGTGGAAATGCCCTCTGGAGCGCAGAGCTCTGCACTGGCCGGGCACACAGAAGGATTTGTAGTGCCCTCTGCTCTGGGCGGGCTGAGTGGGTCCTGCCTCCCTTTTCTGCTGGAAGAGATCAGGTTGGTTTCCTTTGTGCCTGCAGAAAACACCAGCTGAGGTGGAGGTGCCTGTGGTTCTGGATTGCAAAGAAAAGAATTCCCGCGCCAGCAAGAATCCTTGGAATGGTCTCTTCTGTGAGTGCTGAGTGACTTGGATGGAATTTCCCCAAGGAACAGCATATTTGCAAACTTTGAAGAGTATTGCTCAGCAAACACTTGAATGCCACAGTCACCAGCCAGGTGGAGAGCAAACAGGTCTGTCCCTGCCTCCCACCACTGCAGCTGGTGCTGCCAGGTCAAGGGGCTCTTGTTTAATCTGCTTCACTCCAGCCCAGCCTGGCTTTGGGTGGGGCAGCAGAGCAACCCCAAGATCCTCAGAGAGGGGAGCTGCTGTGGGGCAGTGTTTGAAGCAGCTGGTGCGTTCTGGGGTGCATGACACAGGCAGAAGGTTGTGTTGGAGGGGTCTGTATCTGGGGGAAGCAGGAGACATTGCTACAGACATTGTTCCAGTGTTGGCCCTTGCTGGAGTCAGGGGCAGCCAAGGGACCCATCCTTTGTGTTTCTGAACCACTCCCATTGATTCTTGCCAATTTAAGGCAGCTCTAAAGCAAGTCTGTCAAGCTACTGCCCTTCTCCCCCACCCTGCACCATCACCACCACTGAGAGCTCTGCAGCTCCAGCTGGAATGCCCACCCAGGAAAAGGAAATGCTGCCCAGTACCCAGTTTTAATGTCTGCAAGCCCAAGGACCCAATATTTCTATCACAAGCATAATCCAGGTTTTCAGAACTCTGTATTTCTATTTTAAGACTGGCACAAAAAAAGCAATTGCAGAAATTTTGGTTCTCTGGGGTGGATCCATGTGCTACAGTGCCCTAGACTGAATCCAGGAGTCTGGAATCCTCTTGGGTGCCCTGATGTCCATGTTGTCCACGTCTGCGGCATGTCTGATGGACACAGAGGCATTGCCAGCTGGCCCTGGGAGACAGAAGGAGAAATGGAGAAAGGGGGAGCAGGGAGGACCCCCTATTCCCATTAGGGTGTATGTGGGGAGGAAAGGGACACATGGGGCATTTGGAGGGCTCAAGGGGTAACTGGGGGGTCCTCAGAGCAACTGATGGGCCCAAGGGTGAAGCTATGGTACCCTGGGGGCAACTGGGGTAACTGAAACTGGTACCCCCAAAGGGACAGCAAGGGTTCTAGAGGAAACAGGGGAAAGTTCAGGGGCAATTAGGGAATCTGGGGGAAGTAAAGGCAGCCTGGAATGCTACTGGGAGCAATGGAGAGATCCTGGAATGGTCCAGAGGCCAAAGGGAGTCCCAGGAGACATGGAGGATCCTGTGAATATAGGAGTCCTACCCTTGGACATCTGGGTCCCCTTGTACTTGCAGGGAATCCCAAGGGACTGAGAATGCAGAGGGGATAGGGAGTCCTAAGTTGGTCTGAGAAGAGCTCCAGAAGCATGGGATTTTTAGAGTATAGTTCACCAGGTCAGGAGTACTCACACCAGCAGCAGAATGAATGCCATGGAGCCAAAAGCCAGAGCCAGCCCCAGGGTAGGTGTGGGGGTATATATCTCGTCATGCCACTTCAGCACATTGCTGAACATGGTCTGGAGTCCTTTCTCTTCCTCCACACTTCCCTCTGACACTGTGGAGAACCCAGGCCCCTCAGGTCATGGGGCCCAGCACCTAGGGACCAGCTAGACCTGCAGCTCTTGCTCCAGCCACAGACCTCGCTGTCCCCAGTGACCTGACCCAGGCATCTGGGTGTCCCTGCTCCACCCCACATGCTCCCAGGGGAGTCAGGCACCAGGGAACACATGTGGTATTCACATTCTCTGAAGAGAGAGAGACATAATTCTCTCTCCTAGGATTTTTCTTAGGGAAGGTAGTGAGAAGTTCAGAGAAGAGAAAACAATTTTTATCTCTATTTGTTGTGCTTGTTGTTTAACATATGTGGAACGTGTTATGGAGACTGTTTACTAAGAATGATTTGTTAATTAGACACTTGTGAGAGTTGGTTAGATTGATTAGCTAATTAAGTTAAACCTGTCTTGTGACTGTCTCCAGACAGTCGTGGGTTTTTCTTTGGTATTTTTTTAGTATAGTTTAAAATAGTATTTGTGCAATATACTATAGCATTAGCTAATTAAGTTAAGCCTGTGTTGTGATTGTCTCTAGACAGGCATGGGTTTTTCTTAGGTATCTTTTTAGTATAGTTTTAAATAGTATTAGTGTAACATACTAGAGCTTAATAAAGCATTTCTTCAGCCTTCTGAAATCATGGAGTCAGAGCATGTTATTCCTGCATTGGGAGACCCCAGAATCGATAAACATATGCTCTAATCCACCTGTCCATCATGAACTGGGCGTCCTGGCACCTTGCTCACCCCCTTCCCGTGGAGCGAGGTGTCCCAGGTCCCACTCCCTGCCCCCGGGGCACTCGGGTGTCTGGCTCACCGTTGAGGTAGAAGAACTTGCGGATAATGGGCTTGGAATGCTCCCCCAGGCGACAGGCAACCGTTCCTGGAGCAGGTTCCTCAACGGTCAGGCTGAAGGGCTTCTCTGGATTCCCCTTGAGCTCCTTGAACAGTGCCATGTCCTGTGTGCGCAGCTGGGGCACATGGGGACACATCAGCACTGCCCAGACCACCGGGCACACAGAACTGCACACATGCACACAAAGGCACCGTGTCCTGCACGTGCTTGACACGTCCCCTTCCAGGCTGGTGCAGGTGCACACAGCTCCCATCCCACGTGCATGTACACCCAGGGTGCACACAAAAGTCACTTCCTGCACATGCACAAAGGACTTCTTCCCTGTGAATGTGGTGAGGTCCTGTGTGACAGAGCATCTCGTCCCCTCAAGAGTTTATCTATTGTTTGTTAGCCAGTCAGATAAACAGGACAATCTGTCTTGTAACGAGTTATTTTTGCACCACTGGGTTGCAATAAACTGCCAATAAACACCTTACTGTCAAAGTGAGACATAGAAGGTAAGCTGGATTTCTGACTTGTGAAGCAAGTCACTTTACAACTATAAAAGCCACAGCAAACTTCTGCAAAGTAGAAAGCTTCCATAGATTTTCCTGGGAATGTGTGAATTTTCTCACATAAATAAGGACTATTTCCCAGTTAATCCCCCAGGTATTGAGTGAAGGAATCTGTGTACATTGTGGTCATTTTGGTGGTAAGTTACATTTGGCTCCTATTCAATACTATTTCTTTTGCTAGCTTTAATATAGGTACCTTGATATAGTGCACTGTTCTATGTTATGCTGTAATCTACAGTAGTTCTTTTAGTTTTATACTGTGTAATAAGTAATTCTGGTTAGGATCTTTCATCTATTTTGCCTGTTCAATTGTTTATTAAATAATTCTTTTTTATAAATATATCTGATTTACCACCATTAGGACTCGTGGGCCAAAATAATTCCTAAGATTTAAACTGTTGCTAAATTCTGAGGCTAAGGAAGGATTTACCTTCATCTGAACCCATCTCTCTGAAAGAGCTTAAATACACAAAGGAATCCTTTCTGGCCTGTTAAACAAGTAGGGCTTCTTTAACAAATTTTGTCTGAAGCTTCCACTCAGCCCATGACACCCTGGCACAGGTTGTGCAGGTAAGATGTGGCTGTTCCATCCCTGGAAGCATCCAAAGCCAGGCTGGTTGGGGCTTGAAGCAGCCTGGTCTGGTGGAAGGTGTCCACACCTTCCCGAGGATTGGAATGACATGAGATTTAAGGTCTTTTTCAACCCAGACCATCCTGTGGTTTTATGATTCTACACATGCACACATGGATCAGCAGACACACATCTGCCTGCTGCTCATGCGCACCCTTCACATGAGCAAACATCCTGTGTGCGCTTACACAGCTGCTACCTCCAGCACAGACAGCTGCTGGGGCAGCAGTCACTCCACCTGCAGCAGTCCCCCTCAGAATGTCGGCTCACACCCTTGCAGGACCCCGTGTGACTCACATTTGGGGCAAACAGCCAGGTGACAGACAGGCCGGGGGGGATGCGGAAAGGCACGCTGCAGCGCAGCACGACGGTTTCATCTGTGTAGGTCCACAGGTCCTGCACTGGGAGCATGGACAGGCTCATGAGCTCACATCTGCACATGCACTGACAGACATGATGGTGCTCTTGTGCTGGTTGCAGGGATGGGCAGACGTACACTTGGGCAGGTGCACTCAGTGTGGGACCGTGGGTGAGAAACATGGGGAGTCCCCAGAGATTTTTTTTGGTGAAATCCTGTCTTCTGGATCAACTTTGCTCACTATAATCTCATTATAATACTGAAGACACCTCCATCCCAAAAGCTACCTGCCCCCAGTGTATGACCACCTTTCCTGAGCACACATTCTGCATTCTTCTAGCTTAGACCTTTAAAAGCAAAGTTAGATCATTTGAACTCAATCAGTACAGAAGTGTGACTGGAGTCACTCAAGTGCCACCAAACATAAAAAATAGCACAAAAATAACCTAAGAATGGGAGGAAGTTGAGGAATATTTCCTTACCCCTAACACAACAGCCTCTCATGGCCCCATCATACCTGGGCAGTCCAGGGGAAACTGACAGTCCACCAAGCGGCAGGTAGCACACTGGAAGACACGGGCAGCTGGCTGGAATCCTGGGAAAGAGAGATTTGGTCGTCCCAGGGAAGTGGAAGATGTACTAGGAGACAGGGGAGGGCAAGACAGAAGGATGGACACTCACCACAGGGTGGGACGCAGGCTGGAACTGATGGGGAGGAAGCAGCGTTAGACTGGGCATCACTGGGGACCCACATCCTTGTAATAAGCTGTCAGGATTACCCCCTTGTCCAGCCCAGATGGGGTCCCTGGGAGTTTCTCTAGGACAGGGGCTCCTAGGGCGGCCCCATACCTTTCTCCAGCTGGCTCAGCTTCCTCCAGATTGTGTTGACAGCTTCCTGCAGAGACTTGTTCAGGGACTCTGGTGTGTCCCAGATGTCCAGGTAAGACAATGTGCCCTCCCCCTGGTCCCCATAAACTTTCCCAGACCCCTTAGATCCTTTATATAACTCACTTTGACTCCATATATCCCTCCTGAAGTCAGATACATTCCCAAATATCTCCTCAAACTCCCCAAGAAGCTGTATAACTTGAAACCCATATATTCTTAGGATTCCCCAAATATCCCTTTACAGCTTCCAGACCTTCATACATCCTCTATTTCACCTCCACGCCATCCCCACTCAAGGCCCCCACATCCCACCCCCCTTGCCCCCTGTCTCATATCCCATGTGTCATGTCCCTCAGTCTGCTCACTCTTGCCCCATCGCTCCTCTAGAGAATTCATCTCATCCATGACGATCTCCCGGAGCGTCTCACGCTGTCCTGACGCTGGAATCAGTACAGGGACACAGCGATCAGTACAGGGTTAGGGTTGGAGTTTCAGGGATGGGAAGGTCCGGTAAGGTCTGGGGGTTTCTGGGGGTTCCTGAAGCCCTGAACAAGATTTAAGGGATACTGGGAAAGGTTAGGTGTCCCTGTGGATTCCTAAGGTATTGGGTAGGGCCCCAGGGGTCCCCAGTATGTCCCCAATGTGTCCTTGGTCACGGTTGTGTGATTCTCAGGGTTCCAGGCAGGTTTGGGATTCCCAAAAGTCCCTGGGGGCCAAATCAGGACTGAGAAGACCTGGCTTGTCTGGGGTGGGTCCCTAGGGTCCCCAGCTTCCTGGGACTTTGCTCAATGTCAGTGTGAAGGCCTTGGCTGAAATGGGAAACCCCAAAGGGGTCTGGGGTGCTGTTCAGGGTGGGGATCCCCTTTGGGATGGATGTCCCTGGTGGAAAGGAGGGACTAGTCAGGACAGATGTCCTTGGGCAGGATCACTGTTGGGTTTGGTGTCCCTAGGGACTCATGACGTACCTACACTGACAGAGGCAAGCGGTTTAGAAGCCTCAACAAAGGCCTGCATGCATCTTTTATGTCTGATTTCATCAACAAAGGCCCCAGTAATGTCACGGCAAAGCCGTGCCCGCTGAATAGGGGGCCCAAAGCACAGCAGGCAGGGGTTAACCTCAGGGAGGCAGGACATCAAGACCCACAGCCAAAAGCCAGGGTTTCTTGTATGCCAGGGGACTAATACCAGCATCAGGGCCAAAAACCAACACCCCATGACCCCAAACCTAGCATGCAAGTGCCTGACTTCCCAGGACAAAGGCAGGGTTCCAAGGTGGAACCTGGGCACCTGGGTCGCCAGGGAACCAGGTAAGGCAGGAGGCCACACTCTAGCCAGCCACACTGACCTCACACCAGCCAAAGGTGTGGGCAGAATCCAGCAAGGAATGCGTAAGCCTCACATTTGAGCAGGAAGAACTGAGCCAGCCCAAGGTTACAGCAGCCAAGCATGGCTGGGACTGCCCGGGACACGGTGTTTGTATGTGTGCCCTGAGGAGATTCTTCTGCCTCTCTTCTATATTGTACTCTTGAGTAGAGGAATGCACACCTGGTGATGCAGGGTATTAGATTGTTCAGCCCTCCAGAACAGAGAGGGAGAAAGAAACTACAAAACATTATCATTAACTACAAAGCAAAAGACTCAGAAAGCAGCTGTTGGTTTTCCAGGGACAAGAGTTCCTGATGAAGGAAGCAACACATGAAAGTGTTTGCAGGTGAAAAACAAGCGTGAGACTGAAGATTGCTGCAAAACCTCTAGAAGGCAGAAGATGCTGTAAGACCTGACCTGGCAGCCAGGCACCAGGGTGTCCCTCAGGGCTCTGTGCTGGGGCCAGCTCTCTTCAATGTTTTTATTGATGACATGGATGAGAGGATTGGGTCTTTCATTAGTAAATCTGCAGGTGACACCAAGCTGGGAGCATGTGTCCATCTGTTGGAAGGAAGGAGGGCTCTGCAAAGAGATCTGAACAGGCTGGATGGATGGGCAGAGTACAATAGGATGAAATTTAATTAAAGTCCAAGTGCCCAGCCCTGCATTTTGGCCACAATAACCCCCTGCAATGCTCTGGGCTGGGATGGTGTGGCTGGACAGTGCCCAGGCAGAAAGGGACCTGGGGGTGCTGGTCAACAGCTGACTGACCGTGAGCCATCAGAATGCCCTGGTGGCCAAGAAGGCCAAGGGCTCCTGGCCTGGGTCAGGAATGGTGTGGCCAGCAGGAGCAGGGAGGTCATTCTGCCCCTGCCCTGGGCACTGCTGGGGTCACACCTGGAGTGCTGTGTCCAGCTCTGGCCCCTCAGCTTGGGAAGGATGTTGGGATGTTCGAGCACGTCCAGAGGAGGCAGCGAGGCTGGAGAGGGGCTGGGAACACAAACCCTGAGAGGAACCCCTGAGGGAGCTGGGGGTGCTCAGCCTGGAGAAAAGGAGACTCAGGGGTGCCCTCATCACTGTACAGCTCCTGAAAGGTGGCTGTGCTCAGGTGGGGCTGGGCTCTTTCTCCAGGCAGCACTGCCAGAACAGAGGACACAGTCTCAAGCTGTAGCAAGGGCTGGATATTAGGAAAAAAAAAATTACAGAAAGAGTGATAAAGTACTGGAATGGTCTGCCCTGAGACATGGTGGAGAAACATGATTTTTAAGCTGTATTAATAAAAAACTCTTAAAATTACAGGCAGAGCCTTGTCTCACAGCCTCTGTCTCTCTCTCTCTCCCCGGGCTCCCTGGTGCTCCTTCAGCTCCTTCCCCCCTGCTGTGGCTCTGCTACCGGGCTGAGCAGATCGATCCCCGGGCCAGGCCCTGAGGCTGCTGCTGCTCCCGTGGCGCCCGCGGGGCAGCCCTGAGGCTCTGGGCCGGCTGTGGCAGCGGGAGCAGCGCTGCAGAGCCCGCGGCCCTCATGGGCTGCGAGGGCACGGCCACATGGCCACGGGGCCCGGCTGGGGCTGCTGCTCTCGCCTGCCGCCTGCAATCCTTACAGGCAGCCCTGACGCCGCCTCAGGAGCCGCTCGGAGCCGGGCCCGAGGGCCGGCCCCGACCCCGACCCCCGAGGGCACTTGTCCCGTCATCTCTGCACTGCGACATTCCAAGCTCATCGGGCAGCTTCCTCCTCCCCTTCCTTTCTGCGGGGCAGCGTTAGGGGCTGGCCCGGCGGCTTTCCTCCCTCATGGCCGGCAGCCCCTTGCCCTCAGCTCCCTGGCGGGACCCAGAGCTGCTGTCCAGCCGGGCACCCCGCCGTGTCCCGCCGTGTCCTGCCCGCTGCCGCCGAGGCCCGGGGGCTGGGCGCGGCCATCCCGGGCAAGAGGCTCTCTCTGGACAGGAGAACACAGGGGGACATAGGGGCACACACGGCAGCACACGGGGGACACACGCCGGGCACCGCTTCCCCGTGTCCCATTCTCACAGAGCAGCGCCGTGTGCGAGGCAGGGACCGACCCGAGCACACAGAGGAATGTCTGTGTTCTGACCGGAGAAAGGACACTGCAGGGATGCTTCTCACAATGGTTTGTGGCAATAAAACCTCGCTGAAATCATAGCAACTTTTGCAAAAGTGGCAGTTAATGGAACAGTCAGTGCTGCCTTTGAAAGCTCAGTAACAAATCAAGGCAGCCAAGGTAGTTATGGGATTCTGTGGACTCCTAAAGTAGAACATATAGTAAATGGCAGGCATTGAAGGGAAGAACTTGGTTTGTCTTCCCCAACAGTCTTGGGGATACTGGCAGGAGAAATTATTTCATTGTTGTCTTTATGGACTGTCAAGCTGACATAAAACCTGACTTGGAGGAAAATGTCCAAAGGCTTCACCCACAGAGCCTTTTTGCCCTGAACTCCTGAGGAGAAAAGAGTCTGTGCCCCAACAACCCTATAGCTCAGCCCGGGGCTCACACACAGCACCCACTGCTTCCCTGACATAGGCTGATCCCAATGGATGCTCCAAACCAGGCCTTGGGTTTGCAGCTGTGCCAAACCACCAAATAGCCATGTCTGGACCCCAGGTGAAAGCAGCAGGTTGGTGATTCTCTCACAGGGACTGGGCTCTGTGGGGCTGCTGGCCCCACCCATGGCCTCTGCCCAGGAGCTGCTTAGGGGATCCATCTCTTGGTGAGGAAGCAAACATAAAGGGACCCTTGGGCTTCATCTGGGCCTTTGTGGTTGTTGTAGTGCCCTGCCCGCGGTGACTCACACCCACAGTTCACTGCACAGCAAAGGCAGGCTTAGTGCCTGCTCCACAATGCAAGAAGAAACTAAGAACATGAGATGCCACAGAACAGGACACTGACACAGCAGATGTTTAACTGGTTTAACTCTACCTCAAGTCTTAAATGATTAAAAGAAAAATGGCAAGGCCTCTCCTGTCCTGTGACACTTTCAAGCACCTTTCAGTCACTAAAGGGCTCCAAATGGGCTGGAGAGGGACTTGGCACAGGGGCCCTGAATGACAGGACAAGGGGAATGGCTTCACACTGTGAGACAGCAAGGTTAGACTGGGTATTGGGAAGAAAATCCCCCTGCAAGGGTCGTGATGCCTTGGCACAGGTTGCCCAAAAAAATTGTGTCCGCCCCTTTAATGAAAGTGTCCAGGGCCAGGCTGGAGGGGACTTGGAGCAACCTGGTCTGGTGGAAGGTATTTCTGCCTATGGCAGGGGATTGGAATGAGAGGATCTTTGAATTCCCTTCCAGCCCAAGCCATTCCATGACTCCATGAGTCTGTGACCCAATGTCTGCCACAGATGAGGTGTGCTGCCTGGCAACAGGAGTTGTGATGAAATAGGGCATGAGCAAAGCAGGCTCCAGTCCTTTGACGGACAAAGGATGAGTAGCCCTGCTGGCTACTCATCCTTTTTATCATTGCTTTTGCTCGTCCCTTTCATTGTACTTTGTATCATCCCTGACAGACCCAACTGGACAGAAGCCTTGTGACAAACCAGGAACAGAGTGTGTGCAGACATGGCAACATCCCTGGACACACTCAGCCTCTCCCAGATGCTGGATCTCGCCATTGGGATGCCCAACAATGGGGCCGTCCATTTTGCAGCCATGAGAAAACTGCTGCAGGCAGTGCTGGAGCACCTGGACGTGCAGTACCTGACCAGCGAGGAGCCGTGGCCAGGCCAGCTGAGTGGCCCCTCACTTGCTGATGTGGTTGCTGAAGTGAAAGAAGTTAAGAGGGAGATGGAAGAATACAAGAAACACATGGCCAAGGTAGAGGCTCTTCCCAGCCCCCCAGGCACTCCCCCACCAGACAGCCCCTCCCCACTTCCTCACACAGCAGCGCTTTCTCTGCCCTCACTGCCCTGGCAGAGCTGCTGGCAGGGGCTCTTTGCTGTTGGGATGGGCTTCAGTGCTCTGGCACTGAGCCTGGCTGGGCCAGGTGACACTGGGACTCTCCCTGCTCACCTGGCTGTGCCATGGGCTGCCCGTGGCAGGGTGAGGCTCCACCAGAAAGCCCAGGTCTGTGCAGACCACTGTGGTGGTGAAATTGTTTTCCTCACAGACACTCCTCAAGGACTTGCCTCTCTTACCACTCTCTCCTACAGCAACGCAGAGCAGAGAAGACGAAGAAGGCCGAGGATGCATCGGAGCAGGTGAACTGCTGTTGGGAGCAGGTTTTGGGTCTGAGACAGCAGCCCATACCCTCTGCTCTGCTGGCTGGATGCATGGAGAGCAGCCTGCCAGTCCCCACAGGCCCTCCCCAGAGACTGACTCCCACCACCCCACTCTACTAGGATGTGTCTCTCATGATGGATATCCCAGAGGAGATTGACATTGTAAAGACGGCACAGACCCAAAATACACAGAAGATTAAGGAGTTGGCTGCCTTAGTAAGCTATGGCATGATGTCAGCTTTGGGCTCTCATGGGGAACTTCACTGTGGCTCTCTGAGCCTAGGGTTTGGAGTGAGGGGCTGGGGAAAGGATGGTGGCACTGGGGCTTTCAGTGCAGCTAAAGGGCCCCTATGCTGCGACAACACGATGTCTGGGCCCTGACTCTACCGTCACTGGTCATCCCAGATTAAGAAGCTGGAGGAGGACATGAAAAAGCTGAGGCAGGATACAGCCAGGTGGAAAGAAGAGAGCAGCAATGACGTCTCTCAGCAACTCGAGTAAGGGGACAGGAGTGGGTTTCATACCCTGGGGGGCTGCAAGGGAGCCCAGGGGGTCTGGAAGCATCCTGGTTGTGGGAATGGGATGCCCAGCAGCCCTGCAGGGGTAACCCTGCCCTTGTTCCCATCTCTCTGGCCAGGGCTTTGCTGGAGGAGACAAGGCGTGAGCTGCAGAAGATGGAAGAGCAGCTGGAGATGAGGAAGGCCATGCTGGAGCAGCTGGTGACTGAGACAACCAACAAGGTGAACGAGCAGATGAGGTTCTGGGAGAGCACTCCCACCACTCCTGGCTTGTTGCAGTAGCCCTGGGGGTGTTCCCAGCCATATTCCCAACTGCCTGGGGCCACTGAGGCCCACAGCACACAGGACTGATGGTTCCATTAATCCCATCTCTTGGGCCGATTCCCTCTGCCTTCCTGCAGCTGGCTGAGATAGGGGAGATAGTGGAGACTGTGCAGGAGGAGCAGGAGAGGGCAAAGGCAGAGTGCTCCAACTGCTCCTTCGACCTCAATGAGCATTTGGTGGAGCTCCTCAAGCGCTGCGAGAAACTTGAGGAGCAGGTGGAATCCCTGGAGGCCCGGCAGGTGGCTCTGGGCAAGCTTGAGAAGACGATGAGGAATTGGGGCCAGGTAGGCAGCTGGCAGCATGGGGGACTGAGGACATTCCCTGGGGTAGACCCAAACTGCCCCAAAGTGGCCGGGACCAGTCAGTGGCATGAACAGAAATGAAAGCCTTGATGCAAATGTCCTGCTGGCACTGAGAGCTCATGGCCACTGGCTCAGTAATGTGGAGCAGCCAGACCCTCTTTGGTCAGAAACAAATGCTTTTCCTCCTTGGAGCAGGACCCAGAGCAGACACAGTCTACGGAAGCAACAGTTGTACAGATGCAAAGGGACTATGAGAAACTCAGCTTCATCTCTGGGACCCTACAGAAGGACTCTGAAAAAAAGCAGAAAGAAATCGAGGTGTGTGGCTGAAACCCATTTGAGGTCAGAGCATCCCTCAAGCAGACTCCAGGCAGGAATCACAAGGAAACTCCTTCAAACCTTTTCACAGCACTGTGCTGGCCCCAAGTGTCTTTCCTTGAGGTTTTTGGGCAGGGGGAGCGGGGTGTGTTCTCCTGGCCAGGTGGCAGCTCCAACCTTGCTGTGGTGTCATGGGTTCTTTTCTGTGCTGAAAGATGCTGGTCCAGTCTCTAGAGAAGCTGCAGAAGGAGAAAGCAGATCAGAAGGACATGATGGCAGCGATGGACATGGTACAGTCTAGAGGTGTCCCTGTGCCAGCTCAGGGGATCCCGGGCAGGGTGACAAATGCCGCTTGTCCTTTGGGGCTGGGTGGCAGAACTGGTCTGGGGAGGGAGAATTTCCTGAGCTCATGGGGTCCCTCACCCTTCCCATGGTGGGACCAAGCTCACCTGGGTGATGGGGCAAATGGGGCCACAGCAGCCTGAAAAGGGGCATGATGGCCTGGAGGAAGCACTCCTCCCTCTGCCCCTCACACGCCGGCCCTGCCCGTCGTTCCTCATCCCTTTCCCCACCGCTCTCCTGCTGTTCCCCTCTGCTAGAAGGCAGACAAAGCTGCCTTGGGTAGCAAAGTCAATTGCAGCCAGTTTGAAGCAAATATGGAGCGTGTGGATGAGAGGATGCAGGAGTTGCAGAGCCAAATTTCAGTCCAGGAGCAGCACTGGAACAGTACACAGCAGCAGCTCAGCCTTGTGGAGGAGGAGAAGGTGAGGGGTACCTCGACCCCACCATGAGAAACTGGCACCTTTGGGACTTGACAGCCTGCGGCAGCATCCCTCTGAGGATCCCCCTCCAGGCTTTTCCCTGGAGAGCTCCATGTCACAGCCTGGGGCAGCTGGCTGAGGCTCTGTACCTGTTCACAGCTGGATCGCCTGGAGCTCAGGACTTTCCGTACGCAAATGGAGGAGACCTGGAAGAGAAGAATTGAGGAGCTCAGGAATGAGATGAAGGAGGGTGACAGTGGTGCTGGGATTAAGAAGTGAGTGCAGCGGAGATTCTGATTGTTTTGGGGACAGCGACGGTCCCATTCCCTCCAGCTGTCCCAAACACTGCCTGTGTGGTCCCCTTCCGTGGGACCAATTCAGCTCCTAAATGAACCATGGGGATGCTGATGAAGCAGCTGCCCCTTCTCCTTCCACCAGCAGCAGGTTCCACACAGGAAAGGAATAATGAGGAGAGGGCACCTGCTGGACAGAGCCCTCCCAAAGCAAAATGGGGCTGTGGGTGCAAAGGCTCCCAGAAGCCGAAGGCTGGGAGATGGCAACTGCTCCTCCCAGGCAGGGCTGTGACACGCAGTGTCCCAGAGCTGGGTCGTGCCCTGCCCTCCTGGCCGTGCACCCAGGGGGACTTTGGTGCCTGAGAGGGGCTGAAAGCGCTGCAGGGGCTGCTTGGGATGGTGGCATGAGTGCCTGTGCCCTTCACCTGGCATCAGCCAGCACCTTGGGGATGGGGAGAAACAGGCTCAAGAGCCCACGGCTCACCCTGCAATCACCGGGACCCTGTGCAGTGACCTGCCCAGCACCTGGCTGCTGCAGCAAGCTGCTGCCTGAGTGCCACAGGGCTGTGGCCCCAGGAGCTCAGCCAGCCCTCTTTCCTCACCCTCCTTAGGCAGCTGCCAGTCCCCTTCACGTGCCTGTCCTGTGACCGCATGCTCAGCGTGCAGGTTCCTGGCCAGTGAGTAGCACCAGTGCTTTGGGGGCAGCAGGGCTGGCATGGGGGGAGATGGGTGCCAGCAGTGACCCGCTGTGCTGGGCACAGGGGTGACAGGGTCTGCTTGGGAGGGGCTGATGTGGGGAGCCCCCTCTGCAGCCCTGCCCATCAGCAGGGGGTGTGGGGACTCATCCCCAGGCCTACAGGCAGCGGGATGCCATGGGGTACAATCCCATGGCTTTGGGAGTGCTGCCTCCAACAGGAACAGGTTCTTTGTCCCCTATCACACACCTGTGACTCATGCCCTCCCCAGGTACCCCAGGACACTCCCATATTTGCAGCCGATGCCCCCCAGCAGAGAGCCACCACCCAGCCAAAGGTAAGGGCCCCGAGAACACAGCCCCAGCGCCTGGGGTGCAGAGTAGCCCTCACACAGCGAGGAGGGCTTTTCCCTGTCTGGGATGGGCTTTTGCTTTCTGCTTGGGGCTCCTGCAGCAGGTGGACAGGAGTTGGCAGGAATGAGTTGCCCTGCAGGCAGCACTGCCAGTCCCCTCCCTGGCACAGCAGGGTGATGCCCAGGATCCCCCAGGGCTGGGCACTGAGTGTCCTCTGTACCATCCCACAGGAAGCCGTTGCTCCGTGGCGGTGGCTCTTATGTTCCACAGAGCTCTGGGGACCATCAGAGCAGCAGTTTCAAGCTGCCACCAATAAACGATTCTCTCCGGAACAAGGCATTTCTGCAGGGGCTCGTGACCCTCCCCAACAAGGTAGGGATGACGAAGGTGGGGGCCTGGCATGTGTAGTGGAGGCTGGCATGGCACTGCTGAGGATCCAGGGTGAATTTGTGCCTTCAGTTTCCTCAGGGAGAGCGGGTTTGGGAGGGTTGCTAGGGAATGCTGGACTGGGCCCTGCATTTCAGCCAGCTGCTCTCTCCTTCCCAGCCCAGAGTGACCCAGCTGCTGGGCAGGGGTGGACACATCCTGAGGGACCAGCTTCCTGTGGTGATCAGGACTCTGGATGAGCCAGGTGTGGCACTGTCAGGGCTCAGGGATCAGGGGCAGAAGAGACTGCTTGTCTGCTGGGTCTGTACCTGCTCCCTGGGCTTCTCTGGCCAAGCAGGTGACCTGACCCTCCTGCTGCACTGTCCTGGGCTGGCTGAGCAGACCCAGACGGGGCAGCCCCAGGGACTGGGACCTCACCCTTGCCTCTTACCCCCAGGCCTTGCCACCTCACCGGATCACCGGCCAGGCACAGTCACCCGACAAGGCACCAGGGCTCCTCCAGCCACTCCAGCCCCGTGAGACTTCGACAGCCCTCAAGTAGCTGGACAGGACTGGGAACCCACTGCTCCACCAGGGGAGTCTTCTCAGCAGAGAGAAAAGTCTCTGACAATTGTTGTCAGAGAAATAACATTTTCATTCTATTAGGTTAATAAAAGCCTTCTGAAAGAGAGGCAGAGCTTTTTCCCACTGTCACTGATAACACCAGGATAAATCACACTGTCGTACACTAATTTTACTAGTAGGACTCAGGCATTCCTTTCTTCCCAGCACCGGGCTGCATGGGAATAGCTCCACCCAGAATGCACACCCACTCCCTAAACTTTTCACTATGTATTTTTAGCAAAGAAGTTAATGCTCATTTCCTATGAATTGCATATTTCTCTTCATTAATTTCTATTTTACCTACCTCTTGTTATTGATTTCTCAATTCTCATGCTATTGCCAGATGAACAATTGCTGGCTCCTGGTGGGCTCCATACTATGCTCATTTTACCCAGTTGATAGAACCCCACCATCAAAAGCAGGATAAACACTTACCAAGGAAGGGAGTAAATCTACAGTCCATTGATCTAAGGTTTCACAAATTAAATAACTGGCCAGCTAAACCAACTTACTCCTCATTTCAGCAGGAGGTCAGATATGACTGTGGGTTCACTGACCACACAGGACTGCCAAAGAGACTCCCAGGGCAGGAGAATGCCTGTGCTAAGGGGAGGGAATGTATGTTAACTCTTGGGGGAAATTATTGTCATATGTTTCTTCTCAGAATAGTTATGAATACGATGACAAATATGGTATTTAAACAGGGGCTTTTGCTGTACACCCTCTGCAGCCATCCCCCTACATCTGGCATTGCAATAAAGAATGCCTAATCCTTAATACGAAAATTAAAGTGTTTGTTTCTTACTGTTTTTTGATAACAATGGTAATTAGTCCACTTTTCAGTCTTTTTATTATTTTTAATTTTTTCCCCTATAATGTTTTATGTATACTAAAAGCTGAATTCTCCTTCTTAGTTTCTTCTATATTTCAGGTTTCCACATCTTGTCCTCACAGTCTACAAATTCTGCGTTCCTGGTGTCCAGTTCTCAGCCCATTTCTCTACCCCAGGCTTTGTTCACTGAATCACATCAAGGGCGTTTAGCAAAACTTAAAAGTTCAGTGATTTTCCCAATTGATGTTCCACTCATAGCAGTTTGTATAAAATCTTGCTACATGCTCCATTGGAAAACTACACTGCTTATGACTAAGTGAAGCTATTATTAACAGCGTTAATGAAAACAAATAATTGCAATAGGGAATTAGAAAGTTACATGATTTCTAACAATTCCCCCCTTTAAAAGTGATCTTAACTATTTTAGGATTACTTCCACTTAAATCATTGAGTATTTAGAAAGACTAGACACTAAAACATAATAATTGCTATTAAACTACTTGATAAAACGTTTTGGCAAAACTTATCATATTTTAAATCTAGGGCCATTTGATTTTGCCAGCATTTTATCTTGGGCTTGTTCTGGGGTTACATTTGAAAGGTCACACATTTTGGTGCAGCAACTATGAGGATGCTTTTCTCTGCCACCCCTTTAGCAGCTTCATCTGCCAGGCCGTTTCCTACACTAATTGATGTATTTCCAAATGGATGAGCTTTACAATGCATGAAGCCACTTTTGCTGGTACCCGAACACTTTCTAGGAGTTGTCTGATAACGTCTCCACCTTTGACAGGAGATCCTTGTGCCCAAAGGAGCCCTCCTTTGTTCCAGAGAGCTTCATGGGCCTGTAGTGCTCCAAATACACATTCAGAATTAGCACATACGCTCCCCTTCTTCCCCTGAGACAATTCCAGGCTGCCATAGTCTGAGCAGCTCAGCCTTGTGTGCAGAGGTGGTAAGAGGTAACAGGATGGTTTGGATTGGGCCCTACTGCAGACCCAAATTTCTGCTCTCCTTTGCTCACAAAATTGCTCCCACCTGTGGACAATTCCCAGCCCAAATCTTCTACCAGAGGATCACCTCTGCTGGACTGAAGCTGCTCAATAGTTAGAACAGTCATGTTGTGAGGCTTCTTTCTGGTACAGATCCCAGAATGTGGCTGGGTCAAGGCAAAGGAGTTGTTTGCAGTTCCACATCATCCTGGTCCAACAGGACAACCTGATACTTTAGCATTCAACCCAGGGGTACCCAGTGGCCTCCTTTTTGTCCTAGAACTGAGAGGACCAGGGGCAGAACATGAACAGTCATTTTCTGGCCCATGGTCCATTCTGGGCTTCTTGTATTAAAAGGACAGTTCCTGCTACAAGTGAAAGGCAGTTAAGGGACATCCCTTAACTGACACTGTCCACTTGTTTGGAAAAATATCCTATGGCCCTTTTCCATGCCCATAACCTCTGAGCTAACACCCGCAGTGCAACACGTCAGTGTTCATGAACAAACTGCTCAAGTCAAGTCAGACTTGGTCAAGTCAGGCAATGCCCATGCAGGGCTGACATTAGAGCTCTCCTGGGGTCTCTGGCATCTCTGGAGCCCACTGTAGCACCTCCCTGGTGGAGCACCTCCTTGGGGTTTTCTCAGGGCCTCATATAAAGGTCTTACCATAGCCCAGAATTAGGAATCAGAGCCCACACCAACCACCCATTCCTAGAAATGTTCTTAACTTGCAAACAGACCTTGGCTCTGGAGTTTGGCTCCAACTTTTTGGTTCCAGGGTTTTGCTGTCTCTGGGAAATGGTGAACCTCAGATAGGTAACATGCTCTTTGGCACTGTAGGCCTTCTTCTTGGATACCCTGTAACTGGCTTGCCCCCAAAAGCTCAGTAAGCTTAGAATTGTTTCCATGCATCCAGCTTGAGCTCCTGTACCAAGCAGAAGATCACCTACATACTCTAACAAAGTGATATCCTTATACTCCTTTTCCCATAGCTCAGTAAGCTTAGAATTGTTTCCATGCATCCAGCTTGAGCTCCTGTACCAAGCAGAAGTTCACCTACATACTCTAACAAAGTGATATCCTTATCCTCCTTTTCCCATACCTCCAATCATTGCCAATCATTTCTTGTCTTGGGGTGACAGTATGATACTGTGTCCCCTACTGTCACCTCTATGCCCAGACATGGGTCCTGTAACTTTAAGCTAGGTCTGAGAGAGGGGTGGGAAGCCTGTGGAATTCTTTTGGTGTGGCTTTCACCCCTCCTCCCCCAGGCTCGCTCAGCTGTGTTGTGCAGCACAGACAGAGGCAGCACATCTTGGCTTTTAGCTGCCTTCTTGTTTCTTTGAAAATGCAAGAAGTTTTTCTGGGACTGTGGCAGTTTCTCCCGGAGCTCTTTGGCTTTGTCCCGGTGCGAAACACCGGAACATCGCGGGGAGCCCGGTGCCATGGCCGCAGGGGAGGCCCTGGGATGCCCATCCCTGCTCCGGACTGGGAGAAGCCGAGCCACACCTACAGAAAGGGCTCTGAATCCTCCAGCTTTCTCTGCAGAAGGTTTGAAGACCTAACATTATTCATTCTTTTCCCCGTGCCTGCTTGCACTCTGTGTGTGAAAAAAAGGTTTTTCAATTTCCTCCAAAATCATCTTTGCTGTGGGTGGCAGGGAGTGCCAAAAGCTGTTTTCTTTAGAGGAGAAGTTTCCTCCTAACTTGTCTCAAATCAAGACAATTCTCAATGTGGGGTGATTTTTGAACCCTGGAGGAAGAACGGTCCACTTCAATTGGGTTTCATGGCCCATCAAGGAACTTTCCATTCAAGAAACAAAAGCTGACTTTCAGTTTCAAGGGCAATGCAGAAAAAAGCATCCTTAACAGCCACAACAGTGGACTCATCAGGACTCATCAGATTCCTTAATTGGGGTAAAAAGGGCTTGTATAAGGACTTGCTACCACTGGGTCTCAGTCTCACACTGTTTCATTGACAGCTCTGACATCTTGTACTGGCCTGTGTTCCTTAGCATGTGCTTCCTTTACCGGCAGGAGTCCTATATTGTGACTCACATTCCCTTCGTGACCCATCCTACAAAATTTAGCAACTCATTCTTCTAACCCTCTAGTAGCTTCTAACTTCAACGAATAATGTTTCTGCCTAACCAGTCCTCCATCAGGCTCCAACTGAATCCTTACTGCTTCCACTGCTTTTGATTTCCCTGGAATTCCATTGGTCCACACCAACACAGTGACAGTGTTTTTGGCCTCCTCCCACCAAGGATGTGCAGGAAGGAAAGACTGATCCAGCATTCTCTGCTGAACATTCTGAGCATGCTCTCTCTCAGCCTCTTCCTCCACTTTTGCCATTACCCCAATTCCTCCTCCTGGAGTTAGCAGTGTGTCTGAAACCACCTTACTAAAATCCCAGGGCTCTTTGCCTTGAACTCACTGCATTAGGGCATTGGAGGATGTCCCTGAAAAATCTCTGGAGTGCACTGGAGTCCTCTCCATCCCGTGAATCCATGGAGCAAAAGAAGGAGGAAAGTTCCATCTGGGTCATTAGAAACTGTCACCAAAACTAGGATAAATGAAATCCTCAAAGACTGTCATTTTAGTATTAGCACGTTAGGCATTACTTTATTCTGGTCAGGGGGTGTGGAGGGGATAGCTCCAGCCACACACACACACAAAACTTTTGACTTAGTTATCTGTTTTTAGCAAACAAAGGAATCAATGGTCATCCATTCTAAATCACATCATTCTCTTCATAATTTCGCATTTTAACGTCTATTGGTTAGAATTTCTTGCTTCTCATCCTAATTAGCACACATTTTGCAGACAGTTTATTATCTTTTTCCAATGCAGGGAGTTTTCCAGAATATACTGAATTGTCTTTATTAATCTCTTCTTTGTCTTCTGGTCTCTACAACAGCTCCTTAGAGGGCTATGAATTCTGCATTTTACATCTCCACTTCTCACCTTTGTTCACTGAAGCTATCAAGGGTTAGGTTAGCAAAACTAAAAGTTTCCCTGATTTTTCCAATCAAACTCTAAAAATAAAACCCTCTGGAAAGACGTTTAGCTACCTGCTGGCTAACAACTGAAGTTAAACTGCTAAAGACTAATTTTAAAAATCAATTATAAGTATAAATTGAAAGCCCCTTACCCTGCTGAAGAGTTTTGAAGCAGGAAGGACTAGGGGTGAACAGAGCATATTTTAGAAAGGGGCCAGTGGGGGTCAATGGCTGCTGCTGAAGGGAAGAACTTGGTTTGTCTTCCCCAACAATCTTGGGGACATTGGCAGGAGAAATTATTTCATTGTCTTCTTTATGGACTGTCAAGCTGACATTAAACCTGACTTGGAGGAAAAGGTCCAAAGGCTTCACCCACAGAGCCTTTTTGCCCTGAACTCCTGAGGAGAAAAGAGTCTGTGCCCCAACAACCCTATAGCTCAGCCCAGGGCTCACACACAGCACCCACTGCTTCCCTGACATAGGCTGATCCCAATGGATGCTCCAAACCAGGCCTTGGGTTTGCAGCAGTGGAGGAACTGGCTTAGATGTAATGCACATCTTAAACTGATCAAAAGAAAAACAATGAGGCTCTACTCTCCTGGGAGACCATTGAGTACTTTTTGGGAAATTAAAGGACGATAAAAGGGCTGGAGGTGGACTTTGCACAAGCGCCTGGCATGGGAATGGCTTCACACTGAGAGAGGGGAGAGATAGGGGGGATATTGGGAAGAAATTCTTCCCTGTGAGCGTGGTGATGCCTTGAATGAGTCTGCCCCATCCCTGGAAGTGTCTAAGACCAGGTTAGATGGGATCTTGCAGCAACCTGGTCTAGCAGAAAATGTTCCTTTACCTGTCCCTGACAGGGGGTGAAACGAGATGATCTTTCAGGTCCCTTCCAGCCCACGCCATTCCAAGACTCCATTAATTTATGACTTCATGGGACCCACTGGCTCCCAGCAGTGGATTGGGGTGTGTTGCCTGGCAACAGGAGATGTGATGAGGAGGGGCATCAGCAGAGCCAGCCTCAGTCCTGCAAGGGATTCGGAAGGAGAAGGAGCCTGCTGGCTACTCGTCCTTTTAATTATCGCTTTTGCCCATTGCTTCTGTCACCCCTTTTGTTCACCCTGTTTGTCACCCATTTTGCTCATCCCTGACAGACCCAACTGTGCAGAAGCGTTGTGACAAACCAGGGACAGAGTGTGTACAGTCATGGCAACATCCCTGGACACACTCAGCCTCTCCCAGATGCTGGATCTTGCCATTGGGATGCCCCAGGAGGGGACTGTTCACTTTGCAGCCATGAGAAAACTGCTGCAGGTCATGCTGGAGCACCTGGACGTGCAGTACCTGACCAGCCAGGAGCCGTGGCCAGGCCAGCTGAGTGGCCCCTCACTTGCTGACCTGGCCACTAACATGGAAAAGATGAAGAAGGAGATGGAGGACTGCAAGAAACAGATATCTGAGGTGCAAGCTTTTCCAGGCCCCTCCAGGCACTCCCCCACCAGACAGCCCCTCCCCACTTCCTCACACAGCAGCGCTTTCTCTGCCCTCACTGCCCTGGCAGAGCTGCTGGCAGGGGCTCTTTGCTCTCGGGATGGGCTTCAGTGCTCTGGCACTGAGCCTGGCTGGGCCAGGTGACACTGGGACTCTCCCTGCTCACCTGGCTGTGCCATGGGCTGCCCGTGGCAGGGTGGGGCTCTTTGGGGTGTTGCTGCCCTGGCCATCACCTCTGACATCCCTGTTTCTGGGACTGTTTCACAGGTTGTTGATGAAGAGATTGGTAAGATGAAGGCAAAACTTTCCCACCTCACAGATGATGTTAGGAGGATGCAGAGGGCCCAGGTTTGTGCAGAACAGTGTGGTAATGAATATCATGTGGCCTGCACTCCTTGTCTCTGATACCACTTTCTCCTACAGTCCAACATGACAGAGGAAATATCGAAGATGCAGGACGAGGTAAACTGCTGCTGGAAGCAAGTTTTGGTTCTGAGACTAGGGCCCATACCCTCTGCTCTGCTGGCTGGAGGCTCAGCACCCTTGGCCCTGCTCAATGCATGGACCATGCTGCCTGCAGAGCCCTGCCAGCTTGGCTTAGCCCGGCCCTGGCCCTGTCCCCAGTGCCCCACAAACCACAGCAGGGGTCAAGGGATTGTGGGTCCCCATTGACCCTGCCAGAGGCTCACTGCCACCACTGCTCTCTCCTAGGACATGGCTCTCCGCGAGGAGATTGACAGGATAAAGACAACACAGATCCTCATGGAAGGAGACGTAAAGAAGCTTAAGGAGACTCCTGCCTTAGTGAGCTATTGGGTTTTGTAATCTTTGGGCTCTCATGGGGAACTTCAATGTGACTCCAAGAGCAGGTTTTGGGATCAGGGTCTCAGGATGGGCTTGGGGCCCTGGGAGTTTCTGTGTTTCTGAAGGGCCCTCATGCTGGGACAATGTGATGTCTGTGCCCTGACTCTACCGTCACTGGTCATCCCAGATTCAGAAGATTGAAGAGGACCTTCAAAAGCTGAGGGAGGATGCAGTCATGTGGAAAGAAGAGAGCAGCAAAGAGATCTCTCAGCAAATTGAGTAAGAGAACAGGAGTGGGTTTCATACCCTGGGGGGCTGCAAGGGAGCCCAGGGGGTCTGGGAGCATCCTGGTTGTAGGCATGGGATGCCCGGCAGCCCTGCAGGAGTAACCCTGCCCTTGTTCCCATCTCTCTGGCCAGGGCTTTACGGCAGGAGACAAAGTGTGAGCTGCAGAAGATGGAAGAGCAGCAGGAGATGAGGAGTACTTTGCTGGAGCAGCTGGTGATTGAGACAGTCAACAAAGTGAACAAGCAGGTGAGGTCCTGGGGAAGCACTCCCACCACTCCTAACTTGGTGCAGTAGTCCTGGTGGGGTTCCCAGCTGTATTCCCAACTGCTTGGGGCCACCCAAAAATGTTGATTCCATTCATCCCATCTCTGAGCCAATTAATTCTGCCTTTTCTGCAGCTTGGCGACCCAGAAACTGAGGGCCTAGAGGGGCAGGAAGGGGGGAATGGAGACTGTTGCACCTTCAGCATCAGAGCATGTGTGGTGATGCTCCTCAAGCGCTGCGAGAAACTCCAGGAGCAGGTGGAATCCCTGGAGTCACAGCAAGTGGACATAGGAAAGCGCCACAAAATGATGAGGAAATGTGTCCAGGTAGGCAGTTGGCAGCATGCGGGACTGAGGACATCCCCTGGGGTAGACCCAAACTGCCCCAAAGTGGCCGGGACTAGTCAGTGGCATGAACAGAAATGAAAGCCTTGATGCAAATGTCCTGCTGGCACTGAGAGCTCATGGCCACTGGCTCAGTAATGTGGGTCTGCCCCTGTGGAGCAGCCTACTCCCTTTTTGCTCACGGTTTCTCCTTCCAAGGAGCTGAAGCATGACCAGGAGAGGCTGAACTATGTGGAGGCTGCAGTTGTACAGATGAAAGGAGACTGTGAGAAGCTCAGCTTTGCTTCTGGGAACCTGCAAAAAGACTCTGAACAAAAGCAGAAAGAAATCAAGGTGTGTGGCTGAAACTCCTGTGGTGTCAGAGCATCCCTCAAGCAGACTCCAGGCAGAGACCGCAAGAATGTCTCTTTGCCAAGGTTTTCAGCACTGTGCTGGCCCCAAGTGTCTTTCCTTGAGGTTTTTGGGCAGGGGGAGCGGGGTGTGTTCTCCTGGCCAGGTGGCAGCTCCAACCTTGCTGTGGTGTCATGGGTTCTTTTCTGTGCTGAAAGATGCTGGTCCAGTCTCTAGAGAAGCTGCAGAAGGAGAAAGCAGATCAGAAGGACATGATGGCAGCGATGGACATGGTACAGTCTAGAGGTGTCCCTGTGCCAGCTCAGGGGATCCCGGGCAGGGTGACAAATGCCGCTTGTCCTTTGGGGCTGGGTGGCAGAACTGGTCTGGGGAGGGAAAATTTCCTGAGCTCATGGGGTCCCTCACCCTTCCCATGGTGGGACCAAGCTCACCAGGGTGATGGGGCAAATGGGGCCACAGCAGCCTGAAAAGGGGCATGATGGCCTGGAGGAAGCACTCCTCCCTCTGCCCCTCACACGCCGGCCCTGCCCGTCGTTCCTCATCCCTTTCCCCACCGCTCTCCTGCTGTTCCCCTCTGCTAGAAGGCAGACAAAGCTGCCTTGGGCAGCAAAGTCAATGGCAGCCAGTTGGAAGCAAATATGGAGCGTGTGGATGAGAGGATGCAGGAGTTGCAGAGCCAAATTTCAGTCCAGGAGCAGCACTGGAACAGTACACAGCAGCAGCTCAGCCTTGTGGAGGAGAAGAAGGTGAGGGGTACCTCGACCCCACCACGAGAAACTGGCACCTTTGGGACTTGACAGCCTGCGGCAGCATCCCTCTGAGGATCCCCCTCCAGGCTTTTCCCTGGAGAGCTCCATGTCACAGCCTGGGCAGCTGGCTGAGGCTCTGCACCTGTTCACAGCTGGATCGCCTGGCGCTCAGGACTTTCAGCAACCAGATGGAGGAGAACTGGAACAGGAACATGGAGGAACTCGAGAATAGGCTGTTGCGTGAAAGCGCTGCTGGGATTAAGAAGTGAGTGCAGTGGAGATTCTGATGGCTTTGGGGACAGCGATGGTCCCATTCCCTCCAGCTGTCCCAAACACTGCCTGGGTGGTCCCTTTCCGTGGGACCAATTCAGCTCCTAAATGAACCATGGGGATGCTGATGAAGCAGCTGCCCCTTCTCCTTCCACCAGCAGCAGGTTCCACACAGGAAAGGAATAACAAGGAGAGGGCACCTGCTGGACAGAGCCCTCCCAAAGCAAAATGGGGCTGTGGGTGCAAAGGCTCCCAGAAGCCGAAGGCTGGGAGATGGCAACTGCTCCTCCCAGGCAGGGCTGTGACACACAGTGTCCCAGAGCTGGGTCGTGCCCTGCCCTCCTGGCCATGCACCCAGGGGGACTTTGGTGCCTGAGAGGGGCTGAAAGCGCTGCAGGGGCTGCTTGGGATGGTGGCATGAGTGCCTGTGCCCTTCACCTGGCATCAGCCAGCACCTTGGGGATGGGGAGAAACAGGCTCAAGAGCCCACGGCTCACCCTGCAATCGCCGGGACCCTGTGCAGTGACCTGCCCAGCACCTGGCTGCTGCAGCGAGCTGCTGCCTGAGTGCCACAGGGCTGTGGCCTCAGGAGCTCAGCCAGCCCTCTTTCCTCACCCTCCTTAGGCAGCTGCCAGTCCCCTTCACGTGCCTGTCCTGTGACCGCATGCTCAGCGTGCAGGTTCCTGGCCAGTGAGTAGCACCAGTGCTTCGGGGGCAGTGGGGCTGGCATGGGGGGAGATGGGTGCCAGCAGTGACCCGCTGTGCTGGGCACAGGGGTGACAGGGTCTGCTTGGGAGGGGCTGATGTGGGGAGCCCCCTCTGCAGCCCTGCCCATCAGCAGGGGGTGTGGGGACTCATCCCCAGGCCTACAGGCAGCGGGATGCCATGGGGTACAATCCCATGGCTTTGGGAGTGCTGACTCCAACAGGAACAGGTTCTTTGTCCCCTGTCACACACCTGTGACTCATGCCCTCCCCAGGTACCCCGAGACACTCCCGTATCTGCAGCCGATGCCCCCCAGCAAGGAGCCACCACCCAGCCAAAGGTAAGGGCCCCGAGGACACAGCCCCAGCGCCTGGGGTGCAGACTAGCCCTGACACAGCGAGGAGGGCTCTGCAGCTGGGCTGGGGCAGAGGAGCCTGAGGGGACTGGGCAGGGCAGGCGACCAGAAGGCATCTCTGTAGGGCCAGTGCTTGCCCCAGGTCTGGGGTGTTTTGCATTCCTTGCCTTGCACCGCACTGTCTGGCCCACCTCTCTGTGCCAAGGTTGCTGAAAGCACATCTGATGAGCTGTGTCTGTTTTCAGTCTGAGCTCAGGTTAGTGGGGACTTGTGTGCCTCCTGTGAAAGGAGTTCCCAAACCCAATCCCTGCAGCTGGGACAGCTCAGCTCCTGCCAGCTGGTGTCCTTTGCACAGGGACCTGCCATGGCCATGGCCAGCACACCTGGCCGTGGGGACAGAGCCAGCAGACCCAGCCTGGTGGGATGGGCTTGGGGTTCCTGCAGCAGGTGGACAGGAGCTGGCAGGGACATGCCCTTGCAGGCAGCACTGCCAGTCCCCTCCCTGGCACAGCAGGGTGATGCCCAGGATGCCCCAGGGCTGAGCCCTGAGTGTCCTCTGCCCCATCCCACAGGAGGCCGGCTGTCCGTGCCAGTGTCCCCCGTGTGCCGCAGAGCTCTGGGGACCATCAGAGCAGCAGCTCCACGATGCAGAAGATCAAGGCTTCCCCACATACAAGCACACAGCTGCAGCGTCTCCTGGTACACCACAACAAGGTAGGTATGATGAAGGTGGGGACACAGAATGGTGACTGAGGCTTGATGGCATTGCTGACTATCCAGGGGGAATCTACACCTTCAGTCCCCAGGGAGACATGGGTTGGGAGGATTATTGGGGGATTATGGATTGGGCCCTGCATTGCAGCCAGCTGTCCTCTCCTCCTCAGCCCAGTGTGACCCTGCTGCAGCGTGATGGACGCATGTCAAGGGACCAGAGTGACCAGCATCGGATGGCGATCAGGACACAGGATATGGCCCTGTTAGGGCAAGGTGGTCAGTGACGACAGGGGCCTGATTATCTGCAGGGTACTGGCTGGGGGATCAGTAGGGCTCTGTGTGCAGAGCTGGGTCATGTGGCATGGGTATTTTGCATCTGGGGTAAGAAGAAAGGGGCAGAATGGAGCAGGATTACTGGCTCATGGGGCAACTGAGCTTGATCCTCTGATGGTCGTTCACTAGGCAGGTGACACTCATGCTGGCCTCTCGTGGGCCAGCAGAGTTGCTCCAGCCAGTGGCTGCCCCGGGAAAGTGGGGCTCACCCTTGCTTCACCCCCCAGGCCCTGCCATCTCACGAGATCCCCGGCCAGGCACAGTTCCTCGACAGGACTCCTGGGCACGAGGGCTCATCCAGCCCGTCCCGCCCCCACAGACACCAACAGATCCCAGTGAGCTGGAAAGGACTCAGCGCCCTGTGCTCGATCTGGGACATCTTGTCAGAAGTGAGAAACGCCTGTGAATATTGTCATCAGAACCTTGACTTTTTACTTGTATATAGTTATTAAGTTAGTTGTATATAGTTATTAGGTTAATAAAAACTCTTAAAATTATTGGCAAAACCTTGTCTCACAGCCTCTCTCTCTCTCTCCCCGGGCTCCCTGGTGCTCCTTCAGCTCCTTCCCCCCTGCTGTGGCTCTGCCACCGGGCTGAGCAGATCGATCCCCGGGCCAGGCCCTGAGGCTGCTGCTGCTCCCGTGGCGCCCGCGGGGCAGCCCTGAGGCTCTGGGCCGGCTGTGGCAGCGGGAGCAGCGCTGCAGAGCCCGCGGCCCTCATGGGCTGTGAAGGCACGGCCACATGGCCACGGGGCCCGGCTGGCGCTGCTGCTCTCGCCTGCCGCCTGCAATCCTTACAGGCAGCCCTGACGCCGCCTCAGGAGCCGCTCGGAGCCGGGCCCGAGGGCCGGCCCCGACCCCCGGCCCCCGAGGGCACTTGTCCCGTCATCTCTGCACTGCGACATTCCAAGCTCATCGGGCAGCTTCCTCCTCCCTATTCCTTTGTGCAGGGCAGCGATAGGGGCAGGCCCGGCGGCTTTCCTCCCTCACGGCCGGCAGCCCCTTGCCCTCAGCTCCCTGGCGGGACCCAGAGCTGCTTTCCAGCCAGGCTCTGTGTGCCTGTCTGGGAAGGCTGGGATGGGCATTAGGGCTCTGCCCTGGTTTGGAAGGGGCAGAAGCAGAATGTAGAAGGACTGGCTCATGGGGCAACTGAGCTTGGATCTCTCATGGTCTGTCACTAGGCAGGTGACACTCATGCTGGCCTCTCGTGGGCCAGCAGAGTTGCTCCAGCCAGTGGCTGCCCCTGGAAGGTGGGGCTCACCCTTGCCTCACCCCCCAGGCCCTGCCACCTCACGAGATCCCCGGCCAGGCACAGTTCCTGGACAGGTCTCCTGGGCACGAGGGCTCATCCAGCCCATCCCGCCCCCACAGACACCAACAGATCCCAGCGAGCTGGAAAGGACTCAGCGCCCCGTGCTCAATCTGGGACATCTTGTCAGAACAGAGAAACGCCTGTGAATATTGTCAGCAGAAACTTGACTTTTTACTTGTCTATAGTTATTAAGTTAGTTGTATATAGTTATTAGGTTAATAAAAACTCTTAAAATTATTGGCAAAACCTTGTCTCACAGCCTCTCTCTCTCTCTCCCCGGGCTCCCTGGTGCTCCTTCAGCTCCTTCCCCCCATTCTGCGGCTCTGCTACCGGGCTGAGCAGATCGATCCCCGGGCCAGGCCCTGAGGCTGCTGCTGCTCCCGTGGCGCCCGCGGGGCAGCCCTGAGGCTCTGGGCCGGCTGTGGCAGCGGGAGCAGCGCTGCAGAGCCCGCGGCCCTCATGGGCTGCGAAGGCACGGCCACATGGCCACGGGGCCCGGCTGGCACGGCTGGCGCTGCTGCTCTCGCCTGCCGCCTGCAATCCTTACAGGCAGCCCTGACGCCGCCTCAGGAGCCGCTCGAAGCCGGGCCCCAGGGCCGGCCCCGACCCCCGGCCCCCGAGGGCACTTGTCCCGTCATCTCTGCACTGCGACATTCCAAGCTCATCGGGCAGCTTCCTCCTCCCTATTCCTTTGTGCAGGGCAGCGATAGGGGCAGGCCCGGCGGCTTTCCTCCCTCATGGCCGGCAGCCCCTTGCCCTCAGCTCCCTGGCGGGACCCAGAGCTGCTTTCCAGCCAGGCTCTGTGTGCCTGTCTGGGAAGGCTGGGATGGGCATTAGGGCTCTGCCCTGGTTTGGAAGGGGCAGAAGCAGAATGTAGAAGGACTGGCACATGGGGCAACTGAGCTTGGATCTCTCATGGTCTGTCACTAGGCAGGTGACACTCATGCTGGCCTCTCGTGGGCCAGCAGAGTTGCTCCAGCCAGTGGCTGCCCCTGGAAGGTGGGGCTCACCCTTGCCTCACCCCCCAGGCCCTGCCACCTCACGAGATCCCCGGCCAGGCACAGTTCCTGGACAGGTCTCCTGGGCACGAGGGCTCATCCAGCCCATCCCGCCCCCACAGACACCAACAGATCCCAGCGAGCTGGAAAGGACTCAGCGCCCCGTGCTCAATCTGGGACATCTTGTCAGAACAGAGAAACGCCTGTGAATATTGTCAGCAGAAACTTGACTTTTTACTTGTCTATAGTTATTAAGTTAGTTGTATATAGTTATTAGGTTAATAAAAACTCTTAAAATTATTGGCAAAACCTTGTCTCACAGCCTCTCTCTCTCTCTCCCCGGGCTCCCTGGTGCTCCTTCAGCTCCTTCCCCCCATTCTGCGGCTCTGCTACCGGGCTGAGCAGATCGATCCCCGGGCCAGGCCCTGAGGCTGCTGCTGCTCCCGTGGCGCCCGCGGGGCAGCCCTGAGGCTCTGGGCCGGCTGTGGCAGCGGGAGCAGCGCTGCAGAGCCCGCGGCCCTCATGGGCTGCGAAGGCACGGCCACATGGCCACGGGGCCCGGCTGGCACGGCTGGCGCTGCTGCTCTCGCCTGCCGCCTGCAATCCTTACAGGCAGCCCTGACGCCGCCTCAGGAGCCGCTCGGAGCCGGGCCCGAGGGCCGGCCCCGACCCCCGGCCCCCGAGGGCACTTGTCCCGTCATCTCTGCACTGCGACATTCCAAGCTCATCGGGCAGCTTCCTCCTCCCTATTCCTTTGTGCAGGGCAGCGATAGGGGCAGGCCCGGCGGCTTTCCTCCCTCATGGCTGGCAGCCCCTTGCCCTCAGCTCCCTGGCGGGACCCAGAGCTGCTTTCCAGCCAGGCTCTGTGTGCCTGTCTGGGAAGGCTGGGATGGGCATTAGGGCTCTGCCCTGGTTTGGAAGGGGCAGAAGCAGAATGTAGAAGGACTGGCTCATGGGGCAACTGAGCTTGGATCTCTCATGGTCTGTCACTAGGCAGGTGACACTCATGCTGGCCTCTCGTGGGCCAGCAGAGTTGCTCCAGCCAGTGGCTGCCCCTGGAAGGTGGGGCTCACCCTTGCTTCACCCCCCAGGCCCTGCCACCTCACGAGATCCCCGGCCAGGCACAGTTCCTGGACAGGTCTCCTGGGCACGAGGGCTCATCCAGCCCATCCCGCCCCCACAGACACCAACAGATCCCAGCGCGCTGGAAAGGACTCAGCGCCCCGTGCTCGATCTGGGACATCTTGTCAGAAGTGAGAAACGCCTGTGAATATTGTCAGCAGAAACTTGACTTTTTACTTGTCTATAGTTATTAAGTTAGTTGTATATAGTTATTAGGTTAATAAAGACCCTTAAAATTACAGGCAGAGCCTTGTCTCACAGCCTCTCTCTCTCTCTCTCTCCCCGGGCTCCCTGGTGCTCCTTCAGCTCCTTCCCCCCATTCTGCGGCTCTGCTACCGGGCTGAGCAGATCGATCCCCGGGCCAGGCCCTGAGGCTGCTGCTGCTCCCGTGGCGCCCGCGGGGCAGCCCTGAGGCTCTGGGCCGGCTGTGGCAGCGGGAGCAGCGCTGCAGAGCCCGCGGCCCTCATGGGCTGCGAAGGCACGGCCACATGGCCACGGGGCCCGGCTGGCACGGCTGGCGCTGCTGCTCTCGCCTGCCGCCTGCAATCCTTACAGGCAGCCCTGACGCCGCCTCAGGAGCCGCTCGAAGCCGGGCCCCAGGGCCGGCCCCGACCCCCGGCCCCCGAGGGCACTTGTCCCGTCATCTCTGCACTGCGACATTCCAAGCTCATCGGGCAGCTTCCTCCTCCCTATTCCTTTGTGCAGGGCAGCGATAGGGGCAGGCCCGGCGGCTTTCCTCCCTCATGGCCGGCAGCCCCTTGCCCTCAGCTCCCTGGCGGGACCCAGAGCTGCTTTCCAGCCAGGCTCTGTGTGCCTGTCTGGGAAGGCTGGGATGGGCATTAGGGCTCTGCCCTGGTTTGGAAGGGGCAGAAGCAGAATGTAGAAGGACTGGCACATGGGGCAACTGAGCTTGGATCTCTCATGGTCTGTCACTAGGCAGGTGACACTCATGCTGGCCTCTCGTGGGCCAGCAGAGTTGCTCCAGCCAGTGGCTGCCCCTGGAAGGTGGGGCTCACCCTTGCCTCACCCCCCAGGCCCTGCCACCTCACGAGATCCCCGGCCAGGCACAGTTCCTGGACAGGTCTCCTGGGCACGAGGGCTCATCCAGCCCATCCCGCCCCCACAGACACCAACAGATCCCAGCGAGCTGGAAAGGACTCAGCGCCCCGTGCTCAATCTGGGACATCTTGTCAGAACAGAGAAACGCCTGTGAATATTGTCAGCAGAAACTTGACTTTTTACTTGTCTATAGTTATTAAGTTAGTTGTATATAGTTATTAGGTTAATAAAGACCCTTAAAATTACAGGCAGAGCCTTGTCTCACAGCCTCTCTCTCTCTCTCTCTCCCCGGGCTCCCTGGTGCTCCTTCAGCTCCTTCCCCCCATGCTGCGGCTCTGCTACCGGGCTGAGCAGGTCGATCCCCGGGCCAGGCCCTGAGGCTGCTGCTGCTCCCGTGGCGCCCGCGGGGCAGCCCTGTGGTTCTGGGCCGGCTGTGGCAGCGGGAGCAGCGCTGCAGAGCCCGCGGCCCTCATGGGCTGCGAAGGCACGGCCACATGGCCACGGGGCCCGGCTGGCACGGCTGGCGCTGCTGCTCTCGCCTGCCGCCTGCAATCCTTACAGGCAGCCCTGACGCCGCCTCAGGAGCCGCTCGGAGCCGGGCCCCAGGGCCGGCCCCGACCCCCGGCCCCCGAGGGCACTTGTCCCGTCATCTCTGCACTGCGACATTCCAAGCTCATCGGGCAGCTTCCTCCTCCCCTTCCTTTCTGCGGGGCAGCGTTAGGGGCTGGCCCGGCGGCTTTCCTCCCTCACGGCCGGCAGCCCCTTGCCCTCAGCTCCCTGGCGGGACCCAGAGCTGCTTTCCAGCCAGGCTCTGTGTGCCTGTCTGGGAAGGCTGGGATGGGCATTAGGGCTCTGCCCTGGTTTGGAAGGGGCAGAAGCAGAATGTAGAAGGACTGGCTCATGGGGCAACTGAGCTTGGATCTCTCATGGTCTGTCACTAGGCAGGTGACACTTATGCTGGCCTCTCGTGGGCCAGCAGAGTTGCTCCAGCCAGTGGCTGCCCCTGGAAGGTGGGGCTCACCCTTGCTTCACCCCCCAGGCCCTGCCGCCTCACGAGATCCCTGGCCAGGCACAGTTCCTGGACAGGTCTCCTGGGCACGAGGGCTCATCCAGCCCATCCCGTCCCCACAGACACCAACAGATCCCAGCGAGCTGGAAAGGACTCAGCGCCCCGTGCTCGATCTGGGACATCTTGTCAGAAGTGAGAAACGCCTGTGAATATTGTCAGCAGAAACTTGACTTTTTACTTGTCTATAGTTATTAAGTTAGTTGTATATAGTTATTAGGTTAATAAAAACTCTTAAAATTATTGGCAAAACCTTGTCTCACAGCCTCTCTCTCTCTCTCCCCGGGCTCCCTGGTGCTCCTTCAGCTCCTTCCCCCCATGCTGCGGCTCTGCTACCGGGCTGAGCAGGTCGATCCCCGGGCCAGGCCCTGAGGCTGCTGCTGCTCCCGTGGCGCCCGCGGGGCAGCCCTGTGGTTCTGGGCCGGCTGTGGCAGCGGGAGCAGCGCTGCAGAGCCCGCGGCCCTCATGGGCTGCGAAGGCACGGCCACATGGCCACGGGGCCCGGCTGGCACGGCTGGCGCTGCTGCTCTCGCCTGCCGCCTGCAATCCTTACAGGCAGCCCTGACGCCGCCTCAGGAGCCGCTCGAAGCCGGGCCCCAGGGCCGGCCCCGACCCCCGGCCCCCGAGGGCACTTGTCCCGTCATCTCTGCACTGCGACATTCCAAGCTCATCGGGCAGCTTCCTCCTCCCCTTCCTTTCTGCGGGGCAGCGTTAGGGGCTGGCCCGGCGGCTTTCCTCCCTCACGGCCGGCAGCCCCTTGCCCTCAGCTCCCTGGCGGGACCCAGAGCTGCTTTCCAGCCAGGCTCTGTGTGCCTGTCTGGGAAGGCTGGGATGGGCATTAGGGCTCTGCCCTGGTTTGGAAGGGGCAGAAGCAGAATGTAGAAGGACTGGCTCATGGGGCAACTGAGCTTGGATCTCTCATGGTCTGTCACTAGGCAGGTGACACTTATGCTGGCCTCTCGTGGGCCAGCAGAGTTGCTCCAGCCAGTGGCTGCCCCTGGAAGGTGGGGCTCACCCTTGCTTCACCCCCCAGGCCCTGCCGCCTCACGAGATCCCCGGCCAGGCACAGTTCCTGGACAGGTCTCCTGGGCACGAGGGCTCATCCAGCCCATCCCGTCCCCACAGACACCAACAGATCCCAGCGAGCTGGAAAGGACTCAGCGCCCCGTGCTCGATCTGGGACATCTTGTCAGAAGTGAGAAACGCCTGTGAATATTGTCAGCAGAAACTTGACTTTTTACTTGTCTATAGTTATTAAGTTAGTTGTATATAGTTATTAGGTTAATAAAAACTCTTAAAATTATTGGCAAAACCTTGTCTCACAGCCTCTCTCTCTCTCTCCCCGGGCTCCCTGGTGCTCCTTCAGCTCCTTCCCCCCTGCTGTGGCTCTGCCACCGGGCTGAGCAGATCGATCCCCGGGCCAGGCCCTGAGGCTGCTGCTGCTCCCGTGGCGCCCGCGGGGCAGCCCTGAGGCTCTGGGCCGGCTGTGGCAGCGGGAGCAGCGCTGCAGAGCCCGCGGCCCTCATGGGCTGTGAAGGCACGGCCACATGGCCACGGGGCCCGGCTGGCACGGCTGGCGCTGCTGCTCTCGCCTGCCGCCTGCAATCCTTACAGGCAGCCCTGACGCCGCCTCAGGAGCCGCTCGGAGCCGGGCCCGAGGGCCGGCCCCGACCCCCGGCCCCCGAGGGCACTTGTCCCGTCATCTCTGCACTGCGACATTCCAAGCTCATCGGGCAGCTTCCTCCTCCCTATTCCTTTGTGCAGGGCAGCGATAGGGGCAGGCCCGGCGGCTTTCCTCCCTCATGGCTGGCAGCCCCTTGCCCTCAGCTCCCTGGCGGGACCCAGAGCTGCTTTCCAGCCAGGCTCTGTGTGCCTGTCTGGGAAGGCTGGGATGGGCATTAGGGCTCTGCCCTGGTTTGGAAGGGGCAGAAGCAGAATGTAGAAGGACTGGCACATGGGGCAACTGAGCTTGGATCTCTCATGGTCTGTCACTAGGCAGGTGACACTCATGCTGGCCTCTCGTGGGCCAGCAGAGTTGCTCCAGCCAGTGGCTGCCGCGGGAAAGTGGGGCTCACCCTTGCTTCACCCCCCAGGCCCTGCCGCCTCACGAGATCCCTGGCCAGGCACAGTTCCTGGACAGGTCTCCTGGGCACGAGGGCTCATCCAGCCCATCCTGCCCCCACAGACACCAACAGATCCCAGCGAGCTGGAAAGGACTCAGCGCCCCGTGCTCGATCTGGGACATCTTGTCAGAACTGAGAAACGCCTGTGAATATTGTCAGCAGAAACTTGACTTTTTACTTGTCTATAATTATTAAGTTAGATGTCTTATGTTATTAGCCTAATAAAGACCCTTAAAATTACAGGCAGAGCCTTGTCTCACAGCCTCTCTCTCTCTCTCTCTCCCCAGGCTCCCTGGTGCTCCTTCAGCTCCTTCCCCCCATGCTGCGGCTCTGCTACCGGGCTGAGCAGATCGATCCCGGGCCAGGCCCTGAGGCTGCTGCTGCTCCCGTGGCGCCCGCGGGGCAGCCCTGAGGCTCTGGGCCGGCTGTGGCAGCGGGAGCAGCGCTGCAGAGCCCGCGGCCCTCATGGGCTGCGAGGGCACGGCCACATGGCCACGGGGCCCGGCTGGCGCTGCTGCTCTCGCCTGCCGCCTGCAATCCTTACAGGCAGCCCTGACGCCGCCTCAGGAGCCGCTCGAAGCCGGGCCCCAGGGCCGGCCCCGACCCCCGGCCCCCGAGGGCACTTGTCCCGTCATCTCTGCACTGCGACATTCCAAGCTCATCGGGCAGCTTCCTCCTCCCCTTCCTTTCTGCGGGGCAGCGTTAGGGGCTGGCCCGGCGGCTTTCCTCCCTCATGGCCGGCAGCCCCTTGCCCTCAGCTCCCTGGCGGGACCCAGAGCTGCTGTCCATCCGGGCACCCCGCCGTGTCTCACAGCCTGGGCTGGGTCCTGCCCGCTGCCGCCGAGGCCCGGCAGCTGGGCCCGGCCATCCCGGGCAAAAGGCTCTCTCTGGACAGGAGAACACAGGGGGACATAGGGGCACACACGGCAACACACGGGGGACACACGCCGGGCACCGCTTCCCCGTGTCCCATTCTCACAGAGCAGCGCCGTGTGCGAGGCAGGGACCGACCCGAGCACAGAGGAATGTCTGTGTTCTGACCGGAGAAAGAATAGTGCAAATGTGTGGAAAAATACACAGTGCCAGAGGTTTATGCGGCTAGAAGACTTGACTGAGGAGTCCTGTAATGTTATACAAATAAAGTGACAGGCCATGGGGCAGTTCCCATGGCGACTCTGAAATTGCTGGGGGATGCAGCCCACTTTAAATCCTATTTTCCTAGATGCATCACTCTCTTCCTTTCCTCACTGGCTGTGGTACTCATACAGACTTCCCAAATCGCCTACTCTATGTTCCACTCTACTATGCACTTTCCCCCTCCCCGCTTTTCTTTTACTTTAGATAAGAAAACACTATTCATATTAAATCTTTGGGGTTTTTTTCTGTAAATTCAGTAATTTAACAAAGCCTTGGCTTAGGTAAATTCTGTGTCAATTACTAACATTTTCCAGAACTGATTATTTCTTCTATTACTTCCCTATCTTTAAATCACTGCCACTATCTACAAGCAGATTAACAGAGTCTGATGTAAAGACAGTTGCATTTTATACCTTTCACAAGGATGCTACTCACATTGTTTTTTGGCTATAAACCTTTGCTGAAAGCATTTCAAATTATGCAAAAGTGGCATCTCTGTAACAGTCAGTGGAACCTTGAGAGCTCAATAACAAAGCAAGGCAGGCCACGGGAATTATGGGGCTCTCTGGCGGCGTAAAGTAGAACACGTATAAATCCCTGGCTACTAAGTGTTAATTCCACCTTGAGCCATGCAGGACCCGGCGCAGGCGGCGGGACACGGCGGGGTGTCCGGCTGGACAGCAGCTCTGGGTCCCGCCAGGGAGCTGAGGGCAAGGGGCTGCCGGCCATGAGGGAGGAAAGCCGCCGGGCCAGCCCCTATCGCTGCCCTGCACAAAGGAATAGGGAGGAGGAAGCTGCCCGATGAGCTTGGAATGTCGCAGTGCAGAGATGACGGGACAAGTGCCCTCGGGGGCCGGGGGTCGGGGCCGGCCCTCGGGCCCGGCTCCGAGCGGCTCCTGAGGCGGCGTCAGGGCTGCCTGTAAGGATTGCAGGCGGCAGGCGAGAGCAGCAGCGCCAGCCGTGCCAGCCGGGCCCCGTGGCCATGTGGCCGTGCCTTCGCAGCCCATGAGGGCCGCGGGCTCTGCAGCGCTGCTCCCGCTGCCACAGCCGGCCCAGAGCCTCAGGGCTGCCCCGCGGGCGCCACGGGAGCAGCAGCAGCCTCAGGGCCTGGCCCGGGGATCGATCTGCTCAGCCCGGTGGCAGAGCCACAGCAGGGGGGAAGGAGCTGAAGGAGCACCAGGGAGCCCGGGGAGAGAGAGAGAGAGGCTGTGAGACAAGGTTTTGCCAATAATTTTAAGAGTTTTTATTAACCTAATAACTATATACAACTAACTTAATAACTATAGACAAGTAAAAAGTCAAGGTTCTGATGACAATATTCACAGGCGTTTCTCACTTCTGACAAGATGTCCCAGATCGAGTATTCATCTTTGAGTCCTTTCCAGCGGGCTGGGGGCTGTTGATGTCTGACGGGGCTGAGGAGGCTGCTCGAGCCCTGGGGCCCAGGAGACCTGTCGAGGAGCTGTGCCAGGCCGGGGATCTCGTGAGATGGCAGGGCCTGGGGGGTGAAGGGCAAGGGCGAGCCGCCCCAGGTACTGGCCCCAGCACAGCAGGACTCAAGCTCCTGTCCCACACTGGGAATGTCTATTCTCCCATGTTAGTCCAGCTCTGAGCTCAGGTGCCCCATCAGCCAGTACTCCTGCTCCATTCTGCCCCTTTCTTCTTACCCCAGATGCAAAATACCCATGCCACATGACCCAGCTCAGCACACAGAGCCCTACTGATCCCCCAGCCAGTACCCTGCAGATAATCAGGCCCCTGTCGTCACTGACCACCTTGCCCTAACAGAGCCATACCTGACGCATCCCTGTGTCCTGATCGCCATCCGATGCTGGTCACTCTGGTCCCTTGACATGCGTCCATCACCCTGCAGCAGGGTCACACTGGGCTGAGGAGGAGAGGACAGCTGGCTGCAATGCAGGGCCCAATCCATAATCCCCCAATAATCCTCCCAACCCATGTCTCCCTGGGGACTGAAGGTGTAGATTCCCCCTGGATAGTCAGCAATGCCATCAAGCCTCAGTCACCATTCTGTGTCCCCACCTTCATCATACCTACCTTGTTGTGGTGTACCAGGAGACGCTGCAGCTGTGTGCTTGTATGTGGGGAAGCCTTGATCTTCTGCATCGTGGAGCTGCTGCTCTGATGGTCCCCAGAGCTCTGCGGCACACGGGGGACACTGGCACGGACAGCCGGCCTCCTGTGGGATGGGGCAGAGGACACTCAGGGCTCAGCCCTGGGGCATCCTGGGCATCACCCTGCTGTGCCAGGGAGGGGACTGGCAGTGCTGCCTGCAAGGGCATGTCCCTGCCAGCTCCTGTCCACCTGCTGCAGGAACCCCAAGCCCATCCCACCAGGCTGGGTCTGCTGGCTCTGTCCCCACGGCCAGGTGTGCTGGCCATGGCCATGGCAGGTCCCTGTGCAAAGGACACCAGCTGGCAGGAGCTGAGCTGTCCCAGCTGCAGGGATTGGGTTTGGGAACTCCTTTCACAGGAGGCACACAAGTCCCCACTAACCTGAGCTCAGACTGAAAACAGACACAGTTCATCAGATGTGCTTTCAGCAACCTTGGCACAGAGAGGTGGGCCAGACAGTGCGGTGCAAGGCAAGGAATGCAAAACACCCCAGACCTGGGGCAAGCACTGGCCCTACAGAGGTGCCTTCTGGTCGCCTGCCCTGCCCAGTCCCCTCAGGCTCCTCTGCCCCAGCCCAGCTGCAGAGCCCTCCTCGCTGTGTCAGGGCTACCCTGCACCCCACAGGTTCTGGGGCTGTGTCCTTGGGGCCCTTACCTTTGGCTGGGTGGTGGCTCCTTGCTGGGGGGCATCGGCTGCAGATACGGGAGTGTCTCGGGGTACCTGGGGAGGGCATGAGTCACAGGTGTGTGACAGGGGACAAAGAACCTGTTCCTGTTGGAGGCAGCACTCCCAAAGCCATGGGATTGTACCCCATGGCATCCCGCTGCCTGTAGCCCTGGGGATGAGTCCCCACACCCCCTGCTGATGGGCAGGGCTGCAGAGGGGGCTCCCCACATCAGCCCCTCCCAAGCAGACCCTGTCACCCCTGTGCCCAGCACAGCGGGTCACTGCTGGCACCCATCTCCCCCCATGCCAGCCCCGCTGCCCCCGAAGCACTGGTGCTACTCACTGGCCAGGAACCTGCACGCTGAGCATGCGGTCACAGGACAGGCACGTGAAGGGGACTGGCAGCTGCCTAAGGAGGGTGAGGAAAGAGGGCTGGCTGAGCTCCTGGGGCCACAGCCCTGTGGCACTCAGGCAACAGCTCGCTGCAGCAGCCAGGTGCTGGGCAGGTCACTGCACAGGGTCCCGGCGATTGCAGGGTGAGCCGTGGGCTCTTGAGCCTGTTTCTCCCCATCCCCAAGGTGCTGGCTGATGCCAGGTGAAGGGCACAGGCACTCATGCCACCATCCCAAGCAGCCCCTGCAGCGCTTTCAGCCCCTCTCAGGCACCAAAGTCCCCCTGGGTGCACGGCCAGGAGGGCAGGGCTTGACCCAGCTCTGGGACACTGCGTGTCACAGCCCTGCCTGGGAGGAGCAGTTGCCATCTCCCAGCCTTCGGCTTCTGGGAGCCTTTGCACCCACAGCCCCATTTTGCTTTGGGAGGGCTCTGTCCAGCAGGTGCCCTCTCCTCGTTATTCCTTTCCTGTGTGGAACCTGCTGCTGGTGGAAGGAGAAGGGGCAGCTGCTTCATCAGCATCCCCATGGTTCATTTAGGAGCTGAATTGGTCCCACGGAAGGGGACCACACAGGCAGTGTTTGGGACAGCTGGAGGGAATGGGACCATCGCTGTCCCCAAAGCCATCAGAATCTCCACTGCACTCACTTCTTAATCCCAGCAGCGCTTTCACGCAACAGCCTATTCTCGAGTTCCTCCATGTTCCTGTTCCAGGACTCCTCCAGGTGTTTACGGAAAGTCTTGAGCTCCAGGCGATCCAGCTGTGAACAGGTGCAGAGACTCAGCCAGCTGCCCCAGGCTGTGACATGGAGCTCTCCAGGGAAAAGCCTGGAGGGGGATCCTCAGAGGGATGCTGCCGCAGGCTGTCAAGTCCCAAAGGTGCCAGTTCCTCATGGTGGGGACAAGGTACCCCTCACCTTCTCTTCCATTGAATTGCTGAACTGCTGCTGCATCTTATTCCACTGCTGCTCCTGGTCTGAAATTTGGCTCTGCAACTCCTGCATCCTCTCATCCAGCTCCTCCATATTCTCTTCAAATTGGCTGTAATCGATTTTGCAGTCCAAGGCAGCTTTGTCCGCCTTCTAGCAGAGGGAAACAGCAGGAGAGCGGTGGGGAAAGGGATGAGGAACGACGGGCAGGGCCAGCATGTGAGGGGCAGAGGAAGGAGTGCTTCCTCCAGGCCATCATGCCCCTTTCAGGCTGCTGTGGCCCCATTTGCCCCATCACCCAGGTGAGCTTGGTCCCACCATGGGAAGGGTGAGGGACCCCATGAGCTGAGGAAATTCTCCCTCCCCAGACCAGTTCTGCCACCCAGCCCCCAAAGGACAAGCGGCATTTGTCACCCTGCCTGGGAAGCCTTGGTATTGCTCAGAGGACCCTTGAGACTGTACCATGTCCATCGCTGCCATCATGTCCTTCTGATCTGCTTTCTCCTTCTGCAGCTTCTCCAGAGACTGGACCAGCATCTTTCAGCACAGAAAGAAAGCCATGACACCACAGCAAGGCTGTGGCACACCCCAGAATGTAGGAGCAGACCCCTGTGCCCCTACCCAAAAAATGTCGAGGAATGGCACTTGGGGCCAGCATACTGCTGTGAGGAAGGCAGCAGGATATTCCTTGGGATCCCTACCGGGAGTTTTCTTGGGGGATGCTCTGTCCCGAAAGGTGTATCAGCCACACACCTGAATATATTTCTGCTTTTCTTCAGAGTCCTTTTGGATTCTCTTTGAGGCAAAGCGGAGTTTCTCAAAGTCTCTTTGAATGTCCAAAAGCTTGGCTTCCATGTCCTGTCTCAGCTCTTGATCCTGCCCCAGGGATGGAAGAACATAAGGTGCTGACCAAAGTGGGTCTGGCTGGTTCACATGGGCAGACCCACATTACTCCGCCACTGGCCATGAGCCCACCATGTGCAGAGGACGTTTGCATCAAGGCTTTAATTTCTGTCCATGCTGCTGACTGATCCAGGCCAATGTGGGCAGTTTGGGTCTCCCATATGATTACAGCAAAGCAAAACACAGCATGAGGATGTGGCATGGACCTCCAACAGGACAGAGCCAGGAGTGGTGGGAGTGCTCCCCCAGGACCTCACCTGCTGGGTCAGCTGGTCAGCTGTCTCGGTCACCATCTCCTCCATCATGTCATTCTTCTTCTCCAGATGCTCTAACATCTTCTTCTGCTGACTCTTTGTCTCCTGCCGTAAAGCCCTGGCCAGCGGGATGAGAGCAAGGGCAGGGTTACCCCTGCAGGGCTGCCGGGCATCCCATGCCCACAACCAGGATGCTCCCAGATCCCCTGGGCTCCCTTGCAGCCCCCCAGGGTATAAAATCCACTCCTGTTCTCTTACTCAATTTGCTGAGAGATCTCCTTTCTGCTCTCTTCTTTCCACTTGGCAAAATCCTCCTTCAGCTTTTTAAGGTCCTCGTCCAGCCTCTTCAACTGGAAAGGCCAGTGACAGTAGAGTCAGGGAACAGATATCATGTTGTCCCAGCGTGGGGGCCCTTTAGCTGCATGGGAAGACCAGGGTCCTCCACCTGGTCCTGAGACCCTGATCCCAAAATCTCCTCTTGGAATCACATTAAAGTTCCCTATGGGAGCTCAAAGATTACATGACCCAACAGCTTACTAAGGCAAGAGAGTCTTTAAGCTTCTTTATGTCTTCTTCCATGAGGATCTGTGCCGCCTTCAACTTTTCAACCTCTTCACGGAGCTCCTGAGTGAGAGCCATGTCCTAGGAGAGAGCAGTGGTGGCAGTGAGCCTCTGGCAGGGTCAATGGGGACCCACAAGCCCTTGACCCCTGCTGTGGTTTGTGGGGCACTGGGGACAGGGCAGGGCCAGGCTCAGCCAGGCTGGCAGGGCTCTGCAGGCAGCACGGTCCATGCATCAAGCAGGGCCAAGGGTGCTGAGCCTCCAGCCAGCAGAGCAGAGGGTATGGGCCCTAGTCTCAGACCCAAAATTTGCTCCCAGCCGCAGTTCACCTGGTCCCGCGACGTCTGGACCCTCTTCATTTCCTCTATCACATAACGCTGGCCACCCTTTAACTTTTCAATCTCTTCGAGGTGCTGGGAAGACACTGTGGTCTAGGAGAAAGCATTGTCAGAGACAAGTCTCTGGTGAGTGTGTTTAAGAAATATGACCTTTGATCCACAGTGGTCTGCACAGACCTGTGACTCCTCGAACTTCTTCAAGTGCTCTGAAAGGCGGGAATTTTCTGCCTTTATTGCACCAAGCTCCTCACGAAGAAGCTGTGAAACAGTCCCAGAAACAGGGATGTCAGAGGTGATGGCCAGGGCAGCAACACCCCAAAGAGCCCCACCCTGCCACGGGCAGCCCATGGCACAGCCAGGTGAGCAGGGAGAGTCCCAGTGCCACCTGGCCCAGCCAGGCTCAGTGCCAGAGCACTGAAGCCCATCCCGAGAGCAAAGAGCCCCTGCCAGCAGCTCTGCCAGGGCAGTGAGGGCAGAGAAAGCGCTGCTGTGTGAGGAAGTGGGGAGGGGCTGTCTGGTGGGGGAATGCCCAGAGGGCTGGGAAGAGCCTCTACCTTGGACATGTGTTTCTTGAATACTTTCACTTCAGAAGTAATATCAGCAAGTGAAGACACACGCAGCTGGCCTGGCCACGGCTCTTGGCAGGTCAGGTACTGCACGTTCAGGTGCTCCAGCATGACCTGCAGCAGTTTTCTCATGGCTGCAAAGTGAATGGCTCCCTTCTCTGGTGTCCCAATGGCGACATCCAGCATCTGGGAGAGGCTGAGTGTGTCCAGGGATGTTGCCATGACTGTACACACTCTGTCCCTGGTTTGTCACAAGGATACTGCGCAGTTGGGTCTGTCAGGGATGAGCAAAATGGGTGACAAACAGGGTGAACAAAAGGAGTGACAGAAGCAATGCGCAAAAGCGATAATTAAAAGGACGAGTAGCCAGCAGGCTCCTTCTCCTTCCGAATCCCTTGCAGGACTGAGGCTGGCTCTGCTGATGCCCCTCCTCATCACATCTCCTGTTGCCAGGCAACACACCCCACTCCACTCCTAGGAGCCAGTGGGTCCCATGAAGTCATAAATTAATGGAGTCTTGGAATGGCGTGGGCTGGAAGGGACCTGAAAGATCATCTCGTTTCACCCCCTGTCAGGGACAGGTAAAGGAACATTTTCTGCTAGACCAGGTTGCTGCAGCATCCCATCTAACCTGGTCTTGGACACTTCCAGGGATGGGGCAGACTCAGTCAAGGCATCACCACGCTCACAGGGAAGAATTTCTTCCCAATATCCCCCCTATCTCTCCCCTGTCTCAGTGTGAAGCCATTCCCATGCCAGGCGCTTGTGCAAAGTCCACCTCCAGCCCTTTTATCGTCCTTTAATTTCCCAAAAAGTACTCAATGGTCTCCCAGGAGAGTAGAGCCTCATTGTTTTTCTTTTGATCAGTTTAAGATGTGCATTACATCTAAGCCAGTTCCTCCACTGCTGGAAACCCAAGGCCTGGTTTGGAGCATCCATTGGGATCAGCCTATGTCAGGGAAGCAGTGGGTGCTGTGTGTGAGCCCCGGGCTGAGCTATAGGGTTGTTGGGGCACAGAGTCTTTTCTCCTCAGGAGTTCAGGGCAAAAAGGCTCTGTGGGTGAAGCCTTTGGACCTTTTCCTCCAAGTCAGGTTTTATGTCAGCTTGACAGTCCATAAAGACGACAATGAAATAATTTCTCCTGCCAATGTCCCCAAGACTGTAGGGGAAGACAAACCAAGTTCTTCCCTTCAGCAGCAGCCATTGACCCCCACCGGCCCCTTTCTAAAATATGCTCTGTTCACCCCTAGTCCTTCCTGCTTCAAAACTCTTCAGCAGGGTAAGGGGCTTTCAATTTATACTTATAATTGATTTTTAAAATTAGTCTTTAGCAGTTTAACTTCAGTTGTTAGCCAGCAGGTAGCTAAACGTCTTTCCAGAGGGTTCTATGATTGGAGTTTGATGGGAAAATCAGGGAAACTTTCAGTTTTGCTAATCTAACCCTTGATAGCTTCAGTGAACCAAGTTGAAAACTCAGTCATTTAGCAGTCCCTTGTGGTCGGTGAACCCACAGTCATATCTGACCTCCTGCTGAAATGAGGATTAAGTTGGTTTAGCTGGCCAGTTATTTAATTTGTGAAACCTTAGATCAATGGACTGTAGATTTACTCCCTTTCTTCATGTTTATCCTGCTTTTGATGGTGGGGTTCCATCGACTGGGTAAAATGAGCCCGCCAGGAGCAAGCAATTGTTCATCTGGCAACAGCATGAGAATTAAGAAATCAATAACAAAAGGAAGATAAAATGGAATTAAGTAAGAGAAATATGTAATTCATAGGAAATGAGCATTAATTTCTTTGCTAAAAATACATAGTGAAAAGTTTAGGGAGTGGGTGTGCATTCTGGGTGGAGTCATTCCCATGCAGCCCAGTTCTGGGAAGAAAGGAATGCCTGAGTCCTACTAGTAAAATTAGTGTACGACAGTGTGATTTATCCTGGTGTTATCAGTGACAGTGGGAAAAAGCTCTGCCTCTCTTTCAGAAGGCTTTTATTAACCTAAAAGAATGAAAATGTTATTTCTCTGACAACAATTGTCAGAGACTTTTCCCTCTGCTTAGAAGACTCCCCTGGTGGAGCAGTGGGTTCCCAGTCCTATCCAGCTACTTGAGGGCTGTCGAAGTCTCACGGGGCTGGAATGGCCGGAGGTGTCCTTCTGCCCTGGTGCCTTGTCGGGGCGCTGTGCCTGGCCGGTGATCCGGTGAGGTGGCAAGGCCTGGGGGTGATAGGCAAGGGTGAGGTCCCAGTCCCTGGGGCTGCCCCGTCTGGGTCTGCTCAGCCAGCCCAGGACAGTGCAGCAGGAGGGTCAGGTCACCTGCTTGGCCAGAGAAGCCCAGGGAGCAGGTACAGACCCAGCAGACAAGCAGTCTCTTCTGCCCCTGATGCCCGAGCCCTGACAGTGCCACACCTGGCTCATCCAGAGTCCTGATCACCACAGGAAGCTGGTCCCTCAGGATGTGTCCACCCCTGCCCAGCAGCTGGGTCACTCTGGGCTGGGAAGGAGAGAGCAGCTGGCTGAAATACATGGCCCAGTCCAGCATTCCCTAGCAACCCTCCCAAACCCGCTCTCCCTGAGGAAACTGAAGGCACAAATTCACCCTGGATCCTCAACAGTGCCCTGCCGGACTCCACTATACATGCCAGGCCCCCACCTTCGTCATCCCTACCTTGTTGGGGAGGGTCACGAGCCCCTGCAGAAATGCACTGGTTCGGGCAGAATCATGTATTGGTGGCAGCATGAAATTGCTGCTCTGATGGTCCCCAGAGCTCTGTGGAACATAAGAGCCACCGCCACGGACCAACGGCCTCCTGTGGGATGGGGCAGAGGACACTCAGTGCCCAGCCCTGGGGGATCCTGGGCATCACCCAGCTGTGCCAGGGAGGGGACTGGCAGTGCTGCCTGCAGGGGCGTGTCCCTGCCAGCTCCTGTACACCTGCTGTAGGAGCCCCAAGCAGAAAGCAAAAGCCCATCCCAGACAGGGAAAAGCCCTCCTCGCTGTGTGAGGGCTACTCTGCACCCCAGGTGCTGGGGCTGTGTCCTCGGAGCCCTTACCTTTGGCTGGTGGCTCCACCACGTTTGGGTGGTGGCTCCTTGCTGGGGGGCATCGGCTGCAGATACGGGAGTGTCTCAGGGTACCTGGGGAGGGCATGAGTCACAGGTGTGTGACAGGGGACAAAGAACCTGTTCCTGTTGGAGGCAGCACTCCCAAAGCCATGGGATTGTACCCCATGGCATCCCGCTGCCTGTAGCCCTGGGGATGAGTCCCCACACCCCCTGCTGATGGGCAGGGCTGCAGAGGGGGCTCCCCACATCAGCCCCTCCCAAGCAGACCCTGTCACCCCTGTGCCCAGCACAGCGGGTCACTGCTGGCACCCATCTCCCCCCATGCCAGCCCCGCTGCCCCCAAAGCACTGGTGCTACTCACTGGCCAGGAACCTGCACGCTGAGCATGCGGTCACAGGACAGGCACGTGAAGGGGACTGGCAGCTGCCTAAGGAGGGTGAGGAAAGAGGGCTGGCTGAGCTCCTGGGGCCACAGCCCTGTGGCACTCAGGCAGCAGCTCGCTGCAGCAGTCAGGTGCTGGGCAGGTCACTGCACAGGGTCCCGGCGATTGCAGGGTGAGCCGTGGGCTCTTGAGCCTGTTTCTCCCCATCCCCAAGGTGCTGGCTGATGCCAGGTGAAGGGCACAGGCACTCATGCCACCATCCCAAGCAGCCCCTGCAGCGCTTTCAGCCCCTCTCAGGCACCAAAGTCCCCCTGGGTGCACGGCCAGGAGGGCAGGGCATGACCCAGCTCTGGGACACTGCGTGTCACAGCCCTGCCTGGGAGGAGCAGTTGCCATCTCCCAGCCTTCGGCTTCTGGGAGCCTTTGCACCCACAGCCCCATTTTGCTTTGGGAGGGCTCTGTCCAGCAGGTGCCCTCTCCTTGTTATTCCTTTCCTGTGTGGAACCTGCTGCTGGTGGAAGGAGAAGGTGCAGCTGCTTCATCAGCATCCCCATGATTCATTTAGGAGCTGAACTGGTCCCACGGAAGGGGACCACACAGGCAGTGTTTGGGACAGCTGGAGGGAATGGGACCATCGCTGTCCCCAAAGCCATCAGAATCTCCATTGCACTCACTTCTTAATCCCAGCTGCGCTTTCACGCAACAGCCTATTCTCGAGTTCCTCCATGTTCCTGTTCCAGGACTCCTCCAGGTGTTTACGGAAAGTCTTGAGCTCCAGGCGATCCAGCTGTGAACAGGTGCAGAGCCTCAGCCAGCTGCCCCAGGCTGTGACATGGAGCTCTCCAGGGAAAAGCCTGGAGAGGGATCCTCAGAGGGATGCTGCCGCAGGCTGTCAAGTCCCAAAGGTGCCAGTTCCTCATGGTGGGGACGAGGTACCCCTCACCTTCTCTTCCATTGAATCGCTGAACTGCTGCTGCATCTTATTCCAGTACTGCTCCTGGTCTGAAATTTGGCTCTGCAACTCCTGCATCCTCCCATCCAGCTCATCCATGTTCTCTTCAAATTGGCTGTAATCGATTTTGCTGCCCAAGGCAGCTTTGTCCGCCTTCTAGCAGGGGGGAACAGCAGGAGAGCGGTGGGGAAAGGGATGAGGAACGACGGGCAGGGCCAGCATGTGAGGGGCAGAGGGAGGCGTGCTTCCTCCAGGCCATCATGCCCCTTTCAGGCTGCTGTGGCCCCATTTACCCCATCACCCTGGTGAGCTTGGTCCCACCATAGGAAGGGTGAGCTTGCAAAATTCTTCCTCCCCAGACCAGTTCTGCCACCCAGCCCCCAAGGGAAAAGGGGCATTTGTCACCATGACAGGGAAGCCCTGGGTTGGCACAGAGGGCCCTTGAGACTGTACCACATCCATTGCTGCAAACATGTCCTGCTTATTTGCTTTCTCCTTCTCCAGCTTCTCCAGAGACTGGACCAGCATCTTTCAGCACAGAAAGGAACCCATGACACCAAGGAACCCAGGACCCATGAGGAAGGTTGGAGCTGCCTCTTGGGGCGCACCCCAGGAGCTGGGAGCATCCCCCACTCCCCGTACCCAAAAAACCTTGAGGAATTGCACTTGGAACAAGCACAGTGCTGTTAGGAGGTCATCAGAAGATTCTTTGTTGTCCCCTGCCTGGAGACTTCCTGGGGGATGTTCTGACCCCAGAGTGGGTGGGTTTCAGCCACACACCTCGATTTCTCCCTGCTTTTGTTGAGAGTCCTTTTGGAGGCTCTTTGAGGCAAAGCTGAGTTTCTCAAAGTCTCTTTGAATGTCCAAAAGCTTGGCTTCCATGTCCTTTCGCAGATCCTCATCCTGCCCCAGGGATGGAAGAACATAAGGTGCTGACCAAAGTGGGTCTGGCTGGTTCACATGGGCAGACCCACATTACTCAGCCACTGCCTATGAGCCCACCATGTGCAGAGGACGTTTGCATCAAGGCTTTAATTTCTGTCCATGCTGCTGACTGATCCAGGCCAATGTGGGCAGTTTGGGTCTCCCATATGATTACAGCAAAGCAAAACACAGCATGAGGATGTGGCATGGACCTCCAACAGGACAGAGCCAGGAGTGGTGGGAGTGCTCCCCCAGGACCTCACCTGCTGGGTCAGCTGGTCGGCTGTCTCGTTCACCATCTCCTCCAGCCTGGCAATCTTCTTCTCCAGATGCTCTAACATCTTCTTCTGCTGACTCTTTGTCTCCTGCCGTAAAGCCCTGGCCAGCGGGATGAGAGCAAGGGCAGGGTTACCCCTGCAGGGCTGCCGGGCATCCCATGCCCACAACCAGGATGCTCCCAGACCCCCTGGGCTCCCTTGCAGCCCCCCAGGGTATGAACCCCACTCCTGTTCTCTTACTCAATTTGCTGAGAGATCTCCTTTCTGCTCTCTTCTTTCCACTTGGCAAAATCCTCCTTCAGCTTTTTAAGGTCCTCGTCCAGCCTCTTCAACTGGAAAGGCCAGTGACAGTAGAGTCAGGGAACAGACATCATGTTGTCCCAGCGTGGGGGCCCTTTAGCTGCATGGGAAGATCAGGGTCCTCCACCTGGTCCCGAGACCCTGATCCCAAAATCTCCTCTTGGAATCACATTAAAGTTCCCTATGGGAGCTCAAAGATTACACGACCTAACAGCTTACTAAGGCAAGAGAGTCTTTAAGCTTCTTTATGTCTTCTTCCATGCTGATGTGCGCTGTCTTTATCCTGTCAACCTCATCACGGAGCTCCTTGATGAGAGCCATGTCCTAGGAGAGAGCAGTGGTGGCAGTGAGCCTCTGGCAGGGTCAATGGGGACCCACAAGCCCTTGACCCCTGCTGTGGTTTGTGGGGCACTGGGGACAGGGCAGGGCCAGGCTCAGCCAGGCTGGCAGGGCTTTGCAGGCAGCACGGTCCATGCATCGAGCAGGGCCAAGGGTGCTGAGCCTCCAGCCAGCAGAGCAGAGGGTATGGGCTGTAGTTTCAGACCCAAAATTTGCTCCCAGCCGCAGTTCACCTCGTCCCGTGACATCAGGACCTTCTTCATTTCCTCTGCCACATAATGCTGGCCAGCCAATAACTTTTCAATCTCCTCGAGGTGCTGGGAAGACACCGTGGTCTAGGAGAAAGCATTGTCAGAGACAAGTCTCTGGTGAGTGTGTTTAAGAAATATGACCTTTGATCCACAGTGGTCTGCACAGACCTGTGACTCCTCAAACTTCTTCAAGTCCTCTGAAAGGCGGGAATTTTCTGCCTTTAGTGCACCAAGCTCCTCACGAAGAAGCTGTGAAACAGTCCCAGAAACAGTGATGTCAGAGGTGATGGCCTGGGCAGCAACACCCCAAAGAGCCCCACCCTGCCACGGGCAGCCCATGGCACAGCCAGGTGAGCAGGGAGAGTCCCAGCGTCACCTGGCCCAGCCAGGCTCAGTGCCAGAGCACTGAAGCCCATCCTGAGAGCAAAGAGCCCCTGCCAGCAGCTCTGGCAGGGCAGTGAGGGCAGAGAAAGCGCTGCTGTGTGAGGAAGTGGGGAGGGGCTGTCTGGTGGGGGAGAGCCCAGAGGGCTGGGAAGAGCCTCTACCTTGGACATGTGTTTCTTGTAGTCTTCATTCTCTTTCTTCATCTTTTTCAGGTTTGTGGCCAGGTCAGCAAGTGAGGGGCCACTCAGCTGGCCTGGCCATGGCTCCTCACTGGTCAGGTACTGCACGTTCAGGTGCTCCAGCATGACCTGCAGCAGTTTTCTCATGGCTGCAAAGTGAATGGCTCCCTTCTCTGGTGTCCCAATGGCGACTTCCAGCATCTGGGAGAGGCTGAGTGTGTCCAGGGATGTTGCCATGACTGCTCACACTCTGTCCCTGGTTTGTCACAAGGATACTGCGCAGTTGGGTCTGTCAGGGATGAGCAAAATGGGTGACAAACAGGGTGAACAAAAGGAGTGACAGAAGCAATGCGCAAAAGCGATAATTAAAAGGACGAGTAGCCAACAGGCTCCTTCTCCTTCCGAATCCCTTGCAGGACTGAGGCCAGCTCTGCTGATGCCCCTCCTCATCACATCTCCTGTTGCCAGGCAACACACCCCACTCCACTCCTAGGAGCCAGTGGGTCCCATGAAGTCATAAATTAATGGAGTCTTGGAATGGCGTGGGCTGGAAGGGACCTGAAAGATCATCTCGTTTCACCCCCTGTCAGGGACAGGTAAAGGAACATTTTCTGCTAGACCAGGTTGCTGCAAGATCCCATCTAACCTGGTCTTGGACACTTCCAGGGATGGGGCAGACTCAGTCAAGGCATCACCACGCTCACAGGGAAGAATTTCTTCCCAATATCCCCCCTATCTCTCCCCTCTCTCAGTGTGAAGCCATTCCCATGCCAGGCGCTTGTGCAAAGTCCACCTCCAGCCTTTTTATCGTCCTTTAATTTCCCAAAAAGTGCTCAGTGGTCTCCCAGGAGAGTAGAGCCTCATTGTTTTTCTTCTGATCAGTTTAAGATGTGCATTACATCTAAGCCAGTTCCTCCACTGCTGCAAACCCAAGGCCTGGTTTGGAGCATCCATTGGGATCAGCCTATGTCAGGGAAGCAGTGGGTGCTGTGTGTGAGCCCCGGGCTGAGCTATAGGGTTGTTGGGGCACAGACTCTTTTCTCCTCAGGAGTTCAGGGCAAAAAGGCTCCGTGGGTGAAGCCTTTGGACCTTTTCCTCCAAGTCAGGTTTTATGTCAGCTTGACAGTCCATAAAGACGACAATGAAATAATTTCTCCTGCCAATGTCCCCAAGACTGTAGGGGAAGACAAACCAAGTTCTTCCCTTCAGCAGCAGCCATTGACCCCCACTGGCCCCTTTCTAAAATATGCTCTGTTCACCCCTAGTCCTTCCTGCTTCAAAACTCTTCAGCAGGGTAAGGGGCTTTCAATTTATACTTATAACTGATTTTTAAAATTAGTCTTTAGCAGTTTAACTTCAGTTGTTAGCCAGCAGGTAGCTAAACTTCTTTCCCAGAGGGTTTTATTTTTAGAGTTTGATTGGGAAAATCAGGGAAACTTTCAGTTTTGCTAATCTAACCCTTGATAGCTTCAGTGAACCAAACTGAAAACTCCGTTGTTTAGCGGTCCCGTGTGGTCGGTGAACCCACAGTCATATCTGACCTCCTGCTGAAATGGTGTTTCTTTGCAAATGAGGAGTAAGTTGGTTTAGCTGGCCAGTTATTTAATTTGTGAAACCTTAGATCAATGGACTGTAGATTTACTCCCTTTCTTTGTGTTTATCCTGCTTTTGATGGTGGGGTTCCATCGACTGGGGAAAATGAGCATAGTATGGAGCCCGCCAGGAGCAAGCAATTGTTCATCTGGCAACAGCATGACAATTGAGAAATCAATAACAAGAGGAAGATAAAATGGAATTAAGTAAGAGAAATATGTAATTCATAGGAAATGAGCATTAACTTCTTTGCTAAAAATACATAGTGAAAAGTATAGGGAGTGGGTGTGCATTCTGGGTGGAGTCATTCCCATGCAGCCCGGTGCTGGGAAGAAAGTAATGCCTGAGTCCTACTAGTAAAATTAGTGTACGACAGTGTGATTTATCCTGGTGTTATCAGTGACAGTGGGAAAAAGCTCTGCCTCTCTTTCAGAAGGCTTTTATTAACCTAATAGAATGAAAATGTTATTTCTCTGACAACAATTGTCAGAGACTTTTCTCTCTGCTTAGAAGACTTCCCTGGCGGAGCAGTGGGTTCCCAGTCCTGTCCAGCTACTTGAGGGCTGTCGAAGTCTCACGGGGCTGGAATGGCCGGAGGTGTCCTTCTGCCCTGGTGCCTTGTCGGGGCGCTGTGCCTGGCCGGTGATCCGGTGAGGTGGCAAGGCCTGGGGGTGAGAGGCAAGGGTGAGCTCCCAGTCCCTGGGGCTGCCCCGTCTGGGTCTGCTCAGCCAGCCCAGGACAGTGCAGCAGGAGGGTCAGGTCACCTGCTTGGCCAGAGAAGCCCAGGGAGCAGGTACAGACCCAGCAGACAGGCAGTCTCTTCTGCCCCTGATCCCTGAGCCCTGACAGTGCCACACCTGGCTCATCCAGAGTCCTGATCACCACAGGAAGCTGGTCCCTCAGGATGTGTCCACCCCTGCCCAGCAGCTGGGTCACTCTGGGCTGGGAAGGAGAGAGCAGCTGGCTGAAATACAGGGCCGAGTTGCTGAAATGCAACCCTCCCAAATCAGCTCTCCCTGAGGAAACTGAAGGCACAAATTCACCCTGGATCCTCAACAGTGCCCTGCCGGACTCCACTATACATGCCAGGCCCCCACCATCGTCATCCCTACCTTGTTGGGGAGGGTCACGAGCCCCTGCAGAAATGCACTGGTTCGGGGAGAATCATGTATTCGTGGCAGCATGAAACTGCTGCTCTGATGGTCCCCAGAGCTCTGTGCAACATAAGAGCCACCACCACGGAGCAACGGCCTCCTGTGGGATGGGGCAGAGGACACTCAGTGCCCAGCCATGGGGCCCCCTGGGCATCACCCTGCTATGCCAGGGAGGGGACTGGCAGTGCTGCCTGCAGGGGCGTGTCCCTGCCAGCTCCTGTACACCTGCTGTAGGAGCCCCAAGCAGAAAGCAAAAGCCCATCCCAGACAGGGAAAAGCCCTCCTCGCTGTGTGAGGGCTACTCTGCACCCCAGGCGCTGGGGCTGTATCCTCGGGGCCCTTACCTTTGGCTGGTGGCTCCACCACGTTTGGGTGGTGGCTCCTTGCTGGGGGGCATCGGCTGCAGATACGGGAGTGTCTCGGGGTACCTGGGGAGGGCATGAGTCACAGGTGTGTGGCAGGGGACAAAGAACCTGTTCCTGTTGGAGGCAGCACTCCCAAAGCCATGGGATTGTACCCCATGGCATCCCGCTGCCTGTAGCCCTGGGGATGAGTCCCCACACCCCCTGCTGATGGGCAGGGCTGCAGAGGGGGCTCCCCACATCAGCCCCTCCTAAGCAGACCCTGTCACCCCTGTGCCCAGCACAGCGGGTCACTGCTGGCACCCATCTCCCCCCATGCCAGCCCCGCTGCCCCCAAAGCACTGGTGCTACTCACTGGCCAGGAACCTGCACGCTGAGCATGCGGTCACAGGACAGGCACGTGAAGGGGACTGGCAGCTGCCTAAGGAGGGTGAGGAAAGAGGTGTTGGTTGATGCCAGGTGAAGGGCACAGGCACCCATGCCACCATCCCAAGCAGCCCCTGCAGCGCTTTCAGCCCCTCTCAGGCACCAAAGTCCCTCTGGGTGCACAGCCAGGAGGGCAGGGCACGACCCAGCTCTCGGACACTGCGTGTCACAGCCCTGCCTTGGAGGAGCAGTTGCCATCTCCCAGCCTTTGGCTTCTGGGAGCCTTTGCACCCACAGCCCCATTTTGCTTTGGGAGGGCTCTGTCCAGCAGGTGCCCTCTCCTTGTTATTCCTTTCCTGTGTGGAACCTGCTGCTGGTGGAAGGAGAAGGTGCAGCTGCTTCATCAGCTTTGGAACAGCTGGATAGAATGGGACTATCACTGTCCCCAAAGCCATAAAGCCATCAGAATCTCCACTGCACTCACTTCTTAATCCCAGCAGCGCTTTCACGCAACAGCCTAATCTCGAGTTCCTCCATGTTCCTGTTCCAAGACTCCTCCAGGTGTTTACGGAAAGTCTTGAGCTCCAGGCGATCCAGCTGTGAACAGGTGCAGAGCCTCAGCCAGCTGCCCAGGCTGTGACATGGAGCTCTCCAGGGAAAAGCCTGGAGGGGGATCCTCAGAGGGATGCTGCCGCAGGCTGTCAAGTCCCAAAGGTGCCAGTTCCTCATGGTGGGGACGAGGTACCCCTCACCTTCTCTTCCATTGAATCGCTGAACTGCTGCTGCATCTTATTCCACTGCTGCTCCTGGTCTGAAATTTGGCTCTGCAACTCCTGCATCCTCTCATCCAGCTCCTCCATGTTCTCTTCAAATTGGCTGTAATCGATTTTGCTGCCCAAGGCAGCTTTGTCCGCCTTCTAGCAGGGGGGAACAGCAGGAGAGCGGTGGGGAAAGGGATGAGGAACAACGGGCAGGTCCAGCGTGTGAGGGGCAGAGGGAGGCATGCTTCCTCCAGGCCATCATGCGCCTTTCAGGCTGCTGTGGCCCCATTTGCCCATCACCCTGGTGAGCTTGGTCCCACCATGGGAAGGGTGAGCTTGCAAAATTCTTCCTCCCCAGACCAGTTCTGCCACCCAGCCCCCAAGGGAAAAGGGGCATTTGTCACCATGCCCGGGAAGCCCTGGGTTGGCACAGAGGGCCCTTGAGACTGTACCACATTCATCGCTGCAAACATGTCCTGCTCATTTGCTTTCTCCTTCTGCAGCTTCTCCAGAGACTGGACCAGCATCTTTCAGCACAGAAAGGAACTCATGACACCAAGGAACCCAGGACCCATGAGGAAGGTTGGAGCTGCCTCTTGGGGCGCACCCCAGGAGCTGGGAGCACCCCCCACTCCCCGTACCCAAAAAACCTTGAGGAATTGCACTTGGAACAAGCACAGTGCTGTTAGGAGGTCATCAGAAGATTCTTTGTTGTCCCCTGCCTGGAGACTTCCTGGGGGATGCTCTGACCCCAGAGTGGGTGGGTTTCAGCCACACACCTCGATTTCTCCCTGCTTTTGTTGAGAGTCCTTTTGGAGGCTCTTTGAGGCAAAGCTGAGTTTCTCAAAGTCTCTTTGAATGTCCAAAAGCTTGGCTTCCATTTCCTGTCTCAGCTCTTGATCCTGCGCCAGGGATGGAAGAACATAAGGTGCTGACCAAAGTGGGTCTGGCTGGTTCACATGGGCAGACCCAAATTACTCAGCCACTGGCCATGAGCCCACCATGTGCAGAGGATGTTTGCATCAAGGCTTTAATTTCTGTCCATGCTGCTGACTGATCCAGGCCAATGTGGGCAGTTTGGGTCTCCCATATGATTACAGCAAAGCAAAACACAGCATGAGGATGTGGCATGGACCTCCAACAGGACAGAGCCAGGAGTGGTGGGAATGCTCCCCCAGGACCTCACCTGCTGGGTCAGCTGGTCAGCTGTCTCGGTCACCATCTCCTCCAGCATGTCATTCTTCTTCTCCAGATGCTCTAACATCTTCTTCTGCTGACTCTTTGTCTCCTGCCGTAAAGCCCTGGCCAGTGGGATGAGAGCAAGGGCAGGGTTACCCCTGCAGGGCTGCCGGGCATCCCATGCCCACAACCAGGATGCTCCCAGACCCCCTGGGCTCCCTTGCAGTCCCCAGGGTATAAAACCCACTCCTGTTCACGTACTCAATTTGCTGAGCGATCTCCTTTCTGCTCTCTTCTTTCCACTTGGCAAAATCCTCCTTCAGCTTTTTAAGGTCCTCGTCCAGCCTCTTCAACTGGAAAGGCCAGTGACAGTAGAGTCAGGGAACAGACATCATGTTGTCCCATCGTGGGGGCCCTTTAGCTGCATGGGAAGACCAGGGTCCTCCACCTGGTCCTGAGACCCTGATCCCAAAATCTGCTCTTGGAATCACATTGAAGTTCCCTATGGGAGCTCAAAGATTACACGACCTAACAGCTTACTAAGGCAAGAGAGTCTTTAAGCTTCTTTATGTCTTCTTCCATGCAGATCTGTGCTGCCTTTATCCTGTCAACCTCATCACGGAGCTCCTTGATGAGAGCCATGTCCTAGGAGAGAGCAGTGGTGGCAGTGAGCCTCTGGCAGGGTCAATGGGGACCCACAAGCCCTTGACCCCTGCTGTGGTTTGTGGGGCACTGGGGACAGGGCAGGGCCGGGCTAAGCCAGGCTGGCAGGGCTCTGCAGGCAGCACGGTCCATGCATCGAGCAGGGCCAAGGGTGCTGAGCCTCCAGCCAGCAGAGCAGAGGGTATGGGCCCTAGTCTGAGACCCAAAATTTGCTCCCAGCCGCAGTTCACCTCGTCTCGTGACATCAGGACCTTCTTCATTTCCTCTGCCACATAACGCTGGCCAGCCAATAACTTTTCAATCTCCTCGAGGTGCTGGGAAGACACCGTGGTCTAGGAGAAAGCATTGTCAGAGACAAGTCTCTGGTGAGCGTGTTTAGGAAATATGACCTTTGATCCACAGTGGTCTGCACAGACCTGTGACTCCTCAAACTTCTTCAAGTGCTCTGAAAGGTGGGAATTTTCTGCCTTTAGTGCACCAAGCTCCTCACGAAGAAGCTGTGAAACAGTCCCAGAAACAGTGATGTCAGAGGTGATGGCCTGGGCAGCAACACCCCAAAGAGCCCCACCCTGCCACCGGCAGCCCATGGCACAGCCAGGTGAGCAGGGAGAGTCCCAGTGCCACCTGGCCCAGCCAGGCTCAGTGCCAGAGCACTGAAGCCCATCCCGAGAGCAAAGAGCCCCTGCCAGCAGCTCTGCCAGGGCAGTGAGGGCAGAGAAAGCGCTGCTGTGTGAGGAAGTGGGGAGGGGCTGTCTGGTGGGGGAGAGCCCAGAGGGCTGGGAAGAGCCTCTACCTTGGACATGTGTTTCTTGTAGTCTTCATTCTCTTTCTTCATCTTTTTCAGGTTTGTGGCCAGGTCAGCAAGTGAGGGGCCACTCAGCTGGCCTGGCCATGGCTCCTCACTGGTCAGGTACTGCACGTTCAGGTGCTCCAGCATGACCTGCAGCAGTTTTCTCATGGCTGCAAAGTGAATGGCTCCCTTCTCTGGTGTCCCAATGGCGACTTCCAGCATCTGGGAGAGGCTGAGTGTGTCCAGAGAAGTTTCCATGACTGCTCACACTCTGTCCCTGGTTTGTCACAAGGCTTCTGCGCAGTTGGGTCTGTCAGAGATGAGCAAAATGGGTGACAAACAGGGTGAACAAAAGGAGTGACAGAAGCAATGCGCAAAAGCGATAATTAAAAGGACGAGTAGCCAGCAGGCTCCTTCACCTTCCAAATCCCTTGCAGGACTGAGGCCGGCTCTGCTGATGCCCCTCCTCATCACATCTCCTGTTGCCAGGCAACACACCCCACTCCACTCCTGGGAGCCAGTGGGTCCCATGAAGTCATAGATTAATGGAGTCTTGGAATGGCGTGGACTGGAAGGGACCTGAAAGATCATCTCGTTTCACCCCCTGTCAGGGACAGGTAAAGGAACATTTTCTGCTAGACCAGGTTGCTGCAAGATCCCATCTAACCTGGTCTTGGACACTTCCAGGGATGGGGCAGACTCAGTCAAGGCATCACCACGCTCACAGGGAAGAATTTCTTCCCAATATCCCCCCTATCTCTCCCCTCTCTCAGTGTGAAGCCATTCCCATGCCAGGCGCTTGTGCAAAGTCCACCTCCAGCCCTTTTATCGTCCTTTAATTTCCCAAAAAGTGCTCAGTGGTCTCCCAGGAGAGTAGAGCCTCATTGTTTTTCTTCTGATCAGTTTAAGATGTGCATTACATCTAAGCCAGTTCCTCCACTGCTGCAAACCCAAGGCCTGGTTTGGAGCATCCATTGGGATCAGCCTATGTCAGGGAAGCAGTGGGTGCTGTGTGTGAGCCCCGGGCTGAGCTATAGGGTTGTTGGGGCACAGAGTCTTTTCTCCTCAGGAGTTCAGGGCAAAAAGGCTCCGTGGGTGAAGCCTTTGGACCTTTTCCTCCAAGTCAGGTTTTATGTCAGCTTGACAGTCCATAAAGAAGACAATGAAATAATTTCTCCTGCCAATGTCCCCAAGACTGTTGGGGAAGACAAACCAAGTTCTTCCCTTCAACAGCAGCCATTGACGCCCACCGACCCCTTTCTAAAATATGCTCTGTTCACCCCTAGTCCTTCCTGCTTCAAAACTCTTCAGCAGGGTAAGGGGCTTTCAATTTATACTTATAAATGATTTTTAAATTAGTCTTTAGCAGTTTAACTTCAGTTGTTAGCCAGCAGGTAGCTAAACTTCTTTCCAGAGGGTTCTATCATTGGATTTTGATTGGGAAAATCAGGGAAACTTTCAGTTTTGCTAATCTAACCCTTGATAGCTTCAGTGAACAAAGGTGAGAAGTGGAGATGTAAAATGCAGAATTTATAGCCCTCTAAGGATCTGTTGCAGAGACCAGAAGACAAAGAAGAGATTAATAAAGACAATTCAGATATTCGGGAAAACTCCCTACATTGGAAAATGATATTAAACTGACTGCAAAATGTGTGCTAATTAGGATGAGAAGCAAGAAAGTTCTAACCAATAGACGTTAAAATGCGAAATTATGAAGAGAATGATGTGATTTAGAATGGATGACCATTGATTCCTTTGTTTGCTAAAAACAGGTAACTAAGTCAAAAGTTTTGTGTGTGTGTGTGGCTGGAGCTATCCCCTCCACACCCCCTGACCAGAATAAAGTAATGCCTAACTTGCTAATACTAAAATGACAGTCTTTGAGGATTTCATTTATCCTAGTTTTGGTGACACTTTCTAATGACCCAGATGGAACTTTCCTCCTTCTTTTGCTCCATGGATTCACGGGATGGAGAGGACTCCAGTGCACTCCAGAGATTTTTCAGGGAGATCCTCCAATGCCCTAATGCAGTGAGTTCAAGGCAAAGAGCCCTGGGATTTTAGTAAGGTGGTTTCAGACACACTGCTAACTCCAGGAGGAGGAATTGGGGTAATGGCAAAAGTGGAGGAAGAGGCTGAGAGAGAGCATGCTCAGAATGTTCAGCAGAGAATGCTGGATCAGTCTTTCCTTCCTGCACATCCTTGGTGGGAGGAGGCCAAAAACACTGTCACTGTGTTGGTGTGGACCAATGGAATTCCAGGGAAATCAAAAGCAGTGGAAGCAGTAAGGATTCAGTTGGAGCCTGATGGAGGACTGGTTAGGCAGAAACTTTATTTGTTGAAGTTAGAAGCTACTAGAGGGTTAGAAGAATGAATTGCTAAATTTTGTAGGATGGGTCACAAAGGGAATGTGAGTCACAATACAGGACTCCTCTCCTGCCGGTAAAGGAAGCACATGCTAAGGAACACAGGCCAGTACAAGATGTCAGAGCTGTCAATGAAACAGTGTGAGACTGAGACCCAGTGGTAGCAAGTCCTTATACAAGCCCTTTTTACCCCAATTAAGGAATCTGATGAGTCCTGATGAGTCCACTGTTGTGGCTGTTAAGGATGCTTTTTTCTGCATTGCCCTTGAAACTGAAAGTCAGCTTTTGTTTCTTGAATGGAAAGTTCCTTGATGGGCCATGAAACCCAACTGAAGTGGACCGTTCTTCCTCCAGGGTTCAAAAATCACCCCACATTGAGAATTGTCTTGATTTGAGACAAGTTAGGAGGAAACTTCTCCTCTAAAGAAAACAGCTTTTGGCACTCCCTGCCACCCACAGCAAAGATGATTTTGGAGGAAATTGAAAAACCTTTTTTTCACACACAGAGTGCAAGCAGGCACGGGGAAAAGAATGAATAATGAATGAAAAAGAATGAATGAAAAAGAATGAATGAAAAAGAATGGCTAAAAGCCAAGATGTGCTGCCTCTGTCTGTGCTGCACAACACAGCTGAGCGAGCCTGGGGGAGGATGGGTGAAAGCCACACCAAAAGAATTCCACAGGCTTCCCACCCCTCTCTCAGACCTAGCTTAAAGTTACAGGACCCATGTCTGGGCATAGAGGTGACAGTAGGGGTCACAATATCATACTGTCACCCCAAGACAAGAAATGATTGGCAAAAGATTTGGAGTTACGGTGTTGCAGTTTGAATTTATTTTATTGATTCCTTGTTAAGTATTTCATCCTCTTGTACCCCCACGTTCTTCCCAAGTTTCTTTACCCCTGGGTTTTACCCTCCCTCAAAGCTGTCACTCATGCCATTCCCCACCCCTTGTTCCAGCTATTTCCCTGCTTGTCAAGGCAACTCAGCCTTTGATTCCTGAACCTTCTGTGCCACTCAAACCTCAGGCCAATCCCTGTCTCCACCACCCCTTTGGAATTCCCCTATTCCTGGCAGCCCCATTGGCCCATGAGGCCCATCCTCTCCACCCTCCTACCCCAATTGGCCCCCGACACTTTTGGAATGCCCTCACTCCTCCCCTGACGATTCCCCTAGTGGTTCACTGTTTATGCCCACCCCTGATTTGTATCTGAATTAAACCCCATGCTCAGGATGGTCTGGGGCTCTTTGTTTCAGCTCTGTTTATCTGGAATAAACTGTTCCTTGTAGAAAATCAAGACAAGGATTCTCCTCCTTTCTCCTCTGCCTGGTCCCTCTTGTGCCTTGTATCTGGCACTTTAGAGCAAGGGGCTGTAAGGGTTCTGCCTCTGGTGCATCCCCATACTGAGGCAGTGACCCGCACCAGCCCCTTTCTAAAATATGCTCTGTTCACCCCTAGTCCTTCCTGCTTCAAAACTCTTCAGCAGCAATGTTTGGGTGAGGGGATACAGAGCTGACTTATGAGCCAGAGGATGAAAGAAACCATAGAGGATTCTCAAATCTACTTTAAAGAATTGGGAAACCTGACAACATGGATAGGGAACATATTTCCTGCGCCCTGACCTTGTCAGCCACCTTCTGCTGTTTGTTCTTCACATGTCAGACATGTGAATATGGGGAACCCCTGCAAATCCTCTCTGGCACATCATCTTAGTTTTAATGTCTCTAATCATTATTGCCTTGGTTTGGTTTTTTTTTCACCTTTCAAGATTTTTTCTTATCCCTAATTTCTTGAGCTTTTTATTGCATACAGTATGAGAAAGAAAACCAGCATCAAAGGCAGCTGTCTGCAGTAGGGACCAATCAAGTTAATTTCCAGTAATATGACAAAGCCTGTAATAAGCAGCACATCTAGGGAAAAGTATAGCAAAGGAAGTTCCTTTCAATGCTATTGTTTATTGTCCTAATATGTCTTGGAAGAGATTGTAGGAAGATGAAATTAGAACAGTGAAGAACAGGAACAATAAGTGAACAATTAAGCATGAACATGAAATAAGAGCAGTGAATAAAGAACAATGAAATAAGAATAGGCAGTTAGAACAAGAAAGAAGAACAAATAATTTAGAACATTAATACAGAACATGAATGAATGAAGAACATGAGTTAAACTGGCTTCTCTGCCTTCTTCACTTTTTTCATTGGAGGCTCCATTCCAGCTGGAGACCTTGGCTCTAGATGTTGTCTTCTGTATGGGTGAAAGAAGAACATGACGAAGTTAATTCAAAACAGTTCCTCTCCCCACTTGTTTTCCTCTGAAATGGGGTTTATGTGTTTTCTTTCCTCTCCATATGCTCATGTGAAAGCACCTCTCAGCTGCTGCCATAACACTGCTGCCCATGGAAGAACTTGGGACCATGGAGAAGTTCCTGCTGCCAAGGCAGAAGAGCAGCTACTGTGTGAGTGCAAAAGCATCCACGAGGGTCCATCTCTCTCCACTCTCCTGTGCCCAATGAACTTCCAGAGCTATGGATGGATATTGGAGACTCTGCATTGCTGCCTCAGGACAATGGATTTGTCCTGTTCTTGTCCTGCAGTTGTTATTTCCTTGCTTACAGAATCTGGGATTTTTGGGTGACCTCTGGGATGGATCAACTACAGAGACAACACTCCCTGTCCCAAAGGACAGGTGGTGGCCAGAGTGGTGGCTTTGCCACTCAGACATTTCCCCATGGCTTCTCTTGGTCACTTTTGGTCAGTGCAATTAAATCCATACTTACAAATTAATAATTGGGATGGCATATTTCCCATTGGGAGTAAGCATTGCTCCCTTTGTGTTGGGGTCCTTCACCTCCACCATAAAACTCATGGGAATTCCTGAGCTCCTTTTAAGCCTGGGAACAGGGCTGGTAGATGATGATGGAACAGGACCCAAGGGTGGCTTCAGGTCACTGCAAGTTTTTGGGGGTAAAAAAAGAGGAAGGTAGGAATGTGTGTCCCTTGTCAGAACAGATCCCTTGTCAGAGATAAATGTGATTCTTCCAGGTTCTTCCAAGACCAGCTCTGACCTTACCAACACTTACTTGAGGGGCTCATAGTAACGGCAGGACTGGATCATCATGGCTTTGATCTTGTCCTCCTCTGCAGCGTTGGCCTCAGCCAGATTTGGGGTCTGTGTGACAGGGGAGGGTTGGACATACACATGAAGAACATGTTTGAGCCTCCACAGCCAAAGACAACAACCTCCACGCTGCCTAGGAGAGATCAGCCTCTGGAGGTTTTGCTTTCACAGATATTCCTTCGCAAAAGCAACCAATTCAGAGATTTACTAAATGGGTGTTTCATTGACACAGTGTTTTTCTGTGCAGGAACATGATCCAGATCCACCTCTCTGGAATCATTTCCATCAACACTTACAGAGAAATTTACAGACACTTCTCCAATGTGTTTGAAGCCACATGGTTTACAAAACACAGGCAAACCCCACCAAAACATGCCTAGGAATAGATCCAGATTGAAATACGGCACTTTTTACAAAGTAATAATGATACCAAAATCATTTACACTGTCTGCAATAAAACAAAGGAGATTTTGTTATCCACTGTCCCCAATTTGTGAACAAGTGCAGCAACCATAGAATAGATCTGTAGCTGTCATGGCCAAAAATTCAAAACTCAAGTCTCACAAGTGTTCTTGTTCCAGAAACATTTGTTTTGGCTGCTGCAAACCTCCCTGAAATGTCCACAACTTACAGCCAGTTCAGTTCTTCTGTACACATTTGTAGAACACAAACTGTTAGTTTCCAGTGCAAAACTGATGATAAAAATGGGAAACAGGTGCTGAAGTGCTGCTGCTTTGGGTGTTGAAAAGGAGTAATGCTGTAATATTATGTTTGGGTTGATAAGGTGCTCCCCTTTCCTCTTCCCAACCTGGGAACTTCTCTTTCTGGGATAGCATCACAACATACATGCATTTTATACATAAACACCTTTAGTTATTGAAAATACAGTTTTGATCACATCACCACAACTATCCAGCTGTAGATCACAGTATAAGATTTAAAAAGACTAAGCAAAAAACCTATTTTTTTTCACTTATTTGACAAAGAATATCTCTCTACCTTAATGAGCTGGGCCAGAGAAAGAGGGGCAGAAGAGTCAGAAATCTGTTCATAAAAGAATTAAACCATATTCAAGTTCAATGTCCAGAAAATTGATGCAAAGCTGCACTGTTTAGAATGAAGTGCAGAGTGTAGGAAGGAGTGTGAGGCTGGGGTTTTACGTACTGCCTTGGATGTTCCCCTCACTGGCTCATTTTGGTTCCTGGCAGAAGAAATAGATTTGATCAGAACTTAAAGTGAAGCACTTGGACCCAGCATCAAGCAGTGAAAACTGACAAGAACACCTGAACCTCAAACCATTATGTTCTGTTAGCTGAGTGAATGTGGGAGGTAATTTGTCTTCATAAACTCTTCTCTCTTGGTACCTCCAAAGCAACTAAAGCCCCAAAATCTCATTTCTACTGCCACCACTTACACAGGAGTGTGGTTTCTTAACCAGAACAGTGACAGTGTCAGCGCTCAGGAGAGCAGGTTTCTTTCAGTGAAAAATAACCCCTCCTCTGCCAAAGCAATACCAGAACTGCCAGCAGCTCCATCTCCAGAATGATGTTGCTCTGTGGGAGCCCTGTGTTCAGACCTCTGCCATCCTTAAGCACGACAGGGCCAAAGTGCCCAGTGTCTTACAGATGCTACAGTGGCTACAAATACTGGTAGAAAGGTCACCTGGAAGCCTTTCCTAGGGGTTGGTGCAATTTAGGAGCTCTGTGGGGGGAAAAAGAAAGAGTCTTAATTGGCAGAATTTCCTTTCAGGTGATCTTGAAAATGCAACAATATTTGGGGAGCTATTTTATTACATTCATTACAAACTTGCTGAGATTCCATCCACTCAGTGATCTGTGTCTGATTCAGGTGCTCAGGAATCAGACATACAACCCCTGTGAGAGCAGATCCTCATCCCTCCCACACATCAGCCACTCTGCCAGGTATTTCTGCCGTGTTTCCAGCTGGAGGGACAGCAAGCTGCTCTGCCTGGGAAGCTGCCATGACTGCAGCTGCTCAGCCACTGTCTCGTGAGTGTCACACACAGGAGCTGGTGGGATCTGAGTGCTGCCAGCAGCCATCCTCCCCCTGCAGGGCAGCACCACAACACCAGGGCAGGGCCATCCAGCCCCACAGGGAGGATGCTGTGACAGGCCAGCATGAAGCATCCATATTTGCATTAACCCCAAACCAAAGCCATGTTTAGAAGCACAACACTGAGGCATCCAGAATTCTTGGTCTCTCTTCTACAGACAGGGTGTAAAAGCCCCACATTTGGGGTGCAAGTTACATGCCAGATACCCCACAGTCGCCAAACCCACCTTCCCCAGTGCAATAAATAGTCAAATACTGACAAGCAGACTCTTCTCAGATAGGAACACATTAAAAGTTTATTTCTGATAATATGTAATTGTTACAGTGTGCACCTATCAGTACTATAAAGCCAATAAAAGCAAACACATACAATCTGAAATCTCCTCATGCAGAGGAGACAGGATCTGTGACTTGGCTCTCAGCCCAATCATCCCAAGAACAAAACCAAGAATCACCATAGGATTTACCAGTGTTGGAGCTTGAACCCCATGTCCCCACAAACCTAACAGTGTGAGTCTGCTTTGGAGCAGATAAATTTAAACCTACACACAAAAGAGGAAGTGAACAGCAGCTTTGACCAGATGCAGTCCAAGTGCCTCTGCAAACCCATATCCAGGAAAGAAGTTCACAGCCTGACATCCCTCCCAGGGAATCCAGAGCTTCATGGATACTCACGTAGCTCGAGCTGGGACCCTCTTCACAATCACGGAGACGTTCTTTGGGATCTGTGCATCATCCGAGTATTCTGAGAACAGCACAAATGCAGAAGAAGTGTGAGTCAGTTGGGAAGAATGGATATGGACATGGAATTAGGTGGCACATCACAGAATCCCTTTGGAGCTGTAAAAGCCAGTTTTGTATGCACCACTGTGCTTTCCCAGCCTGGCTTTTGTCCCCAGGGCAGAGCAGGGCTCCCACAGGCTGTGGCACTGCGTGGCTGATCTGTGCAACTGCCCCTGGCTGTGGTGGTGTTTGAGGGTCCCCAGGATGAGGGAAGAGATGAGAATCTTACTCCATGTTTCAGAAGGCTAATTTATTTTATTATCTATATTATATGAAAAGAAAATACTATACTAAAACTATACTAAAGAATAGAGAGAAAGGATTTCATCAGAAGGCTACAAAAGGAATGAATAATAAAATCTTGGGACTGACCAGAGTCCTGACACAGCTGGACCTGTGATTGGTCATCAAGTAGAAACAATGCACATGAGACCAACCAAAAATGCACCTGTTGGTGAGCAACCTCCAAACCACATTCCAAGCAATCAGATAATCATTGTTTACATTTTGTTTCTGAGGCCTCTCAGCTTCTCAGGAGAAAAATCCCAGCAAAGGTATTTTTCAGAAAATATGTCAGTGACACCTGGGTGGCCCCAGGGCCCCACTCACCCTCGCTGGTCTCAGCTTTGAGGATCTGCAGGTCGCAGTTGGCCACCTTGAGCCTCTCCCGGGCCATGATCTGGCGCTTGAGGTCACCCAGGGAGATGCTGTGGCCGTGAAACGTCACCACGTCGTAGCTCAGCTTGGAGGAGAACTTGTAGTGCACGCCCGACATGGCCCCGCAGTGCCAGCCCTGCCTGGGCTCCCACGGCACCTGGGCTGGCTGGGGAGGCTGGGGCACCTCTGCCCAGGACAGCCAGGACAGACCTGAGCTGGCTCCCAGCCCTGGGCTGGCTCAGGGGGTTCGGGCACCTCTGTCCAGGGCAGCCAGGACAGACCCACAGCGCTGGCAGAGCGCTGGGCACGCACCCAGGGCATTGTGACCTCATGGTGAGGTGCTGTGCAGCCATGGAACCCCAGAGCTCTGCTCCAAAGGACCATTGTTATCTTACAGAGAGCAGGCACAGAGCACCAGGGTGGGCACACTGAGGAAGGTTCCGTGTCTTCCTCTGTGGCTCTGTTCTTCTAAAGTTCTTCTGAGCCTTCTGATGTTTACGTTTTTCTCGCGCTTCCCATGTAAATAATGATTGTTTTTGCATTCCTTTCTGCAGGAGAGAATTGATGGACTGTTGGTTTGACCAGTGTGGTTGGAGAGGTGGCAGTTTCATCCTCCAATCCAGGGTCACTTTTGGAATTCTATAAATAATGAAGTCCAGAAATAAACGTGCCTTTTTTTGCCTTGGACATCTTGGCGTGCGGATGTCGTTCATTTTGTGTTGTATTGTGACATTCCTCAATGGTCCTTTCTGATGTCCTCATCACCATGCCCTTTCCACCTCTCTCCTTTAGTCATGTGCAGTCTCTTGTTGGCTGTTTCAGCGATTTTCTCACTGCTCTCAGCAAGCTCTGTTCTTCAAGTTCTGCTCCCTATTTCTTGCCATGTTTCATCCTGGGTCTCTAGCTTGTGACTGAAATTTGGTAGCTCCTGTATTGGTGACCAGGTATCTTATGCTTTCCCATGTATGCCTAGGTGCAATGCTTTTAACCCTTTCAGTGCCAAGACCCTGCACTGCACAGCGTCAGGGAGCTGCTGGAGACACAGGAGTATCTTACCCACCTTGAAAAAAAATCAGGGGATATCAGGGATATCTGCACAGACTCTGTGACAGCTCTGGGATGAGGCTGCATGGACAGTTTTCATGGTATTGTCATCAGGCACCTGTAATTTTCTTGGGGCTTTGCTCTGAATAAAACCAGCACCTGCAAACCTCAGCTGCTCTTGAAAAGAATGCAAAACTTTCAGGTAGTCTTGGTAGGGGAGAATTTTAAATACAGGAAAAGCAGGAGCCAGGGAGCAAGGGGAAAATCATTCCAGTTTTTCCCTATATCTTAAGCAGCTGGTAATACTTTTCTATAAAGGAACTACAGCTCCTGGATGCAGGAAGACATGGCAGGAGGAGATGGATGTTCCCTTGCTATATGGGCAGTGCTGAGCCAGGGCACAGGCCACAGGCAGTCAAGGAAATTCCCAACTGAGAGGTTGTGCCATGAAAAAACCACCAAGCCCTGGCATAAATCATTCCAGTCCTGCCTCAGGGGGGAACAGCCCAACTCCGTGATGCTCAGAGCATCCACATGGACATGGTGGGAACAAGGGACACGAGAGGCAGGGGCTGGCAGCTCCCCCTGGACTGATTCCCTGCCATCCCCATTTCCATGTGCTCTGGAGGTGGATGACCAGGAAGGAATGAGGATGACCCAGTCTGTGCAGAATGAAGGTGGCACTGCTCCAACACGCATGGATGGGTGCTGAGGTGCAGGGAGGTGGGTCTGGCACAGCACCCTGCAACCCTCCTGTGGATATGTCAGTGGGGGACTGGGGAGACAATTGGACAGAAAATAATCACGGATTAACAAATAGCACAACCACCCTGAGGCTTGGGAGATACTCGATGGCAGGAGCTGCCCAGCCAGGAGATGCTGCTGGGCTTCCTGTCCCCTCCTCTGGCACGGGGTGCACAAGAGCAAACACTGCTCTGCTCCAGCTCAGCTCCTCCCCAGGACAGCTCTGCAGCCTCCCAGCCACTTGCAGAGCCCAAACACAGAAGGCTCCAGGTCACTGCTGGGGCCCAGGGCGTGGGGGGCAGTGCCACAGCCCCGTGGCCCCAGCCCCTTCCAGCTCGGGACACTTTGTGCACTGCAGACCAGCCTGAACACGCCCCAGCAGCCCCAGGATGCCCAACTTCAGCCACAGAGTTTATTGTTTAGTAGGAGCTCACCACACCAGCAAGCCAGGACAAGGGGGATGGTACATGAATACAGATGTGGAGGAGTTACACAGACAGATTTGTACAGCTTTTGTACAGAGGAAGAAAATGAATCAAATAACAAAATAGACATTAGCAGTCAAACATTTTTTTGTCTTTTTTTTTTGTATCATACTAACAAAATCTGATAGCCAAAAAATGACTAAGCTACAAAATTGTAATACATACTGTATGGGTAAAAGGTTATCATCCATTTATACATCTAGTATCATCTTTTTTCTGGTAACTTACAGGAGGCCTATAGGATCTTAGTGTATTAATAACTCCCTACAGATAGTGCTGAGCTGCTAAAGCTGCTGAATAACGGAGTATTGGAATTCTCATTAAGACTTTTACAGTGCCATTTGCATTGTTTTGTTTAATGAAACCCTTATGCATCTCTACTGCAAGTCAGAGGAGCTGCTGGTGGCTGGGGGGAGGCAGGAGCTGTAAGGCCTTGGCTGGCAGCTTGGCACCTGTCATTGCAGAGCTGGAACACCCAGGCAGCTTGGTACCATCCTTCCACAGGGCACCAGCACGGTGCTGCCCTTGCTCCAGCTCTCTGGATGCTGCAGGAGGGATAAAGCTGACATTCCCAAGCAAGACTCATTCTTTTTCCCCTTTGGTCTTAAGAAATAGAGAAGAAATCCCTCCCCACTAAGTAGTCTCCATCCCAAAGGTTGTTTTTGCAGTGGGTAAGGGCTCAGCTCTCAGCAGAACAGCATCACTGACTGTCAGGGCAGCGCTGCTGGCTCTGGGGCTGCTCCTTCCCTCGGAGCCCAGCTGTGTCACCTCCTGCTCCCCAGCCTGCAGCCCCGCTCAGGACCCACCTGCAGGTGCAAAACCAGCATGGCATTCATTCCCAGGCTGGGGAAAGCACAGCCCTCCCTTAGCAGCTCCCAGGGATCGAGGTAAGAGCAAGGCTGAAGCCAAAAGGGGGAGTGAAGGCACAAACAGGAACCAGCCCGGATCAACAACAGGACAAGGGGACATCATCACTGCTCCAGGGGCCCAAACTCCCCCAAAGAACCAAGCCAGCAGGACCAAGGATTGTGAAGCACTTTATACACCACCACATAGGTAAAAATAGCACTTAAAGTTACAAATAAATAGAGGGGATGGGGAATCTCCCCCTTGTCCTTTCCAAGTTTGTCCCTAGTGTGGTCTCTTACCACCTCAGGAGGGCAGCCAGAGGCTGGTGCTAATTTTGGAGAGGGAGGAAGTGAGTGAGTGCAATCCCTCCTTACACAGGGCTGAGCTGAAGCCCATGTGAGCACACAAATATCCTGGCATGGTGGATGGTCCTACTTGGGAGCAGCTCCCATGGACCTGCACCCCAGTGGGTGGGGGGCTTCAACCCTTCAACCACAGAGCCTGCACAGAGAGCCAAGCAGTGCCAACAGCTCCTGGCTGATCCTCAGGGACCAGCACAGTCACTTACAGCCAGAGAAAACCATCAGCACTCACTCTGAACCTGCTCTGAACCCCTCTGTTGCTGTTCTGCATTGTCTCCTGAGCTGAACAGGAGAAGCCCCAGCTCTGAGCTGCTCTCAGGGGATGATCCCTGGGAAGAGGCAGGAGCCAGAGACTCTTCCAGCCTGGCAACTTTGGATCTGATCAACAGAACCATGGTTCCCATGGGGACTCCAGGGGATCCCACTCTGTGCAGAGCCAAAGGGAGGTGGAAAACAGAGATATCTCTGCTGCAGGTGAAGGCAGCTGGTCACAAGTCACTAGAAGACCCAAACAGGAAAATAAGTTACAAACCAGAATGGGGCCTCCCTCTTGCAGGTGCCCAGGGAAGCCCACAGGGTCTGCAGACATGACTTCAGAGACCATCCAGCCAACAGGAGCATTTTGGGAAACATCAGCCCTAAATTCTTAAAACCAGCAGTGAGGTATTCACTACTGAGAGCTGTAACAAACAAAACCTCCCCATGGGACTTCCCAAAATCACTTAGAAGATGAATACTCAACCAGGAGGGTTTTGGAGACCACTCCTACAATCCCTTGGGAAACTCCCAGAGCTAGGCAGAGATGTGACAATCATCCTGGTGATTTTTAAGATCTTAAGAAACACTTCTACCAGGCAGGATGGAATCCTACATGAATTATTTCTGCCTCCTGCTACCACAAGCAGATTTCTTCTGCTGTGATTTCTGACCTGTTTTACTTCCCCTTCCTCTCCCATCCTCCTCTGGAGGACAGGAGATCACCAATCCTGCATCAGGTGAGAAAGGTCAAGTGTTCAGTGTCCTCCTCATGGCAAAATTACAGTCCTGAAGCTCAAGTCTTTCCCAGGCTGCTTCTGGCTGCTCATCCTTCAAAGAAGCAGGAGTCTGGCAACCCACTAAGAAAAAGTGACACAACTTTATGGCAAATCAGGGCAAAAACCAACAGAGCTGATGTGCCCTCGTGTTCACCTGCTGGGGGTCTGGCTCAGATCTCCTCTCCCATCTTGTCCCTGCACTGATGTCCCATCATAGCACCAGAAGCCTGGAGGAGGTGGCACGAACTGGGAGAAGCCTGGAAAAATATTGCTGTGACTGTTCCCTGTGCTGCTGGAGAGTGACCCTGACCTGGGCCCTTTCACACCTTGAAGAGCACATTGTCACCTTCCTCTGCCCTATTATCACCTGGGAGCTGGGGTGCAAAGTTGGAGTAAAGCCTTGGGAAGAAGGAAGAGTGGGCTCTGCTCTTGGATTGCCTCTGCTCCAAACACTCACACCATGCACAGAGGATTGCTGAAGCCATCAGAGTCAGGCTCACAGCAGTGCCTCCACCTCATCCATCTCGGGCAGCAGGGGATGGGCATCTCACTGGAGAGCCAAGGAGAGCTCTGGGAAGCACCAGGAATCACAGTGAGCTGTTAAATTGGACAGGCAAAGAGGGAACCTTTTGTTCAATGTATCTGTCCCACACTGAGTGCCCCAACACGGAGCTCCAAGGCCAGCAATGCTGAGATCCAGCACCTGTGGAGTCCTGAGCTCAAAACAGAGCCCAGGAGAGAGGGGGGCCAAGCTGGACAGATGGCCATGGCACAGGACTCCAGCAGGGCTGCTCAGAGATCCCACTGCAGGAAAAAGGGCCAACTACACCCAGGCAAGGTGTGCCTGACCCCAAACTCAGAGCCACCACAGCTTCTTCCCCAAATGGCAGGGGAGAACAAAATAAATATCCCTCTGAAACTGGGTTATTTCCCAGGACATGCTATAATACAAGAACTAAGTGCAGGTTCTGCTCTAAAACAGTGATGTCTTCTGAAAGGGAGGAGGGGAACACGTCCCCAAAGCTCACATCATCAGCCCAGCAGGTTTCACTCACTGGTGCAGGTGCTCAGGGTGTGTGGGAGAGAAGGGACAGACCCCGTGGGAAGGGTGCAGCCTATGGGCACATGCTTTGAACACCAGAGGAAATCCCTCTGCAGCTCCTGTGGGGTTGCTGGCACCCACTGACACTTGAGCCACAGGTCAGGGCAGCTGTCATCCAAACCACGTCAGCTGGTGGGACAAGGGCAGCTCAAACAATACAAATTCCACAGTCAAAACCAATACAAGTAAGAAACCAAACCCAGAGAGGTCTTTCTTCTCCCTCCTGGAACAATGGCTGTCTTGGAAAACTGGACTCTGGGATTGTCCTGATTACATCAGTTAGTACATTATAAACATTGTCCTGCTGCAAAGTGAAAATACTGTGTGTGGTCTTTTGGAGGTGCTAAAGCCAGATGTGGTGTTGTTTTTCCTGACTGTGCAGAGGAGCTGATACTGGCGTGAAATGATCCTTTCCACCTCTTCTCTATCAGAGCTTCTCCTGGAAAAAAACAGAACTTGTTAGGCAAAAGCACAGAGGCTTTTTTGGGAAGCACAGAGGGGTTTTTTTTGGAAAAGGTGTGGAGTAGAATGCCCACTGCTCTGCCCAGAATGGGTGGATGAAGTTCTGCTGTGGGAGGCCAGGACAGCATGTCCCACAAATGCCACCCATGCAGAAGGGACAGCAGGGAGCTGAGCAGGCTCCACAGGAGCAGTGTGACACAGCACTGACCCAGGAGGCTGTGGGGAAGCTCCCTTGGCACTGCCCCTCTCTGTGTGCCCCTCCCCACCACCTTGCCCATGGCTTCAGGGGGTTTCTAGTGGGGTTCCCACCACACCTGGGAACTGGAGCTGTGCACAGCCTCTTGCTTTTGCTGTGGGAATGACACAGTCAAGCTGTGCTGGCAGAACTACCCCCAGCCAAGTGCTGTCCCCACCACAGCAGGCAAGGAACCACACAAAGCAGATTACTGTTTTAAATGAGACTCTGCTCAAAACTTACCTCTTGCTTGTGGGATTTGTCCTGCTGGTGAATCCCATTAGCAGACCCAGAATTTCCAACAGTCTGCAATGGAAAACAGACAACACTTCCTGAAGAGGGACACAGATCCTGGTGGTTTTGCTTACAAGCACTGAAATCTGGCAAGACTGCCCTGTCCTTCCTTAGCTGCCCGCTCCACACAAGGAAAGGAGGGTGCAAAAACCCCACCCCACTTCTGGGAAGACTCTTCCTGCCCTCTGCACCCTGGCTCCATCCCCATGTGCCAGACTGCATCCCTCCCAGCCACCAAACATCCCCCAAGCTCCTCGTGGACACAGACCCACATTCACCCTAGCTCTTAAATACCAAAAAACCAAATCCAGCCAAGGGCAGTGTTAGCTGCAAAGCAGAGCTTGCTGAACATCCAGCACTGAAAAGGACATTTGCCATTCCCCATTTCCCATCTCCAGGGACAAGTCTGGCAACCAAGACAGGCTGTTCTATCTTTAAAAAGCACAAGAACTTTTAAACATTTGTAATGTTTCTCTAACAGAGTAGTATGGAGCCCTTCAGCTTCCCAATGGCAGTAGAGCCAGCACAAGTAAGAGAAGAAAGCTGCAGCCTGAAGCCCCAGCATTCCCAGTGGAGTGGGAATGGAATTCCCAGTGGAATGGATCTTGGCAATCAGAGTCACATTTGCTGGTGAACTGCTGATGGCATTATGGGGAGACAAGACTGCAGGATCTAAGAGCCTCAGTTTCCATCCTCACTGGAACCACAGAGGTGCAGAATCAACCCCACGGGACAGAGGTTTAGCTTGATCACAAAAACCAGGCAGAAATTCAAACTAAGCTCTGATAAGAGACTGAGCTGTTTGCCAGGCAGTGGAGCCTACCTGGATGGCAAGAAGAGTGCTGCTGCCAGAGCTCAGCACGCCCCACCCTGCCTGCAGCCCACCCAGTCTGGGCACTGACCAGCTGCTACCAAAAACCAGGCTTGGAGTTTGGTCTGGGAACATCTATTGCCATCTGTATGGCAGTTGTCTGGTGTCAAGTGGGCAATTCTCCTTATCTCTCTCAGAGTGATCATAATCACTCCTCCCTTGGGAGGGGACATCTGCTGATAAGAGGCCATTGAATGTCCCTGCATGGCTGATAAGAATGGCAGCATCCCATTGTGAGATGCTCCGCCCAGAGGGAGGAGCCAAGCATTCCTACCCAGATATAACCTGGAGATTCTGACACACCAGCACAGCTCTTCTGCACTGGACTTCCCAGAGAAACAGCAGCTGCCTCTCCTTCCACAGATTTTTGGAGGAAGACTGCACCCTTTCCTACAGGACCCCCCTGCTCCAACAGAACCACCCCTGACACTCCAGGAGGACTGCAGCCCCTTTTCCAACTGGACTGCTGCCAACACCCTGACCCACAGGGTGTCAGGTTGAGTTCTGACTCTGTCAGTGTTGTTCTGGTGTATTGCATTGTTTTATTTTATCCTTTTATTTTTTTTTCCTGTCCCCATTAAAGAACTGTTATTTCCTGCTCCCATATTTTTGCCTGAGAACCCCTTATTTAAAATTCATAGCAATTTGGAGGGGTGGGGAGGGTTTGCATTCTCCATTTCAGGGGAGGCTCCTGCCTTCCTTAGCAGGCACCTGTCTTTCCAAACCAAGACAACTCTCCATCCATCAGAGTTTTTGCATGCCTGCCAAAAGATGGGGAGTTCAGCAAGAGCCTCAAGCGCTGGCATTGTGCAGTGTGACACCTGATCCTGGCTCCTGGGTGAAGGAATCACGTTCAGAGAACGTGAATGCCACGGATGAGGGCCAAGCCGCCCTGTTTGCTGACGCCGTACCTGTGTTTTCTCAGAGGAGAGGCGCATGGCTTCCATGAGCTTCTCCATCTGGTGTCCCTGCTCCAGGGCGTTGCGCAGCACGTCCTCGGTGCTGACCAGCCGGTGCTGCAGCCGGATCACCTCGGACTCCGAGGAGGGGTCGATCAGCGAGAACCGCCGCTGCTCCGGCGCCGCCTTCTCCTTGTCCTGGGGCAGCCAAGGGAAGAGGGGACATTGTCAGAGCCTGAATGAGGGATGTGGCACTCCAGGGGCTCTCCAAAATTCAGTTTATTCCATCCAAGGTGTTACAGCAGCCCAGGGTGGTGGGTGGCAGAGCTGTGCCCACAGCTGTCAGCTCCAGCAGGCAGGCCTGGAGACCCTTTGGTTTTGGTTACAGTGCATTAGAGACTTTTCTTTGCTGAGCATCTCAATACAGCAGAACCAATCTATCCCTTAACTGTTACCTATAGCCCATCATAACTACTGTCATTACCATATCCATGTTACTGCTCTCCAATCACTGTAGTCAGTACATTTCAGTTTAAGCCAGAAGTTGTTTTTCACTTTTCTTGCAGTGGAAAATTCTGAGACCTTATTTCTACTTGTCACATTTGCTGCCTTGTTTGCCTGTGCTCTCTTTCTGCTTGGTAAAAACATCTTCTTGTTTGGGGTGGGTTTATCCTTTGCTCTAAGCCATAAAACCCCTTCTAACTCACACACCCTTTGCCTCCTTGGTTATCAGGTGAGACTGGCTCAGCAATTCTTTTCTTCTCTATCAAAACTTGCTTCCATCTCTATTCCTTCTTCAGATTCTACATTCAAAAATCTTTCTGCTAAGCACACATATCTGTGAGACTTTCCTGTCACACTTTCATCCTTCCCAACAGGAGATGTTACAGAAAAACCAAGTATTGCCAGCTGGGGGCTGTGCACAAATCACCAGCAGGACGGGACTGCTGGGGAACATGCCTTGAGCTGTTTTATTTTCCAGCATCACTCTCATTACATGGTTATGACAATGGGAAGATGCCACCAGCTCACACCCCAGGCAGCAGACCAAGAACTCAATTTTACAACTAATTTTAAAAGTTTTTTTTACCAATTGTGGAAACCCAGGGCACTGGGAATATTTCTCTGTCTGCTCTGGGGTTCCCTGAGCCGCAGGGGAGCACTGACTGTGACCCTCATCCATGGAGAAAGTTTCCTAAACTTCAAGATAAACTAGAATCTACAAAAGTGCGAAACAGATTATAGAGAGCAGTGTATGTGCATCATTTGGTGAGAAATTTAGGTTTTGGGATTTTTAGTATGTTGTGGATGGAAGCAAGATGGAGGGCACAGGGTGTCATCCTGGGCTTCTTCCTCATGCTTCTTCTTCCTCCTTCTTCATGGGTTTGGGTGGCATTTTGTAATTGGGTGGAAAAATACACATTGTGGGCTCTGTGGGATCAGTTATTGGGTTAAAAGGGAAAACAATCTAGGTGTCAATTCTTAATTGGACAGTTTAGTCTTAAAAGACCTTGGAACAAGAGATTGTTGGCCATTTTTGTGGTGCCTTCTAATGAAAAGCTGCAGAACTCATGGTTGTGAGACTCATGGTTGTTTTACTGATAAGAAATAATAAACACCTGAGTCCAAAAATGAACTACTGTCTCAAATGCCTTCAATCCAGACCCAAAGAAACCCACAATGGTACCACCACAACCAATCTCACAAAGCAAAAGCACACTGAGAGTAGTTCTATCCAACCACTATAAGCACAGGCACCTCTGGTTAAACAATGCTTGCTTATTTCAAATGCAATACCTGCTTGTGAGCCTTCAAACACAATGCACAGAGCTCCATTATTGAGCTTAGAACTCCCTAATATCTCACTAGATAAACTTTTCTGCAGCTTAGGGAGTTATTCTAGACAAGCATTAATACACAGACCATTGTTCTGTTTGTCCTTACTTTTCTACTGCTTACATAATTTTTCTGCTGACCAATCTCATGGCTACTGCTTAATTCTGCTGTCTCTGAAGCCTGCCTTTTACAGCTTTCCCAAAACCCTCTGATTTAAGCATTCCCACACCAAGAGCTGCAGAAACTCAAGGTAGAAATCCATATAATGCCTAGAACCACTCTGCAATTTCAGCAGCAGATGGGGGCAGAGCACAGCTCGGATCAAGCAGCCAGGAGCAGCTCCAGTTTGTTCCCAGCAGTTCAAATCAATTATTCCCATCTCAGCCACTGGAGGACGTTGAAGTACACGGGAATTTGAGGACACTGCTTATTCTTGGATCAGAGAATCTGTAAAACACGTGGGGCAGCTGAACGACCTTCAGTTCCTCCCACAAACTGCAGCCCTATTTAAGCATGGATCTAAAACCTGAGTGAACAGAAAAACACTGGGGAAGGACACAGCAGGCTACAGCTTCCTGACGAGGGGAAGCAGAGAGGCACACACTGAGCTCTGCTCTCTCTGACCAGGGACAGCACCCAGGGCATGGCTGGAGCTGTGCCAGGGGAGGTCCAGCTCGGATATCAGGAAAGGTTCTTCCCCCAGAGGGTGCTGGGCACTGCCCTGAGGCTGCCAGACCTCCAGGAGGGTTTGGACAATGTTCCCAGGCAGATGTGATTGTTGGGGTGTCCTGAGCAGGGCCAGGAGTTGAACCTGATGATCCCTGTGGCTTTTCCAGCTGGGATATTGTGTGATATATGAGATGTGGATATCTCTGCTGCTGAGCTCAGTCACTGTCAAGAGAATCCCCATCAGATGCTCAGCAGCACAAAAGAAAACAAAAGGACCTGGAGCAAGAGTGAAGGGCTCAGACCCCCCCACTCCCCTCAGCAGTACAGAGCCCTCCAGCCCCTAGGCTGTGCCCAGGATTGTAAATTTATAAAAAGTTTTTAAAGGTTATATAAGGTTATACAGAAGGTATATAAGGTTACCTTATATACTTCACTATACAGAACAAATAATAAACAAAACCATCAAAAAAAGCTTTTTCTATCCAAGAGAGAGGGGGAAATGCAGGAAATAAATACTACAAATAAAACGTGATAAAAGATAAAAATAATAAAACTAAATAAGAAACTAATAAAACAAAATAAAAAACTAATAAAATAAAAAACTAATAAAACAAAGTACAAATAAAGCTAAATACTTTACAAAAGTAGAACTATAAAACATACATTGTAGTGGGACCCACGAAAGACAGTTTTAAATAATTAAGACATCTACAGCATGATGTAACAAAAAACTAATAAACCAAGAAACACTTATAGTGCACTGTAATTTAAAAATAATTAACTTCTTATTGTAATAGCATAAATTATAACATCTATATTATCTCACCCTTCTCATAAAACTAAAAATAAAACTTTTAAAAACCCCTCTTAGCTACCCCATCTCTGGCTCAGGAAATGGGACTTAACCAAACACAAATCCCAAAAATCCTAGCTTTTTCTTCCATCTCCCACCTGGGCTGAATGGCAATTGTTATCACCTACAACCCTAAACTTAGCCTCCTCAACTTCTACCTGTACTCTATAATAACTGCAACTGCCCTCCTCACTCTCAACTCAATTAAAGTACTAAAACTATCTACCCTAATACTTCATGGACTAAAATCCCCTCACTAAATGCAATACTACTTCTAACCCTACTTTCCCTTGCAGGACTCCCTCCCCTAACAGGATTTCTACCCCAATGACTTCTTATTCAAGAACTGACTGAACAAGACAGTTCAGCCACGCTCATCTCCCTTCTCTCCCTGCTGAGTCTGTTCTTCTGCCCTTGCCTTGCACACTGCACAACAATTACACTCTCCCCACACCCCACAAAAACAATGATGCACCAACCAACATCCTAATTGCTGTCCTAACCACCATATCTGTCATCCTCCTTCCCATCTCCCCCATTGTCCAAGAAATTTAGGATCACTTAACCCGAAGGCCTTCAAAGCCTTGAACAAGAGTTGAACCCTCTTGGTTTCTGCTAAAGTCCGCAGGCTACTACCCTGCATCCCCTGGATGAACTCAGGAGCTTTAATTAAGCCAGGACATCCCCTGCATGCAGCTCAGGTGCTTTAATTAAGCCAGGACATCCCCTGAATTCAGCTCAGGTGCTTTAATAAGCTAGGACATCCCTTGGATGCAGCTCAGGTGCTTTAATTAAGCTAGGACATCCTCTGAATGCAGCTCAGGTGCTTTAATTAAGCCAGGACATCCCCTGAATTCAGCTCAGGTGCTTTAATTAAGCCAGGACCTTCCAGTTTACTGGACAGATGTGCTTGAATCCCATGACACCATCACTAACAGCCACGTGCCCAAACCAACAGGCCCAAGGTACATAACCAATGCACATTGAGTGCCCTCACCAGCACCACCAGTTTCTCCCGCAGCCCCTTGATGTCATCCTTGAGCTTCTGCTCCTTCAGCCTCCACTCAGCCTTGTGCACCTCGCGGCTGAGGTCGCGCTCCGGCCCCGGCGAGTGCCGGTTCGCCTCCAGCAGCAGCGCCCGCAGCTCGTTCAGGCTCCTGGGGGCACAAACACCAGTCACTTCTGGGTTTAAAATGTCACAAGTTCAACAGTCATGAAATGGTTGTAAAAATTGGAACGAGAATTAGAGCAGTAAGAATTTGTCTCGGGGCTCTAGCTGGTCACAGTGACCCCGAGATGAGTTGGAAAGTCTCTTTTCCCAGCCTGGCGGTCGAAGAAAGAGTCACAGCTCTTCAGTTTCGTTTATTGTTCCTTATCTATAAAATTCATTCTCCTGTCCTGCCAAGGTCCACTCAGCAGGACAGACAGAGGCACTCTGCCTGCTCCTGGAGCAGTGTTCTGTCTTTACAATTACTTCCCAATACCCATCACCTATGTTAGACAGTGAGCTTCTACTCTAAACCAATCTAAACGTGCCACCATCACAGCAGAAGATGGAGGCCAAGTAGAAGAAGGAGAAAGGCTGGACATGCCCAGATTCCTCCATCTTGCCCCCTGAACCCCCATTCTAAAAACCCCCAAAAAATCTATTTTTCACCCCGTGATAAATTCACTATAATTCTACTTAAACTCTCTTGACTTGTAATCCTTCATATAAATTATTCATATAATTGTTTTTTTCAAGGGCTAAATCAAAGGCACAGGGGTCTTGGGCTCTGTGCCAAGGTCTCTGAGCCCCCTGGGCAGGGGCTCGAGCCCTCCAGGGCAGCCAGAGGAATTTCCTGGGTTCCCACAAGTTTGGGCAGTCAGACTTAGGACAAAAAAAGCAAAGATTTACGGATGTTGGGATGCTTTCCTCTTGAAAGCAGGGCTTGCTAACAGAGGATTAACCCTTAAAAGCAATAGCCTGTTGCATATTCATACATCTCATACATGATTCAAACATTATTTTCAAACAAAGGGTGTTTTCTGGTTATTGTCATCTTCCCCCCCTTCATCTTGTCAATCATGGTCAGACTCCATGGAGTCTGCAAGGAGAATGGTTCTTCACCATAAGGAGGCAACAATTCGTCTCTTTGGGATTTTAGTGTCTTGTTGCTGTTATCTCCGTGCAAAGAATTTCTTGATTATCTCATCCCTTTCTTGAGCTAGTTAAAAAGTATCTTACATAGCACAGCTTCTATTTTAACATTATGTTATAACCTAAAACTCTATTTAACACACTACTTAAGGGAATTAATACAGCACAACTTTCTAACATAGCACATATAATATTTGTGAAAAACCAATCATATAATACAGATTTTTCACATGCAAGCAGCAGCAGGAAGAGATGAAGACATTCCCAGAGCCCACACACCACTGAAGCCCTGCTGTGCTTCCTCTCACCTTTCCTACAGACCCAAAGAAAGGCCAGTGGACAAATCTGACCCAGCTCCCACCACTCTTTTCTTGCCCCCCTTTGCCAGCTCTGAGACTGGCATCTGCACAGGCACTGCTTGAGCTTGGCTGGCCTGGAGTGACTTCATTCAGCATCTCCTCTGAGCTGCCTTGCAGCTCCTGGCAAGCAGTGAAAGGGCAGAGCCTTTTGAGAATTCACAGCCTCTAACTCCAACCAAATTCAAGATGTGGGCTGGATTCCAACAGTGCAGCCCCACATTTCCTCTGGTGGTCATCACAGCAGCCGAAGGAACATGAATATTCACAGGGCCCCTCTGTCTGCAGCTCTGTCCTCCAGACCTGCACACTGACCTCTCCTTCTTGAGCAGCTCCTGGCTGATCAGCACCAGCTGCCCTGAGGCATCATGTGTTTTCTTGGTCAAGGCTTCCAGTTCTCCTTCCAACCTCTTCTTTTCTTTGAGCACCGAATCTGCCTTCTTTTCTGCTGTTTTGCATTTGTTTTCCAAAGCTATGAGAAGCAGAGGATTCAAGAGAAGAAAGGTCACTTAGTCCTTTATTATATCCCCGCTTTTTGCCTTTTCCCAATTCCTGCTCCTAAAAGCACAGACATAATTAACTCTTGACTGGCTGTAGTTAAGGGGACACATTAGCTTTACACATAAACAAGCCCAAACCCTCCCTCACAGGACACCAATATCTGCTGCAGTTTGTGCTTGATTTCTGAATTAATTTTTACCAGCAACAGCCATTCAAAAACCAGCAGCATCGTGTTTTACATCAGCTCTGGGCTCTTGTCCAACACCAGGCTGCAGGACAAGCAGGGAAACATTTCATTCCCACCAACACTGTATTAGGGAAACTTACCACTTACTTGGGCCCTTAGAGTTTCAGTCTGGGTCACCAGGGATGACACCTCTTTGTCTCTTTTACTCAGCTTGTCCTGGAGGTCTGTGGGGGAGTGAAAAGACAGGGATGAGAGGGTTGGAAAATGCTCTGTGCAAACTGGGAAGGTGCCAGGTGCACAGCACGGGCCAGGGTCCAGTGGCACCACGGTGGTACAGCCCTGCTGGCAGAGGGACACTGCATCCCACCACCCTGGGAGCTGGGGGGACTCTGGGAAGTTGTATCAGACAGGGTCAGGAAAGCAACCTCAAAGGAGGAGGGGAAAAAGGCAATAAAACATTAATTTAAAAAAAAAAAAAAACAACAACAAAAGGAGGAGGGGGAAAAAGGCAATAAAATATTAATTAAAAAAAAAAAAAAACCAAAAGGAACTTTCAGCACATGTCTTTGTGTCACCTCCTACAGTGGGAGGCAGTGACTGTTTCAACAGACATGTTTTCTGGAACAGATGAATTTCCATGCTCAGAGCTGTAGATCTGAAGTCTGATGCTTTTGTGGGTCAAATCTGACCTGGTTGTTTTCAGAACATCTTTCTGGGGTTTACTCAGTGTGGAAACAACGCACACATGGACTGAGTGGCCATTCAGAGCAGTGGCTGCTGGATCTAATGAAAGGCAGGAATTACCTGTCAGTCAGCAAACAATTTGGTGCAGAAACACAGAAAAATTTGGTTTGGAAAGGAACCTAAAGACCTTGTTCCCCACCCCAGCTTTGGGCAGGGACACCTTCCACTGTCCCAGGCTGCTCCAAGCCCTGTCCAACCTGTGCCTGGGCACTTGCAGGGATGGGGCATAACCTGAATGTTCCACAGAATCCCAGATCTGCAAAGACAGACAAGGCTGGTGGACAATGCCTGGCTTGCACTGAGGGCGATGGAAACAGGACAAAATACCTCTGAATCCAGCTCTGCTATTGCTCAGACTCACAGCTCACCCTCTGAGAGGGGGCTGGGTGCAGTTCAGGTTGAAATGCACTTTATACAAGTTTCCTGAGTGTTCAAGTCTCACATTTTGCTAAAAGGATGGATTTGATTTATAGTGAGCTGAATAAAAAGTAACTATCATTATTTGAAACCAGTCACATTAATACCTACCATTATCACTCCTCTCCTGTGAGCAAATAACATTTAAGGTCTGATTTTTACCTGCTGTATAAATCAGTGATGGGATGGAAATGCACCTGTTTCCCCAGATTTGTCTCCAACCTGCACCACCTGCATGGAGAGTATCTAACACAGGTAAAAACATCCACCCCTGCATATGCTCAGCTTGATTAGAAGGAAAACTCAAATCCAGACAACAAATGTCATTTGGCAAATTCTGACAGATGAAATGTCCTCCTAAACCCTTGTGTTTCTGTTAAATTTAAGTAAGTTGGCAAACTAGGAAAAAGAGAGCTACAGAATGAAAAAAAAAAGTAAATCTGATTCTAAAGAAAACAGATTTAAAAAGAAATTGATGACAGCAGGTTAATGAAAAAAATATATATACTGTGATATCCCAGAAAACTTTCTATTTTTCATTTTGTTTCAATTCCTTCAAGGCTAGTTTCTTCTTTTTCTAAATGAACATTAACAAACAGCCATCCCTGCAAGAGCAGAAAGTTGGAAGAAGGGAAGGTGTACGAGTGACTAGGACAGGGTAAAAATAACAGCTTCATACCTTCCATAGTCTGCTTCATCTTTATCTTTTCTTCTGAAATATCATTAGTCTCAATCATCTGGAATAAATGTAAAATGTAAGATATCAACTAACCCTCTACCCAAAGATAAGCAGAAGTTAACAACCACAAAGCCCCATCCAGAGCAGAAGGTATCCCACGTCTAGGATGTTTTACATCCTTCCCAAGAGGGAAATTTTTTGAGGAGCCACTTGTCCAGCTGGGCCCTGCTGAGGCTGAGCAGAGTGCCCAGGCACAGCCCCCAGGTGAGCAGACCTACAGATTCACCCAGGAGGGAGCAGAGCTCGAGTTCTGCCCCAGGCTCTGGTCCAGCCCTGCTCACACAGAGGGCAGGAGGAGCTGCTGTCCCTCACACCAGGCACCTCTGGGCAATCTCAGCAAACACCCCACTGCAAACACCCCACTGCAGGCAGCTGGACACCTACCAGTCAGCAAGCTCCTCAGCTTCTGCAGAGCCCAGCCGTGCCCAAAGTTATAAAAACAGCAATTTATTAGAGAACTAATGCGCGCATAAAAATAATAACGCAGCAAATGCCGTGCCCGTGCAGGGGGTTCTGCTTTTCCCCCACACTCTTTTCTTTATTGCAGTGAAAATCCAGACACTACAGAGCTTCCAGTGCCGAGCTTTCTGTGGCAGAGGCCACAGCTGAGCCCCTCCTCACATGTCCTCCCATCCAGCAGCCTTTGCTGGGACCAGGTCAGTTCTCTGAACTCTGGGCTGTGGGACAAGTCAAACAGAAGCAGGAGAACCCCCAGAGGGGAAATATGCTTCCTGATGCACTTTTGGTATGGAAAAAAACTATTAAAGTGCTGCTGGGAAGCAGTTGTGGCTCTCCCTTGAAGGTCTAGGACAGGCTGTCACAAGACACCTTTGCTTGTTTGAAACACTTGGACAGTGAATACTGCAGCCACTTTAAATTAACTAAGACAATTTTAAATAGAACTTGCCCCATGATAATCAAAGGCTTTCACCCATGCATTTCTTCCCATATTCTGATTTTAATTGACACACAGTTAAAATAATTACTTCAAGACTTCCCTGGTTCTAATCCAGTGTCAATATCCCCCAGAGCCCTTCCATTTATCTAAAGGGCTCTGGAACAAGGCTCCAGCCTCTTCTTTTCCATGCATTCCTGTTTGAATATTGGCTATAAAGTGTTACATGTGGTAATAACAACCCCCTTTTCCCAGGGTCCTGGCTGTACTTATTGTTCCCAACTGTCCTTACTAGATGAAACCTCCTGGAGAGGTTCAACCCTTCAGACACTGTTAATGCTGGAGATTTCCTCCTTGGCCTTTGCCTCTGCTGTCCTCAGTGTGCCTGTTTCCAAGGTGTGGAGTTCTGGCTTGGATAACACGGGCTTGACTTTGCTCCCTGGAGGTGCAGCTGCTTTCAGTGGGGCTGTTCACATTGGGGAATTAAACACAGGCACTGAGTTCACAGCATTGGCATCTCTGTCTGGAACAGGAACTTCCTCACCAGTGAATTTTCAACACAGTATTCTTAAAATGTGCCCATTCTACAGCTTATTCTAATTTTCTGCATCCCCACAGGATGCGAATTGGGTTTTTCCTCATTTCTCATGCAAAATCCAAAGAGGGGCCCAGCCCCCCATGAGCAGCAATCTCCCTGCTCACTGCAGTGCAGAACCAGCCACAATCCCTTGTGCCACACACCATGGCAGGGTGATGCATCCTGTGGCAAATAGTCAAACAAAACCAAAAAAAAAAAAGGATGACTTGGACACAAAGGCCTCAGCAAATTGACCCCTCCATATTACTGCTCTTATTTCAGCCCTCCCTGGTCTCATGCTCAGTCAGGCCTGGTGCCATTCTGACCCTTGCTGGCAGCTTTTCCACTCTGGCCCTCAACACCAGCATTTCCCTGTCTCCCACACGTGCTGTGAAGCCCCAGCCCATCCCACAGTGCAGCCATTCCCTGCACCTCTCTTGCTCCAGGTGCTGAGCAAGGCTGACTCTTTTTCCACCCTATCCCCCTGGCACCCCCAAAGAGCCTTGCCCAGCAGCACACCAAGGCTGCTGCAGCTCCTTGCAGGAATTTACTGGAGAATCAATTCAACTGCATTGCAGGGATGATGGTTTCCCAGCTCAGAGCTGGCTCAGCATGAGAGCCCACCCTGACAAACCATGGCAGCCCTAGCCTGCTGCCACAGCAGCCTCCAAACCCAGGTGTGGCCCCACTTGCTCCTTTTCCTAATTGTCCCACTGGCTTTCTGGAGTGGAATGACACCTTCAGCCTGGAGATGCAGTGCAGAAAGAGCCCTGTTAGTGGGAGAAAAAAACATCCAGATATTTGAAGCCTCAGAAAACTGCACAAGGCAGTGGCTGACGAGTTACCAACAGTGATAATGAACAGCAAAATGACCCCCAAGTCATACATTTGCATGCTGAGAAGGATGCAGGGCCTCCATGGACTGCAGCTTGTTCTCTAAGACAAGCACTTTTTCCTGCAATCTTTGGATTTCCTGTTTGCTGTGGGCTTCTGTTTTCTGTAGTGTTTCATAGTCCAACATCTTCTTTTCAGCCAAAGATATCTGCTCTTTCAAGAAAGCTATTGCTTCTGTCTGATCTGTGTATTCCCCATGAAGTTTCTCCAGTTCATGCACCCTCAGCTCAGCATCTCGACACTTGTCCTTCACATCCTGGAGCTCAAGAAGGTGCTGACTGCTTTTGGTTTCCAGTTGCATTTTCCAGTTGCTGTTGCTTTTTTCCACTTCATCCAAAGCCTCCTGCAGCTTCAGCTTGAGGCTCTCTTTCTCCTTTATATGGACAGCTGTCTCGATGTCGTGCTTTGCTTTCAGGTTCTCCAACTCGAGCTGGTGCTCCAGCTTTATGCTCTCCACCACTGCCTTCAGCTCCACAATCTCCTTGTGCTGGGTGTCAGGGCCCGAGTTGAGCGTGGCTTTCAGGTCCTCCAGAGACTTCTGGTGGTCAGAAGCCAACGTGTCCAACTTGGACTTCCAGTTGTCCATGAGCCCCATGTTCTCGTTCGTGGCCTGCTGAACTTTCTGCTTCAGGTCCACGATCTCCTGCGAGTACTTCTCATTGACGGACTTGAGCTTCTCCATCTCCTGCTGGTACTTCTTCAGCGTCTTCTCGTACTTCTCCTTCAGCTGGCTGCTCTCCTTCTGGTGCTCCTTGTTGGCAGAGAGCAGCTGGTCCCGCAGCCGCAGCGCCTCGGAGTGCAAGCCCAGGCTGTGCTCGGGGCTCTCCGCCTGCTGCGAGCTCTGCAGGCACTGCCGCAGCTCGTCCACCTCGCTGCGCCGCAGGCTCAGCTCCTCCTCCAGCTGCAGGATCCGGGACTGCTCCGCCACCGTGGTCAGCTGCAACACCACAAACACAAGGTCAGTGCCCCCTCCTCACCACAGCGTCCCCCCAGCCGGCGTTCTCCGGGGGGAATAAATCCAAAGCACATCCAGGTTCCAAGGAGGAGGTGGAGAATGCCCTCCCACTTGAGCACAGTTTTGTACCAGGGCAGCTGTCACCCCGATTTTTTAAGATTCTCTGAGGTTTCTGATGTTTACTTTTTTGTAACGAACTTTCTCACACACTTTCTGTAAATAACTTATTGTTTTGCATTCTTTTATGGAGGAGGAGTGTCGTTATAGGACATGAAAGGACAGGAGCACACACACTGCTGCTTTTAAGGTGAAGAAAAAGGGAAGTTTATTTTCTGACTTATTGTAAATCAAAGACAACTCTGATGTTGGTGAGGGGAGAGAGAATGATGCATCTGACCCCATCATCAGAAGGCTAATGAATTACTTTGTTATACTATACTATGTACATTTAATCTAAACTGAATCTGCCGTGCACTCACTCTTGCTCACAACTGCCCAGGACTGCACTCAGCTCTGATTCTCTCATGACTGTCCCGTGACAGTCCCACACACACACACACTCATTGGCCCTGACAGGCCAAGGGAACAGCAAAACATCCTCACTGTGGGTAAACAATCTCCATATTGCATTCTGCTTTGGCACAGCAAGCGAGATAAGAATTGTGTTTTCCTTCTTCTCTGCCTGTCTCACAGCTTCTCTCTGTTCAGAGGGCATGTGAACACCACACTGACTCTTAACATTTATAGCTTTCCAAAGTGACAGTGGATTGGAGGGTGACAGTGCCGCCTCTCCAATGACACTGGACAAATTAACAGTCCATCAAATTTCTCTTCTTTTATAAAAGAATGCAAAACAATAAGTTATTTACAGGAAGTGTGTGAGAAAGTTCCTTACGAGAATGTAACATTAGAAGGCTTAGAAAAATCTTAAAAAATCAGGGCGATGGAGGAGAAATTTGAGACTGTAAGTTTGTCCATTGTCATTGGGGAGGGGGCACTTTCACCCTCCAGTCCACTGTCACTTTTAAAAAAATCTAAAAATGTTAGAGTCAGAAAATAAACTTCCCTTTTTTCACCCTGAGAGCAGCGGTGTGCACGTCGTGTTTCGTGCCCTGTAGTGACAGGCAACCAGCACTGACAACTCACAGTTATCTCTGTGCCAACTGCAGTTTATTTTTCCTAATACAAACCTCTTGCTTTCCCCAGAAAAACACCTTGGAAATAACCCTTGAAATTCACTAGGGAGCAACAGAGGTTTATGAAAAATAATGTCCTGGAAGGGCATTATGTTTCCAGACCAGGCATCTTGCCAGATGATGCACAGAGGAGATGTGACTGCACATGCAGGAATTCCACAAGCATCAAAACCAGCATTAAGCATATCATGTTTCCTTTATTGCTCAGCAATCCTCAGCCTGCAGACCTCTCTTCTGTAAAGGAATTTGTTTACCCTGGTGTAAAAGGGAAAAGGGATTTTTACATATGAGTGCTTGTTAGAGTTTATTAGCAAAGTCAAAATGACAAAGGAGGCTAGAGGATGCAAGACAATAAATCTGGCCATGGTACACATTGAGCTTAGGGGCTGTGGATCCATGTTTTGCCATCTGAATGTAACCTGGCAGGGCTGAACTCCCTACAAGCCACAGGGAGTACAGGGTGCTGCCACTATGGATGGAGAAGAGGATGAAACATTAGAAAAAGGCAAAAGAAAGAAGGAAACTGAGCCCAGCTCCAAGAGATCAATTTCCCTTCATTTCAGTTGCTATTTGCCCAGCAGCATCAGCCCAGGAGGCTGCTGGTCACTATTTCAGATGGGCACAGGGGGCTTCAGACCATCCAGACCTTTTGGAGACCCTCCCATTTGTGTTTTCTACAGCTCTCAATCCCATCACTGCTCACTGCAGCAGTTTTCTGCTTCCCACACCACACCAGCATGAAAAAGTCCTTTCCACATCTGTCTGCTTTTAGGATTCCTCTGGGCACCCTGTCCTGCTGCAGGCACAGCCAAGGATCAGAGTGGGCCCACCTGCATCCAGCAGCACCTTCCCCTTCAGATGGCAGCTCCCACAACTGGCAGGGGAGACTGGAGTGTTGATTGCAATGTTATTATTTCCTCTGACAGCCTGGGGGGGCCTCGAGGCAGAATGGATTGTGCAGGGGGTGGGTATCATTGGGATATGTTAATTGAAAAATGAATTGTAGGAGCTCACGTGTCAAGTGGTGGCGTGGGGCAGAGAAGCAAACTTAATCTGAGAAACAAGTTCCTCATAAGAGAAGCAAAGCTAGAAATCATATCATACTACTGTTTTTGGGAAAGAGAGCAAATTAAAAAAAATAAAACCAAATAAAATCAAGGAAGCTTAAGTTCAAGCCAAAATCAATCAACCCCACAAAAACCAAAAGAAAGAAACCCAAAGCAAGGCAGGATGAGCACCAGGGCAGTGCAAGCGCTGTCTGCAGGCAGGGCAGGTGAGGGTGCATTACCCTGGTGTCCTCTAATTCTCTGAGGAGTTTTTCAGCCTGTGCCTTCTCAAACAGCAGGCTCTGCTCGAGCTCCCGAATTCGGGCATGCTCCAACTGCGTCTGAGTCTGCTCACACAGAGAGAGAAAAGAACAGTGGAGAGGGGAGCAGGGCAAGGGAGAGAGAGAGAGAGAGGGAGAGAGAGAGAGAAGGCTGCAACATCATCTCCAGAGAACAAGACAAGGAAAGGCTTCACAACGGGAAGAGAATAAAAACCCAGACAGGGAGGAAAAATCCAACCAAACAGGAAACGGTCCCTATGGGATTTTACATGGTGCTGGTAGTGGCTCTTCACAAGAAAAGTGAATTTGGGATGGGAAGACATCCTTCTGCATTAGAAACCTGCTGCAGTGCCTTCCTGCATCAGCTGAAGAGGCTTCCTGAAAAGCAAAGCTCCCACCAGCACAAGGCCCTCGTGCACACAGACAAGGCAGAGATGTTGCAATGGTTCTCCACATCTTCCCTCAAGAAGAATCACAGGGTGGACTGAAAAGAGTTGGAAGTTCCCATCCTCTTTTTGCTCTGGAGACTCTGTGAGTCCTGCACTAAGTGGGGAAAAACCCCCAGGTCATTCTGTACATGGCATGTTGTAAAACAAAAAATACACTGGGCTGAAGAGACCAGGGAGATCCCAGCCTGTCCTGTGGATCAGTTTGAACAGCCTGACATGAATTTCAAAGTGACTTCTGTGCAGTAAAACTTTACTAATTTTGGCAAAAGAAATCAGAATTTTTTTGGTTGGTTGATTGGTTCTGGGATTTTTGGTTGGTTGGCTGGTGCTTTGTTTCCAAGGTTTTTTTTTTTTTTTTTTTTAACAAATGATTCAACTAAGCACAAGAATTTCCTTTTATGTACCCGAGTCCAGGAGCACTGGCTCTCAGCATTGCCTCAGTGCCCTTCACTTTTAAAGCTGAAGAACCATGAAGCTGCACTTGGTAGCAAAGCTCAGCACTCCACAACCACCACTGGAATTTCATGTAAAATTCCCTATAAATAAAAGAAGAGAGGAGACACAGGAAGGTGCATACACACTCTGGCCTTCACATTTTTTTAGCTTACAAAACCCACATTTTCCTTACAATTAAAAATTAATTTACCTATCAAGTTAGAAAATTAATCTAGCAAAAAGCAAACAGACCTGCTCAGAACCATTTTTCACCCCCAATTTTGCCCTTCATTTTCCAAATAATTATTTGCTTCCCCCCTCTTTCTATTGGAGCCAGTTTTAAGGATTTTCTGCCCTTCCCTACAATAAAGCAAGGCTTGGAGAGTTGTGTGCAAATAATAGAAACAGAAGTTTTAAAAAAAAAATCCATGTTTTATGCTTGTAAAATATCATTGTACATGTATTCATAGATGGTGACATAACTGCCATTTCTATTCAGATGGATCTGTATTTTATGTGCCTTATTTAACCCCTGAAGGAGGGGAGAAAAAGATTTGTATTCAAAAACCCAAATATTACAAAACCCCAAATTATATAACTTAAGTGTAAAAGTTGGCTTATTTCATCCTAATTAAAAGAAAAAAAAAAGGTATTTAATTACTTAAATAAAATTAATTCTGCTCCCTGTTAAGCCCAAAGATTCACATCTCGAGAGGGAGCTCCAGGATTGATTTTACTAAAAAGAATAAATGTTCTGTTGATACCAGTTAATTAACTGGTGGCAGCACATCAGATATTTGCTACCTGAAGATGCTGACTTATTACAAAACTCATCACTGGACTTCTCAAAGAGATTCTCTCCAGGTTAACAAAAGTGCCCAGTCAAGCTCTCAGTCCCACTTGATTTTCTTGCTCAGTATCATTCCTGGTATTTTCCAACTCTGGAAAAACTTATGAAAATAGAGGGGAAAAAAACCAAACCAAAAAACACGGAAAAAATTAGATTAACTGTTTTTAAATCTTAGGTTTACATTCGATCCTGTGTTATTTTATGTAAATTGGTTTGCTAGTACTAGCCAGTATGAGTCAGAACCTCCAATCCAAAATTTTCTTGCACTTTGAGGGAGCCCAGAAATGAATTTCAGATTTATTTGTAGCTATTAGCCTTTAGTTACTGTTCAGAATGATAAACTGACTTCCCAGTGGCATTCAAGGCATGCTGCAGGATGCAGGAGATGAGCAGGAGAGAGTTCCTTGATGAGGATAATACTCCCTGCAAACCATGGTTTCCCACCACAAAAAGTCTCTCCTGAAAGCTTTTCCTACATTAGCTTTTCAACTTTCAAAGCTCTTGAAAGCTTTTCCTGCACTTGTTTTTCATCTCCCAAATCACTACAGCATCAGCTGCCAACCAGGATCCAAACTGGGCTGAATTCCTGACTGCATTTCAAGGCTCCATCCACAGCTGCTCTGTCAGAGGTCCAGAGCCTTGATCTCTCTGTATCTTCAGGCCACCAGCACATTTTTTCTCCCAGTTAATTATTTGCTTCTGGAAAGCTTAACTGTCTCCACAGAAAAAGGCAGAAAGGTGGAATTAACTCCAGTGGGTCAGTCATTCCGTCTGGACATGCAAATTAGGCAGACAAGATGTAAAATCTGGCTCCAGCCAAGCCCTCTGCCAGAGCCTGTGCTGGGCTCATAGAGAGCATGCCAGTTCCCTGGCTCAGAGGACATCAAGCATTCCTAAATTATTTGTCCTTTTGTACAGAGAAGCATGAAAGTGAGGACAGGACCATAATGTCCTGCTGAAAGCTTGGCCACATCCCCCTTGCAAAACAATTCCTTCCCTGCCCAAAGGAAAAATAAATCCAAGACTCTGAGTCCCAAAGTGAGATGGGAGCCCTTACCCATAGCAGCTTGCTAAGCATGGTGGCTTTAAAATAAAAAAATTAAAAATCCAAATATACCAGCCCTGGTCCCACTGCCATAACCACACAGCCAGGCTTAAACACTTGGAGCTTACAAAGGGACAATTCCCTGCTCTCAAAGGGAAAGATGCCTGCACCAACCAGCCTTCCCTATTGCCCTGTGGGAAAGCTGTCAGCTCAGGGATGAACAGAAATCTGATTTTGCTCCCACACAACAGGCAGAAACTGCACTTGCTGCACTCCCCCAAAGGTCTGCTAGCAGTGCACTGCTAATTTACACCCTGTCAAACATCTCCTTCAGCTCCTGGATGAAGGAGAGAGGTTTATGCCAGCAGAATCACAGCCACAGCAACCTATCCATTTCCTAGTTTTCCCATTTTCCTGGGCTTTTGTTGCTATGAGTGACAGTGAAGCACAGGAGCAGGGCCCTTGACATTTCTGGCTATTACTAACCTGGCACTGCAGTTAAAGAGACAGAAAACTCCCTTGATTTACACTTGGAGAGCAGAGCCTTGCTTCCACAGGAAGATTTTCTGTTCCCTTTTCCCCATGGAAAAGCCTCCCACTCGAGGGCCAGCATCATTTCCCCCCAACATCCCTTCCAGCCTGCACAGTGCTCACTGCAGCAGCATCCCAGGGGCAGGCTGCCAGTCCTGGTGCCCAACCCACACTCCCAGGCAGTGAATCCCACATGAGGATACCTCAGCACAAACAGCATTTTGGCTGGAATTAAACAGCATCCAGGCAGGAGACTCCGTGTGCCCGTGAGCTGCTGAGAGCAGGACACCACAGGGACAGGAACTGAACTGCCAATTCATTTCTAGGGTGGAAAAATGTAAGTTCAACACATTCAGACACAGATTTTCACATGGCTTGGCAGCTGAGAGCGACAGATGAGCTCCAGGCAGCCCCAGGTGTGAGCAGCCCTTGGGCACCACACCAAAGAACAATCCTCACAGCAGTAAATCACACAGCACATCAGTAAAGTATTGTCAGAGGGGAGAAAAGGTGGCAGAAATCACTCAAGTGAGGCCCCACATGCAGCTCTGGATCCCACATTTTGGCAAGGTCAGCAGGAATTACCTCCAGATCCCCTTTTGTAATGGATTCTTCCTCCACACGGAACTGCAAGTCCTCCACTTTCCTGGGAAAGGAAGGGGACACAGAGAGCCATCAGAAAGAAAAGGGACACCCAGAGAGCCATCAGAAGGAAAGGGACACCCAGAGAGTCACCAGAAAGAAAAGGGATACCCAGAGCCATCAGAATTCTCAGCTCAGCCCCTCTGTCTCAGCAGCCACTGCACATCAGCCTTCCCACTGTTAACCAAATTCTATGGATCACTGCAACCATCAATGGAGAGAGGTCATTGCCAACAAATGGAAAAGCTGCCCAAAAAATTCCTGATAAGCCTTTAGTGCTCTAAAGCCATCCACAGAATATTAAAAAATCATGTCATGGCCTGCAGAATCGAAGTCTGAGAGAGATACAGACCACCTTTGGATATAAAAGCTCAGAAACTGAGCTGCAAGCCCCATGGAGCAGTGTTGAGTTTGTGAGGTTTTTAGGATGAGGTGAGAGATAAGGAATTTGATTTTATGTTTTTAGAAGGTTAATTTATTATTTTATGATATTATACCATATTATGATATAATATAGTATTATATTATATTATATTATATTATATTATATTATATTATATTATATTATATTATATTATATTATATTATATTATATTATATTATATTATATTATATTATATTATATTATATTATATATATTACCATATAATATATCATATCTTATCATATTATATTATTATATTAATACTATACTAAAACTATGTTAAAGAAAGAGAAGGATATAGACAGAAGGTTTAACAGGAAGGATAATGAAAACTTGGGACTGATTCTTCAGAGTTTGGCACAGCTGACTGTGATTGGTTATTAATTTAAAACAATTTGTATGTTGGATAAACAGTTTCTATACTACATTTTAAAGCAGCAAAACACAGCAGAAGCAAATAGATAATTCTCTGAAGCTTCTCGGCTTCTTAGGAGAAAAAGTTTTGGTAAAAAGTTTCTTCAGAAAATATGAAAGTAACAACCCAGTATTAAAAAATCACATCATGGCCTGCAGAATCACAGCCTGAGAGGGACACAGACCACCTTTGGATACAAAAGCTCAGCAGAAACTGAGCTGCCAGCCCCATGGAGCAGGACAGTTACAAGCACACACAAAGGTGGCCTTTTTGCCAGGAACATCCCCTCAGACACACAACTATTCCTCTGACACAGGATCCTGAAAACAAGCAAAGCACAACAAGGTTTCACTGGGTTATTGAAACCTTGTTATCCAAGCACTGGGCAATTCCTGTGCCAAATGGGCAGGGTCCATACAAAATATCCCAAGGGAATGGGATCCTCTGCCTCCTTGGCACAGGGTGGAGCTGTGATTTACCCTGCCTGACACAAAAGCCCTCCCCACAGAGTTTACAGGCCAGTCATGCATAAATGCAATTAAACCACACACATTAACACAGACATGCCAAGGAAACTCTTCTCCTTTGGAAGAGAGAAGTCAGCAACAGTAGAAAATAATTCAGTTTTCTGCCAGACTCATCCCTCTTTTTCTCTCTACTGATTATAAAGAAAAAGGCTGAGGATGTTTAGTTAGTAGCCAGATGTAAGGATTGTGATTCTGTTACAGATAAAAATAGCTGTGAGTGTACATAACTAACTTCATAAACAAGCTTCCTTGTCTAAACCTCCTCTAATTAGAGGAGGGAGGCATCTGTTGATATTTAGAGGAAAACTCAGCTGGGTTAAAGGGCCTCCTGAAGCATCAATAATTGAAATCAACACTGCTTTCAGTTATTTAATAGACAGAAATGTTTTTCTGTTCCTACTGAAGAGTTTAATTACACACATGGAGTACCTGGACTCCAAGAATGACATGCAGGTCTGCCCTCTGATCCAGAGAGGAAATGTGTGCACCATGAGACCTGCATGGATGGGGGCATGTGGATCACACTGCAGTAAGGCTGCACCCCAGTTTGGCTTCCCTCCCTCACAAAGAACATCCTCAAGATCAGCCCATCACAGATGGAGGGCAGGAAGGGGACCCCAGCAAATCCAGGTTGTACAGGAGTGTTGTAGTGTGTTTTTATACTTTGGAATACTTTGAGGTAGTTTGGGTTTTGTGTGCCTGTAGTTTTCCCAAATAGTTCACCCCAGACTGTTCCCCTTTCTCTTTACCTGTGTAATCCTCTCCCTTGCTGAGATCATCCCAAATCCCCACCCTGGCTCTCTGTCAATCCCTCACCATCCCATCCCCTCCATCCAGAAGCTTCGGTCCAAGGCATCGAGTGATGAGCCAGAGGTTGGGGTCAGCCCCCCAGACCTGCCCCATACCCTGCCCTAAATGTCCATCCCCAGTGCCCATCCCTCAGGGTCAGCTCTGGCTTGGTGAAACGTTCTCTGCTTTTGGTTTCCACCTCCTTTAAATGTCACCTTGGCACAACTCCCGGGCTCTGGGAGCCCCCCGAGGTGTGTGAGCTCCCCAGGCTCCCGAATAAACCCTCGGATTTGCCCTGCTCAGAGCCAGCCCTTTCCTCCCCCGCTGTCCCTGGAGTCTCTCCTGCTGCAAAGGTCCCAGCCCGGCTGCCCCAGCGCCCTCGGGGCACAGAGAGCGTCCCCAGAGCCAGGGGCTGCTTCCCCTGCCTGTGAGCTGGGGCTGGCCTGGGCTGCTGAGGGACAGGGACAGCAGGGCCTTGCCACCCCACTGCAGGTGACAAACATGAGGGGCTCCACAGGGACAGGGACAGCAGGGCCTTGCCACCCCACTGCAGGTGACAAACCTGAGGGGCTGCTGAGGGACAGGGACAGCAGGGCCTTGCCACCCCACTGCAGGTGACAAACATGAGGGGCTCCACAGGGACAGCAGGGCCTTGCCACCCCACTGCGGGTGACAAACCTGAGGGGCTGCACAGGGACAGCAGGGCCTTGCCACCCCACTGCAGGGGACAAACCTGAGGGGCTGCAGAGGGACAGCAGGGCCTTGCCACCCCACTGCAGGTGACAAACCTGAGGGGCTCCTGAGGGACAGGGACAGCCCAGCATGGCCTTGCCATCCCACTGCAGGTGACAAACCTGTGGGGCTGCTGAGGGGCTGCAGAGGGACAGGGACAGCAGGGCCTTGCCACCCCACTGCAGGTGACAAACCTGAGGGACAGGGACAGCAGGGCCTTGCCACCCCACTGCAGGTGACAAACCTGAGGGGCTCCACAGGGACAGCCCAGCATGGCCTTCCCATCCCACTGCAGCTCCCAAACCTGTGGGGTTCCTAAAAGGCTCCTGAGGGACAGAGACAGCCCAGCATGGCCTTGCCACCCCACTGCAGGTGACAAACCTGTGGGGCTCCAGAGGGACAGCCCAGCATGGCCTTCCCATCCCCACTGCAGCTCCCAAACCTGTGGGGCTCCAGAGGGACAGGGACAGCATGGCCTTCCCATCCCACTGCAGGTGACAAACCTGTGGGGCTCCTGAGGGGCTCCCAGAGGGACAGGACAGCCCAGCATGGCCTTCCCATCCCCACTGCAGGTGACAAACCTGTGGGGCTCCACAGGGACAGGGACAGCCCAGCATAGCCTTCCCATCCCCACTGCAGGTGACAAACCTGTGGGGTTCCTAAAAGGCTCCAGAAGGACAGGGACACAGGAGGGTCTGTGATGGCCCAAGGTGCACCTGCCTGTTTATGACCCGATTTTTATTTCACGCTGTATCCTTAAAACCACCCAAAGCCTCAGCACTGTCCACACATGCCTTCACCTCCCTCACACCCCTCCACTCCTGCTTTACCTCTTCTCCTCTTCCAGCTGGTTCAGCAGCTCGATCTTCTCCTTCTGCATCCCGTCCACCAAGGCTCGCGCTCGCTGCAGGTTTCCTTCTGCCTCCGTGACATACTGGAGCAGAAAACAAGGCCAAGACTCAAAGTCAGCCGTGCCTGAAGCAGCACAAAGCTGCTCAGGAAAGGGTCAGAACCAGGGAACAGAAGGTTTTGATGATGCTGTGGCAAGAGCACATTTTCCAGAGAGCTCAGGATGCAGGGATCAAGACAACAGAAGCTGCTCCAGCAGCTGTAAGTGATCCATGCTTCAGTGCCTCTCTGACCTGACCCTTTTGGAGACTCCAGCTCTGATTGGAGTCCAGAACTTGAAGCCTGAAAAGTTCTGAAAATCTGGTCAGAGGTTGCCAGTGCAATTCAGCCCCAGTCGTGAAGCAAAAGAGATATTTCAGACTTCTGTTAATTGATTTGTCACTGATAATTACTGGAAAACACAATACGTGAGAAGAATGTCAGCTTGCAGGTGATTTCCCAATTTCTCCTGCATTTGTGACAGGTAGCTGTGACCCACCACACAAGCAGACATTGCCATCCCTGCTCCCAGGTAGCTCACTTGGCTTTAAAAGCACCAGTAAAGAATTTAGGACAACAGCAGACGATGAAGAACCACATACTGACAAATAGCACAACCACAACTCTCTTTAAGCATTTTAATACATAAAATATCCTCTGTACAAATGCTTGTGCAAAATACAAACTAACAAACACCAACCTAATGATCAGCCTGGTTTATTTCCAGATTTCCTCCCTTTATTAATGTTCTGAAAGCATCCTCTCTGGTGGGAAAGCAGTGGCATAGGAACTGGGCTGATGCCCTCAGCACCATAAAATCCCTGCAATGCAGTCCCAGCCACTGCCAGATTCAATGTCTGAGGGGAACAAATTTGCATTTCAGCACTGAAATGCATTGATCCAGCAGACACAAACTACCTGCTGCCCCTGATCTGGCACAGGGCTTTCTGCTCCTGGCTCAGGGCAGAGACAGTGCATGTGACACTGGGAGGGTGGGACAGAGCCTCTGCAGGAATGTGGTTTTGTTGACGGAGTGACAAAAGTATTTTTTGTCCTTTCAAAAAGGAAAGAAGCTCAGAAGTTTCTCTTTTTTTTGATTAAGTGGAAAAGTCACTTTATAGGCCCAGGGGACTTCACTTCAAGCTTTAGGATAGCTAATTGGACAGAAGCTAAAAACTCCTTCTCGGGCAATTTACCAGAAAAAGAAGCGAGCAAAGAAACTAATCAGGGGCAAGAATCTTTGGCACTTGGCTCAGGGGTTTTTTTTTGTTTGTTATTTTGCCTTTTATTGAACTTTTTTGTTTCTAACACTGCAATGAAAGCCATCTTGCTGATTTTTATGCTTCTAAGGGTAACTAAGCTACCTTGGGTGTGTTATAGACCTCTGAGAGATTATAAAACCTGGCTCAAAGAGGCAACTATAACACACCTCAGCTTAACTCAGCACATAAAAGGCAGAAATTCAGAGCCCCAGTTTCACACACAGTGATAATGGTAATGAGACATTTTTAAGGAATTTAAGGAATAAGACTTTAAGGCATTTGAGATTTTAGAGGAGCTAAGATTTTAGTTAGAGAGAAGCTTGATTGGAGTTAATTAAAATAAATGGGTAGGCCTTGATGAAGTTAAGAGTTAGTAGTTAGCTAATAATTGATTGCTTGTCAACACAATGTTTGGTTAGCTGGGTTATTAATGAAGAATAATATTAATGAAGAATATAGAAACTGATAAGCAGCTCTTAGGAGCATAAGACAATTGTAGGCCTCCTCTGTTCTGAATACAGGGAATGGGAGTCCTACCAAGGGTTCATTTGTCACATTTACATTGAAAAGGTAGAAAGGTCAGAATGAGGAAGACTTCATTTACTTCCTCATTTTGGGACCCCTCCCTATGAAAGGGACCACCCACCCATTTCGGGGGACAAACTACTCATGCTCAATAGCTTTTGAACTAATTACCATGCTTAATGGCTTTTGAACTAATTACCATAGGGAGCAGGGAATGGGATGTACCAAAGCCATGAATATGCATTTGTATTTTGGGTATTCAATACCTGTACAGATAAAAGGACTCTGTAATCACCTGTAAAGTGCTGTGTGTATTTGGGAGCTATCCACAATAAACAAACACTTTCTAACTCTAAACTGTTAGGGAGTTTTTGGATATCAGTACTAGATCAACATCCATATTGGGAATGGGATGTACCAAAGCCATGAATATGCATTTGTACTTTGGGTATTCAATACCTGTATAGACAAAAGGACTCTGTAATCACCTGTAAAGTGCTGTGTGTATTTGGGAGCTATCCCACAGTAAACAAACACTTTCTAACTCTAAACTGTTATAGAGTTTTGTCTGTCTCAGTTGGATATAGATATACGGATAGATCAATATCCGTATTTTTTTAATAAATCAGTTACATTATGACCTGGCACTTCCAGGGGATGTGAAATATTCAGACATTTGAGAGCTATCCCCTCCTACCTGCTCGTGCTGGGCCTTCATGATGGCAATCTCCTTCTCCACCTCGCAGATGTGGCTGGTGGCCTTGGCCACCTCTGCCCTCTCCAGGTCCCGCTCTGCCAGCAGCTGCTCAATGTGCTGCTGCTTCTCCTTCAGGGCCTCCTGCAGGGCTGTGGTGCCAGAGATCTTCCTGGCATAGCGAGACGAGGTCTCTGTCAGCTGGGAAAGAGGTCAAAAGAGATGGGGTGATGTGGTGGGGGACGAGGGAGGAGATGGGAATCTTGACTCCACGTTTCAGAGGGCTGATTTATTGTTTTATGATATATATTATATTAAAAGAAAATGATATATTAAAACTATACTAAAGAAAGAGAAAGGAGACATCAGAAAGCTAGAAAAGAATGATAATAAAATCTCATGACAGACTCAGAGAGTCCAACACAGCTGGCTGTCATTGGCCATTAATTAAAAACAAGCCACATGAGACCAATCAAAGATTGGTTGGTTACCTGTTGGTAAACCATCTCCAGACCATATCCCACAGCCATCAGACAGTTATTGTTTACATTTCTTTTCTGAGGCTTCTCAGCTTCTCAGGAGAAAAATCCTAGCAAAAGGATTTTCATAAAATATGTCAGTGACAGGGTAAAGCTGTGTCCTTTCCAGTGCAGAACAGCTGAAGTTAAACCTGGAATGCTGCTCACCTAACGATCATTTGTTCAGCTGAGGAGAGCTGCAGCTCCAGCTCTGGGCCCTACAGGGGAGGTGAAGTCTGAGAAACATCTGGACAATGCTCCCAAGCTCAGCTGCTCTTCTGCACTGCAGTGAACACAGCCCTTCCCAAAGGACACAACACGGGGTGGGAACTGGGTCAGGGAAAATTATCATGCATTCTGTCATCTGCCTTCTTAGATACATTCTATTGATGGCCTGCACTGATGAAACCCCAAAGAGTGAGCTCAGCTGGGGAGACTGATCTCAAGTGGAGACCAGTATGGGTTATTTGATCCACTCCCAGGAATGACACTGCAGCCTTGTCCCCAGCCCAGAGGGCTGTGGGTGTTCTGCAGCAGCACCACAGCAGAGCCAGAATTTTTAACAGGATCACTGCCTGCTCTGCTTTCTGCCTGCTTGAGCACCTGCCCAAACCCCAGGCATGTCACCCAGGACATTGTCACCCTCCACAGTGGAACAGCCACAGCAGGAGCTTTGCACAGCTGGTCAGTGGAGCAGCATGACCGTGTGAGACTGCAAAGAGTGTCCTTTTTCTGCAGGGATCCCTTATAAACCTGCTCCTGGCAGCAGCCCTGAGATTCATCCCACTGCAAATTGCACTTCAGGCTCTTCAGTGGTCACAGCTGCTTGGTGTCCCTTCCTTGGAGGGAGACTGTGTCTGGAGTCTCGGTGGTCAGGACAACCCAAGATGTGTTGGAGAGTCTCCTTTTCCAGCCTGGCAGCCAAAGGAGGAGTCAGGATTCCTCAGCTCTGGTTCTCAGGGTTGTTTGTTTTTCCTTATCCATGACATTCTTTCTCTGACCCGCTGGGGTCTGTCTGGCAGGTCGGGGTGAGGCACACTGACACCCTCAGGGCAGTGTTGTCTTTTTATACTAAAAACTACCTGTACTTTATTTACAATAATTTCCCAATACCTATCACCTATGTTAGACAGTCTGTCTCTACTCTAAACCAATCCAGAAGTGCCAATCCAGAAGATGGAGGACAAGAAGAAGAAGGGGAAAGACAGAACATGCCCAGATTCCTCCACTTGCCTCTTGAACCCCCATTCTAAAAAACCCCAAATTCTACCTTGTCACACAGTGATAAATTCACCATCATTCTACTCAAACTCTTGTGGCTTGTAAATCCTCACACAGAGTTGGTAAATGTTTCCATGGGCTAAAATCAAAGGCACAGGGGGTTTTGACTCCGTGCCAAGGTCTCTGAGCCCCTGCCAGGGTCTTGAGCCATCCAGGGCAGCCAGAGCAATGTCCTGGGCTCCGACACCTGCGAGGTGGGTGACAGTCCCACACTCCATTCCCCTCTCCCCATGAATGGTGAAGGAGCAGCTGCACTGGAAGAAAACCCCAACCCTGCTGTGTGCTGAGGCTGGGTCACACAGGCAGGGTGAGGAGCAGAGACCCTGCAGAGTTACTCACCAGCCCACTGCGGCTGGGCCTGCCCCCGACCGAGGAGGCCACGGAGCTGACGGAGCTGATGGAGGAGCTGCTGGGGCTGTGGGTCAGGGCTGACACCCCCATGGCCATCCTCTTGCTCTTCTTTGCCTTGGCAGGGCTGGTGGATGGGAACCCAATCCGGATCACCTTGTGGATGGGAGCAAAGAGGCCAAACTTGGGTGGGCACTGGAAGTACCTGGAATACAGGAGATGCACCAAGTGAGGAGTGGCAGAGCAGCCAGCTCACCCAAGCCTTGCAGAATGGCACTGCCAAGCAGTACAAACCCCACAGCTCATCTCTGGGTGCTTTGGTGTGGCACTGTTTCTTAGAATTCACAGGATCACTGGGTTGGAAGAGACCTTCAAGACCATGGAGTCCAGCCCAGCCCCAACACCTCAACTCAACCCTGGCACCCAGTGCCACATCCAGGCTTTGTTAAACACACCCAGGGATGGGGACTGCACCACCTCCCTGGGCAGCCATTCCAGTTCTTTATCACCCTTTCTGTGAAAAACTTTTTCCTAATATCCAACCTGTATTTCCCTGGATTCAGCCTGAGGCTGTGTGCTCTGGTTCTGTCAGTGCTGCCTGGAGAAAGAGCCCAGCCCCACCTGAGCACAGCCACCTTTCAGGAGCTGTGACAGTGATGAGGTCACCTCTGAGTCTCCTTTTGTCCTGGCTAAACAACTGATTTCCTGTGTACAAGCAGTTGGATTATTCTCCTTTCCTGCTTGCAGCACTGGGAATCTCCATGTTTGCATTTGTGGTGCTTCAGCAGAGGGACCTGAGGTAATTGCCAAGCACCAGCTGCTGTGCACTTTGGTAAGATGCCAGGACAGACACAGCTGGCAGCCTGGAGAGCACAAATCCCAGAACATAAACACAGCACAAGCACTCCTTCCTCACAACCAAAACTTGGGTGTGCTCTTTACCCTGCTTTGAGGATGAGGATGCAGTGAAATGTGACTGCAGGGCGATGGCAGGAGATGGACAAGGCTCTACTCTGTGAGCTCTGCAATGAGACAAGAGGCCATGGGCAGGAAGTTCCAGCTAAAACTGAGGAAGACCTTCTTCCCTGCACAGTGACCAAGCCCTGCACAGGCTGCCCAGAGAAGGTGTGGGGATATTCCAGAACCTTCTGGACACAAGAGTATGCCATGTGCTCTGGGATGACTCGTCCTGAGAGGAAGGTTGGGCTAGATGACCAACTGTGGTCCTTTCCAACCTGACCCACCCCGTGACTCTGTCAAATAAAAAGATCTGAATCACACAGCTCTGTATAAATGTTCCACAGGGTAAAAATCTTTCCTCCCAAAACAGGGGAAAACAGCAGCTCAAACCTTTGAAGCTAAAAATACAATCACAGCAAACTCCAGCGTGTGCCACCTCCTCTGGGTGGCAGAGAAGCTGTTTCCTATGCCAACAAACTTGGAAAGATGAAAGCAGAGAAGAGGGAGGACCAGAAAATTACAGTGCATGGTCTCTTCCAGAACTGCACCAAGCCCAGTGATTCTGTGTCTCCAGAGCCCCCTTCCAGAATAAAAATGAGCCACAATTCAGTGCCAAACCCTGGAAACTCCCTCAGGGCCTTGGCTGAGCAGCCAAGGTTCATTTGCTGCTGGCCAGCTGCACTGCAGCAAGAAAACCCAGATCACCTCCAGCATGGTGTCCCCGAGTTCCAGGGGAGCAGCCAACACAAAAAGCTCCTCTAAGAGCTTTCTCAGTGGCCTCCCAGCAAGAGTGGGACTAAATACAGGCTCACAAACCAATCTGTCCTGTGTTAATATAATAAAAGCAGGTTCTAATGACTATATTACACAAATCCAGTTTTACTAGCACAAGTTTTCTCTCTCTCCAGATGTGAGCAGCTGTTTCCCCATCGCCTTTTATTTTTAAGAGCTGGCAGCCATACAGCTGTGTCACAGGCAGACCCCTGTGTGCTTGGGAGGCCAGGGAACAGCCTGATCTCCAGCCAGATGAGAATAAAATCAAATTTTAAACATCAGCTCAGATCCATGTTTTTTCTATAACAAACTTTAAACAACCCCTCTACAGCCCCAAATCTCTCAGCCTTCTTGACCTCTTGCCAACACAGGCCCTTGGGTTTTAAAAACCAGCCACACCACAGGCTGACCTCTTGCAAACCTGCCAAAGCCCTGCTCAGCATCATTTTCCCAAATTCCAGTAGGCTCAGGCAGGCCAACGGCCCCTTCCACAGCTCTGCCTGCTGTAAGCACAGCCTGGTACTCTGGCTGCACAACAATCCCAAATGTTAATTCCCTTAAAAGCCTCTGACAGCTCTTAGCAAGTTCAGACTTGCATCACTATGTCTGCCCATTTTCTTTCAGTCCAGATTGAAAGTGGTTGCAATTAACTTTTATAATTCAGAAGCAGAAATTGGGTCCAAACCACTTGGCAGAAAAAATAAAAAAATCTACATGAAAACCAAGAGCTGCTCTCAGTGAGTATGGAGGAGCTCAGTACTCACATTACAGAGAGGAAACAGGGCAGAAGAGTGATGGCAATGCAAACTGCAGGTGGAAAACAGCACAGGAAATGTTGAAATAGATGGGAAAATCTTCAGTGTCCAAGGCTGGCAAACAATGCAAAAGTAAAAGGTTCTGGGCAGTTTAGTGAGCAAGGACTCTTGAGTGGAGCAGAGAGAAAAGGGAGAGCAGTAAAATAAGCAAGTGACACTTAAATTGCTAGAGATGAGTCCATGGAACTGGCTTGGCTTTGTGGAACTGACGCCAGAGCAAACCACAGCAGCACCTCTGCAGTCTCCTGAGCAGACAAGAAAGCAGCAAAGCTGAGTGCAGATCAGCACCACCTGATGAACACAGGGGCTCCCCACAGTGACACCCTGTCCCCTGGGCCACTGCCACTGACCCACAGCCACTGGAGAGCCACAGCTGCTGGGAAAGCCCAGCCCCAGGGGCTGCCCTTGGTGCATATGCACACCTGAACCTGCAGGAAAATCAGGGACCCACGCTGGGAAATGGATTTATGGAGAGTTCTCCGAACCTGGCAGGAGGCTCACACAGTGTGCACCTGTGTGCAAACCTTGAGATGAGAAATGCTGACTTAGAAATGCCATGGAATAGGACAGACATTGCTGGGAGAGAAATGGAAATAGGAAAAAGTTTCAAAGGATGGCCTCGCAAATAAGACTGGATACTTTAGAGAAACAGAACTATGAAAGATGCATTATGGTAGGAGCATGAGGAGTAATTTTAGAGTAAGATTAGCTTTAAGGCATTTACAGCATGGTGTGGGCAAAAGCTGATAAGCCAAGAAATACCTATAATGTATTGTGATAAAGAAGTAGTTGGCTTCTGATTATAACAGCATTAATTACATCTGTATTGTCTCACCCATGAGACTGAAAATGGAACAAAAATTTTGAAAACACCTCTCAGTTACTCCATCTCTGGGTCAGAAAAAGACATAATCCAACAAGCCACCCCAAATTTCAGCCAGTTCACCCCCAACTCAGGTGGAGCAGCAAAGGTGAACAATGTCACCAAAGGCTCCAGGCTACCTCTGCTGCTCCCACCAGCCTCAGTGCCTTGAGCTCCAGTCTTGGGTTTATTCTCCTGCTGCAGCTGCAGCAGGCAGTGCTGGGCTTGCTGGCCAGTGCTCACTAGATGGCAACCATCACCAAAGCACAGCCTGCAGAGTGCTGGACAGCCAGGCTGATCCTGGCAGGACGAGATCAGCACAGCCTCAAGAATTCCAGGCTGCCACAGCAGCCAGGGAAGGCGCTCAGGGGTGCCCACAGGCACCAAGGGAGGTGGTTTGACTGTGCTAGCTTCTCCAAACCACTGCTGCTAAATGGGCACCTGCTGCAAGAAAATCAAAGGCTGGATGAAGGCTCACAAGGACAGACAGGGACAGTGCTGCAGCCTTGCTCTGAACAGTGTGAACCCAAGGAGGAGCCTCTGCAGACAGGGCACACAGCAGAACCGCAGCAGCTTCAGAAGACGGATGAGTTCCAAAAGCTGGATTTCCAAACCACAGCAACTGAAGTACGAGGATGAGAGGCAGACAGCACCACACCCACATCTGCCTTTCACACCTTCCACATGCACAAAGACAATAAATACTTCCTGAGCACCATGAACATTAATCTTCCAAATAGTTTGAACTGTGTGATAAAAAAAGCAGAGCCTTGCATTCACTCCATGATTTATTCTCTGCCATCCTGCTTCTTTTATTTTGAGAACAGGCTGAAACTCAGCCATCTGCTGCCAATCATTTACTGCTTTCTTGCCCTGACATTGAACAAGACAGCTTTTCTCCTAATTTAAATGAAAGCACATGGCTGCTGGACAAAAAAAGGCTGACCCAACATAAGAAACTTTTATTACAGAACCTGAGTTCTAACAAGGCAGGAACTCATAGCTCCTCAGTTTCACAGTTATAGGTTGGACTTGATGATATCAAAGGTCTTTTCCAACCTAGTTCATTCTGTGAAAGATAAATCTCACCTCTAAAGCCAGTCTGCCTTCAGAAGCTCCAAGAAACCCACAGTATTTCCCACTTAAGGAACTTGTGTAGGACAAGGAATCAGTTGCCCCTGTATTTGAAGCATGGTCAGAGCTGCTGTATAATTCAGATTCGAACACCACCAAGCTCAAGATCCAAGGCCTGGGTCATTCTGTTCACTAAATTCCACATGAACTGAAAGAGCTTCCCAGCAAGCCTTGAGATGTCCCTGCCTAGTTTTATAGATACTAACAAGGTATTTTTTAGAAAATAAAAGAGTGGAGGTGCCTAGGGAGTCAGAGGTGGCAAGATCAATCAGCAGACACCTATCCCACTACAGAATTAGTACAGGGACAGAAAACAACCACCAACTGTTCTTTCAGTGCTCTGGAAATTTGTTCCCAGAAAGAACAGAATAAAACATTATATAAGTGAGGAGAAAAAAAAGTAAAATCTTTTTGTTTTGCAGTTCTGACAGGGTGACATAGCACATGGAGAAAGTTTATGCCAGGAATGTGTGGTAGAAAGCAGAGCTAATACAATCAACAGAATCAGTTTCTAGCAAAAATTAAATCCCACTGTAAGTTATCTTCTCTCCCTACTTTCTCCTGTTCCCTGAAGCCATTCACAGAAGTTATCTGATCCTGCTTTAAAATGGCCCAGTGATGAGGTTTGTATTGATCTCCCTGCAAGGCTGTCCAAAAGCCCAGAAGACTCAAAATTAGACTCTCCTCCTCCCAGCCCACAATGTCCAACCAAGCACAGCCCTAACTCTCTGTAGGAATGTTGACAGAGCGACCAAATTATCCTTTGTCTCCTTAAAAAAAGAAAAAAGCCTGGAAGTTTCTCTCCTCCACTTGGTAAAAAGATACCTCATAAGACCTTTGAGATTTCACCTCAAACCTAAGGCTACCTAATTAGACAGAAGCCAGAAAGTCCCACCTAAGTAATTCACTAGAAAAAGAAGAGACCAAAAGAAATAATTGAGAAATAATTGCTTTTTTAAAGTGTTTTTAGCAAGAGCAAGAACCTCTTGCCCCTCACTCAGTTTTTCTGTGTAAGAGCTTTATTTTACCTTTTACTAAAACTTTTCTGTTTCCAACACTATCTCAGAAGCCATCCTACTAATTTTATGCCATTCCAAGTAGCTGAGCCATCTCAAGTCTGATAGGTTCCTCTAAGAGCTCAAACTCAAAGAAAAAAAAGAAGGCACCCCAGGAGGTGTGTGGGGGTTCAGAGCAGCCAGTACCTTGTGCCAGCAACTGCCCCATCGTTCTTGCCCAGGGGCTCATCCAGCTCCACTCCACACCACTCTCCTTTGGCAAAGTCCGTCTCTCCCACGTAGCGCACCACTCCTGTCTTCGTGCCACCCACCTGCAGAGAGAAGAGATTTAGAGAAGATGTTTGGAGATAAGAGGTTTAGATAAGAGGATTAGAGATGGCAGCACTTGTAGCATCCCAAGAACTCTCCCCCCTTGGTCAGTCCCCAAGCCCTCAGCCCTGGAAACATTAACTACTTACCACAGAGTCATCCATCCCAAAGGGAAAAACAGTCTCCCCCATGGCCTTGGTGTCACAACTTCCTCAGGTTTCTCCTTCCCCTGTCACTACCTTGGTACCCCTGGTGGCCACCCCCCTACCCCTGGTGGCCAGGCCCCTCTGCCCAGCCCTTAGCTCTGCCCCCCACCCCTTCCCCTTTATAAGCTCCACGTGGTTCTTCCTCTTTCCCTGGGTTTGTCCTTCAGTGACAGTGACTCTGCTGGAATAAACCCTTGCAAAGAGCCTTTCCTGCCTCTATCGCTGAGCCAGCCATGGTGAATGTTGAGTGGAGGTTTGAGTGCACTGCCTGAATGTTAACTCAGCCTGCCTTTCGACAGAAGGGGCTTGCTGGGGACAGGGGACAGGCAGCAGCACCTGCGGTAACGCCTGCATTTTTAATTGGCGCCCAACGTGGGGCGCACCCCTTCTGTCTTTGTGCCACCAACCTGCCAGAGAGGAGATGGTCAGAGAGAAGGGTTTAGATAAAATGTTCAGAGAGAAGAAGTTTAGATAAGAGGGTTAGAGATGGCAGCACTGTCGTAGTAACAGGTCCCCCAGCTAGGTAATAATTATTATAGACTCTATGTATAGGACTGTGTTTTCTGTTGACAGAGCGACAAAACTATTCTTTGTCCTCTTAAAAAGGAAAGAAGCTCAGAAGTTTATCTCCTACATTAGGTGAAAAAGCCACCTCATAGGCCCAGGGGACTTCACCTCAAACTTAAGGATAACAAATTAGACAGAAGCCAAAAAGTCCCGCCTGGGCAATTTACTAGAAAAAAGTGAACAAATAAACTCATCACTTTTGTGAGGTCTTTTACCAGGAGCAAGGACCTCCTGCACCTAGCTCGGTTTTTCTCTGCTTGTTATTTTGCCCTTTATTAAACCTTTTTGTTTCCAACACTGTAACAGAAGCCATCCTGCTGGTTTTTATGCCTCCAAGAGTAGCTGAGCTATCTTGGGTGTGTTACAGACCTCCAAAAGCTTATGAGACCCGGCTCAAAGAGGCAACAATAACATCTATGATTCACAGAAGGCTGATCAATCTCTCTTTTTATTAAGAAACCCATTATTTTTATAGACAGTTATGATACAGCTGGATTGGTCTTTTAATTAAAAAACTATCACTGTTGGTTAATTAAGAAACCACCTTTTGGTAAGCAAATCTCCGTAACACGTTCCATGTGTTCACAACAACAGGTGCAGCAAGTTCAGAATTGTTTCTCATTCTTTTCTCTGATTTTCTCACAGACTTTTTCCAGCACAACACCTGGGAAAGCTGTGTGTTGGTCAGGGAGCTGCTGCCACACTTCCACTGACACAAGGGGACTGAAGCTGGGACAGGTGTTTAGACAGGGGAACAAGACTTCTGTACTTTCTGTTTCAGATCTGATGGCATCAGCAGATAGTTCTCACACCGAGTTCTAGCTAATTGTTATAAAAGCAATAAAATCTTATCTTTTACCAAACATAATATGTCATTGCTTTTATAGTTGTTTTGGGAAAAACGACAACGACCAAGCATAAAGCAGCTAAAAAGAGCTCCTTTTGGAAGTTCCAAAAAATGGAAACAATATTGAATAGTTCTCACACCAAGTTCTCCCAGCGCTTAAGTTGTCTTTCCAATAACTGCAAAGTGATTTTGGGACTGCCCATCTGAAAGATATCAGAGTAGATATAATTAACATGTATTTCAAGGTGTCAACTAATTACACCAAGTTACTTTGTGAGGCCACAAAGGAGTTCAAGCCCTGCAGGCACAGCTCATACCTGCCCTGCCTGAAGAACCATGACCTGCACTGACAGGTTTTCCAACAGTTCTGGGCAATACTGGGACATGACAGCAAGAGGACAGCTGAGCCAGGAAAGCATTCCCTGCTCCTCAGCTTGCTCCCAGGATGTAGAAACTGCTCAAAATAGAGGTGTTCCACTTTTATCTTCACTTCCTACAGCAACAGTGCTGACAAAGTGCATGGGAGTGGGCTCAGCTCACTGCCAGGCATCCTCCAGCACAGGTTTCTTCCCCCACCATGGAGAAATAAGAATAAATCACACCTTTTTCTCCTGAATTTACACTTTAAGGTCCTAAAGTTTGCAGCTTCATGAGGAGACTCAAGGAGGGCAAGTCAGGGAGCTGTGTTTTGATCATTGCTCTGAGAGTGCATGGCACTGAGCAGCAGCTGCCTCTGCTCTAAACACTCCCACTGAGACACTTGGGCTGAGAAAAGGAAGATAGAAAAGGAGGAGGGTGGTTCTAAAGGTTCATACTTCAAGTAAATCAGCATATGATCTAAACCTTTCTAGCCTAAATTCTAGGAAGAAAGCTTAAATATAACTTTAAAATTAAATTTGCAGTTTCATCCCAAATGACTTGCAGTTATTCATTTTCTTAATATTAAATTGAACATTAAAAGGTATCAACAGAATGTTATTTTCCTACAGAAAACAGTGACAGCTGAATGCAGAAAACTCTGGGTTTGTGTATTTTAGAGTAGCAATGTTATATTTAACAATTCTAAATCCCTAAAAAATTGCTAATGTAAAGGAAAAAAGAGTTTTCCTAGACTAAAAATAACTGCACCTTTATGGACTAAATGGCACAGCTCTGAAGTCTGAGCCCAACCTCAAGTCCTGGGAGGCTGCAGCACACAGCTTGAATTAGTTCATCCCTTCCCCAATGAAACATCCCCAGTAGTTTCAAGGGACAGTCTGGGGCTTGACCTTCACAACACAACGAAGCCAAGGATATTCAGAGGATATTCAGCAGGTCTGCATCCACTGGTGAGTCAGAGCAGCACCATGCAGCCATGGAAGAACATCCACACACCTTCCCTGCTGATTGTAGCATCATTGACATCACATTTCACTGGGCTTATCCCATCCAAATGACAAAATGGGATGCAGACCAGTATCCCAGGGCTGAAAAGACCATGATGCTAATCCTTCCTGACACTGTCTTCAACAGAGCTAACATATCAATTAAACTATTTACCAGATGAGCAGCAGGACAGATCTCAGTGGCTGCTGAGAGTGACACCCCCTCCAGCCTGTGTCTGCTCTCTGCTCCTCATGGTCCTGCTCATCCCACAGCAGTTTCCTGCTCACCTATGGCCTGTGGGCATTGCTCTGCTTGTAATACACTCCAATACTCAGGAAGAAGAGAAAAATAAAATTCTCTGTGTCTTTCAGGCCATCAGGGACTGTCCCCAGCCATGCCACACACATTCAGGGTCAGCAATGGCTGAGGCACCTGCTTGATCATACTCCCATGCAGAAATCCAGTGATAACATTGTCCTTTCTGTTTAACATCCTAATTTACCCATTTAAATTGATTTTCAAAGTGTTTCCACAAGACAGGGCTGCTGAGCAGAGGGTGAGGTGGGAACACAAAGTGCCCAGCACAGGGACAAACCTCCCCTGCAGAGCTCCTGTGTCCTGTGCTGGGGACAGGGCTCAGCAGAGCCCTGAGACTCCTGCTGCTCACCTCTGAGAAGAGGAAGGAAGGAGGTGGAGGAAAAGAGCACACACAGGACACTTGCTTCACACTCTGAGGACCTCCAAGTACTTTGTGTTTGCAGCACATCAGCTTATTCCACTCTGCTACTGGGTGATGCCAACAAGAACTTGGTAATCACCTTTGCTGGACAAGTGTGGCTTGCTCTTGTTAGAGCTGTGCCTGCAGGCTCTACCCAGCCTCTAAACTGCAGCAACCATCCCTTCCCTTGGGGATGAATGGCTGGGTTTATTTCCCCCTCCCCATACTCATCCACCCACTAAAGGATCCTCTTTCCACCCGAGCTGAGAGGCAGGAGCTGTGATTTCCCTTCTAGCACTGAAAATCACTGTACAGGAACACTTGATTTACAGAGGGTGCTTTTGGCAAAGGCACAGGCTGTGGGTCCAGCTACTCACAGAGCACCTGAAATAATGCAAGGGGGTAAAAGTGGCCATCACATACTGGGGCTGGGTCCCAGCTACAGCCAGGGGCAGGCTTCAGCAGCTGGTGAAAGGTGGAGAACTGGCTCGTGGTCAGGTTTATCTGTAAATACAACTTTACCTCCATGTGCAATCTGGCCATCAGCAGCTTTATCTGATTGAATAAATACCATGTCATCTGAGAATGCCAGAACTGGCTTTTAAGGTAAGGGGAGAAACAGACAGCCAGGAATTACAGGCCAGCCCTCTCTGTGTGAAGCTACAGGAATTTTTGTAGTTTCTTTTCATCCAATCACTCATCTTTGTGCCTACCCATCCCCACAGCACAAGTCAGCATTGCACAGCAATGAGTCTGACAGCACTGCTGATGCAAGACATTTCTGTGGATTTATCTGTCAGGCACCAGGGAGAAAATAATATCCTAGGGAGGTGGTGTAAAAGGAAAGCCTGGAATTACAGCATTTCCTCCTGGGGCTGGCTCCAATACCAAGTCTGCCTGTGTTATTAACACAGTTTGCTCCACCACACTCCACTTAGAGCTCCCATCTAACTACAGCTACTGCACCCAGCAGACAAGGGCCAGGCAGTGGCTCAGCCCAAATGAATGGTTAGGAGGGTGTGCACAAAGAGCCTCTAAGGGTTAATGGGGCAGCAGGGCAGGGCAGCTGCTTTGGGCTATTTATTTCCCTCTTTGTTTCACTGCATAAAAACAGGATGGTTTAGGTTGGAAGGGACCTTAAATTCATCTTGTTCCACCCTTGCCATGGGCAGGGACACCTTCCACTAGACCAGGTTGCTCCAAACCCCATGCAACCTTGCCCAGGGATGGGGCAGCCACAATTCCCTGAGCCTGTGCCAGGGCCTCACCACCCTCACCAGGAAGAATATTTCCTCATGCCAAACCTGACCCTGCTCTGTCAGTTTGAAGCCTTTCCCCCTTATCCTGACAGTACACACTCCTGTAAAAAGCCCCTTTCCAGCAACAATCCCATACAGTGAGCAAAGAGCTCTGACCAGGAGCCCCAGATGTTTTCTTACCTCCTGAATCCTGCAAACAGCTGGAACACTTCCCATTGCCTGTCACAAACTTCCACAGGGACAGGGAGCCACCACCCCCACACTGCCACTCTGCTGCACTCCCCAGCCATGACACAGCAATTGCTGGAGCTCTAAGCAGGCAGTGGAATACTGAGAATCCTGCCTCGATAGAAATACAGAACAGGATCCCTCCTTCTTTTCTGCCAGGTTACCAATAAGGGAATATGCCTGGTGACTGAGAAAGGCCACACAGGAGCATTGCTGCACCTCTAGGACTCCACAAGCTGGTAGAGCTCCAATGGTTAACCAGGAGAATAAAGAGCAGGAATCCTTCCTTCATGTGAAAAATGCATATTTTATGATTGGCTGTTTGCAAATATTAAAATGAATATTATATGTGTTTTATTAGAAAGTGATGCTGTGTTAATTTTCTTAAGCAGTGTGTTAAATACAGGTTTAGGTTATAACATAATGTTAAAATAGAAACTATGCTATGTAAGATACTTTTTGAAAAAAGAGAAGAATGAGGTACTTGCTCCAAGGTAGCAGCCACAGGACACCTCAATCTTCCAGAGAAAGAGAATTTATTGCCCCATTATCGAGTCCTTCCCACCTTGCTCAGCCTTCAGGATTCAGAGGAAGAAGCTGACACTGCCCAGACAGAATCCTGTGTTTGAATGGAATTTATGCATCATGTGTGAGGTGTATGAATATGCAACAGGCTGTTGCTTTTAAGGGTTAATCCTCTGTAACATGGCTCCTTTTTTGGGCTTATTTTACCAAGAAAGAGGTACCTGGACTGTCCCTAACTCTTTGTTCTTATTGTCTCATATTGTCCTAAATCCTAATTGTCCAAATTATTATTACTCTAATTATATTACTATTTTTATAACCATTTCATTACTATTAAACTTTTAAAATTTTAAAAACAAGTGACTGGCATTTTTCACACTTCATGACACCCTGCACACCTCTCCAGCAGCAAGGCTTCAGTCTCAGGCACTGAAATAGCTCAGGGATTTTGGCAGCAGAGCAGTGAGTTGTCTCTGCCCGAGGAGAAGGGCTTAGGCTGCAATTCTCCTGCCCAGGGAGCTTCTCAGGAAATTATTTCTCACTCAGGAGGTTCAATGTTTTCTGCAGCTCCGGGCTGGCTGAGCAGGGCTGTGGCAGGGACAGGTGGGGGGTGATAGTGAGGAAAGAACTTGATTTGTTTATCCATGAGTGCTTCCCATGGTTTGCCAGGAGCTTCAGCACTGCAGGCAAGAGCAGTGTGCAGCAGACAGAGGAGATGATTAAAACCACAGGCTCAGGGGAAAGCCAGGATCCATCCCAGCTCCACAGCCCTGCCCAGGCTCAGCTCGAGGGCTGCTGCTCCAGCATCTGCGCTGCCTTGGAAGACCTGCAGGTTCCAGCAAAATCACAAACCTGGCAACCCCCAGAAGGTATCTGGGGCAATACCCCTCAGCAATGGAACCAGCCCCTGGGATGTAGCCTGGCCCTTAAACAGCCTCATTTACCACTCCATTTCAACGCTGCACAACTCCAGTCAGGAAACATGAGCATGGCTGAAGGGCAGAATACCTATTCTAAGAGGAATCTTTTTAGTTCAAATCAATTTTTATTTAGGCTGACATAGAATAAAACCACCTACTTCCCCCACACTTCTGCTGAAAGAAATGGCATGGGGAATGATTTCAGCTGCTAAGAAGGCCTCTCCACAAAGAATGCAAAATACATTTTCTTAGGCAAAAAACCAAGCAGAAATTCCTCCCAGGCAGCAAATGCTCCACTGCTCTGTTTCCAGCCCTTCTTTCCCTGCAGAAAGGCAAAAAGCCATCCTCACATTAACAGAACTTCAGCAATTATCCCATTTCAGGAAGCTCAGCTGTCACTAAAGCAAAGGTTAATTGTCCCACATTTATTTGCCAGACTTCAAGAGATGAGTTCTACAACATTAGGGTGGATTTTTCATCTCTTTAATGCAATTTTTACATCTCTGGGAAAAAAGTCTTGAGTGCCAAAGGCAAATATTATCTAACTCTTCTAATGGAAAGAGTCTAATGGAAAGCTGAAAGTCACTTTCTGCAACTGCTGGAGAGTCAGAGAGGGTCTTGGAACAAAGTAACTGAAAAGCAAAAATGTCTTCAAGCTATAATGGACTTTAATGAAGTCAAAGAAAGGCACCATCAGGAAATAGCCTGAGTGCAGAGAGCCAGGTGTCCATCTGGCTGAGCTGGAAGGGTCCCCTGCAACCTTGTGCTCTCAGCACTCACTGAAAACAGGTCCTCCCTCATCTGAAAAGCCTTCCGTGGATCCCACACATCTAAAAGCCCCTCTGAGATAAAAATATACTCTTCCAGAAAAGGGAACACTAGGAGTAATAAAGACAACTAAAAACTGTACCAATCCATAGAGGATGAGCAAAGATTGGCTCAAGGAATTTGAGGCAACTCGGGTTAATTCAGAATTATTGTTTATGTATTCCAATACCCAACATGATTAACTGACTCCTCCCCTAAGTAAAATAAAAGCTGCCAAGCCAAGCAGATGTGAATGAACCATAACAGCAAATTATTTCTTCTGGTTATTATCTGTTCTTTTCCTGGCTCTCTATGACTGTGTGCAAAACAATTCCTCATGTTTCTGTGAGCTGAGCATTCCTGCTAGAACCAGGGAGAGACTAAGCTTATTCCAGGCTCACTCTCCTGGAGCTATTTATTACACTAACAAGTCACAGCACAAACTTTATCTAGTAACATCTGAGGTGGATAAATTAGCAGGCAGGGAGGGCAGGCTTTTAAGGATGCACCCTCATTAAAAAAAAAAGCAAACTTAAAAACCCAAACCATTCCCAAAGCACAGCTCAACGGAAGCCCAGGGGAGAGATGCTCCCAGGTTGTATTCTGTGGCTATGCCAAAATTCACACTGGGTGGGCCCCACTGAGATGAGCAGAGTGTTCAGGGAACAGGTCCTGTCTCAGAGAACTTATGGTCAGGAGAAGAAAGGGGTAAAACAAGTCTGGAGAGCATCATTCCACTGCTTCCCTGGTTCAGAAATGTGGGAATCCACAAAATCAGAGGGTTTTGGGAAAGCTGCAAAAAGCAGGCCTCAGAGACAGCAGAACTGTGATTAGAGCTAAGCAGTAGCCATGAGAGAGCCATTTTGTGCCTTGCTCATGAAAAGCTGCTGAACTCATGGTTGTGATGCTGTTTCACTGATAAGAAACAATAAACACCTGAGTCCAAACATGACCTACCATCTCTAGTGCCTTCAATCCCGACCTGGAGGGATTGATACCCTGACTGATATCGAGAAACCAACATGTCAGGGTACCCGTTGCCCATTCCCCAACTTCTGGGACTCAGGCTGGGCCCTCCTAGGGAACTCCCCTGTCAGGGGAGACCCTCCTGGAGTGGTTTTGTGTCAGGGAAGAGAGATGCACTGGATCTTTTCAGTCTTCAGGTTCTTGTTTATTGTTACCTTATCTAGAGTTTTGCACGCTGTCCACACCAGGGTCAGTGCGCTGGAAAAGCACCACAAATATGGCCAACAATCTCTTGGTACAAGGGCTTTTAAAGCTGAACTATCCAATTAAGAACTGACATCTAGATTATATCACATTTTAGCCCAATAACTGATCCCACAGAGCCGCAATGGGGACTTTTCCACCCAATTACAAAATGCCACCCAAACCCATGGAGAAGGAGGAAGAAGAAGGATGAAGAAGAAGCCCAGGATGACACCCTGTGCCCTCCATCTTGCTTCCATCCACAACACACTAAAAATCCCAAACCCTCAATTTCCCACCTAAGTGACACACCTGCACTGCTCTCTATAATCCATTTCACACTTCTGTGGATTCCAGTCTATTCTGGAGTTTAGGAAACTTTCTGCATGGATGAGGGTCACAGTCAGTGCTGCCCTGGGGTCAGGGCACCCCAGAGCAGACAGAGAAACATTCCCGGCACCCTGCCTTTCCACAATCGTTCAAAAACCTTTCAAAACGAGTTGTAAAATTGAGTTCTTGTCCTGCTGCCCGGGAAGAGAGCTGGGGTGTGTTTACCCCACCGATCCCACAACCAACTCACCAGCACACGGTCCCCGAGGCGCAGATCCTTCTCCCCCTTCTTCACCGAGCCGCTGTCCGACAGGTTGGAGCCCGACTCGTTGCCCGTCTTCATGGCGCTGTTGAGGACGCTCTCCCGCAGCGGGATCACGCGCGTGGACAGGGGCGGCGTGGCCGTCCCCGAGTGCAGGGACAAGTTCTGAGCCGTCAGGGAGTCCACGGAGGGCGCGTCGCTGCCCGAGCCCTCGGCCACCGGCTGCCGCGTCAGCTTGGAGGGTCGCGTGAAGATGCCCTGCAGCGGCTGGCACTCGAAGTAGCGCACTCCGCCCACGGAGCCGTCATTCTTACCCACAGGGTCATCCAGGACCACCCCTGCCCACTGGCCCGGGGCAAACTGGGTTTCCCCGAGGTACTGGATCACTCCCGGCTTCACCCCGTTCACCCAGACGCGCTCGCCCACCACGAAGTCTCCCAGGAAATCATCGCCCACCTCGGCGACCTTCGACGCCGACTTCTCGGTGCTGGCGGTGGATGTGGTGCCCTGCTTGTGTAAAGGTGAGCCTGTGGGTCAAAGGAAAACAGGGTTTGCTATAAGGAGAAATCCCAGAAGGAAGCCAAAACACCAGGAAAAGGCATTTACGGAAAGAAGACATCTGGGACAACAACTTAGATTGTGAGGACTGGGCCTGAGTGATGCCATTACTTACACACCCTCTTCAGTGTAAATCTGCACAGATCCTCCATCTGCTGCCCAGTTTCTGCAGGTCACACACAGAACATAAATAAATGACCCCATGTCTTCATCCCCTTTACAGTACCTCAGCCCCCTCACAGCCCCAGGGTGTGCATAAGCTCAGAAGCACAGGAGTGGTGGTAATTGCTTAAGGACCAAAGGGAGCCCAGTGAACTGCTGCTTTGCAGGAATAAACCAAAATCATCCTTCTACCCCAAAAAAGTAAACCAAAATATATATATTTAAAAAAAAAAGAGTGTGAGACACTGATGTTTTAGTACTTGGCACTATGAGAACCCCATTGTGTGTCCCACTAACACAGCATCTCTTTAAGCAGGAAGCATCTACAAACCTCCATGCAGGGTCACACAAAGTGCATGGAACTCAATAAACTGGCAATAAAGAGTGCCCTTTTCCCAGCACCAGCCTTCCAGCAATTCTCTGCTGCCTGGGGAAGGAAAACTGCAGGTGATGCTGGTATTCAGTGTTCTGCTCACACCCTCCAGCAGAATCTTGATCAGCCAAACTCTCCATAATACAAAAGAGGACCCTTAAACACATGGCAGGTGCCTGAATGGGAACAGAGTCACCCCAAGCAAATGAGACAGCAGTGATCCAACTCTTGCTGACCCCATTGTCAAACCCTCCCATCCCAAACTTTGGGCTTTCAGCCTGGGCCCAGGCAACAAGTGACAAGGACATGTGAACTTCATTAAAACTCTCTGAGGGTTGAAGGGAGAGGTTGAGCAAAGGCCTGAAAGAAACCACATGAGAAACTGAGGAAATGAGCTTGCAAAATAAATTCCAGCAAGTCCCATCCCATGGACCTTCAGCCATCCTCAGCTCTCAACAGCCCTGAGGTCCCAAGTGTGGTTCTCCCTCACAGCTGGTGCTGGCAGGAGGTTTGGTCCCACATATCCTGTGAAAGCTCCCTGGGCTCTTCAGCCCAACTTTCAGCTGAAGTTTCTGGGTGCCACCAACCAGAAAACACTAAAGCACAGCCAGGAAAAAAAATTTTACTTGCTGCCAGAGAAGGCTGGCAGAGGACACCCCAAGCAGCTGCAGAGACAAGCCAAACTTGAGTGCTTATGTGTAATGAACTGTGAAACTTGTTCAGCCTCAGCCATCTCTGTGGCTCAGTCCACAACACTTCTACAGCTCTTCCACAAGTAATGGGCCTGACAGATCAGGCTGAGCTCCTAGAAAGAATGAAAAACATAAAAGCTCTCAAAGCAAGATGCTTCAAAGCTTTGCCAGAGGTCTAGGAAAGAGGGAAGAAAAGAGCACCAGGGCAACAGCATGAAGAACTTAGTTTCTAAATCACGTGTGTAACAAGGGATCAATTTTGACACTTGGGTTCTTGTTAGACTCCAGAGTCAACACTTGACCAATTTCTATGGCCACAAGTTTGGGGCCCCTGGAAGCAGTGCCTCTGCCTGGTCTGAACCTTGTCTGAACAAGAGAGCAGCAGTTAAGGGGTGACTGTACAAACTCCTCTCACAACCAGGAGTGTCTCCAACCAGTTCACTGGGCTCAGGGGGCTAGAACAGCTCTTGAGAAGATCAGCCAAAAGGGACATAACACATGGGGAATGTTCAGGAGAATCCCATGGTGGGCACAGGAAGGACAGCAAGCACTGTCCCCAGCTGTGTGAACACTGCTGCCAGCTGGAAATGTTGGTGGCAACAGAGACCATGGAGCTCCCAGCAGAGCTCAGCCAGTTCCCAGGGAGAGCCTTCTCCTGGCTTCTGGACCCTGTCTAGGAAGTTTCCTCAACCTCATGTGTTCATCAAGAAGTTTTGGGGGCTTTTGGGCAAATTTCTGGCATTTAAGTTTGTGTCACTCAATTTTGTAGGACAGTACACCAAGATGAGCTCCATCAGATGGACAGCGTTACATCCAAGAACCAATTTCACCTTAAAAAAATTAAACCCAAAGACTATAAGGATGCTTAGAGCTTTTGATCTTTACAAAAGATTTTAAATACAAAGAAGTGTGAAGGAAACAGGGCTCCATCCATCTGAACTATAAAAACAATCATGGGCAGAAAATAAGGCCACTATTGTCATTTCAATGCTTAATAACACAAGACAGAAAAGCAGTCAGATTAGCAAACTACATTTTAAGAAGGCTCTGAGTTAAATAACCAAAGCTAACTACAGGAGTTTATCACCAACAAGGTCTGTGATGGGTAGGAGAATAAATTAAATTAGAAACACAACTTACACCTTGGTTTTGTGCTTGGCAGAGCACCCTAACACACAAAGATCATGCCACTGACATGTCTGTGCACACATACCCACCATGCCAAGGACAGCCAAACTAAACCTACTGTAGATAAAAGCATAGATGAAATCTGGGGGGCTCTGCTACTATATTGAGAAGAGATCAAGACTGTTTTTCTAGAGTTACTGAGCTCGAGTTTCAGCACAGCTCTTGATTTCAGGTGTTAGTCAATGGTCAAGGTACATTAGGTCACATTAACTCTCACAAGCCCCTCTGCAATGTGGCTGGGGTAAGCAAACCCTTCAGCAGCAAAGCTCAAGCAAAGAAAGGCAGGAAGGCTGCCCAAGGCTGAACAAACAATGCAGCAGGATTTAAAATTGCATTTAGCCTCACTGTATTTCACTGCAGGAGCAAATACCTTCAAAACTGACTTGGACCAGCCAAAAAAAAAAAAAAAAAATAAAGGACAGATCATTGGATTCCTGGTGCAACACTGTCCTCCCCCAAAAGCCAAAATTTTAGTGGAACTTTACACACTCTTGTTCATTTTAGGTGCCCGTGTGATAGGCAGGTATGCTGAATTACATAAGAGTAATTACATCTCAGGGAAACCATCTCATCCCAGGCTCCTGAGCAGTGCAGGCAGAAACATCATTATTCCTGAGCATGAGGTGAATTATTCAAAAGCACAGGATGTAAATAAAGAACTGCCTGAAGGTTCACCTTGTTTATTATGGCCACAGTGTAGAAACTTGTGTTTTACATGGCTTTCATTACCCACATATGAAATAATAACCACAGAGCAGCTAATGGGCTTTGGTGCAGCAGGTTTTCAGAGTAACCATGATCAAGCTGAACTCACTTCTCTTGGCTTTTACTAACCCACTAGCTAGATGGCCAGACAGCATCCCAAGTAGTCCAAGCAGACTGAGCTCAGGTAGGTATCTGGTCACCAACCTTTCAGAAGGCAAATGGCAGCAATGAGTAACTTGACTTCAGTCCCATGAGTAGCTTAGGATAGCCCAAAAGTGAGAGCAGTTGGTGGCAGTGCTCCAGAGAGCTGACATTGGCACTGCCACTCTCCAGAGCTGAAGGGAAAGACACCCAAGAGCATTGCCACAACAGAGTCCTGAGCTTTTCCAGCCTAAAAAGGAGTTGGTCTATTGGTCTGTGTCACTTGGATTTGCTGTTTTGAAGAAGAGAAGTCTTCTTGCTCTAGGCAGACTCCCCAGAGAAATGCCAACAAGTTCCAAAAAACTAGCTAGGAAAAAAGTTCCAAGAAACAGCAAACCAAGGGTACAGATGTCAGGTAGGAAGCTGAGAAGAGTTGCACAAGAGAAACCCACCCAAGAGAACAAACTGGGTTCTCTCTACTCCATCCCTGGCAGCTCCTGCTGATGCCAACCAAGAAGCCCCAGGAACTCTCTGAAGGTCACTGTGCTCTAGCTCAGCAGCTCACCTGGAAGCCAGCGAGGAGGAATGCTCTTCCTGCTCCATCCAGGAGGATCTCCCTGTGCTGCTCTGCCCAGAACAGACCTCACCTGCTAGCCAGGAGTCCACAGCAGCAGCTGCCCTCCCTCTCTCACTGGGGCCAGGCTCCAGGACACAACAAGCTGTGAGCAGGATCCACTCAGGCTTACAACTTTACAGCCCCATTGTGTTCATTAGCTGCCTCATTCTTCTGGGGCTTCCTGTAGGTCACAGCTTCCAGGGCTGAGCAACAACTTGTAAATCAGTCCCACAGAGCATCCACTGCATACACATCTTATCCAGCTCCAAACCTCTGCTTTCCCTTCCACAAAGCCTACACATCAGCCACCACTGTGGTGAACCTGGTGCTTGGAGCCCTTCCTGCATCCCACCAGGTTTAGGGACCCACACTGACAGGGCAGCAGTACTGCAGGAGCCAAACTCCCACCAGCCAAGAGCTGGAGAGGTTAAAAGTTTAACTGAAGTCTCAGCCCGTTCACAGGGCTCTTGTTACCGTGCCAATGAAAGCCATGTGTCCAAAATCCCTTGAAGGGCTTCTGCAAAAAGGGCAAGGAAACTGGAAACTGCTCTAGGAAGGAGTGAACCGAAGCTTTGCACAGCAGAGAAGCAAGAAACCCCCCCTCAAGAAAGCTCTGGAAACTGAAGAGGGAGGAAGAGAGCACTTGCTCTGCAGCAGGAATAGCTTTCCCTGCAGGACCCTGACATTCTGCTCAGCCTTGTGCTGTGTTTGGGTCACATCCACTGAACCCATCCATCCCCTCACTCCCTCCACAGCCTCCCACAGCACTCCAGTTGCTCATTTCTTAACACCAGGCAGCTGAAACAAAGGGGAAAGGGAACTTGTGTGTAAAGGGGAGGAAGGAGAGGAAGGGAAGAGCAGTTCAGTGTGGGAAGCAGGGCTCAGGGAGTGCTGCCCATGGGTTTCCTACTCCCTGCAGAACCCTTTTGTGGCCTGACTGCTCCCGAGGCACATGCCAGGCACCACAAGTGCCAAAGCACTCAGAAATGCAACAGCCTGTTGTGTTGCCATGGGAATCAGGAGACAGGCAGTTAATTGATGAAATGGAGGCACACTAGATTTAAAAGAAAGAGGAAAGAAAAAACAACAACAACAAAAAAACCCCCCAAAAACCCAACAACAAAAAAAAACCCCACACGCACAAAAAAACCCAAACCACAAACCAACCAACCAAAAAAACCCCAACAAAACAACAATAAAAAAAATACTAAAACCACAACCAAACAAAAGAAAGAAGAGAGATTCCAGAGTAGTGTCTCATGTCAGGAAGGAGGGAGAAATAAGCACAAACATTGTATTTACAGAAGAGCTTTACAGTTCCCCTAAAAGAGGTCTTTTTCCATTTCTATTTTAATTTTCAGAGGTTTTTACCCCCAAACATCACCACATCACAAGACATGCAGCACGGAGTTGCCCACCCAGTCCCAGCTGTGTTCCCTCTCCATGGTAAATCAATCAACTTCTCATCCACCACCCAGCACCAAAAGGAGCCCCAGCCTGGCAGAACTGGCACGAGATTGAAGACACTCCACCCTCCTGCCACTGACCTGTGATGGGGCAGCAAGCTGTGCAGTCTGAGAGCATCTCAAAGTGCAGCCTTGCAACCAGACTGGTCAGAAAAAAAAACCAAAAAACCACTTTTGGTACCAGCTCTGCTCCTCCCAGCCCGGGCAGGGCTTCAGGACAAGTCCTGAGACCAGGGGACTGTAATGCCCATTTGAAGCCAAGATTTTGTCAGTTGGAAAACCCTCCTGCTGCCCACAGGGGTGCCAGCTCAAAGGAATAAGGTCTGGTTTTACTGCCACAGATTTTTCAGGAGCCTTGGAGCACTAGAGCAGCCTGGCTCACTGCTTGGTTCAGTGCTCAGATGGTGAGATGGGGATGACACTCAGACACTGTCCCTGCTCAGAGCACCAAAGATCTGGGGTGGATGATTATACCCCATCCAGCACTGGGAATGTTTCTCTGTCTGCTCTGGGGTGCCCTGACCCCCAGGGCAGCACTGACTCTGACCCTCACTCATGGAGAAAGTTTCCTAAACTCCAGAATGGACTGGAATCCACCAAAGTGTGAAATGGATTATAGAGAGTAGTGTAGGTGTGTCACTGGGTGAGAAATTGAGGGTTTAGGATTTTTAGTATGTTCTGGATGGAAGGAAGATGGAGGGCACAGGGTGTCATCCTGGGCTTCTTCTTCATGCTGCTTCTTGCTCCTTCTCCATAGGTTTGGGTGGCATTTTGTAATTGGGCAGAAAAGTCCCCATTGCAGCTCTTTGGGATCAGTTATTGGGTTAAAAGGGAAAATAATCTGGGTGTCAGTTCTTAATTGGATAGTTTGGCTTTAAAAGCCCTTGTACCAAGAGACAGTTAGCCATTTTGGGCCTTCTAATGAAAAGCTGCCGAACTCACAGCAGTGAGACTGATAAGAAATAATAAACACCTGAGTGTGAACATGAGCTACTGTCTCAAGTGCCTTCAATCCAGACCCAGAGAAACCCACAGCTGGTACCCCCACAACCACCCTGCACTGTGGGCTGGGGGATAACACCCCATCCAAGAGCTCACCACGTGGAAATTGAAGTGATGGAGCACAGCAATGAAGGAGCTGTTTCCTGCACAGCCCTTTCACACTGCAGGATGAGGCAGACACAGAGAGGGAAGAGGTACCTGTGAGAAAAAGCAACACTTTGCAGACAATAACCAACTGCCTGGCAGCACAGTGTGGGAGGAAGGAGCCCCAGAGATTTATGGCTGACTGGAAACAAGGGCTGAAAGATCTGCAAGTTCAAAGCTGGAAAGTTGGGGCTGAGATCTGGCACAGAGGCGAGCTTTGCATCTGGCACCCTGAAAATCTACTGCCCTGCTGCCCCCAGGAATAACCCCAGTGGTGTGGATATTGAGATCTGATACACCTCCAGCATCCCTGTGTTTAGCTGCTCTGAAGAGAGGAGCACTTCCAGAAATAAAACTGCAGTCAGGGGGAAGACAGCAAGAATAATTGTGAATGAGAAGCAAAACCCAGTAAGGAGCACTGCAGAGATGTCTCTGAATGGAAGGAGGTGCCCATTGAGACAAATATTTGCCTCCAAAGAGGCAGCTGGGAAGGGCAGTGAGCCTCACACAGACACCCCAAACAAAGGCTTTCTTACAAAGGTCTCATTCAAGATGCTGACTGGTACAAAATCTGCTGTGCCACTGGCAGGAGGCACATTCCTGGTGCCTGCTAGAGATGGGAGGGATGGAGGAGCTGGGGGGTTACCAGCTATGCTGGATCAAATCCACTGTAATTCTGGAAAGAAACAAACAGCAAAGCTATATATTTATGTGTGAGGATTTAAGGTTTTTGGGTTTTGTTTTTTTTTTTTTTTTAAATAAACAACAGTGTTCAATAAAATATGCAAAACAGGTTGGTTTTGGCAGTACAAGGGAGGGAAGTGACTAGTAGAAAATGCACGAGGTTTCTTTCACTGAGGGATAATTACCTTGCAGCATATGGATGGATCTATTAATCTCAAAATTGCAGCCTTAATTTTTATGTAATTATTATTTTTAAAACCATATTCTTTCAACATTCACTTTTCTATACTCTATTTAACATTTAAAACAGGGCTTACATATCACACCTCTGGAGAAGCACCCTGTTTTCACCAGAAATAATGAAAACAAAAATCCCACAACTTTAACAGCTTTGCAAGTTCAACAAAGACTGGAGCACCCATATCTTCTTCCTCAGCATGAGCCACCCCTCATCTCCAGCAATAACATACAAAACTAGAATTTAACATGCAAAACTAGAATTTAATAAACACTGAGTTAGTATGTTAAAGGTTGTATTACAAAATAACAGTCTCCATTCTTCCTTAAACAAACAATAAAATCACTTCAGCTGGAGAATATTCCACATAGAATAAGTAATTCACCATAAGTTATTCTGACAAGAAAACAGTTTTCTATTCAAACAAGCCCTTAGCTCTAAAGCCTCACTAAGTTTCGTCCCAGCAGCCAAACTGGGTTTCTGACCACTGCAAGTCATGAAAGGCTTAAGGGCAGAAAGGAGCATTAGAAAGCAGCCCAGGGTAACCTCTGGGATGGCCCTGAGAACAAAACCACCAGCTGGGGAGGGGACACTCACAGAAAGGCTCCTGCCCTGCACAGGGAGCCTCCTCCCAGCAGCCCAGGGAATGAATGCCCAGCTCACACTCACCCTCACTGCGTGTTCTCTCCTCCACAAAACTAGCACAGGGCTGATTTCTCAGAGCCTTTTCTTGTCAGAGCAGCATGGAGAAGCTCGAGGAGGAGCTCAGCCTGTGCCCACAAAGCCCAGCACACACACACACCCATGCACAGCTGTCTCTGCTGTTCTCTGGCTGTGGGAATCTGCGAGGCACAAGTGTGGTTTAGGGCTGCTGAGATGGAAGTGAGGACAGCTGCTCTCACTGAGCTGATCCAATGACAGAGGGAAAGAAAAGGAGGCAGGCACAGGTCTTTAATAAGACATTTATAAACGATTTCCCAGGCAGAGCACTGGCACTAGCACAGAGAGAGCAACAGTCCTGGGACTGCTCTGAACTGGAGAAATTTATCTTGAGCACCAAACAGCGCACAGAGCAGCCAAGTTAAGCACAGTGCTTTCCCCCCACTAACTGAGCAGCAGGGGTTTGAAATTTTTACAGATTTTCACAGTCTTTTTACAGATTGGAATTCTTCTCAAGCATCATTCCCACTGGGATGCACTGGGACCACTCCTGCAGCTCCAGCTGAGATGAGCAGCCACGCAGTGCATTGCTGCAGCAGGTGCACATGGAATGACACTGCCTCAGTCATTCAGAAATGATGGCCTTAGCTCAGTCCCCACCAAATGGAGAAGAGAAGGCACCAAAAAAAGAGCCTGGCTTTGGCTGGGAGCCAGTTCTTACTTTCTGATCAGACTGGAGCCAGTTTTGGGGATCCCAGCAGCTCCCTGTACTGGGAACAAGATGCAGGAGAGGCTGCTGTGTGTGCCTGACTCAGGGTATTCACTGACAGGGCACAACCTGAGCAGCCTTGCACAAGCAGATTGCACCTCTAACAGTGCATGGGAAAGGAAAGTCAAATGCCAGGAGACAGTCTGGTTTGACTCCAGCTTTGGCACACGCTGCCTGTGGGCACAGCACTCACTCCAGCTGTGCAGTGAGTAACCTCTGGTACAGCTCAGAGTGCTCAGTGGTTCACTCCAGCCCTGGAACAAGCAGTGTAACCTCTGGTACATCTCAGAGTGCTCAGTGGTTCACTCCAGCCCTGGAACAAGCATTGTAACCTCTGGTACATCTCAGAGTGCTCAGTAACAGAAAAGGAGGCAGACACAGGTCTTTCATAAGACATTTATAAATGATTTCCCAGGCAGAGCACTGGCACTCCCCCAGCCAGGTCAGACTGGCTCCAGAGCAGAGCAGGATTCTCCCTGGTGGGACAGGTGAGGAGCTCTGCCTCTCACACCTGTGCTGCCTCTGAGCCCTGCAGAAGCCCACAGCCCCCCAGCTCAGGCTCAAAGCAAATCCAAATCCTTCATTTGGTGCATTTGTGCAAATGGAAGCTCAGGCAGGGAGTGCTCTGCTGGAATCTCCCTAGGCATGCAGCAATTCAGCACAGCAGTAAGATCTTCCTCACTCCTCTCCTCTTGACAGAAAACCACTTCTCATTTCTACCTGCTGAATCTCAGAAATGTTTCTTTGGTACAGCCACAAGCTTTTCTCTGACTTTCTAATTTTACTTTGCTCTGCTTCCCCCTGGCAGGAGTTGGGAAGATCTTCACAGCTCTTCACCAGAGCTGCCAGCTGCAGCCACATTTCCTCCTGCCCTGTCTGCAGCTACTCTTGAGGGGAGAAGTAGAAAAAACTTAAGAGCTGACATACAAGAAGGAAGGAGGATGCTTTGTTGGCTCCTCACGTGCATGCTGAGGCTGGTGTTCAGTGTGACCAGCTATGCTGAGAGCCAGCAGAGTCTGGGGATGGTACCAGCAGACAGACAGACAGACAGACAGACAGACAGACAGACAGACAAGCACATTCTTTCTCCCCTGCATGCAGTTTTTTCCCCTCCTCAGTAGAAACATGACATCAGTACGATTGCACCAGGTCTCTGAGTCATCCCCCTGAAAGAGGGAGATCCCTGCAGCACCCCAGGATCCCAGAGCAGCTACAGCAGAGGCAAAAATGACCACCTCAAAAATGACCCCCTCATAATGACCACCTCAAAATGACCACCTCAAAAATGACCACCTCAAAAATGACCACCTCAAAAATGACCACCTCATTATGACCCCCTCAAAAATGACCACCTCATAATGACCCCCTCAAAAATGACCACCTCAAAAATGACCACCTCAAAAATGACCACCTCAAAAATGACCACCTCAAAAATGACCCCCTCAAAAATGACCACCTCTGCCAAGCAGACTTGGGCACAATCCTGGGGCTGCACTGTGCTAAACACAGCTTTGATTCATCCCTCCTGCAGCCTTTATTCCTCCAGCCATACATGCATGCACAGAGCAGGCTGCCCAGCACACAAAGGGCTGATTGTGCACAGCTCCACAGAGTGCAGAGTGTGCTGGGCTGCCTTTGCTTTGCCTAATCTAATAAAAAGGATATTGGAGAGCAGATTAACACTGAGTCATCTACTTCATTCCAAATACCTGGCTTTAACAGCTAAGTGTCCAACTCAAAAGGCAATGAGCTGTACATGAACAGGCATTATTTGCAGAGTCACCTGTTTGTAGTGGATGTTTGTTTGGTTTTTTTTTTTTTTTGAAAGTAAACATGATCATGACCCAGATCTGATCCTAGAATACATGAGCTATGATACAAACACAGCAAGTGTTCTCAAATCCAACAGATCTCAGTGACCCCCAGAAATGACATCAGTGCCATCATGCAGCACTCCAGGGGTGGTGGTGGGGAAGGGATGATGTGGAGTGAGAGAGCACAGATCCAGCTTGGGAGCTGATGAGCTGAGCTGCCCTGAGGACTGAGCACAGCCCCACTGGGCACCCTGAGCACACACTCTGCTCCCAGTACTCCCAGTACACCTCACTGGTAGGAGAGACTCACATGTGGACTATGACTCTCTCTCATGCCACTTCTTCATCACTTTATCAGATGATCAGTTTTAGGCTTTTATCTCCTGAACACCCAGCCAGGACAGAGTCAGTCCCTGAGGATGATCCCCCCAAGCCCTTTTCAGGGTTCAGAATTTTCTCAACACCACACCATCTTCACCTGAAATTCTTCTGTTCAAATCTCCATCAAACCCTTCTAATTTCTGGCAAGATTTTTTTTTTTTTCCTGAGCAAATACCTCCAAATAAAAATATTCTGTAGAAAGTATTTCTGTGAAGTAAATTACACAGCAATACAAAGAGCTGTGCAGATTTAAGTGTGAAATAAGACAAGCATGTGCAGGACAGAAAGTTACCCTACAGCTCAATGACTGCACACCCCCAGCCACATCCCAAAGGCACTCCTGTTTGCAGACACAACACTTCAGTGGGAGAGAGGAGGGGAAGTGGCATCAGAGAGGGAAGCTGCTTCTCCTGTGCCAGGACTGGGAGGACAAAAGGCCAGAAAAATCTGCTGGCCAAGACAACTTCCACTTTCACCTCTGACTTACAGGATGACATGGGCAAGACCTACTTCTGTAATTTATCTTGGGTGTAAAACATGGGTAATACTTGTAATAATCTGTCACAGCCTTCAGGCTTTACAGGAGGTGCTGAGGGATTCAGAACAGAGAGAGGTTCCATGTGTGCATAGGAGCTTATAATGACAGAAAGTGAAGTGACTTACAGCTCCTGCTTGCTAGGAATTCCTCAAGCAGGCTGGGAGCACTCCTGTGGCAGAGTTAACCCCTGCTGCCCTAAGCTGGAGCACTGGCAGTGCACTACCTCACACAAACCAACTCCTGAACCTCGGGGCAGGGTCAGCTTTTAAGAGGCACTGATGGCCAAGTTCATCACTGCCTTCCCCTGAGACCATTTTGAAGTCCCCACTCACAAACATTTCCTTTCTCACAAAGAATTCTGTGAACACATGCATGGAGTGAAGTGCTCTCTGCTGCATCCTCTGCTCCACAGTGCAGATGTAGCACACAGGACACAATTTACTGTGCTGGAAACACAGCACTGCCAAACACATTTTGTAGCAGAGAGACCAGCAAATGTATTTTGAATAGAGCTGCTGAAGTCCCAGACAGCTCAATTTTGACAATTCTTATTATTTTAGAGTGAGTGCTGTGATAAACAATGTTTTCCTACAGTTCTTACTCCTGCATAAAAACCAGTTTCTCTCTTTTCTGGGAACAGGATTTTAATTTACTTACTAGCATCTTCATTAAAAAGTAAATATCCTGCTGAACTTAAAATAAATAGAGGATAATATTTGTATTCTAAATGTTTTAAAGCTTTTGTGGAGATCAAGTCACCTACTAGACTGCTTGCAAGGAAGATGCTCTCATGCAGGGTCAGTGTGTGCTGATTAATTCCAACCCATGGCAAATATGTACCAACAGCCTGATGCCACTTGAATTCTGCAGACTCTCATCCCAAATCCATCTATGCCAAAGGGAATCTTTCCTTTCATTTCAATGAATATTGGCTCAGGCCTTTAATGATTAATCTGCTCTAGCTGGATTAGTGCAGCTGTTGGAGGCAGCACATGCAGGAGCAGATCCCACCCCAGAGCTGCATCCCCACTCTGATGGGCATTAGTGATGCCACTGCAGACACCCCAGCCCAGCTGAACAGGAGTCAGTTCATTATATTCCAACCTCCATCAGCTGAACATCTGTGGGAAGCAGATTTTTCTCTCCCTGCTGTTCTGTGAAGAGCAGGAGGGTGTCTGACCTCCATATGTGCTGTGTGCTCATGCCTCACCCACAATGAATGAGCTGGACACGAAGGATTAACTACATCAAATCCTCCTAAGAGTATCTAATCATTAAGACAATTAAATTCAGACTCACAGTTATCTGTGTATGTTTCCTGCAAAGCTGATAAAACTGAGGTTGATTCAATGCCCTTCTATATTGCTTGGGATGCCCTGAATCACCTCTTGGAGAGGAATGCCACCAGAGGTGGTTCTTTCCCTTCAGAAAGGGTGGAGGAGCCACCACCTTCAAAAACCCCAGTGCCAAAGGTGTTTCAGAGGGCAGGGTGGCAGAGCAGCCCAGGAGAGGCAGTGAGCTGAACACAAGCCCTGTGCAAACAGCCAAGTGGCTGCTCCACAACCCAGGCAGAAAACTTTGGCACAGGATGTGCCAGGAGGATGAGAACAAACATGCAGGGTCTCGTGGCAGCATCTGTGTCCATGAGTGACTGGATTTGGATGGAGGGACACAACCCCCCCCAGGGCACTTCAGCCAGACCCAGCAGCAGGGAGGGGACAGGCTCAGCTCCAATGATCCCAGAGCTGCTCCCATGCCTGCTGCAGTTCCCACTCCTCAGCTGCACCTCCGCCCTGGATCAGCAAAACAGCAGCTCTCTGTTGTGGGTTTTCCTGCTCAGCCCCTGAAAACAATCTTGTTTTCTTTCAGACACCTGTTAACTCCCTGACTGCCTGTGCAGACCTGGATCCTGAACCCTGGCTGCTGATGGAGTGCTGATCTGCTGACACTGTCACAGAGGCATTTCCTCAAACACCTCCCTGGCACCTCAGCCTCCTGATTCCCCAAGGGAATGAGGACACTGCAGAGCCATTCACATAAATCACAGAATTCACAGAATCACCAGGTTGGAAGAGACCTTCAAGGCCATCGAGTCCAACCCAGCCCCAACACCTCAACTCAACCCAGTGCCACACCCAGGCTTTGTTAAACACACCCAGGGATGGGGACTCCACCACCTCCCTGGGCAGCCATTCCAGAACTTTATTACCCTTTCTGTGAAAAACTTCTCCCTTATATCCAACCTGTATTTCCCCTGGCACAGTTTGGGCTGTGTGCTCTGGCTCTGTCAGTGCTGTCTGGAGAAGGAGCCCAGCCCCAGCTGAGCACAGGCACCTCTCAGGGAGTGGTACAGAGAGCTCATCAACCCTCACCACTGACACATTTCCAGCAGGATCACTAATCCAGGCTTGCTGTGTGGATTTAATTGAGGACAGCACTCAGAGGGGAGCTGACAATACCAATCACTGCACCAGGCCTGATGCAAAACAGCAAAACCAAATGTTTGCTAGAAAGAATAGCAGCCTCTGGCCCCGTGATGTGGGGTCTCCTCTCTCAATTCACCATCACAAAACACCCCAAGTTATTATTAATCAAGAGGCACAAAGCCTTTGAACAGGCAAGAATTAGGTCCCCATGTCTGTGCCAGTCAATCAGCTGCTCTGGACATTACAATACTATTTCTTTTGTTGCAGGCAAAACAGTGTTTTAGTGTCTTTAATATTTATTTGGGAATTGGAATTAATAGATTGATACAAAATCAGAGAGCCTCAGCAGTTTCTGGCGGTTTTATTTAAAAAAGCCTGTGTTAAGATGCCACCAAACCATCAATAATTACCTGAGAACAGCCTCCCCAAGTTCTCTCTTTATACTGAGGCATAAATTCCCCAGAAAGGACACCATCCCTCCCTCTGTTTTTTACCACAGAAAATTCTAGAAGCAACAGAAAGTCCTTCTCACTGCCATGCATCCAGCCAATTTAACTTAAAAAACATCCTGAGAAACTCGAGGGGCCAACAACTGATTCCCAAGTTAATTTACCAAAATGTTGCTGTTAACACTGAGGCAGATAAATGAAAAGGAATGAAGATTTTCCACTGGGAAAGGCAAGAGCAAGGCAGCACATGCACAAGAGAGCTAAGGTGGTGGTGAGATTGAGGGATTGAGGTGGTGGTGAGAACTGAGGCAGGGAGGGATCTAAAGAGACTTGGCCACAGAATTCCTGAGTCTCAAACTAGAAGCAGCCCTCAGAACCTAATCACATTTCTAGAAAAGAAATATATTAAAAGAAAAGTTAACCCCCAGCCCAGGGACTGTCCCCAGCAGGGACCAGCCTCATTCCATCAGCACCCAAACCCCAAATGCAGCTAAGCAGGACCCAATACCCAGCTCAGCCCTATCAAACCCTCATTACAGCATATTTTAGTTTAATTACCCTATGGAGCCAGCCTTCCCATTCTCTTTAATGGCCCTGGGAATGTTCCAGTCTGCTTCACTCTTCTTTTTAGTGAACAAAAGCAACACACAGTGTTTGCAGAAGCAGACACTATGCCAGCATTATCAGCCTTGTGCATTTGTTCTTCATGAAAAATAATGCATGTACACTTCCATGAAAACAAGAAGGCATTGCCAGGCTCCCAGCAATATGTTGTATAGTTCAGCTCTCAAAGCATAGTTTTTGGCAATAAAACTAGGTAACTGCTGAAAATAACAGTTTTGATATTGTTAGCATGTCTAAATAGGAAATTCATGTGGCAGATACTTGCACTTGCCCATTCAGAAAGACAGGATCCATCTGTAAAACCCAAGGTCTGTGCTGGATTCATAAGTCTCACAGAAAACTTAATAACTTTGGGCTTTTTTGCCTCCAGCACTGAAGTCTCAGCATTGCCCAGCTCCATCTGCAAATACAAGTATTTCTGTTGTCCTCTGTCTTTTGCTAGATTTTTTTAAATTGAACAAGAGATTTAAGAACCACAAACAAACACCAGAGCCAGCTGACAGCCAAGTGAGGTATGAAAGGCAAATTTCTCCTCCAGCCACGTCACTCTAACACTGCTCTGAGCAGACAAAACCCACTCTGAAATGTGAATGCTCCTCTTCCCAGCAGCTTTCACCTGTTCCACCAGCTGGGAGGGCTCTGTGGGCCCATTCATCACAGCTTCCATTCTCTTTCCATCTTGCAAAAGCAGGATTTTCCAGGAGGAGGGTGGGAAAGGAACCAAGACATGTGAGCTTTGTAACAAGAAATCCAAATATTACACTGAGCCCTTTTCCCCTGACCCACACCTTTAGCACAGAAACCTCTCCTGAATGTGGGGTCAAGAGCAGTGACTTTCTTCACTTGAAACATGGGGAATAAGGCAACACATTTGTGGGAAATGCTCCCCTAAGGCAGCTAGGGATGAATTTTCAGTCTGGTTAAGGAAAATAGTTACTGCAAAGCAGCAGAACTTATTTTTTCCATTGTTTCAGCTTCACAGGAGAGGAGGGAGGGGGACACCCAGCATGGACACAACTCAAGGCTAATTTCTTCCAGGAGTCCATGTCAGCTGCCAGTTCCCCACTGAGTTTCAGAGGAAATGGCAATTTCCATTCTTATTAAAAAAAGCCCACAAGCACAGCAAGCCAATGTACCTAACCCAGGCCACCCCCAGAAAATCTCTTATCCCTAAAGGCTCTGGGAAAGCAGCAGCTCAGGGAAGGAGACTCAACAACTCTCCACTCCAGGAAAGCTCCAAGAGGACACAGGACATTCCATGAGCAGAGCTGACTCTGGATGTGTTTTCAGGAGAAATAACTCTGATATGTGTGACAAGCTGGCTCAGTGTGACTGCATTTGGTCTCTGCAGAAACCTCCAGCCAGGAACTGTGAAATTCTACAGAATTCACAGCATCTCCCACCTGCATCAATCTTTTTTTTTTGTGGTACATGAGATGTGAGCTGTCAAGAGTACATAGAAATGTTGAAGAGGAATCTCCACGCCTGGGAAAGGAAGAAAGAAATAAAAGAGAGAGAAGAGACACTTGACTTTCTATAAAAGAATATGAACAGGACACTGGGGAAAAGAGAAATCAAAGCAATTTGTGTATTCCAGGGTAAGAATAAAGGGCAGGAGCTCCACTTGCACTTGTGCAGACAAGGTTGATAAACTTATGGGAGGGGAAGAGGATCAAAGTGTGAAGCTTTTAAAAATTCATTTGCTAATGGCTCTGACATATCTTAGGTACAACTGGAGAGCAGGCATCCTCTCTTATCATGCAATCTGAAAGATCTAACCCCCCTTTTGAGCCCCCTTTTGGGGTCTTTCTGAGCCAGCCCCAAGCTCCCAGAGCCAAGGAACATCTCAGAGGCAGCAGACTGGGCACTGCTGCAGTTTAATTCTGTGCTTTGTTAATTTATGGTTCTCTTCTGCAACTGCATTTCAGGAGTTTGAGATTCCTATCCTCCACCCAGGTAGAAAATTCATATAGATCAGTGTTACAGCTTTGTGTTTTGTAACCCAAACCACTCTGGTTTTCTTCCATCAAGCTCCAGAAAATGCAGACAACTCCTCTGGTTTTTCTGGCAAGAGGAAGGTAAGTGCAGAGGAAAGGAGTAAGGCAGGAGTTCAGGGGCATGTAATGAATTTTTGTGGGGTCAGGAAAAGCTTATCAGCCTCCCAGGAAGCACTTTCAGTGCACAGACACAGGTCATGGAGCCCATGGTGTCTGCAGGGCTTCTCAAACCTCACACAGAGACCCCTTACAACTTCAAAACCTCACACAAAACCTAGTGGCCCAGATCTGACTAATGCCAGGAAATGTAATTAAATTAAATCCAGCTTCCACAGCCATCTACCACCAGATTCTTTGGCTGCAGGCATCCCCAAAATTCACATCAGTGCCTGCTGTGGTTAAGGTCTCAGTGATGTGGACACTTGGCACAGGAATGGCTCAGGAATGGCCCAGGAATGGCTCAGGAATGGCCCAGGAATGGCCCAGGAATGGCCCAGGAATGGTTTAGGAATGGTTTAGGAATGGCCCAGGGATGGCTCAGGAATGGCCCAGGGATGGTTTAGGAATGGCCCAGGGATGGCTCAGGGATGGCTCAGGGATGGTTTAGGAATGGCCCAGGAATGGCTCAGGAATGGCCCAGGAATGGCCCAGGAATGGTTTAGGAATGACCCAGGAATGGTTTAGGAATGGTTTAGGAATGGCCCAGGGATGGCTCCACAATTCCCAACAGCCCCCTGCACTATCCTGACAGGCAGAGCAGCAGTACCTCTGTCACACAGCACCCACCCAGACCCTTCCCCTTCTCCACACCCCCTTTTTTCCCAGGAATAAACCCCAGAACTCCTCAAGCAAAGGTCAGAGTCCATGTGGAGCCTCCCAGGGCACTTGGCTGCACCTCCCTTGGTGGCAGATGGCTGGAGCTGAACAAGGCACAAAGGAACTCCAGCAAACAGGAGCTGCATTCAGCCCAGAGCTTGCCTTGACCCTGCCACTGCCTGACCCTTTCACAGCACAGGACACACACCAACTCTGCCTGCTGAGATGCCACTACAAAGCTTTGGGGGGAACAGAGGCTTCAGATCTTCTGCCTCATTTTGATGTTTTCTATGGGATTAAAATCAACTGAAAGCAACTCCAGAACGTGCTGCAATTAAAAATCCAGACCAGAGCACCTTGAGGGAGTCACAACAGGGCAGATACAGCCTTTTCTAACAAAGTGGAATGAAAAACATGACCTACAGAACTGCCACCTTGAACAACAGAGGCACATCACTGGAGTTCAGGTTCATTTCTCAATCACAGCTGAGGGCGTGGAGAAACAAGGGGGAAATTCAGAAATACAGGGTCAGAAGGATAACCTCAAAATACACAACCCAACCTATCCCAAATACACAACCCAACCTATCCCAAACTTTTCCTTTGTCAATTTATGCTTCCCTCTAGACAACTAATAAAAGGGTACTTCAGTATCTTAGATTTGGGCACAAAATAAAGAAAATAATGGCTTTCTAATATTAAAACTCATTCACACTGCAATCCAAACATCTGTTGATATCCACACACAGGGCCAAGTGCTCAGCAAGGGCAGAGCAGCTCCTGGGCAATCCCTGCAGGGCTGTATCACACCAGAGGATCTGGAACTCTGCCCATGACCCCAGGCAGGGATGGGCCCCTCCAACAAGATCCTGCAGATGTGCAAAGAGCCAAGTGAGAGCTGTGGCTTTTGCAAAACTGTTTGGGGAAAGAATTGACAGTGGCAGAGGTTATACATACAGGGTTGGTCACTGGAGGAAGAGAGAGCTCAGCTGGAGGAATCCACCAGCAAAGCACAGCCCCTGATGTGGAATGAGGGAGCAGAGCCATCCTGTGCAGAGGCTGTGCCTGAGTCACCATCCCAACGTGCCTGGGCAAAACAGGAACCCCAGAGATGGGTAATTTTATTTTGATTAAATGATGAACACTCCTGTGTTACTCTGACATGAGACAGCATTGCCTGGTCACTCTCATTTTGCAGCATTATTATCCCACACTAATTTGTCCAAGCATGCTAAGGCAGTTTTTCACCAATATTATCCCCCTTGACTAAAAACACTGTCTGAGAGGTAAAAGGCTTTCCTGATTCTGCTAAATGTTCTATATTTTGGAGACTGAAACACACAGTGAAGTAACCAGGCATGCAGGAAGTGGCCTGAAATATAAGGACAAGAGGTTGCCAGATCTAAAGAAGCAACCAGTGACCTTCTCAAATGAAAGTGGAATACAGAGAAAGTACAAGTTTGGATAGGATATACATCATCCTGATGTGTTTCCCCAGAAACAGGAAGAAAGCCTTTTTTAACAAAGTGGAATGAAAAACATGACATACAAAACTCCCATCTTGAATATTTACTAAATTATATATAATTTAAAAAAACCCCACCAGCCAATAAGGCAGAAAAATGAATCCTAAGCAAAACACACCCTCAACTGCTTTTGAAATGTTAATTATGCTGATAATGGCAGTCTGCACAGCTTAGATACACACTGGATAGAGATCAACAACAGCAAGATGTGTAGGTATGTGAAGGTAATAAGTCATTATTCAAATCCTGGGGCTTCAAGTGTTTCTGTTTAAACAAAGGCACCAATTTGGCATAAACAGCACAGGCCTGATCCCCTGAAGTGCTCAGTTATTGCATCCTCACAGGCAACAGCAATGGCTGCAGGGCAGTGTTTAAGGCCATGGGGGAGATTCCCACCTGCCCAATTAACAGAACTAATCAGTGTCTGTACAGGCACCTCTGCAGCCCTGAACATCAGGGGACCCATCACAGGATCCATCAGGGCATCCACCAGGGGATCCAAAGGATCCATCAGGGGATCTACCAGGGGATCCAAAGGATCCATCAGGGGATCCATCAAAGGATCCATCAGGGGATCCATTACACGATCCACCCATGGATCCATCAAAGGATTCGTCAGGGGATCCACCAGGGGATCCACCAGGGGATCCAAAGGATCCATCAAGGGCTCCATCAAAAGATACACCAGGGGATCCATCAGGGGGCCCATCAGGGGATCCGTCAGGGCACCCTTCAAAGAATCCATCACAGGATCTATCTGGGGATCCACCAGGGGACCCACTAGGGGATCCAAAGGATCCATCAGGGGATCCATCTGCCTCCCACTCTGTAGGAGCATCATAGGCAGGACGGTCAGGACAGACAGACAACAGAGATCTCTGAGCCAGGTCAGGAACTTGGGGTTCATTGCCAAGGGTCTGGGGGCAGGGCCCTGCTGGGGCTGCCAGCCACAGCTCAGAGCAGGCTGAGAGAAGAGAAGAGAGAGGGAAAGAGAGAGAAGGCAGGAGCGTGGAAAAGGGGATGAGAGAGTGAAAGAGAGGGTGAGAGAGCCAGGTTCCAATACCATAAATCTTCTTCTGTGCTGAATATTCTAATTCTCACTGACCAATCTGGTACAAGATACAAATCCTACAGCATTTACACACAGCCTGTAAGAATCATTACATCACCACACTGTGTTACATTTTAAACCCTATAAACTCCTCTCTGGGCCCCTTCTGCCAAGAGCAGGGTCTGCTCTGCCCCTTGGAGCTGTCTGCAAGCAGAGGGTGTTGTTCCATCCAAAGGGGATCACCTTCAGCTGGCCATGCCATTGTTTTCCAGCTGTTCAGTAACTGAGGCATCTCAAAGCTTGCTTTCATTTCAATCTCGTTTACAGTTTCCATATTCTCAAAATCTTTTCCAGGCAATCATATTGATAAGGCTTTCCTGTTTCATCTTCCCCAACACCACCCACTCCACAGCTTGCCAGTTCTGTGCATTCCCTGGGAGAGGGAGCCCATTATTCACCCTGGTACACTGTGAAATTCCCAGATACAGATGGGAATTTCCCATCCCACAGCACACTGGCTGCACCAGCCCAATGTCCCCAGGCCAGGCAGTGCCTGGGGCAGCTGATGCCCTGCAAGGAGCCCTCACCTTCTTTGGAGCCAGTGGTGGCAGCAGCTGTGCCCGTCCCTGATGCCCGTCCCACGGGGCTGGAGTGCTTCCCAGCCCTACCTGGGATTTTAAGTCCACTTGGTTTCAGCATGATTCCTCTCTCCTTTATCTCAGGCTCCTGCTGCCAGTGTCTCCAGAGCTGTCCTGGTGTCACTGCTCAGGATTCTTGATGGTGCACCTCTTCTTCCATGGTCACACACCTGGGGGAGCAGAGCACAAAGAAATCAGGTCAAGAATGAGTGGGAGAGCATGGACCAGACTCCCAAAAAGCAGTGCCCAGCTCTGACCTCACAGCCCTAGGGGAGTCAGAACCTTTAATTTCTTCTAAAACAAGAATTATCATTTCCCCCATCTCCATGTTACTTTTTTTTTTTAAATCAATCTCAAAGTCCTGGGCCAAAGGTGAAATTTCCCAGAGCCATTCAACAGGAATTCAAAACAGTTTGGGATTTGAGTAACTGAAATAGTTTTGACTGGTTTTCAATCCTAAAGCCTAAAGCAAATTTTGACCAATATTATCCCCCTTGACTAAAAACACTGTCTAAGAGGTCAAAGGCTTTCCTGATTCTGCTAAATGTTCAGGGCAGCCTCTCCAAACTGGCAGAGGAAGGAAGGATGATGCCAATGTCTGAGATGGGGTTTTCAGCTCCTTTCCTTAAAGACAAATCCAAAATTTTATCAGAGAAAAAAAGGACATTTGACCCTATGGATTTACAAGGAAATTTGACAAAACAAAAAATCAAAACCCCAAATTTCCTGAAACTTAAGCTTAATTCTACCAACTATTCATTAGTGAAGTCACAACCCTTCCTTGTGTCATTCCCTTCCCTGAGGGCAAGTGGAATAAAACCTCCAAACTCCTTGCAAGGATGTTGCATCAACAAGCACATTTTATGACAAGAAAGGAAAAATAAAGGAAATGACTAAGTTGTTTAAAAAAAAAAAAAAGCAGTAACATTCCTAATGGATAAAGAAAAATAATAAAAAAATTGACCCTATCAGCCAAAAGGAATCTTGAGGCTGGGAGTCAGCAGGAGAGAATGTGGAAGAAAAAAGGTGGCAGCAGGGTAAACCAGGGACAGTGCCAACCTAACAGCAAGGAGAGCAATCCAAGGAGCAGCCAGAAACTGGGGACACTTTCCTGGGCAAAGGAAAGAGGCAGCACCCCTGAGAATCAAAGATTTACAGATGCTGCAAGGAGGAATTGCAATAATGGGATGGGAAATGATTGAGGCATGAGTAAGGACTTGAACAGAGGCTGGGTCAGAGTGAGCAGAGGGCTGGCAGGGCTCCAGGAAAAGCTGCAGGCAGACACAGAGGAGGGAAAAGCACAAGGAGAATTCCAAAGCTGTATTCCTGAGGGCTCACAAATATCTAAAACACCAAAGTGCAGAAAGAGTCAGTCATCCTCCATCAGCTCAGAGACAGGGGGGATCAGCAGAGACATCCTGGGGAGGGAGCCTGAGCTAAAACTGAGGGATCAAGGCCATTTCCCCATGTGCCCAGCAAGGTGTTCAATAGCTGGGCTGGGCTCAGACACCTGCAGGTATTCAGGGCTGGATGCTCCAGTCACATCTTCTGTTGGGAAGGATGAAAGTTTGACAGGAGTCTCACAGGTATGTGTGCTTGGCAGAAAGATTTTTGAATGTAGAATCTGATGAAGGAATAGAGTTGGAAACAAGTTTTGATAGAGAAGAAAAGAATTGCTGAGCCAGTCTCACTGGGTAACCAAGGAGGCAAAGGGTGTATGAGTTAGAAGGGGATTTTATCACTCAGAGCCAAGGATAAACCCACCCCAAACAAGATGATGTTTTTACCAAGCAGAAAGAGAGCACAGGCAAACCAAACAGCAAATGTGGCAAGGAGAAAAAAGGTCTCAGAATTTTCCACTGCAAGAAAACTGAAAAACAACTTCTGGCTTAAACTGTAATGTACTGACTTTAGTGATTGGAGAGCAGTAACATGGATATGGTAATGACAGTAGTTATGGTGGACTATAGGTAAAAGTTAAGGTATAGATTGGTTCTGCTGTATTGAGATGCTCAGCAAAGAAAAGTCTCTAATGCACTGTAACCAAAACCAAAGGGTCTCCAGGCCTGCCTGCAGCTGGAGCTGACAGCTGTGGGCACAGCTCTGCCACCCACCACCCTGGGCTGCTGTAACACCTTGGATCCAATAAATGCATTTTGGAGAGCCCCTGGAGTGGTACATCCCTCTTCTGGGCTCTGACAATCACCCACAGCAGGAATAACAGACAAGAGCAAGAAACTCCTCTGAAGGAAGAGAAAACACCCAGCCTTCCTGCAGCAGGGCTGTCAGGGCTGCACAGGAGGCTGCAGCTTCCAGGGAGACAAGGGACTGAATCTGGAGGTGACAAACATTGACCAGCCAGGTCCTGTTATCTGTCCAGCCATCAGATGTGGCATCCCCCACCCACTCCATCTCATGGTACACATTTTGCCCAGGGCTGGCTTTGATTTTACAGACAAACTGGATTTCTAACCCTTAGCTGGCAGGTGATGTGCTCTACCTACAGATCTCCAACCATCACCTCCAGCCTGAAGGTTTGCCCTGTCCACAACATGACCTTACTCCTGAATTCACTCATTTTTTGGTCCTACATTTTGGTTACAAGGTTGGATGGTGTAGTCAGGATTAAGCAACCTGGGGCTGCTGGTGCTTCCACACAGCTGGCTGAATTAACCAGGAATGTGGATAAGAAAATAAAATTACACAGGGAAGGAAAAAACAGCAATAGAGAAGAATTTTAATAGGAAAAGGTGCCAGAAAAATATAATGATTTTACAGCTTTTCAATCTTGTGTTAGAGAGCATCTCAGGATCCTTAACTTTGCAGCCAGAACCACATAAACTTTAGGGAAGAGTGAATTTAGTGTGTTCCTCTATTTTGCTGCTCATCTTTGAGGAAACAGGAACTCCAGTTCATCCTCTCTCCACATCTCATTATTCCTAAAGATCAGCTGTCCACTCCCATCACAGGATATTGAGATTTTCTGCTTTTTCTCAGGACAACTGGATATTTTTACACTGGGGAGAGAAACAACAGGAAGTGTATTCCCACCACATAAATATTTCTGCCAGGAATCTTTACACAAACACATTTGCTTTCAACACACTGATGTTAGAACCAAATGAACTCCACAGGCTGCTAATCATGCTCCCCTTGGAACAGACAGATGCTTTTATCCTGAAATACAGCCAGTTTGTGAAAAAACCCAATCACTGGGTTTTAAAATTTTTAAAGTTTTATAAGTTTAATATAAACTTAAAATTTTAAAAGTTTAATAAAATGGTTATAAAAATAGTAATATAATTAGAGTAATAAAATTTGGACAGTTTGGATTAGGACAATGTGAGACAATAAGAACAAAGAGTTAGGGACAGTCTGGGTACCTCTTTCTGGGCAAAATAAGCCCAAAAAAGGACTCACATTAACAGAGGATTAACCCTTAAAAGCAAAAGCCTGTTGCATATTCATACACCTCACACATGATGCATAAATTCCATTCACACACAGGATTCTGTCTGGGCAGTGTCAACTTATTCCTCTGAATCCTTATGGCATCTTCAGGGCTGAGTGAGGCAGGAAGAAGTTCATTCCTTCTGATAATGGAGCAATAAATTCTTTTTCTCTGAAAGACTGAGGTGTCCTGTGGCTGCTACCTTGGTGCAAGTCCTCTCCTTAAAAAAAGCATCTTGCATAGCACAGTTTCTATTTTAACATTATGTTATAACCTAAAACTGTATTTAACACACTACTTAAGAGAATTAATACAGCATCACTTTCTAACACACCACATATAATATTCATTTCAATATTTGTGAAAAGCCAATTATAAAATGTGCATTTTTCACACAGCTCATGGCCACACTCAGTGTGTGTCACAGATTTAAAAACTCCTCAAATGCCACTGGGAGTCAGAGCAGGTGCCCTACCTGGCTGTGCCCACTGCCTGTCAGCTCATGGACAGGATCTGATGGGCAAACTCAAACATCTGAAGTGTCACTGTCACAAGCTGCAGGCTGGCCACAGCTGCCTCAGCACACCCTGCACATTCACCACCACACAGGGAAACAAGGATAAAGTGGAGTAAATTTTACTATAAATGCAGTTTGTCAGTACTACACAGATAAAAATAAATCTCTGGGATGCTTTTAAAGAAGCCTGTGCCTGCTGCTAGGGACAGATACTCCTTCTCTGTCACCAGCTTCTCCCCCACTTCAACACAAATATGCATGAGCAGATTTTTAGGAAGCTCTGAACACTGAGCTCTTCCAAATGACACCATTAGGTCATCTTCACCACCCAGAGCCCTGCTGCCTGAGCCATCCTAGTCCCACATTAGTTCCTGGCTGAGTGATGCAGCTTTTATGCTGCAGAAATATCCTTGGCCTGGGACACAGGCCAGCATCTCCACAGGGCACTGCCCTGCTCCATTAGAGATAACAACATGCTCTGAGCTCCCATACAGAACCCTCAGCTTCCCAACAGGCTCTATCAGAGCCCTCCTGAAAAACCTGTTTCCAGCTCTTCCAAAAAATCTGATTCCAGCAGCAGAGGCTGAACACAGGCAGGTGTGGTGTAAGAAACACATGAGCCACCCCTCTTCCCTGGTACTGAAACCAGCCAGAAGAGTCTTTAAGCTCTATCCAGAAACTTCAGGGGAACAGAAAATTTCTATTCTCTATGTGATTTATCATTCCTGTATTCCACCCCATATTACCTGCACAAGCTGCAGGCTTTGCCTTCCTGCAAAACTTCATGGTTAATGTGACTTTCTCCAGTACACTGTAAAGAAAACCCCATCTGCTCCTATTCTCTATGTTATTTATCATTCCTACTCTCCATATTACCTGCACAAGCTGCATGCTTTGCCTTCCTGCAAAACCTCATGGAAATGTGACTTTCTCCAGGTTCATTGCAAAGAAAACCCCACCTGCTCCTCTGGATACTCCAGGGCCACCAAAATTTTGTTTTTATTTCTTTCACAAGATGTGACAGACAACAAGCATTTTCTAGATCTCTGCTAGATTCTTCCTGCAGTCTTTCCATACAGGGATGAATGGTTCTGTCTGTTCCCACAACCAAGAAAAGCATCCCAGGAATGCACAACACAAAACCGGCTCCAAACAACCAAAATGTGACTAAAATGTGACCAAAATGTTCCCTTCCCCATCCTTCCACCAGAAAAGGGGACAGCTGAATGTCAGTCACATCAGCTCAGATTCAGAAAGGGGAATTTCCTGGGGGTGATTTTATGATGATATTTTATTTACTCATTTGCTTTATCCCCAGAATGTTGGGGGTATCTTTCAGAGGAGCCAAGGCAGGGTCGCAGCCTGGGATGGCTCCATTCAATCTCACTCTCCAGTGTGCTCTGGGAATGTGAGTCTCATAGGCTCAGATTCAAAAGGGGGATTGTCTGGGGATGATTTTAGGATGATATTTTCTGTGCTCATTTGCTTTATCCCCAGAATGTTGGGGGTATCTTTAAGAGGAGCCAGGGCAGGGTCGCAGCCGGGGATCGCTCCGTTCACCCTCACTCCAGTGAGCTCCGGGAATGCTGCCTTGTTCCTCTTGTTGGATTGGGGTTTTTTGCTAGCTGGAAGCAAGAGTTATCTTCTCTTTCCTTCCCCTAGCATGCAGGCTGTACTGGGAATCCTCCTTTTTGTTTTTTTGTTCCCTTGAACTGTTTCTGCCTTGGCTTGTGGGAGCAGCGGGGCTGCCCCGAACTGGAGAGCTCGGAGAAACTGAACCACCTCGAGAAAGGGCATGAAACCCTCCAACAGGGCATGAAACCCAGCAAGAGGGCATGAAAACCTCCAACAGGGCATGAAATCCAGAAATGGGGCATGAAACCCAGCAAGAGGGCATGAAACCCAGCAAGGGGGCAGGAAACCCAGCAACGGGGCACTACACCCACCAAGAGGGCACTACACCCACCAACAGGCCACTAAGCCCACCAGCAGGGCACTAAACCCACTAAGAGGGCACCAAACCCACAATTTTGCCTGCTGCGAGGAAATTCAGCAGCTTTCCCACCTGCTCTGCTCCAGGCTGAGCTCCTCTTCCCTGCTACAGACAAAGGGACCCATCACCATTATCCAGGCCATGCCATCAGCCCTGTCCTTTTCTTCCCTGAGCATTTTTGACTTTTTGTTGTTCTGTTCTGGATGGGTAAGGTTCTGGGAGTTCATATCTAGCTTTTTTTTAATATAGATTTTTTTTTTAATAAACAGTTTTTGAGTTTTTCCCCACTAGTATCAATTTCTCTCATTGGCAGAGGGGTGCTACTGAAGCCCTTTTCTCTACAGAGGAAATGCTCATTCCAGAGTGTAATCTCCTGAAGTTTGTCTCCAAAATTGAGATGGGAACTGTTCTCAACTGAGTACAGATGCACAGCCAAGAAATACCTTTCACCAGGAGCAATATATCTGTATATACCTGGCCAGCACCATGGATAATTGCACCAGAGCAGCACACATTAAAAACAAACTACTGGAGGTGCTCAGAGTCAATTATTTCATAATTGATATAATAAATAATTATGTTATTCATTATAGCAATATATTAATAGATATCATATATAATATTATATCTATATATACTATATAATAGTATACTATATATCTATATATACTATTATATCTATATAATACTATTTAAAAATATATAGCATATTTATGTATATATTACTCATAATTGATATAACTGAATAGTTTCATAATAACACAAACTAAGGACTGGAAGAAAAAGTTTTTGGCAATACAGTTTAACCCCAGGCAGCTTCTGTGCTTCATCCATCCCTCTTACCCTGAGGAAGGCACACCAGTACAATGCAGGAACAACATGGGGGGTTTTTTTCATAATTTTGACTTATGCAAATAATCAGTGATTTCAAAGACAAGTACTTGGATAGGGAAAGGATAGCAAGAGAAAGTATCTAAGACAACTTTTTGAGAATCAGTTCCTTGTGCCATTATTTAAACACAATTCCATCTTTCCTCATGTTCATGCTCTGCACTCACCTCAGTAAGCACACAGAATAAAGGGAAAAAGCTTTCAGACCCAAATCTGGTGTTCCTTTATATAAAACCTTAACTGGCCTAAAGATACTGATTTTTTTTAAAGTTATTTTATTTCTTGTTTCTGAGCATTTGGTTGCATCCACTCCATATTTCCAAGCCTTTCTGCGCCTTCCCCAATCCCAGGAAAATGAGATTTTCAGGCAGCAAAGCCCCATCTCCTGGAGTTCTTACTCCTGGATATTTTATGCCAGGAACAAGAGCAAGTAAAGATTTGGTGCCCCAAGCTCCCAACCTCACATCACTGCAAAGGTGGGTCAGGGATTTCAAGAACAGAATTTTGCCTTGAAATCCAAATCCCAGGGCCAGACTTGTGTGAAAGGGGCAGGAAATGAATCCCATCAGAGACAGGATATGATAACGCCAAACTGCAGCTTTGCTGATAGAGACAGAGATTATGCTGAGAAGAAAAGGCCATTTTATCTTTTAATTCCTTAAGATGCTCCATCCCATCCAAGGTAATTGTGCCATTCCCTTCTCACTTCCCTGATTAGTTACTCCTGACAAGGCAGCAGAAATCCATTTCTGAAGCACGTGGCAGATTAGGAGTAAATCCTTGCACTTAACTGAAGCATAGAGGAAATGAGAGACACTCATTTTTAATTAAGGTCAGACTCCTCTCCCAAGAAAACCTTTCCTTCTCCCAGAGAGGGAATGGAGACAGAGCACTGCAGGAATGAAAGGTGGGAAAAATGTATATTTTATGATTGGCTTTTGGCAAATATTATAATGAATATTATATGTGTTGTGTTAGAAAATGATGCTGTATTAATTTTTTTAAGTAGTGTGGTAAATATAATTTTAGGTTATAACATAATGTTAAAATAGAAACTATGCTATGTAAGATACTTTTTTTAAGGAGATGACTTGCACTAAGGTAGCAGCCACAGGACACCTCAATCTTTCAGAGAAAAAGAATTTATTGCCCCATTATCAGAAGGAACAAACTTCTTCCTGCCTCACTCAGCCCTGAAGATGCTGTCAGGATTCAGAGGAAGAAGCTGACACTGCCCAGACAGAATCCTGTGTGTGAATGGAATTTATGCATCATGTGTGAGGTGTATGAATATGCAACAGACTGTTGCTTTTAAGGGTTAATCCTCTGTTAATGTGGGTCCTTTTTTTGGGCTTATGTTGCCCAGAAAGAGGTACCTGGACTGTCCCTAACTCTTTGTTTCTATTGTCTCATATTGTCCTAATCCAAACTGTCCAAATTTTATTACTCTAATTGTATTACTATTTTTATAACCATTTTATTACTATTAAACTTTTAAAATTTTAAAACCCAGCAATTGGGGTTTTTCACAAAAGGTGCATACTGTTCACAGCTACATGTAGGGAAAACCAGGGAATTCTGTCAGCCTTCAGGTTTTTTCTCTCTTGCAGTTGGAGAATTCAAATAGATTTTCATCCATGAAGCTCCGTTGTCACTACATCATTTCCCTGACAAGTGTGAAGTGTTGTTAACCTCTAGAGAAGGTGTGTTCAGTCTTCTTGCTCACTCAAGTTTGGTAAAAATTAGCACAGAATGCCAAGAGAAAGCCTAGAGGAGTTTTAAATAAAAGCTCAGGTATTTTTAAGACTAATTCTAACCTCTCTGACAGACCAAACATCCTGTGATTTACTTCTAAAACAAGATTTTTTTTAAAGGAACAATATGCAAAACCCTCCTATTGCACTCTAAAATGCAAATCCTGAGGCAAAGTGCAGAAAAAGCCAAAGTGCACTGAAGGAAGTCATGACATAACCTGTGGAGCAATTTATGGGCTGGATGAGCTTGTGCTCCTCAAACTGGCAGAATTCCTGCTGAGGACTGACACAGCAGATAGCAACAACTCTGTACTAATTGCAGAGCACAACTATCTCTAATTTGTGGGGAAAATCCTGGACATGCTCTCGGTTCTGGATGAGTTTCTGGTCCCTGGAGTTCATCCCTGAGGGCAGGGGACAGTGTCCCTGCAGAGATTCATCAGGGCACGGCACCAAAGCTGCAGGAAGGGAACAGAATGTGCACAGAGGTTTCACAACTGCTGTCCTGCAGGTCAGTTCAGACTTGATTTATTGCCACTCTATTCCATTAGAGAAGGAGGCTTTGATAAAATCCAAGTTCCCTATTCACAGAAAGTCTTATTTGTCAAAAACAGCATCTGGAAGAGAACCATGAGGAGAGCAAGCCAAGTGCAGGAAACACAATGATACATGACAAATATATTCCATTCTAATGGCTTGGCATTTTTCTACTGGAGAAACAATTTCTTTAATTAAATATGAGCTATACAGCATCCCAGCCATGCTATTCACACTGTGCAGAGCTGCAGAAGGATCTGAGCTTTAGGAATTTCCTCACTTTTGACTGCTAATTTAGCACAGCACTAAAGCTCACTCTGGCACTTTATCTGTTACTAACTGGAGTTCAGATGAATACATGTATTTTATTTGTGCACTTCTATAAGCTAATCTCTGTCCTGAACTTTGATTATGAAACAAAACCAGAGCTTGGGTGCCTTCTGCCCTGATTTTCCCCCCTTTTTACAAGGCAGGCTCTGCAGACCAGCCTGTCTGATGGCACTGCAGTTGCACCACCTTAAACTTGCAGATGATTTGGTTAATGAGACTAGAATGCAAAAAGTTTCTGGTGTGCCTTGGGACATACTGGGCTTGGCCCTAAAGTCCTCTCTGTGCTCCCCTAATTCTGTCCAGTGCCTACACACACTCCCAAGTGCACCAGGACAAGGCACCATGGTAATGCAATCCTTTTGTGATGGTCACCCCAGGATGAAACAGAACCCTTGCCCCAAGCCACTGCAGGTGTAACATCTTCTAGAGAACCCCCTCAGAACAACCCCAGTGCCAACACCAAGGGAGACTGGCCCTGCCTCTCCACAAGCTGCCAAGAGCTCAGGCAGGGATGCAGGATGGGAATGCACAACCCTGCTCCTTGCCATGAGTTCTGAAACCACTGTGGGAGATATCTCATTCCAGTTTCAGCTTTGCTGCCCAGGAAAGCCCCCAGCAGTTGTCAGTCCCAGTTTATCCAAGCCCACCTTCTGCCCTTTTCACAGCTCTGACCCCTTCCCCTTGTGCCCAGCTGCCAGGAGAAGCTTTGCCCTTGCTCTGCCTTCTCTGGGCACTGTGAGCAGGCAGTGCTCTCCTTTGGGAAGTCCTGGGATATGAGATTCACCAGGTCTGGGTCATCTCAGCTGACCCTCTCCAAGCCTCCTCACCTGAACTCAGTCTGTTCTAGACATGGGCAACCCAAAGTGCAGGCTGCATCCCAGACAACCTCACCAGGCCAGGGACAAACTTGATGCCAAATACCATGAGCTGACAGAATCTCATTCCTTCAAACAAAGCAACTGCTCCCAAAAGTTTAAAGAATAATTAACCCAGCTTCACACTCTGGGTGTCAAGATACAGCAGCAGGGAAGGTAAAAACTAAATTAAAAACTAAATACAGATTATGGTAGAACCAGTTGGGATGGAAGAGACCTCTAAAGATCCAACCTCTAGTGGCCTCTGAGATCCATCACTGACAGCCAGGACTCCTGCTTCCCTCTGCCACAGGGATCCCTGATGTCCTGGCCACACACAGAGGGATGGTAACAGTGCCAGTCTGTCAGCTGAGGGGCAGAGCAGGGGCTGCACCACTGGCACCTCTGGAAAGAGCTGAGGCCACCAAACCAGGGACACTGAGCAGCAGCAAAGCCCCTCTCCCTCGGGGACACCAAGTGCAAAGCTCATCCCCTGTCCCCACACAAGCATCCTGCTTGCTGTGCTGATGGAACAGAGCAATGCTGGACACCCTTGTTCCCAGCAGCATCCTCCTCCTCCTCCTCCTCCTCCCTGCTGATTCACCAGCCCAAACTCAGCCTTCCATTTCAGCAGTGACCTCTGGGCTATGTGCATTAATTGCTGCTTTCTCTGCAAACACCAGCAGCCCTCACTGACACATCCACACAGCTCCCACCACAGCCAGCGGTGCACACAAGGAGAACAGTCACTGGAGGGTTTGCTTTCAGTCATTTTGTGTTAATCATGGAGTTTCTTAATGTACCACCTGTAACCTCACTCATCTCACACACTCCTCACACAGCAGAGTTTGGATACAAGAAGGAACACATCTTATTCAAATTGCACCCCTATCATATTCAAATTACATCCCTATCAATGACCAAACTCATCATTTTGGCAAGTTACAGTACTGACAAGGCCCAATTTGATATGTCATCTCCTCCTGCCACACAGATCCTTTTTCTGCACACCCTGCCTGGCAAAAGCCAGTGTTTACTGGGGATTGCACCCCATGGAGAGAGGCAAGACCCCAGCTCAGCTCTGGGCACTGAGCCCCACCAGCAGCACAGGATGGCTCTGAAATGAAATGCATGGGCAGGTTGGCACTGCAGTTTCCAGGGAGGGAGGAGATAAATCCCACCCTGAGCAGTCAGAGTGCACAGCAGGTGTGCAGACCCAGCATCCCCACCCTGCTGGGCTGGCAGGAACAGGAGATGCTGCCACATCTGGGCCAGGCTGTCAGTGCCAGCCTCTCCCACAGCAGCAGAGAGCCAGCAGGAGCTGGGGTGCTGCCCAGCCTGGTTCCAGTCAGCAGCTCTGCCCAGACACTGCCACTGAGGAGCACACACAGCAGTCCCTGCCAAAAGGAAAGGGTCTGCATAGACAGATCAGTGCTAAAAATGAGATTTAATTGTTCATATCTCTGGAGATAGGAGCTTGCACCCAGCCTGCAAGCAGGTAGGCAGGACAGATGGAGCAGCCCACCCAACTCCTGGAGTACCACAGCACTGTGTGCTCCAGCTGGAGCTTCAGAGTCACCACGTGGCCCTGGCTGCTCCTTCACTTCTCACAGAAACAGGCTTTCTGCACACTAATGCAGGCAAAGCCACAGTCATGATTGGCACAGAGATCAGATATAATCTCATCTAGACAAGCAAGTACAGTGCCCTTACAACAGCAGCCTCCCTACATCTCAATGCAGAGCAGTGGCACAACACCTCTGACTCAAACTGGTCATGTTTCAGCCACAAAGCAAGAGCAAAAACTGAATTTTCACTTCTAACAATGGCAATCAAAGCTGCTGGCACCCTAAGGCAGAGTGCATCATAGCACTCCATAAATCTGAATCATATGATCACCAAAAAGCACCATCTGACTTGGACATTTCCATGCAAATGTGCTGGAAGTGCTCCTACACCTTCCCAGCACTTGGCCAACGTGCTTTGGGGGGATCCAGAGATAAAAAAAGGAATATTGCTTGCAGATGCTTCAGAGACATCAAGATTAAGCTTGCAGGAAACATTGATATTGGCAGGATTTGCTAGAAATATACCTAAATACATGTACACATCTAAACAAAGTTTTCCTATGGATGAGACTCAGCAAGTTCAAAAAGCTGCTACAGGGCCCCCAGAAAAAAACAGATAAAAGAGTGAAAGGCAAAAAATCCTTCATCCAACAGGCATCCCCTGTCTCAGCAGCATTTCCACCCAAGGCTGTGCTTTTGTGCCATGCTGTCCATCATTAAATCTCCATTAGGGGTGACTGGTGGATGGGTCATCAGCTCTACATGCCAAACTCACCAGCTGGGAAACAAAAGTCCAGAGAGAGGGGGAATAAAAAAAAAGGCACTTATGCAAGGTTGCAGACTGACCTGCTCCAATTTGCATAGTAAGGATTTCAGTTATAAAACAAATAGCTAAATGTTAAATATAGCCAAGGAGGAGGGTTTGTTCACCAGAGGCAGCTTCAGGCTGATGGGAGCCACAGAGGCAGCACAGTGCACAATGTAACAACAAATATGAGGCTACAAAGCTCATTAAAGACAACTGGAGAGGCCTCTTTTTCTAGGGAGGTTTGTTCTTCAGCCAGGACAGTCCCTGCATCCAGGGGAGGCACTTGCAGGTGGTGAATGTGAGTGTCCACAAAGGATGGGAAATGCTGTTTGTTTCAGCAGGCAGCTGCTTTTTGTGCCTGTCAGGCTACTGAAGAGTTTCCAGTGCTAATTACAGGGCACAGAAGTTGTCAGAGCATGATGCAAGAGGGAAATAGGGGAGGAATATGCCAAAGGAAGAAAAAGAACAGAGCAGCCAGAGAAATCCTTTGCCAGTGACTGTGTCAGAAGCTGGTCCAGCAGAGGATGTGCTGCAAGAGAAATTCTGTTGCTTTCTGTCAGTGAAACAACACCAACACCTTTGTCCTTTGTACAGGACTAACAGGCAAAGTGACAATGACAACAACAAAACAAAAAGGGGAAAACACTATAGAAAACAGTTCACACTGAGCCAGACTGCCCAGGGAGGCTGTGCAAATTCCTTCAGTTCTATGTTCTTCTTTGAAAAATAAAAATCTTCAAACCTCTGCCTTGAATGACAGGTGAAGACAGATCCAATCTGGAACAGACAGATGGATCCAATGATTTCTTGAAGTTGCTGTGAAATCTTCCCAGTGTAACCAATATCCACGTGGTCTTTACTACACTATGCAAGTTATTCAGTAAAATAAAACTGAATTAATTTTGACCAAAATCTCTGACACAGGCAATACAATTTAATTTGCATTACCTTTTTTAAGGAAGCACAGGAAAGGGATTTCTAAGGAGCAGAAAGGGATTTAAAAGTTCCAACATCCACATACCCAACATCCCCAGAGCATTTCATTCACAAACCTCAAAGGAGGTCAGAACTACAAGACCCTTTTTGGAGCTGGGAGAAACAGCAAGGAATTATTTTGCTCAAGACTTCTGAAAAAAACAGTGGCAGAGATGGCACCACTGTCCCCCTGAATATCTAACCCATCAAAGCACTTGGGAAGTCCTTCTGAAGTGTTTATTTTGTAGACACAAAGTATAAATATTTTCAAAAATAATCATTCCGCGTTCACAGGCACAAATGGAATTACCAAGGGAATCAAGAGCACAATTCAGAGCATAAACTCTCAAAATAAACCAAAGTTTAGATTCCCTTTGTGCTTCAGCAGACTGGGATGAGGAGATGGAGACTCCATGACAGGCTCAGAAACTGCAACATGGAATTTTGCCAGTCTGTGCCACATTCCTCTGCAACTATGCAGGTGATTAAACATTAGCTCAATACAAATAAATAACTGAAATTAAAAATATCACCTGATTTCAGTGCCAGTTCAAGTCAGCATCATACTTAATTCCATCATTCTGAAGTAAAAAAAAAAAAAAAAAAAAGGCAGCAAATATACAAAAAAGTTGGCTTTATTTCTTCACACATCTTTCTTTGCTTATGCTGCATCTGAGCCAGCCATGGCTGTTTTATAGACACAGTTTCACTTATTTAGAATGGGATAATAAAAACTGTAACAGTGTATGGGAATGATTTCCAAAAAGTCTGATGCAGGAACATTGTAGTTTGCTGTAGGTTTTGTTTAAAAGGGGTTTCTCCAGGATCTTTTCTTCAGGCATAGCAGAAAGTATCAGTCACATGCACAGAAGTAATTTTTCCACAACAAGAGCTACTGCACAATCATAAAAAAGCAAGAAATGAAATCCAGCTCTGAGGGAAGTGCATTTGCTTTGTCCTGTTCAGCATCAGCACTCCACAGAGCACACAGACTGCTCTCAGCAGAGCAGGGAAAGGCTCCAAGAGCACGGGGGAGCTGCAGAAAGAGACTTTGTACAGAGGCACACTGAGAATTCTGTGTGTCCCCATCAGTGTCAGCCACGGAGAAAGAGCTTCCACGTGGGGTGAGACAGGAATGGAGGAGGGCACAAAAGAGATCAAGCCCAAATCCTTACTCTAACCTGGGATTCTGCAGTGAGCATGGCCAGCTCATCTTTATTCAGCAATTTCATGTGGTTGTTTTAAAAAACTGACCAGTGAAGCAAAGCCCAAGTTATGCTGGAGTCTGACATCACCAGGACTATCATCCTGGCCAACACACCTGAAATTCTACCATAAATACCACAAGAACAGTGATAAAAGAATAACAGCCAGAGACTGATTATTGGGGGCATTTAAGTCAGCAAGAGAGGAAAAAAATAGTGCTCTCAGCCCATGTTAGCAACTTCCTTGGTCATTCTTGAGCCCTTGGGAGATGGAGAGGAAAAGAGTCACAAGGTACTTATGAAAGGCATCCATGAAAAAATAGATCTCTCCATAAATATCTAGAGATATCTCTATAGATAAGTGCACACCTGTCTAACACAGGTTAGCAACAAGTCACATCCAGGTCTAGCTACCCACCCCTGGCCTTTCCCAGAGCTTTAAAAGCATCTAAGCCTTGCATGCATTGTACTCTCTGCAAGGTGGTGCCAACACCATGTACCTGGGGTATGGAACTCACTTTTTATATTGTCTCCTGTCCTCACCAGAATTATAAAACATTCTCTCTCAAAAAAAAAAATTTCCCCAAGTTTCATGGACAGAGGCAGCATTTGGATAAATAAACCCAACAGCCTCAGTCAGGAGGTGGAACACACACCTTGACCCATTTTAGCCACCCAATAACACAACAGAAGAATCAGCCTGGATGTCCTTACAGAGCCACATCCCTTGGTACCAGAACCCCCCTCTGGGTTCCCCATCACTTCTTCTGCCAAACCAAAAGGCACAAGTGGGGATAAAGAAGAAACACACCAGGAACTGCTCCTTGCTTGTACATTATGGCAGCCTGCAAGGCTCGAGGAGCCCATGCCAACCTTGGCCTCAGCAGATAATCCCATCCATACTGACTCTAAGAGCATCTCCTGCAAAAACACAGGAGGTTTCCCTTAACTGAAGGCAGCCCCACATCTCTGCTCCTGAGCTGACAGGCTTCTCCCTGCTGTGCTGCAGTGGCTGGTGCTAATGTTGTCACTTGTGCCATGTCTCAGAGCTGAGCCTTTGAAGTCCTGTACTCGCAGAGATTTCTGGTAGGCAGTGACAACTTTAGTGAGAACACAGCTGTTTGATGCAGACTCCCTCCTTCCTAATCCCTGGCAGGCTCTAACAGCAGGCAGGTGATTTCTTAAAATGCTGTATCGCAGACCCAGCTGTAAAATCAGGAGCTGCACTATGTTCAAAAGCATCACCATGCCAGCAATGACAGACCCGTGCTGATTAACGGGGCTCTCTGGGAGCACTGATGGGGACAGGAATGCTCTTACCAGGCAGCTGGGCAGAGGCTAAGGCCAACAAGCCTAGCCAGGCACCCCAAATACATCTCTGTCCACATGCAGACCAGTTCCTGAGTTGCAAGTCACCCTCAAGGAAACAGTTCTAGCCAGCAGTAAGGGATGGACGGGTAAAACCTGACCCCCATTCCAGCAGGATGAGTTTCTGAGACAAGGTTTGTAGGCCTGTGAGACTGATGCTCAGCAGAGCAGCAAACAACACTCGGTGCTGACACAGTGCTTTGTCTCCCAGCGCTTCCAAAACGCCGCTGCAGCCTCTCTGGATGCTGTGGAGATAACAACTCCTGCCGCTGCCTCCATCCCTGGATGCTGCCCCAAACACCCTTTGCTGCGTGGCAGCAGGAGGTGCAAGGGGCAGAGCCCTCCTGCATCTGCCTGGCTGCTGATGCCAATGTCAGCAGCTCAACCTGGGCCTTCCTCAGAGGCACATCTTACACCAGACAAAAAACCCACATCAGATCCTGCAGGATGTGGTTAGTGTCATATCTGGATCGTTAAGTAAGAAAAACCAAGCGAGGACACTGAGCCCAGCCAAGCCTCCCAAAGACAAAAGACAAATTTCCTCCCGTTCCCAACCCAAAACTCGCTCGGCACCGAGCCATGGATGCTGACACCCACTCCCACCTCCGTCTCCATGGCATCGCGCCGTTCCGTGCCCCGGGAGCGGGGGGCGCGCCCCGCACCCCGCCCGGGGCTCTGGGGGTGCGCGCCCCCGGCAGGCCCGCAGCTCTCCCGCAGCTCTCCCGCAACCCTCCCGCGGTGCCGAGGGAGCCAGCCGGGCTGCCGGGGATGCTCGCTGCCTTCCCGAACCCAAGGACAATGCCGCCCATCGGTACCGAGCGGCGCATCCCCGCTGCCCGCGCTCCTCCCGCACCCTCTCCCTCCATCCCTCCTTTGTTGCGCCGTCCCTCCGCTGTCCCCCTTACCCTGCGCTGCCCTGCTGCGGGGCAGGGCGCTCGGAGCCGCCGCAGGATGCGAGCCCGGCCGGCAGCCGCCCTGCCACTCCCTGCGAGGGAGGCCGAGCCCGAGCCGAGCCGGGAGGAGGGAGCCGGGAGGAGGGAGCCGGGAGGAGGGAGCTGGGCGGCGGCTCGGGCAGCGGGGGCGGAGGAGGATGCGGGGCCGGCACCGCCGCTGCTGCTGCCGGGCCCGCACGAACAAAGGGGCCGGTCCGGGGCCGCCCCGCGCCGAAATGCTGCTGTTTGCCGGGCCCTGGCGCCTCCCGGAATGGGGTGGGAGGGTGGAAAGGCAGCGCGGAGGCTCCTCCTGGCTGCTCGCAGCCCCGAGCGCTCCTGCCCTAAAATCCGAAATAATCGTAAAAATCGCCTTTTGCTGGCTGGAGCCGGCGCCTCCCTCCCCGCGGCACCGGGAAGGAGGAGCTCTCCAGGCACACCTGAATTTAGGTGGTAGCGGTTTTGATTGATAAAAGAAGGGAAGGGCAGGAGGTGTTTCCTGTTTAAAAAAATAAAAAAATTAAAAAAAAAAAAAAAAAAAAGGAGAGACCCCTAATTAGCCGGGATTTAACGGGGAAAGCAGCAAAGAGAACACACCTGCAGCTTGGAAGCTCGTGTGTTCAAAGCAAGGATGGCCGGGCTGAGGTGGGGATCATCACCCGGCCTTCACCAGCTCCTGCTGCTCCCTCGCAGAGCCCAGCCTGGGCTGACACTGCACGGAGACACAACGGAGCAGGGCCGTACAATTATTTAGGTTGGAAAACCCCTTTAAGCTCCTGGAGTCCAACCACTCCCCCAGCACGGACAAGGCCACCACTGCTCCGTGTCCCCAGGCACTAATTCTGCACCTCTGTTGAATCCCTCCAGGAATTGTGACCCCACCACTGCATCCCTAATTTAGACAGGAGTGGAAGTGCTTTGCACAAGGGCCATAACTCTACTCAGTGTACTTTATTACCTCTGCAGACACCCACACCACCCGAGGGGCAGCCCAGGATATTTTGCACGTCAGATGCTGTGGTGGGAGGCCCCAGGGAATGCAGAAACAGAGGAGGCTCCCACCCAGCAGCAATCCCCAGATTTGGGGCTGTGACGCTGCTCTGCTTTGCCTGCGGGAGCCCAAAAAAAGCAGAGACAGAAATGAAGGAGGTGCAGGCACCAAAGCAGAGAAGAATGGAGCTGAGGTCAACTGAGCATCACCCAGGATATAGGATTAGACAGTCCTGGCTTTAGCAAGGTGATCCAGTCCCAGGAGGCAGCTGCAGGCATCCTCATTTCTCATCTTGCAGGGAGGAAGCCAAAGTAAGAAGTGAAATGGTTGGTCCAAGCCAAAAATAGAACCTGGAGCACCTGACTTCAACGCCTCTGCTTCAACTGCTAGTTACTGTATTTCCCTGACATTTCCCTACATCCAAGCTCAAGTCATTGCTTTGCAGGCTGTATACAAGAATTTTTGTCTCCTCTCCAACCTATAGTTGCCTAGGGAGACAGCATGGTGCTGGGAGAAGAGTGAGATGAGAAGGTGTCTATTGAATCAGGCTTGGGCTCCAACAGGACTTCTCACTTCTCCATGCAGCTGCACCCCTGGTTTGCCAGCTCAGTCAGTCCCTAGCCTTAGGTCCAAGTCTCTTTCCTTATCCAAATGGTGGCAGAGCAATGATGGTGAGCTCCCTTTGGGTGACTAACCAGAAGCATTGCATGCAGACATGCATTTGGTAAGGAGGAGTATAAATGTAAAGAAGGTCTGAAAAAAAATATCTTCTTTAATATTTTCAGGTGCTTCAGGGTAGGACTTCAAATCAGGAATTGCTTAGAAGTTAAACCTCATTTTTGATGAATTGTACAATCTCATGCTCGATTTTATATGCACTAATTTGTCCTCATTACAAATAACTTCCATATAAATGTTTAAATGACAAAGTTCTACAAAATGTTCTTTATGACAAAGAAGGTCAGCAGGTCTGGGGTTACATTTTGCCTGCAAAAGGAATGTGGTACCCACAGCAGCTCTGGAAGGAGAATCAAGCCCACTGGCTTCACTGTGATGAAGCTAGAATAAAGTTCACAGCTCTTGTAGTCATTTCCTTGAATCATTTTGACAAATCTGCCTCCCTGCTAAACTTTCTCTGGGGAATTTCCTGAGAGAGCAGGAGAGATTATCCAGGGACAGAGCTGTGGCAGTGATGGGGCTGAAGTGCCTGTAGACTTGAATTTGTGTCTCCAACAAAGCTGTCCCTCAGCTTTTGTTGTACCTGCTTGTCACAAAGCTTCAGGATGACTTTAAATGTTGAAATGCCATCATCCCACAGACACTACTATTTCCTAACAACCATTTCTTTATTCACAGGGGCTTATGTGCAGGCAAAGAACCCCTCATTGATGTCCCAGACGTGGGAGAGCAAAGCAGACACTTAAGTTTCAGCCTTGTTAATTTTACACAGGTGAGCAGAATAATGACTTTCATTAAACCATGATATGTAGAGAGCTGGTTTGTAATCTCTGACATCTCTGGGCTATCAAATTTGCCTGATAATACTCTCTACTACCCTCTTGTTTTCTCTGATATGATATATATCTTGTTTTGAAAAGTGGCTTCTCACAGACAGGCAAAACTGTCTCCACTTGACTGATCCATTACTGGGATTTGACAAGTATTTGCATTAGCTGTTGGGATCTCTAAAAACTTCACTGCTGTTTTCTTTTAAATTACTCTGACAAACAGAAGCATTACACAAGACAATGTAACATAAAAACCAAGGGAATACTCATGCCTGCATCTAGGGAAACAAAAACAGCAAACATTTTGTGGTTTGTTGTTATCTATATTGTTTAAATAAAGACAACCAAAATGTTGAAGTACCTTTCCATTTTATTCCCCAAAGGCAACAGCCTTTTAAAGATGCCAGTTCACATAAAGGCCACATCAGGAGTGGCATCAAGACCCCAGATGCCAACAAGGACTTCATTCTTTTTCCTACCACAGGCCTTGAAATCCCTGCCTCTGTACTATGGGAACTGAGTGGTGGCAGAAACTATATTTGAAAATATTGCACAACTTCATTACTGTCAACTCTCAGTTATGTGATTTCCAGCACCTCAAAGGTGCAGCTGCAATGACAGCCTAAGCTCCTACAGTTCCTTCAGGCTGACACTATAAAGAGCTATAAAGAGCCTTCTGCATCTGGGGGCAGAGCACAAAATTCCAGCTTTGGTGGGAGGAACAAGATTAAAGCAGTGATCTGAAGAAAAGCTGTTTTTTTCCTTTGATTACAGAGCTGCTGAAAGACCTTCTTATCTTGAGGATCAGTAGCTGCTTTAGGCCTTACTCATTCTAGGCCAAGACTAAATTTCAGAAACTTCTTATAAACAGTCTTTAAATGAAAATTAAGATCTTGCACGGTTGCAATGACTCAGCCAAGTGTGTTTTCAGGCGTTTGTTATCTGACCCAGAGCCACCAGGAGGCCTCTAATATCCAGCAGATTCTGTTGTGTCTAGATAGGTGAGAGAAACCTCTCATCTTCAGACATTTATATCCAAGCCAACTGTCTAGGCTTTCTATATAATGAGTGCAGAGGAGCAGGCACTGGGGTAGAATTCCCCCCTAAAATGGATGAATTGCCCTCTAATGATGCTCTCTTCCATCCATGAATTAAAGAGAGAGTTGAGAACTAGCCAAATGAGGTGTTTAAAGTGAAGTGGTGAGAATCCCACTCGTCTCCCTTGCAGAAACACACAGAAACACAGCTTGTTTGGGTACACACAGCTCAGAGGGGTGTGCTGGGTGCTCTCCTGTCTGAAGGCCTCACTCTGTTCTGGTTCACTGGAAGAAATGAGATTTTTTTGGCCAGGATTCAGCCTGGGCAAGGTCTGGCTCCAGGAGCCTTTAGGGGAGCACACGTGGCTTGTGCAGTGTGCTGGAAAGTGCTTTGGGAAGGGCTTTCTACCAGCTGACTTCTGTGAGTTCCTGAATGTTTCTGAACATAAAAGGAGGTGTGGGTAGAAATATGTTGAAGGATCATGGCAGTTCTCATTAATTATGAAGATCAAGAGGAGCTCTCACTGCTTTTTTAGTGTGTTTCCTATACTGAAATTAGTGCATTAGCTGTTACTTAAACTCCAACCATCAGTATAATTTGATCACTAACACAGCCTAGTTCCTGTTGTTCCACATTTTAAAAGTAAACTACCTTGCTGCAGTAGCAGTGATTCCAAGGAATGTGGGACAGCACTCCACACAAATACAAAACAATAAGATGGATTGAAGAAATAATGCCATTTTCATCACAAAGGCTGTTTCCTGCCCTTGAGCCCAAAGGCAAGTGGATGTTCAGAGAAATTCAGCATCCATTAAGTGGAGGCCTTCTGAAATTCTGTGTTTGTCCAAGTACCCTATGCAAGTTCACATTGGCAGTGGAGAATTTGGAATAGCTCTTTTATTAAGTCAGTAGATTATTGTCAGTCTTTCATCTGAGGATGAAGCTCCTCTTTACAGATGAAGTAAATGAGTCATAGAGAGGAGAAATAATATCTGTGAACATAGCTGTTCAATCAGCTGAAACAGAAATGTGTTGGTTGACATCTGCATTTCAGAGTCAAATATCTACAACTAAGCATGACTGAAAAAAAGCAATACAGGAGGATCAGAGCATGGAGAGACTGAAGGGAGATTTGGCAGTAATGAGCATAACATCTTATTCATGGGTAGCAGGGAACAACACAGCAAAAAACCAGAGGTTAAGTAGTGAACAAACTATTCCAGCATAGTACCATGCATTTCTTTTCCCTGTTATGTTTATTTTCCCTATTCCCACATTGCACAAAAACCAATATTGCTAAATTTAAAGACCAGTTTTTGTCACTGGTAGATCTAGAAGTACATAGCAAGTCAATCTGGGCAGCAGATGAAAAGAAAGTAGAACCTTGTTGGAACCACTCCATCACTACCCTAAAGGCCCTAATCCTTGTTGTTGTCTAAATCAAGACTAAAGAGCACACTGTCCTTTATTAGTTCATTTTCAAAGTGCCAATTGCCCTTACTCAGAATGGCATAAAGGAGACTTGTAAGCCTCCTGACCTCAAAGGTGAGCCAAAACCACCTTATTTTGTAGCCTTGGAATCCAATTTGAGAGGTTTATTGTCCAAAGACCCCTCTAAGACACAGAATCCTTGTAACCAGATCCTGGGCATTATCATGTTCTTCATTCAGTTCATGCACTTCTCTTTATACACATTTAATCCAGAGAAGAAATTCAGCCTTAGGGCTCCCAGTGTGGTTCCTACAGTCTGTTGATTAGGTGAAGCACAGCCTGTTTTATAAACCTCTGATAATTCCCTGTATAGTTCCATGTGTCCTCCAAAAATCAGGGAGACAAAGATCCCCCGTAATGGGGCAACTCTGCATTTTTCCAGTTGTCAAAGCATCACGGGCATGCCTGCAAACTGTCCAAGCTCAGTCTCTGTGCATTGCAAATCAAAATTCCTTCTTGATCAATATTTTTCATTGGATGTCAAAAAATTATTCTCTTCTATGTACCTCTTCTTGTTGTCACCAGGGGTGTGAAGATTTATTGTGTTCTCTGACCTCATAAAATAAGTTCTGTAACAAACTGGAGCCAGCCTGTACTTTGTGAGAAAAAAGAAAAAAGCTGTTTATTTCCATGTTGTTTGGGCCTTGCCACAAAGACTGTTTTAGACCCAAAGGAAGCACCAGATGTTCTCTAGCACAGCTACAGAATGTGCTGTGAGAGGCAGGAGAATCTGGTTTCCTTTTCATGAGCCGGAGCATCTTAGAAGATCAAAACTGAGGGACAGGAGCCAGGATGAAAAAGTTTCCTATCTCAGTCCAGGACTTCAAAAAAGATTTCAGTACCTACAACCAAAGCTGTGTTTAATGGGGAAGGGGAGGCAAATGAGGCTTCAGTTTTGACACTTAAGCCAGGCTTTTAAAATGTCATCAGCAGGCAGTGCCTGGACATGGTTTGGATTGCTGCTGTGGCTGTGGGCACTGAAACATCCAGTTCAGCTTCTCAGCCTTTAATTCTCCAGAAAAGCAAAACTATCCTTAAAAAAGGCTCTGACACTGTAATTTAACATAGGGAATGCTTTTCCAGAAGATCCCAAGGCACACAAGGAGCAATCTTTGTAACAACTTGCAGATGAGAAAAATTGGAGCATGAAGTCCCACGCAGGATCACCTCCAGCCCACTGAGTCCCCATCACTAAAGCAGCCAGCTGGTCCCACACAGGTTTGTGTAGTGGGTGTGATGTAAATCTCACAATTATGAGCTCTGCCAGAGCTGTGTGTGAGGTATGGAATAGTAACAATTTTCCTGTGTAAGGCAGGAGGAGTCTGGAAAAAGTAGGAGGCTGTTAACAGTACAACGAACTCTGCTTCATGCCAAAAAAGGGACACTTTTAATTAAGGAGACCTTTCAACCAAAGACCATGTCTGACCTAATTTAAATGCTACAGTAATAGGCAGAGCAGAAATACAAATAAATAAATAAATACATACACACATACATACATACATACAATTGAAATTCTGCCCACAGTAATAGGCAGAGCATAAATATAAATAACTAAATAAATAAATAAATAAATAAATAAATATGAATTCTGCCCACAGTAATGGGCAGAGCACAAATGCCCAGCCCAAACCCTCAGCACATCATGTCTCAGTACTGATGGAAGAGGCTGTTGTCCTGTCACCAGGAGAGCACTGCAGAAACCATCCACTGATCCCTGCTGTCAGTTCTCAGCAAGATGGTAAAAGGTTTAGAGGAAAGGTTTATAAAACAGAGGTTGTTTTTAAATGCAGAAATATTATGAAAAGGTTTATAAAAGGAGGTTATTTCTTTATGCAGAAATATTATGTCCTGTGACAGGAGAGTAGCAAGATGCCCCAAATGACCTCAGTCACCAACTGGATATTGCTGCAGGGATTGCCAGGAGCTAAGGGCAGCCTTGACTCCCAAAAATTCCAGCCTCACTAAAACAGATGTAGAAAGGTTGAGAAAGCTTGATCCTTTGCCAGGTGTTCATTTTCATCTTAGAATGTTTATTACAGAAAATCCTTTCTAACATGGATTTTGGCTGTCAAATGCTGTGATATAACCCAGATGCAGGAACTTGCACACACTCCTTCAGCTTCCTGTCAATTTAATTGTATTAATTGCACTACATGAACTACATATGTTCCAGTAAGAAAGAATCACTGTCAAAATGCAGCCAGTGTGGTGTTTTGTAGAGCACTGTACAGTGACACATGAGAATTGGATCCTGATCCATTTTTTGGTTTTAATGCAGGTGTAAAACGAAACTCCCTCCATGTCAACAACTGCTTTCACAACAGCAAAAGAGAAACAAAGATACTGATCTGTAAAGTGCTTTAACTCACCAGAATGAATATGGGAGGCACACATTCAGATAGCTAATGCTGCCTTCTCTGTTCCAGTCCTCAATACTGACAGATGAGCTCAATATAATATACAACAAATATGAAGTTAACAAGTGGAAAAAGCCCCAAATATAAAGCTAACAAGTGGGAAAATACAATTAAGGCAAATTATCCTGTGGAATTCAGTGACAGAATATATTAAAGGTAATTAACATAGTAATATTGAAGCAGTAACAATGTTAATTCTAATTAAAGTTTAAAAATATGAGACAACTCAACTCTTGAAGAAAACTTCTCTGAACAGATTCTATGATTGTTGTACATCATACTTGAGGTTTTTTTCTCTTTTTCTTTGAGCCTGTGGTAACAGTGAGCTTCTCAAAGGGGGTGTTTGCCTGAACAGGCATCTGGCCTGTTCCAGTCAGTAATTCACCTGTACCTTTCATTTCACATCCTTTGCAATACTTCTAAGAATGTATGTGGTAACAAAACAGAAACAGCAGGTTGCTATCTGAGATGTTTCTTGAAGAAAGCAAATAAGAAATTAAAAGAACCTTTTTTTTTTGTTTTTGTTTGCAAAGCACAAACATAAATTAAGCCATGTAATGCCCATTCAGCATGCTAAGAAAAGAGATAAAGATACTTACAAACTGGGCTTAAAGTGTCATGGAAACAGCTGTCCTCCCAACAGACTGAAACTCATTTATTTGTTGTGTCCAGGCAAGTTTGGCAGAGAAACCCCCTGCATTCACACCTATGGATCACACCCAAAGCTGTGATTTTACAGCAGACTACAAATACCAACCCAAAATCCAAACAAATGATTGTACCATGTTGGTTTTTTATTTTTTTGTTTGCAAGTGGGGTAGATTTAAGAGATTATTAATGCTTTGTGGCATCAAGGTCATAAAACAAAGCCATATTACATTTCCAGAGAGAATTGCCTTGCAAATGACACAATGCTGTGACTTTCAGGTCCCAACAGTCAAGGAGTTGAAGCCTAACAATTTCCCCACTTACAAAATCTGCTCATGCAGATTCTGTAAGACTCTTCCTTCAAGCCCTGAAGTTGTTTCCATGGAACACAAAGAGGACATGAGAGATAACCCCTGTAAACAGCACTTCAAACTTGCAGAGCAGATTCCCTCTCCCTATCCCCATATTGCTGTATTTAAAGACCACTTTGTGTCCCTGGTAGATCTAGAAGTACATAAGCAGGTCCATCTGGGCAGCAGATGAAAAGGAAGGAGAACCTTGTTGGATTCACTCCATCACTGCTGCCTTGGGACTGTGCTGTTTTGAGAGGTGTCAAGCCCATGAAAAATCCTGTAAGCCTATATCCCAGCAGCAGATAGAAGAGTGAAATACTTCTGTACCAGTGTGGGCTTGCAGGAGGCAGGCATCATTCCCAACACAAAACAAGACCTGTCCCACAACAATTGTGCCATTTGTTTTGACAGGAAATGTGCCTGGAGAGTGCCAAAGCCATGGCCTCAGCAAGGACATGCTGCCACCCATCTCTGCTGCAATCCCTGATCCCTGCAGCAGCAGTTTGCAAAATCCCTTCCCAGCTCCAGGAGCCACATCCCACAGCTGGCCTGTGTGGGCTTGTTTCAGTGAGAGAGGATTTTGTCACCATTGCCATGAAACTTCATCCAAACACCCCTGTGCTAGGAAGCACATTGTGCTCCCAGCCTGCTGAGTTCAACAAGGAATAGCTGCCCAAATTTAGCAAAAGTCATAAATCCAGGTTTAACTCCACCTACAGGAACTACATCCAGGAAATCAATTAGATTAATCAGCTGCACAGCACGTGCACAGTACCCTAATCAGGATCAAGCCTTTCCCTGTGCTGTATTTTTTGAGGTGCAGTGGGATGTCATTGAGACAGAATAAGCTTTTAGTTTCTGAACCCTTCATTTCTTCAGTAAAGATCCACTTTGCTGTAGCATAGAATCTTTTAATTATACTCTTCCCTTCTACTCTGTTTTCCAGCTACATGAAAAAGTCAAATACCTTGCTTACACTTACTGATATATTGGGGAAATAAAGTCTGCTTCTGGCAGTTATCTTTTCAATCATTCATCTCCATAAAATTCCAGTTCTAATAAACTGATTTATAACCTACAATCTAGACCAGGTGAGGTGTATCAGGTTCCTCTGTACACCTTTCACTTGATGTGCACACAACATGCTGTAGCACTGTACCCTGAGGTTATTTTCTGTTAGTAACATTTCCATTCTGAGATGAGGTTTACTAAGCACAGTTGTGATTATTACAATGCACTGAAACAAGGGAAGTTCATGAGGGGGATTTTGCTGTATTCTGCTTGTATTAGGTCAAACCAACCACTCACAGTTAAGCCCAGTGAAGCTTCTGGCAGATAATCTGTACAATCAATCCCATTTTTAAAGCTGCTATAGATGCACTTTACAACAAAGATTGTGTTTGCAGCTCTGCATTTCTCTATTCCACTCCAACAAGTCTCCTACAGGGAAAGAACTCAGGGCAGGTGGCATCAGTGTTTCTGTATCACCCATCAGCAGGAGATGAACCCCTGGAAGGCAGAGAAAGCAACAGCAGGAGCCCAGCTCACATTCACCCTAATGACAATATGTAACATTTTGTGACCTTTCAGCACCTTTATCACCTTGTGCCATGGCATTTCAGGAGGTTTTAAAATAGGAATTCACTGATCAGACAAAAAGGGATGTCTCTGAAGAACAATATAGTCGCAGAGGACTTAGAGCACACAGTTGATACAGACCTGCTGCTTGGGAAGCAACTTGCCTGACTGAGAATCCTCCTCTAGTGCAGCAATAAACCATATTTTACATTAATAACAACTGAAATCTGAGCAAATGTCTTGAACAACTTTGTCTAATTTAAGAAGTGGATGAAATTTCAGTTGAAATTAAAAAGTTTTAATTCCTTAGTTACAAACTGCTTGAAATGAGGTATTACAAAGTCAGCTGCTCCTCAGTGCTGGCTCCAGACAGCACAGCTCACACTGCAAACAGCCACTGGACTAAACCCTCAATCCTTTTCCTCTCTCCTCTGTTCTCCTTGTCAGTGAGGCCAGAGGCATCAGCAACCACAGCAATAAAAAGCACTGGCAGTGGTTTCCTCTCTTCATGGCTCCAGAAGAACAGCTCATATTTTATTCATGAAAAACGAGGCCTCTGGAGGTCTAAGCAAAAAAAACAGGAAGCAAATATTTCTTGGGGACAGTTGGTCACAGGCTGGCAAGTGTCCAGGACACCAAGAAGGAGGGGCAGGGGTGCAGGGTGGAAGAATGAAAGCTGCTTTCCTTGCAGCCTTCCTGCCAGGGTAGGAAGGAGGATCACAAAGGGCAAACTGCACCCAGACTGTCTGTGTGCTGACCCAGAGGGGAACACAGCTGGTGTCCTGCAGTGGGGATCCTGCAGGGACTCACTGCCTTAGAAACCAGGATGTGCAGTCAGCACAGATTGATTAAAGGATGGGATCCCTCCAAGGTTTAGTTGGGAGAGGTTAATATTTACCCCAGCCACTTGCACAAGTTTTTGCTTTGAGTTCTCTGGGTAATTCCTCTCTCCACTTTGCCACGCTTTGCTCATGTCCCAAAATTACATCGCTCTAAAGATTGTTTTGCAAGTACCTTTAGAATAGAAAAGTGCCTTTCAGAGTAGGACCACACCTGAGCCCAGAATAAACAGCTTCATAGGAAAAGAGATCTCTCCCCAGATAGACAGACCTCCCTCTTCCATTTCCTTGTGCCCCCAATAACAGATCCCCCTTGTTACCAGCAGAGAAAACAATCCTCTGCAATCCTTTGCTTTCCTGAGAAGATGACATGAAAGTGCAGATGGCATTTGTCATCTCTAGTTGTGTACACAGGAACAGCCATCAGTCCCTCACAGCTCAAACCCAACACCCAGCACTGGCTGTGCCTCCCCTCAGGAGCTTTTCCATCAGCGCTGACTGGTTCTGACTTAATGATTTTGCACAGGATATTAACAAATATTTTCTGAGAAGCCTGAGCTTCCTGGGAATTCTGGAATCTTAAGGGAAAGAAAGATGCTACTTGTTACTTTCTGACAGACTTCCTAAAACATGACACATGCAGAAGAGTTATTTCTTGAAAACTACAGAAGAAATGTAATGTTTTACATTAACATGCCTCCTCCGTTGTTTTAATTACTGCCTAATGAATTTTAGCCCTCAGAATATCTCCCTTGTATGGCTGAGCAAATGAGAAATAAGTCATAGCAGAGCAATCAGAATGAAAGAAGAGGCAAAACCAACACAAAAACCCATACACATGAGGAGAGGCAGAAAAATGCACACAGAGATCTGAAGATAATAACTCCTTTTTTATTTTTGTTATTTTTCTCACATTTTCTATCATGAGCATTTTTAAATCAAACCAGACTCTACCCTTACCTTGACCTTTTGCTAAATTCATCCTTTATGCTTTAGGAACTTGATGCCTGGAATACAGCAGCTCTTCCTTCTGATACTTCTAAATCCATGCTCTGAAAATTTGAATGAATCCAGAGTTCCACAGCCTGGACTGGAAGTTAAATCCTGGACTGTTGATAAACAACAACACTATTGCATTTCCATCTGTGACATGTCCAGAATGAGTGCAGATGAATGTTCAGATTTATTCTGTTGCATTCAGCCAAACAAGGTCTCTGATGAAGTTTTGCCCAGCATTTAAGAGACGAGATGCAGCTGAAATGGGTTGCATAATGTCATGCAGTACCAATTAGGGGCAGTCAGGGGAGAATGTTCCCAGACTGCTAATGCAAGGAATGAGCACAAGAACGTAGAAATGCTGGATGCACTCTGGCAGTATTGTGCTGTATCGTGGCTACATGGTGTCTGACCAAAAGTCAAGCAATACTGCAACATTAAAAAGTACAATTCACTTTGTATCAGATTTGTTGCAAATTCCTTTTGAAGTTTCTGGTAAACATAAATCAAGCCTAGTCCACATTCCCATTTTTATGAGAAACAGAGACCAAGTGTTACATCTGAAAACACAAAGAGAGTGGCACACTGGTAAAAGAATGGATGAACTCATATTGCCTACTTCCATTTCAAACTCTTGGATTGTACTATTCATCAGAGCCCCCAAATCATTCCTCTGGTTCTGCACCAGCTTGGGGCTGAGTCTTCAAGCAGAAAGCTCACAGAACCATCAGATTCCTTCCTTCCTTCCTCTTCTTTAAGATCCTTCTCCTTACACAAGGGAGCCCCAGCAAGCACTTGCTCTGCAGGATGCTCATTGCAACATCTACATTTGGCAGTGAGTCACGCACAGAGTCACCTTCTCAGCTTCCTCAGCAAAAAGGTGAAGGCTGTGTCCTCCCTAGAGGCAAACAGAACCCTGCTGCAGTCACTGAAGGTGACATAAGATCCTGACACAGAGGAGAAAAGGTGATGCTCCATACCAGCCCCAGCTGCAGGTGCTCCCAGGGAAGGCTGCACCAGAAGAAAAGCATGGCAAGCACAAAAGATCATTCCCCTCTCCTACATTTTCAGCTTCATCAACCATGTTAGGAGCCAGCAGCTGCATTTTGGCATCTAGGAAAAATGTATGTGTAGAGAATTCACCTGGTTTTGCAGACTAAAGAGGAATTCTAGGAGAAAGTCAATTCTCTTGGATGTCATGGGTGACCTGTGTGGCTTTAACCCAGGTTTCCATACTCCCTCTACTGACTAAAGCTGTAACCACGCAGCTGGACTTGGGCTGGACACTCGTTGCTCTCTATTATGTGCTCAAAGAAGAAAAAGAAAGGAACTTTCAGTCACATTTTCAGTCTTAAGCATCCAAAGGGCAGGAGAGTAGGACTGGCTAGTCACTGCTGCTGCATCCTTTTCTTGTAACCTAGTGAAAAGCTCTGGACAAATGCCTCAACACATGCAGAAAAATCATAATAAAGCTTCTCTGGCTTAAAATGGCACCTAAAACCCATTCTTTTAAATATTTTCAGATGCTCATAGAAAAGAATTGTAAAGATGTGCAATTTTAGAGTCTCCCAGTAGCAATAAGCTGAACTTGATCTTTCCAGCTGCTCTGTCACCACAACCTGTGCCTTGCCTCACTTCCAGCATTGTGAATTTCCTAACTGCAGATGACTGTTTAAAATTGTGTGTGGCAGCATTATAAAAAGATTTAAAGGTACCAAATGAAATGTAAAAAGCAATGAGATGCTGCAAATAAAAGTGCTCAGGTGTCACTTTGTATTTACCCAGAGTGTGCTGGTGAGCTGCTGTAGCTCTGCAGCTCTTGGAGATGAACAAGAGTAAGGATGAGGCAGTGGATGGGGAAATAAACAGGGAGATGGCCGTGTGCTGGTGAAGAGAAAATGTGGGACCTCAGCCATTACACTTAAGCAAGAGGTTTTAAAGGGTACCCATAAAATTAGCTCAGCACAGCTGTACCCCCAGGGCCATTGCATGGATAAACACGTGAAGAATGGACAGGGCTCATGATGCTACAAGGACAAGTTAATACCTGTATATGCTGACAGCACCATCCCAGTTTGCTCTAGAGCTCAAGCATAGGAATCAGGGCCCCTGTCAGTCTTGGGTGCAGACATGTCCGGCCCAGGAAACCTCCTGATGTGGTAATGCCCTATTTCATGAAGCACCAGCCCAGCCTCCCTTCTGACAGCCCCACCATTACTTTCACTCCCACTATTTGTTCTAGCTCTGCTCCCTGCTTTCAGCCTCAGTGACCACAAGATGAAATGGCTGGTAGCACGAGAATTCATTCTCCTCTCTGCTGCCTAGCTGTGTGAAAGGGAAAGAGCCCAGAGAGAACAGCCTGCAAGGGGACTGCAGAGGGCACAGTCCCTGGCAGTGAGGTGATCTGGGCTCTGTGACCCACCCGTGGCTGTCACACAGTGGTGGCTGCAGCTGTAACTGCAGCAGTGGGGCCAGCGATGCACAGCCCAAGGAACTCTGCTTCAGCTACTGCCTCACTTTTAGTGTGCTCTAATTTCAATTTGTTGTTCAGACTCCAAACAAGCCACCCTCACTTTCACCAACCATAGCATGCAAAGCAGCAATTCTTTTGCCACAACTTCTGCATTTACTCAGTTCTCTGACAAAGCACGTTGTGCTGGGCTTTAGTTTCTCCATGGGGACTGAAGCCTGAGCCCTTGACTAGAGCTGGTCTGAGAGCACCTTCCATATGATCTGTAGAAAACCTGTTCCCTATACCTCAAGAATTTGCAGCTGGGGCTTCCTTGCTGATGGGCCAAGATCATGATTTATTTCTCTGATGGGGATCTCCACTACCAGTAATAGATGCTGCTTGAATACACTGAAGAGGATCACTCCCACTGATGAATAAACCATCAGCAAAAAGCCTTTCTCTGTACTCTGTGGTGATTACAAGTACTTAGTAAGCTTTTCTATACATCTTTTGGGGTGGGAGGGAGAAAGCTCTGAAAGAATCATCTTAAATTCAGGAGTATTCTCCTTTCAGGATAACACAGTACATCTGCATACACGTGTATGTAGGCATTGCTGATGACACATCAAAAGTTTTGCTATTTCAGCATTGAATTTGGAATTCATTTCACTCTGGATGTATCCTGTGATCTCAACTGCCAGACTACAATAAGAACTGTTTGGATTTTGGGACATGACTGGTTTTAAACCTTTCAGCTCACATGTACCTCAACACCTGCCACATATCCTTAGCAATATTGTTGTGCCTTCAATAAATCTTCTGTGTTTGATAAACCACTGTGAGAGCTCCTGCCTACGCTAGGGCTGCAGCTCTTTAGGAGACCATGCTCAAAACCACATTTCAACTGTTAGCAGAAACATAGCCCACAATCTGTCATCAGGCTCTCTGCAACAATTCTTATTATTAGCTTTTCTTATTGTCCTTTCAGTGCTTATCAGCAGCAATTCCACACATAGAGGGCTAGAATTAATGCTAGCCAGGAAAGTGATAGCTTATCTAGAAGCTGGTACTTCCTAAGAGCAGAACTCCTGTTTAATTTGGCAAGAAATCAAAGCATATCCAGGGTGCTGCACTGACAGGCTGTTGTGACCAACAGTATTTCACTGTCTCATGTTGGATTCTGATGAGCACTGCAGAAAATGAAATCTAAAGACAAGAGTAACAAAGTGAGTTTGAGAATTACAGAAACAAGCAGGCCAAATTAAAAAAAAAAAAAAAGAGCCAACTCTCCCCCTCATATGCCATATAATTATATAATTGTTGTGTTATTTAATTATCTTTTTTACCTCCACTGGAGGTGGTCAATCCACTGTTGATGTTAACTCAGCCAGGCACATGAAAGGTGCAGAACAATTCCACTTTTACCTTTACATAACAATTATCCCACAACCACTAGGAACCACTACAGCTATTAATAAAAACTGTGTGCAAAACAAGATTAAAGCACTTACCATAAAAACTCAGATATGAGACCACACTTTTCAAAACAGAAACTTCACCCTCCAGAGTTTTAGAGTCTTAGGAGAAACTCATTTCCATCAGTGCCAGGCCATAGGCAGAATCAGTTTTACAGGCTGAAGGCAAATGCTCATATGTCAGCCTCAAAATACCAATAACAGGCACTGACAGTAACACAGGAATACAAATGTTGTGATGAGTAAGAGGAAGTTACTCCCTCAGAGGAGCATCACTGCTCACACTGAGCTGCAAATATGGTCAGTTCTGAGTTCCTGCCTCACACCAATCTTAAATTAGAAACACTTCCCAAGGAATCAGGGCCCAGACTGAAGGACAGATGCTCTGTGCACTGAGCTAACACAAATGTCATTAATTATGTGGAGCATAAACAGAGCTGAAAGATGTACCAAGGCCCCAGTAACTGCTGAGGTGTAAAATCAGTACTGATTTCCAAATTCTAATGCTGTGGAAACAACAACCCAGTTCTCTGTCAGGGGCTGGTAGCATGTAGGGGCACCAATGAGCTTGGTACCGTAACACCTCATCAAAATTATAAATCAAGAAAAAATAAAAAAGAGTCTTGACTTAGGTGCATGAGCCACCTTTACTTAACCTGAAAAAGAACATTTAGAATCATAGAATCTCAGAATGCTTGGGACTGGAAAGGATCTTGAAGCTCATTTCATTCCACCCTCTGCCATGGGGACACTTTCCAATAGACAAGAATGCTCTAAGCCCATCCAGCCTGCCCTTGAACACTTCCAGGAACAGGGCAGCCAGAGCTTCCCTAGGCAACCTGTATACATTATAAGTGTTCAAGAAACAGAGCCAGAATCATCCCCCGACTATAACATATAACTGCTTACAATATTTTGCAATGCATCTTCTGTCGTTTTCATTTGGGGGGGGGGGGAGGGAGGGGGGCGTAAATACAGGTGGATAGAAAAAGCAAAGTTTCAGACCCCTGAAATGCAAACGTGTTATTGTTTTATTGTTTTATTATCTTAACACGCAGTAGGGTAGGAAGCCCAGCGAGTTCAAACGGACGAGTACAAGAACACCCAGCCGTGCTGCGAGCGGCCTCCCCTCACCAACAGTCCTTCCGCGGCACGGCGCGGCACGGCACGGCCCGGCCCGGCCCGGCCCGGCACGGCACGGCACGGCCATCACGGGCCCGGGCTGCCTCCTCCCCGCCTCACAGAGCAGCCAGAGAAGCAGGAGACCGGCTGGGGAGCGCACAACCCGGCCCGAGAGCCACATCCCGGCTGCCTCCGCCGGCCCGCCCCGGAGGCGGGCCCGCCCGCGGCTCTCCCTCCCCTCACGGCGGCGGCAACAACAGGGAGACAGGCCGGGAGCACCAGCTGCGCCACCATGGAGGTGGATATGGCGGAGGACGAGAAGGCCGGGCCGTCGGCAGGCGAGAAGCGGGGACCCACCGAGCCCGCGGGGGCCGCGCCCAGCGGCGGCAGCGGCCACTACGAGCTGCCCTGGTGAGCGGGGGCAGCGGGCGAGGGAGCGCGGCCGCCCTGAGCCGCCATGACCGCCCGCCGGGCGGGGGCGGGGCGAAGGGCCTGCGGGGCGTGCGGTGATTGGTGCAGAGCGGGAAGGGGGCGGGACTGTGCGCGGCAGAGCCAATGGGGTGAGGGCGGGCGCTTGTGGCGGGAAGGTGGGGGTTGTGGCGGCTGAGGGGGACCATGGCGGCCGGAGCCAGGCCCGGGTGTTCAGCGCTGTGCCCCGGTGTCCGCCGGGCTGCAGCAGCTCAGTCTGGCTCGGAACCGGAACTCTGCCTGCGCCCTGTGACTTCCCCGGCTGTTGCGGGGCTGGGAAGGCAGAAATCACAGAATGGTTTGGGTTAGTAGGGACCTTAAAGGCCGTCTCGTTCCAGCCTCCTGCCTTGGGCAGGGACACCTTCCGTTTGCTCCAAGCCTCGTCTGGAACAGTTCCAGAAATCAATAGTGAAGAAAATCCCATTGTTTTCCTTTGGGAACAAATGGGAAGGAAAACAAGCAAGTGGAAGGAAATGCCATTTCCTTGTAACACGGAGAAAGTCGAAGGTCAGCCCTGCACTGTGCTCACCATGGGACAACACACAGGGTGGCTTCTGCCCTCAGGCTGGGGCACCGAATTCCTGTTCGAGCTGAGCATTTTTCCCCTCCTTTTGCCTTTTTAAACCAATGGAAGTAAAACCTTTCAGGGTGGTGAGGCCCTGGACAAATTGCCCAGAGCAGCTGTGGCTGCTCCATCCTTAAAAGTGCCCAAGGTTGGACCGGCAGCAGCCTGGCCCAGTGGAAGGTGTCCCTGCCCATGGCAGGAGATGGAACGAGATGGGCTTGTGAAAAACTCCAGTCACTTGTTTTTAAAATTTTAAAAGTGTAATAGTAATATAATGGTTATAAAAAAATAGTCATATAATTAGAATAATAAAAATTTGGACAATTAGGATTTAGGACAATATGAGACAATAAGAACAAAGAGTTAGGGACAGTCTGGGTACCTCTTTCTGGGCAAAATAAGCCTGAAAAGGGATCCACGTTAACAGAGGATTGACCCTTAAAAGCAACAGCCTGTTGCATATTCATACACCTCATCCATGATGCATAAATTCCATTCAAACACAGGATTCTGTCTGGGCAGTGTCAACTTCTTCCTCTGAATCCTGACAGCATCTTCATGGCTGAGCAAGGCAAGAAATACTTGATAAGGGAGCAATAAATTATTTTTCTCTGAAAGATTGAGGTGTCCTGTGGCTGCTACCTTGGTATCTTACATAGCATAGTTTCTATTTTAACATTATGTTATAACCTAAAACTATATTTAACACACTGCTTATAAAAATTAATACAGCGTCACTTTCTAACACAACACATATAATATTCATTTTAATATTTGCAAAAAGCCAATCATAAAATACACATTTTTCACAGGCTTTAATGTCCCTTCCAACCCAAACCACTCTGGGGTTCTCTTAGTCAGGGATTAGTGCTGTGCTTAGGAATGACAGACACCCTGCAGCACTTGCACTGAACTCATGTCCAGCCATCTTTGTCCTGTCCTCTCTTAGCATAATCCTCCTTGTCCATCATTCTAAAGCTCAATTAAAGCCTTATTAGATGTGGTGAAGTGTGTGGAGTTTTACTTTTACAGGGTGGAAAAATACAGGCCCATGAAACTGTCCGAAATAGTTGGAAATGAAGATACTGTGAGCAGGTTGGAGGTGTGTAGTTGTCCCTGTATCTTATTACAGGTTATTTAAAAATATATATTTCTATGTAGATCCACAGGCTACTAAAAACACTGTTGTATTTTTACATCCATACTTGAGTATGTGGAAGAAAGCTTCCTGATTTACTTTAACAATTACAAGTTTTACATTATATTTGTGTGATGTGCAAGGCAATATGCCTTCTTCAGCCGGGATATTTAAAAGAGAGCATTTGATACAGCTCAGAGAATTTGTAGCTGTTACCATAATACTGTTTCAATAAGAAATATAATTTGTATAACAGCAGAAAGAATTATAAAAGTTTTTTGGAAAAGAAATGTTTGCTATATCAATTCTTCCCTGAAAGTGTCCAAGATGATGTTGGATGGGGCTTGGAGTAGTGGAAGGTGTCCCTGTCCAAGGCAGGGGGTTGGAATGAGATGGGCTTTAAGGTCCCTTCCAATTCTAGCTATTCCAGGATTCTGTAATTCTCTGACAAATTAATCTGTGAACACAGTATTTGTTAACAGATAGATTATACTAGCAAGTATATAATTAAAACAGGTGCAAAGGAAAGGCAAGAGTACTAAAGATCTGTGGCATTAAGTGCTTTTAAATATTCCCATATTATTCTATATGATTTCTAACAGTTCAATTAAAAAAAAACAATGAAAGCAGCAAGGTTCAAAAAATTAAAATAGGAGGGGAAAAAAAGAAGCTTGTTTCTGATGCTTAAAATAGAACAGAATGGAAACTATTTGCTCCTCTTATTTTCTTACATAATTTCTTTTTATCATTCTTTCTTAGGTCTTTGCAAAAGAGGGGAATGTACCAAACATTATAATTGCTGTGAGTATTGCTGTGTTGTGTTGTATTTCAGTGTTGGGCCTGGATTTGAAATCTAGCCATGGTGGCCTCCCAGTACAGATGGGCTTTGTGCCTGAGTGTACTGGTGAGGGAGATGTTGGTTGTGGGGTTTTGGAGCAATGTTCTTGGCAGAATAGACAAGGAAAGAAGTTTAAATCTACCTCAGGTGCTTGCTGAAACACAGCACATCCTGTGCTTCTCTCTCCTCTGTTAGGGGCAGGATCCTGAGCTCAGGCACAGCTTCCAGGCTGATGTTTGCTCTGCAGTTCTTCTGTTGCAGCCTTTTTTCATGACTGAAGAGATTTGTAGAGAGCATAACTTAGAAAATTTCATTAAACTTACCAGCAGTTGTTGCCCTGTCACATTTTTAGGGCCCTCCAGGAACAGGTAAAACCACCAGTATCCTGTGTTTGGCTCGTGCTCTGCTCGGTCCTGCATTAAAGGATGCTGTTCTGGAGCTGAACGCCTCAAATGACAGGTGAGAATGAATAAACCTTACCAAGTTTTTAATGAAGAAGCAAGTTTCCATTAAACTGAGGCCAGTTTGATGGGTTTAATGCTGTAGTAAGGCCTTTGAGATTTATTTTAGTGCATTCTTTCCAACTAAAAGTTAGGCAAGTCTTTGCTGTTCACCCATCAACAGGTAGAATTTCTTGATGTTTTATAACCTTCATAGATACTTTCATATGTGAAAATATAAACAGAGTGCAGAATCCATAATGGTACTTTTTTCTCAAATCTATTTGAAAGAGTTAAGCTTCCCACTGCATCCATGAGGATCCTAAGGATGAAAAGTGAACAGGGTGTTTATACTCAAACATTTCAGTGCTTAGAGTGAGAGACATGAGGGTTGTAAGGGCAGCTGAGGATTAAAACCTCAGGGTAGGATCAGGGTGTGAGGTGTGTAGAGGACACTGACTGTACTCCAAGGATCAGGCACTAAGGGCTGATTATATTTCCCAAGTTCTGTTCAGACCCATCCTGAAGTATTCTGACATTTCCTGGTGGGTTGTCTGAGCACAATGCACTTTACCTACCCTGTTAGTATAATTTATAGAAGAACTACAGAATCACAACATTCTTTTTGTAATCAGAACAAAAAACTAAAATCCTTTCTTAAGAAGAGTAGGTCTTTGAATGGACTCTCTCTAAGAAAGTGTCTGTGTTGTGTTGATATAATTCAGTCTGTCCAGATGTTTTTCCTAAACTCTTCTGAGCTACAGCTGGGGCTGTGGATGGAGCTGTGGGAAGAGCTGGCAAAGCAATCTTAAATGCTTCTCCCTTTGTTTATTTATTACCCTTGTGCCAAACATAAGTAATTTTGTGGTGGTACTGCAAGTAAGGTTACTGGCTTTGTGTATATTTATATTGCTACTGTTAAATTATTTTATTCAAGACCCCCAAAACCAAGGGTTGTTGGTGTTTGAATCCAAATCAGTGGGACAGTCTGGCTTGAAGCGTGGTTCCACAGCAGTTGTGCTGAAACAGCTGAAGGGGCAGGAGCAGTGGTAGAACAGGAGCACTTCAGCTGCTGTGGCTGCTGAAAAAAATCTATTCTGTATTTTTCACCCACCTTATCATGAATCAATTGAATTGTTGTTCCAGAGGAATTGATGTTGTAAGAAACAAAATCAAAATGTTTGCCCAGCAAAAGGTCACACTTCCAAAAGGTCGGCATAAAATAATCATCCTTGATGAAGCAGACAGGTATGTTGTTTTAAATTTACCTCAGCTCCTGTGTGAAATGTGCTGCATCTCTCCTCTCTGTAGAGCTCCAGCCTTGGACAGTATTGAGTGCTTCTATCAAGCTGTTCAAAATAATTTGTTAGGAAATGAATATGGATTGAACAGTGATCTTATGGGAGTACTCACAGCAGGAAGAGATCATTCCTTGAAAAGAGATGCTGAATATTGATGTGGAATGCTCTGGATATGAAACAGAGCAGTGTACTGGAAAGATACCCCATCCCTGGAACTGTTTAAGGCCAGGTTGGACAGGGCTGGGAGCAACCTGATCTTGTGGAAGGTGTCCCTGTCCATGGCAGGGAGTTGGAACTGGACAAGCTTTAAGGTCCCTTCCAACCCAAGCCATTTTGTGATTCTGTGATTCCTCTTTGGACAGAGCTTGGCTCATGTAGAGAATTTCACTGGATGAAAAAGGGACATTCTCCTCCTCCATATTCTTAGCAGTGTTCTTCAGAGCATTAATGATTTCATTTTGCATGTCATGGATGTCATTTTGCATGGTGTGCCCTGCATTGCAGGGTGGTTCGTTCACATGACTAGAAAAAGCTGCTTAGTTTATCAAAGCACAGCTTAATATCAGTAAACTGAAGCTTATGTGAAAATAGTTCTTAGGCTGCACCTATGAGTGAATGAAGGGCAAATTCTGCCCTAACTCCTTGTCTCTCCTCAGCATGACAGATGGAGCACAGCAAGCATTGAGAAGAACAATGGAAATTTATTCCAAAACAACACGTTTTGCACTGGCATGCAATGCCTCTGACAAAATCATAGGTAAGTGCTGCTGCTCCCTGGCTGTTCATGTCATGTGTTCTCCATACTGTTGGCTAACTTCCAAGGCAGCTGCCAGAAATAGCTTGGTCCAGCTTGTTGCAAGAAAGCATGGTACTTCTGAAAAATCAAGCCACCTGTATTTCAGCAGATAAAAGAGTTTAATTTTGTAGTCAGGGAACCCTCTGAGCAGCCATTTTTGATGGATGGTGCCATATGTGACTGCAGAAGCAGATTTCTCATGCTTTGGGCTTAATCTGCATCCAACTCTGCCACAGTTTAGGATGTTTGGTGTATTGTTTACTGGGTATTGAACCCTTTTTGTAATTTCTGAATCACAATCTTAAGTTTGCCTATAGGTGAACACATTGCACCTTAGATTTCACTTGAAAAAATAATATGATAAACATCTATATTCAGAAATCCAGGAGAACAGAGGAAGCTGAGCTTTGTATATATTTCCACATATCTGGGCAAACTCCATTGACACATTTGGGCTTGAGGGAAGGACTGTCACAATTGTATGTGCTTAAGGAGAGGCTGTGTTCTGCTTGGAGCTTACATGTCCTTTTTCTTTAAAAGACATAAGAATTGTTGGAAACTGAAATGAAGACATGTTTGGTTGTGGGTTTTTTTGAGAAAAAGAGAGAAGCTAATGCCACATCTCTGTCCTCAGAACCCATTCAGTCTCGGTGTGCAGTGCTGCGTTACACCAAGCTGACAGATGCACAAATACTTGCCAGGCTGCTGAAAATTGTTGAGAAAGAGGATGTACCATATACAGATGATGGACTAGAAGCCATTATCTTCACAGCCCAAGGCGATATGAGACAGGTAAAAGGAGAAAGACAATAAAACAAAGGCTTCTGTTTAAACTTCTGAATTGCAACTCCTAAGGATTTCTCTGGAGAGGTAAAGAGGACTTGTGGCCTAAGAGTAACTAAACTGTTTGGTTTTGTGAGGGTTTAAAATGCTCCTTAAAAGTGAGTTGGTGGGAAGTGGATACCAAATTTGTGGGAGGAAATAAAATCAGCATAAAATTGTGCATTTTTTCTGGTTTTTTAATGGCAAACTGCTTATTTGGCATAATTTCCTGAAGTGCATTTCATCCTGAGGAGGGGAGTGAGAAGTAGAGCACTTCAGAAAATAAATGAAATCTTATTTTTTCTTTCACAGGCATTAAACAACTTACAGTCCACATACTCTGGATTTGGCTTTATAAACAGTGAAAATGTCTTTAAGGTCAGTAATAGCTGAAAACAGTTTTGCCAGAAGTTTAGCCCTGTGTCTGTGTGTGATTCCATTGGGCACATGAGCCTTTTTACTGATTTGCAGACAGCCCTGTGTATGTAGCAGTTACAGCATTAGACTTTAAGTAGCCCATGTGCCTTTTGAAAAGACATCCCTAATGGCACATCTGAGACCTTTCCAGCTCTCCCAAACCACACAAATCCAATTACTGCTGGGAAATCTCAGTGATAACTTGGGAATCTATTCCTTGGGTGTTCTCATTTCATGCTGTTGAGTCTGCCACATAGAAGAACTACAGAATCGCAATATACAAGAATCTGAAAAGTCAGATTATTTAAAATTTAGTCTGTATTATGCAATATTTCTGATTCAGTACTTCAGCTCCATAGAAACTTGGTGAAAATACTAGAAGTTTAATGCAAAGTCTTCTGACATTTTAAGTGTAATATTTCTCTTGGGTACAGGTATGTGATGAGCCTCATCCTCTGCTTGTGAAAGAAATGATACAACACTGCATAAATGCAAATATTGATGAAGCATACAAGGTTGGTTTTCATGTCTTGTCTTCAGTATAGCCAGGCATTATTTCTCTACAAAATTTTTTGTTTGCTTTGAGGAATTCACAATGTGTGTTGTTTTTTAAGATAAGGAAAATACCATGTAGATGAGTTGATAAACTAAATCCCTTCTGGGCAGGAGTTTGTTCAGATAAGTAAGCCAAGAAGCAAAAAAGGAAGTTGTAGTGAAATCAATAGCTAGATGCTTGAGGTTAAATCAGCTGATAAGCAGTACATGCAATTTCAGTGATGATATACAGCTGTTCAAAGTGAATATCCTTGACTCACCTGGCAGATAAATGGGGGATTATTTTTGCCTGCACAGATTCTTGCCCACCTGTGGCGCCTGGGATACTCTCCAGAAGATGTCATTGGCAATATCTTCCGAGTGTGTAAGACCTTTCAAATGCCAGAATATCTGAAACTGGAATTTATCAAGGTTGGTACTAACTCAGCTCTTGATGGGGCCTTTTGGGCCTTTTTAAGAAGATGATGTGATCAGGAGCAGCCTCAGGGGTTTCTGTTTAAAATTTGTTATATATTAGTAGAAAGAAAGTGCTTTTTGACTCATGCCTGCCTTCTTTCTCACTGCATCATCAGTTTGTCAGTGAGAAGTCACCTGAAGTTTAGCATCTGAACACCCACAGAAGTGCCAGAAGTCACTTTAGTGATCAGCTAAAATTAATAGCAGATGTAATGCTGAATTTATTAGTTATTTCAAAGCCTCAGATAACTCCTTGAAAATGTTTTTCAAGTGCATACTTGATTCTAGTCCAATAGATAGTAAAATATTAAATTAACAGAGAGTTGACAGTCAGCTGTTGTTATGGAATCACTCTTCATATTTCAAACCTGTCCTCATATGAAGGCACCTTGCTTCTTATAAAGCAAGTGGGGAAACACAGGCTTTGATTTTAAAAACAAAAGGCATTTTAGTTGGTTTATAGGAGTAGATGCATTCTCTGAAGTACGAGTGACTCAAAGCTGGTCTTTCAGCAGTAAGGGGTATGTTCTGTTTAGTCATTAGTGAAATGTACACAGACTGGGGGAGTAAACAGCAGGCTTGACAATGTCTCTGTCCCCAGGAAATTGGGTACACCCACATGAAGATAGCAGAAGGTGTGAACTCCCTTTTACAAATGGCTGGGCTGCTGGCCCGGCTGTGCCAGAAGACTGCAGCCCCTGCAGCCAGCTAGGCACCTCCTCGAGCCTTCTGGAGGAAACCAGGATTTGCTGCAAAAATGTTTCATACTTTTTTATTTAGACCAATAAAGCTCTAAAATTTACTTCAACCCGTGAAATTGTATGTGTTTTATAAGGAGGATAGAAGAGAGGACTGTGAGGGTCCAGAGCAATTGAGGTCTGTCCAGTACACTCAGGAAACCTGCTTATGTCCTTGGTATTGAGACCTAAGCAGGAGAAACAAAAATGGAATCCTCTTGTTAGGGGTTACACCTCAAGCCTGGTCATGAGTGATCTTACCAAGACCAAGAAGGAAGTTTTTTTGCACAAAATAAAGCATTTACTGGGGCTTGAGCTGCTGAGTTCTCTACAGACACAGCATCACAGCTTTTGTCCCCAGAAATTTAAATAAGGTTAATTTTCCTTTGCACATCACAGCCAGCCTGCTTTGTCTTTGCTTTCTCATTAAATGTGTTCATTGGAATGGGGAAGGAAGAAATGTTACCATGGATGTGTCCCAAACCAGCAAACACCATATCTGGATGACTCAAGGCCAGTCCTTACCCTGTGGTCGTGCCAGTGGAAGGGTGAGGAACACGAAGGGTCAGGTTTCTGTTCCTACCTGCTTTCAGAGGGTTTCTTCTCAACTGTATTCAGTAGCTGCATTTCACAGCTCCAGTTTGGAGCAGACTCCCCTCTGGGCAAATCCTTTCCAGCTCTGCAGGGACATAATCACACTCACTTTTCCTGAGAAGAGGACTAGTGTTTGTCCCAGAGGCCACCAACCCCTCCTGATCTCCACAGGTGTTTGTTCCCCCTCTGAGTGCAGAGCTGCTGCTTTCCAGCACTCAGCACAGATTGCCCAGCTCCATTTTCAGAGCTGCACCAGCCAAAACTACTTTTCTAAAGCAGCTTCAATTGAAAACAGGAAGTGAATTTCTCACTTTACTGCCTACCTAATGTGGAGAGAGGTGGACCCAGGGGAGATGTAAGTCTCCTTGCATTAGGTTCAAACAACAGTGTCTAGCAAGTCTGGCTGAGCACCAGAAACCCTTGCACACCTAAAGCCAGTCCCAAAAGGACAGCATGTCAGTGAACACACACATCCATACTCAGTCATTGCAGAGAAAAACAGTGAGGCTGTTCAGAGCCAGACTAATAACAAACATTATTGATGAGAGTTCCTGAAACAGTCCCTGGATACCTTCCAGTGTAATGAGATGATTGCCTGAGAAGTGCTCCAGAAGGTTTACAAAGGATTTACACCTCACTACAGCTGACTGCTCTGGGGAGCTGCAAGGGGGGATTTGCTCAGTAAGTGAAGGGAAGAGTCTCCACATCCAGTTCTGCCCTGCCTGCTTTGGCTCCATAACTTTCAAACTCAGGCTTTGGCAATGGAGGATTGGAAAATTGTACCATTTTCTTGTACCAAGAAGATCTAGCTGGTGTAATCTGCCTCCCTGCTTAGTGAAGAGAACAATAAATCTTGCATTTTCATGTTCTGACAATGCACTGACCTAATGCCTAGAACTTTCTGGGAGGTCTCCAGCTGGATCTGTCGCTGTGTGCCAAGGATCTGTCACTGCTGCTAATCTCCTATTTATGAATGGCTCCCTTGGCTGGGAGGTGAATCACCAGTGGGTAACATCACCAGCCATCCCTCACAACGAGCTCACCCTTGCAGTGAACAATCCACAGCCTGCAGCACATCATGGAAAGCGGAATCTTCTTCAGGTGCTGAGGATGAATCCCAGCAGTCCCACAGCCCTGTGAGGTCCAGGCACAATTTCAGTGACAAAAGCACCCTTTGCCTGTCACTGTCTGTGCTCCTGGCTCAGGGGGACCTGTGCCATGCACCTGTGCAGACTTTTTGCAGAGCATTTGACCATCAGGAAACCTAAGGGTGTGAGGAGAAGCTGGGCTGGGGTGAGCAGAAAACCAGGCTGCAGCTCCCTGCCTGTCTGCATCCCTGAAGTGCACTGATCTCCTCTGTTGTAAAAGTCCTGTGGAAACTTGGAGCATTTGTAGGGACCACTAGCAAACCTTCTCCTGAGGCAAACCCCACCCAGCCACCCTTTCAGCTACACCAACTGTGGTCTCTCTTGGTGGTTCTGCTAAAATTGGAGCCAAGCCATCTGCAGCAGGAAGCACCTGCCCTCCCTTCTCCCACACCACAGCTCTCTAACCCTTAGCTCCCCTACTCTGCTCACTCACCATGAGTGTGGGCTGTGCTCTTTCCTGAAACACAGTTTTCTGATCTGATTTTGAGGAAGAAGGCTTTTAATGCATTTTCTCCCCATAAGGTCCTGCACATCACTCTATGTCACCTCATGTCCTCCCATTTCTTTGTCACCCGATCATGCAGACGTCTGTCATTGCAAACCATAGCAAAACACCCAATTTTCTTTGGAAGCTTTTCAGTTTTAATAAATAAGTGATCCAGAAGTGCCAGATCTGTGCATCAGGGCTCAGGAGACAGGGATTCTGTTTCTGGGATGATGTTCCAACAGTCATATTGAAGGACTGGTGCAGTTTTTGAGGCTGGGGGCTGTGGATCTGACTCTCTGTTGCTGCTGTTCTTTGTATCATTATAAAACAGATCCAGAAGCATGAGGAAAACTGCCCCAGACCAACACTGTGAATGACATACCCATGGATCAGCAGGCATTTAATCCTCTTTAGCTCTTGTGAACAGGTTGGAATCTCATTCAGCTCCAGACAGCCACTGCTGTTATAAACACCACCTCTGCCTCACCAGTTCCTCTCACATAGGAAACTGCTTCTGTAGGAGAGCACAGGAACTAAATCAGAACATAATCCCTGTGGCTTAATGCATCGTGCATGAGTCACCCTGACAAATTAAGTAGCTGGCTGCATTACTGCTCAGCAAGTTAAGGATTCATTTCATGTCTGCCAGGAGAAAACATTGCCCAGACTGGCCACCTCCGAGTGGGCACACAGGGAAATGAGCCTGGGATGAGGAGCCCATGGTCACTGGGGGCAGAGTGCTTTCTCCAGGTGTTGGTTTGCAGTTGGATTTCTGTGGGGCTTCAAGCAGTGCAGCTCTTCTTTCAGTGACACCCCTTCTGTGTCACTGCAGGCACAGTTTGGAGAGGAGATTTCACTGAGGGATGGAAATGTCCCCTCTCCCTGTGTGCTTGTTGGCTGGGTGTCCTCTTACAGCTCAGCAAAAGATTTCTTCAGACTTTATGCAGAATACTTGAAATAAGAGGAGAAAAAACAGTGAGTCCACTGACTTTTAATCCCTGCTTTCAACTCTGCTGCCTGCTACATTTTCTTGCCAGGGACAAGGAGTGACACACACTACAAAATGTCCCTGTCTAAGCAGAAACCCCAGTCGTGCTCCTGGAGGAGGATCCCTGGTCAGAGCAAGAGGCACAGAGGCACCAGGAGCCCAGTTCTCAGTTCAGCCTCCCTTGGTGGAGAATTTCTGCTGGCAGGTTGGATGTTGAAATTTCAGAATATTACTCTGCTAGAAAAGGCTACAACAGAGGCATCATTATAATGGCAAAAAGATGCCTGGCAGCAAGATATGGTCAGGTTTCTCAGGCTGGCTTTTTCCATGTCCAGCTCCATCCAGCAGAAGCAAATGCCCTAGTGTGCAGAATGAGATCACTGTGCTTTGCATTGTGGGGACAAATCTTAAGTATTCTGCATGGCTTCAGAAAGATCCAATTTTGGGACAGTCTGGGGAATATAAAACCTCTAAAACTAGAGCAGCTGGCACATGGCATAAGGACAGCCTCACTGGGCCTTCACAGGTGCTCAAGAGGGTAAAAACCCAACAAGGAGAGCGATACTGGTCCCAGTCCATCTCCCAGCTGGAGTCCTGGTGCAGCCTGGAGCAGGGTGACCAGCACTAACCAGCACATCAATCACTGTCCCTCAGTGTCATGCCACCTTCCTGCAGCTCTCTGCAGATGTTTTACTTTCTCTGCCTGCAGTAACTCTTTATCAGCAGCATCAGGCTGGTGCTGACGGTGGGGCAGGATGTGTGGTCTTAGCACAGCAGGCAGGGCTCAGCTGAGGGAATCCCTGCTCAGAGCAGGGGGTTTGGGTGTCCCTGCCCACAGCTTGTGGCAGCGCTGGCTCAAGGTGCCCTGGAGCAGTTTGGAGCTCCTGTGCAGTGCTGGAGCTGGGACATGGGCTTGGACAAGTTTGTCTCCGTGGCCGTGTTAGCTTGGCATCAGCCAGAGATGGGGCACTGCACAGGGTGGGCTCCTCACACTCCACCCCTGCCCACCTGGGCTGCTGCTGCTGCCAGCAAGGGCAGAGCTCCTCTGAACTCCCTTTGGCAGAAACCAAATCCTCCACCCCTAAACAAACACCATAAACCAAATCCTCCCACCCTCCATTAACATTTACTCTGTTTCTACCTTTGCTCTGGCAGCAGGGCAGGGCCTGACACAGGACCTGTGTTGATGTAGTCTGGCTCATCATCCAGGCTTTCTGTCAGTGGGAGAGGGTGAAGCACTGATCAGTGAGTGGTGTAAAAACACACACTGTAAAAACACACAGACCACTGACACAGCACGTGTCCTGCCAGTATTTAGCCTTTGCTGCTGACATGTTTTTGTGCCTGGGCTAAGAAAACTCAGATCAGTGTCAAGGTCTCCTTGAAGGGGCTTCAAAATGATCACAGCAGATTTGCAAACACTCTGGGCAGCTCTTCAGAGCCAAAAAAGATTTAATCTAGAGAGTTTGCAAACAGGAATCACTTTGCTTAGACAACTTTCTCACCAGAGCTCTTACATATGTATGTGCACAGTCCCCACTGTCCCCCAGGCCAGAACTACCCTCATGCCTCACAGGAAGCCACACATTAAATGAAACTGTTGTTAAAAGGTCAGCCTGAGAAACAGGGCCCCTGACCACAGCAGGAGAGTCAGGGCTGAGCCCCTGGGTGTGTGCTCAAAGTCCTGTGGCACAGGGGATTCCACAGCTCTGCCTGTGCTGGGGCAGCCTCAGTTTGTAAGAGGATTTCAGACCTGAAGAGCAACATTTTTCTGTAGCATCCCCTGGTCAGGGTTTAGGCACAGCCACCCAAAAGGTGCCTTTGGAACATGACAGACACCCCATCCCAGCAGAGCAGCATTCAGCTGCAGGAGTGTGTTACAATTTGCACATTGCCTTGGACATTTATCATGGACAATGGGGGAAGAAATTAACTCAAGACAAGGGTGATGGCTGCGTTGCCCTTGCTTGGTCCATACCTGCTGCATAAGGTCCATCCCCAAACAGCAAATAACAGCTGAGAACCTACCTTGCCCTTGCTGCAGTTTCCATGTGACTATTGTCATGCTGTTCTCATAGTCCAGAGCATCATCTGTGACAAGGAAGAGTTTGGACAGGACAGCACTGAGCAGCCAGTGGACAGAGAAGGGGCCTTTGTGAACCCCCACTGCACCCTGCACGTGGCTGAGCTTCCAGCCAGCTCAGATCTGCTGATGCTGCCTCATCATTTCCCAGCCCTGGCCACGTGCCTGGATCTCTGCAGGCAGGGATGGGGATCAGACAGGTCCCTGCTGCTCCTGCCTCCTCTAATCACTCTGCACAAAGCCAGGCAGGAGCAGGGCAGGCTCCAGCAGTGCAGAAAGCCTGTGTTAGCTCACAGAAGGAAACCAAACTGACTTCCTATTTTGATTGCAACACCCCAGGACTGATGCTGGAAGCCCTGAAGGGACACTGTGGTCCAGTGTCACCCTCCACAAGCTTCCTGGCTGCAGCATTCTTGTGCTGGATTTGTGATAAACCTGGGCTAGGGGCTAGAACCTGGCTAAAACAACACTAAAGATGCAGACCACAAAGCTCCTGAATTGCTGCAGAAACCACCAAGTGAAAGGCACCAGGATGGAGGTATCACCATGTGCATTTTCCTGTGGAAGGGGGAATGTCCCAGGCCTGCTCAGTGCCTGCAGCAGCCCCTGTGTGCCAGCCCCATGGCACAGAGCTGCTGGAAAGAAGAGCTGAGCTGGGAACAAGCAGGTTTCCCTTGGCTAAGCAGGTCACCATCCTTCTCTGCACTTGGTGTGACACACATGACCAGTGACAGCAGCACCCTTACCTGGATCAGAGCCCTGAGACACTCCAATGGTGACATTTTCATAGGAATAGGAATCCTCATCTTTCTCTGATGGAGAGAAGGAAGAGGAGTCACAAAGGAGGTGTGACCTGGGAAGATCCCTTAGCACCTGTGGGCTGTTTCCCACAGTGAAATGCAGGTTAGCTAAAAAATTCTTGGTCTTAGTGACAGCCTGTGGTGACCAAGGGATGGAATCAGGTCTCCCACAGAAGCACAATCACCAATTTGGGGCTTTGGGTTTGGGGCTGTCCTGTTTATAGGTGACAGATGGACTGATGGGGGCTGTGGGATTTGGGATCCCCCAACTCCCACAGCTCTGCTGCACCCTTTAATGAATGTGTCCCCTGCCCCCCAGTTGCTTCAGGCCATGCACAGAGCTCAGCAGGAGCAGCTTGAGGAGCTCCTGGGGCCCAGGGACAGCCGGGCTGGAGCAGGAACCCACCTTGCTTGCCTGGAGACCTCGCTCGGGGTGGATTGAAGAACCTGCTGCAGTTGTAGTAGTGATCCAGGGACCTGGGCTCCCTGTGAGCAGAGCAGCACTGTCAGCTCCTCCTGCCCAGCTCAGGCTCCCCAGGCTGAGCTGGGGGAGCCCCAGGACAGCCCTGGGACAGGGATGGCTCCGTGCTGGCAGCAGCACACGGTACTTACACGTAGGCAGTGTCTTCTTGCAGGCAGTTCTCTGCAAGAACAAGGGTTTGCTGTCAGCACCCCAGCATGGCATCAACCTGAACAGCTGGGCACAGCTGGACAAACCCCCCAGCACAGCCCCAAAAGCCAGATCACAGCAGGGAGCCCTGATCCACCCCAGGTCCCGGGAAAACCCCGGCTCACCGCCTCTCATGGACACATCCTGCCAGCTGTCAGGACATCGGGAATGTGCTCCCTGGCTCGGGAAAGGAGAGCACAGCCCCACGCTGCAATAATCCTCTTAGGGCAAGCGGCAGCTCACCCTGCAGGGAGGGAGCAGCGGGCTCGGGAGCGTCCGTCCGTCTGTCCCCCCCGCTCTGCCCGGTAATCAGGTCAGCGTGCGGCTCACAAAGCAATCTCTAAATGCACCGAGCCACAGCTCTGCCAGCTGCAGTGCTGGCTGCCTGTGTGCTCCCTGCCAGCTCCCACCCCTGGGACCCCCCATCCCCTCCAGCCTTCCTTCCCAGCCCCCAGGCACGGCTGCAGCTTTTACCTGCCAGGAAATTCTGGTACCTGGGCTCATCCCTGCTCCCTGGGGACAAGAGAGGGGCACATTAGACATGAACCCAAGCTGAGTGATGGGAGCAGTTTGACAGTGGAGGCACCAAGTATTTCAGCACCAGCAGCTCCATCCCTCTCAGCTCTGAGGTCAGGGACTGCAAGGTTGGACAGCCCAGGGTACAGGAACTGGGACAGCCAGGGGTGATGTTTTAAACAATCTGTGCCCGTGGCTGTATCCAGGACTGGTCAGCCACAGCAGGAGGAGCATTGGGCTTTAAACTCAGACCCAGGATAGACCCAAATTCAGATGGACATGGGCCTGCTGGAACAAGCCCAGAGGAGTGCACAGAGATGCTCCAAGGGCTGAGCCCTCTGCTCTGGAGACAGCCTGGGAAAGCTGGGGCTGCTCAGCCTGGAAAAGAGAAGGCTCTAGGGAGGCCTTGGAGCCCCTGCTAAAGGAGAGAAGGACTCTGGACAAGGGGGAATGGCTTGTCACTGACAGAGGGCAGGGTTAGGTGGGGTATTGGGAAGAGGTTTTTCCCTGTGAGGGTGTGAGATCCTGGCACAGGCTGCACAGATCAGCTGTGGCTGCCCCATCCCTGCAAGGGTCCCAAGACCAGGGTGGATGGGGCTTGGAGCAACCTGGGCTAATGGAAGGTGTCCCTTGCCATGGCAGGGGGTGGAGTGAGATCATTTTAAGGTCCCTTCCACCTCCAAGAGCTCTGTGGTTCATTGTATCTGTGCCTGTCCCAGGAAACTGCTCACCATATCCAGGGTGATGGGAAGCACTCAGCTCTTCAGTGGCTTTACTGAAAGAGAGAAAAGACACCTAAAATCCCAGAGCTGAGCAAACCCTACCAGCAGCTACACACCATCAGAAGCACCATCCATGAAACCTCCTTGTGAGGTTATCAAGTACACACATGGAGCAAGGGGAGATTTAGAATTTGGGGTAAAATCCCAAAATGGGAATAACTATGCTTGAACATTGCAGCAGAGTTAAAATGGGTGTGAAGTTACTGGGGGTTTTGGTGATGGGGAGAAGGGGATTTATCACACCAAACTGCTTATAAGTGAATAATGGCCATTTCCTTTCTATGATGTATCTGTTATGTAGAGCCACAGCTCGCTGCCCTGGGTTTGATTTAATCAGTTGCCAGAAGAATGCAGCCAGACTGAACAAAATCCACAAAAAGTCTAAATATGCTATTGACCATCAACAAGTGAAGCAGCCCAATCAGGTTGAAGATGTCCCTGCTCCTCACCAGGGGCTTGGACTAGGTGACCTTGAAAGATCCCTTGCAACCCAAACCATTTTTTGATTCTAAATACAGCCCAAGCCATATCTGTAGGGCCCAGAATGCAATCCCAAATGCTCCTCTATGCTGGGTGAACTTCATCCAACCTTGCCTCTAGAGCTAGATTTCATTTGGGTTTTTTTCCTACCTTGCTACTGATAAGTTTTCAGGTTCCTTACTTTTTTCCAGCCTTCGGGTTGCAGCTGGCAAGAACAACAACAAAATTACTGTGTTAATTATTATGGCAGCAGCAGATCATCCACCAGAGAGGGATCCCTGGGACTGGCAAGCATTTTCCTAAAACAGCTTCCAGATTGTTCCTTGAATGTTCAAAAATGGTCAAATCAAGAAGCACCTGGAGAAAAAGCTGGTGCACACCACAGAGCCTGCAGACACTGCAGCTGCTGCCTTGTCACCCACCGTCCCCAAACCCACCTGATTTGGGGCCATTCCCCTCCCTCCACACTGCAAGGGGCAGCCAAGAGCTTTGGTTGGGCTGGGCTGAAAGACTTGCAGAGGGCTTGAGGAGCCAGCAGAGTCCTCGGGCAGGGCAGAGCCATCTGCAGGGGGACACATCCCACAAGGACCTGGCGGCTGCTCCTCGTGACACAAAACTCAGAATTTCAGCCCTGAAGGAACCCAGCCTGCTGCAGGAAGCAGTTGGGGGGATGAGGGGTGAGTCACTCTGTCACCCACACCTCCATTCTCACAGGGTGCCCTGCCTGGTTCCAAGAGCCCCACCGCTGAGGTGTCACTTTTCAACAACATCACTTCACTGAATTATTTTCAACGCAAAGGGCGCTCTTTAAATACAGCTCAGAATTCACACACCTAGAAACATCTAAGGTGGCTTGGGCAATCCAGGTCTCATCATTTCCTGGCCTGGATTCAAGGTGACCCTTTGAGCATGACTCTCCCCCTGTTCTGTGCATGCAGGATGCTCATACTCACTGGTGTGGGATCGAATCACCTCAAACCTCTGCTGGCCTTCGAGCCTGGAAAAAACAGCAGCACAAGCTCAGCTGAATTTGGGGGTTTGTGACAAGGAAAAGAGATACAAGAGACCTGAGTGGTGAGCAGAGGGCAGAGAGCACCGTGCTGGGCTCTGGGAGATGCCAAGCTGCATTGCTCAGCATGTCCTGCAGGGCCTGTATGACCTGGCAGCATCTTCTGGACTCTTTTTTGATCCTTTAAGGACAAGATGTGGTTTTGGACCACTGGTAGAGTAGCCAACATCAGCAAGGGAAGGATCCAGGGATGAGGAAAATATATTTAGGATAATTCTCATTCTGATGCTTCAGCCACCAAAGGCCAGAAGAGCCTTTTCACCCCCCAAAAAATGGATTTTCATGCATGAAATGGCTTCGAAACCCACTGCTTCACCTCCACTGCTGCCTCTGCCCCTCCCATCATCTCTTAATATCAACATGAATAAAATAACATTATCAATGATAACCTATGCCCAGGAACCTCTTTTCAGTTAATTGGAGAGCTGCTTTGCAGAGCACAAGAGAATTCAACACTTTTTCTACTGCAGGTGTTTCTACACAGGTATTATTAATTCCAGTTTGGGAACCCTTTCCCTCTTTTTCATTGGGGTTGCCCCATACCCAGCTGGGATTCACGGCCCAAGGCTGCCAAAAAACCCAAACACAGAGTCAAACCCCTTTGCTTGCAAACCCCACCTCCAAAAAGAGCAAACAACACCACAAAGCTGAGCCCAAATCCCCTAATCCAGGTATAAATGTCAAGAAGTTGGGACAATTCAGCAAGAGTCCATGAGGGATGGAGCCTTCAGGGGCTGCTCCATCAGTCTACAAGGGATCACTCTGGAGCCTTTCCCCACAGAAACAAACCCCCAACCCCCTGGAGGCCTCTGCAGAGCCACATTGCCCCTCCTTTGCTCCTGTGACAAAGCTTGCCACCCAACTTTTCTTTTTTTAACATCATTTACTGTGGTTTGTGTGTTGCTGAAGGAAATAAGGGGCAGTGCATGTGTGTACACTGCATTTCCTTCATTTCTTCTGCTGCAGGTCAGTGGTTGCACGTGGTCCAACCCACCCCAGCCAAGGGCAGGGGCTTCTTTATGGAGTAAATGACCTTTCCATCTCATCTCAGGGCACAAGAGAACGGGATAAGAACTTGCCCTTCTCTCCCAGACCTTTTCCAACCAGTTAATGATTCAGTGACATCGCAGTCAGAGCTTCACTTTCATTTTGGATTATTCTCAGTGAAGGCATTGCCCCTTCAAGCAGCACCTTGGGCTGGGGCATACTGACTTGCATCCCATCCTGGCATTATTTTATTTTATTTTATTTTATTTTAACCCAGATTTCAGCTTGGGCCTGGCTGTGGGGCTCACCCTGGGTGAGTTGTTTGGGGGAGAAACACAACTGGGAAAGGAAACTTACTGGCTCCTCCGCTCGCTCAGCTGTGCCTCCCGTTTGGTAGCTGGAAGACAAGGGAACAAAAAGCTCTCAGAAAGGATGAGTTGGGAGCTGGGGATCAGAAATGCAGATAACATACATTCACAAAGCTTCTGCAGCACATCAGGACAGCGGAGGCAGGGAGCAGCACTTGCAGTAGGGCTTTGATGAAATTTTTTGAAACTGTGTTTGCTTTGTGGTTTTTGTCTCAAACCCCACAAAGCAGAGCAGCCAGTCCTGCCCCCAAACCCCAAACTGCAGCCTGTCCCCCATTAAAACCCACCCAGTGCTCAGGGAGGGGCTCAAATCCCACTGGGTGCTCACCCTACTCTCTCTAATGTGAATTTATCCTCCAGAGTCTCCTTGCCTGCCCTGCTATCCCAGACCCTGCAGGATTTGTGTCACTGGAGCTCATCCTCCCAGCTGGAACCCCAAAGCCACCCACTGCAATGACCATGGAGAGACATCTCAGTGTTCCATCTGCCCCAGGGAAGGGGAGGCTGCACTTTTGGGTGCTCCTTCCCTCCTGGCTCTCTGGCAGAGCCTCTTCTGTGTCCCAGCTGTGGGAGCATCCCCATGGAGGCCCATGAGCCTGCTGGGGAGAAGGTAACAGCAATGTCTGGGAGAGATGCACCGCAGGCTCCAGGCACTCCTCACAGCTCAGGGTGAGGAAAAAACCCAACCCAACCCAACCCAACCCTGCTCTGCAGCACTATGGTAACTTTATCCTGGTCTTGTCCTCCCCATTGGCCTGTTGGCCTTCCCAGCCCCTTTTCCCTATATGTTCATGTTCTAGAATGTTCTCCCTTCCCTGTGTTCCCATTGGTCTGTGTAACCCTGCCCATCCACCCTGGCATTCCTTATTGGTCCCTTCCCTGGATTTATACCCTGGACTCTCCTGTGTCTGTGGCTTTGGTCCCTGGATCCCTTCAGTGTTAGACCTCCATAAGCTCTCATTGGAATTCCATGCCTGGACCCTCCTGTGTCCTGACTGTTGAGTTGCTTTATGTGTCTGTTTGTCTGTCTGTGTCTCTGTGTCTGTGTCTGTCTGTGCTCTCATGGCTCCCACCCATTGGCACACCACGCTCTTGGTGAAGGTTTTGCCCACCACAGCCCATCCCCAGAAAGGCAAAGCTGGTACCCAGCTGAGCAGAGCCAAACCCACATGAGGTGGGGGACATTCCAAGAGGGAATTCCAGCCAGGGAGGGGCAGCACTCACCTGAGAGCTGGCACCTGATGCAGAGGCTGACGGCCACCCCGAGCAGCATCAGCGCCACGGCCGCCCACAGCTCCAGCTGCAGCATGGCCCAGCCAAACCCAGCCTGAAACACACAGCCAGGGGACCCTGTCAGCTGTGGGGGCACAGGGGGCTGTGAGGCCATCCCTCGTGGCATTCACATCCTCTGGAAAAATCCCTTCTCCCAGGGTTTTTCTCCTGGGAAGCTGAGAAGCCTCAGAGAAAAGGGAAACAATTCTTCTCTCATTTGCTTCTCCTGTGCTGTGCTCATGTGGAATGTGTTTGGAGATTGTTCACCCACAGGTGATTGTTCCATTGCATTCTGCTGGGAGTTGTTTTCACTCTTTGGCCATTCAGGGCCAAGCTGTGTCAGGGCTCTGGAGAGAGTCCTGAGTTTTCATGATCTTTTAGCATTCAGCATCTTTTCTGTATTCTTTAGTATAGTATAGTATTCTTTAATATAATACAGTATAGTAAAGTAATAAATTAGCCTTCTGATAAGATGGAGTCAGATTCACCCTCCCTGCCTTTGTTGGGGCATTCCCTGCAAATACAGTTATCCCTCAGAGAGCTTTTAGCCCCAAAAAGCCAGGTGCTGTTTGCTCTCCCACCCCCAGGGCGCCAGGAGGCTGCTGAGGATGCAGAAGGGACTTTGGGCTCGTAGCACAGGGCAGCAGAGCTGATGCCCTTTCCTGCACTGCTCTGAATTGCTCATTCCCAGTCCCCAAACCCAGCCTGCTGCCATCAGAGCTGTCAGCAGACAGTAATCTTTTACTATCCAGAAGAGAGGGCAAAAGGGAGGCACTTGGCAGTATTTAAACAGTAAAGACCTTTGCACAACTCAGAGGGACTCCCAGTGGGAAATTCCCCACACCTTTTTCTGCACTGAGGTGCCTCAGCCACTGGCTCCTTCCTCCTTTCCATGACAGGCTTTTTCACAAACAGCAGCTAACATTTTTTAACAATCAGCACATTTTGGCTTCAACTTCTTCCTTTAAATACAAAACATCCTACAAATACCACAGAAAGCAGCCTGCTGGCACGAGATGGATCATTTACCTGTTCCTGTTCCCTGGGGTCAGATTTTCTTTAGTTACACATTATTTTAATTTATTTTTGGTTTGATCAACTTTCTGTTTTCTCTAGGGATAGAGAAACTTCAACGTGCCAAAGGCCAGAACATCATCACTCTGGCTGGCTGGAAGCTTTCCTGCTGCCTACCTTCAATCTCTCTTATTACAACTTTAGCCTGTACAACATTCACCAATTCAATACAACTGTATTAAATTGGTGAATTAAGGAGGAATAATATATTATAGCAATTAAAATAATTCAAAATAATAAAGCAAATGCCAGTAGCAGACAGTAGAAAGCAGCAGCTTGATTCTGCTCTGCTCAACACCTTCTGCCTCTGCTTGACTAAAGTGGGATAAACAACATCTCTCTGCTCAAACTCAGAAGTTTGGAAGTTGCTCTGACTGCTCTTTTGGTTCAGAGAAAAACCAAAGCCTCCCATGGCAGCTGAGCAGCTTCTTCCTGTCCCTGCCAGGCACTGGGAGCAGCAGCTGAGGGTGTTGGTGGGAGCTTTGTGCTCCAATTTGCATTGAACTCTTCCCTGTGCCACAATCCTAATTATCAGGGCAGGGTGAAAGCAATCATGGTGTAAATCAGCATGGGGCAGGGGAAGGAGAGGAAGGAAAATCCCTCATTTCCACTCAGACAGACCTTGGGCAAAGCCAGCAGGAGTGGCTGAAGGGGTTTGGTGTCAGCATCTTCCCAAACCCCTTTGGCTGTCCAAAAGTGGCCTCACCCTTTGCTTGAGAACAAACTGGGCTGGTTCCCCTGTGTTCCAGGTTCCCTGGGCTCTGCAGGACCTGGCAGCCACCAGCACTCACTCCACCATGGCTTTGCCTTTTACAGGCCCCCAGAGGCCTCTCTTTCCCTTTTTTTGCAGCACTTTCTGAAGAAGATGAGTTATTCTAAATTTAATTTAATTGCCCAGACCTCCATGCACCCACCCCAGAGGTGCAGGGCCAGAGCCCAAAAGAGCCTAGTCAAAACCATGTGGTTTCTCCCATCATTTTTCCTCTGCTCAGCATCCCCCATGGAAATCATGAGCTGTGGCTCATCCCTAAAGCATCTCCAAGAGGCAGCTGAGGGAAGTGTGTCCAATGCTGGTGACTAAAATACAAAGGGCTGCAATGCTGCTGCTTTGTGGGTTTCCTGGCTTTTTTTCTTTTTTTTTTTTTTTTTTTCTTTTTTTTTCTTTAAAGTCAAAGCAAGGCAGAGCTGAAGACACCTGACAACACTGACCTAGTTTGTCCTGTTGCATGGCAAGCCTCCTGCTCCCTTCCAGAGCCAGTTTTATTTTGGTCATGGGCAGTGAGGCAGCAAAACCTGTCTGCTCCTAAACCCAGGGACACAAAAAGTGGAGATTTGAGGGGCTGGTGAAGAGGACAGGGTGTGTCTCACCCCATCACAGCTTTATGCCCCAAAAAAGCCCCCAAGTCACACACAGACATCAGCCTGGAGATATTTCTGCTCCCCAGACACCCAAGTTCATGGAAAATCCTTTCTTTTGGTACAAGCCCTGCTCTGGTGAGGAGCTGACAGAAGGAGGTGATGAACAGATTTATGACAAGCAGAAGGCTGGAAGCACTTACTCACGGCCAGCAGGATATAAATAAAATATTTGGAAGGCTGAATGTGCTTCCCTGTGCTCTGCCTTGGGGAGCTGCAGAGCAGAACAAACAGCCTTGAGCCAGGGAGGTCTCTGCACAGAGGGATGTGTGCAGCTCATGGATGGCCAGCCCTGCTTCCAGGATGCTAAACTGGCACAATTTCACTGCACTCTTAAATAAAAAGTAACAAGAACCTGTTTTTTCCCATCTGGTTTAGGAGGGACGCTCGGGTGGTGTCGCCATGCCCTGTTCTGTTCAGACACTCCTCTCTTCTCCTTTTGCCTGTTTTTCCCCCTTTTTGTGCTGAGAAAGCCAGAGGGACCAGGGCACACCCACAAATCCCTCAGGAGCAGCTGATCCAGACAGGCAATTCCTGGGAGAGTCTGGATACAGCTGTGCTCTCCTGTCTTCCCAAACAGGGGCTGCTCCTTCTCTGGCCTCAGGTATTTTTAGCAATCAAAGAGACAGGATTTTGCTCACTAAAAAAAAAATTGGGAAAATTAATGAACTTGCAACAATTTATCTGCTCTGTGCCAGGTTTTGTCCTAATTTAAGGATTGACCCCAGTAACAAAGCTCACTATGAAGATGCAAAGGAAGGAGAGGTGGTTTTATCCAGGAAGACTAAAAGGTTTTCTGCTTTTAATTGCACTGAAATGGAGAGTAAGAGGACAGGGACACTCCCTGTCCATCTCTCCAAGAGCAGCACAACAAAGTGAGAAAAACTTTTCAATTGAAATAAGGAAATGAGTGGATATAAGCTGGATATGCACAGGCTAGAAATTAAATTCCTAATGCATGGAAAGTCTGGAATAACCCCTCAAAAGCAGCAGAAGAGGCACAAAACTCACGAAAAAAATCTGCAAGAGCACTTAAAGTGAACTTCAACTTTTTGCTGAGAAACCAGGAGTGTGAGGAATGTGCAGATGTGGCCCCAGCAATGCCTGGTTTTCCATGAAATAATTCCTGATGAAGACATTTTAGCCCTTTGCAGATGTCAAACCCACCCCTGAATTCACATTGCAAGATAAAGACTAAAATAATGTATTTATCTTATGTATATATATTATATATCCCATCTATCAATCAAAAAAATGCCCAAAAAGGCAAATATAAACCAGTCACTTTCTCTTCCCTGCAGAAAGTTTTGTGGTCTGCACCAGTTTGCAGTAAATTAATTCTAATTCAGGCTGGTAGGATGAGTCACTGCTATGAAATATGAAGTGGAGAGTGTATTTAAAGACTCACCATATGAAATTCAGCACACTGACTTGTTGAACAGATGCAATATTCAGCTTGAGTCAATGTCTCTAACGTGTCTAAGAAAAGCAACTCCACTTTCTGTTTGCTTGTGTGGCACAGATTGCCTCAGAAAGTCCCATCAAATTCAGAAATTAAAGTCTCAGACCAAGGAATCTCTCCTGTGGCTGGAATGACTTCAATGACCAGCACTGAGCCTTCAGCAAAGCTCCTTTCCAGAGGGCTGCACATCTCATTTCCTACCAGATTTAGTGTCAGGCTCCTTGGGAAAGCTGCTGCCATGGGGTTAAACCCTGGGGTTTTCATAGCTATTCACACCAATAGATGATTTTCAGTTAAACTTGTGATAAAAGGGGGAAATTAGAATTGATAAACCAACTTCCACATAGATTATAACTTTGGAAAATGCTTTTTAAAAAACCTTGGGTGGAAAACACGGTGCAAAACCCCAATCACAGCAGGCATGGCAGCACGAGAAGGAAACTCACAGACGTATCTCGTGTTTGTAACTGTTCCAGGCAGCACTGAACCCTCCCAGCATCATTCACTCCCCCTGGGAGCCCAGGGGATACCATGTTAGCAACACAGGCAACCCCTGTGTGACTCCAGAACCACCAAAATGAGCCAATCTCATCCAAGATGATCCCAAAATTACCCTCTTCTGCTAAAGGATCTGCCTCATGGCCCACCTTACACTGAACATTGTTCACACGAGAGAAAGCTGATGCAAAACCAAATCTCTCTAGAATTAAATACATTCACATCCATGATGCCAGCCAGCTCTGAAATCAATGGAAAACCCAGGAAGTGTTGTTTGAATCAGCTATTTTTAAGGATTGGGATTTGGAGGGGGAGCAGCGTGGGCTGCTGCAGTCCCAGAACTACCGGCAGGAGCCAGAAGAAGGACAGGGATGAGGGGAGCTCAGCACAGGCTGAACCTTCCAGAATATTTTAGAAGATGGGAATGCAGAAATAATGCAATGAAACCCACACTTCCATCAGCAGGGGGACGAGGAGATGTAAAGTACAGAGCTGTGAAACAGACACTCCAGGTTGTGCGGGGTGGGCTCCTCTCAGGTCCAAAACGCTGCTGGGAAGAGAGAGGTGGAAATTCCTGCCCTGGAGCAGCAGTGAGGAGGGGACATCCACCAGGTTGCTTTGCAGAGAGGTTTCACAGGGATGCCCTTGAACCTCTTTCAAAGGTCCCCAAGGTCTGAGGGGGGATCTCTGAGCCCCCTGGGACGCGCCAGGGTCCCCACGCAGCCCCAAGCACCTCCGGGCGCTGTCCCCTGCCCGTCCCTGCCTCCCTCACCCCCTTACCCACAGCCTCAGCCGCTGTCCCTGAGGTGTCCCAGCTCCTCCAGCTCCTCCAGCTCCTCCAGCTGCTGGGGCTGGAGCTGGTTCCTGCAGGGCTCGTTGCAGTTCTGGTTTCCTGTCCCCTGTGAATCACCAACCCCAACATCCGCTGCCCGGCCGGGCGGCCCCGAGAGGCGACGCCTGCACAAACCCACCGGGGTCACTTTGTCTCCTGTGGGGAGAGGAGGAGGAGGCTTGGGCAGCGTGGGACCACACACAGCACTGAGGTCACTTCCCTTGAGCTTCAGATGCTCTTGGTGCCCCACAAAAGTTGGGGCTTCCTTTCAGCAAAGAGCCCGCGCTGGGAGCGGCAGGCGCTGCCGGGAAAAGCTCAGAGCAGGCACAGCAAACTGGAATTCCTCTCTGGGCTTCATGGAAAAGATGGGAACGAGTTACAAAGGCAGCAAACAGCCTGAGGTCACTGCTGCTGATGGCCAAAGCTGCAGCTCCTGTCCAGTGCTGTAAAATAAAACCTGCTCAAATGCTTCAGCATGATTGGCATTATTTCATTACACTCCTAAGAAAAGTAATTCCTCAGATTTTTTGGTGCTTGAGCAGAATAAGGAGGACTCATGAATTCCCTATTGAGAATTTCTGTATTGGCTTAAAGCCCTGTCCATGCCACAGGGATCCTGCTCCAGCACCAGGGAAGGCTGCACACACACATCAGTGTGTAGCTGTACAAGAGCCACGGGGCACACGAGTTACAGCCTGAAACAAAAGGTTTCATGCTGCTCTCACTAAGGCTCTACAAAGCCTCTCTTACATGTAAATTGTTCAGTAAAGGGAAATTCGTTATATTTAAATTAGGGCAGCCACCTACACGCAGCTCTCTGTGTAAGAAGGTGACTCTTCATCATAAAAATGATTAAGGAGCCAACAGGTTACGATTTTTGCAACTCTGGGATGAAATCTGGCTATCAAACTTTCAGAGGAAATGTTACTTCAATGAGATCATTATCAACTGTACATGCAAATAGACTTTTCTCTCTTCTAATTCTAACCTGAGATGCAAAAATAATGCACATTCCAGAGCCATTCCCAGACAAAATCCAGGTGCTGAAGCCTGTCTTGAAATGAGTATAATCTGAACCAAAGATAAAAACAGGCAGACTCAGCCTTCAATTGCTCACATGGTTTCTGGGTGGTCTCTGTGTAAAGGACATTACAAAATGTGCAATGTTTTTTCACTGCCAAAAGAGTTGCTACAAAATTGGCATTTCTAGCAGAGGTCTTAGCAATTATAGTTTATTAACAGCTTTCTAGCAGGGTTTTTACATGTTCACACATAAGCTGACAACAGAAGTTTTGCAAAAGAGTTCTTTATAGCAGAACTGATACCCCAAATATGCTGGAGACATTTAAAGTTCATCTTTTGTACCCAAAATCAATTTCTTTAGGAACAACCACTGCTAAAAAGGTGTCACATATTTGTTTACAGGTTCTCTGGTGGGTGTCAGCTTCAAGTGTGACTCAGTGCAGTGGTGTGGACATCACCCTGGCTGGCTTGGGTTGCACCTCCTGTTAGTCCCCAGACTGTCCCCTGAGGGACCACTCAGCCTCTCCAGGGCAGGCAGAAGCTGCTCCTGTGCCCAAGGAGTGACACAGCAGGGTCACCCCAGGGTGATGTGACAGCTCCTGGGCAGAGGGATGCCCTCCAAAGGCACCAGTCCTCTGGAGAGGCCAGCCACGCTGACTGGAGGGTAATTAGTACTAATTAGTGTAATTAGTGCAGCAGCCTCTGTGTGGATCCATCTCCCTTCACATTTCTCCTGGGAAGGGCTGCCTGTAAAGGTTTAGGGTGAGTCCTCACGGCGAGCACCTCCCAGCACAGCCACAGGTTGTGCCCTTCACGAGCCAGACCAACTCTCCTCCAACACACACAAAATGACCCCTCAGGCCAAACCCAGCTGGGAAACCAGGCTCTACCCTCCTGAAACCCCTCTGCCTCATCCAGACCTGCTGCTAGAAACAATTTCTGATTTGACAACAGGAGCAGCATGTTTTTATCAACTGCAGTGAGTTACAGAAACACCACATTGTGATTTCACCATTCGTGTTCTTTTCAAAGCTCACCCATTTCAACTTGGGTTTGTTTTCCCCCATAACACAGTTCCTACTCCTTCAGGAAGGTTCACCAGTTAACCTAACCCCCTTTTTCACCTTTTGCTACAAAGCTGACAAGCTGCAGAGAGATCTCTTGGGTCCAGAAAACTCATTAGAACCCATCTTCTACTGGGCTCAGCTTATCTGGCCCTGGGAAGCCAAATGCCCTCAGGGCTGATTTACATTCTTCCAAATAAAGGTGAGGGCTGCTCAAAGACCATCTCACTTTGCTTGAATCAGGTGTGGTGACTAACACTGATCAAAAATCAGTAGTGAAATAAGGACTGGGAAACAGGGCATCATCTAAACCCCTTCTTCTGCACAAAAAACCCCCAATGCTGGAAGGTTTGAGAAAGCTCCAACACATTTTCCAAGCTCCAACAGGCTCCAAAGCTCAGCAGCCTTGCAAGTCAAGCATTGCTGTGCAGCAGCATCAAGCCCCTCTTGCTCTGGGACAGAAGGAGCATGTGTCTCATCCCAACCACTAACTGGATTACAATGCATTCCATTCGTTTAGCAACATTTTCACAGCAGCTCTAACTCAAGCCACATCTTGGAGGAAATTTCCTGATGTGCTGAAGAAGTGCTGGATGGTTTTGTATTCACCAAGAAACTTTTCTCTCTGCTGGAGTGGAATGAGCTTTTCCCAGGCAAAGGGGAAGTGCTGCCTCCTCCCCTGGCCCAGCTGCACGTTGGCTCTCTCTGAGCTGAAACTGAAAGTGGCTCCGTTCCTGCTGAAGGAAAATAAATGCTGCTACCCAGTGGAAAGTCATCTCACAGCCAGGATGCCTGGGTGCTTCACAAAACTTTGGCCAAGCAAACTTTGCAAAGAGTAATCCCAAACATCCCTCTGGTACAAAGCTTCCCGTTCTTATCCTGCTGAGTTCACCCTTGTGGACACAATAATCCTTAAATTTGAAGACAAAAACCTAGAAGGTTTGAATGCTTTTATTTGAATTTTTATACAGCAATACAAATTATACAGATTTGTTACAGTACAGATTTTGCAGGGGTTTATAGAGGTACTTTGTGAGTTTTTGGTTTATTTAAAAGAAAGAGGCAGATCTTGGGAGCACGGTGACATGAACAAAACAATCTTGTGGTAGGAAGCAAATCCTGACCACAGGGAACACTAACCTGGCTGAAACCTACTGGGCAGAAAGGTGGTGGTAGCATTCCCAGCAATAACATCCCAAAAACATCAACCCTGGGATACTCTAGAGCTTTACACAGGAATTGGTGAGCACACAGGTAAGAGGGTTGTTCCTGTAACAGTGCTGAAAGTCCTCGAAGCCCTTGGATGCACTTTGCTGCAGAGGGGACAGGAATGAGGGAAGCTGATGTCACACTGAACCTGCTGCTGAGCAGGTGATGGCACAGAACAGAGTCGCTGCCACGATGGAAAAGGAAAACAGAAAATGCTTCAGATTTAGTCCCTCAAACAGGTACAGTGAGATGAGGGACACAATTTCAGATCCACCAGAACCTAATGGCTCGTGTCTTGTGTCCACCTTGGGTTCCTGTGAGCACCCACAGGAGAACAGCAGAGCTTCCCTGCAGGCCCTAATGCACAGGAGAGGGGCTGAACACAGAATGCCATCAAGGTATTGCTATTACTAATGTGCATCAGGCTTGAGTCAAGTGTCTGGCACTGAAGGATTAAAGCCTTTCAGCAAGCAGGGTCAAAAATATGATTACACCATCCTAAATGCTTCTATTCAGTTTGGTTTAATACTGCTACAGCAAGTGCTATCACAAACAACAGAATAAATTACAGATTATATAAATAAAATGTATGCACCAAATAAAAGATGTCTCTCTGCCACTTCTAATAAACTTTGTTCCTGTAGTGGGTAAGAGACATCTAAGAGGAGGGAGATGAGAAAATTCCACTCTCAGCTAGAAATCAAATTCTTTTTCAGTCACAGAAACTCCCCTTTCTAAAAATTTAAGATAAGCAACACCAACTAAATTGCATCCCGAGAATCTACCCCAGGGAAGCCCTTGAGAAGTACAAAGGTAACTGTATATTCTACACTAGAATATGCTGGAATAGGCAAGCAGTCCCTTTCCTCCAGAGCCTTTGCACTCCACTGGTAGTGAAAGACAGAAACCCTCATAATGTAAAACATCAATTTAACACAGATTTCAAGATGCTCAGTGTTAACAGCTCCTCTCCCCTGCTCTTGCTGTGAGTGCAAATAACCACGAGAGCTTCTGTGCACAGAGAGGGGATGGGGTTGGCACAGAAATCCTGTGACTACGCCTGGGAGCCACCTGACACACAGAGCCTGTGTCCAAAACACACCCAGGGGAACAGGGGGTTTCCAGCAAAGTCACTCCATGCAGATTTGTCCAAAGCAGGCAGCAGGACGAGGGCTGCTCTGCAAGCTGCAACATGCCAGCACTCTGGTTGAAGAGGTTGAACATGTAGTCCAAAATTTGCTGGCTTTAGTATTAAATCTTTCCTACAAAGAGGAAGGGTTGCAATATTACAGGATTTGCTCTAAAATTCTCAGTTTTATCATCTTTCCTGAAGACAAGTCAGCAGCCAGTACTACAGGTAGCAAATGCTTCTACTAGACTATGTACTAAAGTCAGGATTGAAACTATAACAAGTGTTCTTAAGTTAGAAGTATCAGTATCATCCAAAAGTGCCCTGGGACAGCGAGCTTGGCCACAATCATCATCGGCCCTGGGACACCTGGAGAACTTCAGAAATTCAGTCAGCACTGGAGATTCAGAGCAGACTGGTGAGCAAGTTGCTGCTGCTTTAGGAAGGCCAGTTAGCCACACTCGAGGGCATGGGTTTAATGAGTCTCTACCATCACCAGCCCATTACTGGAGTGTGTGAACACTCCTCCACCTCTTTCTTCAACCATCACAACAACCTTGACAGCCACAAGCACCAAGAGCCCCCTCAGAAGTTGCTCCAGGCTTGCACAGCCCAGTGAGTCAGCAACACACCCGTGCCAGCACTGGGTGCTGCCCTGGGGACTGGGATGAGCTCTCCCAAGGGCATTCCTGGACTCAGGAGTTCAGTGGGGGTTATTTTTTGGTGGTTGGCAGCAGTTTTACAGCACATTAAAAGCTTCTGTCCACTGCTGCAGGGTCCAGCAGCTCTTCCAGACTCCCACCTTCCCCACTTGCAACCAAACTGGAATAACATGGCAAGGCACTTCCTACAGTAGCAAAGCAAACTTGGTTTCAGTTCCAAAATCTGCCTGTTGCCTTCCTGCCTTCAGCTTTGTTTATTTTTCTAAGTTTAAGCTGGAAGAAAGCACTGCACAGCTACCAGAAATAACTCAGTGAGAACATGAATAGCCACCAAGTGAATGATCCATTTGCTACGCTGCTGGTACCTCCTCAGTCTGGGCTTTGCCATGCCAGGCTTAGCTTTAAGCAGCAGATAAAGTTAAGCATCACAGGTTAAACCTCAACTGTTTTTCCTAGTAGGATGGGAAGAAAATCATCTTGCTTTCTCCTACAAAACTTAAATGCCACATCCAGATATTAAATATAGTTGTGTTAACTGTTGGCAAAAGCTGGTTTGATAAGCTTCTGTATAGGAAAATGTTCATCCACTGAATTTTTGAAGGAGGGAAAGAAAAAGGATTGGAGGAGTCTGACCCTGAGCCACATAGGAAGCACAGTGTGGAATGCTCCAAAGAAACCAGGCAATACATGAGTGTTTGCAAATGAAAAATTACTGGAAAAAAAAGAAAGATGACACAATGATTTTGGATCAGGCTGCGTTCACTAGTGAGGAACCCTTAACCAAAGCAGTATTAGCAGGTACAGAAAAAGCCATCTAGAACTAAGATGACCCATTTGCCACCTCTCTCACTCATCAGGGTTCCTTTTCTCCATGCAGTGATGAAATCCCTGCTTCCAGCAGCAGCAGTTTGACAGAGCAGCTGTGGATAAGTGTGGCAAGAGCTGCAGGGGACCAGCTCTCACCCAGCCCTGCCCTTCCACACTCCTCAGGGTGACAGGCAGGACAGCCAGGGGCTGGCACACCCAGCTCCAGCTCAGGATGTGACTCTGCTCAAGCTGTGCTAAGAGCAGCTCTAAAGAGAGGGTGGACTGAGTAGCTGGAAGCAGGAACACTTCCCATCCTCTCAGGCTATGGAAAGCAGTAAAACCAGCAGGGAGGTCAGAGCTCATTTCCTCAATAAAAACACGCGGCTCTACCTCTTTCAGCTTCCCCTGCAGTACATTAAAGCACAGCCACAGCCCCAGGGCAGCAGCCTCCTTAACCAGGATGCCTACTGGGAAACAGGGCAGCTGGAGAAGGCTGGAGGAAGTTGGAACAGCAGCAGTTGATCCAGTTACTCTCTCAGCACTCACACTGGAAGGACACATCCTGCCTGGTGCCGGCCACAGGGCAGCAGCACCCACCTGGAGCACAGCCTGACCAGCTGCGAGACCTGCAGGCTGCAGGAATTCCAAATCCCACCTGGCAGCCTCAGCAATGCACTCAAGTGACACTGAAGTCACAGGACAAAGAAGTTGGGCTCATTTCTACCCATAATTAATTTTACACCACTGTTCCAGCACTCTTTAGATTAGATTCCTCCCCTTTATCTTTTCCTCTTCCCCCCCTTATCAGAATGGGACAAATTAACACAATATTTGAAAACTGAGGGGGGGAAAACATGGTAGAGTAGACTCAAATAAAGACCAATGTTAAATATTACTTAATGTTTTCTTTTATTTAAAAGATCATTCACAAAATACCATATCCATAAATTTATTTTGTTATGAAGCAGAATGTGCTAAGTGTTTGGAATTCTTTTTTTTTTTTCCTTTGTTTTTACATTTAAAAGTCAACTGTCTTGACTAGAAGTGAGTTTTTTATATGGGAATTTGTTCTTAAAATCTTTTCCACATTGAAGATGTAAATAGATCAATTATTTGTTTGGAATACAACCACAAAAATGCATGTCTGTCTTAAATTAAGTATTAGTGTTAGACAAATGGTTCTTATCTCAGAAGCAGATTAAGTGAAAGGCAGAAAGAAGGAAAGAGTAGTTCTGTAAATTGCTGGGACTCTGACTTACAATGGGAACCTTAGGGAAGAAATTCATCACTAGCAGTGGTGCTGGCAGTGGGGCAGCCGTGCTTCCAACCTCCTCTTGTAAGTACTCTGGGGTGCTGGCTGGTTTATCTGAAGGCTCTCAGCACTGGCAATGGGGGCCCAAGCTTTTCCCATACACTGGACATGTCCAAACTTCAGTGTGGTAGAACCAGGTTTTCGTTTTAAAAATTAATGATTTCTCCTTTTGCTTCAGCCTCCCCTCCCTCCTCCCACACAACACTGACAAGAAACATTTCAAGGGAAGAGAGGTGTAGTAACAAGAGATGCTTTTTACCCAAACTTCTACATGAGAATCTATAGCAGAAAGATTTCTAATCTGCCCATTTTCAAGGTATTCTGAAAGCTGAGGTCCTAAAACTGTACCCCACTGGGCAAAGAAATACAGGGGATAGTGACGATCAAATACTGCATGGCAAAGTATACACTCCTTCAACAAAAATAAAAAAGTCAATTTTATTTGTAGAAACTTCATTTAAAAATTTACCAAACATGTAAAACCCAAAAAAGTAAGCAGAAAGAGCCAGTGAGCAGTTGTGCTCAAACAGGCATGGCTTTGCAGCACTAACCTTGAGCTCAGAGTTGTAGTAGCATCATACCATTTGGAAGTCAAGAGCCAGCAGCAGGAAGAGGCTGCTGGCAGAGGCTTTATCCATACTGATTCCACCAGCTCTTCACCAGGCTTGCCAGGCAAGGCATCCATTAAATTGATCCTTCCTGGCAACCCATGTGAAAGGGCAGCTGCCCTCCTTAGTTTAATAAGGGGCTCTGCTGTGAACAGTGACTATTACCAATTGTCATAAATGGTATTTCACTACTTGGTTAGAACTGTAGATTTCTGTTCAACTCATCTGGACTCTTCAGTTTTCCTCTTCAGAGCCACAGCAATACAGAACGAGACATGCAAGTCAGAAGAGGAACACTGAGGAAGTAAAAGGAAACAATACAGGGAAATAACTAAGTCTAACCTGTGCTTCTAAAGTAAAACAAACCCAGAAAGGAAGAAGTGAAGCAGCACCTTTGTCCAGAGACCTCCACACTTGTGGAAGCAGCCACACTGCCTTATCTACTGGCAACTGTGCTGCTTGGAAGGAAACAGAAGAGGGAAACTCAGCACAAAGCAGGCACTAGATACAGCAAAGCCAAGAACGTACTAAAAACCACTTGTTAACAGCTGACATGCATTCACAAGCTCTGTGTTTTCGGTTTCAAAGAGGACAAATACCAGATGGCAGGAATGGTAAACTGCAGGGTTGACATTCCAGCAGAGCTAGTCACTCTGTACTGTCTTGCTTTTTCTCCCGCCTCCCCATTCCCTCTCAACCCCAAACTCAGTCGTGTTCTTTTACTACTTCCTCCCGGGGCTTGGCTCCTCCGAAGATGGCAGAGTTTGGATTGGCTACTTGATTGAGGGGAGTATCGACTGTTCGAGGCTTGAGCTGGAGCCGGGGTCGCTGTGCTCGCTCCTCTGCAAGGAAAAACATTCCTCTTGTGAGATCTGCCCGGGAAGGGCAGGAGCTTTAACCTGACAGGAAACCAGGAATCTCCTTTGTGGAGGAAGAGCAAACCCCACACAGCAGGAGTTTACCTTCTGTTGGCTCTCTGAAGTCCATGGAAGACCCACGAAGGGGAGGCCCATCTCTGAAGCGACCGGTGCCACCACTTCCCATGGAGGCACCTGGTGGCCGCCGGTCTCCAGGGCGGGTTCCTCTACCCCGACCTCCCAAGAAGTCATCATCTTTGAATCCTGAAGATGGAAGACAGTGAATTTAAAGAGCATCTTCTGCAATGTATTTAATCTAGACTTATCTGGATGACTGGAAAACCTTGCTAGTCACCGCTGTCAGTCCAAGGTGATGCACTGAGAGCCTTTGCCTGCAGACAGATTGTTTCACAGAGCTCTAGCACCTTCTGGAGGAGTTGCTCAGGTTCCATTTGAAACCAAGTATACTATGCCAAGTTCAGAAAGTGCTTTATCCACTTATAGGCTTACTGGAGTGTTGGAGAGTGGATCAAGTCAGTTTAAAATATGAACCTTGGCTGCAACTTGAATTTGTTAACATCATTAGTTGAGTTGAGAGACAGCACTACAGAGTAGTACTCAGACAGTACTCAGAGTACTTCAATAGCCAGATCATCACACCAGCTACAACCTCAGCGAGAAATCCACAGGAGCAAATTGGAAAATAGCTGGGGAATAGTGAAATACACTTATAAAACAGAGTAAAATCCCAGGGCTGCTTAGCTGTACTATAAACTGGCCAGGCATAGGGAAAAACAATAAAAGAAAAATAATTTAAAAACCAGACTTTTAACTGACTGCATTTCTTCAGTTTATGTATCACATAAAAAAAGTAAATCAAGAACTATCTGTCACTGACCAGAGTTCCTGGTGACCAGTGACTACCCCTGAGTATCTCTCCAAGCCTCCACTGCCTACATTTCAGTTTGAGGAGAATATACTTCATGCTATCAGCATACAGATTACACTCAGATTTTCAGAAGCTGCCTGGAAGAGAAAGTTGTTTGGTTCCCAACTTCTTCCATGTTTTCCTTTCTACTTCAGTATTTGGCAGAGTTGCAGAGCTGTCCCTTACTTCAGTGCCAAACAAGCCATCTTTAAAGACTTGATCTAGAGCAAGGCTGTACAACCTGAGAAGAAAAGCTTCCGTAGCAGCTAAAACTGAAATGCTAAACTTTTGGCTCACGAATCACTCATCCAGCATTTAACAGGCTGAAATGCATCCACATTTGGAGAAGCTGCCAAGGAAGGTATGAAGCTGTGACACAGAATGCTTAGCTCCAAAGGCAGGTTAAGCACAGCACTGCAGCAAGCTCCTCTCTCCAGCACCATGCTCCAATCCATGCTGGGGGCAAGGGCACACTTTGCTTCCCCTGCATCCTTCATTCCACTCACGCAGAGACCAGACATTGCAAACTTGTACTTGCCAGCATCTCTCCATCAGAAAATGGACCAAACCCATGAGTTCAGAGGACAAAAGCAATTGTGTTAATGCCACCCTGCATTCTAATAGCTGGAACTGACTGGAAGTTAAGAGCAAACCCAGCGGCTCCGTCACTACCTTCCACTCAGCAAGCTCAGTCACTTGCTGCAGCTGCATTACCAAAACAGGTCTAAAAGTTCAGGAACATTTTGCATTTACAAGTGCTTTGGAACACTAACCTGACTTTGGAGAAGTCAGTTACTTCAGGGACACACATATAATGACATCACATCTCCTGGAGAAGATGAAAGCCTCTGCTCTGACAAAATATCAGCCTCCCTACATTGATCTGTCTGTTTCTGCTACTATTCAGAAATTTACTTAGTTGTATGCTTGAGAAATGCTTAAAACAGTCACCCATGGGCTACATCTGGACAAGAATTCTGTCATTTATGGCCATTTCATAGAATTTTCTATGGAGACATTATTGTATGTGCTCTCAAGGCAACAGAAGATTCCCCATGAGGAATCTCATCACAGCTGCAGGATGTCCAAAGTTGGTACATACAGCAGATTCAATCAAACCAGTAATGGTGACAAATGAAAATGAGAACATTTCAGTGCCTTTTAGGCTTCCTATCTGTATAAGTGTTAATACTGATACCAGAATTGAAGTCATCTCTGGAATCCCATCCACCTCCTCTGGATTCTCTGGAACCTCCTCCCATTCCTAGGAAAAAAGCCACAATTGTGTTCAAGTCTGAAGCTGTGGGAAAGACTGAGCAAGGGAATACCAAACCAATGTTTCAGTCCTTCAATATTCAAAGTATGCTGCTGGAAAATCCTTTTCTTTTGGTACAACCAAGTTCCATTGCACAGGAACAAGTAGTTTAAGTTCACAAAGAATAAGTGGCCAGAAAAGTTTCTTTAGTACACATTCAATAGAAACCTCTGGTGAGTCTGGTTCAACCAACCTTCAACTACAGGCAAGAATGTTTTTACACTGGAACAAGAGACATACTCCAAAATTAGCACTTGTCTACATGTGCTTACTCACTTTTCATACATCATCATAAAATAGTAGCAGATCAGACTGTTGGGCTTATGATTGTCCTCTGCAAGACACAACACATTAGTAGGGGTATTGGTCTCACTTCCTGGGTTAGGAGTGACAACACATCCAGCCTTTGGACACAAAGCACAGCTAAATTTCAGACACCTCAGGAGCGGCAGCAGCAGCTGGTTAGAAACACGTACATATATACATACAAAATTTCACCTTTCAATATCATCTTCATGTTCACTTGCATGCCTTGTCTCAGCATTAGTCAGCACCAGAAGCCATAACTACAACCATCACATTTAAGAAACTACTTAGAAAAATAGAAGTCACCTCTGTCATCAGGCCCGCCACCTTTTCTGAAGCCAAAGCCACCTTTATCCTGTTTCCTGCCTTCTGCTATGTCCACTCGGAGTGATCGGTCACCCAAAAGCTGTTAAATCAAGGGGAGAATCTGTTCAGGATGCATCAAAAGGGCTGTCAAAGAGTTTGAGACTTCTGCTTGTCTTTGATTTCACAAATTAATTGCAAGTGTACTTACTGCACCATCGTATGTAAGAGCTTCCTTGAGTGACTCCACCTCATCGAACTCTACGTAACAAAATCCTGTAAGAAACAAATCTCAAGTTAATAGCACTTTAAAAGGCCTTTGTAAGAGGCTGCTCCTCCTGCATGCCTGCTAATAGCTTCCTTCTCTTTTAAACATGAGTTATGTGCACATACAAGATGCACATGGCTTAGAAACCAATCATCATCAACAATGAACACATTTACCTGCACCTGTTAATGATGGGGCAAATCCTGAAACAGAACTCTGGGCACTCTGTGAATGCCAAGAGCCTAATTCCCTTTTTCTCATTATAGATTAGATCTGATCTATGCCTTCAGACAGTTATTCAGCTGAATATGGAAACTTCATTCTTAGAGTTTTTAAACAAGAAATTGAAATACTTATGTGGTCAGCAGTGTGATTTTGTGTCATCACATCATTTAGTGGATTTACTCCTTGTCAAAGGCACTCTGTTATCCAAGGTAAGCCTTTTCCATCCCTTAAAGTAACTTACAACTACAGGCCATTTCCTCCAAACATTTCCCATTGCAGTTGAATTTGCATCCTCTAAAACAACTGCCTGAATGGGTTATCTACTTGCCTTTTCTCCCTGTCTGCTAAAAAAAGACAAGAGCTGGAGCAATGAGAGTCTTCTGATGTTGAGGAATTACTCAATACTTAAGGTCATAGGATTGAAGTGGGTCAGCTCTGGTAGAATTCACACCAGACAAGGTTTGAGAAAGCTCTGTTATGTCAGGGCAAATATTGACTCCTCACTCAGGTTACTCTGTATCTCAGGATGATGAAACAGTGACTCTCATTCAAATGATACACTTACACATTATCAGCGAATAAGAAAACCGGCATAAGTCAACATAAAAGCAGAAAACTATGCTTAAGACTGAAATTCCCTTTTAAAGTTACTTTCTTACAAATTTTTCATCTACCACCAAAGAGCTCTGAACACTCACCTTTAAATTTGTCTGTTTCCTTGTCTCTGACTAGTCGTACGCTCCTTATGCTGAGATCCTTGAAAATGGCATCTATGTCTCCTTGGACAGTGTTGAAGGGCAGATTTCCCACATAAGCTGTGAAAGGGGGTTCTGTTGGCAGCTCTTTATTTCTGCGGGAACCAAGGCCACCTCCACGAGACCTGTTGGAGAAAGCACAATGCCTCTGGAGCTGCTTCCCAGCACAGCCACAGTGCAGCCCATAGCCCTGCCCAGGTGCTGTGTTTAGCTGCAAGTCCATTTTCCCACAGCTTTGCTCAGTTTTTCTACTCTTCTACATGTACCTGCCACCTGAACTGCTGCTCAGCTCCTTCCCAGTATTACCTGATGCAGTACTACAGTGGCAAACTGAATACATTACCAGGTGACTTAATTAAGTGATGAATGAACTTCCTAACCCACAATTCATTAAGGAAAGCAACATAAGGTTAACCTTTAATGTCCCCCGCTCAAAAACATTACCTCTAAAAAACCCCATCTTAGAATCGATTTTAGGAATAATTTATGGCAATGAAGAAATACTTGTATGGCACAGGTCTGTCAGCTTATCTGGAAATTAAGCTGGATCCAATGCTTTTAACTAAAGAGTATATTACCTACACCCACTCCACAATCATCCAAATAATCTCAGCAACATTTAACTTAAGAGAAACACCTTCCCCTAAGTCTCAAGCTGTGGCCATAATTGTTGGATAACTGGACTGGATTGCTTTGAACTGAACACAAAATAAATTTGGTTGAACAAGGAGTTCTGAGGCAGAAAAAAAAAAATCACACGCTCTCTGGATGCTTACCTCTTGTCCTGTGAATTACAGAGGTAAACTGGGTGGTCTTTTCCTGTCTTGTCCCTCAGTATCAGTGAAACCCTTGGCACTATGTGCTGAGGAACTAAATTGTACCAGCTAAACTCTTTACTAATGTAACACATCTCTGTGAACTTCCTGCAGAGCCCAATCTTCAGAAGCCAACTTGGAATTTCTGTACAGAGAGCAAGGTATGTACAAGGCAAGCTGAAGTCAAAGCTCCTAGACCTGTAGACTACAGGACGCCACTGGTTCCAACACCATTTGTCCCACATAAGCAACCTCTGACCTTTACCTGAAATATTTACTTACTACTCTGTCCATCTTCCCTTTATCACCTTCCTTCCACTGGGCTTTGCTTGTGTCTGTTCCCTTTCCCTGAGGCTCCCCGTGCATTTAAAGCCACAGTGGAACACAAGTTGTACCAAAGCAGGATATGCCAATCTGACATGGACCAATTAAATAGCTGCAGAGTCCTTCCTAAAATCCAGAAGGTCAAATAATTTTATCATTTCCCTTTATCCTGGCTGGTTGCATGCAGTCAAAAAAACCCACTGGGCAAGCAAGGTCCTTGACAGTATTTTTTTCATTCAAGAATAAATATTTTACTACTAATAAATCAGATAATGCATTAAGCTTGAATAAGACTCCTTAACTCTCTAGGTGAGCCTGTCATTTGTGCCTTATTTAGCAGCTCCATGCAAGAATCATTTGTCACCAACATTATCAACACGCTGCTAAATCTATTTGAACCACAATCTACATATCTTTAATTAGCGTCCACCCAGGTTTGCATTTTAGCATTTTTGACAATATTCCTCATCTGCCTTTGTCTCATTAACAAGTCAAAAACATACTGGAGAACTAAAGCTGTAATAGTTTTGAATTACTTTAGTCAGAAGACTGAATTTTAAGGAGGAACTCCAAGAAAGCTGAGTTGCTGATCTAAATAATCCCATAATACATAGAATCAGTTCCATGCCTTTGTCCTCATTTATCATTTACAGCATTAGGAACAGCTATTAACATAGCATACATTTAACTTCCATCCAAAAAATAAAATCTTAATGTTTATGTCCTCCAGGAACATCAGAATTGAGTTTCAAAGGAGCATTCTCTCCACGTACAGATTCTCAGGATATTCCCTGAGCTGCCACTCACCTAAAAACCCAGCCTGGAGTTGAGTCTGTGGCCAGACCAACAAGGTGATCAGGACAGCTGCAAAGTGCACTTTGCCAAGCTAGGAATGAGAAGGGGAACAAGGGCTGGAACTACCACTTCCATCAGCTCCGTTTGAGCCACTTCTAAAACCACACTCTCAATCCCCAAAAGGATTTTCTGTGCTACAGACAAACCTCCTTTCTACCACAGTGCACCAGAACTTCACAGACTGCACGTGTGGAAATCCATGCCCTATTGTGCAATCCAGACTGATTTTAAAGCCACAAAATTAAATAGTCTTCTCCAATTTGATATTAAGGCTTTGGTTATCAAATATATAACTATACCTTTGGTATTTACTATCCATTTGAAGAACAGGAATGGTCAATAACTGAGTTTCGAACCAAGTTTCTTATGGAACTCAGGTACAGCAACAGAAAAAGAAACTGTTTCTGTATTTCCCTACATTTTTTCCAACACTGAAACAGTGAAATAAAAGGGCTGACTTCAGTAACCAAACAATGAGATTGGAAGAATATTCTCTCATTTGCAACAAAGTAGGACAAAAGTAAAAAAATAATTGAAAACACATCTGAACTAGGCAAACCAGAGTTCTGAATGAATATCTGCAATTCCCACTCTATACTTCTGCTTAGACACAATTAGGTAATAATAATTATTATGTCATCTTACTGTGAGAATCTGATTTCCTTGTCAGAAAACCAAAGCAGAAAGCTGAAGAGGAAAGCTTGCTTCTAACAACACCCCATAATTAAACTTTGGTGGGCTGAGTTAATGACTTTGGCCATATTGGGTAGAAAACAACCCAACTCCCATTTTAAAGCTACTCTTATGCAAAGTTTAGTTAGGTCTCCAGAAAAGGTCTGCCAGAAGTTCAAAATGAAGGATATTTTGAAAGCCAGTATCTGAGTTAAAGAGCCTTTCCCTAGAGATCAAAGCTCAAGATTTGCCTTTTGCACAGCACAGAGACAATGGCCTACCCTGGCTTCTGACAGCAGAGCTTTTCTGGGGCAGCACAAGGAGTAGCAGGATGACACTGCCAACTCTCCAAGACCACAACACCAAATTCAAACCCAATTTATTCAAGCAACCCAGGACATATCTGGAGTAAGTATTAGATGTCTTCAGCAAAATGCTTACCCCAGCCTAAAAACGAGGAGTAATCTTTTAATGCTAGATGGGTAAGACACAGGATGCAAGCTGCCAGAAGGACCAAGTGCCCATTTTCACTGAACTGTGCAGCACTTCAGCAGGTGAATCTTAACCTTTAGTAGGGTGCCCAGCACTTCAAGCCACACCTAAATAAACAGCCTAGCAGTGAGTTAGGAGTGGTAAACACTCCCCTTCTTTCAACTCTGAGCAGCTCTACAGACAGTTTCAGTTTCAACTAGGCCTTGGTACACTTACCTACAGGTTTTCCTGACAAATTTTGGGCTCCAAAAGACTTTCTAAAAAGCTTACAGTAAGCCTTTTGCCATTTATGTCAGCATCACATTCTTCACCAGGAATAAAGTGACTTCTTTAAGTGATTTCATAATATGCCCTAATGTTATGATTCAGCTTTTAGTCAGTGCATCACTGAACATCTCAGGTGCAGCAAATCCCCTCTCACCATACCAGTCATATCTTGATGCTCTTCCCCCATTATTTTGATGATTATGAGAAAGAGGCAGATAACTTCCATATGTTAGAACCTGTTGGGCACCGATTTTCCATCTGTCACACTGAAATCCTGTGCTCAGTTGCTATGTACACCAAAGGTTATGCAAAATGCAACTTCCACAAAAACCACCACACCTCAGCTGAGGTTACACTATTCCTACAGTCCTAGAGCACCTAAAATGAGAAGGAGCCACTTTAAATTAAATGGGACTCTTTAATCAGAACCTTCAAGAACAGTCATGTTTTCACTACACTTCATATATTACAGGACTTCATACAATGTACACAGAGAGTAAACTGTGAGTTAGCTATTAGTAACTTAGTAATGATAACAATAAAGTAGATAGAAGTATACATTGGACTCTAATATTAGTAGTATCTGATGTTTAGAACTGCAGGTAAATTAGAATAAGTACATTTTCTTATCTGTAAAGACATCTACTGATTTGCAGGATGCCTTTAGTTTACCAAGGAAGGATCCACATCTTCCCTGACAGCAAATTTAACTTCTCTTACAGGAATCTAAATAACATTTTACCTGGCATTTTATTACAGAATATGCCTACACTGATTAGATACACTGTGCAGCAATATCTGAGTTTATAAAGAGTCAAGTATCACTTCAGGCTGCTGGCAAGGCTATTTTGTTACAGAATTTAAAAAAATAACAGAAATGCGAGTGGCTACATCATCTGTTTGCTCTGGGACATCTCTGAATTAGACACAAAGGGTATCAGTGCATGAAAATGAGCTTGAAAAGCCTAAAGTGTCAGAGTCCTTCCAAAGACAAAAAAAACTTACTGCTGTTCTAACTCCAGCAGCTCCTCCCTGCTGCCTAAAGAGTCTGAAACGAAACCAAGTTATTTATCTAAGAGCTGAAAAGGACACAATCACAATTTTGATCAGGAAATACACCCTGGAAGATTAGATTATACAGTAACACACTTGGGAAGATTTGCTCACAAAGAAGTTTATTCCACAGATTTATGCCTACTGTTTTATTTCAGAGAAACTTGTAACAGCACCAGCCTCCAAAAAAATCAATTGTTTGATTGCACCTTCCTAGCTTGATTTAACACAAACTCCTAATTACGGGTTATTGTCTTTGTAGCTCCTCCCCTAAACACTCTTCAGCAAAGAGACGAGACAAGCCCGATTCCTCAGGATCAGGGATTTGCAGTCAGCACCCGGAGCCCCGGATAACGCAGGACCGCGGCTCCCGGCGCTACTCGTGCGGAGACACCACAAAGCCCTCCAATTTCCTCCCGCCGCAGGCGCCACAACGCTGCCCGCTCCCGGGGGCGTCTCGTCCCGCCAGCACAGCAGCCTCCGGCCCTGCTCCAGTCCTTCGGGGACGTTCCCTCCGCCCATCCCGGCCCCGCACAGCTCCTCACGGCCTTCCTTGGCTCTGGCCCAGCACCTCCCTAAATCCCCCCTCCACTCGCCTCCGGGACGGCGGGAACAGCGACACCCTCTTCCTCCCGCCCCTTCCCGGCGCTCCCGGGCCGCCCGGCCCCGGATCCTGCGGCGCCGGCCGGAGCGGCGCGGGCACGGCCGGGACCCCCCAGGACCGCAGCCCCCGCCCCGTCGCACAAAGCAGGCCAGAGGAAGGGCACCCCCCCGCCCCGGAGGAGGGCAGGCGGGGGGCAGAACGAGCCCAAACAGTTCCCAGAGGCGGCGCCCCCGTCCCGCAACCCCCGCCCGCCATCCCCGCGGAGAGGGGCAGGCCGGGCCCCACGGCCGCGCCCCCGCCGCGCCCGGCTGGGGCCCCTGCTCCCCGCTGCCGTCCCAGCTACGGGGGGAGCCCCGAGTGCTGCCCCCGGCCCCGCTCACCCGCGGCCGCCGCCGAAGCTGCTGTAGGCCCGGTCGTCGTAGGGATCGAAATCCGCCATCGCCGCCGCGGCCTCGTCCCCGTGCGAGCGTGACAGGACCGCGCCCGAGGACCCCGCAACGCTTATATACGGCGGCGCGCGGGCCGGGGCTGCCCCGCGCGGTGCCTGCCTCCAGCTCCCCGCCCCGACGGGGCTGTCTGCGCTGCTGCCTGTCGGGAGGTGCACGGCGCGGCTCGCTCCCGTCGGCTCTGGGTCGCGATCTGCCCGGGGATGCGGTCGATGTCTGCTCTGCGATCTGTGCGGGATCTACCCGCCGCTCCGCCCGGGGGTCTGCTCCGGATCTGCCTGGGATCTGCCCGTGGATGTGCCCGGGGTCTGTCGGGGATCGCCCCGGGGATCTGCCCGCGCTGCGCTCCGGTGAGCGTTGGACGCTCCAGTGCTGATCCAGGGCGAGCCCGAGGCTCTCATTCCCCGAGCATCCCGCTGCCGCTGCGGGCAGCGATCACAGGGCTCATGGAAATGGATCCTGCTCCAGGTGTCACAGTCATCCACAGTGATCACAGGGATGGATCCTGCTCCGGGGCCATTCCCTGCACTCCCGCGCGTGTCTGGCAGCAACACGCAGTGTTCACAGGGCTGCTGGAGGATAGTGCTGGATTTTATTGCAAATTATCACAACGAGCTCTACCCGAGAGCTTCCCAGTCTCCTTAAAAAATACCATTTGTACCAGCTGGTTTGTCTCCTTTTGCCAGGCCATAATTTAATGTTTTCTAATAAAACCACACCACAGATTCCCATACGATAACCAACACGCCTCGTGTCCCTGACCCGGCGCTGCCGATCCCGGCTCACCCCGCGGGCTTTGCCGCTCTGTCCCGGGCCAGCCCCGCCGGGACAGGATCCAGCCGGGATCCCGGAGCGCAGCCTCCCTCCAGGGACGCGAACCGGGTGAGGGAAGCCCGGGAGCCCTCGGGGCAGGGCAGAGGAGGGAGGAATGAGTCCTGCGGAGGAGCAGGGCTGGGGGCAAGGAGAGAACGTAGCGCCGAGGGGAGCGGGACTGTTGTAAAATGTGGAATATGTCAAGATTATTTTAAGTAGTTTAATGTAAGATCTTTGCATACTTTCAGCAAGAAAGGAGACCCAAGCCGTAGGGCAGGCAGCAGCCAGCATGCCTTACTCAAGGACATCCTGGAACTAATGAGCATTAAGGATGTAGTAAATTCGAATTTTGGTGTACGTCTGTGTATACTTTGCTAACCTAGCAGAAGATTCAAGATCCGTGTCTCCCATAGCTGATCTATGTTCATTACAATTCTAAAGATACTGTGAAGACCCTTCAGCATGTGTAGAAGTTAGCTGAGGTTACACAACTTGTAAATTTCTAATCAATCCCGATAGATGGGCAGTACTTAGAAAGTTACTAACTCTGACCTGAGTATAAATAATAGCGTGAAAAGCCAAGTGGGGCGTGCTGGATTTGTAGAACACCACCGAGCACCGCGGCTCGCACAACTCTGAAATAACCATCAATGCTTCTGTCCAGTGTGTCACGATTGGCTTGCGGCACACCGGGAAAGCAATCCGAATTTGTGGGATGAGGGGTTGAGGGAACGCGGTGGGAAGGGCGGCCATGAGAGGAGCGGGGTCTGAGGGGCCGGGAGGCGCCGAGGGGAGCGGGGCTGAACGGCCATGAGGGGCCGAGAGGAGCGGGTATGAAGGGCCGGGAGGCGCCGAGGGGAGCGGGTATGAAGGGCCGGGAGGAGCTGAGGAGAGCAGGTATGAAGGGCCGGGAGGAGCCGAGGGGAGCGGGTATGAAGGGCCATGAGGTGCTGAGGGGAGCGGGTATGAAGGGCCGGGAGGCGCTGAGGGGATCGGGGCTGAGGAGCCGAGAGAGGCCGAGGGGAGCGGGTATGAAGGTCAGGAGGAGCTGAGGGATGGCAATGCGGGCCGCGGGCCTGAGGTACCGGGGGGACCGAGGAGAGCGGCTCACACGGCGGCCGAGCCCGTCCCGCGGCGGCCGCGCTGCCCCGGAAGAGGCGGAGCGGGCGGGCGGCCCCACGTGCGGCAGCGGTGGCGGCATGGCGGGGATGGAGCCGATGGGGCAGATGGAGCCGCGGGGCGGCGGCGCGGCGGTGACCGACCCCCGCGGGGTGCTGCGGCAGGGCCGCGCCTTCCTCGACTTCTTCTGGGACATCGCTAAGCCGGAGCAGGAGGTGCGGCTGGCGGCCACTGAGAGCCTCCTGCGGCACCTGCGGGAGGGCAAGAAGGTGAGGCGGGGGCCGTGGGTGCGGGCGGGCAGTGGCTCATGGCACAGCTCATCCCTGCGCTCCCGCTGGAGAACGCGGCAGTGCGGGGGCAGCGGCCGGGCCCGGGAGTCTGGCTGCCGGGCCGCGCTCGGAGCAGCCCGGACACCGCCCAGCTCGGTCTCTCTTGCAGGATGATGAACTCAAGTACACCCTGAAGCGGCTGGTGGAGGGACTGGGAGCCACCCGCGAGGCCGCCCGCCCTGGCTTCAGCTTGGCCTTGGCGCAGGTCAGTGTTTTCCAGCGCGGGTCAGAACCGTCGGCAGCCTCTGTCCATGCCTGGGGTCACTTTTGCTGTCTGTGCAAGGCTGGAGGACTCCCTTCTGTGTTCATGGGAGGGAAGGCTCTCACAATAACCGTAGTGAATTTAAATGGTGCTACTCTGCTTTAGAAACTTACGAAGTTATGAACTATACCAATATCACATTCATACTACAGAATTCAGTCCTGCTTCAAGGACCATCCTTGATTTACAAATTTTGACCAAGTTTTCAATTATTCTGTGTTTAGTACTATTACTGCTTGTTAAAACTGTCTTGCTCTTGGTCTTTTTTGGTTGATGTGGGATATCTGCCCTTCCTCTAGATCAGCTTGCTCCAAGTCCATCTAGGCTTGCCTTGAACATTTGCAGGGATGGGGCAGCCACAGCTCCTCTGGGTAACCTGTGCCAGAGCCTCACTGCCCTGACAGAGAATCATCTCTTCCTAATATCTAACCTAAATGGACCTTCTGTCAATATGAAGTCATTCCTCCTTGTGTGGGCACTCTGGGACTCCAGAGTCGCTCTGCAACTCTCTTGGAGGCTCTTTAGGCACTGGAAAAAGCTCTGAGCTCTCCTTGGAGAGAGAGAGGAGAGCTCCTTCTCCAAGCTGCACAACCCCAGCTCTCCCAGCCTACTTCCTGTTCTATACATCTTTACTGATCTGCCTGTCTTCATTCTGGCCTGGTAAAGCAGCACATCTGCTGCTGTGCTGAGCGACTCTTCAGCTCTATTTTAGCTTAACCCAAGATGATGTCATGAAATAGAAGAACTGCAAACTCCATCTCTCTCCTCAGGTTTTGCAGGCTTTTGAGGAAATTCCACTGTGCAGCATTTTGGAACAGATAAAAGAGAAACACAATCTGGAAAAAGTGAAAAAAGTAAGTGAGCTCATGGCAACATTTGCCAGCTGCTACCTAATTGTTCTCTATTCTTTGCAGTCTTGGTGTACAGTGTAGTTTTGGGGTTCATGTTAAAGCAAGTGACTGTAATGAAATAACAAGTATTTCTAGAAACTGGAAGTTGATGACATTGGCATCTGGCCCTGTTTTAGGTGAGATTTGTCAGTGTGATGAAGAGGTACTCTAGGACAGTTCTTAAACATTGTGCAGGGGGTTGCTTTTCAGTATGTTCTCTTCCGATGGTGGCGTGTTCAAGGCTGGATTTTCCTGCTGTCTTGCTCCACTGATTGTCTAGCTGCATGTGAGCTCTAGCCTTTCAGGAAAGTGAATTTTTACTTATTTTCATTTTTTCTTTCTCTTTCAGAAACTTGTGAGAAATGCTGCTTTTGGGAACTTTTTTGGAGTGATGGCTCTGTTTCAGTCTGGGCGGCTTGTGAAGGTAATGCTGCTGTCAGGTGTCAGTTCTGCTTCTGGGGCTTCTGATGTGGAAAGAGGATTGACAGAGAAAGGTTGGGTCACTGGGTAATCAATGCTGTGGCAGTTGAAGCATCAAGTTCAGTTCATTTCTATTGTGCCACTCTTTGTGCCCTTTTAAAGTCTGTTCCTGAGGAGAATGTAGGAACTGTGTAAAATAGTACAGGAAGCTCCTACCTCTCCTGGAAGGAAGGAATCTGTTGTCATATCCAGCTGGAAAACGCGATTTTGGAAAAAACTGAGTGACCAATCAAGAAACAAAATAGTGTTTCTTATTACAAGTAGGCATAAACATCTAAAGAGTGGATTATCACCTGAGCCTTCAGCTTAATTTCTGATATATGTCCTCTGGTTTTGGCTTGTCTTTCGTTTGTAGGACCCGAAAGCTCTGCTGGAGAGCATCCAGCTTCTCCAGCAGCTGACAAATCACCAAACACACCTCAGAGATCTCCCACGCAAAACTCTCATTGACATCACCTCTGAGGTACAGGCACAGCATGGGGCTGGGGGCTTGTGGGGCAGGGGGAAGAGAGGGTTTGCCTTTGGGGTCAGATTTTCCTTTAGTTTGTTCATAGCTGGAAGTTGTAGGGGGTATGGAAGAGTGTGTGTAAACTGTGGGAGCTGTCCCTGTATTGCCTGTGGGCAGATACTTGTGTTCTGGGAAGGGTGCTCTGGTTTAGCTTGGTTTGGCTTCATTGTGGACAATCCCACTCCCAAGAGTATTTCTTTTTTTTTTTTTTTAGTGGATATTATTTGTAGACATGAAGACTAGCAGTGTTAAATAAAAATAGAGAGTTTCTTTGTCCCTGGGTTGCCTGGCTGTACAGGCAGAGCAGTCAGACAGCAAGAGAACAATTGCAGCTGGAGTCAGTTGACCAGAATTGCTGTCTGATGACAGCATACTGTCCTACTCCCCATGGTTAAGCACCTGGGACTGTCTGGCAGTCAGGGACACATTCATTATTTATTTTTCATTGTGTCACCATAAAGACTATTTCTAGAGTTTCCAGAAGACTGCAAGCTTTTAGCAAAATGTCCTCCAATGCAGATACTTTAATGTGCTTACTTCACTGCAAGTTAGTAAAATGCCCTCAGGTATTTCTTATATGCTCTCACCCTCATTCCTGTCTAGGTACCTGAAACTGTGTTTGAGGAGGTCCTGTTTGACATCTTGCAAGGTGACCTCTCTTCAGCCTTCACATCTCCAGAGAACCTGCACCTTTTGCTTGTGGGTATGCAGAAATTCCCTGGTGTTCTGAAACCTAAAAAGCTGAAGAAGCTGTTTGGCTCATCTACTGTTGTAAATAAGGAAAATGTTTCCAGGTAAGTTCTTAAATAAGGAGGTTTAAATGAACATTATTTTGCTCTTGGCTAGCAGTGAGAGAAATGTGGCTGTGATTCTGATTCCTGCTTGTATTTGCCACTGCAAGTGCTGCTGAGGGTTAGGTGTTAATTGTTATGCAGGTTCCCAAGTTAGAGTTGTGTCATTTCTCCCAGGGGGCACAGCCTGCAGTTCTGTGTCTTTCAGCAGGATGAATTTGGCCTTCAGCAATTCCCTTTCAGGTCAGATCTCTCACATTATTTTATTTCTTCTTCTAGACTTGTAGAGCTTCTGAAAAGTGCTGCCAAGTCTGAGAAGGAAGACAAGAAATTGCCCAGTGTAGTGTTTGATTTGCTACAAGTTGCACTGAAGGAAGGTGCCTTTGAACTGTTCTGGAGTGAAGTTGTGGAGAACGGGCTATTGAAGGAGAAATCAGGACCTGTGAGGTTTGTTTTAACATACACTCTTTGTGCTTTCCCATGTGACCTTCTGTTTCTTGACCCAGAGGTTTTGACTTCATCTCCCTGCACGCTCCTGTACCCTGCCCCAGCACCTCCTCTCTGTCTTAGCCCTGTGTATGGATTTACTGCTGTGCTTTAGCCTGAGGGAATGTTCTTTGTTCCCACTCAGTTACATGTGCTACCGATTGCTGGGCAGTGCTCTCCCCTTGCTGTCCCTGGAGCAGCTGCAGGTGGTTCTCAAAGGGAAGGTGATGCTGCACTATGGAGAACACGTGGTAGCAACTCAGGTAGGTCTTTGAACAAGCTAAAGCCATGTCTTGAGCACGAGGAAGTCTCTGCCCCACTTCTAGTTTTAAATCATCTTGTATAAAAAAAGTTTATGTAATATTAGACATTGAACTCTTACTGAAAGCAAGGTTATTGTAGGACCATTGGTTGCAGTGGACTGAGCATAGCCTGTGTTTGATTGTCATTGCCTATTTTAAGGGTGTGGAAACTGTTTAGCACTGTCTCACCTGCTTTCATTGCTGCTGCCAGGAAAGCTCTAATGATGGGGGAAGCAGAGGAAGGGCAGCCCTCAGCAAATTGACAGTGTCATGTGTTGTCCTTTAACAGTCCCTTTGCTTTTGTGTGTCCAGAAGCTCCTTTTTGTTTATCATTGTGCTGGGTGTCTCATGAACATTGGAAGGCAAAGACAAAAAGGGACAACTCGTGCTTTTGTTTGTTATTGCTTGTTTCAATAAGCACATCTGAGGTTTTAGCACAAAAATTATTTGGGATTGGATTTTGGAGCTCCTCTTCTTCTTTCCCTACTGGGAAGCCAGCAAACAACACAAGCCTGCAATAAACAGAGGAAAAGTAAAAGGGCAATACTGATAAAACTGGCTTTTAGCTTGGCTTTTTGTGGTAACACAATCCCAAACCTCCTCACATGTGACCAGAAATAGTTGTTGTATCTTGGGAGAGATAGGTCTGTGTGATCATCTTGTTCTGTTATCAGAGCAGCCATAGGTGTGTGGATTTGCTCTGCAGATACTGAATACCATGGTGCCTCCCTAAACGGACCAGCTTTCTCCAGGATTTATCCACTGGCTTAGTAGTTTTCCTATTTCTTACTTTTTGTGCTTGTTGCACAGTAAATTAGGCTGTGATATTCCATGTGCTTCAAAATATTTTATTTGGTTCCTGTCTGAAATATACAAATCCCCTGAAGACAATAAGACTAAATGGAAGAAGCTCCTAATATTGTTGATGATGGGAGAGTAATGATGAAAAGATCTTCGTTTGAATTTGATTCTGGTTTGGGGGTTTGTTTTGTTTCTTGACATAGGTTGTTTGGAGAAGTAAATGCTGTTACCTTGTACATCCTTATGGGATTCTGGTGATTGTTGGAGATGGAGCTAGACAAAGCTGGAATCTGATATTTACTGGCAGTTATCTTCCTGATTCCACTTTTGTAATCAACAAGGGAGTAAATAAACCTGATTCACTTGAGAGGTCCCTTCCAACCCAGGCCATTCTGTGATTCTATGATTTTTATTTACAGAGCCATTCAGTCTGAGTGTGAAGTTGCTGACCTTTCTTTGACCATGTTTTTCAGTCTCCCCAGGGATTTAAGTTTGTTGCAGAAATGGAGGGATATATAGATACATTTCTGAGTGGCTGCGATGACCCAGAGAGGCAACTGGCTGTGATGATGGGCTTCTCTACCCTTACCAATCAAGGGAGGCCAGTGTTGTTGAGTGCTTCCAGGGTAGTCAGACATCTGCAGGCAGTGGCCTTGCAAAAATACATCTGCTGGCTCAAAGACATGTTCCTCAGGCCAGACTTGGACTGTTGTTTAGACTTCTCAAGTAACCGGCAGAAACAGAACCGGCAAAACGCTGACATGTGAGTACATGGCTTCTGCACCTTCCTCTCAACATTTGCTGGTTCTCTTACCGTGAGTTGACAATTGTTTGTTTCCTCTGTCTCAGAAAGTTTAGCCCCAGAATCTGACTCTTTCACTGGATAAAATTCAATTCTGCAAATTCTGCAAGCATATTGAGAACCAGCCAGCCTGCCCAAAGCAGACTGGATCACCAAAAGAGCTTTTTCTCTTCTTTGTCTAGTCCATGCAGTTGCTTTGGAGAATATGTCTGGTGGTTTCCTCTTTCACTACAGCTTCTCAGGTCTTTGTAGGAATTGTGCCCCGCTTTTATTTTTGTGTTAGACAGACTGGCATTCAGGCCAGATTATGTGTTACCTTGCAGCTATAAGCCTCACTCTACTGACTGCTGCAATTCTTGAAGTGCTTTTTGCTCATCTGCAGACTCTCTTTGGGGTAAATAGGTCGCCTTTTGCATAGTAAAAAGCAAACTTGAGAAGATTTTATCTCTTCTTTTGTACCTGTTGCTTTGTTACTACATAACTTCACCAGTTTTTTTATAAAGCCTCTAAATATCTGAAAGTCACCTCCTGATGAAGTGGATTGTGCAGTGTATTTATGTTGGGTTGCTGTTCAAACTGCTGATTGTGCCCACCTTCTTATTCAAAGATCACAACAGAAGATTGCTCGATTGAGAAGATGGATCATCCACCGACTGGTTAACATCACTGAAAGTGCCACCAAAAAAGAAGAGAGCCTTGTGATGGACATTGCCAGGTGAGACTGATGTAAAGACACATGTGCTGGGGATAATTGTGTGTAGCTCAACAGCAGTATTCCAGATAAGCTGTCCCCATGACACTAGGAAAATCCAGTAGTGGAAATACTCCATAAAAAATCATTTAGGAGTCTAAGTTTTGTTTTCAAAATACCTTCTGCATAATCGGACTAACCTGTGTCATAAGTAGTTGGCACTTAAAATCACATTAGTCCCATTTATTTTCAATAAATTTTCCATTCCTGCTTGCCTAAACTGCTTGAAGATATTATTTTTAACATCAGGTCTCAATAAGTATTTATCTGTCACTTAAAGTGTCTTGGAGAGTATGACCCACATCTGACAGTCTTAGTATTGTGTTTTGTGGCCTTAAGTGTTGATGCTTCACTTCTATAAAGTCCTGAGCATCTTTTTCTCTTCTTTACCCTGTGTATCTCAAGAAAAGAGTCTCATTGTAAATTGTGCTTTTTTCAGTGCTTGGACTTCCTTGAATGTGGAGCTGTTTGGTTTGCATGAGTGGGCTGATTTTGCTTTGTTATGACCAATCTGGGTTTTCATTCTATTTTTGTCTGTTCTAGGTTTTGCTTCTTCCATGCTTTCTTTGTTGCTAAGAAGAAGAATTCCCAGGTAGCTGAGGCTAGTGTCCTTCCATCAGAGCCCCTAAATGAACGGGATCATACGGAGACAGAAAACTACTTCTTTGGGTAAGGATTTGATTGCATGCTTTAAGCTTGGAAATTTCTCTTTTTTTCCTGAGGATAAGATCAGCTTGTGAATGGTGGGGCAAGAAGTTTGGAATGGTAGGCTGCTATTGGAGCATTTCTTTGACTCCAGCACAAGGAAATGGCTTTTTTTATGGAGATGGATTTTTCAAAGATTGTGTTTTGTCCATGACAAATGAGTATATGTGAGATGATATGGCAGGTGTGCAGTTGAGCTCATACTGCTTTTTCCCATAGTATTTCCATTGCCTTTATTGCAAACTAGAAGGGGAAGGACCCAAGAGGGGAGGTGCTGGGGTTTTGCTGGTGGCTGTTGGCTTTCTGGCACTCTGTGTGCAAGGTCCTGGGACTCCACAGCCCTCCCTGTGCTAAGGAAAATAGAGTTGGCAATAGGTGCTTTTAGATGATTGCCAAACCTCAGTAGAAGGAAAGTAGAGGACGTGGTGGGACACAAAGTGAGAAGCAGCTGAGATTAATGGTGTCCTTGAGAACACCAGATGGCTTGGGACCACCAAGATTATGAGCTCTACACTGCTGTCTTGGCTACATGTGTGGGTTGAAAGGTGGGCACTGTCAGTCTGGGCTGCAGTGAGTGACCAGAGCTCTGGGATGAGAGTGCTTTGCTGATGGGTATTATTTAGGAGGAGCAGGCCTATTATTATTATTATTATTATTATTATTATTATTATTATTATTATTATTATTATTATTATTATTATTATTATTATTATTATTATTATTATTATTATTATTATTGTAGGAGCAGGCCATTTGGTTCCTGTGACAATAACATGGTGTTTTTCTTTGCAGGCTACTTCAGACATTAAACACCCTGCCTGTTTTGGGGGATACAGCAAAGGCTGCAGCCTTGAGGGAGAAACATGTCCATGGTGTGACTGCAGATGGGAAGCTGTGGATCTTTCTCCTTGTTGAGTATGCCAACAAGCTGCTCTCCACTGAGCATGTCAAAGCTGTGAAACCTTTTACCAAGGAACAGAGGGATATCTGGGAGAGGTGAGATGCTTGGGAAACTGTGTACTGGGTTGGTGAAGTGAGAAAGGTGGGAGCCCTGGTGTTGGTTTCTCTTTAGGACAGTAAAGGAGATGTTGTGTTCTCTTTGCCTCGTGGTGTTCTGGTTGCTGTAGCACAGCCATTTCACAGGCAGTGGCAGTTGTTTTTCTTGCCTTTCAGTATCCTGCACCCATGGCTGGGTTTCAGAGTATCTTTCTTTTCACCCCATTCCTTTCTTCCTCTTCCTTCTATGTGTTAACTATGTGATAGCCATGTCCTCTTCTATTTTTGCTCATAGTCCTTCTCCCAAACATGATTGTAACAGTCTGCTCATCTTTTCTCTTAATAATGCCTGTACAGACTTCTCAATGACTCTTTTCTGAGTTTGTTTCCCCATAAAGGTCTAGCCTTGGCTGTGGTATTAGGGATGTAGTCAGTGCACACAAGTACAGTTTTTTACAGTCAGATACTGTTATTGGGTTAAGATTGTGAACTAAAAGAGTATCCAATGCCAATGGGTGAAATGTTAAGTACTCAAAACAGTACCGTAGTTTTGGTCACATTTTTAGTCTGGTCAGATGAGATAATTTGCTGTGGTAATTGTGAAAACTCAGAGGGGTTTCTTTCTTCAGAACACTGCAGTCTGTGAAGAATCTGCAGAAGAAGGAAAACAAATCAGACAGTGCCAAAGTTGGCGCTTTCCAACAGCTTCTGCTTTCAATGGCCATTCATCTTTTCAAGGTAAGAACTCTGATGAATATTTCTGTAGTATGAAATAGGCTGATAGCTGGGCTTTCTGAACACCTGGATGGGGAGTTCCTCTGTGTTCAGGGATCCAGCCTTTCAGAACCTCTGGGTCCTGAAAATGGTCAACTGGCAGCTAATAAGCTGTGATTCTTACACTGTCTGTAGACATGTAGTGGGCAATCTTGGCCTTACCATTAGTTCTGCCCTTGATTTGCTGCTGACTGGAGCAATTTTTACTTAATTTCATGGGGTTTTTTTCTGCAAAAGAGTTGCATTGGTGATTGTAATATTTGTACCTGTTTAGAGTGGTCCTTAGATTTGGAGCATATTCCCTCTGTTGTTGTTGGTAGTGGGGAGTTCTGAGCTTGTTTCCTGTCTGCTTGTGATCAAACAGAATCAGTCTGAAACAGTGGAAGTTCTGAGTGACCTTCTGAACTGCACAGAGAAGGCCTTCAGCAAAGAAGCCAAGAAGAAGACTGGTGAGTCCTCCCTACAGAAGGAAAGGGAGTGGGATTGTTAGTGGTCTGTCAAAGACAGAAGATGGCAGTTCTACATTAGGGAAGCACTCTGCATTGGTTCTGGCTTGATGCACTTACCCCCAGGAGAATCCCTTCTTCATTCTCTTTCTATTCTAAGACTTCTGCTCCAGCTCTCTGTGTGCACTGTCAGTGGGTTGTGTTCTTGTGTGCCTTGGAAAGGACAGCTGGGCTCCACAGCTGCTCATGTTTGTGTGAGCACTCCCAGGGAGTTCATTCTCCTTGAGGCACTGTTCTGTGGGCCAGTGGCTGGTGGTGACCTGGTGGTGTCTGCCTGGCAGAGCTGTAGGCTCGAACACCCAGCAGGCATCAAAGATATTTCCTTCTAAGCTTGAGTTCTGAGCAGACTAAATTTGTCCTCTATGTAAACACAGCATGTTTGGAGATGGAGGCTGATCCTTGTTTAGGGCCTGTGGATGCTCTAGGTTGGGACTTGACCAGAAAAAAACTTGTCTGGGTCTTCTGATTTCCTCTCCAGCTGTGGTCTTGTTCTCCTGAAATCTGTGTAAATCAATTTGATGGCACTGTGAAAATAAAAGCTGTAATTCTTTGGTGGTTTGGTTAGTTGTAGAGCAGGATTCCCAAACTTTTGGACTAAAGGATGAATTTCAAATGCCATCACTTTTCATGGGCTGCTGTGACTTCTGATTTCACTGGAAACACTATAAAGTGCATATACTTTTGCTGACCTGCTGCTTTACTGTGACCAAGTAGGTGCCAGTGACTTGCAGAACTGCTAATCTAAGTAATGATCTAATAAATAATAGCTTTTGTTACCTGGTAAGCCTTTGCAGTGGTCAAAAGACCATTTCAAACATGTTTCTCCCTCTGGTTTCTTCCTCCCAGCCTGCTGGTCTGTGTTGCTGAGTGGTACTTTTAAGAGCCAGCTTGAAGGACAATTTTTATTCCTTGGTGAATTCTTCTGTAGTTTCTTACTGATACACCAGTGCCTCTTCCTGTCATTGTTTGTTTGTTCCTGTGCAGACAGCTCAGAGCCAGGATGGGTTGAGGTGATGGTGGAAATCCTTCTCTCCCTCCTTGCCCAGCCCAGCCTCCTCTTACGTCGGATTTCCAAGAGTGTGTTTGTATGGATATGCCCTAGCCTGACCAAGAGGGGCTTGCAGCTCATCCTGGATGTAAGTGAGGCACTAGCAGGGCCTTATACTGTTTGCCTGTTTTGTCCCTAACAGATGTATGCATGTCTCGATTTTGGATTTAATTTAAAGTCTGCTTGATTTAGGAAATGTCCGATGATGTGTGCTACTGAATTGGAGCTGTAATTTAGAGAATGTTTAGGCTATTTTTTGTTTTTGTGGGGGAGGAGTTTGGTTGTTTTTTTACAGGAGCCTGAGATCTGCTAACTTCAAGCTGTATTATTTGATAGTTTTAGGCTGAAGAAATTCCTCGGTCAGTTTATATAGCTGGTAGATTTTATATGTGAGTATAAATGGTAACATTTCTTTTTTCTAGAAAGGTGCTTTTTTCATAGAGGTCCTAAAAATAAGTGACAATAAAAATGTAAATTTGTCATACCACTAAGAAAGGTGGTGCCTACTGAGAAAATAATATGTGGATTACAAAGATGTTCTGTCACGTACTTTGTGATGAACCTAATACTTAATTTGTAATAAATGAAGTTGTGCAATGCCACCAGCCTCTTTAGTTTTCTCCCCCTTTTTTGTTACTTAGAGAAAGTACTTGGCAGGCTAACAAGCAGAAAGTTAATGCCCTTACTTAAAATTCCATTATTCAGTTGGTTCACTGTGCTGAAAATTCTGTCTGTTGTACACCAGAAATGGTTAAAAACAAAACGAAAAATGCAAGTCCCTTTTTTTTTGTAGGTTTTTGACCCTAACCAAGAGCAAAATGAAGAAAGTGCTGTTGTTGTGATGGAAGAATCAAACAAAAAGACCAAATCTGCCCAGGACACGGTAATTGTGCCATTGCCAGTGACAAACACTCCTCATATCCTCAATATTTGATGTTTCTCCTGAGCTGTGTTAATAGATTAACATCATTTCTCTAGTTGAGGAAAATGGCTGTCCCTTAAGGTTTATTTTAAAGGTTCAACACACAAATGGCTTGTTGGAAGTGCATGCCAGAGTCTCTTGGCCTGCAGTTGTAGGTGTGGCTGGTTGAATAGATGCCTTTCTGAGAAGAAATAGCTGCATCCTGAAAGGAGCACAGGCCTGTCCTTTCTGCAGCCACAGACACAATTGTGGCTGAGATGCACAGCCAGCTGGATTCCAGATCTCAGTTTTTAAGGACTGTAGAGATTCAAGTCATGAAGCATTACAGGCATCTGCAGAGAGGAGAGTCAGATGGGAGCTGTTCCTTGGAAGCTTCTCTTTGATACTTATTTAATGTGACAGAGAGGTCTGTATTGTATTCTACTTTTAGCTCTTGTGGAGATCTGGTACCCCATTATCTGAGGTGCCTCTCCTTGGATCTGAAGGCTAGAAGGCAGGCAGTAGGGGAGGGGAGGGTTGAGGTTTTATTTCTAAGAATTGAGTTGGGCTTGTGTGGTGGGCTCAGGAGATGAACTTCCCTTCCTTAGGATGAAGAAGGAAGCGAGGACTCCTCGGATGAAGACAACACTGACAGTGAAGATGAGGAGAGTGAAGAAGTTGATGATAATTTTCGCAGTCAGCTGATGAAAGTTCTCCAAGGAGGGAATACTTTGGTATGTGTTCACTGCCTACCTTGATACAGATACCAGGAGGTTGGGATGGTGAGAGATGATCTAGTAACCCTCATGCTGCCTGAACTCATGCAGTCACAACCCTTGCATCCATCTTTGTATGGCACCTGAAACACTCATGGTCTTAGGTGAGCTGTGGGAATAAGTCACTTGTCCTTTTATTTATTGTTCATATGTCTTGAGCACTTTAGCTTGTTCAGTCTAGCCTGACACAGCTTGTGCTCCTGCCTGTAATAAATGAGATTGATGAGAACTAAAGCCCTGAGATACTGTTACATGTGTTGGCTGGCCTGTGTGGAGGAGTGTTCCCTGAAGGCCACTCTGGAGACTTACTTATAGCAGTGATAGTGTTTGATTTAATGATCCCAATAAAAGTTGCAGGCATAGCAACATATGAACCTCTTTACTGAAGGAGGAACAGCACAGAGGGAGTAAGGTCAAAACCTCAGCCTCTTTCCTCTCCTGATTCTCTCTACATGTTAGTCCTGTGCAGCCAGATTACTTGATGGGAAATATAAGTGAGATTTCTCATGGGTCTGGGCATCTGTATTTCCTCCCTACAGTATTATTCTGGGTTAGCTACATCCCTACTTGAGTCTGGTCTTGGCTCTGGTTCCCTCCCCACTGTCCTTCTGAAGTATATGAGTTAATGTGTTGGGTTCTCTCTCCTAAAAACAAAAGGAAGAAGATAAGAGTGATGAAGAGCTGGATGATGAGGCTATGATGGCTCTTGACAAGAACATCTCAGCCCTTTTTGCTGAGCAGCAGAAACGGATCCAGGCGAAGAAAGATGAGAAGGACAGGATGCGGAAAGAGAAGATCCTGCGGAGGGATTTCAAGGCTAAGGTGGGAAACAAGTGTTTGTGTGAAGACCTTTGGTTTGTAGCATGTCAGTTGAAGCCTATGCATGCTGTGAGCTACCCAGCACTAAACAGCTTGGACATTCACCTATGTCATGAGCTCCAGGAAGCTGGGACTGGATTGTTCTGGCTTTATAGAGCACGTGGCACTGTTGGGGTCAGTGACTGGGGCTTCACAGGCCTGCTTGAAAACCAGGATTGTGCTGTCAAAAAGTACACCAAGGTTTTCATTTGCTGATCTGAAATGCTTAAATTGAAAAGATCCTTTCCCTCAGCTACCCAAAGATCCCTGTCAGTTTTTTTTAACTGGACAAGCTTGCTGTTCCATAAAGCATAAAGTGCCTCGGGTCATTTTGCAACATGAGCTTTTTTTAGCCAGTAAAATTGGGGGTTTTGCTAAACCCCCTGGTTGGTTGTGACTGTAATGCTGAGGTCAGGCCGCCTGGTGTCAGCATGGACCTTCTGGGACATTCCAGCATCCAGGGACAGCTCCAGCTGCTCCCAGACAGAAATGGGAGTCAGGAGTCAGTTAGCCAAGGCTGAATAGTGAAGTGAGCCAGTGGCTGTACTGTATTTCCCTTCTGTAGATGCTGTTCTATAAAAAGGCTGATTTTATGCTGCACTGTCTGTAGTTCAAGGGGGCTTGCAGGGGTGAGATCTGTCAGTCAGTGGTGCTAGCAGGGACCTGTGCCAGGTTAGAGTGACTGCAGGTCTGGCCAGGTGACACTGATTCTTGTAACTGTTCTTTCTAAATGGTATCACTGCATGAAATACAGTTGCAGCCAACAAACAACTCTCAATCTTCAGTTTCAAGTTCTAATTTTTAGTTTTTCATGCCTTAGAAATGATACCAGAATGTGTACAGATCTCAGCTGTATATAATTTTCTTCAGCCCTCCAGCTGCTCCACAGCCTACTGGTAGGTGCTGTGGGTAAATCCATCTTGTTTCCCTGTCTGCTGTACTCCTCACATGGTTAACTGTGTTTGCAGGTGTTGGATCTGATTGATGTGTTCCTGGTTAAGCAAGCAGAGAACCCCTTGGTGTTTGATATCATTGAGCCCCTGCTTCAGTTGATTGAACAGTGCATGAGCTCAGACTCTGACAAGCAGGAGGTTGACTTCCTCCAGAAAACAGCTAGCATCTTCAAGTAAGTGTCCTTAGACCTCCAGGTAATAGACAATGGCTTTTGATAAACAGCTGTGGTATTGGTTGAGCACCAGGAGCTGCTCTTTCTAAGGTTGAAGGCAATTGCTGTGCTTAGAGATTGTGTAGGTTAGATTACCAGCACCACACACATACACAGTGCTTAGTCATAACCTGCAGGAAAGGAATTAGGATCTGCATTTTCTAGGCTAAAGGACTTGAAGTGTCAAACCTGTTTGCAGGTGGAAGCCTCAAGAACAACTGCAGGTATGGAGGCATGTCACTGAGTACCTCCATGGGCCTCTGACCTGTGAGTCAGACCATAGAACAACTCCCAACACTTACAGAGTTGCTGCTGTGGCTGGAACAAACTCTCAACAAGTTATTTCTGAGACAGGCAGAGTGCAAATTCTCTGTTCAGAGCCAGAAGTGAGGGATGATACCAGCTAGACAGATAAAATGCATGCTGTGTCACATGTGTCCTCTGTGCACCACTTCTTGACATCTTCAGCACTCTAAAGCTTTTTCAGTGCTGCTCTCTCCCCAGCTGAGAACCAGTTGTGAACTAACAAGCTTGAGGTAGTCAGTCCTTTTTGTGGGAGCTCTGAAGGAAAATCAGCTCTGATGCCTGAATTTGTGCTTGAAGGTAAAGAGTGTTCAGAGTCCTCACCCTTCTCGCCACAGCCAGGTGCTGCAGGGCTTGTCTGCTGAGTACCTAGCTAGCATTGTTTGTTACCACTCACTGTGTTCTGGTTTTGCTCTCACTCACCCTGATGGAGTGATAAGTGTTCCTGGCCATCTGCTGCCCAGAGCTCTGCAGTGATGGCTGTGCATTTGTTTCAATGCTGTGCAGGAACTCGCTGTGCCGCAACAAGCAGTACTGCAAGAGAGTGGCCTCCCTGCAGGAGGACGTGCATGCTTTAGTGCAGAGACTGGTCAAGAAAGCTTGCAAGCACACTGACTCTGCAGTGGCTCTCTACTACTTCAGGTGAGTGCTCACAAGGAGCTTCTCTACTGATGCTGTGAGCAGGTGTGATGTGTGTTTAGAGGTCTGGGAAGCAAGAGCCTTGCAGAAGGCTTCATACCAGCATCTGGGTCTTACATAAGGACTAGTCAGTCCTGGCAGGCTGAAGCATTTTCAAATATGTCTGTTTTTTGGTGATTGTCTTTTATAGCTTCTGTGATACAGAAATGGTCTGGTACAGTGCTGCTGCTGCTGCTGCTGGGAAGTGCTTTCTTGAGGCTTCCTCTGGGAGTAATGCAGTGTGTGTGCTTCAGTGGGGGATGAGTGTATTTCCTAGTTAACCTGCGATGATTGTTCTTTAAATTCAGCGTTTACTGTCTCCATGATAGCACAATGAGGGCAATAGCCATCAAGTCCTGACTGTACATTCCAGTTTTTTCTGCTTTGCTGTAGAATAGAGGAAAATTAGGATAAGCCAGATACAGATGAGTGATCTTGCTGTTCTGTGGTGTAAATAGGAGTGTTATTTACCAGCAGGCTCTCTTCTGACATGCAGCCAGTTTCATGAGGACTTTCATACTCAGTGTGGGATATTTCAGCTCAGCTGTGTGTGCAGTGGGTACCATGTTGCATGGTCAACCCAGTGTCATTGGAGATTGTTGGCTCTGCAGCACATATCCCCCATGGCTGTGCAGGAACCTTGGTACCTCTGGCAACATGGGGCTGGCTGTGTATGCTGCATGGTTCCCTGACAGCTTCCCACCAGTGCCCAGTAAATACTGCATTTTCCACAAACACAGAGGTCTTCGTGTTCTCCCAATGGAGATTTCTCCAGCCTGAGTTCTCCAGCACATGGCAGCTGAAGCTGAGGCTATGCTGCAGCACTGGCTGAGCTGTGCAGGCTCAGAAATCCTGGGCAAGGTGCAGAACTCCTCCAGCAGTGCCAGTCAAAAGCATGAGCTTGAGGAAACCAGGCTGACAGTGGAGATACCTGACTGTGATGACACAAAATGATTCGGCTTCCTGAGATTTCTTTGTCTTTAGGTCTGGCCAGAGTGGGTTAGTCTGATAGAAGGGACACTCTCAAATTCTTTCATCTTTGCTGCAGAGTAAGCTGCCTGTGCCACTTGGCCTCTGCCCTTAGGTAGCTTCATTGTGGCCCTGTGGTAACTGCTGTGTTCTCCTGTTTTCTTTTGTAGTGCCTCATTGTACCTGCTCAAAGTGTTGAAAGGAAACACATCATCAACTGCTCCTCCCCCTGAGCCTGAGAAACAGAATGACAGCAGAGCAAAGCAGGCATGTCAGGTAAGACATGAGGCTGCTCCTGAGGATGTGTTGTTGCCAGTAAAGCTGCTTTACCTGGTTCTGCTGAGGGGCCCTTCCTTATTTATTGTCACTGAGCCTGCTGCTTGCAGGTACCTTTCTACCTGATTTCCATGACACTGGAAAGTTCCCCCTCCCTTTCTGGCCCTCACCCTCCTGGCTTTCCCCCTGTCCTGCCTGCTTGGCCATAGGCACAGGGGCTGCTGATTCATTGGATTCAGATTGATGTCCAAAGAAGCCTCGTGTATTTGTGCTGTTCTCCTCCCTGATTTGCTGGTTTTTCCATTAAACTCCTGGCAGTCACTCTTGAGTTTTTTCCAGAGCTTGCTGAGGAGCAGGAAGACACAGAGCAGTGGTGGATGAGAGTAAACTCCTATTCCCCTGAGGTTTGGGCTAAGGTGAAGGGTGAAGACTGTTTGGAGCAGCCCTGATTTTAGTGGTAGTTGTTTGGAGGGAGACTTCATCTGATTATGCTACAGGTGTCCATTACTGGAAGACCCTTAGTCTGATCCCCTTTCACCTACTGTCTCTGCTGCATTTCACAGGTCTCAGAGTAGGTGACCCTTTATGTTGGGCAGCCCACTCCAGTCACGTCCTCTAGGTACTTAGCAAGTCATGTCTCTGTCTGACCAGCTGACCCTGGCCTTGCCTCTGAACCCCTCACATTGATCACAGGAATTAGTGCCTTCATCTTGCTGACATCTTGTGGGGTAGAAAAACAAACAGAGCTCCCTCATGGAACTTAACACACATGGAATTACTGTTGGAGGCTGAAAAGACAGCCAGTGTTTCTAGGGTTTAGGGAGAGGTGGAGGGTGTTAATCCAAGTTGCTCCTGTGAGGTGCTGGACCTTTTGTGGAAGAAAAACAAAAGTGGGAGATCTGGGGGAATGCATACAACATACTTGACTTTGAGGCTAGAGTGAGGCATGCTTCACAGCATCCTTGTGCAGTTTCACAGGGAAACCTCTTATTCCAGTGGGAGCAGTGCTCTGGTCCTGGCCAGGCAGGGACAGAACCTCCAGCTGACATGAGCTGCCAGTTTGAGGGAAAGGACAGCTCAGTTCATGTCATGCTGCTGCTGCTGACTGACATTGTATTGAAGCTAGGGAGGTTTTGCAGTGGGGAACCAGAGACAGAGGTGTTGTGTGTTTCCAGTGAGCTGTGCTCTGTGTGCACAATTTGAAGGTTTTTAATAAGCAGGAAAGTGGAACTAGAGCTGACACTAGGATGCAGTAGCCAAACTTAGAAAAAAACTATAGAAGAAATTTCTTTTCAGTAAATATATGCATGGAAGGAGAAATCAATTGTTTCCCCTGCAGAGGTGTGTATCAAGTAAGTGCTAAGTAGAGACACTCAACTAGAAAAACTGAGGTCATATTTCAAGACCCATCTTCCTTATTCCACTTTAGCCTGTGTTCAGCTGCAGTAGCACTGGGAGTTTGACCTGAGAACAGGACACCACATTAACTTGGCATTAGATTTCCATGGGGCTGTGGAAAAATTCCTTGGGCAGTGGTTCACTACTGTGAAAATGACAGCTTTTTCCTCCTGGGCCCTAATTTATCACTCTTCCCAAAGAGCAGTACTTCCCTGGTAGTATGAGAACAGTCAGGAATGTTGGGATGCAGTGCTCCACAGTTGGCTCTTCCATGACTCCTGTTTGTTGAGATCCATGTAGCCTGAGCAGGTTGCTGTGTGTCTGGGATTCTTGTTCCCCACCAGAGGGGGACATTGGAGCATGGACACAGTTTTGGCATTGCTGGATCCCTGATCAGTGCTAGGGCTTGTCTGCTGAGTACCTAGGAGTCCTGGACATAGGTGCTAAGTGTATGTAGATACAGATATGTATACACTAAAATCTACAGCTACAAGTAGCTCTTCAGCTGAGAACAAACACCATGTGCACAGCCCAGCTACTGCAGGATGGGCTGGCAGTGCCCTGTGAGCCTCGTGTACTAGACATGCCAACCACAAACCTAGAGCACAGCCCCTACACTGCATGGAGTGTGTGTATTCCTACTAGGAAGCTGTGCTGCCCTTCAGTGACAAGGTCATATGGTGTGTGTAGTCCTACTAGGAAGCTGTGCTGCCCCTCAGTGACAAGGTCATATGGCTGTCAGTGCCTGGGAGAGCATATTTGGGGCCCACTTGGCTGTTTATTCATGGTTCTGTGTCATATCTCAAGCATAACTAGTTGTTAGGAAAACCTCTTTGAACTGATGAAAATTAATTTATTCATTGTTAGTGATTCATTCTTGTATTTCACTGGAAATGCTTTTATTTTGTTTTCTTCCCTGCAGCTTTTGAACCCAGGCTGTTTGAATGTGAAGAAGGTGGCTGCTGTCTATCAGCAGGCACTGACCCAGTTCCTCAGCAAAAGGAACAGTCCCCTCACATGCTCCATGTTCCATGATCTCTTCAAACGCTTCCCAGTAAGTGCTGCTGGCTCTGTTGTCTTTTGCTGGCTCCAAAGTATGATTAGAATTCTCTGGGAGAGAAGCTTCTCTGCTTTATTGCAGACTTTTGAAATTGCTGTGAGGTTCCCTTGGGTTTTCACCTGCTCAGACTCTTAAACTCAGACTCAGTTTTTATAGCAGCACTGCAGGAGGCCAGGATCTTATTTATGGTTTGGCCTGGGATACTGAATGCAGAAAGCAGGTGAACAGCAGGCTGCTCTCTAAAACATACCCTAAGAAGCTTTAATTTTTTACAAGTATTCAAGACAACATGGATGAGCAAATTTTGCACAAAGGCAGAAGAGGTCACCGTGTTTGAACAACCAGTGTAGCTTCTGTCCAGCTCTGCTCCCACTGCATGCTCAGTTTCTCAGTTTTCTTTCAAGAAGGCTGAAGAGTGTGAAGTCTAATTGAAATCTAATCTTCAAGCCTGATACTCAGACAGTGCAAGTGTCTGAAATGTTTGATGTATTTCCTGCAAGCTTAACCTAAGCCTGGGGCTGGTCTCCTCTATGAGGACAGCCAGTTTTTAAGAAACAGGCCATGAACCTGAATGTCATACAATTCTTCAGGGGTTTTTAGCTCAGAGCAAACTAGAGACAGCTGCCAGAAGCCCTTTCTCCAAACCTTTTAGAACTGATGTCTGATGTGAGGGTGGGAGGAGATGCAAGCTGGTATAACTGGGGCAGGATGCTTTCAGGCTGAGGACTCCATCCAGAAGAGAGTTCTGCTTGCCAGGTTTCTTAGGACACCAGCCCATGATGCCTCATACCTAAGTTTGAGAAATGGAGGGAGAGCAGAGCTGTGTGTTTCCCACATGGACAGCAAAGATCCATCTGCAGATTTCTAAAACCTCTAGATTCCATATAACTGTTTATTCTAGAATTATCTTTTTAAATCACCATATCCACATGTCTTTCTGGATACCTCCAGGGATGGTGGCTCAGCCATTTCCCTGGGAAGCCTGTGCCAGTGTCTGACAACCATTTCAGTGAAGAGATTGTTCCTTATACCTAACATAAACCTCCCCATGTGCAACTTTAGGTCCTTTCCTTTTGTCTTGTCATTTGTTCCCTGGGAGGAGACCAGCCCACCCCTGGCTACAACTCAACATGTTTTTCTTTGACTGGGACTGGGGCTGTGTACAATGTGAATAGACACTACAGAAAGTGTCAGCCAGATGCAGACTATAGTTTTCACTTGGCAGAGCACAGAGGGTGAAAAATGCTTGCCTGATTTTTCCAGGTGAAAAGAGGCAAAGAGTTTTGCTGCTGCTTTTTATTGTGATCAAGATTTCACTCAGAGCTGGTGTGAAAAAAGCTGTTAATTTTCAAATAAACTGTTGCTGATTTCTGTGCACTTCTCTTTCTTGTGTCATTTTCTTCTTACTCAGGAGGCTGTGTAAAATATAGGCTGTTTTGCTTGAAAAACAAACCTGTCAGCAAACCACTAATGAGAGGCTGTGTTTCTTTGTTACAGATCATGTGTAAGCCATTAGTAGATACTCTGGTTGAGTTTATCACAGCAGCAGCCAGGCAACATCAGCAGGTAAGAATGAAAGTCAACAAACAAAGCTGTATAACAGTCAATCAGAGAAGTAACTTAAACATGGCAGTTCAGATGATTTTTAATATGTTTATAATATGCTTTTAGGGCTGCCCACTTTTGGAAGTGGCTTTCAGGGGGGCAGAGCTTTTGCAAATACTGCCTTGCTGCTTCAGGGGCGTGAAGTTGTGGAAGTACCACACAATACATCCACAATCATGGGGGTTCTTTGGTAGAATCTCCTTTAAAAACTGCCTGCAGCTCTCAGGGTTGAGGCCTGATTGTGGTAGGGGTTGACTCCAGTTCCTTATTCCTTGATTACTTTCTTCTTGGTAAGATGTTCCTTGGTATTAATGGAGTATGCCTTAGTCCCTGCCTCCTCATGCTACCTCAGGGTCAGGTTCTTGAGTCTGTTGTCCTTGCTAGCTGTCCTGCATTTTAAAGTGTGCTGCTGTATTCAGTTTAAAACCACCTGTACCACAGATCTGATTTTTGATGGTTCGTTGCCTGTGCCTGACTAACACAAAATTAGTGGAGCCTTATCAATAAAACATTGCAGGGTGAGTGCACAGCTCAGTGTTGCTGGAGCAGGGAATGAGGCCTGTCTGGATTTTCCCTGCACTGGGGGGGCCTTCCACACAGTTAATAACCAAAACCCCTCTAGGCCAGTAGCACTGTCTCAAACTTTCCCACCCCCCAGCTGTAGCCTGTGTCTGTCCCCTGCAGAAGTGCATCCTAGATTGATCTCCCTGTGTCATAAATAGCTGTTTTATTGTTTCTGCTCATTGGAGGGAATGTGAAGGGGTAGGTATGTGTTTACAGTAGGGCTGCTTTACATTGTCAGTGTAAATTGCAGTTCAGACTGTTTTACCCAACAGGAATGGCTTTGATTTATAGAAGACAAAAAAAAAAAAAAGAGTGAATTGAGCTATTAATAATTTCAGTGGATGGTAATAAGGATGTGTTACACAAACAATGAATTAATTGTAAGGCACGTACTTGATCCCATCCTCAAGAGACCAGAACAGCATCCCAAGCAGACAGCTCCATTATGTGGAGCTTCCATTATCTTTGCTTCTCCACAGGGAATAGCATTCTCCTTCTTCCAGGGCTTCCACCAAGCTGCTTGAGCTTTTGTTTGCAGATCCTGTTTGCCTGTGGGTGGGAGGAGTAGGGGAGAACATGTGGAGTGTGTGGGAGCTGGGTGCAGAACATGGATATACTGCTGCTCAAACAGAGGCACGTGGAGAGTGAGCTCTGGAAAGCCTGTGCAGCTTGGAGTTGCAGCTTTACATTTTTTACACAGTGCTTCCTTTTCAGGAATTCTGGCTCCCCAGCATCAAATGTCTAGTTTGTCAGGTCTTCAGTTAAATTTTTTCACTGATTCTCAATGCAATGTTTTGGTGGTAACCTAGTGGGTAGGGTAGAAGTCAGGCTAGGTGTGGCAAAGTGATGTGGGTAAAGTAGGGGGTTAACTTCTCCCTGGCAACCTCTGGGAATATGAGGTGGAAGGACTCAGCTTCCAAAAGGGCTGTACTAACTCAAAGGTCCTGAAAACACCAAAGCTCTCAATACTCTAAAATACAGACTATTTGGCCAGTCCTGATGACTGAGAGGCAGGTGGTGTGGTCTTCCACTTTTAGCCCTGAAATTGGCTTCTAATCATTGAACTAGCTTAGTCCCAGGGGCTGGAGGCTTAATTCCTGTTCTCACACTCCTCTTGTTAGTGGGTATGGCTGCTGCATCTGTATGGGCAGCTGATCCCACTGGGATTCTGATTTCTGGCTGTGCAGATAGCTTTAGCAGGGTGTCCCCAGGGCCACACCAGGTGGGAAGAGCCATGCTCTGCACAGGAAGGTGGAGGCTCAGCTCTGGGCAGGTGTTTTGTGTTGGCTGATAACAAACCCTGGGGCTCTGGGCCGGCAGGGCTGCTGGCCACTGTCCCAGCCAGCCAGGGGAGAAGGAGATGCACCTTCAGGTTGAGCTTTAAAGTAGTTGTGAACAAAATGAAAATGATTAGTGCAGAGGATGTGAGGGGCTGTTCCTGCCTCCTCATCCTCTATACCTGGAAGTTTGTGAGAGCAGAGTGGATGCAGGGGGTCTGTTCCACTGGTCCCTGTTTTTAGAGCCACTACGTAACATCTTGTGGCCACTGGCCTACATGCCCAGCTCTTACTTCAAGAAGCTCTGCTCTTGCAGGGGCCTCTAGTGGAAAGTTAAACTTGATCATTAAGTGTTTCCCCTGGACCAGCCTGGCTGAGGTGGTTTGCAGAACATTGTGTGCAGCAAGGCCTGGGGTCTGGTTAAGAAACAGCAAACCTGGACTGTGTGTGCATCGTTGTTCCTGTGCCTGCTGCAGGTCTGTCAAACTCAGTGTCTGAGCAGAGGTAGCAGAGAAGATCCTGTGGGAAGTGCAGGAGCCATTCAGATGCTGCTCAGCTTGGAGAGGAGCAGTCTGGCCTCTCCAGCCCCAGCCATTTGTCCTGGGTACCTCTCTGCCTGCCTGCTGCCCAGGTGTTCCTGCATTTACATCACAAAATGGGACATGAGGATGATTTGGCTGAAAACTTACCTTGTCCTTGCACACATAGTCTTTCTCCCCCTTTTGCCATGTTAAAGTTAACTTCAGTCAATTCACTTGCTCAGGACAGAGGGACAGTCTGTTCAGGGGCAGGAGTGTCTGGGTGAAAGCTGTGATTTATTTCATCAGAGGCAGTGCTCACTAACATGAAATTATAGCTTCTGTGAAGTCAGTACAAGAATATTGTAAAGGAGGGAACAATCTCTCATACAAATGTGGACTGTTGGCTGTAGCAGATGACCCAGGCAGCTGTGCCTTGCACTGCTGCAGCCTTTCTGTGCATCCTGTGCCCCTCAGTTGGTCACCTCTAAAACCTGGAGAGCAGCAAACCCTCAGTGGCAGTGCTGTGTCTTTACAAGCAGAGGTGTTTGTAGCTATTGGATGGGTGTTCCATGTCGTTCTGGGAGCTGCTTTTCTTTGGCCTGGGTGTTTGCTGTAGAGTGTTTTGGAGATATTCCAAGGTTGCATCTTGATGCAGAGTTTAGCAAAAGGAAAGGAAGCTTTAAAACTTTAACTAGTGTGACTGACATTGTCAGCCCCTTTCCTCTGACACTGTTCCTACATGCCTAAAGGAGCAGTGAGGTTGTTCAGCTCCATGTTGAAGTAATTTGTGAGATAAAAGAACACTTTAGGGGGGTGAGAGCTCTCAAGGCAGTTTTAAGTGTGGCTCACAGTGATTGGGTTGGTTTTCTTAGCAGTAAGCTCAACCTGTGTAACAAGTTTTAAACTGGAAAGGTGAATTTGCAGTGGTCTTCCTGGGACTGAAGCTTGTACCTGTGGCCAAGTTCTGCTCCTCTGATGTTACTACTGGGGCACAGATGCCTGCAGGAGACAGAAATGCAGCAGTTTCCCTGGAAAAGGAAAGAGATGCAGAGATGTGTTATTTGTGAGTGCGGAAACAAAGGCAAGGGATGTTTTAACCAGGGAAGAGGGGGTTGTCATCCCACCCTGAATTCATTTAGCACCTGTTTAAACCTCTACAGCAGAAAGATACAAGATGTGTGTGAGTGTGGATCTGCAAAACCACCTTGTTCCAGGCAGTTCATGCTTCTCAGCTGGACTTCTCAGCCCTTGTGAGACCACCCTGGGACTCTGCTCTGCTAGCTCAAATGCGTTGTGCCTGTGGCAGCTGGTGCTCTGAACGCTCAGTGATATTGGCTGGCCTGTTTTCAAACTCTGCCTTTCTTCAAGTGGGAAGTTTAAGTCCCAAACATGCCTGTGTGAAAGTTAAAATGCTTCAGGCTTTAAAAAAAATAGTGTTTGGTTGTCACTCGTTTATTGAACTGAGAAATCTGGTGGGGTTTGTGATGGTTTGGGTGGGTTTTTTTGTTTGTTTTGTTCTGTTTGTGGGCTTTGTAATTTATTTTTTTTTCTACATTAGCATTTGGGGCCCCTTTAACAAACTTTTGTTGATCCTTGCCATCCCATATGTATGTTAAACCAACATATAACTTAAGGCTGTACTTCTCAGAATATGGCCTGCCTCATCCCTGCCATGTGTCCCTGCAGTGTTCTCTGTTGTAGAAAGAAGTGACTAGGAACTATACAAAATCATTTGATTGCAAGCAGCAGCTGTGAAGCTTTTCAAGAGGACCTTTAGAGTGGGAGAAGTGCTGAAAGTTAAAGTAAAAAAAGGAAGAAAGAGGTAAAGAATTACTTTGTAGTGCAGTCTAATCTAAGTTGTTGAATGCAGTTCTGCAGACTGAGGTCACACTGTGACCTTGTCCTTACAGAAATGTCTTCAGTGGCAGGAGAATGGGGCCAGTGCCACATCACAGTGTTTTGGTACATGCAGGCAGGTCTGAGAGCTTTCCCTTACAGACAAGGTGCTACACCAGAGTGAAGTGCAGCTGCCATTCCTGGAGGGCAGTGACCAGGCACACACTGGTGCTCTGAGTGCTCAGGTACAAGTGGCAGCTGGGGAAAGAGACCCAGGGATGACTGGTATGGGAAAATGACAGTGGAGCTTGCAGTTGTCCTGGTGCTAGTGAATTCTAGTGAAGTGTGGCAAGTGTCTGGCACAGATGATCTCACTGGCAGTGCAACTAGCCAGCAGAATGTGTGCAGTGCTGACAGCATGGAGGAGGCTTGTGCTGTTTCATGGATGAGGGATGTTCCTGTCAGCCTGATGTCTTCCACAAGCACTAAACATATTCTCTCAAATTCTGTTTGGAGAAAAACGTGTCTGAGCTAGTCCTCACTTCCTCCTTTCTTAGGACAATTCATTCTTACTGCTGCAGTTGCTTTCCAGGAGACTTTGACCTTCAGATTTCCTTGTGCCTGTTTCAGTGGGTGTAGTGTTGCTCTTTCAATATGCACAAAAGTCTGGTTTTTTAGTTTGTGCTGATGGAGCATAAACCAGGGATCAAGATGTGTTTAATTTAATGGTTATTGCATGACTCAGCTACATACCAGAACCCTCCTGAGCCTTAGGTGAGGAATGTCTTCCTGGTTTATTTTTAGCTGTATTGGTCTGATGAGCAGAGCTACAGTAACATCTCATTCTGTAATTGTGCAGTCCTGGGTTGTTGCAGCACAAACCCCTCAGTGCTGCACGGGTAATTGTGGTGAGGTTCTCACTGCAGTATCCCCCCATTCCCATTCATGGGGACTGGATGAGTCCCTGAACTAATGTTCCTACCCTAAAAACTCTCTCTGGTGAACGTGAGGATCAGGGGAAGAGGGAGAGGTGTGGCTCCTTGCACTGCAGTGCCCAGGTGTGCTGCTGATGCAGACTCCTGCAGGCAAGGGCACCTGCCAGCTCCCAGCTGGAGCACAGCCTCTCTGGAAGCCTGGCCTGGAATTGCTGTGCTTTTCCCTCAGAGGTCCAGCTTGTTGGCCAGCAGTATTGAACCAGTTTGGAAATGAGCACTAATAAAAGAAAATTATGCTGCCAGGAGTAAGGTGCTGCCTGCATCTTGCTCATGGCAGACACTTACAACCTCTTCTAGTGTGAAACCTTTTCCATGGGTTTACAGAAATGGTGTCATATCCATCCCTTGTTTTTTTCCTTTGGGAAAGACACTGGGAATGCCTTTCACATCAACACAATTGCTAAGAGCCTCTGCAATTACTCTTGCACTGTGGTCACACATCCATTTGAATACATTCCTGCCTTCTTATTTACATTCAGAGCTATATTGATTGAGGATGTTGCAGTAGCTGGAAGCATAATGAGGCTGTATTTGTCCATCAAGTGAGTTTATTTTCTGTGATTTGGCTGGAACTCTGCAGAGCTGATGTAAGTGCAGAGCTGTCATGAAACTAATAAAAGTAATTTTACTTAGTGTGGAAATGAGAATGGGCACTGAGTCAGAGTTCAAAATGTCATCTTATGTCATACAGATTCATTAGTATTTCAGAATGTGTTTTTACAAAGCTGTCTGTGACAAGGAACCCTTTAAGATCTATCTGATAGGGAGTGTATTTTAGGTAAGTTGCTAATTAATCTTGGTGATTTGGCAGTCTCCCCAAAGGGATAAAACATATATAGACAGAATTTTACAGAACTGAAGCCAGTCTGTGCCAGAGCTGCCATCACCAGAAGAGTAAAATATGATCCCAGATTCCTGCCAAAGAGGTCTTGGCTGGTTGACAGTTGTCCTTCTGAACAGTTTATGTTCTATGTAAATATCTAAGTTAAAAATTAATTAAACTTTAATACAGCAAGAGCAGTACAAGTGCTGCAAAGCCTCAGAAGCCAGCACCCCTCTGTGTGAGTGTTTGGGAGTATTTCACCTCATGCTGGGGGAGATGAATGGATCCCCACATTAATGCACCATGCCCTGCCTGTGTGCTCACAGATAGCTGCCAGCAGGTAGTGGAGGAAGAGCTTGTTATGGAACATTTTGCATAAGCTGTTACTAAAAATGAAGCAAAATAAACCTCCCCAGATTAGAACCAGCACCAGTTCAGCTCTTTTCAGCTCTTTGCATGAGGAGTGAGTGCTGGGCAGGCAGCTGGTGAGAGCTGAGCAATGGGCCATGAGTGAAAGGCTCCCTTTCCTCAGAGCACCCTTGGCACAGGTCACACACCCTGTGTCCTGTGTCTGGTGTCACTGGTGGTCAGATTCTGGAGGTGAATTCTCCCCAGGCAGGTAGATCCAAGGGATGCAGTGCTGGACAGGCTGCTGCCTGTCTAATCCATCCTTTTCATCTTCCTTGGGTCAGTATGTGCCCTCTCCTCATTAAAAAGAAATAATTTGCAGCTGGAAAATCTGTGTCAAACTGACAAGCTTTGGCTCCAGTCAGTGTCCTGTTCCTGTTTTTATTTTGTGTAAGGGGATGGTCAAGGAGAGTCTGTGTTTTCCAAGGTGAAGCTGAACTATGGGTGGACTCTTGGGCATTTTTGATCTATTGCATCACTAGCCAGCAAAGCCCTGTGACATGAACTAGCTCTGTCCACTGCAAACTGTCCACTGAAGTTGGAGGGAAAGCAGTTGAATGCTTAAATGCTTTGCTGGGTCAGAGCCAGAGTGCTCTACATTTTTGTGTGGAGATTTTTAGTTCCCAGACATTTAGGATCGTTGTGCATGTGGATTATTGCATCCCAGCCTTGCATTTTTGAGAGTGTTTCTTGCAGTGGGATGCACAGAAAAACCATTTTCCTTTGATGAGCAGGAGAACATTGACAGCATCTATAAAAAATCTCTGATGTTCTTTGGAAGGTCATCTGATGCCACAGCAAAACGTGTCTCCCTGAGGAATTGCTTTCTAAGCTATGTTTCTCTCTTATTTGTGTGAGATGGTTGAAAATTTACAAAGGTGTGTTTACATTTTTCAGGTCCTCCTGACTGTATTTAAAGCTGAGTGCTCAAAATCCCGTGGCATGAGTTTTCACTTGTATTTGCATTGAGAACTTTGTGTGCTCATGGTATATTTCAGTCTAATGTAGATCCCCTGTCACTGAACCTGCAGGGTCTCTTGGGAGCATCATACATGTTGTGAGCTGTTTATGTTTGTTTGTTTTCCCTTCATACAGCTTTGTTTGGGTTTTTTTGTTTGTTATACTTCTTGGTGCCTTCTAATGGCCTCTGCCTTTTGCCAGAAGTGTCTACAGAAGTGTCAGACACTTGCCTGCATTGCCCACAAACAAATCCATAGTGACACCAGGCATTAATTGACTGGCACAGAGACACTGCCTTGTTATCTGTATTCCACCATTCCCAGTGTAGCACAAGCAGAACATGAAAAAGCTTCTGTTTGCCTCTTTTATTGTGATTCTGGAGATCTAGGCTGTATTTATTCTGCTAACTGCTGTTCAGCTGATTGTGTAGATCATCATGTAGCAAATCCTCAGTAAGGGAGAAAACATTCTAGTTTGTTGCTGGGGAGAAATAAGAAAATTTAAAGGTCACATAAACTCTAATTCTTGCTGTAGACACAGCTGCTGGTAAGAGCTGTCCAAGGAGGGAAGTGCTCCAGAGCAGTAACAGCCCTGCGTGTAGGATGGACTTGCTGACTTAGATCTAAACCATGTTGCAGTGATTTTCCAACTCTGAGTAATTTCCTAGCCTACTAAATGAAACTTGCCATCTGACACATGGGGAGTTGATAGTTTTTAAAAAGAGATTGAACCACCCAAGTGTGTTGTGCTCAGCCTCTCAAACACAGCCCCTCCAACTGTTTGAGGAGTAGGTGTTTGTGTGGAGCAAATGGGAGAAGTTTGCTCAGAGACAAGGTCATTGCCACGTATTTAATAATGGCATAACAAACACAGGAGGGGAAGAAGTGGCTGTGGTGTGAGAAAATGAGCTACTCTCAGTCATATGGACTCAAGATGTATTAATGTTGCAAAATATAAAAAAAATCAGGATAGAATGCTGTTGAAGTTCTGGGGAATGATTTATGTTCTCTTTACAGTGAGATCTTGGTGTGGGAGTACTAGGAGGTGTGTTGGAAGGGTGTTTTGTTGGCAAGTGAAAAAAGAGTAGGGCTTCTGCAGCATAAAATGAAATGCCAGTCTGGGCTCTGCTCCCTGACAAGGATGTCCCCAAGTGTTTGTGCACCAAGTGGCAGGTCCATTTTTGTTGTGTGGGAGTAGTGGGGTTGGGCTGCTTCTCTTTCTGCTCTCCCTTGGCTCTTATTAAAATGCCACTCTGCAGAAGCTGAAGCACAAGAAAGGAGTTGAGGTGTCTCTGCAGGGTTTCTCAGCACCTCCACACAGAGCAGGGTTTCCAGCCCTGTCCCTCTTCCCAAGGGGACTGTGCCCTCTGTCTTGTCATCCTGCCTCTCTCAGTGGATTCTGCAAAATGAAAAGAGTTCTGCTGGTGAGCATCCAAAAAAATGAATAAATGAATCTTCAAAGTTCAACCCAGTACAATTTCCAAATTCTTTTTTTTTTTTTTTTTTTGTTAGCAATGCTTTTCATTTCAACATTCCAAACTAACAATTTTACTGACGTGCAAGTACCTTTTGTTTATATTGTGTGAAGGCTAAACTTCTGTGGTTGATGTTTGAGTGAATTGGAATTCTAATTTCTCATTATCTGCTGATAAATGTTCTCAAAAGATGAAAACCTTTGTTCTTGCATCATCAAGGCTGGTCTGGTGTATCAGGGGCAGCAGCTAAAAGCACACAGTGCCTGGCAACATGGTTTTTTTTAAAATGTGTGCTGCTCTTAAATCTCCTAAATTATTAAATTAGACTTCAGCAAAGTCTCCTTAAATAGGCTGCATTATGCTGTAGCTGCCTTCTGAATTGCCTCAAGAAAATCCTATTGCAAGTGTCTTCTGAATTGAGGGTTTTGCTGTGCAGAGAAGACAACTGGATTGGAAAGTGTTGGGAGGAGCAGTGAGGGTGAAGCAACTGGAGCAAAATAAACCAGTCTCAGTCTTACCAACGTGTGTGAGTAACTTGAGGTGTCAGTGGAGCCTCTTGGTGTTCAATACTACAATATATAAGTAATAAATAAATAGAAATTGACAAAATTAAAGCTTTGGGGATGGGTTGGTTTGGGGTTTTTTTCAATAGGAAAGCCAGAATTGAGAGAAAGGAGAGTGATGATTTCCTGAGAGGTTTCTTGGTCATGTTTCTCTGAGCCTCAGATATTGGAACGTTCTGCAAGAGTCTTTGCTTTGATTTCTTAACAAAAGAACATTCCTCGTTCTGATGTTTTGAGTGAGAAAAGTAGAAATGCTCCAAAATAAACAGGATGGTATTAAGAAACCAAATTGTTTTACTTTTTTTTTTTTTAATTATGACTGTATCCTTAACTGGGGAGAGAAGGAGAAAATGGGCATATTTTCTGATTATTATTTTTAATGTGGGAAGGGGAGGTTTGGTTGCATTGCACAGAGTCCATTCCTGTTCTTTTCTCCTCTGGTCTCATGTGTTCCGTGGTACCAGTACCCCCCTCCTGTAAATGTGCATTACAGGAAGAGCAAAAAAACATCAGGAAGAGCAAAAAAACATCAGAGCTCATGGATGCCAGTTTGTGCTCTGCTGCTGATTTATCTTGTGTCCTCATGGCTCACTTAATTATGGCATCTTTTCATTGTTCAAGAATTTAGGGTAATAATATATTAACTTTTTTTTTGGAGCAAAATGTTAAGACTGATTGGCCTTCCTGATATGGTAAGAGGTTACCCCAGGGATAAATAAATCTCTGTGTTGACCAAAGCAGCAGTTCAATATCTGCATTGCTGTGTCCCAAGGGTCTGCCTGTTGGCCTCTGTGAAAGAAGAGCACAAGGTTTTCCCCAGCCCTGAATGCTCACAAAGGGTAATTTTAGATGATTGCCTTTAAAGCATTTACAGCATGGTGTGGGTAAAGCTGATAGACCAAGAAACACTTATAGTGTATCATAATTAGTTAGCTTCTGATTGTGATGGCATGAATTATAACATCTGTGTTGTCTCACCCTTCACATGAGACTGAAAATAGAATAAAAATTTTTAAAACACCTCTCAGTTGCCCCATCTCTGGGTCAGAAAAGGGCTTAGTCCAGCACTCTCCATTTTGTTGTTTGCCAGTGAAATACTCAGAGTTGGTATCTAATGCCATCAGCCAGGCCTGGCCAGGGGTCCTGTGTATTATTTTGTATGTTTGTTGTTTTGACTGCACAAATGTCCTGCAGACCCTTCATCTGAGGCAGAAAACCTGCCCAGTGTTTATCATGCAGGTATCCTCTGAAAAACTGCACTGTCAGATCTCTCTGTGGGTATGGACTCCTCTCTACTCCCTTTAAGATACAGCACCTTCTTATTTGTATCATCACATCTTGTTAGACCATAGAAGGAAGCTTTAATTTGTCTCCTAATTATATTTTTGCCTCTCCTAGCTGCCACAGAGCAGTGCTGAAGGAAGCAGCTGTACCTGTGCACTCTTGTATTGGGCACAGATGTCCTGCTGCAATGAGCAGACTCCCAAATGGCCTCTCTGGTTTGTCAAGTGCAAGTTGAGGCTTTTCCTCTGGCAAGAACATCCTCCAGAGCACTGTTTGTAGGAGAACCAAGCATGGAAAAAGTCCATTCCTTGGCAGCAGTGAAGAGAATGTGATTTGCAGAGTCTCTGGTTGAACAAAGTAATGATGGTTTAGGGCATGAAGAAACCTGTGTGGGTGAATGCTGTGTCTATGGTCTGCAGGCTGTATATATAATCTGCCAGGACTGCTACTCCTGGGATTTCTGCTGTCTCAAGTACATTTAAAACCCATCTGTTGTGACTGTGTCAGTGAAATCAATGAGTGTCTTTACCTGTAGGGTCTGGACTGACACAGCTCATGCAGGTGCAGCTGCATTAAATGAAGGTTGTTTGTGTGGGATGGAGCTCAGTCCACATTTTCAGCCAGACTGAGCAGCAGTGCTTAGAGTTCTTGTCATGCTGTAGCCATTTTCAGGTTGTGGAGGAGGATGTGCCACTGTAACTTATGGGATAAACTTTCTGTTGTCTGGCAAGTGCTCAGTCACAGCAGAATGAGGTGAGCAGCTCATCTGATCAATCAGCTGCTGCTCTTCAGGGCCCTGGGAATGCCAGTGGGATCACAACAGTTTGCTCAGCTTCTCCCTGCTGCTGCCCAGAGCTGGACACCTGAGCCACAGGTGAAGAGGTTTCTGAAGGATAATAAAAATAGAGAGGAGAGGGGAGTTAGCAGGAGGGGTAGGAAAGTGGAGATTCCTTTGCAGCCAGTTTAGTCTCTGCTTCCAGGAAGCTTTGTTCTCTTTCAGAGGAAAGGTAGCCAAGCCTGAAACCCAAAAATAGAGTATCCAAAGTAGGGACCAAGGTCTGATCTAGCTCTTGCTTCATGGCTTTGGATGCTCTGTTTTCTTTTTAAAAAAGATGTGAGAGTAATAGGAAGAGGCTTTTGCTGTGGTGCTCTCCTGCTCTGTGGTGATAAATGACAGGTTGTTCTCCTGTAACCAATACCACTGGAAGGTGGAGCTTTTGGAATTTGGAGTGGGTTGGTTGGTTTATTTTAAACATGTAATAAATTACAGATAGCTGAGGGATTTATTTCATACTTTAATTATTTATTGAAATTCAAAGAAAAGTCATTTAGAATTTTCCATAATCTTGGCCTCTGTTCTTTTACCCAGCTTTCCTGGTAGCATTTGTCACAAATGCAGCATGTGATTCATGAGATTGCAGTCTCAGAGGGCTTGGGAGGAGAGAATTTCTAGAAGTGCAATTATTTTCTGCCATATCCCTGTTGCTGTGGAATAGTCTTAATGCTGAGGATTACACACTGGGAGCTGCTGTTTTATGCTGTGTGCTGGCACTGGATCAGATGTGCTGGCAGGGCAGGCTCTGTGCCACAAGGGAGAGACATCAGTGCTCTGGAACACCAGTGTGATACCAGCTGGATATTTCTGTCTCCTGGACTTCCAAGAGCAGTGGAATGTTGATACTACTAAAAATCCCGATGCTTCTTCACTTCTAAAAATGTATTTGAGTTGCACAAACCCATAATTTTCCTGGTAAAATGTTTTATTTTTATATGTATTTAACATAAAGGGAATGAGATGCTCTTGCCACACTGGTGACAACTTTCATGTGGATGAACTTTGTTCATGCTGCAAAAAGATGAGGAAAATCCCTCTTCATGTCTTTGGTTAGCATTTAAACTCCCCACTCCTTACAAAGTGTAAGGAGATGTGATAAACTCTAATACTGTCCTGGGTCAGATTTAATGAGAGTTTCTGTCCTGCCATGTGCTTGAGGCAAGCCAGGTGAACTTGCAGCCTCTTTCCTGAAAGCTGGAATTGGCTCTCAGGGAATTTGGAAGGGTTACTCAGCTGTAGCCTGCAAACTGCTTTGGGATCACCCAGCAGAGCAGCTGTGTGAAAACTCAGAGCTGGGGTTTGGAGTGTCACAGTGCAGGCACATCCTAAGGCTCCTGTTCCTCTGATGGTGGCAGTGGTGGCTGCTGATTTCTGTGTCTTTTCTCTCAGGAGTGTGCCTGGGTGGCAGATTTTTTTCACTTGTTTGCAAATCCACTTCCAGCCAGTATCCTAAACCACCTGGGACTGAAAAGTGTGTATTTTTGCATCAGAAACAAATGTCCTTATATTAGCAGAGAGCTTTTCTTTGCAAAAACAACTCTGAATTTAGGTCATGCCTTCATCTCTTCAGGATTGCAAACAGAACCTCTACAGCATTGCAAAGGCTTATTTGTTTTGTTCTTTTTCTCTTTCACAACTGCAGTGATTGAAAACATCTTGATCTGTTCCCTTCCATCCAGCTCACCTGGCTGGTGACTGGGGAGAGCAACTTGTGACCTACTTGTGCTGGGTACCTGCCTTCAGCAGGAGAACAGGGGCTTTGGTAGGGGTTTAATCCAGATTTACCATATTTAATGCTTTGGCCAGATGTGTTGTACTTCCCTGTGCAGGACAAAGTCGGGCTGTATACAATCTCCACTCACACTCCTTTTAATTGTCTGGCTGAGGTGGGTGAGCACACCTGGGAATTACCAGCACATCTTGGTTACTGCAGAGAGCACGTTGCCTGTTTCAGAAAGGAATCACAGCCCTTTGCACAGAGTATTTTGTGTAATTGTTGTAGATAAGAGAGAAATGAACAAAGGCACAGAAAACCTTAGGGTCAGCAGTGCCCTTAGTTGTTGTTTGTTCTCTGCTCCCACATGGACTGATAATGAGCCTTTCTACCTTATTTAGTTGTATGATAATATGTGGGAGTCTGTAAGTGCCTGCTTCAATAGACTTCCCTTGTATTTATTTTTTTTTTTACTATTTTTACTATTTTATAGTCTTTTTAAAAACTGACATTAAGAAGAAAGTGTTTTGATTAGGCAGCTGGGTGGCTTCTAGTGCACAGGATGCACTGCAGCATCCAGTCCCTTTAGAAAAAGCTCTAATCTGGCTGTCTTCTGCTTGTAACTATTCTCACACATTCTCATTTCAGAAACTGTGCATATGGGGGGATGACAGTCCTCTTTCCTGAACTGGACTGCAGTTTGGTAGCTGGGACTCCTGAGTCTTCTGCTATTTTTGTCCATTTGTGGAGTGTTGATCATGCTTGGCTCTCTCATAGAACACTCTGTCAGGAACACAGCAGGCTGGATTTGGCACTGAGAAAATGCAGAGAATCTTCTCTGACATTCCTGGGGACAGTATTGTTCTGCCAGCCTCCAAAATTGCCAAATGCTTGTAAGACATTCTAAAATACCAGTGTTGCTGGGGAGGGCAGGAGGGACAGAGACAACTCAAGTGGCTGAGCTCCAGCTCTGGATTTTGTGGAAGTGCTTTCCAAACTTGAGATTGCTGTGATTTGATGGTAAAACATGCAGCTGGTCATGTGTAAAAGAGACATCCTGAATATATTATGGGTAAATAATGAGCTGTGAGAAATTACAAGGGTTGAAAGTATTGATGCAAAAGATTTGAACTAGCTGGGGTGGCTTGGCTCCTCCTTAGGTGCTCTGTGTGTGGTTTTGTATTTCAAAAGTCTCAATGAAACCTCTGCATCACAGAACTCAACATAGGTAAATGTTGTGACTGTTCTTCTATCTGGAAAGATCTTTCTGTATTTTAGTATTGCTGTCACTGTTTGGTGGTGCTCCAGTGATGTGTTCCCAGAACTGGCTGGGGATGGGAAGATCCTCATTCCATGGCTTCAAAAATCCCCTGAGCATTCTCATTTTCTTTTTTAGGTTATTTTCTTTAAAAACATCGAGTGTTTGCATTACCAAAAAGTGGGATGTGTTGAGATGGGCAAGAAAGTGCCTTGTGGTATGTCTGAGTCGCCCTCTAAAGCAGGTGTGGGGTGATGAATGCTCACTCCCAAGTGCATGGATATCACACCTCTAACATGTTGGCTTTCAGCTGCATTTCCATGTATTTGAGAAGATAAAAGAAGGAAAATGAAATGCAGCAGCAGAGCTGCTTCTCTGCCACCTCAAGGAGATGGCTCCTGAAGATCTGACTGACTTTGGGTCTCTCCTTACTTTTGAAAAGCACTCATACTCTTAGCCCTCCTTATATTAGGTGATAAAGCAAAGCTTTTTTTGGCCTGGTGAAGCTCCTGAAGCTCATGAAAGTGTTTGCTCTTTGAGTGTTCCAAATCCTTTTGCAAATCCTGCTGGGGACTATTCTGAAGGGAGCTATCCCATGCCCTTCCAGCCATGGTTTGGTGTTTCTCAGCCCTGACAGATGAATTGTGGCTGAAAAGCCATTCCTGAGGACTGCTGCTTTCAAGGGGCTGTGGCAGCTTTGTGCTCCTGGTTGCTGGATTGTTTTCTCTGGGTACATTTCCCTGTTAAGCAGTCTTCTGATGACATTCAGGATCTTTCTTCATGTGCCTATGGATGCTCTGACTGATGTGTGCTGGTTGCACCACCTTCCAAAGAAAACTTGGTGCCCCTCCTGGTTGGGTTTGAATTTGCTGAGGTGGGATGGCACCAGCAGGAGGATTGAGAAGTTGTTGTTGTTTCTTGTTGGGTTTATCCTTGGAGCAGGATTGAAGAACTTGATTTTAGTTTTGATTCTGCCCCTGATGTTTTTGGCTGAGTCCACTGATGTTAGTCCCTCTCCCTGTGGTTTCACTTTTGCTGTTGAACTGTTCAGTTTGCTGTGGAAGAACAGGCTGTATGTTAATAACAGCTCTAGGAACAGAGAAATCATTGACTCTGGGATGAATATGATAACCTTAAACTACAGCATAGCATGGTGCTGATGACCCTGTAGGTATTAGTGTCATATTTACTCTCTGATTGAGATGTTCTTAAGCCAAATTTTATTTCAACAAGTAAATATTTTATTTTTGGTTTCAAATGAGAAAAGTTGTTTGTGCTTTGTACTAAATTATCATTGGTTTAAAAAACAATCAGGAAAAATAATAATGTTGAGTAGAGCAGTAGCAGTGTTTAATTACGTGAAACTCAAAACATATTTTCACTTTACTGAAATCCAGTACACAGGCTGGAGGTGTGAAAGCCCTGAGTGTGACAGAATTACTAAAGAGTGCTAGCCCCAGCCAGGATCCTCAGATGCTGGGTGCTCTGACTTCCTCGTTTATGTCACACAGAAGGGAATGCTCAGTGGTTTGGGTTGCTTTTTCCCCTGCTTTCTTTTAAAAAATCCTTTTCAGGCTTAGTGCTTCCTGAGGAGTGGGTCCCATCAGCCCTGGATGAGTCTCAGCTCTCCAGAGCTCCCATTCCACTGGACAGCTTTGATTTCCTCCCAGCTCTTTTCCTCATTAGCTTGCAGTGCTGCTGCCCACTGCTGACTGGAGCAGTTCCCCAGCTGCCCCTCGGCACTGGTGCCTCTGGAGTTAACCTGAGATATCCCAGGACACCTTCACACAACCCTGCTCTCTGCTTTACACCCACTTGCAGTGTAAATGTGTTTGTAATTGTCAGAGAAGAGCTGGTGCCTGGGGGTTTGTGACCCTGCCTGGGCCTTTCAGAATGAATTACAGTCTTTCATCTACTCCAAGGGTCACATTTTCTTTTTAATTGCACTGAAGTGACTTTCCACTACATTTGGTAGACACATGCCATAATTTGTTCTGTAAGACACAGCCTCCCCATAATTACAAGGACTGTGTAAGCCTGCCTGCCTGGAAGATGGTGTTGGGGTGTTCTCTGTCGTTGAACAGCATAAATCTTCTGACATGGCCTCATTGGTTCTCTGCTGCATTTTCACCTGCAGTGAAGAGCAGAATTTCTGTGTGTAATGAATGCTCTTTCTATTTGGATAGTTCTCTTCACTGGCCATACTGGTGCAAACTGGAGGTGAGCTTACAAGGATGTGTGACACTATCTGCTGTGAAACAGATACAAGTGCTGATATTCTCCAGGGAGCAACCTGTGTTCCAGTATCCATCTGTCCCAGAGCCTGGAATGTGTTGTGTGGGATACACAGACCTCCTTGAGCTTGTGACAGGTTCTGTTTGCCTGCAACTCTGGCTGGTCACACTGCTCCCAGGAATTCCAGGGCTTTCTTCTCTCTGCTCACTCTGAATTATTCAGTGAATAGCTCCCTAGAAATGACCCAATAGAAGTTTTAATGCTCCTCCTCCATGTTTGTCAGGTTGCTTCTGTTTGACCCCAGGGATCTCTGGAGGCCAGGTTGGGTCTCACCAGGTTGCTTTTATCCTTCAGGTCTCTGATTTTTAATCTCAATGATGTCTTTTGTAAGGAGCTTTACAAACTTTGTTCATTTGTTTTCTGTGATATGTGGTTAAAGAACAGCAGCTGTTGCTTTCTTTGGATGAGATTAGCTCTTGTAAATCCTTCTGATTTTTGATATTTGTGACTGCGTTCAATTTTGGTCTTTGTGATGGCAGCTAGAGGCAACATTTTTTTCATTGTATGAGTAGAATTTGCTCACTAACTCAGTGCTGCTACAAAAATTTCCCTGTTAAATCCTCAAAGCTATTTTTACTAATCCTCATTACTGTATTTTGTGCGTTTCTCTATTTTGCCTTTGACTAATGCTGCATTTTTCTCTTGTACCTAAGAAAGCCTTAAAATATTCTGGAATAGAAAAGGATATGTAAGAAGATTGCAGATTGCTGTTGGTTTTCTAGTGGCCATTCTTTTCATTGCTGTGTTAATGTAGAAGCTTAATGAGCAAGTTTGACTCCAGGGCAAGGCCCAGTGCTGCTCTGAACAGCAGTTCCCATCTAGTGTTCCTTTGAAATGAAGCATTTGCTGTCCTGCCAGCTTTTATTTTTTATTATTTGTGCCTATTGCATTGGTCAGGGTACAGTTAAGGGTGCAGTCACTCAAAGGTGCTGCCTGAAAACATGGGGAGACTGGCAGTGATGCCCTTGGAGCAGCTGCTGAAGTGTGTTTTGGGTATTTGTGCCTGAATCTAGAACTGCAATGATCCCTCCACTCCCCTTTGACCTTTTCTGTATGTGCATTCAACCACCACCCTGTCTCCTGAGGGGTGACTCTGTCATGAGCTAGAGAATGTTTCAAACAGAGCCTTTTGCTGAAGGAGGGCAGGTTTAGCTTGGATATTAGCAAGAAATTCCTCTCTGTGAGGGTGGTGGGGCCCTGGCACAGGTTGCCCAGGGAAGCTGTGGCTGCCCCATCCCTGCAAGTGTCCAAGGCAAGTTTGGATGGGGCTTGGAGCAACCTGGGATTGTGGAAGGTGTCCCTGTCCCTGTTCTGGTCCCTGGCAGGGGAGCAGAGATGATCTTTATGGTCCCTTCCAGCCCAACAAGTGTGAGACTCTTGTTTGGTGAGGATATGCAGCCTCAGTAAGCAGGCCTCCCCTGGCTGGTGTGTGGAGCTGTTTCCTTAGCAGGGTATTGGCATTGCCAACACCTTCCCTGGAGAGTTTCATATTCTTCTCTCCCCTTTCTCTTTCAGGCCATGGCCTGTTTGCTTCTCCACAGAGTTCTGCTCCTTCATGAACTGAAGCTCTTCGTTACAGAGGAGGAGTGGGAGGAGCTGATCACCAGGAGCATCAGCCAAGTGACACAGGTAACAAAGCCCAGGACACCTCGTGGGTGCTGCTCTCATTTGTCTGGTGCTTGGTCTCAGAGCTGCAATCTGGGACTGGGCTCAGCTTAAGTGCTCTTACAGACCTTGTGCCTGATGGCAGCACTCTGAGCAGTGCCCACCAGGTTCCAGAGCTCTTGGAACACCACTGTGATGTTCCTGGTGCAGCTCAGTGAGGCTGTGTGTACATCCAAGAGACAGAGCTTAAACTTTAGGGAATACACTCATACAGATCAATTTAAGGTGTTAAAAAATGGAAAATAAAAAACAATGGAGTGGTACTGTGAACATTAATTTCAGGACATGTCATGCAAATTCTGCATTGGAATGAACTTCAGGGTCCAGGTACACTGGACTTGTGACTCCTGATGCATTGCAGACATTATGGACCAGGCTGCCTTGTTAATATTGCTCATCAGGGAAACCTTAAAATACACTGGAAAGTCATTTGTGCAGAAGAAACAGTGTCAGAGATTGCAGGGCTCCTGAGTCAGTGGCAAGTGCAAATTGTACCTGAGGACAGTGTTTGGGTGCAGCTGTTATGTGGGAGATGGTCTGTGGGACAGGAGGTTGAAGAAACAAACAAATGCCATTCACTTTCATTCTTGTGGAGTGATGTGGGGGGAACCAAGCAGCCAAATTAATGTTGTGATGTGGTGACTGAACTTGATGACATGGGAGATTCCAGTCCTGGAGTTTCTGTGTAACTGTAATAATGACCTCTTTCTAAGGGTGGCTTTCATTACTTACTTATTCAGAAGCTGGCTACATGGTAATTTAGGCTGTTCTATAATTTGCTCTATTGAAACAGAACAATTAGATCTGTTTGTTTCTGTCAAGGAAGGACAAAATCTAAGCAAGTTTAAAACAGGGAATTTAAAGATGTTGTTTATAATCTGGATCCTCAGTTTCATTACACACTTTTTATGTAAAGATTACATCAGGAATCCAATGGGTGGAGTTAGCTATGATTTTTTCTCAGCTACATAAAACATGCCACTCCTCCCAACCTGGTCATTTCCATGTTTCTCTCTAGCAGCTGAATGCATGCAGAACTCAGTGATTCACTGGGAAACCACAAACATTTACAATGCCTTTATGTTGTTCTTGTCAGGGAGAGTTTAGCAACTTGCAACCCCTCCAAGATTATGATGAGCTTTGCTATTAAAGTTTCCTCAGTGCCTCTCATTTCTGTGGTCATGTGTGTTTCAAGAAAAATTCCTGAGAGATACTGTCAGTTTGTTTGGGCTGTCCAAGGTTTACCCTGTGGGCAGGAGGCCTCCCATACTGCTAAGTGGCAGTGGCATATAGCTGCTGGTTCTCTTTTTGGCCTGAAAAAGTCCTGAGAGAACATTTTTACAGACTGCTGGTGGTGTTCATACATGTGGGGGTTTTGTCTCCCTTCCTCCTGCTTCCCCCATGTACTTAGCCCAGCTGCTGGGGCTCTGTGGGGCTGGGCCAGCTGCACATTCAATATTGCTGTAGTGAGAAGGGTCAAGGACTTCATATTCCACATAAAAATCGTCTTGATCCATAACCAAAGGCTGGCACTTGTGCTGAAGGACTTTCTAAAGCTGCAAAAGAAATGCTGTGTCTTTTTGGTGGTGCAGAAATGCTCACTTCTCTGGTTAAGAGCTGGAAAAGCATGAAGTGGCTCTGGTGTAGTAAAACAATACTCACACTGTCACCTGTCACTGATCTCTTAAAAAACATCTCTTGTAGTAGAAGTCAGAGGCTGGGAACTGAGGAAATTTAGAATCTGTAGAAAGTATGTATTTGTCAAAGAGACTATTCCAGCACTGAAGTAACTTGCTGAAGGGTTCATCAGCCCTGTTTCCAGGTGGAAGCTGTGTGCTTGGCTCACAGAGAAGCTGCAGGTGGGCTAGGAGTTCCAGGCCCAGTGTTGAAGTTCTGGGTGAGTTTGGGAAGGGCTTGGACTGAGCAACAGCTCTTTCTGTCCTCACACACACTCCTGCTCAGCTGGAGGACTGCAAGGATGTTTGCAGAGCTCTGGGCTCTCCTGCAGCTCACTCTCATCCCTTTCCTTCTGAGACTGGTTTCCATGGGCCATTCTAGGTCAGCTGTGGTTTTAGAGGTGAGTTTGTGAGTGAGTAGGTGCTGGCAGAGATGGGTGCTTACCTGTGAGAACCTGGACTGGAAGCTGTGGGATGCTGTGGAAAATGTCTGTATTTGTCATTGGCCATTCCTGCCACTGTCCCTCACAAACAGCTGTTTTAAGAGGAAAAAAATTATAATAGTGAATTTTGTACCTTTCTTTGACCCAGGGAGAGGTTTGCAGCTCTTTAACTGATGTGCTCTTGTAATTCAGGTGGTGTGCTGCTCACAAGGACACTGTCACCTGAAGGCTGTGCCACACCCTGTGTCCTGCTCACATTTGCAGCTAGGAGGCTGTAGCTGCCCAGGTGCAGGACTGCCCTGGCAGGCTTGAGGCTGTCACAGAGGACAAGATATTATCTCCTGGAGTCTGCCTGCTTATCCTGTCTTGCCTCAGGGATTGCACTGCATGCCTGCTGAGATCCCTTGGTGAGGAGCATCCTCAGCAGGGAAATCTGGGGTGGGTTAGGCAGGGATGTGAGCTGGAACTGGGGGAGAGGCAATGTGAGACAAGTGCAGTCTTGGATATCACTGAATTATGCAGGCAAAGCTAAGAGGCAGATGAGGGAGATTCAACAGCCAGGAACATTAAGTGAAGAGACAGATTCCTGAAATAGCAGCTCTAGCTGCTGCAAGGCAGTGGCTCTCGTGCTTACATAAGCTAACTTGACCTTATTTGTTCCCAAATTGTTTAAGCATGCTTATAAAACATACATCACAGCCATGAGGGATCCATGTTTGCCTCTCCTCAGTCAGTGAGGCAGGTCTGGATGTCCCTCCAGGTACTTTGGAGTTGAATTCTTTGTGTGAGAGCCCTGCTTGTGTTGGTGCTCTTGGCTGGTGCTGCTGGGTCACCTGGACAGAAAGTGTTGTCCACAGCCCTGCACTGCAAAGATGAGGAAGCAGAAAAACTCCTCTGGCACACTTTTGGCCTCCCAAATCCTATCTGGTTACTTTACACAAAGCAGAATCTTGCTAGAGTTGTTCAAGTCTGTTAAAACTGGAGCTCTGCATGGCTCAGTTGTGTTCATGGTATAAAGAAACAGAGTTCATGTTGTAAGTGACAGAGCTCACCTGGGATGCTGGAAGGTTTGACAGAAGCATCTTCCTCTTGGAGAGCTTTGTTCTTTATCAGTTGGTCTCCAAGTGCTTTACAAAGGAAGTTCAAAGCAGTGAGTTGTTGATGTAATGGAGAAAGTATTTTGCAGAAACCCGAGACATAATGGATTTGGTTTGGTGGAGCTGCTCATCCTGTTTTACAGGTGACACTCCTTGGCTGGCAGCTGAGCCAAGAATCCAACTGGGCTCTCCTGAGACATGTCAGAGACCCTTTTAGTGCATGGACAACCTGACCATCTCAGCTTCAGGACATCCCTGTGTGTTGGGCAGCCCTCTCTGTGCCAGCTCACCTGTGCTGGCTGAGGCTGCCCTCAGTAACAGATGGAATGGTTGGAGAGCCTGAGATGCAGCTCCCCAGCCCATACTGGAGGCTCTCACCCAGTTCTGGTGAGGCATCCCTGGGTTTGCTGCTAGGCCCCACACACTCTTTTTTACTCTATCCAGCATCTCTCCATTTGATCTTTCAGCTCTCCCAGTTGTCACTGGAGGCACGTTTTGCTGTTTGTTTCCCTTGTTAGATATATTTATGTTTTCTTTCTGTTTGTTACAAAATTGCTGTCTTGGCTTTGGAGTGGCCTGTACCAATTTTTCAGTAACTCACTGACAGATTCAGGCCAGGGAGTTCCAGCTTCTGAATACATAATTTCATTATCTTTTTTTGTCATCCCTTTCCTATGGACCAGCTTGCCCTCCTGAACTAAGGTGTTCTGTGTAACTCCCAGCTTATGCTGAAACTCCCAGTTATGATGTGAAAGTCAAAAGGAGTGGGAATAATCCAGAAAATACATGTTTTGATGGCTGAGAGCTTCAAAACAGAACAGCCCTCAGAAAACTGTTGTTAAAACTGCTTTCTCTGGCTTGAACAGAGTGATTTCCTGAGGGTTTCCTTTGTCTTTCTTCTGCAATAAGTACATTATAAGAAGAGAAAAACTGCTGCTGATTTTCCCTGTGCTTGTTTTGTCAGACTCATAAGGACTGGGCAGAGCAGACAGGGTTCCAGACCCAGATGGGATCAAGGCACCTGCACTGTGAAAGCACTGACAGAATCCAGTACCTGGGTTCAGGGCAAGACCAAAGCACTCCCAGTCACCAGTTCTGGACAATTCAGATAATTCATAATAATTATTCCAATGAGATGCATTTGATGGCTTGGACTGGGCAGGCATGGATGAGGACAGATGGGGAATGCCATGGCCTGGGAAGGGATGGCATTGATAACCCCAGAGCTCTTTACCATAGCATGTGGAAATTCCTGTGTGCTCCCTGAAGAGCATTGTTGTACAGCATTCCAGGGTTTTGTTAATATGGTGTTGTTCAGCAAGGGATTTAAAATAACTGTCTGGGGCTACTGAGAATGTGTAGGGGAGAGAGGGACACAATATCTGCCCTTCCAGTGTAGACATGCCCTTAATTTCTGAAGGGCATCACATTTGATTATCAGTGTCTTAATTTGTAGTGAGATAAATTATTAAAGTGGCTTCATCAAATCTCTGAAAAAGCCATCCTTCATTTTTTTTCCTTGAAGATTGCCTGAACCTTTATCTGTCCATCTTTATAAATTCTTAATTCATTGCCCTTTCTCAGCCTCTTAGCTTGTAAAATGAGGCCAGTGCTGATTTAACTGATAGCTTTCAGAATACTGGATGTCTCTGTGGAGAATTCCTTTCCCTCTGTTTCCTCAGCTGTCCTGTGTGCTGCATTTTCATATGGCCTTTGGAAAAAAAAAATCAAGATCATTAAACTTGGAAAAGTATTGACATCTTCTGTGAGGGTGACTTCTGGATTTTTTGTCTCTTCCCTCTAAAAACTGCCAAAATAAACATCACCAAAAATGTCTTTATTTACACCCTTCAGCATCTGGGTCTGCTTAGTCCCCTGCCTTCTCTTCAAGCAGAGACTTGGTGGTTTCCCCCCTTTGGGAGCATTTCTTCATGACTTGTTTGTGTTAGAGATGCAAGGAGCTCAGTTTTGAACATTTATACTTTCAGTCTTCAGAAACTTAGTGAGAGAAAAGGGATGGAGGAGGGGCTGTCAGTGCTTCTCTTCTGCCTTTGTGTGCCTGTTACCCAGTGTCCATGGGCTTGGAAATGGATGTGGCTGTGGACAGATGGAAACTGGAGTGAAGAGACAGCCTGCTCTCCCTCCTCTCTTCTTTGTCTTCCATGGTTTAGCCCTGAGTTCTGGTTTGGGATCTGTTGTACAGTGATTCTTATCATGGGAGGAAGTGTTTGGGGCTGGCTTGTCTGGGTTTGGGAAGCTCAGAGTGGATTCCTGGCTCTGTCATGGTTTGTGTGGCAGCATCTCTGTGAACGGGGGGATGATGCTGGATTGCCTCTCTGCTCTCAGGAGAAGCACAAGCAGAGTAACAGGTGAGGGGATACTGAGCATCCAGCATTCTGCAGGGGACAGCAACAGCAGCTGGAGCACACAGAGCACTGCAGGCTTGCAGCTGGGGCTCAGTTCATGCTCAGCCTCTCAGTAACACAGGAAGGCTCTGCCCTTCCTGAGCCTCACCTGTCTGGAGACATGGGAAATCATCTTGTGCCTTGGCTCAGGTGCTGGACACGGCCTGTAGGACCCCAAATGAGCTTGCTGGGCCCCTCTGGGTGTGATTCCACCCCAGGGACATGAGCCACACCACAGCACAATCCCAGGCTGTGCCAGTGCTCTGGGATCCTGCTGCAGTGCGGGGCTGGGGCACAGCTGGGAGCTCTGTAGGGTGGAGCCTTGCTGAGCTCTGCTGCTGGAGGAGAGGCTTCACCTGAGGAGCCCCAGGCTGTGCAGTGGGGTGGGGTGCTGCAGGGTGTGTCTGCAGGAGGATTGGTGTCCAGCCATGGATGCACACTCTGATCCATCAGCTCCTGCTCTGCTGTGGGGGAGAAGGGCACAGGTGGAGGTAGCACAGCAGGAATGCAGGCTGGCTGCAGCTCCCAGTGATGGATCTGTCAGGCTGATCCCATGGAGGGGAAGAGCTGCTTGTTTCAGCAATGGACTAGGCTGAAGGACCTACTGGGAATGCATAAATATTGTATTTGCTGGGAATGTTCCAACAAAGGCAGGAATGATGCATCTGACTCCATGTTCTCAGAAGGCTCATTTATTACTTTCTAATACTATCATATTTTAAAGAATACTATACTAACTATATTAAAGAATACAGAAAAGATTCTTTAGTTTCTTTAGTATTCTTACTATTCTATTCTATTCTTACTCAATGCTAAAAAGCTATTAATGAAAACTTGTGACTCTCTCCAGAGTCCTGACACAGCTTGGCCCTGATTGGCCACAGAGTGAAAACAACTCCCAGCAGAATGCAATGGAACAATCTCCAAACACATTCCACATGAGCACAACACAGGAGAACCAAATGAGATAAGAATTGTTTTCCTTTTCTCTGAGGCCTCTCAGCTTCCCAGGGAAAACATCCTGGGAGAAGGGATTTTTTTCAGAGAATGCCACACATAAATATGAAATGCTATTCAAACTCCCAGCTGGGAACTGAGCTTGTCTCTGGTGGCAGAGCACTCTGTGGCACTTGGAGTTCTGCTGTGTGCCCTTCCCAGGGAGGTGGCAGAATCACCATCTCTGGATGTGTTTAAAAAAGCCTGGCCGTGGCACTTGGTGCTGTGGTCTGGTTGAGTTGTCAGGGCATGGGTTGGACTGGATGATCTCAGAGGTCTCTTCCAACCTCATCATTCTGTGAGTCTGTGCTGTGTGATGGGTTTCAGGGCAGTTTTGGACTTAGAGCTGTGTGGGTATAACTGCCTGCCAGCTCTCTGTCCTACCTGTGTGACTGAATTACTGCAGATATTCACCTCCTGTGCTCTCACTAACTTGTTTCACGCTTTGTGAAGATGGGGGAATGCTGTGAAGTGCAGCGTGACACAGAATGAAGGCTGGATCCTGCAGCAGTTGGGCTGTATCCATGTGTGATACAGGAATGAGGGATGTAATAAACCCCACTGATTGTTAAGATGCTGGCAGTGTGCAGTTCTTCTTGTAGAAATCTGAGAAGCAGAGAGCTTTGGATCCAGGAGTGCCCTCCTCCAGAAACAGCCAGAGGCTTTTGGAAGCAGCTTGTCTGACTTAACAAGACAGAACCATCTCTGCCAGCTGCATCCACACAGGGTGAGGCAGGAGCTCTGCTCTGTTGCTGTGCTGCCTTGAGCTGAGATGGGAGTTCCAGCTGTGAAAATTGCCTCCATAGTTTTTCCTTTTGGAAAATGACCTGCCCAGATCTGCTGACAGCTCAGATGTGCAGACATGATGAACCATCACAGGTATTGCTGAGCTGGAACTGGAGCTGAGGGATCCTGTGAAATGGGACTGGCTGCTCCTGAAGCAGCAGAGTAAGAAAAGCAGAAAATGGGAGAAAAGCAACATAAATCAGCAATTGATGCCAGTGTAGCTGTTGGGTATAAATCACAAGGTCTCTCTGCTTTTAGTCTTGTGTAATTGGGCTGTGTGACCCTTGGGTTGCTAGTGCTTTCAGAGGCCAGGGAGTTGGATACCTGTGGAGCAGCACATGGCAGAGAATCACAGAACAGTGGTTAGACAAGTTCTTCTGGGTTTTCCTTTCACTGACCTGCAGCATAGCTGGAAGCAAACCCTGGCTTTGTGCCTCAGTCTTGCTATGTAAAACACATCTTTACCAGCCTTGTGCAAGTGTTTGTGATCTGATCAGTGTTCAGGGCTCTCCCAAGGGCGATCCAGAGGACTGAAATACAACTTCTCTTTTAAAGGCATGTTTGCCATCTGTTACATAATAGCTTTTGCTTTGATTTTATGGTTGGATGGTGTACATTCCCCAAATAAAATCAGGCTAGGCCTGTAAAATGATTGACCTCTGCAATTGGGGTGGCAGAGCTGATTTCATCTTCAGGGACCTGAGTGAGGGAGCAGAACACTGCATGCAGACAATGGTTGGTGTCCTATGTAGGAAGTTTTATAATTAATTGAGATTAAATCATATAAATTCTTGGGAAAGCTGCTTTTGACTTCTGGACCCAGTTCCCATTGAAGGGGCTTTGGATTTCATTCCCTGGGATCCATTTCCTCAGGGTTTCCAGCACTCCCAGCCCAGAGTCAGCTTCTTTTACATAACCAGAGTGAGCATGTTTGTGTTGGTGTCTCAAGCTAACACAAATAACACAAATCCCATGGAAGCAAACAATGCAGATAACACAAATCCCATGGAAGCAAATGCTCCATTCTGTGCACTCCCTGCTGCTGGAGGAGGAGAATGAAGCAATGCCAAATCAGAGGTAGCATCTCATGGAATGCCAATGGGAGCTGCTCTGAGTGCTGAGATCAAGATAATGAGACTCTGGGCTGAGCAGGAATTGGGCCCAGATCTTTAGGGAGGCTTGACTGTCTCTGCCTACCACATACAGAGCTGCTGGTGGTTTTGTGCTTTAGTAGCAGGTTTGTTTTACACCCTTTGTAGCAGAAGGGAAGGGGAGGAGGCACGTGTTGAGAAACATAAAACTTTATCTGAATCCAGCTTCCTTAAAGCCAATCCTTCTGGGCTAGACAAAATTGTACAGTCTGCAGGGATGAATTACCTGCTGCTTCTTTGGCTTCTCCACTCACCCTCCTTGTTCCTTCCTGGTCTTGGAGACCTGTTTTAAAGTGATCCATTTCAGCAGGGAGCTCTTTGTTTGCAGAGCATCTAAATTGTACCAGTTTGCTTCTGGCTATTTATACTGGTGGAAGTGTGGTTGTGTTCCAGATTCATGCAAAACCCTGCTTTAAATATAGATGTTTAGTCACTAGACTAGTGATGTTTTCCATCTCCAGCTGGGCCAGCCACTCTTTTCTTTCCACAGGTCTGCATGAATTTTCTTGGGTACCCCCCACTGGATGCATGTCCCAGTTTCCCCAGCACCTGAAAACTTGTATACTGCTGAAAATCAGCCCCTCAGGTGTTGTTTCAGAGCTACAGAACTTTTCTGTTGACTTCAGTAGGATTTATTTCAAACCCTTCAAAGCACCAGGGCAGCAAGAACAGACAGAGCCAAGCCAGCATGATTTAAATGCTCTTGTCCACATCACTCATGTACAGTGAAGAGAGAGTGCAATTTATTTTTAACACCTTTTTAATTCTAAAGTGTTTGTATATTGAAAGGATGAAATGACAGTTGACTTCACTTTGGCTCCATCTCACAGCACTGCCCTGATTCTTCCTGTCCCAAGGAGCTGACAATCCATGCTGATTTTCTCACACTGTGAACTTGTGCACAACTTAGCAAAATAAGGATCTCAACCTAATAGTCTCTCTGAAAGGTGATCTAACCACAAGGAAGACCATTAGCCTGGCAATATTTTGTTCTTCAAATTACAAAGAAAAAAATGTTTAAAGAAAGTGTTAATGTAAATCAGCCTTTTTTGTTTATTATTATTATTTTATTATTAGTAGTGAGCCTAATAAACTGAATGTGCCTGACCCATGGGGTGTTACATCCTACATATAAAGATTTATTCTTTTTTCCAATCACATCCCCTATATTTGTCTCTCTTTTTACCTGGGAGACTTCAGAGCTGTGGAATTGTGTGACCTTGTAGGCTAATGACAGCTCTGGAATAGAGTTGCAGTGCATCTGTCCATATCAGGAGGGAGTAATTAACAAGTTATTGATAGTCAGATGAAGTTGCAGCTTGAATTCCAGCCAGCAGAATGGCTTTCTAATACATGGCTTGAGTGGACCATCCTGAACAGGACATAACTGTATCTTTATTATTTTAAAAAGATACTCCCAGGGTGGGGAGCCTGTACAGATATAATAATTCTGCTTGAAGGCTGCTGGTTTTGCAGACAGGTTACCTTGTCTCCCCACTTTCTATGCTGAAAGTGTTCCCTGCACTCTTGCTGGCCATCATTATTTTTTCTGTTGTGAGTGTCATTCCTGAAAGAATTTGTTTTGGGCAATAAATGTCCTACATCTCTCAGTGTCTGCAAGGATTTTTTATTCTATTTGCCAACTTGATGCTGATGTAGATGGAGAAGAGTTTGCTGAGTCCTTAAATTGTTTCCCATGTGATTGGGAATGAGGATCTGTGGGAGAACCATGAGACACCACTGCTGGGTGCAGGTTTGGGGCAGGGATGTCTCAGCCTGAGGAGCTGAGGATGCTGAGCAGGGGATGGGCTTTGCCCCTTGGCTGTGCTGAAATGTCCTAATTCCAAGGAAAGGAGAGCTTGGCCACAAGTGCAGCCTTCTCTGGAGGAACAGGCTGTGATGGGACAGGCCACTGTCTGCAGCCACTGTCCTGCAAATCCTGTTTGAGGTCAGTGTGAGGTGTGTGGGCTTTGCTGTGGTGTGTGCCCACACAGAAATGGATGAAGGACCAGCTGCAGGCAGAGGATCAGTGCCCCTGAGCCACTGGGCTGCCTCTTTGATCCAGCTGCCTTTTTATGGCTATTTTCTGCCCTTTTTGTAAATAACTGGCTTTTATTTCACCTATCTTTGGCATGCTTTTCCTCTAAGCCAGACCTTTCAGTGTCTCAGAAACCCTGCAGCACATAGAGAGAGCACAGGGAGATTTTTCCCTCAGTTACTTCAGTGAACCTAAGCCTGACAAGCCCTGTTGCAGGCTGGCACCTGGGATTTCCTGGGCATAAGTTTTCCTAGATTTTTGCAGTAATGCTTTGTGTGTAAATCCCAGCTCCTGGAGCTGAGAAGCTGTGGTCCATCAGGTGTGTCTGTTGTCTGGCAGCTTCTTGGCCTTTCCAGGATGGAGTACAGGATTATTTTACCTCTTCTCCTCCAGGACAGCATCTCCACTTGTGCTTTAGCTTAGGAGCTGTGCACAGCAGCAAGGTTGTGCTTCTGTAATATTGTTTCTTAATTAAACTGGGTATCAGCAGCTTTCACCAAGTGCCTTCCTGAGCTTTTCCAGACTTTGGTGGGGTTTGTGTTCCAGAAGTACTTTGCTGACAGGTGAATCCTGCCATTCATTCCTTGTTTTCTGCTTTCTCCTGTGAAGTGTGATTTGTTTCCCCATCTAATGTCTGTTTCTTCTCAATCTTCTAATTTAATTTGCAGTGTTTGAAAACACTTGGAAAACCCATCATGAAGGCTGAGAAGGAGAAAGTTGCCAAGAGCTTGGAGCTGTTGAACTTCCTCCTTAAAACTGTGAAAGGGCAGGTGAGTGTGTGACCCAGTATGTGACAAATGGCTGTTTTCTGAGGATCTCCTAATGTCACACTTGGATTTTGCCATGTGATTGTTACATCCCACCTCACTTCCTACCAAAAGTACCTCTAGAGGGAATGCCTGGTTGGATCTGAGGGCAGAAAAGCCCTCCTGTCTGAAGGAACAATCCACAGGCTTCATGAGCTGATCTCCAGAGAGAATCTGTGCAGTGTTCAGCAAACACTTGTGGTATCTGCTTGCTTAGCAGCAGAAATACAGCCTGAGGTACAGTGAGGGTGGGTTTTATCCCAGGGGATTGCTCTTTCCTCTCCACTGAACTCCAGAGATCAAGATTCCCAAAAACAGACTTCATAGCTTTAAGAGCAGAGGTGAAGCTTTGTTCTGGGGCTTTGTTGTCCCTAATAAAAAATTACTTTTTTGAGCATGCATAGATTTTCTACAGGTGACAAAATATGTCCCTAATGTGGTCTCATTTACTGGAGGAAAACACCACAGGCAGCAGAATTGCTGAAGCCCAGTTTCCTACTGATAAGCCCAGAGCTCAGACCACAGCCTGTTTCTTTGGGAAGACCTAATGGGAAAATGGGTGGAGCAGAGAGATTATTTCCAAGGCTCTTGTAGGAGCTGAATAGCCTTTGAGACAGCCCTTTCTGCCTGGCTTGACTGAGATTATGCAGTGGGTTACAGAAGAGGGTAACAGGACTTTAAAAGCCAGACTGAACATGCTGCTGCTGGATGGATACCCAGTCATGTGTCTTCTTTTCCCTGCTCCCAGCCATGGACTGGAAAGGAGAGCAGACTGAAGGATCCTCCAGTTCTTTTTATGCCACTACAATTCTCTTAGACTCCTGCCTCTCATGGTGGAAACTCAGGTTTTCAGGCAAACCCAGGAGCTGATGGTGAGGTGTGACTCACCAGACTGAAGTCTTGCAAACAGGCTCAAGGAAGAGCCAGGCAGGATTGGTAATTCCTGCCATAGCCTTCCCTAGGAATGGCCTGTGCCCTGCTGCTGTGAGTGCCCCTCCCCAGCCACCTGCAGATTGCCTCTCCTTGCCTCTTGCAGAAGCTGAGTGTGGAGCTGGCAGAGGTGGAGGAAGTGCTGCTCTCCCTGCAGCAGCTGGAGGACATTGGGAGCTCTCCACGGCTGGACTCTCTCTACTGGAACGTCATGCGCTGGCTCAATCACACGTACGTGGGCTTGGCTCCCTGCATTTCCCCCCTGTCCTGCTGCTCTGCAGGGAGCTGGGGAGAGAAAGGAAGCCAAGGCAGCAACTTCAGGGTGGGGTTTAATGGAGCTCCTTGGTTGGGGGGGCTGAGACCCTCATTAATGCTTGTCTGGAATACCAGGCTCATTGTTCCGTGTGCTTACATCTTGGGATTTGTCCTTGATGGGAAGGGGCTGTAGTAGGGGACTGACATGTCTGATGGGAAGGGGCTGTGCCAGGGGACTGACATGTCTGCTGTCCTGTGCTGCCAGAACACAAGCAAGCCAGGGCCCCAGGCAGGCATCACCCACCTCCCTGGGTGGTACTCATCCTCACAGCCCTCATCCTCACCCTGTGCTTCCTGCACCTTTCTGCTGCTGCTGCCTGTCACATGGCTCACACTGTTCCCTGGCTGTAAATTAAGTTGCTGTTGGTTTTTGGCATTCTCTCTGCAGGAAGCCCAAGAAGGAGAAGACAGCCACTAAGCCCAGCCAGGGAGCGGAGCCGCTGAAGCGGAAGAAGAAAGGATTCCTGCCAGAGACCAAGAAACGCAAGAATCGCAAGAAGGGCGTGCAGGAGAACGGGGTGGAAGCAGGGGAGGATGGAGAACCAGCCCCAGAGGAACAGCCCCTGGGAACACAAACCCCCAAGAACAAGAAAGGCCTCGTGCCTGCTGGCAGCAAAAAGCACCCAGACAGGGTGGGCAGGGAGAACGGGGTGGCAAAGGCGGGCGGTGGGGACCTCCCCACTGCTGATGGAGGAGAGGCTGTGGCTGACAAGAAGAAGAAGAAAAGGAAGAGGAAAAACAGAAAAAGAAAAGGTGCTGCTGGTGATGAAGCTGAGCAGGTTCCAGCAAAGAAAACCAAGGGGAATGTTGTCCAGGAGACCCAGCAGAAGCAAGATAAAGCCAAGAAGAAAAGAAAAGTGAAACGAGCTCCAGTGCTGCAGGAGTAAACTCCATGGACTCGGCCAGGCCTGGCATGGCTAGCATGGCTCAGTAGACTGCTGAATTATCTTTAATATCTATAGTTTTTATACTCTCCATGACTTTTAAATAAACCTCCCATCGTGCTGAGCTCTAAAGCTGTGGGTCTGGCTTGTGTGAAGGCTTCAGCCTAGAGCACAGAGATCTTCAGGAGGTTACATACCCTCCAGGCTGTGGGCACTCTCTTCTCTGGCAGTGCCAGAGAACCCTGTCTCCATGATTTCCCAAGGCAGAAGCAAGAGTGGTTTGGATTCCTTGGGGAGTTGAGGTGGGTGTGCTGGCAGTGCTGAGTTAGTGGTCCAGCCCTGTGGGACATTCAGAAGTGATTCCTAAAGGCTCATCCCTGTCCTGCCCAGGCCCAGCAGTGCTCACAGCTTTTCCAGTGGGGGAGATGCAGCCTCTGAAATGGCTGGGGTTGAGTGGGTTTGCACAGGCAAACTCTGGGGTCAGCTATTCCCAGTTTGACCACCCTGGTATTGTCCAGAACTACCATGATCTGGTTTTTCTTGCCTTTTTGCTGCTGGGTGCTGGAGGGGTCATGGCCCCTGTGGTAGTGCAGGGAATCAATAAATGAGTGAAGCAGTTGAAATGGTTGATTGATTGGCCACTGTGCCAGGCCTTTGTGCAGCCATGCAAGACACCTGGAACAGCAGGCCTGCAGCAGGCTGGAGGTGACTGCCTGGAGTTGCATCTGCTTATTTATCCCCAGGCTCCTGAATGCTGGGATGCCACCATCCCTTTGGAGAGTGCCAGGACCAAGCTCTCCCAAGCATTGGGTGCCTGGTCCTTGTTGAGAGCTGAGGCTCAAAGTGTTTGAAATGCTGCTCATGCTGCAGTTGCCACCAAAGCCTCCCCTGTTCCTCCCCACCTGCCCTGGATCCAGAACATGGGTCTTGGTGCCTGGGCCTGACTCCTCTCCAGCATCTGAGGGAGCAGTGCTGGGTTAATGCTGGGACCTGATGGTCTTGAAGGTTTTTTCCAACCTGAGTGATTTCTGTGACTCTCTGAAGGCCTCACTGCTCTCCTCCCTGCTGCAGAGGAGTTTGGTGCTGGCTCCTGGCAGAGGGAAGGGCTGGGAGCAGGGCTGTGCCTGTTGTGCCTTCAGCTCTCGTCTTGCAGGTGGGTCTGTACCACCAGGCAGAGATGAGGGCACTGGAAATGTCATATTGCTTTTGGAGGGAATGAGAGAAGAGCTGCAAAGGGCTGTGTTTGCCTGTGGCTATTTAACTGCCTTTGCAATGATTCTCTTCAGATGGCTCAGAACTCCTGGGAGATGGCAGCACAGACACATCCCACTGCAGACCCACAGCTTCCACTTTCCCTGTCCCAGCAGTGATCCCCCAAGCTGAGCTGCACAGCCAAGGTGTGTGCTGGCTCCTGGGAGCAGCAGGTGACAGCTGGAGTTTCTGTGCCACAGTTCAGCAGGGAATCCTCCTGTGCCTGCCTTTCACTTCCTGCCCCACAGCTGCTCCCCTGGCACTGGGGCAGTCAGGGCTGAGGGGCACTGTGGTGCTGCCTTGGAGGACACAGCCCTTGTGCAGGCTGGATGAGGAGGAGTTGGCAGGCTCTGGGCTCTCCAAGTCAAGATTGGCACAGATTGGGCAGGAGGTGAAGGGCAGCTCTCCTTGTGCCCACCCTGGATGACTGTGGGGTTTGCAGAGGTACCCAGACAGGTGGAGGTTTGGGCTGCAGCTGTGTCACCAGGACACTGCAGGAGGTGGCTGATTCCTGCTCTCTGTGGTGCCCCCACGCTTGTCTGAGCAATTCAGGGCTGGACTCACCCTGCTGGACCTTTTCTCCCAAAGCACTTCCTCATCTGGAGGTGGCTGTAGGCTGTTGGCTGGAAGATCTGCTGTTGCAGCCTAAAGAAGAGCTGCAAATCTCTATTCCCAGGCAGAAGGTGTTGGCAATTACTGCCAATCCTGTCTCCAGGAAAAAGGGCACCTCTGCTCCCAATGGGCCTGGGGACTGACCCTGGGGATGCTGCCCTGCCTCTGCCATTTCCTGCTGAAAGCTGGTTCATTGCCTCGTTAAAACCTCAATCCCAGCTAAGCCCCTCCAGCTGTCCCCAGCGATGACTTTTCATGTATTATGCAAATGCAGCACACAGGAGGCCAGCAGGTCACTGCTGTCCCTGGTTTAATGATCCAGGGGGGCTCCAGAGGGGACAGGGGGATTCAGATCTGAAGTGTCTCACTAATGATTTCTTCCTTTGTGTTTGTTAAGTAGGACATGCTGGGATTTTGTGCCTCTGCTGTGTGGAACCAGAGGAGGAACAGCAGGCAGGTGTGCTGGGTGGGAAGCAAGAGTGAGCTGGAGGAGAGAGCTCTGTCCAGGCAGTCAGGGAGGGAATCCTCACCTGCCTGCAGAGAGAGCAGCTGTGGCACCCAGAGCCACCAGGCTGAGGCCACAGGGCCTGGCTGAGCTCTCTGGGATACCAGCCAGGGTCACTGCAGTGAGGAGCTCATGTGGATCAGCTCGTCACTGTCACTGTGGGAAGGGCAGGGCACCAGGCCAGAGCTGTGCCAGCTGCTGTTTCTGACACAGGGATGGCCCCAGCGTGGTGCCAGCTGTCAGGCCAGGGAGGCTGACAGGCTTTCTGTGTTCATGGGTGTGTGCAGTCTCCAGGACTGGCAGAGTGGGCAAGGGGAAAAGGGACAGGAGAGCTGCAGGGTACAGTGCAAGTCATGCTGCCCTCTTTGGCCAGTTAAATTACCTGACTCTGGGCTGGCTTTGATGCACACACATAACACACACATGGATACAGCCCTGATCCAAACCCAGTGTGCACAGCACACTCTTCTTAGTAGTATTTGATGGATGGAAGCTAAAGCTGCTGAGTTTCAAAGCTTATCTATCTGCTGGAACATCAGAATTTAGAAAATTATTCTTAATCAAGTAATTTACAAGAATGATTAAGCTGAAAGCCCCGAGAAGCACTGACAAAAGGCCATTAGGGATGGCTGTTTAAAGTGACAGAGCCTTTGCTTTTGTGGTTTCCTGGCATGGACACTGCCCTGTGCTGAAGGAGGACTCTGAAGGGAGGCCCTGCTGTGGGAGGGTCTCTCCCAGCTGGTCAGGGGAGCCTCAGAGACCTTTGTGTGTGTCACAGCAGCCCAAGGCTGAGCTGCTCCCAATGCAGCAGCACAAGCCCCTTCTCTGCTGTTATCCTGTGAGCTCGGTGGGCATGGTGCTGTGGGATCCCTGGAGGAGGGCAGCCTTGCTGCCCGCTGTGGGACCACCTGGGAATCATTTCCTGCCTTCCTGAGCACCCAGCCCCTGAGCACCGACCCATTTTCATCAGTCCATCAGCCAGGTCCTCTGTTGTGCTGTGAGGGGCCTGAATGGGGCTGGAGCAGAACTCCCCCACCTCTGTCAGGCCCACACTGACTCCTTCCCCCAGCTCTGCTCCCGGCTGGATCCAGCTCTGGGGAAAAGGAGGCTGGAATCCACCACCTTCCCTGCTCCTGGTGTTATTTCTCCACAAACTCCAGGCAGGCTGGTGTCCTGGGAAGTTCTTGACAGCCCTGTGGCTGCTGGAGCTTGGAACATCCTTATCCCAGGGACCTCAGGAGTGCACAGCCAAGAGATGACACAAGAAAAGGAGCCAGGGGATACATTTTAAATACTTTTATTTCTTAATTTACATAAAGGTATATATTTGGCTTATCTTTTTTTTTTATACTCTGAGATTCACAATCAATTGCTCTTAAAAAATAAAATAGTCATTTGCTTCTGAAAGAAATCAGAAAACTATTTTATACTCCTCCCTTGTATAACAAGAAAATACACTAATACTCCCATACATCACGTAGTAAAAGTGATTGTAAGTGCTGGTTTACCAGACAATAAAGCCAATGGAGAAGAGAAGAAGCATTTTGGGTGGAGCTTAGGAGAACTCTGCTTCCCAGAGCACAGCCAGACATTTTTGGGGTTCAGTCACCCTGACTTAAGGGGAGAGGCTCCTGGGCCACCCAGACCTGCTCTGGGAGCGGTGGCAGCAGGAGCCATTTGGGATGGCAGCTTGCTGCCTTTTGGGTCATTCTCTTGCTTCTTTGGGCAGGTGCCATTGCCTCAGTTTCCCACACTCTGTACAAACCACCTGACTGCCAGTGCAGGATCAGCTGGGGGGAGTTAATGCTTTAAAAAAATCCCCTTTATGAAGTGGAGTAGAAGAAAAGCCTCGTGATTAACTGAGGGGCAGCTGGAGCCTCCCTGGTGCCTCTGGACACATGCACAGACCCTGCTGAATGCAGCAAGGATCTGAAGAAGCCTGAGCCTCCCTCTCTTAGCCTGGCACATGTGGGAGAAGGGATTCAGGGATCCCTTGGTGAAGGTAGGACTCATTCTCACTCCTTTGTTTGCTCCCTTCCCTCTGTCCTGGTTCAAACAGAATCCACAGCATTTCCTTCATGTGCACAAAGGATAAAAGCAGCACTGAGCTCTGGCAGGGACTGGAGCCTGTCACAAACAAGGATTGCCAGTGACATTACAGAACACTTCAGTTCCCTTTTCATTGTTGACTCCTGAGATTTACGTTTAAGGAGAATTCCTAATCTCTGAACCTTAGCAGAAATGTTCCATTTTGTTGACAATAAATGCTACAACAGAGAGCCTATCAGAAAAGCAATTTAGAAAATGTGGTTAATCTTCTTTGGTCTCTGAGATGAAATGACTGATTGTTGGGTTGCTTTTTGTTTCCTTTTAAACAGCTTAAAAAGGAATGTCTTAATGGGAATCAGAAATTCATGTGCCTTTAAAGCCAAGTGTTTGGCTCCCAGACTACAGCTGCTGTTTCCCCTCCAAGTGTAAATAGTGGCACGAGGTAGGAAGTGAAGCACTGTTGGGATTTGCTTTGCTTTGTTATTTCTAGCACCTGCTTGCTCAGGCACTAGAGGAACACTTCTGGCTCTGGTTCTTTAGCCGAGTCTTAGAGATATTGTTAAGGAATTTCAGGTGACAGAACCCTTGCAGAGGAGTCCTGTGAGATCTGGGAGGAGGGAAGGCTGAGGGGATTACAGGAATCCCCAGCCTGGGCAGGGACCTGCTATGGGGTGAGCACTGGAATTAGAACCATCTCTGCTGCAGTGCTGTGCTGTAGGTCCCTGCACATCCTGCCAGGGAATGGGAGATAAACCCAGATTTACTAACGGTACCTTGCTGTGCCTGAGAAATCTTACGGCACAACCAGGACAGCAGCTCCAGCCTTAACTCACATCTGGTTCTGGTCTGACATTTCCTGAGCTGATTTAGCCCTCCTTGGACCCCAAGTGCCCTTCATGTGACAGCCTGGCCCCCTTCAGGACCTGTGCTCCCCTTCCTCCCCCATCCAGCTGACACAGCACAACTTTGGCTTGTGGAGGCCAGGTCCAGGAAACAAGACTCCAGTGGAACGGCACCATGACATGCTTCTGCATTTCAGTCTCACCCAGTTCAGGCACTGGCCTTGTCTGAAAGCCCTCAAAGGCACCTTTGTAAAGGTACAAGTACACCCCAGTGCCAGGTCAGGCTGGCTGTGCAGGAGCCCAAGCACTGCTCTGAAGGCAGGGTCAGCCACCTGCTTGGGGATATTGGCAGGGAGAATTAGCATTGACTGAGTGATATGGTATCATGTAAACAAAGCACGAGGTCACTGGCACAGCAGTATTGCACTCCCAGGCCCAAGGTGCAGCCATTCAGCCAGGTGGGTTTTGGTATTTTAAAAGCCTGTGAACCTCCTAGAAAGGCTGAATTTAGCATATGGAAAACTCCAGAGCCTGTAGGGATTTCTGTCCAACGTTCTGGGCCTTTCTGTGACAACCACCAGCATACCCAGTGCAGTGAAACTCTCTCCTCTGTCCCATTGCTCAGTCTCAGTGACAGGTAGGTCAGCCCCTGGAAGTTTTCCTGTGGTGCCCTTGCAGGCCCTGGCACCAGAGCACTGAGAGGAGGAGAGCTATGGACGTTATTCATGTCTGCTATGGTTGCACAGGCAGCTCCAGATTTCAAATGTTTAAATAAAAAATTTATCTAAGTATATATATATATATATATATCTCATCTAATGTCTCCAGCAGAGATAAAGCATCTTATAACATATTTAAATAAAAAATAATAATCTGAATCAAGCCTTCAGTGTCAAAGAAAAAGTGATGTACAGAACAGGTCCTCAACTAGTGCAGTCTGTGGGAGTGGGAGTGCTGGCAGAGCAGCAGCATTCCATAGGACACCAGCTGCCCTACAAACAATGTGGACTTCATTGGCTACAACTAAAACCATTTACACAATCTACAGTGCTCACTTGGGCAGCTTTTTCTGGGTCCGGTGGACAGTTGGTTTCCATGCTCAGGGGACCCCCTGAATGTCCTCACTTTCCAGAAGTTGCCACGTTCCCGGCTGCCCTGCTCATCTCCTGGTGCCTGACCCTGCAGGCTGGAGAGAGGGATGGATTTGGTGTGGAGACCCCTCTGTGATGTGGAGCTGAAGGATCCACTGATACCCAGCACAGGAGGGCTTCCAGATTGAGATTGGTGTGGTGGGAGCAGCAGTCCACGTGTCCTGGCCTTCACTGGCAGCTGCAAACAGGCAACAGAAGGTGGTTACTGGGGGAGCTCCAGGGATGGATTGCTGGTGGTGCACCCCAGCTCCTGGGGTGGTGGGGGCCAGCTAAGAGACTGTCCTGGTTTGAAAAGGGAGTTTTTTTGGAGGCTGTGGTCAAACCAATGGGTACTCAAATTTGAATATTGGCACCTGGTGTGGCCTCTGAGGACATGGATATACCTCTGAGAACACAGGGGGTTAAAAGCAGAGAACTCCCAGGGGAACTTTCTCTTGGTTCTCGCCCACGAAAGAGGTCAGACCTCTTTCATATTGTAAGTTAATAAAGTTCTTTCCTTTATTCCTAAGCTGGAGCCTGCTTTGCTCTATTTCTGGTCACATCTCACAGCAGACATTAAGGAGAATATATTTTCATTGGGACACTGGCACTGCACTCTGTCAAACCATGACAGAGACCCCTGGTGTGTGTGCAAGCAGGGGGTTGGCAAAGCCTGCCCATGGTGGAGGCAGCACTTCAGGATGTGCTGAAGCTGTTTGGAGTGGGAACAGAGGCACTGTGATCCTGGCCCAGCCTGCTCCAGGAGGTGACTGGCAGCTGTGGAGGCACAACTGCTCCTGCTGTGGGCTGAGGCAGCTCAGCACAGGACAGGCTCCATTCTTGCAGACTGTCTCTGACCCCCTCAGTGTACTAAAGAGGGACTGCCTTGGGCCTTAAATTGTCATTTTAAAAACAGCTGTCCCCTGGAGAGCCCAGCTCAGGTGCCAGCCCAGCAGAGCCCAGCTCAGTGTGCTGCTGGCACAGCAGAGCAGGCACTGCCTGTGGCCCATGCTGGCTTCAGGGTGCATGTCAGCACCTCTCCTCACTGCTGAGGTACCACTGCGGTGGCCTCTCTAGCAGCCAACTGCTGTCCTAGATAATGGGGCAAGGATAACCAGTTCTCTCACTGCAGGATTTCCTGTGAGAGGGCCTGTGCTCCATGTTATGCAGGAAATTGCCCCTGACCTTAAAAATTGGTGGCTGCTGCATTACAGAAAAATTCCTCTATGATGGTGGCCTGCTTTCTTTCAAGCTGTATAAAACTCAACCAAAAAAGAGAGAAGGGCAGTGAAAAACCTTGGTGTGCCCAGGACACAGGTAGTGTGGTTTGTAAGTCACTGGTTTATAAGGCAAGTTTCAGTAACAGCACCAAGGATTTCCTCCCAGATTTGTTGATGTCATTTTTTAAAAAACTCTCCAGCTTCATCTAAAAGCTACTGCTAAATAATACTGTGTGAATACACACCCAGCCCAGAGCCTGCAAACTCCAGGCAGCCCCATGCCCGAATCCACTCCCCTCTGTGGAAATAACACATCTGCTGTGCTAGAGATTGCATTAAATCTTTTCCCTCAAAAGGCCATTCTGAAGTGTCTTATTGAGTTCTGATTTTCTGATTAGTCTTTCAATGCATTTAATTTATGGGAAAGAAATCTCCTCTTCAAAAACTTGCTTTAATTAATTTTGGCTGCAGTGAAATGCTGGGAAATGTTTATCACTTGTGGCAGCCCCAAGCAGCAGCAGGGCTGTGGCTGTGGGGGAGTGATAAGGGCTGCATGAACACAAGGGACAGGGTGGGCAGCAGGAAGGGGACAGTCCCTGGTCCCTCTGGCTCAGAGGTGTCGCCCTGGATCAAGGGTTGCAGAGGGCACAGGGTCAGGTGCTGCCAGGAAACTTTCTGCAGAAAATCTGGACTATGCCAGAAATGGTGGTTTGGTAGCAGCCCATGTTTGACCCTGAGCAGGGCAGCAGGAGGTTTTGTGAACACCAAAAGGTTTTCAGTTCTGGCCTAGGACAGTCACACTGGTCAAGGGACACGGGTAGCATGGGCTTTTCTGCTCAAAGAAGGTTCTGGAAGCAACCCAATACCACAAAGGACACTTGAGTTGACCCCTGGTCTCCCTGTTCTTGATTTGCTCTGCTTTGGGCTGAGGGTGGCAAAGGTGCAAACCAGAGCTGGCTAAGGAGACTTCTCTGCAATTGATAAGGAAAGAAATGGGCTCCCAGGGGTTTGGAGCAGAGCTGTAGCTTGAAACCTGCAGCTGGTTTGGGTCACTCACCGTCTCAGACTTTCACAGAGGCTGGTGGCATCACAAGCTGATTCACCCTGGTGGAGAGAAAACAAGTGTCGTGTGAGAGCTGCAATTAGCAAAGAAATGGATTCCTAATAACATACCAGCCTGGCAAATCCAGGTTTTGGTTGCTTAACAGTGTCTAAAGAAGGGGGACATTAAAAACTGTCCTGCACAATGGTATAAAGCTGAAACCTTGTCACACGGGGGTGCCTGACAGCAATGCTGACAATGGCTGGAACATGCCAAATAACACTGCTGGCACTAATTGACAAGGATTTGGGAAGGTCCCAAAGGCATCCAGGTAGCTACTATTTCCCTAAGCCAGAACAAGACTGTACAGTGGCTGTTGGTGTCCTTCAGCCTGACAGTACAAATATAAACAGTCATCACTGATAAAAATTAAGGAAAGGTGAGTTGTCTTTCAGTTTGCAGCTCTTGAAGACCTGCTGCTGTTCCAGGCACCTGCTCCTGGGTGATGGGCAGTGTGTGGCAGGGACTGCTGTGTCACCAGGCAGGAGCTGTCCTGCAGCTCCTGGGAGGAGGGCAGTGAAGGGATAGTTCCTGTCTGCGCTGAGGGACCCAGAGACAGCAGCAACAGTCCTGCCAAGGCCAGCCCTTGCTCCTGCTGCTTGTCCTTGCAGTAGATGCCCTGCAAAATTCAACCTTCCTCAGCAGCAGCTCCTCTGCTGTCTCCTCCCATGCTGTTCTTGTTACTCAGGGACAGGAGCGAGTGCCTTTGACAGTGACACACAGAGCAGGGCCCCCTGTGAACTGTCAGAAGTGACATCCTCACACTCTGAGAGCTTTGTCCTCAGTGGGAACACCTGGATTCTTACAGCACTGGGAAACCCCCAGCACACCCACAGACCTGCCCTGACGAGGCTGCGTGAGTGCTTTACCCAAGGGCTCTCTGGCTGCACTTGGGCACCAGCAGCATAAATAAATCTGAGTTACAAAGGGAGAGTCTCCATCTACCAGTGGAGGTCAGCTGTGCCGGTGTTGGGGTTTAGGACTTTTCTTTTTGTTTATTTCTCTAAAAAATTTTCTGCTATATGTGTTGCTAGGAGATAATAACAACCAGGTACTTAAGAGAGGCAAAAGAAGTGGCCACAGCACAGGGGAAGGGTCCAGCTGGCCGCTCTCTCTTTTTACCTGGGTTTTTCTCTGGGAAAGGCAGAGATAACGAGAGAATTGGGCTGGGTAAAAAAAAAAAAGGAGCTGGGGCAGCTGCTGGCTCTTCAGAAGAGGAGGAGGAGGGTCAAGCTGCTGCTTGACGGAGGGAATTTGCTGCCACAGCTGGAGCCCAGCCTGGTCCCGCTTCCTCTGCCCTGGGTGAAGCTCTGCTTGTGAGAGCAGCCACGGAACTGGCACTTATGAACACCGAAGGACCAAAAGACCCTTCACCCTCTGCTGGGGTGCCTCAGGGAGACCCCGGCAGCCCTGAGCTCCTTCCCTCACCTAGGGAGCTTCTTCTGGCTCTGTTAGGGAGCTGGGCTGCTGCTGCCAGGGTTTTTTGAACACTGTAGCCCACACTCCTGGCCTGCCCAGACAGCAGGCAGTTACAGCTGCAGAATTTCTGAAACATCTCATCTACCACCCTGGGATATTGCTCCTCCCTGCCTTTCCACCTTGCTGCTCCGAGGTTCCTGCTACATCTCCTTGTGCTATTCTGAGGGGGTACCAGGCTCGGCTGCCCCCCAGGGTTCATAAAGAAGTCCCTCCTCCACCCCGTCCCACCGGCCGAGCCGCCATTGTCGCCGTGAGGGAGATGAGGCCGGCCCGCGCCACAGCGCCCCCTGCCGGCGGTGGGAGTGCCCGCCCTGCCCTGCCCTGCCCGCCCGGAGCCCGCAGCGCCCCTGGCGGCCGTGCCCGGAACTGCAGCCGGGGAAGGGCCCTGCTCCGCGCCGCGGGACAAGGCCGGGCTGGGCCTGCGCCGCTGCTGCTGTTTGTTTGTTTGTTATACACACAGATTGCGGTAAAAGAACTGCTGTTCCCCGTGTCTTTGCCTGAAACACCCTTAATTGCAATATTATAATAATTCGGAGGGAAGGGGGTTACATTTTTCGTTCCAAGGGAGGCTCCTGCTTTCCTTAGCAGACGCCTGTCTTTCAAAGCAAGAACCAAACTGCCCCAGTGTGGTGTTACATTTTAGTTAAATGGTTTGCTCTGTCTCACCCCTGAAAATGTAGGGTTTATTCCAAGCCTGTGATCCTCCCCTGAAGTATCATGTGTCTGTAATCCCATAGGCCCAAATCTTATTCCGCGCCCACTTTGAATCTCCCTGTTAAGCTGTGCGGGGGAGACCAGATCCTCTCTTGGCCCCTCGCTCCTCCTCCCTTCCCCTTCTCCTTTCTCCCTCAGAAGCCATGCTGCTCCTGTGTGTGCCGCCACTGGGCCTCTTCTTGCCGGATAGCGAGACGGGTCCAGGGTTCCTCAGGCGAGCAGTCTCGGGCTGGGCAGCTCAGCCTTCAGCAGGCCGAGTGTCCCAGCCCTAAGTGCCCTGAGCCTGATACCTTAGCGAGCTCAGTGATTATCAGCTCTCAGTGATTATCAGCTCTTAGTGATTTTCAGCTCTTTTATAATTTCAGCTCTTTGCTCGCTAAGATGCGGCCTCAATGGCATCCACAGAGCAGACAGAGAGAGATGAGAAGGCAGCCTCGGAGATTCCACGATGGTTTATTTGCAGGGAGTTCGCGAAGGGTTCCGATGGCGGCTCTTCTACCAGAATGGGCCAGGGAGGCTGCTTATATAGGGTTAGGGGGGATTGAAAACTGACCAGTTGTAAGGGTTAGGGAGAATAGCCTATAGGGTCACAGAGAGATAAGCTGGGCCAGAGGACCTAAGTGAAGACTCCAGGCTTAGCTATACTGACTCAGCAAATGCTTATCTCAGGCTTACATCCTCCACGGGGCCTCAGCCATCTCAGTGTCTGCTACACTCCCGGGGCTGGGACCCCCAATTAACCCTCACCTAATCAGCACCCTCAGAAGCCCTGTGGGTGTCCTTGCCTGCCTGCTGCTACCAGCACACACACAGCTTAGGGGGACCCCAGGGACCACAAACCACCCACGCCACCCCAGCAGCGGTTTGTAAATCTGCTGTCACAGTGAAACCCAGTGCACAGGGAGCATCACAGAGCTGCCACTGCCCGAGGCCCTGCCAGGTGACAAATTCTCAGGAAACATCACTCTCCTTTGGACACATTAAAACTTAGTTGTGGCTCTTCACCCCACTTTGTACCTGACCCAGAATGCTGTTTTTCACTGAAATGGATTCAAACATGTTTCAGGATAAAAATTAGGCAGTACTCAGGGGGCACCTTCCAAGAAATCTGTGCATCAGGGATTGGTCCAGCTCAGCCCACAGCTCTTAATTTCACGCCATCCCCACAGGTCTCCAAGGTGCACAGAAGCCTCTGTGCTTTTTCTGCCTCTCCAGACTATAAACTGAAATATTTCTGATGGAAGAGCTGACCCAAGTTTCTTCATGCAAGTCCCATTCTTGGTAATCCCACTGCACTGGAAATCACCTTGTACTGAACATTGGAATTGTGCAGAATACATCAGAAAAAACTAGCTGGGAATGCTACAGCTAACTTCAAAAGTAGGAAGCAAGCTATGGAATGTCACAAAACTATCAGAGAACTGAAACTCCAGAGGTCTGAGTGAGCCACAATGTTTGAAAGTCCTATCCCTTGGCACATCATTCCACGTTCTTAGAGGACACAGAATCTATACAAATAAAGTCAGTTTTGCCATGATTTTAGCATGGACCTGCATTGCTGACAAAACTGGAAGTAGACACAACTTTCCTGCTTGTTTAACAGTTCAGCCTCCTATGGGATAAAATGTACCACCCTTTTATTTTAACACATTTCTCTCAAGTTCTGCTTTATCTCTGTTTCACAGATGGGAACAGAGGCCTGGAGGGGCTAATCCTGAAATGCTTTTCAAAAATTTGATGGGAAATTAGACTGCACGTGACTTTTGAACCTGCTGGGGAGAGAAATTACTTTCAGGGATCACACAGGAAGCTGGTGGACAGGACAGAGAACTGAAATAGTCCCCAAATTTGGGACAGTGCCTCCTCAGTCCCACTGAAGCCCTGTGCTGCAGACACTGGTCACTGCCACAACCAGTGACAGTGGGGCTCAGTTTATGGGTCAGGTGGGATTTTGTTTACTTTTTAAAAAGCAAATCTACAAAGAATAAATTTTAAACTCTCTTGGGTGGCAAAATGTAGTACATGGGCTTAAAATAACAAGGCTCAAGAGCATCTAAATCCCTCATTAAGTACCACTTGCCTTTCTAATAATGATAATCCCACACTGAATGGATCACTGAACATTGGCTCTCAAATTGTTCTGTTTGCTCTGCAGTGTTTTTTTAAGATTGTGAATGTTTTCATTCCTCGAAGAGAGTAGGGTGGGAACCAGTCTGTTATTTCTGGAGGAGGAGGAAACTCACCCAAATTGCCTTTCAAGAACGGAAGCTGTACAACTTTTTTGGTTGTTTTTTAGAGACTCCTCTAGCAGTTAAAAATGTGGCTGATCCTCTCCAACTCCATCACTTCCTCTCCTGTCAAACCTAAATATTTCTCCTAGATCCTATCAAGTAATTTCCATGTACTGTGACAGCATCTATAATTCTGAAGTATTTATAAGACTGTCTGTTTAATATTAAACTACATGCTCTAGAGCTGTTAAATATTTATGCTATGTAAAATGGATCTCATTTCACTGCACCTCGGCCGGTTAGAGACCTGCATGAGGACAAGACAGCCAATTTAAGATAACAGATGACTGGCCAGGATCTTTTACAGGTCAGCCATGCTCTGTTTCAGGAACTGGGCAGGATTATTCTCCAGATGCTCTGTGCCTTCCAGCCTTGCTGGTCCCCAGGCTAATGGAGATTACAGGTTGTAGTGCAGCCAGCACTGCTGGGCACTCCCAGGGATTTGAAAGGATTCCTGCTGCCTACATCCAGAGCAAGAACCTTCTGCTCCACCCTGGGCAGCAAGGGGAGAAGCCAGATGGCCCTGCCCACCTGTCTGCTCCAGCTGTGAGGAGCACTGTGGGATGTGTGTGTGCCACTGAGCTCCTGCTGAGCTCCAGGGATGTGTCACCTCTGTCCCTGAGCTCCAGCCAGGAGCAGGATGCCAGGAAGGAGGACACACCTCAGTGTGTGGAGCACTGCTGTGCCCAAGGCTCCAAGAGAGGCTGTGCTTGCAGAAAGCTTTAGGGAATGCTGCCAGCCTGGTTCATGTCAAGTTTCATGCCTAAGCTGAACACCACCTGTGTTTCAGTATCCTGCAGCTTTCCCAAAGCCCAGTTTTCTTGCTGTCTACACAAGCCAGACTCTGGCTTTTGTATCTGAGAAGCACATTAGGAAATGTTGTCCTGGTTTTTACAGCCTGCTGCACTTAACATCACTTAATTTTTACAACCAACAATAAAATGCTCCAGTAGGGTCCTTCTAGCCTGAAAATAAAGAAGTTTTTGAGTTATTGAGCAGGAGTTTTTAAGTATAGAGTTGTTGAGCTGGACCTCATGCAGCAGAGAGAAGTACAGGGGCTACAGGAGCAGCTGGACCACTGGACTTAGCAGCAATTCCTGCCAGTGATTAAGGATCCTTGTCCTTAATTTCAGTGGAGAGAATTCTGTGTTTCTACTGCAATGTCCCATCAAGTGCCTGTTTGAAGCAGTGCTTTAGGAAGGGACACAGGGGCACCAGTCACAAGTGGCAGCCCCCAGTAGATTCCTCCTGTCTGAACTTCCTCAGACATTGGGAGGTCAAAAACATCTCCAAAAGGCCTTGTAAACACATTAAAACATGAAATTGTAGGTGATGAAATGTTCATGGCCATACATCCTTGAAAGGTAAGGAGACTTTATGGCCTTAGTCTACGAAAAACAAATCTATTTTCAAATACAGCCAGTTAAAGGGTGTTTTTTGCATCAGAGCAACCTCACCCTCCAGCTGTGCCTCAGGGAAGATGAGCAGCCCAGCCAGATGCAGCAGGCTGAAATTCCAGCTACTGAAACAGCAGCATTCAGAGCTGATGTTGCTGCCTGAGACAAGGAAAACAGAGCCTAAGGATGGTCACTTGTAGCTCCACACCTGCTGTGGGAGTGAATTTCAGCAGTTTGCACTGCTGAAGGGACTGGCACTGATGCTGCTGTTATCACTAATTCCTGCAGATAACTCCTGAAAGAGTTATGGAGTGGGAGAGCTGGAGCAGCCCCTGTAACATATCAAAGCCACAGCTGTTCTTTCCACTGTTTTGCTCACTGCAGAAGCCAAAACAAACCAGAGATCTCTCAGCCGGACTCTGCCACACCCTGGGTGCAAACACTGGTGCCAGTCCTGCACCACCTTTTCACCAGACACTTTAGGAGGAGCAAAGCCAGCAGGCTGGACACTCCAGTTCCAGTGTGCACCTTCTCTGCCCTTCACTAGACAGTTTTTGCTAACAGTGCAGCAGGTAGCTGGGTTAGCCATTTCTGCCCTGCAGTAGCTAAGCATAGTTCCCATTTTCACCTGCAGCTGGAAGGAGATGGCTTTGGTTCCCTGCCTCACAGCAGCTCTCCTGGGATGCTGAACAAGCTGCCACAGCCTCCAAGTCCTCCCCAAAACAGGCTGCAGAACATTAACCCTCACTCTGACCTGGTCCCTTCAGCAAGAACAGCAGAATCAAGGATTGCTCCCAGAGAGCAGCTCCTGCTCTGACTGACCTCAAGCTGTTTTGATGGTGAAGTCAGGAATTCTGGGACAAGATGTGATTGACAACATGAATTCCTGCAGAACTTCAGGCTCCAAGCAGGCTGCAGCTGGAAACAGTGACTGAAAGGGAAGGAGAGCAACAGTGATCCATCAGCCCAGAGCTCCCAGTGAGTGGCACAAGGACAGGATGGCACTGTTAAAAATAGTCCAAGCTCTGAACTTCCTGATGCATCTGACAGGTTATCCAGCCTGCAGGAACGGGCTGTTGATGGAGCTGAGGTCAGTTTGCTGGAGGAAAAGGATGCTAAGAGAACTCTAACAAAATTCAGCCAATAACCTGGCACAGGAGGAGTTTGCTTTGGAGCAGGAACAGTGCTCACTGTGGCTGCTGCCTGCCCGTGCCCTCATTCCAGCCAGGGGCTCTGTGCTCTCCATCCCAAGTCTCAAACAGGGGCTGGCTGTGCCCAGCCCTCCTGCACAGCTGCCCTTCCCTCTGTCACTGCTCTGTCATTGCAGGGTGACAGCTCTCTGCTGGGCACAGGGGCTCCTCCAGCTGCACTGAAGAAATGAATTGGCTCAAATCCCCTTTTCTTCCTGCATGTCAGTGGGTTTAGTAAACAAAATGTGATAATCATGTACAGCAAATATGTTTTCCCCTCTATTTGGTTCAGCCCCTAAAGCTGCACAGACTGTCAGTATTTTCCATCTGTTCATTTAATCCAGGTGCAGATTTTTCTCCAGAGGCAGAAACATGGGTCAGCTTCACTTTTTCCTCTTTCACACATCTTTACTGAGGAGAGAAGTGGCATAAAGGAAAAATCAATAACCTTTCCTGCTATTTTCCCAGGCAGCAGAACAGATGTGAAGATGAGCAGTTAACAGCATCAATCAGGATCCCAAGGACCTGGACGGAAACGAGCTCCAGAGGTCACCAGTCTGTGGGGATACTCTGCCACAGGCCCCTGAAGTCTGTGAAGATGTGGGTCTTGCAGCTTTGTGCCTGAGTCTGTCCCTGTAAGGATAATTCTGCCAGATATTGATGGGCTCAGTACTGAGGTGGAGGGTTTTAGTGCCACGGAAGATGTGTGTAACAACATACAATTATGTCCTCTGAAATAATGGAGAAAAGAGGCAGTGGAGTGCCTCACTTTTGATTGAATGATTGGATGGCAAGGGGGAGAAAACATGACATAAAAAGCAGATAAGAACGAATTAAATCTTAAAATAGAAAATCCTGTAGAACTTCCTGATGGCACTTGATTAAAAACATACTTATCCTCCAAAATAATTGCCTCATGTTACAGCTCTTTTCACCAACCTCTGAGCTACCAGGTGTGGGAAGTAACAGAACCATGGAAGGGGTTGGGGTGAAAGGGACCTTGAAGATCATCTCATTCCAACCCCTTTTCCAGTTGGTCAGGCTGCTCCAAGCCCTGTCCAACATGGCCTGGAGGCCTCAAGGAAACATCCATCCATTTCACTCCACTGTTACAGTCCTGACAATCCCCATGTAGCTTGCAGTGGTCTGGCAGAAACTTTGGGAATCACCAAGCCAGAGCACTTAAGACACTCCTTACTGGAGCAGTGGAGGTAATACTCCAACAGTTTGTCCTTGTTTCTCTAAAAGATGTCACTCAGCCTGTGCTGGGTTTGGCTGGAGTAGATTTAATTGAATTTTCCTCCCAGTGTCTGGAGTGGGGTTGTGTTTTGGATTTGTGTTGAACATGGGGGATAATAAAGAGATGTTTTTGTTATTCCTGGACAGGGCTTGCATGGAGCCAAGGCCTTTTCTGCTCCTTGTCCTGCCATGCTGCTGAGGAATTGTGTGTCCATGGGAGGAGACAGAGCCAGGACAGGAGACTCAAACTGATCTTCCCCACCCTCTGACACTGTGCTCAGTATATAAAGTGGGGGGAGATGGAAGAAGGGAGCATGTTCAGAGTGAAGGTGTTTGTCCTTCATGTAACTTGTGTGCAAAGGGGCCCTGCTCTCCTGGGGGATGGCTGAACACCCACCTGCCATGGCAAGTGGGGAGTGAATTCTGTGGTTTCTTTTGCTTTGCTTGTGGTGCAGCTTTTGCTTTTCCTGTCTGTACTCAACCCCCAGGTTTTTCAGCTCTTACTCTTCCAATTCTCCCCAGTGCCCTGGTGGGGCAGGGAGGGAGTGGTTGTGAGGGGTTAAAGCCTGGCCCAGGTCAAGGACCCAGCCACAAGTCTAACACAGCCACAGGGACAGTATCTGCCTTGCAGACTGCTGCACCAGGACAGGTCATTGCTGCTCATAAAAGACAATGCCTTTGCAAAATGCTCTGACATCAGGAAACAGCATGGCTGAATTTTTCATGATTTCTTCCATTTCCTTGTGTCAGAGATTGTTTCTTGCTTGGAAGGCTGCTGCCTTCTGCTCAGTGCTCCAGTCACCTGTGTGGAATCTGATCAGATTTTGTCTCTGTGCCAGGGCAGCCTTAGCAAAGGATCTGTCTCAGTGAGAATTTAAAATCTCCTCCTGCATGGCAAAGTCCCTCTATGCCAAGAATTCTCCCTTGCCCTGCCAGTGCCAATTGACATGCTGGGTCCATTGGTAGCATATGATTTCAGTGCCCCTTGCACACTGTGGGAAGGTGCCTCCAATCCTGTTTTACAGCTGGTGAGCACTCTAGGCACAACCTCTGACTTCTTGGGGCTCACAACAGAGAGCCAGTAGCCAAGACAGCAGGAGGACTCCCACATAGTTCCTGATCTGGAGCTCTTGGAAGAGTGAGCTTTGGCTTTCCTACAGCATAAGGCACGTGGAGAAGTTCCATTCTTGCTTGGGAGAGCTACGTCGCTAGGAATAGTGTAGGAATGTTGTTCCCTTTCTGTGGCACAGGGGATGAACCTGGGGAGGTGAAGGTCAGTCTGGTGGGGAATGGGTGGGTTTGGAGCTCTGCCCACAGCCCCTTCCACAGATGAGGAGTTCCCAGAGCTGTGCCAGCACCAGCTGCCCCCATCCTTCCGCCTGGGCTGAAGCAAAGCTCCTGCTGCCAACACTGAACTCTGACAGAGCATTTCAAACACCCTGTAAGGACCACAGCTGAGCTCCAACTGCCTGTGAGAAACCACACTGACCTTTGCCACCTCCCTGCATGACCTGCAGGAAATCCACAGGTTGGCTGAAGTGGCACAACAAATCAGCAATTGTTCTGTATGAGACTATTTTCCATCTGCATGACACCAGCAGCTCCCAACTGCAGCAGCATTTAAAATTCAAGATTCAAGTTATTACATTCTTGGTTTTGCTAACTGTTTATGGAGTTACAAACATGGCCAGTAAACAGGTGAGAAACCAACAGCTCTACAAGGAGGTTTTCCAACTAATAATAAAACCACTTGCATTTTCACCACCTCTCCCCTTTGTATTCTTACCACAGATTCCTTACAAACCTTCTAACAGTCTAATCTTGTTCCATCTGCAGTCTGTGAGTTTTTATCATGCCACTGTCAGATACTCAAAACTCACTCCTTGCCTCTCTCCTTCCATCACCACAGATCCTCTGCATTTAATCCAGGCTTCTTGCTGTAAATTCATGTGCCTTCAAAGGCCAGCTATATCTTATTTGGGCTAAAAAAGCATTGTGAGTTTCTAACACTGTAGGAAATGTTTAATTGTTCTTCTTTTGTAAAGTCAAAACAAATGAAGCAATGATATTCCTCCCCATAAGCAGCTGAGTATCAGCAGTGAGCAAACTGTTCTCAAAAATCCCTTTTTGGGAGTTGTTAAAATCCACTTGCAGCTCCTGAAATCCTCAAATCCAAACTTTGCCTCAATGCAGCACTGACACATCTCTCTAAAAATGAGTGTCCAGCATCTTAAAACCCTCTGTGATACAGCTCCAGCAATTTCAGAGAAGGAATGTTCTTTGTGGCAATGCAAACTACCAGAATGGAGCACACTCAGCACCAGTCAGCTGCCACTTCAATACCTGGGAAATGGTTAATGGCAGCAACATCAGGTCACCTGGTGGGTCCTTTCTGTCTCCAGCTGCTGCCACAGAAAAATGAGAGAAAGGGAGGTTTGACAACTCTGTGAGTCCTTCCCCTGTCCCACATAATAGAATCTGCAAAGCAAAAATAAGGTCAGACACTTTCAAATTGCTGCAATAGGAGAACTGGGAGATAATTTTATATCCAGTTCTGCAAAAGGCTAAAAATAAGCCTGATAGGAGGCAGAAGAAAGAGCCTGAAAATGGATTATTCTCATTTTTCCTGTAATGCAATTTGAAGATGTGCCATGTTTAAGACAGCAGAAGTGTCTGGACTAGGGATGGCTCTTTTTGTGGATTTTGCTATCTCCACTGTAAAGAGGATTTTTTTCCTAGTGTTTGTACACACCACTTTTAAAATGAAATGTCCACCACCACTTCTACTCAGCAAGAGCTCCCACATCAGACCAAAGATGTTAAGAGTAAATTTTTTTTTCTTATTAAATGTTTAATTTTCATTTTAGGAGAAAAGAATTACCTGCTTGAGTTGTTTAAATAACCTGATTCTTATGATGCAAACCAAGGGGTGAACGATTCAGGCTTGCAGGCTCTCAAGTGCTGAGTGGTCACTGGTTAAAGACTTGAATTCTTTTGTTCTCAATGCTGCATCAGTGCAGCTGTTTATTCCTGCTCTGGCTGCACCAGGAATCCACTCTGCAGTTGCATCCTGCTGCCTGATCTGCATTGCTGTGTCCTTGGCAAAAATATCAGCCTCTATCATGCAGAGAGGGACTGAGCCAGTATAAAACTTGGACACCCATCCTAAGCATCTTTTCATACCTCTGGAAAAAACCAGATAATCTAATGTTTCCAGGTAAAACTAGGGATTAAGTGAAAAAAAACCCAACAAACAAACAAGTTAAAACAACAAAATCCTTTGAGGAGTAGAGCATCCCACACCTGCACAGGGTGATTTTTCAGGAAGAATCCAGATGAATTTGGTCTTCCCTCAGCAGCAGCTGGGAGTGGCCATGGCTGGGGACAGGGCTGCAGGATCACTGCACTCACTGCCCAGGAAAGGACCCTGATACACACTAATTATGGTGATTTATGTCCCTGGTACCCAAAAGTTGTCACAGCTTGGGAGAAGGATTTTATTCCTTTTTGAATCCCTTTTCATAATTTTTTTTGAATTTTTAAAATCCCTTTCCATAAAAAAAACCATAATTTCCTAATTTTTGATGGAGCTTCTATCAAGTACCCAATGTGGGCTTTTCTTCTGCAGCCCTCCAGGGTGAAGCTTTGTTTGTCCCAGTGCTCCACACTGTGAGTGAGGAAGGGATGGACACAAACCACAGACACAACTCTCAGCAGTGCTGGGCTTTTACTGCCATGGAGTGAAGAACCTGGACTGCTCCCAGCCTTGGAAATGGCTCCTTGGCAGGGCTGCACAGGTACCTGGGATGGAGCTTGAGGATTAAAGTGCAATTACCAGATTTCTGATCCACTCCAGAGGGCTCTGCCATGGCAAGACTGTATTGTCTTCCAGAGAGTCTAAAATCTAGCTTGGGTCACACCAATATCCCTCAAGCAGGTAAGAGAATAACAGTTCAGAGTGCTGATGCTTGGAAATAAAATACAACTGCTTTAAATCTCTTCTGCAGAGGTGCAGAGCAGGAAAGAAACAACAACACAGTCAAGTGATATCACAGAAGGAATTGTAGTTGAGTGGTTTAAAAAACAATTGAAGTATTTATCATTGCTAGTGCCTAAGACCTCTTACAGAACCCATCCTTAACTGTTTTCTCTCTCTTATCACTTTGGAATGGTGGGATTAAATTTGTGTTATGGAACTAGCCCCCAGAACGATTGGATTATTAGCACAGAGTGATGGGCTGTCCTGTTCTCTGCTAGTACTACATTTTCTAAAAGCCTCTTTAAGATGTCAGACTTCTGAAGCAGCATGAAAATGGTCATAAAAGAATTTTGTTTTAAAAAAAGAATTTCTATGGAAAGATTTTTTTTTTCATTTGTGTTTTGTGAGCAGCCTTGTTGACTGGAATTCCTGTGCTAAAAAAATACAAAATATGCCAGGAATTGGGGCAATGATAAAAGTAGTGTGAAAGCCTGGAAATTCTTTTTTTGAAAGGAAGCGTGGTGGAAACTGGAGGAAGCTTTACAGGAAAGAGTTGCTATCCTGGTATCTGCCCTGCCTGGAAGAAGAAATTATTTCTAAGCAAATGCCCAGAGACGGTTACACAAAGAAACAAACAAACTCAGAAATCCCAACAATAAATCCCTGAGCGACATTTCACAGGAGTGTGGCAGCTAAAGCAGGGACAGCTCAGTTTCCATAGGCTGTGAGAGCAGTGTTCCACTTCTCTGCTTCCTTGCTGGGTCACTGGAGGGGTGGTGACACTGCCCTGTGCCCTGGCCCTGGCAGTGATGGATGGCTTTAATCTCTGGCGTGTGACACCGGCGCTCGCTGCTCCCGCAGGTTAATTGATTTCTTTTGGCAAAGGCAGTTTCCAGCTCCTGTTGTCTGAGCAGCAGGACTGACTGCACAGGGAAAACAAGGCATCCTGAAATAGAAATTCCTCTGTACCCAGCAGGTAATAGGTGGGATGGAAGGGAGGACTGGCTGGGCAGAAAGCAGCCCCTGCCAAAGGTGGGTGATGCCAAGTGCAGATGGACTGACAGGTGGGAGCTGGATGGTGGATCTGGGGTTTTTATCCACTAATAGCAAAATGCTGTTACCTTTCCTTTCACAGGCAAGCAGGGAGATGCTAACAAATAAATCCTGCCCCATAAATTCAGAGGAGCCACTGAAGCTGCTGGAGGGGGCAGGTGGGACCTGGCTGACAGCAGAGACCCTGCTGCACAAGGGTCTCCAGCCTTACTTCTCTCTTACTTCACTCTCACTTCTCTAACTTGAGTGAAGCTGCACTCCAGGAATCTCACTGCAGGATGCCACAGTGTATTTTTACCATAGGAGTGGGCACACCCCAGAAAGAGCACCCTTCCTAGGAGTCACTTGAGAGAAGTTATTCTGTTAACCATTATTTATGGCCCTTGTTCTCCTCGGTTTGCAACACAAAATATCTGTGACTGACTAATAAAAAATTCATGAACAAATGTGAGTCAGGAAAGGGAATGATGCTGAAAGAGAAACAAAACCAGATTTGAAACCTGAATTTTTTTTCTTCTAAGAATGGAGCAGTGGCTCTTTGGGAGGCTGGTTGCTCTGGACGTGGACAGAGTACAACCAAAGCTGCTAAGGGCAGACAGCAAGGGAGGAATAATCCCGTTTGTGCAGGAACGATTAGAGGTGTGGATGTGATCTCCTTCCCACATTAAGACTGCTGTGAAAGCTGGGGCTTTGGCAGAACAACTGTGTAAGACACATAGAGCCAGCTAGTGAGCAGCCTGTGACCTGTGGTGTCTCCTGAGTGAACCAAACCCTCTTCCTTGAGGTCTCCAAGTGACAGCTTTCACATCTTACCCAAATAATCTGCTGTAGGATTCACTTCTTTTTTCCCTTAGGAAGTCCTTCCTAGCACCTAATCTCCAACTCCCCTTCCTGCCATTTGAGACCCTTCTATGCAGATAACAAACCAGGCACACACATCCTGGCAAAATCAGGATGTGATGTCCCCAAAGCCACTGTTCAGCTCTATAGGACTTCCCATCCTTATGACATGAGGTCTTGTTTTTCCACGATATTTAAACATCTCATTATAAATGAACTTCTCTTTTCTTTGGTATTTATGTATGTTAGTAAAAGGAGGGCGGAACTGCACTTGCAGGGCCACAGCACCATCTGTGGCACTGCTTCCAAATCTCTTTCATCCATCTGATAAAGACAGCGTGAGCCAGAAAGTATCACCCAAACTGTTCCCACACTTATGTCAACTCCAAGCACCTCATTTTCCTTCTGCCTCTACTACACCTGGAGTGATATTCCAGGGCCCTTCTCCTTAAGGTAAATCAAGGCTTCCATTCTCCAGCGGGGGAAAAAGCAAAGGCAACCTACAGCCAACACCAGACTAGTCACCTACCCACATATTCAGCATGACATTACACACAGTAACTCTTATTTTTCAACAATGATGAGAAAGAGACTAACCCCAGAAGTTTGTATGTCATGTGGAAGCGTCTTCTGAATTACTGTAGTTGCCAACCGTGAGATGATCCGAATCGGTTTCTTTACTGAAAAACAGTAGCTTTTTTTTCATGAAGCTGCAAGAAGGGACTGGGAAAGACTCTTTATCATAGCAACCCTTGAGTGCACATGTCCCCACACACAGCTTGCTGCTTCCTTGCCTCATGTTCTTGACTGCCAGAAGTGGTCAGTGGGGCTCTGGGGATGGAGGTAGGTGGGTGCAGCCTTGACCACCAAGCTCTGGGGAGCACCTCCTGCTCCTGACTTCACACTCCACCAGTTCCAGCACACAGCAGCCCCTCACCATGGACAGCCTGGGCTGTGACATGCTCAGGCAAGGGTGTGAGGGGCCTGTGCTCCCCTCTGAGCCATGTGGACAACAACTGAGATCCACCAGAGCAGAAGCGTGTAAAGGATGCCCAGCCAGCATGACCCAAGCCCCTGTGCTTCGTGCAGCCTCATGCACTCTGCTGAGCCCAGGTTCTGAACACACAACCCAACATCCTTTACCTGGAAGGGCCAAAGCCAGGGGAAGAGTACAAGCATAAGGTTCAAGAGAGCAAACAGGCTGTGGTGCCTCCCCGTTCGCAATTGCCAGGCTACTCACTGTTGCTCAGCTTTGGCTCGGTCACTGAGGAAGAAGAGGGCTGTGGCCAGGAAGAACATCCCTCCCAGGACAACCACGAAGGGGCAGAGCATGAGAGCATAACCCAGGCTGAGGAACTCCCACACTGGGGACTCCTTTGTGCTTTGTCGTATCAGGTCGGAGATCTACGAGAGAGAGGAAAAAAAATGAATCACTCACATGAAAAATAGACACCATGATAAGAAGGGAACAGGATTCCTGAAACAACCACCCACCAAACATGTGTGAGGTTTAAAATGGAACAGTGTGTTCAGTACAAGCTGAATGTCCCTCACACCCTTCAGCCTTCCACACAGGAGCCTGGGCAATTTATGCTCTGAGGCTTGGCAGGGTTCTCCTCTGGCTGTCACTCTTCTGCCCTGATCTAATATTATTCCCACAGCCCATCATGTTCTCCCAGGCTGTGTCAGGGACAGCATCTGTGGGTGTCTGACCTTGCTGCACTGCCCAAACACCCTGGGGAGCCAGCAGGGCCATGCTGGTGCTGCTCAGGGGGTGAGGCAGTCATCAATCTTCTGCAATTCCTGTCAGTCCTGCTCACTCCCACACCTGATCTACCTTTCAGCAAAGGGAGGTATTAAATTCCATTTCTGTGTACTGAGTGGGAAGGGGGGAAATGTTTTCCAAAGACCAAAAAAAAAAACAGAGATCCCATCTGATTTGGAGAAATACAATTTGAACCTGGGGGTTTTATGCCCATGTCTGAGGTATATGAGGCTCATTCCTTCTTCCAGCCTCCCAAGCTTGAAGTGTAATTGTGTGCAAGACATGGCTTTGTCCCAGGCTCAGACATGGGGCTGTGCTGGCACTGCACACCACCAAATTAATGGATCAAGGCAATCTGCACCTCCTGACAACCAAAAAGCATCATTACATGAAAGCAAACACAAATTATTTACACCTACACAAAGGAGCAGAGATATGCAGCAGCACTATTTAGTTTGTTATGAAAAGCTTTTGCTAGAACTCACTAAAATGTAAAGCATGTCTGTAGTTTAAACTTCCACATTTTAATATTTACTGCCCAGCAAACAATTTTACTCTCCATAAATCCAACAGAGAGGTAGCAGCAGTTGGGGTGGGTCTCAAGCCATTGGGTATTTAAATGTCCAGCTCTGTTTTTATCCATGACCTTTTGTTGGGGGAGAACACTAATTTATACCAAAAGACTGCAGGGAATTTGGAACAAAAAATCCTGCTGCTGTGCACACACACAAATCAGCTCCAGAAATAGTCAAAGCTTGTGCAGCAACTTCAAAACTGCCACATCACTGGTAATGGAAAAGTTGGAGTCAAACACAACCTACAAGTAAATTCTGACATTCAAGGCTTAAATCTTGACAGTGAAAAGAAGAACTGTCACGTGCAGGAGAAATTCCCAGCTCACACTCTGCAGTGACCTGGAATGTCACCTAAATGTGTGTGAGGAGATGCCTCAGCAGAGCCAAGCACAACAGAAGGTCCCAGAAGGATGATGCCCATGGGGACTCCCAAGAACAGGGCACTGGGTGTGTTTTGGCAGGGAGGCTCTGCAGCACTGGGGGTCTCAGTGTGTTGATGCCCCTCTCACAGCCCAGCCTGGCTCCTGGGGGGATGGAAAGGAGGAGCTGCCAGCCCAGTGCTGGAGGTGACACTACTGCACATGCTGGAGCTGAGGTCTGCCCTCCAGGATGGAGCCCCCTCAAATTAGGGGGAGTGAATCAACACTGGAAGAGTGTAACTACAGAAAGAATTGAAAGGTTTGAGCCTGATTTCTCTGTTTCATTCCCTGCCTAGAAAGGATGAGGAGAACATTTCAGTGCTTGGGATATAGAAGAGTTCTAGTCCTCTCAAAAAGAACTTTATTCACAGTGTAAAACACACAAAGAAAAACAAGAGTGTTACAAACAATTCTCATGTGAGACTCAAGGAAAAGAAAGTGACCATTAGTCAGAGAGATTTATTAAAAAACAGCGACAAGACTTGAATGTGAAAAGGATGCACCCACAGGAAAGCAGCAGAATGTGCTCTGCACTCAGGGACAGGGACATCAGCTGGTCATTAATTCCCTTTTGTAGCCACACACCTTAATTCCAAACATTTTCCTTACTCTTCATTATGAACCAGAATTTGGCATCGAGTCAATGTCTCTGTCAGGCTGCAATAGCCAGAATTGAGGATATTCTAAAACAGAAATCTAGACATTCTAACCACTTTTCATTTTTGGAAATGGATACAATTATTCTCTAAAAGGACCAGACAATAAATCACTTGACAAATTGACATGGTAAGTCAGCAGCAGAGGATGAAAAGCCATGCATGTGGTTCTGATTGCTTTCTCCATGGATGGCAATGACATTCCAGGCTAAAAAACAGCTTTGAAAGTGTAGTCTCCAAAAGATAAATCTCCCAATGCAGTTTGTCTCACACCTTCCCTTCTAATGCAACAAATTGTGTTGACCTTTTCTAGCAACAAATCATGTTATTATTAAATCTGCTGTATTTTTCATTTTTAACCAAACACACTCTGTAAATGCACAGTTTAGAAAAAAATGCCCTTCCTCCCTTTCAAAGTATAATTCTTTCCACCAAACCTGCTGGGCTTCCTCACCCAGGTTCCATATAATTCGCTCCCAATGTCTTCATCTCTAAATTCTAGGATTTTATCAGCATTCACATATATATTTTTGCTGTTAGCAGTCCCTGCTCTCTGTCAGTTTGTTCCAAACCACCTGCTAAGGCTGGAACTTTGGCATCTCCTCTCAAGAGGACACAGGACATAATTACAGACCTGGGCTCCAAGAATGACACACCGTTTGCCAAATGCTCTGCTCTCTACTGCCAATTTTGGGTTTTCCTTGCAATGACAGCATCCTGAGCTGGCCAACTGTGATTTGGCAGGACCCAATCAAGCATAATTTTTGGTGTCTTCTCTCTAAGATGAGTAACAAACTGCGGGGGCTGTGCGTGGCCGGTGCCAGCTCTGCAGCACGCAGTCGTGTGTGGGATTCCTTCCTTTGTTCCTCCAGCTGGGAGGTGCCAGAAAGCTTCAAAACATCTATGCAGAACGTGGGGGTGGAAAATCAAGAGGGAAGTCCTGTTGCTGCTCTGCAGTCTAATCACTTTGATACCAACTGTAAAAGCCTGAATGAGGGATGTGGGACTCCAGGGGCTCTCCAAAATGCAGTTTATTGGATCCAAGGTGTTACAGCAGCCCAGGGTGGTGGGTGACAGAGCTGTGCCCACAGCTGTCAGCTCCAGCTGCAGGCAGGCCTGGAGACCCTTTGGTTTTGGTTACAGTGCATTAGAGACTTTTCTCTGCTGAGCATCTTCATACAGCAGAACCAATCTATCCCTTAACTTTTACCTATAGCCCATCATAACTACTGTCATTACCATATCCATGTTACTGCTCTCCAGTCACTAAAAGTCAGTACATTACAGTTTAAGCTGGAAGTTGTTTTTCAGTTTTCTTGCAGTGGAAAATTCTGAGACCTTTTTTCTACTTGTCACATTTGCTGCCTTGCTTGCCTGTGCTCTCTTTCTGCTTGGTAAAAACATCTTCTTGTTTGGGGTGGGTTTATCCTTTGCTCTAAGCCATAAAAACTCCTTCTAACTAACACACCCTTTGCCTCCTTGGTTACCCAGTGAGACTGGCTCAGCAATTCTTTTCTTCTATATCAAAACTTGATAGAGTTTTGATATAGAAGAAAAGAATTGCTGAGCTTTTTGCTTGATAGAGCTATTTGCTTGATAGAGATGGAAATCTCTATTCCTTCATCAGATTCCACATTCAAAAATCTTTCTGCTAGGCACACATATCTGTGAGACTTTCTTGTCAAACTTTCATCCTTCCCGACAACCAACCTAGCTGTGAAAGTTCACATCTCCTCCCTCGCTGTGCAGCACAGAGCTCAGAGCAAGAGGAATGACTTTGCTGAATAAACCTCAGCCTGAGCCTCTTTCACAGCAGAACAGCCTGTGCTCAGCTGGTGGCAGCCACCTGGATGGAGTCCAGCTGCAGACAGCTCCTGCTTTCTGGAGAACCAGCAGTGCAGCTGCAGTGGGCACCATCCCAGCCCCAAATCCCCAACTGTGTCTCCATCTGAGTGCAGGAGAACACAGGGGAACAAAGGGAAACTTCATTGTTGGGAAGAGTGTGGTGTGGGCTTTGGAACAGGGCACAGGACATGGAGACAGGAGATGCCAAGGTGGGCTGGAGCCCAAAGAAGGCATCTGGATTCCATGTTCTGTCTCTCCTGAGCAGTCTGGGTGGGTAAATTAACTGATTTATTAATTACACAGTGTAATGGTAACAACATCTCTGAAATCACGGTTTCATTTCCTTCTGTCTTGTTGCTGAGTCAATATCTCAATTCCTCTACAATTGGCTTCTCTAAATTTCTGATGTTGCCACTTGGGCACAAATCCTGCTACAAAAAAGCCTGCCCCAAATATCTGATTTTTATGATTACCAGTTTGATACAAGCCAGGTTGTCCCTGGCTGATCATTTCAGTACAGTTCTTTAACACAGTATTCCCTGTAACCCCACAGTGGTTTGAGATCCACCCACTCTAAGTCAGTGTGAATATGAAAGTTTTCTTCAATTTTCTAAAAAAATGGAATATGAATGCAAATGAAGCTGAGAGAGCAAAAAGGAGGGATTTCATAAAGTAAACAATTTTCTGGGCCTGGGGGGGAGCAGAAGAGTTTACACTGTGCTGAGTGGCATGAGGAACACTTTATAGAAAGAGGAAGTAAACCTGTTTTTTAAATGATATTTTCCCCCTCCCAGGATGACCAGGCTGCATTAAATACATGGTGCTGCCTTGAAAAAGGCTACAGTAAATTAAGATGCTCCATAGGGATGCTGCTTGCTTTGCCAGGACATGGACTTGGTATATCAGAGCAATATCTGCCCCATTTGCCCTGGAGAGAGTTGAAATCTCTTTTGCTCAAGTCATTATTGCCTTTCTCTCTGGTCTGGTCTGCCCAGGGATTTTCCAAGTTGAGAGTGGCCTTTCTCTGATCCCAGAGAGAGATGCCCCATAGCATGGGGAATGTGAAGGAACATTGCAGGTAGGTGAGCATGTAGGGATGGGGTGCCCATTCCCATGCAGAAACAGGTCTGGGGCACAGCACCTTTAGCAGCAGCCCTGTCCCCACCCCTCCTGGCTGCATGGGCTCCTTCCCTGCCTGTATATCCCACAAAAGCAAAGTGATTCCTTGTGTTGAAGAGAATCTGGACACATTCTGAAAGGTGCTCACCACCATGGAAACTGCCCATCTTGGGAGCATGCAGATCCTTGGCAGCTCAGAGGGAGAAAACATTTATTTAAGGAGGTTTTCAGTGCACAGAGGAGTGACAGAGCAGATGAGACAGAGCTTAAATACTCGAGTGCAACAATGACCTGCTTTGGATTTCTGGGCTTTCTCTACTGAGATACTTTCACCTACATTAAACATTTATCACAAATACCGAGAACCTGAACATCTAACAAAGTCATGAACATGACAGATGCACAGAACTCTGAAAAAAACACCAAAGCAGGCTGTGAACCCTGGGTACAGAGCATTTTAGAGATGGCAAGTCATTTGGTATTTTATTAACAGACTTAAATTTTATCTGTTCCTGACTCATCAGAAGTGGGAAGCTTGTTAGCTCGTTGCAATGAGGAGATCAATCCCATGAGGACTGCTCTCCAGGTGGTTAATTCTCCTCTTCTTTTGCAGCTGACAGCTATGTCAAAAATTTGGCCTTTCAGTGCACTATGAAAAAGGCTTTTAATTACTCAGGACCAGAGAAATCTTCAACTTAAAGTTACTGCTTGAAGAAACAGGTAATAAGGAGGAGGGGCTGGAGGTTCTCACCCTCACATCATTTCCCCTGGCAAGCACAGTGGATGTTCAGACTAGCAAGGCCAAGCCCCATTTTACCAATCACAGTGTGGGTCACACACAAGCATGAACGTGGGGAAAGCTCTCTGCAGGAGGAGTGGTGCCATCAGGGTCAGGCAGCTGGGACTTGGGACAGAAAGAACAATAAAAACCATAACTGTGTGCCACAATTCATCCACCATCTCTGCCAGGTGATGGGACATGCTGCTCATACAGACTCATGTACACTATATTAGAACATGCTGCAAAAGGCAACAAGACAGAGACCTCTGTTCCATCCTCATCCTCACAAGAGCAGTGGAATATCTCCTGATGGTCCATGAACCAGAGAGGGATGGCAGGATTTTGTATTTGCTGGGAAATATCCCAACCAACACAGGAATGATGCATCTGACTCCATGTTCTCAGAAGGCTAATTTATTACTTTATGATACTATATTATATTAAAGAATGCTATACTATACTAAATACAGAAAGGATATTTACAGAAGGCTAAAAAGATAACAATGAAAACTGGTGACTCTCTCCAGAGCCCTGATTGGCCACAGAGTGAAAACAACTCCCAGCAGAATGCAATGGAACAATCACCTGTGGGTGAACAATCTCCAAACACATTCCACATGAGCACAGCACAGGAGAAGCAAATGAGAGAAGAATTGTTTCCCTTTTCTCTGAGGCTTCTCAGCTTCCCAGGAGAAAAATCCTGGGAGAAGGGATTTTTTTCAGAGAATGTGAATGCTACAGCAGGAGAATATTTTGCACATTTTTGTTGCAGGACATTACTCCCTTTTTGACCTTGAGCTAATCTCTTACCCTGCTGTGGCAGGAGGGACAGGGCTGTGTAACCCCCAGCAGGCACCTAATGGGCCATGTTTGAGGAATGGCTGCATGGGTCACCCAGGGACAGAACACCCAGACTGCAGCATCACATCCCAACCACCCACTTCACTGCAATACCCTGGTTTTAAGTCAGACAGAAGTGGATTTGACTCCCAGTAGGCTGTGGCCTGTTTTAGTCTAGCAAACTAAACTGGGAAAAGTGTCCTGCCAGAGTAAGCATGTCCTACTCTGAAGCAGCCTTAGCACTTTAAGCCATAAAATATGAATTTTAAACCATAATACATGAATTCTGCTTTCTCAGGCAGGCAAGTCTTTATACATAGAGTTTCTTTCCATACAGATATACTTGGTGAGGTAAACACCTTCAAACCAAATCAACAAAAAGGCTCTTTCAAACTGGGCCAAAACCCTGTGAAATCTGCACCTCCAGGTATAACTTTCATTAAAAAGTATCTTAATTGCTGCATTTACTCCAGTTTTTCTTGCCTTGCCCCTAATGAAACGCTGATCTGCTTGCCCTGATACTCTGCACCAGGGTTAATTAACACTGCTCTGCTAACTACTTGCTAAAGGAAGGTCATTAGTATTCTTGCTGCTTAAATAGCTCATTAGGTTTATCAGCCTGCTCAGAGGAAAGCTGGGGAAGGGAGAAAAGTGAAGGGTGCCAAGGCTCCCACAGCCCAGCTGGCATGGAGAGGCTGGAGGTGGTGTCCTCCAGTAAAACTGGGACAACCCAGGAGAGCTGGGAGCCACCATCAGAGGAGTGCAGGGAGCACTGTTAGCCCATCCAAAGGTGCTGGTGGAGGAGAGCTACCTCTGGCCCTTCAGAACATCCTCTCACAGGCTGATGTGGCCAGGTGACAAGGAGATCCAGACTGGTTTTCATCCTCAGACTTTCTGAAGAGCTGCACAGAGGAGATGAGAGGGAGTTGAAGCAAACAGGAGAGCAGGGCAGTGTGTGCCCACACAGGGACAGCACCTCCTGCAGCAGGTCCTGCTGGCAGCACAGGCAAGGCAAGGGTGGAAGGGCAAAGTGCTCAGCAAATCACAAACTTGGAGGAAGGAAAGAAAAAGTCCCAAGCCACAGCCTTGAAATAAAACCCTGCTTTTGCCTGTATTTCCAGAAGCAGAAGGGCAGTCAGGAAGTGGAGGGGAGTAAACCCTGAGCAGGGAAAACAGGTTCATGCCTGTGCACAGATGGACACAGGAGCATGGACTTAGAACTGTTTTATTTTAAAGGGCAACCAAGATCAAACCAGAATTAGTGATACAAAGAGATGGAGTTGTGATGCAGCCTGAGAAGAGTTAACTATTTCACCCACCTCCTTCCACTTGCTCTTCTGAGTCTGAAATGCTGTCTGGGCAGCAGTTAAAGATCTTTATCTGATTTCAACATTAATGGTGGGATTTGGGGCATTTCTCTTAACACTTCTGTGCTCCAGAAATCGTGGGAGTGGTCAGAGACAGAAAAGTACTCCACATATTTGGGTGCAATGCACTGAGCAGGTGAGATTTCTCACCTACTGCCTCAAGAATAAAGTGTGGAGTGACTCTGGAGGTGTTAAAAAGGAGTTATTTAAACTACAGGTTGGTTATCACAAAGATCCTGAAAAAAGTTCCAGCTTTCTAGGAATAAAAGCTGTCTCATGTACTGAACTTCTGCAGCAATGCCTATTCCTATTTGGGATTTGCTGATTTACAGTAAATGATCTCAGAGCTTGCCATGTAGTAAAGCTTTATGCAAATTGCAGCTGCCACCCTCAAGCTGTATTTGCATAACTCCTTTGTAAGTCAATCTTAGGCCTTTTTACCATAATAAAAGTTATCAATATTTAAAGAGACATGAAAAATAGCCACACACATGTGCTCCCTGCCACTCAGCTTTTAAGCATTAATGTGTATTTGCTGCTTTGGGTGGTTTAAGGAGCTGCAGTGCAAGATTTGGAATGGGGTGAAGTGACAGAAAGTCTGACTGTGACCTTGAGCTCCAGGACACACCACAGAGCCCAGCAGCAATTGCACACCTGAGGCTGTGGCTGATCAGCACCCTCTGTGTTCCACACAGGATTTAAGATCAATACCACATTTATTGGTATCCAGCAGAGATAACTGCCTGCCACAGCTCGGTCCTACAAGGACAAGGGTCCCCAGTTCTTTATTAAGAGCATTGCTAGAGGGAATAAACTCACCAAAACCAGGTAGGATTGCAGCCATGTTTGGTCAAAGCACTGAACATTTAGTGAGGGAACTCCAGGGGAGTTCTGTAAGCAGCTGGAAGACACAGCAGATCCCAGGTGAACCCAGGTGATCAGGAGGTTGAGTTTCACCATTCTGAGTCTGCCTGCTACTGCAGCTCCCAGAATCATTACAGTTGGAAAAGATCTCTGAGGTTATGGACTGAATACCACCTTGTAAACCAGACCAGAGCACTGAGTGCCACATCCAGTCATTCCCTGGACACCTCCAGGGCCTTCTGCTGCTCTCCTTCAAAACCTTCCCCTGCTCTTGGTCTGCCTTGTGAAGGGAATGGAGCCACAGCAGTGAGAGCTGATGACCTCAGGGTGGGAATTCCCAAAAGAATTGTGGGAATCAGGTTCCCAAATTTCCCTTAAATCCAGCAGGAGTAGGGTACTCAACCCTCACAGGGTGCCCTGAAGATCCTGCTCAGAATCTGAGCCCCTTCTGCAGCCTGCCCAGGTGGGGTTCAGTGCTGTGTGGGGTTTCTCCACCCTGCACTGCAGCTGGACAGTCCCTGTGGTTTTTAGCACCCAGGTCCAGTGCTTGCCTTAGCTCTGGTGCAGAAGTTGGCTGTGCTTTCACTGTAAATAGTATTTGTTTTCTGTGTTATGTGGAGCTGTAGCTGAGCTTTCAGTGCTGGTAGCAGAGGGAGGATGAATCAGCCCAGCCAGAAAAGAGGCTGCACAAAGGGATGCTGGCTCCTTTCGTGGCATGAGGGCTTCACTCCTCCTCTTCTGCACAGAGCCTTGGACCTGCAACACCTCCTCCCAAATCACAACTGCCCAACAATTACAGCATTAGAAAAGGAAAATAATTCAAAAATAATAGTGAATAATTCAGAAATAATTCAAAATAATGACAAATATTTTCCCAGTCTAAAGAAAGCTTAATGCAGCTATTAAATTGGGGCTATACATATTTCAGCCAGAAATCCTTAAGTAACTCACAACTTGCTTGATCTCTGAGTACCAGGAGGGCAAGGCACATTATTTCTACAACCAAAGCCCTTTTATTTTTAATCTATGACATCAAAGAGCCCCAGGCAACTTTCAAGAATAATTGCAATCATTCAGGGCCCTGGGTATTCCTCCTGGACATCCCTCTTCTGTAAGGAAAGGGATGAAGATGCAGCAGTCACCTGAGGCAGCCTGGCCTGCCCCAGCCCTGCCCTCCTCTCCAGCCCCTGTCCTCCCTGGCTCCTCCTTCTCTGCCACACTCCCCACATCACCTGCCCTGCATGAAGCAGCCTCTCCTGCAATTCCTTTGTTCTTGCCACCTTCAAATAACTTCTAAAATGAGATTGTTTCTCCCCAGCTGCCCAGAACATTGAAGTAAATAAAGAGTTAAGCTAAATTGTGCATTTTTATTCTCCTGAGAGATTTCTCATTTCTTTGGTCTTCTCAGTCTTATCTCTCTCTGCCTTTTCCTGTGTGCTTCAGAGGGCTACAGAGCAGCCATAGCACTGCCACTCAAAAGTAAACATTGATGTATATTTGAACAGATATACTCACAAAATTAAGTATATATAAATAAATATGTGTAGCTACACACACACTGGTGTCTACAGGATGAATAGATGAGCAATGATGGTTGTAAAAAATAAAAAAGGCCCCCAGCACCCAGCAGCTGTGTCTGAGCTGGAGGAGCACATCAAAGTCCTGTCTCTCAGGAGATGGGACCAGTGAAGATCCCAGTTACATCCCTGGGAAGCAGCACTTTCAACACACCAGGAGCAGGGTCACTTCTGGATTTCTGTGGAATACTATATTCTGTAAATGATCTGTGATCTCTGAAACTCCATGCATCAAACTCCACTGAAGGAAAAAGACATTTCCCCAGTATATCCAGATTTCTTTTACTCATTACATTTCCCAGGCCTTTCATTTCCAACTGTGAATGTTCTCTGAGTGCCAGATTTTGGAGCTGGGTCTCTTGCTCTGTTCTGCAGTAGGATGAGGGTGGCATGGGAAGGGAGAGCCTCAGTCAGACCAAGGCCAGCCACTGCAGCAGTCACAGAAAGGAAGCCAAAGTGAAGACCCCAGGAAGGAACACCAACAAAAGCCCCTGGCTGGGCACTGCCCAGGCTCCCCAGGGCATGGCCATGGCCCCAGGGCTGCCAGAGCTCCAGGAGAGTTTGGACAATGCTCTCAGGGATGCACAGGGTGGGATTGTTGGGGTGTCTGTGCAGGGCCAGAGGCTGGACTGCATCATCCTTGTCAGTCCCTTCCAGCCCAGAATATTCTGTGGTTCTGTGATTTGCTATCACACAAGGCAGGTACAGCTGTGTGTTGTTGCCCATAAGCAGATATTTGGTTGCTGAGGTCAGTTAACAGCTAAACACACACATGACTCTCTTCCAATCTAATTTCTATAGGCCCCATGTCCACAGCAAGAACACTCTCTCTTTCCAGAGCAGGAAACACCTTAAAAAGATGTGGTAGCTCATTTCCCACACCCAAGTAGCCCCCCTGGCTTGAACTGCAGCTCACAACAACCCAACCAGGTAAAGAAAGTGGCACTGCTCTGCAGCACTTCCCATTCTGCTGACAAACACAGGCCTTCCTTCCCAGCAGGATCTAACCTGGCATTTCAGATGAGCAGTTTGGAAACCAGAGCAAACCCTGCCAGAGCCTGCTGTGAGCACTTACAAATCCAATGAGATAAGGACTGCCAGCATCTCCCAGGAGGTGTGAAGTGAAACTCTGCAAGGCCACTGCGGTTGCACGGCGAGTTGGAATGACCACGTACTGCAGAGAAGGGGAAAGAAACAAAAATAGGTAAAGAAGCTGAAATGAGAACCTGCCCATCTGCCTTGTACTGCTCAGTTCATGCCCAGGGCAGCACAAAACAAAGCAGCCACCCACACAGAGCCACTGGCAGCTGGAGCCCCAGATACCCTTCCTGCTCTGTTGGCAGGGGCTGAGGGAAGGAAGCTCTGCCCTCTCTGCTTGGATTATCAGCTTTGCACACAAGACACTTTGCTGGTGCTCCTCAGACTGCATTTTGCTTTGCTGGTGGGAAGAATAAAATTTAAAGTTGCTCAACTGTTGGGGAAGATGAAACAGGAAAGCCTTCTCAATATGATTGCCTGGCAAAAGATTTTGAGAATATGGAAACTGTAAACGAGATTAAAATGAAAGCAAGCTTTGAGATGCCTCAGTTACTGAACAACTGGAAAACAATGGCATGGCCAGCTGAAGGTGATCCCCTTTGGATGGAACAACACCCTCTGCTTGCAGACAGCCCCAAGGGGCAGAGCAGACCCTGCTGGCTTGGCAGAAGGGACCCAAAGAGGAGTTTATGGGGTTTAAAATGTAGCACAGTGTGGTAATGTAATGATTCTTATAGGCTGTGTGTAAATGCTGTAGGATTTGTATCTTGTACCAGATTGGTCAGTGAGAATTAGAATATTCAGCACAGAAGAAGATTTATGGTATTGTAACCTGGCTCTCTCACCCTCTCTTTCACTCTCTCATCCCCTTTTCCACGCTCCTGCCTTCTCTCTCTTTCCCTCTCTCTTCTCTTCTCTCAGCCTGCTCTGAGCTGTGGCTGGCAGCCCCAGCAGGGCCCTGCCCCCAGACCCTTGGCAATAAACCCCAAGTTCCTGAGCTGGCTCAGAGATCTCTGCTCCCCATCCATCCCCACCCTCCTGCCCCCGATGCTCCCACACTCAACACCATCAGCCTTCCAGTCAAGGACTGTGCTGCAACCTGGGATATTTGCTTTAATCCATAACAAAAGTTATTTTGTTTCCTCAACTACCAGCAATCCACATCAGTATGAAAGGTCATGGTCACACATCCTCCCCTCCCACTCCATCTCTAGCCACTTAACATTTTTCTCAATGATTTGTGAATCCATTTGTGAAAAGTGACAAAGTCACCTTAGGAAAATTTTCCACAGCCAAGATACTGAATTTTGGCCTCCACTCCTCTAATAGGACATGACACCCTTAGCCAGGTCATGCAGAATCAGTCAGACTACATGGGAGCAGTGGAAAACACAAATTACTTCCCCATGAAGGGAGTAGAGCTCACAGATAACAGAGCCTTAACCACAGAAGGGGATGAAAAATTAAAAAATCCCAGAACATCCCTGTCCTGTGGAATGACCTTAATTTTATAATACACTTTTTAGAGGCAGAAGAAAGTAATTGTCTCTGGCATAAATTGTTAAAGACACTGGCTAAGGACATCTGCATCAAGTCCACATTCCCCAGTTTATGAATTGATCCTGTCTTGATTTAAAGGCTGGAAGTAATGAAGAATTCAATAGGTCTCTGAATCCAAGTGAGTGTTGTTTCTGCCTGGAAGCACTGATCTCACTGTGCCTTTTGCTGTGCCTCTGACAGCAGTGACTCTTGTTCAGCCCTTTGGAGACCATGATCCCTTTTATTTATCCACTTTCTCTCTGCTGGCTGCCTTCATCTTTCTTTAGAATTCCTGCCTTGCCAGGATCCTGCAATGCTTTCCCAAAGGAATTTATTCATTAAATGTGACATTTCAGGAGTGGCCCATCCCCAGCCACACAGGGATCCTTTACCTGGACTGACTGGCAGGGAGGACTCACTCAGGGCACAGGACTAAAGCACATTGCAGTGCTTGAATTATTCCTCACAGGGCAGGGGAAAGAATCACCAGAAAACCAGGACCAAAAGAAAGAGCATTGAGAAAATCCACACTAAAAGAGAACTGATGCTTATTTAAAATTATCATCTCATTCCAAGCACAGATAATTCTGGATTTTGGGTAAAATTAGATTAAATGCTTTTCCTTAGGGTTTACCATGTGTGTTCAGATGACCTGGCAGTTTTTTCATCCCTGCTTTGACAAAGCTACAAATGCACACTGCTAATGCACTTTCATGCCATGTATTAAGCAGGCACCCTGTTCAACTTCTTTTGTGCAATAGAAGAGCAAGTTCAGATCCAGAGCACCCAGCCAGCTGTGGATGTCAGGCCCTGCCCTCCTTTTGCATCCAGGAGCTCAGAACATGACTTGAAGGGAGAAATCCCAAGAGGAAAATTAGCTCTAAACTTCATTAGAGACACAGAAATGTGCTGGAGGTCAGGATGTGCACAGAAGGAGAGCCCCACAATTCATTCCCACTCCCCCAAGAGACAGATAATGGATGCAACCTGGATAGATCAGACAGAAGAAAAAAAATAAAATTAAGAGGGAGTTATTTTTGTTCTTCCCACCTGGCCCAGTTCACACAGGGGCAGTGGAGAAACATTCTGCAAGAGCTCTTTGGGAAAGGGCATCTGAGTAGATAAAGTGAAATTCTACCTAACTCAAGAGTTGTACATAAATTTGAAACACAAAATTTAAACCCTAAAATATTTTTTCTTTCTGTAAAGTTTATGTTAACCAATCTGGAGAAAATAATTTGCCTGGTTCTGCATTTTTTCAATTTTTGTAGCAAAAGGACACAAGAGATGGCCCATTTATTAAACATTTACCACTTTCAGGGAGTGGGAGTGAATTGATGCTAATTAGAGGAAGAAATCTTAATGATACCTGTATCATATCTGTGCATGCATATATAAATATTTATACACATGAATACACACATATATTAGACATAATTTTGCATGTGTAGCTATATTATGCAAACACAGTTCTGCAAGTAGGAGTACAGTTTCCAGCTTAACTGAAGAAGTTATTGATGGTTGAAACACCATGAAGTGCTAAAACTTGGTCTATTTGGTCTGGAATTCAAGAGATAAAACTCTCCTCAAAGCAAAAACACAACATGTAGCAAGCAAATGACTATGATCTCCTTGAAAAACATATTGGAAAGAAAGAAAAAAAAGGTTAAACCAGCACCTCCAAAAAACAACAAAAAATACTCCACCCTATCCCTACTTCAAAAAACATTTTGTTCTGATGGACAGGAAGCAGTTGGTAGCAAACATCTCCTGTTCTTGGAAGACAGAAGTAAATTATAACTCTAAATGGGCATTTCAATACTAAAATAGACCTAAATTCAAACCATGCACAGCCTGGTTTGGACATCCCACAGAAACTGGAGGTGGGAGAGCCACAGCAGCCAAGGAGGAAGCCTGTGGGATTGCCCTGGCTCATCCCTGATTCCAGGATCAGAGGCAGCACAGAGGATGGGCAGGGTGGCTGACCAAGCAGCTCTGCTCTTTAAACAGAGGTTCAGAGAGGCCAGGGATTGCTGCTCTCATCTCCTTCCTGTGATGAAACCAGCAGGAGATGGTCTGAGAAAAGATAATGGGGAAAGCCAAGGAGAGAGATCACCCTTCTCCCAGGAAAAGGCCACGTGCCAAAGAGGGAAGTTCTGATGTTTATATCTAAGATTGAATAGAAACTCGACTCTCTCAAGCACTCTGCTGCCCTTTCTGGGTCAGCACAATTCCAACTGGCCTCTTTCAGCACCAGAGACAAAGAAAACATGCACTGACAGTGTTCAGCCACTGACAGAACCTGGAAATAGCCCAGTTGTCCCTGCTGCTCAGGAAAGGGGAAGGCTGGGATCCAGAGAGACCCTCCACAAAAGCCAGGCAGGCCCTGTCTAAAAAAAATGCTCCTAAATGAAGAGAAAGGAGGCTGCTGTGGTTTGCAGCTCCCAGCAGCACGGAGCAGAACACCTCCACCTGCAGCCCTGGGATGGTTTGGGGTGGGCTGTGTTCCCTCACTCCCAGGCTTGGACTACTGTGTGGAGACACTCAGAGAAACAACCAGAAGAACCTCTGGAAATGCAATTTATCTTTGGCTATAAAAATAGGGCAGCATTTTGTACTAAATAAATAACTGGTTTTATTTTTAGGGAAGGTAATCAGAATAAAAGCAACATTCCTACATGCCTATGGCACAGCTGAGCACCCGTCTGTGCCTGTTTCAAGCCTAAAGGAAGACTTTGACTTTACAACAAAGCATCAAAGCAGCTTCTCCATGGCAGGTCATGACCATTTAAAAAGAACTAGTGTTTTAAAAGAAAACAGAAATATGCAGAGCAATTTTTTTTACATGAATGTCAGGACTATGAATAAACTGGAGGATGGCTTTTCTCAGCAAGGTCCTAAAGAAACTGTGATTGAAATGGAGGCACTTGAAATTGCTTCGTGGCTCTTACACAAAAAATTCCAAGCCCCTGTCCATCATCTCTGTTTCTGAGAGGTGGTATGGATGGAACCCCCACTATTATCTCCAGATTCCCACAAAGCCCCACACACTGCTCATGTCTCAGAGTGTTCCACCCTCGCCTGCTGCACTGAGCTCATTCATTGTCGCTGTTATGAGGCAGTTTTAATGCTGCTTTGGGGTTCTGGTAATTTTAAGGCCAATTTGCAAAGATGGCTGATGAAATCTGTTTCATAATTAGCAAGCTCCACACAGAGCATCCCCCCTTTCCCCAAGCACCATCTGAGCATGTGCCTGGGAGGAGATATGGAGAGTTGTGCTCAGGAGAATCAGAGCTGTTTTGTACAGATCTGCATTCGGAACAAATATCAGCCTTTCAGGATCTCAGGCAGGGCAGAGCTCTGCAGCACTGACAGCTTATCAGAGCCAGCACTTGGCACCTTGGACTGCAGAAAAAAACAGGAGCAGGGGATGCAATGCAAGCACAGAGCTAGGAAGAGCCAACAATTAAATTGGAAGATAAAAAGCAAACATCCTTGTTTTGCCATGGAAATTAAACTTGCAAAACCTCTGGAGGTCCTTAACAACTTGCCCAATAGGATTCTTAAGCAGTCATGGGATCTGCAAAACTTGGGAAAGCTGTGAGAGATCATCTGGGAGGCAGTTTCCAAAAAGCCTCACTCCTGGCATAATGAAATCAGTGTTCAGGCAGTATTGAGAGCTTTTATCCATGAAAACAGGGTAATATTTATGTATAGGATGAAAGTGTTGTTAAGCTTACACTAATAATGCTTTTAAACTCCTTCCCAGCCTCAGGCAAGAACAGACACACTTCTGATTACACCAAATAAATAGTAATCAGGAAAATTAATTTGCCAAACATATAAAGTGCATCTGCTAAAGCATTTCCACATCTTCCTCTGGCAAGGACTTCCCACCAAGCTGTCTGTCAAACGTGGCTGTAGCCTGGGCTCTCACCTATTGTCAGTCTGAGCCCTCTCTCATCCCCTGTGGGATCTGTCAGCACTCCAGCCTGTCTGCTTCTAGCTCTGGCCTCATCTAAGTGATGTTTACATTTATTTCTTTAAAACTTTCACACATCCACTCATGCTGTTAATGCATCAAGCTGGGCATTATATACAACACTTAGTCCATTTTCCTAAACAGACCAGAGAACAGTGAGCTGAAAAGCTGGCAGCAATTACCAAAATCCATTTTTCAACATGGCTTTAGTTTCTTTCCTGTGTTTTGGAAAATGGAGCTATTATTTCAAATCATTTCTTATGGAACTCCTTTGCACTAAAGCAACATAAATAACTGCAAATGCATCCCTACAAAATGCAACTGACTATAGGATGCTGGTAAGACAGATGGCAAATCCTATAAAAGCTGTTAAAAAGCTACAGGATATTGAAGTCACATTGAAATCAACACAAAAAAACCTCAGTAATTAAATGGGACAATGATGGCAGCCCTAATACCCTTGACAGAACAGAGCAGTGGGTTGAAAATATCTTTTGGGGTTACCTTGAGACAACACAGGTCAAATTTCAGGTTTGTCTCTGGCACAGATTTTCTGGAAGACCTTGAACATGTCTGACAGGATCCTCCCTCCTGGCAGCTGGGACCACCTCAGCTGAGCCCTTACCTGTGCCAGCCAGTGTTAAGGAGGGTATAAACCAGCTGCTATTTAAACCTCTCCACTAATTCTGAGTGGAGAGAGCTGGGATTGTTCCTGGGAACACCACAGCCAGAGGCAGGATGCAGCAGGAAGCTCTGGCAGGAGGCAGGAATGAGCACACATATTGTGCTGTCACTTCTTCCTCAGCACAGCTGTCTCCAGGCTGCACATCTGTGCAAGGGTTGAGATCCCAGTTGTGAGTGGCCACAGCAGCCTTGAGCTCAGCACAAGCTGCAAAAGCCCATGGAAGTCCCAGGGAAGGCACAGAGCTCTGTCCCAGCACTGCTGACCTGGCAGGAGGAACCTTGGGCATTAAAAGCCACCCAAGGCCACCAGAGTACACTGACAGCCTTTGTTCCTCTGAGCTTTACCCACACTGAGAGGAGCTGATTTAACCACCCCACCCCACCTCTCAAAGAGTTCCCTGCACAAAGGAAGGAAAGATGGAAAGTTCATCAGGCAATGCAGTGATGGCAACTGCAGAGCTACTTCAAAATATAAACACAAGCTTGAACTTCAACATAAACACAGCTCAGGTACAGAGGCTTGGAGTTCTTGGCTGAATCAATCCATCAACACCATTATCTTTACATCTCAGAATGCTGAACCTGATTGTTTCCTTGCTGGTGTTTGCATAACCAGCAAGTACAAGTCAAGGGAGTTTTCTATTGATGCCAGACTGATTATATTTTTAGTTCTGTCAACAAGCTGACAAAAGACCTCAGGAAAGTCCTGTAATGGTCCTGTGCCTTAGTGCCTTTCTTTTCATGCCATTAGCAACACTCCTTCACAACAGGGCTTCAACTTATGTTGTGTTTGATGGGCTCTGATGGAAAAACATGCAGAGCTGTTGAACAAATGTCCAGACTATTTCATGTGAAAATGGGGTTGCTGAGGTCAGCTTGCTGATTTGAAAGACTTTAAAAGCTCTGTGGTGGAGAAAGAATAGAAAATGAAGGACATGAGTTGAAAAGTCCCTGACAGTTTCCTCTTGGACAAGGTGAACATGGTCCAAAAATTCTTTATACTTTCTTTTCCTCTCTGCTCTCCCAGAGGTGGGTTTCTATTGTGTATGTGTTGAATGGTAGGTAGGTGGGCTGCCTTTGTGGCCAGAGGAGGGAGGGAAGGAGGGAGGGAGGGAAGGATTTCCTATTGCAGAACAAAGCTGAGTTATTGATAACAAAGCCCACAAACGGGCTGACTTTTAGGAAATGCTGCCTGAATTTTCTGCATGTGGGGTTTTGCACAAACACTTGAAACTTTGGGAAATTATTTGAATTCAGAAATGTTGTCCTTTCTGGTCATCTCTCCCTGATGCTCAGCACAAAGGACAAAAAGGATCTTTTTTCTCTCTTTCTCCCTGTGTCACTTTTCAGTAAGCAAAATAATAATTATGAAAACCAGAACAGGCTAAAGCAGGGACTAGGATCTAGAAGAAATTGTGAACTTCAGGTGGTTCTTGCAAGTTGCCAAACTGCTCTGAGCACAGAAAGATGCTGTTCCAAAGTGCACTCACCATTAGTATGTCTGCTGTGATAGCCCAGTTTGAGAAGAGAAGAGTTTCTCCGATAAAAATGCAAATCTGTGGTAACAAAACACACAAAAAAGAGAAGATTTATTCGCTTGACATTCAGAGGAAAAATAACCTGCCACAAGCTTTCTTTTGTTGCTTATTTTTCTCATACCTACACAGCACACTCCTTGTTGCTGTTGTGGTTTATCCTGACTATCAAGAAACCATAGACTTGTATCAGAGCTCTAGAGGGCTGAAATGTTGTTATTGTAAACTAAGTTTATGATCTAGAGAGCAGCTAAATTAAAGGCTGACACATTTGATTTTAGAAGAACATGAAAAACCAGCATGAAGAGACAGCCCCAGGCTTGCATACTCAGAATCATAGAATTGTTGAGGTTGGAAAAGCCCTTTAAGGATCATCAAGTCCAACTTGCACTGTTCTTTTCCAAAAAGCCAGTTAGAAAAGGCAAGAAAGCCACAACTCCCCAAAGCACAGCAATTTCCATTCCTGGGAACCAGGTTTTGTGTTCAGCTCTGCAGCAAACCAGCTGAGGTTCTCTGCAGAGAGCTGTGGAGGATCTCTTCTCTCCCTGACAGCCTGACACAGGTAATATCTGTCCAGTGGAAACTGGAATTAACTCTGGGCTTTGCAACATCAGTGCCTGGTGGTGAAATACAATCCTTGGCTTTGGGGAGATGGTCAGGAAGAGACATTAAAAGCCACAGAACTGCAAGAGTGGCAGCTGTGCCATGATGTGACCACTGCCACTGTCCTTCCCACACACCAGCTGAGGTTGCCTAAACCCCTCAGACCTCCCTGTCACTGCCAGGAATAATGTGCTTTATTTACAGAAGCTTCCTCTATTTGTTTCTAAAATTGTCTTTGTTGCCCAAATATTTTCCCTCCCTATCCCTTTTTTCTGTGTCTGAATCTGCTTCTTCTGTGATGGTGTCCAAGCCAGTCATTACAGCCCAGCTGGTCAGTTAGGAAATCTCTATTTTCACTTTCCCATTGCCCACAGGTCTGCCTTGAGACTGGCTCTCCCTGGAAATGACAACTGCCAAGGTAAGAACACATCCAATAAACCAAGGTGCTCTCAGGAGTTGAAGCCATGTGTCCCATGGGTACCAGATATATACTCAGACCTGCTCTGAAGTCTGTCCTGCTGCAGCTTTGCAGCTGCTCTTGCTGGGGTTCTGTGGCTGGAGAGACCAAACTGAGCTTGGAAACATGGAATCAAACTCCTCAATGCAGCATCAACATGCCCTGCCTGCTGCCAGCACTGCAAACAGGCACCTGCACACATTTGAATTGCTACAGGCAGCAAGAACTCATCCCTTGTGCAGGAATTTAGCACAAGTCCTTTAAATAAATCACTGAAATGCTGCAAACTTCAGAGCACACCAGTTCTGAGCTGATGAATGTGTTTTTCAACCAATTCATGAAACATGAGATTAATAGGTGGGTACTGGTAAAAGGAAAAGAGGAACAAGAGGAAGATCAAAAAGCAGGATAGAAGATACATTGAAAAATGTCTGTCCTTCAGCTGCTGATGGGGGCTTGTAAAAATGAGTTCACCCACTGCAAAGGGCATGTGAGGATATGTGGCATTTCTGCAGAAAGGAGGCTCTAGGGAAGCTTACAGCAAATAGGGCAGCCCCAGAGCAGATAATAGCTCCTGAAATGCTCAGTCTTGACTCCTCACACACTTTTTGAAGCCTCATTTTACACTGAGACTTCACCTCTACATATACATCTGGTTCTGACTCCACCTGTGCTGGGTAAGATCTCACTATGTCCATTTGGTGTCTGATTGCTCATCTGTGCTTTTCTGTTTGAGTGATCAGTTAGCCAATTCTGACTCCCAAGAATGATAAATAAAGCAGATTTCAGAGTGGACACACCAGCAGCTCTCACAGCAAGTTCTAAGCAGGTTACAGATGCCTTCCATGGCTGTTTGCAAAGGGCAAAGCTGTCAATATCTTCATTATTTGCATTTCTCTCTGAAATGGTGGGTAACACACCCTCCTGTACTCCTGAGCTTGCAGCAATTCTATCTCCAGCTCAGTTCTGGGCAATATTGATGCCTCAGAAGCAGGCAGGTCACCAACAACATGACAACAGAAAGTCCCTGGGGTTGAGACTAAGATGCTGTAAAAGCTCTCTGGCAAGGTTTTACCCTGGGATTTGCTGTTTCTGCAAGATCACAAAATGTCTTTGAGGAATTGAAATAGATGTTGAAATTGAGGAATTTGGAACAGTGTCAAAGGAAGGCAAAGCAGAGCATCCCTCTCCAGTCACTTGGGGATTTAAACAAGTGGAAAATCTGCAGTTGAAATGTCTCAGCAGTGTGGGATGATGATGCCACACATATAATGGGCTTCCAGAGGCAGGCTTGAAAACCAAGTTTCAAAGAGTTTGTATTTTAGGAAAAGTGGGACTTACAGATATGCAAATTGGTGCTTTAAGGAGCTGGATTACAACACACAAATCCACACACTGCAAGGCAAACTGAGCAAGAAGTGATTGGACTACACAGCCAAACAAGATAATAAAAGAGAGAAATACAGGTGTCTGGGCAGCTAAATTATACAGAATTGTTGTTTTAGTCCACCCTGCCAGCCACTTTACCACTGCCAATAATTTACTGGATCAGTATGAAAAGGTTGGCTGGAAAAAAGTCACCTGTCTACCTGCCTCAGGTGGGAGTGGCTGCTACAGAATGGGAACAGCAACTGCCCCCAGGGACCAAAATCAATTGCAAGAAAGGACTGAGCAGGAGAGAAACAGTACATGTGCTCAAGGGAGGGATAGAGCAGACAGTACACAGCTTGTAAGGGGCAGGGTCATCCTGTTCATGGAAATGCAGGTCTTTTCCAAAAAGATAAAACCTATAAAACCAAGAAATGAAAAAGCAAGGGCTCTGCAGGTTCTTGCTGGAGTGCTGAATGCTTCATTTAAGCTGCTGCCTGTACCAGTCAGCAATAAAGCTCTCAACTGTTAACTAAAGCAGGCAGGGAGATGGTGATCTGGTGGCCACTGCAGCTCTCTCCCACAGTGAGAGAGAACATCATCTCATGGGAACCCACCTAATTGCTTGGAAGTGAGAATTTTAAGGGTCTGAGCCAAGGAGGGTTGCAAAAACATTCACTGTCAATTTTTGCACGGTGTGATCCATGACAGAAGCCTAAGGACAGTCACAGTACAGAAGGTTGGCAAATACCACCATGCTGGGGGACAGACATTGCCTTGCCTTCCACAGACACAGAACTCAAGGATGTGAGCCAGCACAAGCTGTCAAGGAAGATATCAGAGACAAGAAAATCGAGCCATGAATTTTACTGCATTGTTTCCAGAAGGAGATTTCATCATGGATTTTGAGATAAGGAAGGTGACCTAGCCCATCATTCTGCCCACCAGCCACAGAACACTTCTCTTCATGATGGACCCAAAACAATGAGAAACTGCTACACCATGCAACCTGGCAATGCAGGTCTCCTACTCTCCTTGAAATACAAGGGAATTGAACTCTCTGGAAGTCTGCAGGATTGCAACAGCCCTTTGAATGGCATGGGAAAACATGAGTTTGTGTTAGAAACCTGCCTTGGAATGTCAATTCAGTGTGGCACTGCTGCAATAATGAGACAGGGGTAGGTCCAGCCCAGACCTGTCCCCTCTTTCTGGGTCCCAGATTTCCAGCAGCAGAGTATTTGGGGTATGGAGAGGCAGAGCTTCTTGCTTCAGCCTAACAGATCACAAACAGGCTCATATTCCCTACACCCCCTCCATAAACAGCTGTAACTTCCTTTGCAAATCATTGACTCCTTATTAGATTTACTGCTCATCCATAATAAAATAAATTGCTTCAAGGACTGTTTAAATGATATCATCTATATTTATATACTTAAACAATGCAGAATAGTCACACAGCTATTAAAAAAAGAGAAAAAAAAGATAAAAATGAGATTAATAGCCACCTCCTGCTGCACCATTTCTGAAAACAGTATTTCCAGCCTAGAAAGGGAGAAGTTTCTGCATAAAGAGACTGAACACCACAAATGGACATGTCTGTCACTAGGTCTGAGAAAGGAGAAAATCACAGCTCTGTCTGCACAAAGAGGTGGAGGGAGCAGGTGAGGGGTGTGATAGATCAGTGAAAGGAGGGTTAATGATTCACCCACCAGTAACACCCTCTCCCAGGCTGTCTGAAGTGATCATTTTCTGCCAGTTCAAATGTTAATTCCTGGTCACAAACCAGAGACCTGAATCTTAAATAGCTAGAGGAGGTATTCTTGGCTGTGTCTTAATGATTTGGAACTTCCACTCTTTCTGGTTGTGCTGCCCCATGAGTGTGGCAGCTGCTGAAAGGCTCAGCAAACAACCATGGCCAGGCCAGAGCTGGAAACACAGAGAAATGAGGAACAGCACTTGGCTGGTGACTGGTACAGGAATTCTCCTTGCTGGATGAGCAGGTGCTGCTGTGTGGAAGGGAAGGGTGGGCTTTCAGAAGGGATCCCACTACTCCAAACATCTCATGCTTTCCCTTCATAAACTTCTCCCAGTTCACAGGCTTCTCTCATTCTGACATTAAAAGAGAACCAGACACTTGTTCAGTGCCTGGATTTTTTACTCCCTACTGAAAGCAAGATTCTAGCCCAAGGCTGGATTATTACAGCTGAGCTTTTCTTTTTCCCTTTAGTCTAACTAAAAGAGGGTTGGTTTAGATGAGATGTAAGGAAGGAGTTTTTTAAAAGGTGGTAAAGCCTTGGCACAGGGTGGCCAGGAGGTGGTGGATGCCTCATTCCTGGAAATATTCAAGGCCAGACTGGAGGGGGCTCTCAGCAGCGAGGTCTAGTGGAGGTGGGGGGACCTTCAAAAGTCCCTTCCAACCCAAACCATTCTATTTATCAGGATTTATTTGATATCTTTTCATATAATTCAATTATAAGCACTCCGGGAGGGGCCATATTTTAATCTGCATTTGTGCAGCATCAAGTACTGCAGGTTCCTGGGCAATGGGAATACAGATAACAAATTGAAATTACTGGGTTATTAATACTGGCCTGGTGCAATCCACCTGGTTATGGAAATGAATGGTCCTGAAAGGGAGCCAGAAGCTTGCCCACAGACAAATTACACTGTAATTGTCATCTGGTACCACTGCAGCTGCATTGCCCTCACTGCAAGGGAAGTGCTCCATTTTCCTCTACCAAAACATTAGGCAAGAGCAATAAAGGTGTGGATTGAGGTGCAGATAGAACAGCCCAGAGGCTGAGGGTTTCCATGGAGCTCTGAATTCTGATGGCAGCAGGGATAAGCAGTGGAGATTTCAGGCACACTCAGACAGTGCCAGAATGCCAAGAGGCAAAAAGAAGGATGTGCAGAAGGGCAAAGAGAACATCCCAGGCTTTCTGCAGGGCAAAATGCACACAGCCCTTCAGGAGCTGGGCAGGGGCTGGCATATGGAAAGGATTTTACTTACATAGGCTCCCACGATGCTGCTCTTGGCTGCCACGAAGATCAGACAGATGAAGATGGCTGATCCCAGCATTCCAACAGCACAGACAAGAGGATCAGCTCGCTGGGTCTTGGACCTGCACCATTTGGTGGCTCCTGCCCCTGTGATTACACCCAGGAAGCCAGTGAAGCACGTGATTGCTCCAAAGATCAAACTATCCAAGAATAAAAAATGAAAAAAAAGGAAAGAAAGAAAGAAAATAAGAGAAAGGTGGGAGGATTTTTAACATTTTTTTCCCCAAAATGGCCATAGTCTTTGGGTATTATTATTTTATTAGGCATTAGATATTATTATTTTATTAGGTATTATTATTTTTTATTAATAATATAATTATTAAGGTAAACTGACTAATGGAAATTAGCACAATTTGCATAACGGCTTTGCAAATTTTAAATAAAACAAATGCTCGTGATTTTAGTCCTCTTCCCCAGCAATTAAGAAAAACACAGCTTATGAAATTTATCATTGTAAACAGGTTTTGATCCATGGGCAAAGGGGTGCAAAGGGCTCATGCTCCTTCCTTGGATGGAGCTGAGGTTCCTAGGAAGAGCCCTGACCAGCTAATTATGCATACACAAAACTAATTAATAACCTGTACATTGATCATGTGAGGGGAAATCATGGACAGGCACCAGGAAGCTTCAGGGCAAGGAAACCTAACAGGACTCTTAAACACCAGTGATTTCCAACATACTTTGACTTTATAACTCCTTTCAGGCCACTTCAAAGAAGCTTTCTGCTGTTAGGTTACACATTTGAAATGACTTAATTTCAATTTAAAGAGCCAGAAGGATTCCCCATATGATATGTGCAGGACATGGATTACAGGGTCTTGGGCAACCACATTAGAGCAGCTTGAGGACAGTTCAAAATTGAGGTGTCATCAAGGAGGGGGAGCTTCTCTTTGTAAACAGCAGACTGGCAGTCAGGCTGGAGCTGTGTGTTCTGCTCACTGCATTTTTGTGGAACAGCCTGAGCTTGCCTGCTGGACACTCTGGTTGTTGGACTCCACACCACTAACTACTTTAATTGAGATGGGATTATGTCTGTTATGGCAAGAAGGTTTCCCTAATATTATTTTCCCTCATGAGCTAAAATGCAGATCTAACAAAAGGCTCTTTTAGTATCTTTTATTTACCTGGAGGAATGCTTTTATAGCATTTCTTGGTTTGTGCCACCATTGTAAATCACAAAATGAAGAATTACTTTTCACAGGTTATGTGTTGCAAGTGATATTCCATAACCAGGACTGAAAACAAAACCACTGTAAAACATCAAAAACTCCAGTCCAAAGTGTCCCAGACCTCTGGGACATTCTTCAGCAAAACTCAGCACACTGAGTTTTACAGAGCAATGAAACAGGGAAGTCCTGCCTCACACAGAAACAAAAGCCTAGAGGATTAGTCCCTGCAGCTTCAGGGAAACCATTCCAACCTCTGGGCTTCCTAACCTGCCAGCTTATTCTGCTGCTATCACAGATGGGTCTTAAGGAACCCAATTCTCAGCTCTCCAAACATCCTCCTTAGAGGATTTCTCTTTTCTGCTCTGCACCACAGCCTGGGAACTAAGGCAGGGCTGAGGTCACTGCTTCTCCCTTGGTTTGACTTCATGCAATGAAGAAGAGAAATAAAGCCTAGTTTACAATCCCAGCATTTCCTCTCATTGTTACAAGGACCTAGAGGAAATTACAGACATTCTAGTACCTTGTCTCTGTGGGACTTGCCTGTTTCCTCTGGTAAATAACCCCCCACCCCCTCTGCCCCTGTGTAAAGCAGCTGACTCTGGCTCTCACCTATCTTTGGTGCCACAGGGCTGGGAGCTGCAGGTCTCTGCTGTCTTCTGCACCACCTGTGCTCTGTGAAGGTACAGAGGGATCCACATGCCAAGTGCCCCCGTGGCAAAGGAGACAGCTGAGGTGGCCAGGGATGAGAACACATAGCTGCGGCTGGGGACACAAACCAAGAGAAGCTTTCAGGAAAAAAATGAAAAAGCAGCACCCCATGCAGGAGCCAGGGCTTCAGTGACAAAGCCCAGTGCTCCCCCACACTTGCCACCTCCCTTTGCCAAGGTAACACAAGGTACAAAGGAATGGAGAATAAGAAGCATGGAAGGTTCACATGTGATGCTCCGCTGATAATAATAAACTGAACTCATCAGATATGCTGCACTGATTGAGAAGACAATCAGTACTTGGTCACTAGGACATGAGATGTGACTCCCAGGGCTTTCACCCTCATGTCACCCTCATGTCACCTGTTTACTTGGAGGAGCAGCTTCCCTTCTCCCTCCCCATCCATGCCACCATATGGTTACTACTCACATGAACTACCAAAGGCAGCAACACAGAAATAATGATGAATTAGCTCACATCACTTTTCATAGTCCTTTGGCACTGCATGACAGTACCAGGGAGGCATTCTAGCCAGTAGCTCCATCACAGGTTTCCCATCAGAATTACAAGGTAACCCTGAATTCAGAAGTGAAAGTATTTGCACATTCACAGGCCAGATTTCTGGAAGGAAGTGCAGCTGCTGAAGCACTTGTGAGCATGTGAACCTATATGCACACATAAAGTGTCCAAGCACATTCAGTTCTAATGAATTCAGCCACATGTGGCTGTTCACATATATTTAAACTTGCCATAGTGCAAGTTTCTGTGTGTTTTTTTATCTTAAATTGCTAAAACTCTCTTTTTCCCCTCAGCAGAATAGCTCTTTTAAAGAAGAAAAAGGATCTAAGTGTCTGAACAGCAGTGGCACAACAATTAATACAGGAACACAGCAATTTCTACACTTCAAAAGCCTTGATTTGTGTGAAGTATGAGCCAAACAAAGCAGGCTTTTTCTTAGATGTCAATCTTGGAAAGGTTAGAGCAAAACTTGGAATTCATCATTGTCACAGCAGTCAATACCTCATGTAACTGTGATTTTCTTCCCTAGGTCCACAGACTAAACTTCCTGCAACTCCCTGCATGTTGTCACTTTCCAGTCTCACTGTGCTAAATCCAGACCACTGGATGTTCCAATTAAACATTAGAAGCAAAACATGGTTTTTACTCATGCTCTTACTTTCTAATCAGTGCTTTCATGTCTCTCAGCCATGAAGTCCGAGCCTTCAGCTGCCCCCCAAGCTGTTCAGCATTTCCTCTTTTAGCAGCAGGCACAAATATCAAGATGAGTGTCCCTGTTATCATTCCTAGGAGTGGAGATACCTGCAAGAAAGGAGCAGGAATTAGCACAGGAGCCAGGAGGGTTTGCTTTGACTGGTCAGGAAGAAGCAGAGTGCATCCTTTTGGTTTCAGTGACTGCTCCTCACAGCCACTCAGAACCTGTAAGCATTGAGGTATCTGCTCCTTTCCTTCCTCCATGTCATTCCCTGCACTCTCTTATCTCACCCTGGAAACATGCAGCTTTGAAAATACTCTGAGTAAGGCAGTCCATTGTGTTCATAAGTACCAAGATTCATCTAAACATCATTCTTGAGTGATGTTTAACTCTGGAAACTGACTCCCAGCTGGGATGAGAGACCAGCTGGTTTCTGGGTGAGTGCAGAGGCCTTTTAAAGGCAATTAGACCAGCTGAAAGATTTTTGGATGTAGGAAACGTTGGCTTTGAAAACCCTTGCTTGATACACATCCCTCTTCCAGCTAACCCACAATGGCTTCCTGTTTTCAGGCATCTTCCTCAGTACAACAGACCAAGAAACATTGAAAATTCAGGCTGGAAGACAGGGAAATACATTCAAGGGCTTGGTTTCCCAATACCCAACCCTTCCTCCCAAGCATTAGGCAAAAATACAAAGATCCCACAGCATTTTGTAAGCTATAAGAACTATTCTTGTTTTGACACTGAAACTCCATTATTGTCAGAATGGAAAATAGCTCTATCAGGAAAATAGGAACATGGCTTTCACTGAACTATCATCTCATCTAGACATGCTATTTAAAAAATAATTCCTGTCCAAGGAAAAAAAAAAGGCAAAAAAAAAAAAAAGGCAAAAAAAAAAAAGCTTCCATTATTAATCTAAGAATGCCCTTTACACATGGAGCAGTGTTTCATGTCCAAAAATTACAAACTCCCAATCCTTCTAAGGAAGGAAAGACAAAAGTATTTCAGAACTTAAAAATCAGGAAAATCACTCATCCAGGAATACACTGAAGCCTGATATGCTATCCTCATGACAGCTGAACAGAAGACACAGAACTGGTAAAAAAAATATTGGAAATGCTGTTTTTTCTACAGCCAAATGATTGTGTCTTTGATTTTTATCTAAAAGCTTAAGTGCCCATCAGGACAATATCCATGGGCACTCAGTAATGCTGCAGTGAAACACTTTCTTTATTGTTAGATCCAGAGACAAAGCTGCCACTTGTCCATGTGCCCTTCTGTCTTTTTCAGCCCACTGAAGTGTGGATTATTCCTGACCTCTTCTGTATTTGGAGCCCACAGGAGATCACAGAGGGAAGCATCATCTTGGGGAATCATTCCCATCTCACAAGAGCACAACAATTGCCACAGGGATGGAAGCTGCCTTACACTGATGTCTGGATGCTTTTTGTATGTGCTGTGTGACTACAAAGACTCAGCAGTGCTGTTCCAAGCAACCCCCACAGATGTGTGCAGCTCATCAGATTCCCCAGCTTTTGTACAGCCAGGGAATCCTGCACCAAGGTGTCATTTATAGTGGAAATCATGACCTGTAAGGGGTACAGTCTTGCAGACAGCCTGGATTTCTTAGAATTACTATGAAGACACCATCTGAAAAGTCCAAGTTATGATCTCTTTTCACAGATTTGGGCTTTACAGACAGATTTGGGTTTTCCAAGAGTGCTCCAGTTAAAAGCCCACTGACCAGAGGACAGGCTTTGGGGTTTCCACTCCTTGTATCTGCCTCTGCTCAGAAGTTCATGTTACTCTTAAATATTTCTGCTAATGAGGCAGCATCCTCCTGGTGGGAAGATTTAGGCTACTCCACTTTCCACTCCAGGTGCTCAGCTGGAAACTGCTCTCCACTCTCCCAGATGAACAGTTCATGGTGATGCTCCTGGCTTTGCTTACCCTGGGCATGGCCTGTGTCACAGAGGGCATATTTGCTTCAGATGGGAACCCTTGCATTTCATCACCAACTGTTATGAACAGTGCTGGCCTGAGCTTCATGGTCTCCATGAAGTGCCAGAGCCAGAGAATGCACCTCACATGCCACCCACAGCACCAAAGGTCAGAAACCAGTTCTGCTGGGCCACTTCCTCTCAGCTCTTTCAAGACATCTTTGTGTGCAGAAGCTGTTTGTGAGTATGTGATTAGAGTGGATTATCTTTTCAGCCCATTTATCGGGGTCCCAAGAGGTTAAAATAGAAGGAAATGGAGTGTCTCAGGGCAGAAAAACAAGCGGAAACTGGAACAAAGTGTTTTTTCCTCAAAGCCGGAAGCCATTCTCAGAGTTTCTTGACAGCAGGAGACTGAAAGACTGTGGAGTTGATTTAAGGCCAATGCCTCGTCTTCCTGTCCCCATGATTGATTGATTGATTGATTGATAACAAAGTGATTGGGAAATTCTTGCTCCCAAGCAGGGAAAACTACAAGTCCCACAAGCCAAGCCCACATATCTGCTTAGAGAGTGCATCTGCCATGCACTCAACATCCCCAGATGTCATTTCCAATCCTTCACCTCCCAGATACAATAACAGGTTGAGCCATTGTGTGATGGGGCTCTTCCTAACACTCATCAACCAGCCAGCTCTCATTAATTTGTGTCATTAAGAGGGACTTACCCGCAGTGCCCAGTGCCAGTCTCCAGCAACCTGCTTCACACTCGAGCCCGTGATGTACCCCAAGCCACTGCAAGAAAGGCCAGGAGAGAGTTGGTCAGAGCTTGAGTGTGCCACACTCACAGCTGTTCTCAGACAAAGGCAAAGAGAGGCACAGCCAACTGTGTGTCCTCAGCTCTCTTGTCCTACAGGAAGAAATATGGGGATTGAAGCAGATGGTGGCTAATATGGGACTCTACCCAGCACTGCTGATCTAAAAATGTCCAAATCTGATGGAAATTTGGAAGTTTGCAGCTGACCTTTCAATCTACAGTGGAAGGAAAGAAAGACTTTAAAAAAATTTATTTCCTAATTTCACTTCTACATCGGGCCTTTCTCTTTACTAATATGAATATTAAGCAATTTTATGTTCAAGCTTTCAGTTAAAAAAAGCCCTTCAAGGACAGGCCATATTCCATCATTAGATTTTTTTCTTCTTGCCACTAAATAGTACTTGGCTCTAATTAAGCAGGAAGAGTCTATTTTCTATTAGCTTGGAAGAAAAACCAAGAAGAACATGCAAGAAGTTTAACAGGAGACCTTCAGCCACATTTAAGAAAAAAGATGCATCACAAGGAACTAAAGGTGAACACGGCCACGTTTCTCCCAAGATGAACTGAAGGTAAATACCCTTTTTCAAAACTGCTGCATTTTCTGCTGAGATTGCCTTGGCTAAAAGTATCCAGGACTGCAGTGGGGCAACTGTGATCCCCCCTCTCCAACCCCCCCTTCCTTTATTGAACAGTCTGCTAAGCTTTGGAGATTGTCAGCTCTAACCTCCCTAGAACTGGACATTTTATCCATTCAGGCCCCAAAATCAAACCATGAATCATCACAGACTGGTTTGGGTTGCAAGAGACCTTAAAATCCATCCAGCTCTGTCCCCTGCCATGGGCAGGGACACCTTTCACTGTCCCAGGTTTTTCCAAGCCCTGTCCAACCTTGGGCACTTCCAGGGATCCAGGGGCAGCCACAGCTGCTCTGGGAATGTGGGCCAGGGCTTCACCACCTTCACAGGGAAGAATTTCTTCCTAATATCCAATCAAAACCTCTTTCAGTTTACAGACCTTGCTCTATCCTCCATGGCTTTGTAATCCACACTGCTGCTGGATATTGAGACAATGAAGTCCCAGAATCAGGCTCAACAGGATGAATATTTGTAATTTCTTTTTAGTTCATTGAATTTTCTATGTGAATACTTGGAATCCTTAGTACTCTTGGCAAAATATTCTTTCCACCAGTTAAGGATCTGTTTCTCTCTTTTTCCCTCAAGAGCAAAAGGATGTTTGTGAGTTTTATCTCACAGGTAAGTGCTCCAGCTTGTAAAATGCACCACCAGAAGTTTTTCTCTGGTTTGGACTATGTTGCCCATGTATTCTCTGGTGGAAATGAACTTGTATTGCCCTTTTTCCCAGGATGTTGTCCAGCTCTGGAAAATGGTATGCAAACTATGCAAAGCCACCTTGCTGACAATCTCACAATAGAGGGTAAGCCATTATTTTAAAAAACTAAAAATAATGACAGATTCCCTCCTGTCCCAACAATCAGATACTGTGTTGGACTGATAAAGAAATTCCACTGAAAGAAAAAGTCAGCTAAAATATTTTTATTCCATTTCCACCCCATTGCTGTAAAAAAGTAGGAAAAAAACTAAATAAACCAAGAACAAACTTCCCAAAAGTCACACATGAACCAGTAACACGTCCAAAAAAGAATCTAATTCCTGCAACTAATTAGTCACTGCTCACAATATTTTCCTGTCTGCATTCCAGCCAAAGTCAAGCACTATCATCATTAGCAATTTCAGATCTATGTGAGTTTATTTAAGAGAAAAGCCATAAGCAGATAGAAGAACCTTTGTGTCACTTACCTGCCCAGAGGAATTGCAAAGTAGAAAACAGAGAGCATCAGGGTCCTTGTGTTTTTGGTGAACAGGTCTCCAATGATGGTTGGTGCAATAGTAGAGTAACTCGCTTCACCAATGCCAACCAAACCCCGGGAGAGCACAAAGAGCCAGAAATACTGAGAAAAGAAATAGAAACATTAGCAGGTCCCCCCTTGGCTCTTTTAACTCAGGATGGACAGCAGTCAGGGAAATACAAATTCATGTGACTGGAAAATGATCCTCCTGCATGCATTTATTTTTAGAACTTCAGAGCTGTTTCATTTGTTTTTTGCCCAGAAGAAAGGGATGGTATTTTTTTGTGAAGATTTACAGGCATGAAAGAAAAGTAATAATAAAACATTTACTCAGTGACATTCAAGAACATTTCCTAAAAGAGGCAGAAGATCCCCAGTTTGTTCCCAGATCCCAGCTCACTCTTGCTGCTTTGGGAAGGCCTGGGGAGGTGGGTGAGTGCAACAAACCCTGCTCTGGGATCCAGGAACAGCAGCTCCTGCTGAGCACAACCCATCCTCCCCCGTGTGCCAAGGACAGCTTCTACTGGGAAATCCTAAAGGCTCTTCAAAGCTGGGAAAGAGTGGAACCTGAAATCCCTCCAACTAAATGTCCTTCTTCACTAAAAGCTATGGAGTGACAGAATCTTTCAAAGGTGCTGAGCACCCATCTCACTCCACTGGCCTTGAACAGCAGCAGACACCCCCCAAAACTGTCAGAGGAGACCTGAGCTTTACTGGGAACAGAGGAACATCTGTGTCCTCTGTAAGCAGGACCTGCAGGGAATGACCCAGAGCCACACAGGGCAGGGGCATTCAGCTGCCCAGGGAGCACCTGCCTCTCTGGGTGAAGGGCAATCCCACAGGATGGGGATATATTGAAAAACAGGCAACCCCAACATCTGGGAATGACTGGCATCTGACTCCATTGATTTAGAATGCTGAACAATTGCTTTATTAAAACTATATTACATTATACTATACTTTAGTAAAGAATACTAAAAGGATACTTTACTATACTATACTATACTATACTATACTATACTATACTATACTATACTATACTATACTATACTATACTATACTATACTATACTATAAAGATACATACTAAAGAAAACTCATTTCTGTCTCCAGACAATCAGTACACAGCTTTTTCCAACTGGCCAAGGAAACAAAACAAGCCTCAGTAGAATCCAACTGACACATCACTTCAGGTAAACAATCTCCCTAACATATTCCACATGTGCAAAAACAACGGGAGCAGCAAGTAAAGATAAGAATTGTTTTCTCTTTCTTCTCTCTGTTCAGAGAATGTGAATGCCACAAGGATATACTTCACATTCAGCACCACACTATCTAAAATGGTCAAAAAGGAATTGCTTATGCAATAGAATTTTTTAAATGGCCCATTTCAATCAACACTTTCATGAACTGTGAGGACCTGATTTTCAACCTAAGCTCTTTCACTGCCACTGCAGTTTTCTGGGTGCTGCTGGGTGCAGGCTAAGACACAATGCTTTGATGCCTGAATACCAGATACATGAGAACAAGCAAACTCTCAGCCATCTAAGCAGCTTGAGCTACACCCAGAAATAATTGCAGGGACAGAAATGAAGCAGTCAATGCAGAAAGTTGTAAGCACAGGGAGATCTATTTCTACAAATTTAACCTCTACAAATCCTCAATTTGATGTCATTTTTCTGTAGATCATTTGTGAGAAGAACAGCAGGGATTTAAACTGAAGGAAGGCAGGTTTAAATTAGATATTGTGAAGAAATTCTTCCCTGAGGGTGGTGAAGCCCTGGCACAGGGTGCCCAGAGCAGCTGTGGCTGCTCCATCCCTGGAAGTGTCCAAGGAGAGGTTGGATGGGGCTTGGAGCAACCTGGGACAGTGGAAAGTGTCTCTGCCATGGCAGGGGGTGGGATGGGATGGGCTTTAAGTTCCTTCCCAACCCAAACCAGTCTGTGATTCTATGCTTATATGTCCTTAACCACGAAAATGCTTTGGGAAAAATGAGAAATTACCAATTCTCCTTCTTCAGATAGGAAAAAGTCAAGGGAAATGACTGATTCTGTGCCCTACAGCAAAGCCAAGCTAGAGTACAAGTCTCATTCACAAACATGGAAAATGCCATGCAGACTCCAAGCCATGTGCCTCAGTCATAAATACATCCATCAGCAGACAAAAATCTACCACTGACACGTTTGCATTGCTTTCCTCACTGTAACCCCTGGTTGAAAAGAATACTTTGAGGATTCCAACAGCCACAAAAACAAAATACTTTCGTGTACCCTTCACTTCCTCATATTTTGGTGTGAATTCTGGAGCAATATGCATTTTCTGCAGGAATACAAGTTCCTTGTTTGCTGGCAGGGTGTGTGCAGCGCTGCTCACATTCATACACCTCCCACAAGCTGCACACACATAACTCACACACGTGGGTGTGAGCAGAAAGGGCAATACTGTGACTCAAGAGATTTAATTTCTGTCAATTTCCCAATGCTCAACCACTCCACTGCAGAAATATGCTGGCAGTCATTGGTGCACAGGTAACCAATGTATTTTGAATGAGCAACAGTATTTATAACGTGCTGAAAGGCTTAGTCATGCAGAATTAGAAAGCAGGGAACTGCAGGCTGGCTGTGGTTTCTGAGGAAGTTTAGATCTGGATCACAGAGAGGGTGACAGGCAAAGTAGTCACCTGCCTGGGATGAGCATGGACAGTGTTACCTACAACTGGGGAATGACAAGTTTGTAAATGCACTGGATGTTCCTCAAATTTGAAATACCTACAGAAAAACGAGACAATTTTGTGCTCACCAGCCTGTATTGCCCCCAGTGGATGCACTGGGTAGGAATTTCCTCCAAACTGCTGTGAGAAGGTTCCTCTCACAATCCTTGTGCAAAGCAGGAAAACTGTGCCAAGTATTCCTCCTGTGGTAGGGTGACTCAGTTTCATCAACAGCATGGAATCAGATGCCCAATACCATGAAATCATCTGCAACAAGTAACACATCCACTCTTCTCTCTCAGTTCCTCTGCAAATCCTTCTCCCTGGCTTCTCCCATGCTGACACACCCCAAATATCTGTTTAATAGCTAAACTATGTTTTTTGAAGCAGTGGTATTCAAACTTAAGTAACAAGATTTTTACTTCATCTGGGAATAAAAGCAGTCTTAAAAAGCATAATCCACATAAAGACTTGAATAGTACTGCCCTTCTGATATCAGATATTCAAGACTGCAGACCATGCAGACATTAAGTTGTGACAAGGAGATTAAACACACAAAAATCTAAAACAATTTAGGGAATTATTTATAGTTGGTTCTATACTGTGCCTGGTTTTGGAGCCATATATCTAGGATTAAACAGCTAATTCCTCTTCTTACCAGTTCTTTGGGATCTTTGGGTAGTCTGCAGCCTGTTGGAACTCATATGATAAAATTAATTTGCTAAAATGAGCTGGGACCCCCATCTTCCATCTCTAATCAGTCACTCAAAACTTATGTTTTAGTTGTCTCTGGAGAGGGACAGCTGGGGAGCTTCCCAGTGGTCCCATCCATGACAGGCCTTGTCTTTTTGTTTTCCATATAAGAAGACAAAAATACAAACAAAACAACTCTAAAATTCTTATGCTGGTGCTCATTTGGGCCACAGGCATTCCATGAACCACTCAGAAACTGGTCCCAAAACCACTCCATATGCAACACAGACAGCTGCTGTTTTTTGTGTACATTTATGCACCTACACCCATAGAACATCCCTTTTCCTCTCCAAGTGTATGTGGACATGACAACCTGCACAAACACGTGGCAAAGTAAGATATTCCACGTGCTGAGGGAAATTCTGTTCTCCCCCACAGCTGTAGCAGGACACCTCTGCCATTTCCTCTGCACTGGATTTTCCCCCCACTGCTTCTCCATTTATGTCCTACCTCAGGGTTCTCAGGAGTTTAATGAAAGAAAAAGGGCTGACACCAGCTCAATTCTGCCAGTGCTCAAAAGCAGAACAGGCAGCTCAGACTTTGACTGAATTTCACTGTTCCCCAAGCAGAAATTGATATATATTGAAGAAGCTAGTTTCTTTCTATATGACTTGGTAACTCTGCTGTAATTTGTCCATCTGTGAAAGTAGGTTTCTGGCAGGAAAACTGAAAATATCTGAGTCAGCTTTCAGGACCTGAATTAATTCCTTCCCCATAGGTTAAGCCCAGCAACCTCAACCCTTATCAGCAGTGTTTTCCTAAAATGAAATGCCTGAAACTGAAGTTATTTTGAAACAAGGTGCTAGCAGGGGAGGCAATTAATTTGTCTTTAATTTTGGAAAGCAGTGATATCAGAGACTGTCTGCACCTCCATGAGAGCTGCCAACATCTCCTGGTTTGGAGAGATGCAGAGGGTGTTTTGGGATGGGTTCCCAGCCTCAATCCCCCTCCTTGCCCGTGTGCCAGCCCAAGGTGCAGCTCCCTGGTGTGCTGGGATTCTGCAGCCTGTGGCACCAGCCTGGCTGTGGCACTGGGAAGGGATACCTGAGCCACACAACCTGGCTGCTACCAGTTCCAGGATTCAGGGTGCAAAAGGGCTTCCAGTCCCTTTCTCCAACTTGTGTGGCTGGTGAGACACAAGCCAGGGAAGATTCCAGTGCACAATAAACCATCAACATATGGAAAGAATGTTGGCTGCAGAGACCCAGAACTGCCCCAGCCTTCCTGGGAATTTCCCTTCAAGAGATGACATCACCAGAAATTAATGCAGGGAGAAAGCACTCACAGCTATGAATGGGAGGTACAAAGGGTCAATGGATGTGCTCTCTTCTTCCCATCTCCTAAATATATAGAAGGAAAAACACCCTCTAATCATAAAGCAAAAGAAACCAAATTTCTCAAAACAGAAGTGAGTTTCAGAAAGGATATAAATCCTTATCCCTTGGGGATGTGCCAATAAGGAATAGAAAATTCTACCTACAAACTTCTACATTTCTTAAACTGTCAGCAAGCCACAGACAACAGGAGTGACAGATCATGGGGTCCAAGGGACCTCATCTCATTACTGCCACCAGTGTCACCAAACACTAGAAGCTATGGATGTGACACTCCTTCCAGAATTTACATCTGAAAAAAAGCTTTCATGTTTGGAGTTAAATATTCATAATACAGAACCATTGAATTGTTTAGGTTAGAAAAGACCTCTAAGAACATCAGGTCCCACAGATAAAATGTACAGTGTGGTTTCTATCCACACCTTCATACTGACTTTACTCTCAATCTCCTGCACACATAAATGTTTGATGGCCTAGGACACATGACTGGCTTTAATCATGTTTGGTGAAACCTCCTAATTATACATTTATCCTAGTTGTATAGACCATTCAGGGAGTAATGTGTGTTTTAAGAGGTCTAATTACAGCTTGAAGTTCTTTCTCCTTTTTTAATTAGTTAACAAAAGGAATAAAGCCACTGGGTCTTTAAAAGATTATCTGCCAGTGGTAAACCTATAATCTGCCAAATATGTGTACAACTCTGAGCCACCAGATTTACTGTCTAAAGAATCATATGATCCTTAAGCTTTGTTTATTAAGTATTTGCATTTGAATGTGGAATAGCTTGCAAGGGTCTCAAAAGAAGCTGAACACATGCTCCTTTCAGATGAGGGACACATGGACTGAGGAGATCCCACAGACAGAGACACTCCAGAGACATGAATTCCTGTGTGTGCACAGCACCAATGCAAACCATGTTTAAATCTGCTGTTGCTGGCCCAGAAGATGGATCTTTTATACTGCTACAGCACCTGCACCCTTCCCTGTGTGAGGATGTTGATAACTCCTGTGGATAATGCATTTAGCTGATGTAAAAGAGGACTCAGTACCATTAAATTCCTCTTTGAGCTGAGCTTTGCCATATTTTCCTTCTTTTATTTTATAAACATCATGCAAAAAATCAAGAATATAGGATCGGGGTTTGCATCCTTTGAAAGAAGATGTGCATGAATTCATTCCTACCACAGGCAGCTAGGGTTGCCACACAGAGCCTAAAATGTGGTGAACTGACAATAAACTAAGGGGAAAGCATTGGGATTGACCTCGTTTCCCTGAGTTACACTCCTGCATTTCTCCAGCTGGCTGAGCCTTGCACTGGGCAGCCAGGGTAGCACAGCAGTCAAAGTGATCAGTTGGATAAATCTGAGCCACTGCAGGAGCCATTTGAACAAAGTAAAGCCCACAGGGCTCAAGAATCGATTCAAGGGCTGCACAACAGTGCTTCCCCCTGACAGCTGCACTCCCATGCAAGAATTTGCCCTCCTCGAGCAGACCCTGTAATTTCTGGCCAGGCAAACACCACTTCCTCCTCTGCTCCAGTAAGTTTTCCCAGCACTCTGCAGGGTTGAAATGGTTAATGATGACACACCCCACCTTCTGCCAAAAGATGCACCATTAACTATGAGGTAAGCCAAAGCAGGAACCTGCTCTGGGTATCGGGGTGGTGACTAAGAGCATTGACTCCTGCACAGTCACAGCTCAAATTCCAGCTCATTAGCTGAGAGCACTGGAATGACATTACATATTTGCTTAAACACTAAAAGCTCCAATTCTCTCAGCCCTCCCAGGAATGAGGGCTCACCTTGAAAAATGTGAGAGTTTCTAAGTCAAACAAGGACACTGACATAGCATGGGAGACAAGCTGACATTAAACAATGAGGTTGATGTTTCAAATTCCATTCTGTGCCTGGGTGGATGACAAAGGCCACAGCAGAACAGATAAGCTTAAATACATCTTCCAGCATTGTGCACCCCTAAAGCTTTAAGGATTTTGCATATATATCAGCAAAGCACCTGGCTTCCACTGCTGGATACAAGTTCTGGGCACAAATATTTGATGGGAATGCTATGTCAAATCCAGATGTGAAACTCAAAGTTACATGCCTCACCTTCTCAAACATCAATGGTTCTAACTTTTCTCTAATAAAAGCAGAATAAATATTGTAAAGAGCCAGAGAGGAACTACACAGTACTGGTGAATTGCTCTATGCCAATCCTGAAGAACATGTCCTCCTGTCAAGTTCAGTCCAGATTTTTAAGTAACTGAATATTCACTCCAAATTTTGGCCATCTGATGTCTTACCATCTGGGAGATCTTTGAGCAGGAACAAAGGAAGACGAATTTCTTTTTCTTTATTGACAAGTAATCTTACCTAATCCCTCGTGGGAGTTGCCAGCCAAGAGACCAAAATACAAACCAGCATGAGGGCAAAGCTGTGCACTGAGATGTTTTGTTGATCAGTACTTTCCTCCCCTGTTCAGGGGTTGGCTAAGCACTGGTTTCAGGATTCCCTCCAACCAAAGGGAGTGGGTTATGCTCAGTCTCTGGGTGGTACAATGGGCACATGCTCAGGTTATCAGCTCTGAGTCAATGCTGAGAGTTAGCAGTGTTTATCTCTGCTGTAGAAATACTCAGTTCACTGAGAAGCTGATGCTAGAACTACCTGTCAGATAAACCTAATTATGAACCACCCTTCTCACCTCCAGCAAGAGTTCTCCCCTTATCAGCCCCGAGTCCTGCACCCAGGGCAGATGCACTGCAGCTGCTGCTTCTTCTGCCATTTGTCCCACTGCAGGGAAGTGACTGGGTTTAGATTCCTCTTTTCTTCCCTCATTGTGTGTGTTGTCACTCAGTGCCTACTTCTCACTCCCCATCTCTTTCATCACAACTGCTCTGTAAGTCATTACTGCACACAACACTTCCCAGAACTTCCATCACCACTGGATTCTATTTAAGTTCTACAGTTTCCTCCCTTCAAACAGAACCCTTGATGCTAAATCCATCATCCATCACCATTTTTTAACTGCTCTTCTCCTTTGCAGGCACTCAGAGAATAAGAGAATACCTGAGACTGGAAGGAGTTTTGGAGATAGTCTGGTCCCCATCCCCTGGTTGCAGCAGGATCAACAACAGGCTGTCAGGATAATGTCCAGCTGAGCTTTGAGTATCTCCAAAGATGAAGGAGTCACAGCCATGATGGACTCCTGTTGATGATGAACCTGTTGCAGTGTTGGACCATCTTCAAAAATTGCTTCTTCTTATGTTTAAGTGACATTTCCAGTATTTTAGTTTGTGCCCCTTGCCTCATCTTTTCACTGGGGACCTTTGAGAACAGTCTGCATCTTTACAGCTCCCATCAGGTATCAACACACACCAAAGCAGCACTGTGGGCTCTATGGGGACAGCAGCACTTCTACAGTGAGGATAACACTTTGACAAAGGTAAAGTATTTAAATTCAGTTAAATCCATATGGCAGACACCATCTCATATTTGCTGTCTCTGCCACATTCACACTAGCCAGGTTTTGCTTCACTCCTTTTCCCTTAAGCCTGCTTGGCATAGAAAGTATACCAGTTTAAATATTTATGTCTGGCAAAGGAGGCATCTCTTAACCAAAGATCCTCCCCTCAACTCTCACAAGCAGGTCACTAAAATTCAAGTGCAAATGCCCCAGGCTTTCTTCCTTCAAGTGTTCACAGGTTTATTCCCACATTCACATTAGTTTTATTCACATGTATTTATTCCACATAGGCTAGCTGTGTTACAGATGAGACACACCAAGATTTAACAGCAAGCTACTGATTTATTGAAACCTTAATGCATTTGATTAATCATTTGCTCAAGGGTCAATACTGAAACCCTTTGCATTTGGGATGGACTTATACAACAGCTTCTAAAGCAGGTCTGATTCCTCTGCAGCATCCATTTACACTTTGTCAAACACTTCCAAACTTCAGCTCATTTGGATGCATTAAGTGTCTCACTCATTCTCAGCTCTGAACACCTCACCTTTGAACAATTCCCTTTTGGGAAAATTCAGCTGCTACTCAGAGCCCTAAGAGGAGAAAAGAGACTACAGCAAGCAGAAAGAGATCAAAATACATATTTAAATATAAAAATGAGCAAGGGAGATGAAGCAAAGTCCACTCACCTTTCCTTTGATTGTCTCTAGTATTTGTTAATGGCTTTAGTTCTCTCAGGTAGCCTGTTCAGGCACACTTAATAGAATGTGGAAAGTTTTATTTGGGAATGCACTTAAGATTCTGACTGATTAAAGCATCCCTATGAGATTTATATTATTATTTAGTATATAAAAATAACCAATGAAGACAGTAAGATACTCCTTTTTATACTCCTCACACCCTTCAATCAGCAACTAAAGTGTTTAACAACTGCAAACCTACAGGGAGACTCTAAAGTGAAACACCCAATTAAGTGTTCTGGAGATAAAAAACAAACCCAAAGGACCCTGGAAGTAGCAAGACTCCCACAGCAGTTCTTCCACAGAGCTGCTTTGTGCTTCAGAGGGACAAAAACCCATGGCAAGGTTTTCTGAGCTATTTGCAAATGTTGAATGTGAAAATCCCTTTCAACACTAAAATTGCAGTGTCTGAAATCCAGGTTCCCATCTCTCTCCTCCCTCCAAAGCTGTGGCAGTCCTGAGGGAATCCTCTCTTGCTTTTCAGTCATTTTTGGGCAGCACAAAAAAAAAAAAAAAAAAAAGAGCAAGCCCAATTCCCATTCTGCATCCCATTAGGGAGTGTAATTACAAGACACTGGGTGATGAAGCAGCACCACCAGGTCCTGAAAATGAGCTGAGTAAAGACAAAGCAGCATTTCAGCTCTCTAACTGAAGGGGTTTTCATTTGATTGACCTGCCCATGGTAAAAACACTACAACATGCAAATGGTGGGATTTACATTCTCCTCAGTTTAGTTTCTTGGTCATTAATATTGGATTAATGACAGGGAGCTGGGATGAAATGAGGAGGGAGGTTCCAGATTACTCACACACCAAACCCCATGGAGCAGATGCAATGTTGCTGTAAAATAGACCTTAAAGAAAAAGGCTGATGTTCAAATAAATCACAGGGTTGATAAAGAGCCCCATGTTCCCAGTGCCTGGTAGGAGACAGAGTTAAAACATTTCATCCTTGGCTGTGGTGTAAGGCCCAGAGGAGTCCATGGCCCTTCACATGGCTGAAATAGTGGTCATTTATCCCTGTTACAAAACCATTACACCAGAATGTATCTTCCAAAACTGCTCCCCTAAGAACATTGATAGTTCTGGGTTGGAAGCAAATGGCTGCTTTTTGTTCCAGATCTGTCAGGTGGGACACACTCACCAGCACTTGCCTCAAATATCTCTGGCATTAGGCACTATCACAGTTTCCTTCCTGAGATGTGCAAACACAGCCATAATCACTAAAATAGGGACTGGAAGAAATACAATGTGTTTTTGCAACTGTGGAAACACTGCAAGGTTTTTGACAGACTCAGGCTCCCAAATGCAGCTGGAATGTGGGGTGGCATTCACTGAGCCAAAGGATGTTCACAGGCAGCAATGGGCTACTGTGTCCCACCACAGATGGGGCACAAGCAAAGCCTAAATCCAAGCAACAAAGAGATGCCAGTTTTTTCAGAACAAACATTTTGGGGCATTGATACCTAGCACTAAGAACATCTGCCCCTCCAGTGATGTCTACAGAAATGTGTGAGACCCAACTTCTTTAACATGATGGGCTGTCTTGGCTCAAACTCTTTGGTTTGGACCAATTCTTAAGCAAAAATTATTCAAGCAAATCCATCAGGTTGGATTGGAGATTCTTGGAGAGCACAACCCCACATCCCTATCCCTGAAACCATTGCAGAAACTGGTTTCTCAGCACCCTTTGAAAAAAGCTTCATCCCACTGACTGAGACACCCAGGTGTGAACACTTTGCCTGCACTAGACACATTTTCAAGCATAGAACAAGTTTTGAGAGTGCATGAAGGACACATTTTAAGGGAATCCCTCAAGGTTTAAATTAAATTAGCACAAAGTTACAGTCCCTGCAACTTTTCCCATACTCTTGGTTCTGCTGATTCTTGGCATATTTTGCTTTGCATATGCTAAAAATCAAGTACACCAGCAGGTCAGCTCTTGCAGGCAACTTTGCTGAAGAACCATTTAAATCATTCCAAACTCTGATTTTTGCTCCTGCTTTCTGTTTTCACGCTTCCCTGGGCTTGCTGACTCAATCAAGATCCAGAGGCCTCCAAGAACCCTGCAGAAGGCTGACCTTGCAGTATGTTTGGCCCATATCTGAGAGATGCCTCTCTTCTAGCACCAGATTTCCAGAGAGAAGGTGGTGCATCTACCAATTCCTTCTACTTCAGAGTTGCTTCTTATTCATGATCTTCCTTGAACAGTTGTCATGTTCCTTTTTGAAGGGTTATTAATTGACAAGGTTTTGTCGTGCTGTAGCTTAATTTCATTCTTTAAATCCAGCCTGTCTGACAAAATGACAGCCTATTAAACCACACTAAACACATTTGGATGTTTTGTGACTATCTTCTCATGAGGCTCCATCACTCATGTTTTCAGAGTTGATGATCAGCACCACTCCCAGGGATTTCCAGTTCAAAATCTATTAAGGAGGGTTGAGATTAGTACTCTAATTTGACTTATCTGAATTGCAAATGCAGTGTTTTGTGTAGCCTGGGAACTTTATACATTTAAAAGAAATGTCAACACTTCAAAAGACTAATTTAGCACCTGGTACTGTAAAACATTTCCATTTTCCCCACTATTTGCACATGACTTAGAACATAATGGTCCTTTTCTCAGCCTTTATGCACAACCCAGGAGGCCAAGGCTGTGTGGCCATTGAGGAAGCACTTACACTTCCCAAGGAGTGACTGATGCATTTGGATCAGCAGGCGACCAGGAGCTCAACCAAAGAAAGGCTCAAATCCATACTTTTGCATCTGAACAGAAGCCACAGCCTGAATAACACATTCTCTCTCTCCTGCATCCTGTTTTTCAGGACAATACACACAACCTTCAAGAACCATCCTGCTAATAGAAAGTTTAGATTTGTTTCCAGGCCTCCTAATGAGCCTGAACCTGGGATGAATGGATTGTTTTCTTTGTGAGGCATCATTAACCAAACTCTCCTAAAGCATTGTGCTTCCTCCCAAGGCATGAGCTCCAAGAACACCATCCATAAGCTGTCTCACATATATCCACGCTAACCACACATCACTTTACAGCCTTCAAATATGGCATCATTTCTCCTGACCCATATCTGACCATCCCAGTGGATCATGAAGGCACACATTCTACACCACCAACTTGGCATCCTCTCTGTACCCTCAATGCACAGCTAGTTGGGAAGCTGATTCCCACAATAACAGGACCACCCAGGCACTGCAGCAGTGACTTGCTTTGCCTTCTGAACTCGTGTGGCCAAGCCAGGCATCCCCCTGTGGAAGCCCAGCATGCAGCCATGGACCCCACACCAGGAATGACTTGTGTCCCTCAGGCCCCAGCACTGCTGCAAGGATCCTGCCAGGCTGATAGGAAATTTAACAATTCCTTTATATTTTAATATTTGCTTGTAAACTTACATGCAGCACTACTACTTCCCCCCCCCCTTTTTTTTTTCACATCAACTGATTAAACCCCAGTCTATTCAAGGAGCATTTTCCCTTTCTTCCATTCCTTCAATGTTTTGAACAAGGTTGAGCTTAAGACACTGTCATAATTATTTATAAAACATAATGCTAAAGCATTATAGAGATTTCCACTTACATGGAGTTAAGAAATAAGACATTATTTGTGTTCCATCAGCATGCCCTGGGGTTAGGCCTCTGCTGCAGCATGACAAGCAGAATATACATTTTAACAGACAACACAAGAAGAAGGAATGTTTCCAAGACACACACAGCCTGGAAATAAAACAATCATGCCTTCTTCCCTCTGCCTCCTCAGCAAATAACTGGCCCAGGTGAGATTTCCTGCTCAGGCACAACAAAAGCAGGACAGGTGGAATGTTACACTGCTTCCACACCATGCATCAGCTGACACAGCAGATTAACTTTCCTACTCTTCAACCTAAAGACTATAAATTCAGCTTTCTGAAAAAAAATGGGGCAAACCTGTAAAGGTCTTTGACCTGCAAAAATCTTTCATGCAGTATGCTTCTGTCTGTAAGCATTTCCATGATCCAGTGAAACAGCGCCAAATGTGTGTTGATGTAGGGTCTGACTCAATTGCCACAGACACACAAAAGGTTCCCACTGACTTCCAAAGAAGGAGCTGAATCAGAGCCACAATCACAGCCTCACAGCCCCTGTGATAATGGTTTCAACATCTTCCAGTAACCCAGATAACAAACAGTGCTCTGACACAGGACAGGCAATTACAGAGGGCCCTCGCTGAGACCCTGGGCACATCAGCACTGAGCTCTGAGCCTGTTCCTGGGTGCTCTCCCAGCACAAACCTCTGTCCACCTGCTCTAGAAAATGCCTGAGCTCTGAGGGGCAGTGCTGACATCTCAGTGCAAATCATTCCACTGACGTGGAATCACAGCCTGTGCTGCAGCGCACAGCGAGTGAGTTCTGATGCTAAGCAATGGAAATACCTCTTCTTTCATATCCACAGTGTTGGATTCAGATGCTGTGTGATTTCAGACCTAAAAGGAGGTGCAGGAGGCTCATTTATGGACACACAGCTGGGGTGATTGGAGAAATTTGAATAGGACATGCTGCCAGACTGACCACACCTGGGGAGGGTGGGACATGGGGGGTGCATCTTGATTCCTCGCAGGTCCCAGAAGGGAGAGCAAAACCATTCCTGTTCCAGACACTCTGCAGATGGGAAATGCAATGTGGGGTAGAGATATTCTTTATGATAGGTACTTGAAGTTCATTTTTCTCATCACAGGAATAAGCTTTCTGAGTAAGGTTTGGAACTGTGCTGTGCCTCTCTCCTGGCAGCCATCACCAGCTGTGTTTTCAATAACTCTTCCCAAATGCTTCACAGATACATGGACACAGATACTGGATGGAAAAAACCCAACACTGAGCAGAAAATACACTTCAATTTCTGATAGCACCTTTGAAAAGCTCCCTGCTCTCATAGATTGGCTCTTTTGGGTCTGATGCTCTGAGAACACCTTAATCTGGTTTTCATTTATAGTTTCCCTTGGAAGAGTGACAGGTACAAAGGGACAAGGTAAGAACATAAAATGACCAGGAGGCAAACACATGACAGTAATTCTGCACTCTACAACGATTTCATTTATATAAATCTTGTCCCAATGCTTCCATCCTTGGTTGGCAAAATCTGAGGGAGTGGTGAGGACCCAAGATTCAAGAGTTCAAATCATTGCACTTGTCTGTGCAAGAGAAGATGTTCCTACAGAAAAACAGTTTCTCATACAGCACTTGGAATCAGCTGTGCTGAAGATGATAGCAGACTTGACAGATACCCAGAATACCTTAAGACCAGCTCAGTCAGTGCTCCATTATTAAAGGAAAAGCAATAGTGTATTTTTTCCTACAGTACACCTCATATAATCTGTATGAAAAGGTGTGAGATAGTAACACTTACAAGAGCACTGGGAACAGCACTTGGAAGGACCAGCAGGTGCCTTCTTGCTGGTGAGGGGTCAAAGAAATGGTCCTGTTCAATTTCCACATGGTGGTGATGCTAGGTTAATGGCTGGACTCCATGATCTCAGAGGTCTTTTCCAGCCTTAACAATTCTATAATTCTAAAAGGAGCTATGGGATCTCTCTCTCTTTAAATTACCTCCTTGCACACATACAGGAGAGGGACAGTGGGGCAGAATCAGTCCGTACAGGATTCCACTCTGCAGTGTAACGCAGAGATGAGAGCCCTTACCCTTTCCCTCTCTTACTGGGACTTCTGAGCCACCTAAGCCCAGCACCTCCTGCACCTGGCACCCACTGGCCCCAGTGCCCTGGCACAGCAGCTGCCCCATGGGGAGGAGGGAGCTCTGACAGCTGCAAGGGGAGGAGATGCACAGATTGCCACATGTCCCTTTAGAGAGCAGAGGCCACGAGGAGGCTCAGGCTATCTTGTGGCACAAAGGGGCAGAACTGCAGCTCAGAGGGATTTGTGAGCTGACACCACCCACACAGAGAGTACCAGCACCCACCTGATGCTGGTGACAGAGACCACAGCAGGTAGCATTTCTCCTGCCAAGTGTGCAGAAATCCAAATGTCAACAGCCCTTGTTTGCCTGCAGGGCTCCTGTGCCACAGCAAAGCTGGCAAAGCCCAGCAGAGCCAGCCAGGAGCTCTGGCCATGACCCTCTTTAGCTAGTCCAGCATCACCTGTGGGACAGCACAGGGACTGCTGGGGGCTGCCCACGAGGGAGGGACTGGATGCACATGCAGCTGACTTCCCAAAGCTGCTGGAGAATCCCTTTTGCCTTTTTTTCTACAAGAGAGTTCTGCTCAAAAATAACAGGCTGGAACAGTAGCATATAAACATTCCAGTAATTCATGGGGACTTCAAAGACAACACTCAGTCCCCTTACATATCAAATGTTGGCTTGGGGATTTCAGTTTTGTTTGTTTATGTTTTTCAGGCTGTGTATTTATCTTGCACAGTGGAACCACAGGCACAGGAGCTGTATGTTTTATATTACAACTTCTGCTGGAGCACTTAAAACTAAGGCTTTTTTTTTTTTTTTCCTATAGTGAATCATCATGTGTAGGGGCTGGTTGGATTATGTTTATGTTTTTAAAATTAACACAGCTAACCATTTGTTCCATACTGCACACAATTTGTTGCTTCTCTTTTAGAAACTCCTTGAAATACAACTTTTGGAAATAAAAATACATCTGGTAAGTCTGAAACACAGGACTTGAGCAAGCACTGCAGACTAACTGGAACTCCACCAGGGACAATTTGCTCCCTCTTCCAGAGATAAATCAAAATAAAAGGAAAAGAAAACAACACTAAGAGAAATACCTATCCAGAGATAAATTGCAGTGGGAGCAAAAATGTTTTATCATGTTAGCTATATCAAAATCTGAACAGAAATATTTACCAAGAACCGGAGAATTCAAAAGCACATTCCTGGTTTACCTTGTCAATGCTTTGCTTTTCCATTTCCCAATTTTCTGGCTGGTGTCTCCCAGCCAGCCCACATTAGCAAAGCCTGCCCTGGCTGCTTAGGAGGTATTGCTGCTCTCCCAGCCTGGTGGAGCTGAAACCTTGGTTCATTTTATGCCAACAGGCTTTTTACACAGAAATATTCTTTATCCAAGATAATTACATGGACATAGCAGTATTTTAGAAGACTTGAGAACAGTCTGCAAATTTTCACCTCCAAGCTCTTTCTTGCTTTAAGATAGAGGTGTTTGCCCACGAGGGAGAGGGGTCCTGATGTCCAAGGGCTGTGCTGAGAGGGGCAGGAGGTTGAGCACCAAACCCCAGGGCTCACCTTAGACATCTGCTGCTCAGACAAACCAGCTGAGAACATTTCTCATGACTAATAGATGTGGATATCCAAGCAGCCAGAAACAAACTCTCCTGATAACTCTCCTGATGATCACTCCTGATAACCAGGTTGCTTCATATTAAGCTGTTCAGAAAGAGAGAAATGGTGCAATTGGGATTACAGACCCTTCCCAGTGACATCCTGGAATATAAACCACCTCAGGGTGATCAGCTACCACAGGCAATCAGGCACTGTGCTCATGAAAATGCTACCTAGGGAAATAAACTGGTTACTTATTAAATCAGACTTCATGTTGATACAGAGGAAGACAACATATATTTAGCTTTTTGTAGGGTGGGAAACACATCTGGGTAAAGAAACTCTATGAAGATTGTGCCCTTGGTGCATTACTTTGGGATATGACTCCATGCCACACAAAAGCCTACTGATTTCTTATTGATTTATTACACTTGGTTGCTTTATTACAGTTCATGAACCAACAGCCAGCAAATGTTTTCCCTAAAGGCCTGGCAAAAGCCAAAAACAACACAAGAAAGGGTTTTGCAGGTGAAAGTGCCAAAAGTTGTGCTGGTAGGTGCAGACCTGATTTAAAGTCGGGTTTAAAGGGAGAAAGTCTCTAAGCAGGTGTTTGTACTTAGAAAATAAAAATTAAGACACATATATTGTTTATTGAAGCTTCTATAAATGGAGTTAATCTAGAGATATGTCTAAATATGTACCAACTTTACATAATTTTAGATCACTGAACAAGTTTGTTAATGATTTCTTAATGGAACTCTACTTTTAGCAAGTGCTAAACAGTGTTATAAAGCAGAAATGTGCAAGTACCAAAGCAGAGGAGGCCTCATGTCTTATCTTTCTATAGAGAAATTCTGTGCTGACATAAATCATCAAACAACATTAAAAAGTGAGCTTATCAATGTTATCTCAGTCTTACTACTTCTGATGATTTTCTTTAGTTAAATTTATCATTAGCTATTTTTATCCATGGAAACAGGTGTATTTATGGAATCAATCTGTGATACAGTATTTACTTGGTTTCTTACTATGATTTGTTTCAAAATTAATTTAAGATCTCATGAACAGCAACCAAACTTTTGAGTTGTCCTGTTTCTATTTTGCTATGTGTGGAATTCATGCATTGCTCTTCTCTATCACCCCCTACATGCACTGGAACTACCCCCAGATTTTGGCCTGATTTTCTTTTTTATTGTGAGAGCCTATTATCTACCTATTTAGTAGCTACCAGCAGGTAAGACATCAATTCTTCATTTATTTGACAGTCATTATTCCATTTTAGGAACCCAGAGATACTTGATAATAAATAACTAATGATATTTTAAAAAGGCAGAGCTCTCTAACAACTGTCTACATGACACATATATCCAATTCCTGATTTATCTGCTGATTTTCAGTTACTTTTTTTTAACCCAAGCAGAATAAAATAGCATTTGGACAGTATCTTAGATGTTTACTGCACTCCAATCCTTTTGTGCTGCTTTTGGCTGGGACAGAGTTAATTTTCTTCCCAGTAGCTGGTATGGGACCATGTTTTAGATTTGTACTGAGAACAGAGCTGATAACACAGGGATGTTTTCATTGTTGCTGAGCAAGTGCTTATACAGAGTCCAGGTCTTTTCTGCTCCTCAGCCCCCAGAGAAGGGCTGGGGGACACAAGAACTGGGGGGACACAGCTGACCCCAGGGACATCCCAGACCACAGGGCAGCATGCTCAGCAGATGAAGTTGTGTCAAGACAGTAGGACAAATAAGAATGAACATGTCTCTGTCTGTAAATCTGTTTGCACAATAATCTAGCCATTGACTCAAAACAACAGCATTTCTCATGGCTTCCTTTAGATGTTCAAATTTTAGCCAGGAACTGACACACTACTGAAGAGCTTTACAAACTGGCTGCCTGCAGAGTTCACCAGCTCTGTGCCCGCTTTTGGCCTTTGTTAAACTGTCTCTTTCCATTTGCAATCCAGATTTGAGCTGTGCATTCTGTTTAATTACACAGTGACAGGATGCATGAGGCACTAGGCCCCATCAAAATCTGAAGAAAGGCAATCCCTGAAGACAGGGATTCTGCTATTCCTCCTGAAAGGCTACTCTTTCTCACGTAATTCTGAATTTTTGGTGCTGCCACAGAAAGGAATTCTCTAATGGGCTCAGCCTGTGTCAACCTGCTCCTCCCAGCCCTGTGTTCTCATGTCAACTTGGATGTGAGAACTTCCCTACCCACAGTAGTTTTACTACTGCTTTTATTTGTGCCAGCAAAGAGTTTTTGATATTTCAGCTCACTGTCCTCCTTCCCAACAAATACATATACTGTCTTAAGAGGAAAAAAAAAATGTTGAGAGAAAAAGCAACATTTTACTCCTCAAATGAATCCTAGACAGCAAAGATCAGGAAAAATGCCTACATGAAAAAATAAAAAAAGAAAAAAGAAAAAGCTCTTCTCTGACCCTTTTAGCATGTCAGGAATTCACCTTGTTCAGTGTGGCATGTCTTCCCAGTTAGGGATCAGGGCTCCAACATGGGCACCAAAGTGGGGGGAATAATGTGGGAAGCTGAATTATTCTTAGGACTTTGCTCAGCTGCTGCAGCCCCTGGGTAGAGAACATCCTTACAGCAGCTGCAACATTTTCTATTTCCTCCTGGAGCCAGTAACAGGAGCTGGGCATGAGAACTCTGGATTAATAGCTAAGTCTTCTGCTGGAGTTGAGGATTGCAGGAAAATCAGGGCAGGGATTTTTCTAAGTATTAGGGTGGTTTTTGTCAAGATGGTCTTTGGAGTCCAGAGTTAGTACTGATGCATATCCAGGATGATTTAATATAGATCTGGTTATTTTGATCTTGTCTCTCTTATGACTTCCAAAACATTGGGGTTTGGATTCCAAACATATGCTACTGCCACTCTGAGCCCCTGTGCACAAATAACCATATATATTAATCCCTGAACTATTTCAGCTAATAAGCCCCAAATCCTTAAACTGAAATTCAAGTCTGAAAACATCAATCCAATTCCAGTGTTCTCCTACTTCCAGCTGTGGGACCCAGTTGCAGGGAGATCAGTGAGAACCTAAGCATAAATACATGTCTGTAACACAGGAAGTGTTTATAAGAAGGTCACTGGTTCTCTCTAAAATGCTTCTGTCTTTGGGCTCTGATCAAAGCTGCTTTTGCAGAATGTTATGAGAAACATTTAAAGAAAAAAAAAATTAAAGAGAAAACAAAACAAAAAAAAAGGCTTCTTTATTTTAGATGAGAGACATTCTTTCTCTGGAAAAGGTGCTTCCTGGCCAAGGGTAACCCAGAACAATTTCCTGAGTTAAAGGTTTCCACATTTGGCTATATGCATCTTGCTTTAGAAATGCGGCGACAACCAATCCTGGTGAAAGCCACACTGACTTGAGTGCCACTGCCTGCTTTAAGTGGAAAATCTCTTTTTTTAAAAACTGAAGAGCATGTGGGTGGGCAGGATGGACAAGGGTGGAGAGGTTTAGTCCCTGGTTGTCATTCTTTAGGCGTGACCACAACGCTGCAATCTCTGGAACGCAGCTGGACAGAAAGGATGAGGAATGCCCCTGCCTCCCTTGGGGAAATCAGTCTGATGATGCCAGGAGCTGTGATTTGTCTCTGCAGGAATGTTGCCACCTGCAGCAATTAAATCTCTGCTATAATGTGATTTAAACAAGAGGATATTCCCCCCCAGAAACTGCCAGATCATTGTTTCCTCCAAATACCTCTGACAAGAAAATTAATGCAGTGAGGAGTGCTCAGAACGGGGCACTGCAGCTGTCCTGGGAGCAGGAGAGGGATGCAGAGCTTGACAAAATTAGGTGAGTCTGACAATTCCATCACCAGTTTCCCCAGACAAATCTGCTGACAAGTGTTAAAGGAGCTGAAACTGTGTCTGATCTCTGTGTCATCATCCACTTCCTCTGCCTTGGTGGACAGAAACCAAAGTGTATCTGTAAAACCACTGCTGGATGCATTTTGTTATTCCACATACCACGAGCAGACTTCCCAACAAAATCCAATGGCTTCAGTTACATATCAGAAGACAAAAGAACCACTGTGTAGCCATGGATTCATTTTCCCAAGACTTTTGTAAAGCCTTTTAAAGCTTCTTTAGGATCTCCCTCAAAACAAAGCCCTTATGTCAACAGAAACTCTTGCTTAGATATGCTTCATCTGTTACTTTTTATGAATATGCACGATCAAAGGGTGACAGCTTTCACAGTTAAGCAAACACAGTTACACAGAGCACGCTTCTCCCACAAAAGGTCAGATAATACAACGTGCTAAATGTTAAATACACACAGGAGGGATATGTTCCCCTTGAGCACACTGCAGTGGGGAGTTATTTAGGAATACATTGTTCATCTTTTCAGGACAGCCTGCAAAGTGTCTTTGCAAAGAGCTTACCTGTTCAGTGATGAAGGAGCTTGAAAAAGTGACAGCTGACCAGAAGAAGATGCCACAGCTGAGAATGACCTTCCTGTTGAACCGGTCACCAAGGTAACCAAAGATCGGCGCCGCGACCATGAAACTACAGATAAAAACTGCAAAGGGGAGAAAAAGGAAAGAAATGTTTAATAAACATCAGACCAAGGACAGCAAGACTAATTTTCTGCAAGCCAAATCCTCTAGAGAAGGGTTCCAAATAATTAGACATTCTGCAGCCCTGCCTTGCAGAGCTGTGCAGGCCAATAGGCTTTCTGAAGTCAGTGCTTCCTTAATCAAACAGATTTTGCATTCCCAGAGAAACTTCAGACCAGGGAACTCATATTACTTGAAAGCACCAGCCCCTCACAGTCAGCTGAGCTCAGACTGGGGATGGGCAAAACCAGGACAGAATAAATTAAGAGCTTCTGCTTAAATGTTACTGAGAAGGTGAAGTGGAGGTTGGAAGGAGTTTCAAGCAAACAGAAAACAAGGCAAGGGCTCCTTGCTGGCTCTTGCAGCAGAGACCTGAGAGAAGTGGGCCACAGAAGCTGAGGTTCTTTCACCCTTGCATCCTTTCTATTTAAAAGAAATTAGGAAACAGTGAGGAAAACCCCCACTACCATCTTACTGACACCAGCCCTGTATCCCCACTAGGTCCTTTCACCATCACTAAACTTGCATTTAAACCCATCACTGAGCAACAGCTTCACTAGAACAAAGAGTTTTAACTTACAAAGTCCAAACAGGCCAGGATTGCCCTCATCTGGAAGATTTCCAGTTGACCCTTTGTTCCCTCCAAAACCCTCAAAGCATCAACCTAAGAGCTCCTGTCATGTAGGAATGAGGCTCTTGACAGAGTAACTTCTGCAAAATCACCTCAAATCAGAGTCCACTCCTCTGCCCATCTCAAAACAACCTGGCCTGTCAACCCCCTGAGAACACCTGAAATGGGACATTCACACCATGTTCCTTATTCATTTGGATTTTATCAGAAATTGCCATGTTTTAAGCTGATTTATACCTGGCTTTTGTCTGTCCATATTAGAGAATTGGATAAGGACAATTCCATGGATTTTTTTTGATGTGTAGTATGAACTCTGGCTATAACTGGCTGTCTGGGGTTCAGCAAATCCAGAAGGATTTGGGTAGGACACCAGAATACCTGGAGGTCTCTCTTTAGTCACACAGTCCTGACACTCATTTGTTATCAGGGAGGTCTTGGAGGGCACTGTGGGCTTTTGGCACAGCTTAACCCCAGATGTCTACTTTTCATTAATAAAATAGGGTGGGGGGATAGAATAGATTAAAAATAACCCCCCCCCCAAAAAAAAAAAAAGACAAGAGCAGAGCACACACCCCCTTTTGGGTGGAATGTGCATATAAAATTAAAATGGTTAAGACCCAAATAATGAATATTTCACGGACGATAACATAAGATAGTTCAAAAATGTGCAGAATACTGAACTAGGACTGAATGTCTTTGTTTTTAGTATATTAAGATGTCAAAGCTGCTTTATAAATAATACACATTTATTTGCATCTGTGTTTTGTGACCCATGTGAGTGTGTATGTGTTTTGCACTGTGATATTTGAACTAAATTACAGGATTACTCTTTTTACATTTAGAGCAAAATAAATCAAAATAATAGAGAAATGTTAAGGCCTGAAATGCAGCATGTGTAACACATCACAGATACTTCAGTAGTAATGCTATGAACAGTTTTGCTGTTCAGCTCACACATAAACCCTACAGACAGAACTCAGTCCCTGCATCTATCCTAAAATCCATGTGCAAACAAAGCCTACAAATAAAACTACAAGCAGTGTTTTCGTCTCTGTTTTACAGAGAAACTAGAACAGCAGTAGCTCACAAATCTCTGCTCAGCAAGGGCACATCTGCACTGGCCCCACTCCAACAAGGCACTTAAGCACATGCTTATATTAGGCACTTTAGAGTCATCAATTCCATGATTAAGTGCTTTCCTGAATTAACACCAAGGGCTTGGCACCTTGCAAAGCTGGTGCAACAACCTGGCACGAAGGATACGTGGCTGTTCATTGGGAATGAGGAGCAGAAAATGACTGTGACTCCTCCAGACCAGTGTGACCACTGCAATTTGATCTTGCTCTTGGAAGGACACTACAATTCATCCATCTCAGAATGCCATTTTCTGCCATTTTTTTTACGGTGTAAAAAGACACAAAACTGAAAAAGCTTTCAAGGGAAAATTAGAAACATCCAAGTCGGCATCCCACCATTTCAAATATCAAATAATATGGTTAATTCAACTTTGGGACATGCAGGGTGTGATTCAGAACTCACATTAATCAGTGGGATTATTAGCTTCAATGACCTCTGGAACATAAATGAAAAGTCTCATTCTGGAATCTGGGCAAAGTGGACAAAGCTACTCTTTCAAATAAAACAAACTAAAAAAAAAAGAGATTGTCCAATGACTTTCCAACAATATACATCCTTCTACTGCTCAGATCCCTTTGGAAGATTTATTTTTGGAAGACTCTGAGCTGTGAGCTTTGTCAGTGGTAAGCAGCTGACTTGACAGCTCCACAAGGTGTAAAACAAAAGGACAACAGAGCCAAATAAATAACAGGTAATGGAACAGCTGTCACAAGAATAAATGCAATTTATATCAAAGTATTTATGACCCAAATATGCATCAGAGCATTGATTGACTCAAATAAATGCAGAGTATGATGGCTGTGTGGTCTGTCAAAAGGATTTTCCTGTTAGAGGCATTTCCCATGAATCAATTTTTGCAATTACTCCTGCCAGTGACAGCCGAGACTCCTGAACGCAGCCCGGGCTGGCAGAACAGAGGTGAGCAAAAGGAGGGCCCATCCCCAGGTGGGATGGAAACCTGAGTTACTCCAGAACAGGAGGTTCTGTGAGGTTCTGTAACAACCAAACACCACAAAGGAAAGACCTCATCCAGAAGACACAAAGCTGCAGCACATTCAGTGGGAGAGAGGGGCAGCAGAAACATGTTTAATCTGTAGGCAAGAGGGCTGAGCATAAGGCAGAGGGTTGCATTCCAGTAAAGGAACCTGGCACTTGTGCCAGCTTTTTCCTCTCTGGCTTCTCTCCCTTCCTCCACAGCATTTTCTGTTCCTTGTACTCACTCCCAAATTAATAAAATGGAAGTGACACCACAGCAGCTGCTGCTTCAGCTCAACCACAGCCACAAATCTTTTCTATTAGGGCAGCAGTGGGACAGAGGTTGGCATTGCACTTTCCTCTTCCCAATCAACAGCTCCTCTTCCCATTTTCACTTAAAGACATCCTAGAATATTACAGCTCTTGAAGAGACATAGAGAGCAAGTCAGGGCAGAGTCAGAAACCCACTGGGATTTAAGATGAGCTGATGTGAAGGCAGGGGTGGCATTGGGAGCAGCTGTGGGCAGGTGTAGCTCTGGCAGTCCCATTATGGATGTGTACAGCTCATTTCTCCTGGTAAATGATCTCCAGCAGTGCCAGCAAAAGTGGCTCAGCCCCAGCACAGGGTGGAGCTGAGATACATTTCTGCAGGAGTAAATTATCATGTGAGCAAAGGATGAATAAACAGACACACAGTGAATGCCATCAAGGAGGGAGGTTCTTTTAAGTACAGGTATTTTCAAAAGGAGAACCCATTTGTCTTTATTCCTCCCTTTGTGGCTTAGCCACTGAAACACTGCCTGTGGTGAGAAGGCAGGAAGAGTGTAATTGCCCAAACAGGATGGCTTGGTGACTATTTCTGCCTCTGGATGCTTGTCCCACCCTGTACAGGTGCACAAGCACTTTCTCAGCCAGCACTGCCCAGCTTTTTCTGTGCATGGCTGGAATTACAACAATGTGCAGCATAAAAAGTCTTACATGTCCCACCCAAATGCCCACCAGACAAGGAAATCATCCTCCCAAGCCTCTATTGCTGCTGCCTGTGCTGCAGCTTCAGTCCTATTTCAGGATTATGGCCAGGGAGCTGCTATTCAGACACACTTTCTCCTCTCAAGAGCTGCCTGTGTACCCAGGGGAAAAGTAAATCCAACAGTGGAAGCAAAGGAGATGAGAGAAGAGGAAGGAACAGTAAACTTTATATTTAACAGTCACAAAAGCTCCTGCCTCCTGGAACTAGATGCCATCACTTTTATTTTTCTCTTCTTTCTCTCCAAACAAAACTTTCCCAGTCTGGCTTTACAGCCATTCCCTTAAAAAGGCTCTGACCTGCCAGCTCTCCACCCTGTGATTCCAAAGACACTTGCCTCCATCTCAACTGCTCTTTTTTTTAGTGGACTTTTGTTTAGTGGACTTATCAACCCAGAGATAACCTCAGAGAGGGGCTTCTCCTGCCAGCAGGTCATCCACAGAGTAGAATCAAGAAGGAAGAGAGGCAGTGACAGAGGCACACACAGGGGCTGCTGTTCCTCAGTTCCTGGAAGTTTGAGCAGATCACAGGCACGTCTGAAAAGAGGTCCCTTCTTTTGGTTTTGACTTTAAGCACACAGGGCTTATTTTTTCCTATCAGGAATAATGCTAGAAAGGTTCAGGGTCAGGTGAAAATAGCTTTCTCTACACAAGGATGCTCAACAAAAAAAACCCTAGTGGGTATCTTTGAGCTTTGAGTCAGCACAAATCATGTGCACACATCTAATTGAGTGCTGACAGTGAGCTTGGCTCTGTGGAAGGCAAACCCAGACAGCCTCTGCCTCAAGGGACTGGCATCAAGTGAGACACTGCTGAGAACTGTGTGCTGAGAGGTTGATAACATCTTCCCAACAACAAATTTCCAAACAATGAGAACACCTAAACAGGCAGCTTGCCCTGGATGGGATGCTTTATGGGTGTGTGCAAGTACAACCCTGGGATTTGGTCGAGTCACTTCTACCCCAGGGACTTTCAGTCATGAGTGCACGTGTTTCTCAAGCTGCTTGTGACACCAGTTAGCATCTACCTGCAATGGTGAATAAAACTCTCCAACATCCCAACTAGCTCCTCTCCAAAGATATGTTTTTGCAATGCTTCCCTCTTTTAATTTTTATTTCTCTATGATTTTATGCTATAATAATAGCCTAACTCAGCAAATACAACACAGCACATTTAATCACGGTGAGGCACGGGACAATTTAGAAAGTTAAACATTAATTTCTACTTTATGGCTAAGGAAATTAAGACACAGGAAAGTGACCTATGCATGATGAACTACAGACATCTGGAATCCACATGGGTCTTCCAGCTCCAGCAGTGTCTTCTTTATATGGTCATCTCTGTGCTGGAAGGATTTCTGAAGGTCTACAACCACAATGTAAAGTGATTTTTTTTTCCAGCACCATTTAAGCTAAGAAAGAACAAAGATCCTTTCATGCTACTTAACCACTGAACCTGAACTGTGCCACAATTCAGGCACGATGTGGTGATGGTCAAGCACTGGAACAAGCTGCCCAGGGCACCAGAGGAATCACCATCCCTGGAGTGTTCAAAAACTGTGTAGTTGTGGCATTGAGGGGCATGGATTAGTGGTGGAGTTGGCAGTGCTGGATCAATGGTTGGACCTGATGATCTTAGAGGTCTTCAACCTTATTTGCATGATTCAACCTGGATTGGATGATATGACCAAGGTAAAATTGATACCCCGTGGTGGGGCAGTCCAAGGCCCCAGGAACCTCAGCAACACGATTTAAAACATTTGTCCTTTGAAGGAAGATGAATTAATACAACACAACTGATTTCAGAAAATACCACCCTGAAAACCACTCCTGCCACAGACATTATTATAGGTACTCTGTTACATCCCTCTGCACATGGGCTTTGTTTTAGTTCATTGCTAATTCAACAGCCAGCAGATGGATCGTGTTACTGCGCTTTGCCGGGTGCAAAACACGAGACCACCGGGCTCCAGACTCATGCAGACAAGAAGTTTCTGACAAGAGTGAGGAGCTTTGAAACACCATCAGTTCCATATGCCATGCAAAGCTGTCACACACTGACAATGTCAAACACAGGAGCGTTAAAAAAGAAATAAAAAGCTTGAGAATGTATCAAATCAATTGGAGTAAGGTATATGAAGGTTTGGGTTGGATGTGGTCTGAAATGTTCTCCCAGAACAGACCACAGGACAAAGTGGAGAATTTAATAAATGCCTCATTGTGTCCTTGTGGTTGTTCAGTAAGGCAAAGTGAAAAGTCCTGCACTTCAGTCGCAGCCCAAGGCAGTGCCACAGGCTGGGGACAGAGCAGCTGGAAAGCTGCCCAGTGGGAAAGGCTCTGGGTGTGCTGGTCACCAGGGGCTGAAGATGAGCCCAGATGTGCCCAGGTGGCCAAGAGGCCAGTGGCATCCAGGAAAAGTGGCCAGCAGGAGCAGGGACACTGTCCCCTGTAGTGAGCATGGGGGAGGCCACACCTTGAGTGCTGCATGCAGTTCTGGACCCCTCGCTGCAAGAGCAGCACTGAGGGACTGCAGCATGCCCAGGGAAGGGCAGCAGAGCTGGGCAAGGGGCTGCAGCACAAGGATGAGAAGAAGCAGCTGAGGGAGCTGGGGGAGGGCTCAGCCTGGAGAAAAGGAGGTTCAGGGGGGACCTCTTGGATCTTCACAACTCCCTGACAGGGTGCAGCCCACGGTGTTTGGGTTGTGCTCCCAGGGAACAAGGGACAGGACGTGAAGAAACAGCCCCAAGCTGTGCCAGGGAAGATTCAGGCTGGACTTCAGGAGGAATTTCTTCACTGAAAGGGTGGTCAGGCCTTGGAAGGGGCTTCTCAGGGAGGTGGAGGAGTCCCCATCCCTGTAGATGTTCAAGGATCAACGGGACATGGCACTCAGTGCTCTAGGCTGGGTGACAAGGTGGGAATGGTCAGAAGTTGGAAAAAGAGGACAATGTGTTTCGGAGGTGTGGCTCTAACTACTCACACAGTCTGAGTTTTCCAGTGTGTGTTTCTGTTTCCCAGGACACTCTAGACCATGTTTCCCTCACTGCAAATGCCACTCATCAGTATTCATGCTCCAATCTTGTTTTTTCCATAGGGAGAGCACTGCACCATGAGGTGCCAGTTTTTTCTTTAGCACAAGCTGATACAAAATGTAAACAACATGTTTAGGATGAGCATGTGCACACACAGTTGACACACACATTTACACAGAGAAGGAGGCTGTGGTACAACACCACTTGGTTCCATTTGCTGAAACAGGGTCAGAACCTGGTTACAAAAACACCACTTCAGGAGCCAGACAAGGCCTGAACACAGCTTGTCTGGCAAGTTCACAATTCACTCAATAATACACAAGATGCAGTGCTTGGAAGAGTTCAGTACTGATAATTCTGCTCCTTTTCCTCACTGCAGAAACCAGATTCTTCCAAGGGTTAGCCCCTATGTTCCCAGCAAAGGATATCCTGAAGTTTGCTTTGTTCACCTTAATTAACAAGAATAATTGCTTCAGTGGGAATTGCTGGGAAATCCACTCCTTGGAAACAGAAAGTAAGATATGACTATCCAGAAATCCAGCACTCAAATTTTTAACTGCTTTTTTATTCATTTTCTACATTATGTCCATTGAAGCTGCACTTAAAGATTCAGCCATTCATATCTTCCTCACTGCTGAAGTCATAAGGACATAGTTACTCACAGTGATCAATTCACAACCCTTTTATACATGTGAGGTTCAATTCCATCCTGCTGTACTTCAAAATTTTTACCTAAGTGTACAATGGAAAAGCCAGAATTCTACTGTACTGTTTTATCTCTCTGGATGTCCAGCAAATTTCCTTGGAGCAGGAGCTAACATGCTACAAGACTAAATTTTGAACAGCTGTACAGAGACAACATCATTTAAATAGAAAAGAGGAAACCCCATACTTCTGCTTTTCATTGTGGGAATCACAGTGATCACATTAGCACTGTTTTAAAGGGATTTGGGCAACCTGAACATCAATAAAACTGTTACCTCAAGGGATGGTTCCAGCATCCAGCTCCCAGTCCATCACTTTCCTTTTGCCTGAACTGGTGCTTGACTGACCCTGCAGCGGGAGAGCAGCAGCCACCCAGCCCTGAGGAGCAGCTTTTCCAATGAAATCATAGCAGCAGAATGCCTTCTGTGGCTATGAGAACACTTGGGGAGGAGCAGCCACCACCTCTCCTCATCAATTAAAAAAATAATATTCACATTGGGGTCAGTTCCACAATCTGGTTCGTTCCATGAAGGGGGGAAGAGGAGGCTGTGGCACAGCTGGGTCTCCATGGCAGTGCCATACAAAGCCATGCAGATTATTGCCTAAAGCAGCATTAGATTGCTGGCACTTGACAGCACAGCCCAGGAAATGTGCTTTTCTGGCAGTGTTTAAACTCTGCTTTTGCATTTCTTACTGTTCAGAAGTGATGGATTAAATAAGCCAAGGCCAATTCTGTTTTACAGCTACTTCCACTTTGAGTTGTTTTCCTGCAAAATGCTTTCAGTGTGGTTTCATTTAGACTCCTGACCAAAGCTGATGGAAGACTCCTTGATTCAGTGGGCATTACAGCTGAGAATTCTGTTTAGATAGAACTGCTTATGGCTTCTAATGGCAGCAGAGATCAGAACCTCTGTGCCAATAAAAACATTTCTGCACTAGTAAATTTACTGCATCCCTGTAATATTTAAGGTTGTTACTGAGCAGGGCCCAGTGGGCATCAAAAAGAATTGCCAAAAGGGAAAAACAAGTCCTTTTAGAGTCAAACATTAAACAACTGGAAAAGGAACAACCAGTGTGGGATATGGAGGAGATCTAACACCATGAGTGGCAAGGAAAAGGGGAAAACTGAATCACATCCTATCTTAGAAGACTGACCAGCCAGTTGGCATCAAAAAAGACTGGCAGCTGAAAAATGCAAATCAAAGGAGATCTTAATTCACAAAACTTAACTAAACACTGGAATTTTATCACAGGATGCCCAGGAGCTAAGAGTTTATGTTTTTACAAAACAGGATGGAACAAAACCCTGTAGGAATACTAACTGAAAGGCTGCTAAAGGTAGCTCCTCTTGTTCAGGACATCCTCAGCTAGCCAGTTGATTTGGTATACCCAGGAACTACCACCATAATCTTGTCCTGTTCATCTTTTTCTTCCCTACATATGTGATCATAACCAAAGACTGGCTAATACACCAAAAGGGCGTGTGGTCATGGAAATTACAACTATTCCCACAGTATTCTGAAAAAAAAAACCCAAACAAAAAAAACAACTTAGGAAGACAAAACTGCATCTGCATCATTTCCACCAGCTTGATCAGGCAGTAACTTATTAACAGATCTCTGAGCTGCATCTAACTTATTTCTAGAAGCTGGAATGTGGCTCACAGTCACATTTCTAGAACCACAAGTTACTTTGACCCTGTATATACACAGTTATGAAGTTCCCAAGCAGAGCTTTGTCCTGCTGCAGTTTCTCCTCCATTTGACTTAACCAGCTCTAAGTGTTTGAGAACTTTCTGGTCACACAGGGCAGCAGGATGTGTCAGCCCTGCCCAGCTTCAGTGCTCACACAGTGCGTGACAGGGTCGGTTTGCCATTGTGCAATCAGTTGCAGGGAAAGTTCATTAACTTAGTTAGCCAATTAGGATGGATTTGTATCCATTCTGGTCAATCCTGATATAGACATGAGATCCCAGAGGTGCAGAGACTGGTCAATAGCTGTGCAGCACTGCAGCATCATGAGTGACACAGCTACAACATGACCAAAATATACCTAAACCAGTCTTGGCTGCTGTTACAGACACAGCCAGCAATCACTCTAGCACTCATGAAAGCCTGCTCTGAACAAATAGCAGTTTTGCTTTCCCCTTTTTGTGCAGCTTTCCAGGATGTTCTGCCCATTTTCCATCCCTCTGAGAGCTGCAGTCACAAATAACCCTCCAGCTGGGAAGAGGCTGCTCCTCTTTGCCAGGAGGATGAAACACCTACACCCAGGGCTCACAGCCAGAGAAAGGTGTCTTAAAAAAGCATTTAAATAACCACAAACCCCAAAGGAGCTTTATTTTGCTCTGCTCCCTTCCTCTACTTGAAGAGCTCTTTCCTTTGCCGTTGCAGTTATGACTCTGGGCACACGGCGCCACATCCGCAGAAGCAAAGGTGAGATCTCCTCAAGGAGCTGCTCAGACTTTCCCTTGAGCCAGTGCAGAGCTTGTGTGGCCATCTGGAGAGCAAAACCTGGGGCCTGCTGAGGGCTGAAAACTAATCTTGTCTCTTTTCTGGCAAGTTCCCTGCTCCAAGAGAGGCAGCATGAGCTGGTGGCTGGAACTACAGCGAGTCCCTTGGGGCAGGGACAGGGATGTGCACCTTCGCCCTCAAAGCCTTTCCAAGCACAGCAGACACTTAAACACATCAAGAAATGACAGCCTAAAGCTGGTAATGCAGGATAATCTAAATCCCTTGATCCTTGAAATCTGCATTGAGTACCGTGAATTAGATTTAACTAGCAATAAAATACTTTAAATCTGTTATTCTCATAATAGAATGATGCTTCATTTGTATCTGGTACAAAGAGAAATAATGTTCCTGGTTCCTAATTTGAGACAGAGAGGGAAGGCTGTTTTCATACTAAAATGAGCTTTGCCATCCTTCTTTACAACAGCACTACTAATCCTGCATCCTTCCTCAAGGAACATTTTAATTTCAAATAATTAACTAGGATGCAATTGGAATTATTCTGTCTCAATCTCAAAACCTACTTCCTGCAGCAATAAAGAACAGGATAGAGAGGAGACACTTTTACTGGGTATTACTAATAAATTCCTTGCTACATGTTATTTACCAACAACAGCAGTTTCCTCAGGAAAAAAGAAAAGAAAAACAAGGCAACAGGAAGTGCTTCCCCTTCTCTTTAGAGTGGAATCAAGAGTTCCTCATGTATTTGTGACAACTTACTAAGGGAGATCATCTGATATATTCTCATCCCACATCTTTCAGACTTAAGATTTGTTTGGGTTTGTTTTTTAAATGAAAACCCTAAATAAATGACTATTCCACAGCGGGAATGCCTCACTGACCTCCACACACAGCTCCCAATATCTGCTGGTTGCATTACAAAGAGTTGCAAACCAAACATTCTCTTCCCAAACAGGTCCCATGCAGCCGGGGCACAGGAGCTCACTGGTCCCTCCCGGCCCGAGGGATCTGGGCAGGATGCTGGTTTTGTCAGCAGTCTTGGCCAGAAAGAAGTGCTGCCCAGTCCCTGCCTTCCACCAGGGCCACAAGGCCAGGGGGATCTTGGAGCTACCAGTCCTGATGGCTACACTGCTGGGAGCCAAGGAAATGCTGAGAGTAGTGAGGAAAAGCTGCATCAAAGCCTTGAAATGCACAGGGCTCTGCTTTGGGAATGGGGACGGGGACACAGCTCTTTGCTGACATTTCCCCCAGGCTGGCAGTGGCACTGGTTGATTTTTTTAAAATTATTTTTACAGTTCTTTAGGGGGCTGTTGTACCATCTATTGTGGGCTTGGCAGAACACACGCTCCCTCTTTGGAAGGGAAAATGGCAAAGCTGCATTTTAATGATGGAATTGGCTGTCAGCTGCCACAGCACCCACAGCCTTGGGACAGCATCTAATCTGGTAGGACACAAGGAGTAAATGAGAATTTCCTCTCAATTTTAATGTCTATCATTGGCACCCACCAAAGTTGTCCTGCTTAGAGTCGCGACTGAAGACATTTCTGCAGATTATGTGCTTCAGAAATCACTCAGGAGAGTACATAAGGACAGGCAAATGGGCAGGAAGTGCTCTGGGGTGAATGAGAGACATGCAGGATACCCCAGATCTTGTTTCAGTGTTATCACCAAGGCACAGGAGCAAAGCTGTCCAGAGAGAGAAGGACAAGGAATCACATCCACAGTGTGTGTTTGTGCATGTGCAGATAAACGTGTGTCAGAGCTTGGCAGCAAACTCCTTCCACACCATTTTTCACAAAACTGTTCCCTTTCCAACTCAAGCCATACATCTTCAAGAGTGCTTATAGCAGATCAGTAAAATGCCATCTTTTAAAATCAGTAAAACTCAATAACTAAGGAAATTATCAATCCAAGGGGAAAAAAATACAGATTCATCTCTGTATTAGAGCTGACTTCCTTCACAGGGGTCAGTTCACATCTTTCTGAATTTCCAAACACACTGACTTCACCCTGGTCTCACACTGCCTGCCTCTAGGTATCTGAAGGAAGGCAAACATTTGTCAAATTAAACTGAATTCTAAGGGATGAAAATATATTATTTCTCATCATGAAAACTTCAAGAGGACATCTAAAATATCTGATTTTTATTCACTTGCTCTAAGATGCAGGCTGTGCCAGCAAGGGGTACTGCTCTTTAAATCCTGCCATCTGCAGCCTTATGCTAATTCACTTTTTTTTAGGAATAAAAATCACTGTGGAATGAGAATATGCTAAAATTCACACAAGATATGGATATAAAAGCCATTGAGGGTAATTGCTTTGGTTTGATGCTTATCCAACAACTCAGAATTGTCTTATTTTCCTCAAAGATTTCCCTCCTCCCAGGGCCATTAGTGCTATTGATAGCTTCACCTTTATTTGCAGAGGAAACACACATATTTCATAACAGTGCCCAGCCAATCCTTACTTCTAAAGAGCTGTTTGCCGGTCACAGAGGAAATTTCAGTATTTTGTCCTGCTCAATTACCTACTTTTTTCTGGGTTGCCTGTAAAATGCAAAGTATCTTGTGCAATGACAGCTTTCTATATAAGCTACCACCCATTAGGGACTGGCCCAAAACCACACTAACTTTACAGGGGAAATTTCTGCAGTGCTGAGTGGGTTTCAATTCAAAGCACCAACACAGAAAAAGAAAAAAAAAATCATCTCACTGTGGAATCTCACAGTTTCTCCCTAGCAGCTGTGTCCATCTTTCTGCCTGAGGCATTGCCAGTGAATAAATAAGTCCCCCAGTAAGATATCTTTCATTTAACCTCAGGGGACCACTTCATAAGAACACAAGAACAATGACAACAGATCAGAAAACCGTGTAGTCTTGCATCCTGTCTGTGGCAGGGACAGCAATCAGATCCTTCCGAGGAAAGTACACAGAATTCCTACACAGGCAGCTAAACTACTCAGAGGCTGCCTTCAGCACTCCCAAGAATCATGATGAGTTATCCACACAAAGATCTGATCTTTTAAGCCCAGGTCCTGACAATATTCCTTGTGACTTTCATTTCCACAAGCTTCCCACTCTTCCTTGATAAGTTTTTGGAATGCTTTCCAGCAAACTGACCCCTCAGAAAAACACACACCCCACATCCTTTTCAGGACATTCATTATGTGATGTGATTTTACATTACCCCCCTCTTATTTTTGAGGACAAACAAAATAGAAATAATGATTTTTGCAACTTCTCCAGTCAGAAGGAAGTGGAGGGTGTACATGAGAGTACAGCAGGGGCCAGGGCTAGCTGCTCTGGACCAGACATGTTGGCCCCAAGTGTGTAAATGTGCTCACTGTCTGGTTTCATTATGAATCACAAATCCTCTACAAGGCAAGGAAGAAGCCATTTGCTCTCACTTACCCCGAACCCTGAGCTGATTCTCATTTATTACCCATCATTAAACTCACCCAGCCACAGAAACCGTGTGCTCGGACACAAACAATCAGCAGCAGCTGCAAGAGACAGGTAATAAAATGCTGAACCATTTCCTAGTCTGATTAGCAGCATTGTGAGGGTCAGGGAGGATTCTGAGCCACCAGACAGCAAGATCTACTTTTGGCAGAAAACAAGGCTCCAGCCCCTCAGCAGTTGTCAAGCTGCTTTCTCCTGTGTTAGAGCAGACCAGGTAACTCAACCTATTCTCCTCTGAGAGTCTGGCACCTAAACTACAACTCAGATATAAAAAACTATCTACTGATTCATCTATCTAGATACAGATATATAAATAAAGACATATCTGTATTTTAAAATATAACAGGCTTTCCAGACAACCACCGAACCCCAACTAACAAGATCCACAAGCGAGCCAGAGGCATTTTGAAGATGACCTTAGGACATCCAGAATACTTTCATCTCCCACAGTTTTTCATGTCCAGCAAGCTTTAGAGAGAGTCTCACCATCATTCAAGCACCAGTGGTCTGAGAACAGCTCAGGGACCATAAATATTTTCTGCTTCCTATCCAATGCCACACGATGCCCATCATCACTTCCATGGGCTGATCCATCTGTTATTCCAGATGCCAGTAACATTTCAAAAGGCTTTTGCATCACAAAGTAAATTCAAAGAAACATCATCATTGGCTGCCATTTGCAACTGTATATTGAGGACTAGGACAAGAGCTGAACAACCAGCAGGCCACAGATAAACACCCACAGTGACAGCAGCCTTCATCCCACAGTGAAGAGACATCCCAGGATGCAGGGGAGCCTCTCACACCACTGTAGGTGCTATGCCACAGAATTATCTGCTAAGTCAATGTTGTGTGCAGTATTTAGAAAAGCTCCTGCCTCTTGCTGTTATAAATGACAATTTAGACAAAGAGCAAGTGTTTCACAGTGGCTGGGGGGCCTTCAAAAAGGGACAAATTAGTTTTAGGAAATTGTTGAAATGCTGGCATATCCCAGTGTTTAACTTGCCACGGTTTGGAAAAGGATCACAGCTACATTGGAGAATGAATCTCTGTGAGTCTTACAGAATCTCTGCTTTACAGTTGTTACTTCTAGGATTATCACCCATGTGTCATTCCTGACTTGGAAAAATATTCTAATGCCAAGCTGAGCTGCAGTTCCAGGAGTGAGCTTTGCAACTTGCTCCTATGGATAAAAGAACATGATATCTGCAGAAGCCTGCAGGGTTAATCACAGTGTGAATAGCCATGGAGTGTGACTGGGCCCTGTTTTAAATAATCTCTCAGTTTAAATTTCTTTGGACCAGTATCTTTCTGGGAGAAAAGTAGCACTGGAAAAAAAAAAACCATCCTGAAACAAATACTGCAATGCGCAAGGTTTGCAAATGCAATTCCTTCATGCATCATCAATTACATTAATGGAAAAAGGAAAGGCAATATTGGGTAAATCCAGGGATTGTCAAGGTATTAAAGAAGCCCATTTCAATTAGGTCTAAAAATGTAGAAGGTGGGCCTGAGGAGTGACCAGTGGCCCATCTGGTGTTGGTTTGTGTTCATTCCCCTCCCAGGAGACCAGAAATGCCCTGAGGCACCAGCTGAGCTCTGCTATCACAGTCCTATTCAGCTGGAACTGAACCTTGGGGGAAAACTTGGCATGCCTGAAGTTTATTTGTCTGGTGACTCGACAAGAAACCAGTTTCTGGATTATGAATCCAGAAAGAATAAGTTCAGTAAGTACAAACGAGACAATTTAACACATCTTTTATATACAATGCAAATATTTTCTCTGCTCAGTGTGTCATACACTGTCCAGGTCTCTGGAAGGTGCAACATTAGCAGCTGGTACTAAAATCTCACTGGGGAACTTAGTGAAAATTCAATATCCATTGTATAATATCCTATATTATATCTCTTCTGCCATGAAACATCCTCTGTGAGAACAAGGACAACTTTGAACAATTTGCTTTTAAGGAAAATGTTTGCTCTCTTCATGTTTTTTTGGGTTTTTTTCCCCCCAGAGATATTTTCTTTTAATATTTTCTCTTTGTTTTGCCACCCTCCCCCTCAATATGACATATTTGCTGTCACACTTGCTAATAATTTTCCCCATTATCACATCCATGGGGTTCAAAGCAGTTGGCAGGCAGCAGGGCTGCTACATCAGCCAAAAGCTAGAACTCACTGAAGGCTCTGGGTGGGCAAAGAAGGAATGAATCCACCTACATTTTTTACAAAAATTTTCTAAGAAATGCAACCCAAGAACCTTTAGAGACAGAGCCTCTTTCCAGGCCCCCATGACTAAGCCACAGAGCTGAGGCAGTCTCAGCTCCCTGAGCTATAACACCAGTGGTACCACAATGTGATGGTGGGAGATGCCAATTTAAAAATAAAGCAGGAGATGGTGAGAACTAAACCAGCAAAAATCATGAGAATTTTCATGCTCCTGTTCTGTAGTTTTATTTTCAAGAAGACAGATAAAGGAGATGGAATTATCTAGTGAAATATTGCATGGTTCTCACTGTAATAACTGTTTACATCAGCTCTTCTGAACTAATATCTATTTTTAGTATCAGGCTTTTAAAAGATTCTTAGCTCAGTCACTAATTTTGAGCTTTTAATTTACCCTGGGAGCAATTTTTCAGGTGGAATTAGTGCCACTTCACTTTGATTTGTGGGCACAATTAGTAAGTTAAGCATTTCTGTATCCTAAACTACACCTGGAAAATGGAAGGCTGCTTTTCAAAAAAGCCCATATGATTAAATTGAATGCAACTCAGTAAAGACTTTTTTTCTTTTTCTTTTCTTCCCTTTTTTAAATTGGTGGTAAAGTTATTCTTTAACTCACCCATCTTTCTTGACATGACTCATTCTATCACAAAGGCTCTCATGAAACAATTCCTTTCTTTGTCAGACTTTGTCAATGATTTCTAGTGCTCAAGAGGTGTGGCCAAGGGCACTACAATAATTTTATTGTTATTTGTACTGCCAGGTAGGTTGGACAAAACCACAGGATGCCAAAGACACAAACTCAGTGCTGACAACTGATACCATCAATTGCTGAGGTGACCAGGACCACTCACATCCCAGGGTGAGGCAGAGCCAAGGAAAAATCCAGTAATTGTGACTAAGGCAGAATTAAAAACAAAGAATTCAGAGCATATTTCAAACGTCCTTCAAGGAAAACAAAACAAATCCAACCCAACACCAGACAGACAAATCCTCTGCTGAAAATGTCACTGTGTAACTCTTAGCAAGGTCAGTTTTAACAGGCATTCATCAGAGGCTGACAGGGCATCATCCTGCCTCCACAAACTGATGATCCAGACCAAGAAGGAAACAGGCAAATGACACAGAGATCACCTTGGCCACCACTGTCACTGGAATGATCTCAGACACAGGGTGGGATTGTTGGGGGGTCTGTGCAGGACCAGGAGTTGGACTTCATGATCCTTTTGGGTCTCTGCCAACTCAGAACTCTCTGTGATCCTATGAATTGTAAATTCTATGAATTTCCAGTAAAGAAATCAAAGCTCAAACTGTTTTACCTGTACTGCCTCCCTAATTCCCTTCCAAGTCTACCCTAACAGTAATTTAGCAACCATCCATTTAAAGTTAGTGCAGCTCCAAGTGAGCATGTTTTTGTAATTCCTTAGCTCTTTAGGGCAGCTCTTTGCAGGAGAGGTGTATTACTGTTAATGTTCTCACTTCAACACCGCTGTCCTACAAGGAAATAAATTAGAGGTGCCTCACCTCCAACTCAGCTCACCTACAAAGAACAAGTGGAATGATGCAGCAGGAGAATATGGGAAGTAAATCTTCTGTAAACATTAGTGGATGAAAAGTTTGGAAGGAGCAAATGGTTAAAACTGTTTAAATGTTTAATTGCTAATAACCTAATGTATAACTGAGTGGGGGAATAAAAGACATCAGAACTGAGTTTCCACTGAAAACCAAAGCACTTCCCTGCTTGCAGCAGCAAAGACCACAAGAATGTGTGTGAACCCCTCCTTCTACTACTCATCCCATCAAAGAACTGTTTGTTTTTCACCTGTGATTGAAAAACCTGAGCCTTCCACAGTCATTTGACCACCTTGAAAACAACTGAAGAGAGTTTTAGCAAAAAATATTTATAAACATTTACATAACTGTAAATGTACAGAGAATTAGGGTAAGTAATGGTATATGATCAGTAATATTTTCTCTCCAAAACTAGGTTCCCCACATAATTTAAGCAGAAAATGGGTCTTTGCTCTAAATCTTACTTCAGCATACAGGAAACATCCCCAAATATGTGCATGTACTGGGGGCAAGGAGAGAGCATGGGGAGATTGATACAACAATACACCATTCATGCAAGTCAGGCTTACTTGTGTTAATTGGAATCTAGTTCTGCAGGCTGCTAACACTACCCAATACCACGAGGAATGTTCACTTTTTACATAAGTGATGCCCTGGAATTCATTTTCAAAGCCAGGTACAAGTGCCTATGAATGAGTCACTCCTCCTCAGGTGCATTTGGGTTTTTATTATGGGAATCACTGCAGCCCTGCTGACCTGTTCTGGCTTCTGCCATGGCTACAGTTCCCAAAATTGTGGCCCACAACATAACAGCATGTTCTTTCCAGCCAGACGTGTAGCAATGCTACTTTTATAGTGATAAATCACTACAAAAATTTGATTGTAAGGATGCAGAGGGGTGTGGTACACAGCCCAAAAGGTTTGAGAAGCACTGGTTTGGAGGAAAAGTCACCTGGAACTCCAGATAGGACATTAGGGAAGCAAAACAATTGCATGGACTGGTCCAGGACCCCAACATTCCCAGTTCTGCAAACACAGCCCTGCACTTCCAGAGTCCTCTGGATGCCTGAGGAACCAACCTCAGTGCTCTTCATTCCCAAACAGCACCTTCAGTGCTCCAGAGTCATTCACACTCTGGCAAGAGTATTTGGGTTATCCAGGTGATCTCTCTCTCAAATCCAACACCACCTCCAAGAGTACTGAATCACCTTGGGGATCTCCCAGTGGGCACAGACCAAGCCTGACCTCTTTGTCACTTGATCTCTCCCTGCTGTTCACATCCTCACTACACCATACCTGCAGAACTGCAGGTCTGTGCTCTAAAAAAAGTGAGAGTTCTCCAGGTGTGGGAGGCAAGACAAAACCAAAACAACCTAAAAATAAATCTTTTCAGAGAGAGCACTTTGAGGGTCCCCTGGGATGAAGCATGTTAAATATATAAAATGTACTATAAATATATAAAATGTACTATAAAAATTAGGTCTATTTTCTCACTCTCAGTTAATAGAAGACCCTAATCCAACTTTACTTAAGGTCAAGGCAAGGAAACCTTTCCCTTCTGAGCTAACACTTACCTTTACATTGGGCCCAAGATGTATCAACAGCAACTGATACCATACTCAGGCCACACACAGACACTCCCCTTGAAAATTAAATTTATAGGCAGAGTGAAAGCAAGAATTAAAGATAAGCAGCTTTTCCACTTACTACCAAAAGCTTTTAGTGCCACTGAAGAAGGGGAGGGAAAAAAGCAACCTACTTATAAGGTTTTTGAATATAAGTCCATGCTTCCCTTCCAGCAACAGGTAGCCATTAAATACATAATAACTGATAATGTAAATGTTCATCTCTCTCTTTCATAATTACAGCTATGGTGGTAAGGAGAAAAGTCAAGGGAGCCAGACCAGCCCTTCTGAACTATTTGTGCACAAAACAGATAGCAGTTACATGAGACTGCACTGCTGGTACTAAGAGGAAAATATTGTTTGAAAGTATTACACAACACCAACAAAGATCCTGTCTTCCACTATACAGTGCTTGAATGAAATTCTGAGGTCCGAGGAACATCCATGGGGGGATGGACAGGCTTTGTTAGAAGCTGTGGGGACTTTGGGTGGAATAATAACTACTTCTCTAAAATCTGTGGGAAATCTTTCCCCTCGTTATTATAATAAATTGCAGAAGTGAAGACAACCTTGGCAAGAGGTGTCTGAACTACAGCCTGAGGGAAAATAGGCCAATTTCTACTAATAGAACAGATGTGCCACAGGCAGCAAAAGTTTCCCTTGCAACACCCAGCCCAAGTACCTGAAAGCCAATAGTGAGGACAAACTTTCTTTGTGCAAAGCAGAAAGCCAGGATGGGGGAATGAATTGTTATCTCGTGCTACTGGCCATGCATTATCATAAAGTGAAGATATTAATGAAGACAAGGCAGTCTGGAGAGTTTCCCTGTTCTAGTAGCCTGCACCTGCTGGCATGAACAACAGAAAGACAAAATACAACACCAGCTGAAGCACTTCCCTCCTCTCAGCAGGAAGCAAGGACACCTTCCCTTCTCACCCTGACCATTTCATCCCTCCCAAAGAAGATTTACTTTACAATCCAGGGCTGTCCAGTGAGAACACAGGCTGTAAATGGCATTTTTATACTTTGGTGCTTGGTGCGTGGGCACTGGGCCAGGGCACAAACACGTTTTCCTCTAACCTGCTCACTGATTCAAGACAATACTCTGCTTCTTGATTGCAGAGGCATTTCCAAATAGGTTTAAGTGCTTTCATGAATCAGACCCTCAGACTGCCATGACTTCTCAGGAAATCAGACTGTTCTAGAACGCAGGAAAAAAAGACTTTCTGAGCAAAGGATGTAAGTAGGAAATAAGCAAGCTCTGGACTTTGTCAACTCAATCCAGTAAAATAAGACCAACCCTTGTCACAACATTAATCAAGGCATATTGAAAGAGCCCTGCTTTCTCCTCTTCATTGCTTCAACTGACCTTGCTTAATCCCTACATCAGCAGAATCCTGCAGAAGGTGGAAAAATGTCAGAGAAAAGGACACAAAGTCAGGTATGGAGGGGGAAATGGGAAGAAAGGTTTTGCTCATTGTTGAAAGGCCTTGGAGGATCTCCTGGCAGAAAGAGAGGTCCACCTTGTCCTGGCTTGGACACCTTGGAACCATCTCCTTGGGAAGTGCTCAGGTGCAGGAAACCATTCAGCCAAAAGGAAAGCCCATGAACTTGAAATTGTAAACAAAAAGTGTTTAGATTATGATTTTCTCTGTTCTAGCAAGAAGAACAGTTAAGTGGTGGAGTAGGGAGCAAAATTCAATTCTGCAGAGCACAGCTGAGGAGAAAGACAGTGTCCATGTAGGGAGAAGCAGATGGTAGAAAAGAAACAAGCAGCACCTGCAATTCATGTAATATGCACATATTCAGGGGTAGCACCTGGAGAATGTGGTTTCTGCATGGAATAAATAAAAATGTTAGAGAGGTACAGCTGCCACCATAAGCCAATGACAAGAAGATGGAATTCAAAGGGAACTGAATTTCATCAAGTCTGTTTTATCCCAGCATTTTTCTGCATCCACTATGTCAAGACCCCTTCTCAGTGAATGTGTTTATAGCTTGGTGGGAACAATCACAGCACAAGAGAGCTGATTGTGTATTTTTAAGGTTGTAACCTACTGAAAGGCTACACTCTGTCAGCTCAAGAGGTAGGGCAACACAGGTAGATAAAAGTTCCACTTTTATGAACAGAGATTGTCGTTGGAATTGACCCTTACAGGAAAAGTGAGCTCACAACGAGATTTGCAAAAAAAGTACCTGGCATTGCTTGGCTTTTTGGCTTTCTTGGCTTTCTTGGGCTGAAAGGCATCTGGGGAATGCCCATCCCTTTGCACATTAGGAAAGATAAGTTCCTTCGGAGCCTCAGTTATGTATGATTATTCACCTTTAATGAGTCCTTGCTGATCTCTCACCTCCTTACATTTCCTGGCTTGTCACCTTACACTATTCACTTCTGCCTGCCAGGGTTTCCTCTAATGACATCTCTATGCTCTTCCTGAAGACAGACACTCTCCCCCTCTGCATTTCCATGGAATCCTTGCAATAACCTCCATTTGATACCTCTCAGTTTCCACCTGCAGAAATCCCTGAGCTGGAGCTGTCTGGGTTGGAGGATTCAGGTGCCCAGTAACAAGGACCAAATCTCTGGGTGTAAACATTAACCTCATTAATTCATTCATTCATAACACTAATGCTGCATGTTCAGGAACTGAACTGTAGTTCTCATCCTGACTCTGATGTGCTACTTTGGGCTGGTAATTTTTCCATTTGGCTTTCTTGGTTTCTCCATCTATAAGGCCCAGCCTTATAAGCCCTCCTGATGTAAAACATCCTGAGATCTCTGGACAACAAACTGTATCATGAGCCAACCACTGCTATTATTAGAGCTCTTGTGTGCTACAGAGACACTGGCAAGAGACACAAAAGCAAAATAAATTCAAGGGCAGAGAGAGCAGACAAGCAATAAAGCACAAAAATTGCAGAAGGAAGAGAAAATAATCTAGTCAAACCAGAGCACAGCACTGGGGCATTACTCCCATGGTATAGTGTATATGGAAGGATAACACTATTTTAAAGCAGTTTAAAATCCAGTTGAAGCAGTACAAATCCAGTTGTCCACCTTAGTCTTTGTGCTCCTAGTGGCCTGTAGCTCTGTAGCTGCTCCTACCTAATTCCACTCATAGATAAGATTTTCTGTATGGTTTGGTTTATAAATATATTGACTGGTTACAGCTGTAAGCTCAAGTAGGCACGAGATGCTCTACCACCTTCTGAGTCCAGCCAGGTTTATCCTTTCTCTGGCTGGGAAAAGCAGCCAGTAAGAACTGAAATGCACAAGAAAGCTTGGATGCAGACCTGTGGGATGGTCAACTAAATCAATATTTACACAACTGCATATGTAGTGCTTTAAAAGGGAAGATCAGCAGCCAGTTACAGCATCATCTGGAGATAAGTGAAGCTCAGATCACCAGTTTTATGTGTGCTACTCCAGAATGCTACTGAGCAAGCAGCAGTTGTGCTCCATCTGTCAGTGTGTCCTCTGCTGTCACAGGATGCTTGCTGTAAGCAGACCACGGTCTGCTACTTTCCATTATGGATTGTCCTGTGATTTTTCTGTAGAGGGAGTTACAGTGTCCCTCTAACCAGTTTACATTTTCTCTTGGTTAAAGAGCAGCTTGTATGTCAGGATTAATATAAATGATGACAAAAATTCTATTTGTGTCTGCAATTCCTAAGGAACAAGTCACCTTTTCTTTCCAGACAGCATCAGAAGCTGAGAGTATGGACTGGCTTGCAAGGATCAGAGGGAGAGAGATGCCAGATCAGCTGTGCCTGCCAGGAGTGGGGTGGGGGATGAACACAGGGTCAAACATTATCCTTGCTAGATTTCTTCTCCCCACTTTCTGTTTGGATTTTCTGAAGCATTTCCTCCTAAAAAATTGTGCAACTTTGTTTCTCAGTTAAAAGACTTCTAAAATTTTTTAAAAAGTTTTTTATTTTATTGCCTTTTTGATGAGTGATATGAACTGCATATATACTACATTTCGCTCCCTCTCATTAATGTTGTAAATTAATTTAGGACTGATTTAGATGCAGGATTAACAACCTGAGGAATAATCCACTCTTTATTCAGAGGACATGATCAGGATGAACAGTCTTTCGTCTCACATCACTCAATTAGTTAGCAGGACCATCTCATGGGAAGCAAACAATATTTGTATTTCTGCTGGCAAAGGAACTGTTCAGGGTTAGGGCAGAAGAGTGGGAGACACCTGGCCTGGCCCCAGCTTTGCTCCAGGCTTCTTCTGCAACCCTGGGCAAGTGCTTTTACACTGCACCATTTCCCCTGATTTTAACATTGAGAAATCTGGTTTAGAGAAAAGACAAAAGATTAGAAGCAATGTTTGTGGTGGTTTATTGCAGCATCTTTTATTTAAGCAGGATTAAGGATACCTGGGCCATGGGCCACCTGCCAACACAGAAACTTGGTAAGCTGCAGGAATAGATTTAATAAGGCTTCAGTTACATGCCTCTATCCTTATTTCCATGAAATGGTGTTTTATTTTCTGAGCACTCTTTTCATCTGAAAGCATTGTGATTAGTACATTATTATCTATATTGCAGAAGCAAAGTCAAGTCCTCAGTTTTCAGATCAGCAAAACAACCAAGAGAAAACACTGCTTTTCTAAAAGCAACAATTACCTGCTAGAAAACTTGACACACTCAAGAGAAATCCTGCAATATCTCAGTGATGCTGCTTTCAGATGCCCTGTGTGTTAGCTAGAGAAATAAATAACGTATCTTGTAATTAACAAATGAATATCCTGCTGAAGTTAGCTTTTACTTGCTGTCAATGAATAATCTTCAGAAGGATTTCATCCACTGAAGTGAATGAAGATTAAATACATGCTTTGGCAAGTGTCCTTTTCTACCAGAATATTTTCTTGAAAGCACTTTGTGTCTAATGATACACTGAGGACCTGTTCCCCTGAGTACAATAAATAAATACAAATAATTGCTGTAGAAGAGGATCTGACAGACAGGCAGTGCCATTTTGGGCATAACTGATTGATGCTATGTATAATCAGTGACACTTGTAAAGCTGAAACCTTCTGTTCTGGACACATGCTGCTCACATCAGATGAGCTGAGCTCTGCTGTCCCACAAGGACAGCATTTTTTAAACATTTAATACAAATTGTTATTAATTGTTTGCATTACAACATTCTCAAGAAGCTGCAACCACAGATGAGGACCCTGCTGTGCCACGGGCTGCAGGAAATAAAAAAAGAGGGGATATTGCAGTGGTTCACATCATTTGAAATCAAAGATGGAGCTCCAGAACAGTCTCACCTTTAGTGAGATCATAAAGAGTGAATGATTTTATACAATTCAGTGTTGGCCACAATTTCACAGACAAGCTCCTGACAGGTGTTTGGTACCCACCATGATAGCACAGGAAAACATGTCATGCTGGCAGACTATTTCAAAACCTAACAGAATTCTCACTTTTGCAGAGATATAATTGTTCCAGCGTGGCTCCCTCAGACAGATGACAGTGACAAGACAGCTACAGCACCACAAATCCGTGACTCTAATTAATAGTTCTGTAGGAGCTTTTCAAAGCAGACTGTTTTCTTAAAATATTGCATTTCTTAAGAATCCTGCTCCTCCTTTCTACTCTCCAGGAGGATCAAACCGTGCTGTGGTGTCTGCATGAGACTGGCACTCAGTGTCACCCTGTGCAGCTCACTGATACCTCTAAGCCCCCTCAGGACTAGAGGCCAGAGAAGCTGAGGTTCTCCTGGGGTTGTTCAGCTCTGCCTAAAGGTGTCTGAGACATGAAAATGCCTGCTGCATTAAAAGGACATCAGAATTGCAATAATCCTTCCTTACACAATGAGAAAAACGCTGCAAGCTAACAGCAGAAATCCAGGGCTGTTGTTAATCCATGAGTTCTCATGGATGCAGGGTCTGTTGGCCTTGCCTACAGCTTTCATCCTCAGGTTGTTGCCCCAGTGAATTTTACATTTTCATGCCACACCATGCTCCCAGGGACTGTCCATTCAGCAGATTCTCTGCCAAGCACTTGAAGGGCAAAGTACATCACACTTATTACCAACTTAAAGAAGTGAACTGGATCCTGGTGTTGGTTTATCATGAGTTTTCTAATGGGAAGGGACTATCTCCTGTTTGAATTTAGTTCTTGTAAATAAAATAATTATTGGTCCATTCTACACTCAAGTCACTCTGAGACCCAATCTCCTCCCCAACTGCAAATCAAGGCAAAAAAACCCCCTCATGTTCATTTAGCTTCCCAGTAGGAGTGTATTTATTCACCTTTCTAAGAGTAGATTTCACAACCATGCATCATGCATCAGAATGAAGAAACCTGTAGGCACCCATCAGACAAATGGAATGTTAGAAAGAGCAGTGAGACAAGAAACACTTTCTTACCTGTCTGCAGCAAGCCAGCCCCACTGTCTTTGACTCCAAAGTGCTGCTGGATGTCTAGTAACACACCTACAAGGAAAAGAGAATATGCTCAGTGCCTTCAGCCTTTGACAAGCATTCAACTCAACCTTTTGTGATGCATCAGCAAAGCTTCAAATTCCAGTTTAAACACATAACTTCTAAAAGCTGTAGTTTTGTTTTTTTTCCTATACATGCACTCTCAGTAATTTTGGGCTACTATAACAAAAGCAGATGCAATACCATACAATGAGCCTGGGAATTAAATCCTCATGAATGGAAACTGGTCTTTTCTTTCCACTTAAATAAGATCAGGCTTTTCTTTTTGTGTGGGTTTTTTTTTTTTCATAATCCAGACCTCTTACTTCTGTTATTTCACAGAAATACAGGGAAACTGATTCTGCACCTAAGGTGCTTCAAATGGTTTGACAAGACAGATTGAATCCAAGACAAGTTTTAACAAATCTCTGCTGGGAGGAGATATGACAGATTGATAGCAATGATGAAAGGTTTCATATTTAACTAGTTCTGGGGAGTTTCTACTTTCAAAGCCAATATAACAAATATATTTAAAATACCTTAGTAAAGGTGGGTAAGTGACCAGATGCTCAGATTTAAAGCAACTACAAGCAGAACCAAACCAAATCCTCTGTCTTCCTTGAACCCCAATATATTAATTGGCACACGCAAAATTAACAGGTTTTGAAGTATTTACACTTTCAACTAGATTTAACATTTTTGTACCAAACATTTTGAGACATGTAACATCAGGCATATGGGACAGCCATGTTTTTGCAACCAACAAACCAATATGAAAACCCAGAGCAGAGCTTTAATAGCTCATTTGGGGGCACAGAGGTTTGCCAAGCCCTACATGGTCCAATGGTCTCAGATGCAAATCCATAGGCCTGAATTTTTTTCAGTGGTCCAAATAAGCAGCATCTGACTTCCTGGGTCTGGAATTGAGGCTGTTGCTCTCTTTAGATCTTGGACTTCCCTATTTCAACCACTGTCTTCCCCAAACCTGAGGATATGCAAGTTTATTTTCTAAAAACAAGAAAACCATTCTCTAACCACACTGAACGTCCACAGAAGTTCACCTCCAGCTCAAACTCTGATCCAAGGCTTTATCCAAAGTCATTCTTCTCATCTCTGCAAGTTACAGAAATCAGCTGAGCACCAACCTGAATTACTCACCATAAAGGTCCCAGCTTTTGGGACTGCCAAGATCACACTAAATGACAAACACAGAGAGATAAAAGACCCAGAGATAACTATTCCCAGAAGACTTCTGGGACAATGCCAAGGGAACAGTCATAAATTAAAGATACTACAGGAAAAGAAAGATGGAGAGAAGGAAAGAAAAAGCTCATTTGAGCTATTCTGCACTATTTGTATATCACTATTTACTCAGGACAGCATTCAGGAGGGCTTTAGGCCTCAGTATCTGCCCAGAAACATTAGTTCAGCCTCCTGCAACAACTCCCACTTCCCTATTCTCTCATCAGACTGTTTAGCCCCAAACAAGAAGGCTGAGGGTGGGGAAGGGTGTGAAACTAATTAATGTATGTCATTACTGATAAAAGTGGGTAGATGCAGAGCCAGGCTCTTCACACTGGTGCCCAGTTAAAGAGGCAATGGGCAACAACTGAAATCTGGGAAAGTCCATTTAAACATGAGGAAATGAATTTTTACTGTCAGGGAGGTCAAGCTTGGATGTTCAGAGAGGTTGTGAGTTGCCCATCCCTGGAGATATCCAAACCCCAACAGGGCACACTCCTGTACAGCCTGCTCTAGCTGACCCTGCTTTTAGCAGGGGGCTTGGATGAGTTGATCTCCAGAGGTCTCTTCTGACCTCAGTTATTCTGTGATTCTATACTTTTCTGAAGTATTAAGTGCCTGATTACATCCATCCTGACACAGTGTTCCCCTGGCCTTTCTTTTCCTTTGGAACATTGCTGTCTGCTACAATTTCAATTTGTAGTAGAAATTTCTTTGCTTTTTCTTGGATGGTGCATTTAACTCCATTTACAAAGTGCACTGGCATTTCTTGACTGTGCTTCCCTAGTTTGTTCCATTAACAACTGAGATACCATTATCCAGGCAGCAACTGATGAGCAGAAATAAATTTGCATTTGCCTAGCAAGCCCCTCTGTGGTGTAGCTGACTTACCTGCTCCCCTTGGTGTTCCATCCTTCCACAAAAAAAATGTTTCTCATTAGAAACCTCACTGAGCTTAACCAGCTCTGAGCACTTTGGGCTGCTTGGTCCCAGACTGCCAGATCAGGCCAAGCTCAACAAGTCAAAACAACTCCTGGGTACTATAATCCCAATTTTAGAGACATTGAACTCATCAACATCCCCAAGAACAATGTGGAAGAAGGGAGGAAATGCCAAGTACAATATTTTCTCATGCTCTCCTGTCATCACTCAGTTGTGCTGCACAGAAATGAAATATCCTACTCATTGCTTGCAGCTGAGCAGGGGGTTGGACTAGATGGAATATATTCCACTAGGGAATACACTCACATGTCAAGAGCTCCATCCAGCACCCTGAAAGGTGGCTCTCCTACCTTCAGCAACATATTCCCAGCCATGACAGAATGCCAAAGAGGCACATGAAACTTCTAAAAGCTACGAGAAGCAGGAGCCTGGAATGTGATGGAAAACAGACTTCTGTGGATTTGCATGAAAAACCAGAACAGAAAGTAGAGGGGAATATAATGGTGCAGAGGAGAGTTTCCAGTTTGTGACAAATCATTTGTCCAGTGACAGTGTCTTCTCCAGCCTACAGACCATAATGAGTTTTACAAGCTTGAACTCCTGTAGCCACAAATTAAGTACATTTTGTACACAGATGTGCAGACACTTGGATTAATCCTACAATTTTATCCTGGTGGTGGAAAGTGGGTTCTGTGGAGAGTCAATGCAACAGAACAATGCAGGACCGTAATTAGAAGTCCTGTGTGACCTTGGAAGAAGGTCTCAGATGATTAAGAGAGATCTGCATGTCTAAATGGCATGGATTTCCTACTCCAAGTTATTTTATATTCTCTTTGGACTACAGGTGTTTTGATTTGGGTTTAGAGCATTAAATTAGAGGCAACAGCGGGCAGATGATGCAACAGACCTGTGAAGTGATAGTAGCTGTCTGCTGTGGGAGTTTTCCTGCTCAGCCACTCACCTGGGAAGACACTCCTCCTCTCTTGAATTCACTCAGCTCTGTTTCCACCTCACTGTGGCAATGACTCACCTCAGAATTTAATAAGATTTAGGGATACAATTAAGCAATGATAGACCAGGGGAGAACACAGGAGAATGATAGAGCTTTTGACTTTCCCTTCTGCTTCTAGATGATGGGAAGGGAGAGAGCTGGAGCCAGGCTCCAGACAATGACCACATTGCTTGCAGTGCTGTGTCTCACAGCACCTGATGCAATCCAAGAGGTGAAGCCACCACACGTGGCTGGCAAGGTTTCCCTTGGATTAAAGCTCATACCTATGACCTATTTTGAGGAGGATCTCAAAATAGCCAAGAGCAGCCAGCAGGCACCAGCCTTCCTGAGAAGCTCTCTGGAGGGCTGCTGGCCATTTGGGATGTCTGTATGACATGGCTCTCCCACCTATTATTTCTTAAGCACATTCTATATTTTCAGGGCTGAGCAAACACACAGGAAACGTGGTGCCAATCTCCCAAAGCATCTCAGCAGCTGAACCAGACACTGTTAATGCTGATGTAGATTTGGAACTCAATGAGATGAAACACAGGCAGCACCCAGCCAAGGAGTGCTGATCAAGATGGGCACAGGGACAGGAGTTACTGGGAACCCAGACAGAAGAGCACAGACTGGTTACTGCAGCCATCTCCAGGGGACTTTCACCAGGCCTTATGTCTAAGAACCTGACAGACACCAAGGCAGCTATCAGACTTTTGTGGGCACTGGGCATGAAGAGGACTTTGAGGAGCAATTTGAAGGATAAAAGGTCATGGAGTGCTACAGATAGGGAGGGATGTGCCTGACCTCATCCACTCACAGGGTCAGAGGGTTTCTAGGTCACTGCTGATATTTTTACTGATCAGTTCACTAACAGTGATTGTAAAAGACCTGATTCTGAGGCTTTTGGAATGCAAATCCACATTTAATGGCCCAGGTTATCTCCGTTTTAGGGGAAATACTTTGGGGAAAGCCGAATTTTCCTGGAAGCGTGTGGTTCACACTTCAAACAAGGAGGTAAGGGGTCCAGATGAGGCATGAGGCAAGCTGCTTGCCTAGATAGGTTTTGTGTCCCTGAACCTCATAGGTTTTGTGTCCCAGATTCGAGCTACAACAAATCAAAAGCTGCAGGATTGCACGTGAGCTCTTCACCAAATACTGCTGCCTGTATACATTGCCATGATAAGAAACAGTGTCCATTAGCCAAACCACAGTGAAATGACAATTTCAAAGCAAAAACACATTAGAGCTCCCCTGAGACAACCCTGTTTTCTGGTCACCAAAACAAAACATCATGATTTGCTTTCAAACTGCTTCCAAGGCAAGTGTAAAATGGAGAGTTGGCCTGTGCATAGAGTGCAGAGCTATAGAAGTAAAGGCACAGGTTTGCAGCTCACATTCTTTAATGCTGTGTGTGTGCTGCAACACCACTGGCCAACATAACCACTTACTTAAGATGTTCATTTTTAAAGGCATTTTTGAAGGGGGAAAAAGCATGGTGCTTGAAATGAACCAGCACATGGTTTTCCACAGGATACAGGATGTGTGTCCCTAGCAGAAAAGGCTTTGGAACCACAGTAAAGACCATTCCAGGTGCTTCTCACCACATTCACCACAATCAAGATCAAGGAGCAGATTGCCTAGATCCATCACTCTCAAGTGAAGAAAACCCTTCTCCCTCCTGCCCCACTGCAGGTCCAGACCTCTCTTTATGGAATCCAGATTCCCACTCTCAGCTCCCTGAGAGCCAGTGCAGACTCTGTACTGACAATACTGTTTCTTCTATTATGTCCTGCTTACTTACAAAGGTATTTTCTTCCTTACAAAGGTATTTTCTTCCCAGACTGTGGTCCCTGATACTTCCAGGACCAGCTTCCTCAGAGGGAGGCAGCTAAGCAGGGATAGCCAAGGCCTGGCCTTCTATCCATTAAAGACACAAACCACCTTCCTCCCATCAGGCTCTTCCTCATGCCTGCAGCCATATTCAACCTCCTTCAAATAAAGCATTAAGGAGGCAGAGGGGTGGTGCAACACACCTGTCTCTTCAGAGACATGTGAAAAGATTAGGTGGAGAGAAGTTTATTCTGAAGTCTCTGTGATTGTATCTTCACTGCAACCCCAAGGTGCAGCAGCAGTTCACACACTGATCCCTGAGCTTCAAACGAGCTGCTTCAGCTCAGCCACCCACCAGCTATTAAACACCAGCGTCACAATTTGAGTCCTATTTAAATATTCAGCTGCAGAAAACCACCGTGGTAGCCCTACTGATATTTGTACCTCAAGATAAATTCCCACTGCTGCCAGAACTAGCAAGTCTAGAATATAAATGCAGTATTACCTTCTTTGGATTGCCATGAAAGCATTCCCTGCCTGCTCTTCAAGTACTGATAAATGCCTGGTGACATCTGGCTTGAAAACATTGACAGGAGCTTCCTTAGGACATAAACACCAACTTTCCTTCTGCAAAACTAGTTTCCACTGTTGCATGACACGACAATACACACTGGTGAAACAGTCTTTGGTTTCGAAATAATGCTGCAGGATTAAAAAGAAACAAACAAAACAAACCCAGCAATTAGACAAATCAAAACAAGGGTTTCCTAAGATCTGCTCACACTGGAATGCATGAAACTTGTGACCTAGAAAGCACTGAAAAGCAACTGCCAACACCCACAGCAGCGTCCTTTGGAAGGGGTTTCCCTGAGTAATAGAGTGCTGGGAAGAGACAATCACAGCAGCTTGAGCTGAAGATCAGAGTCAGCCAGGATCCTGATGTCATTCACAGGACATGAAACAGTTGCTTAAAAATCACAGAATAGAATCAGAGAATATCCTGAGCTGGAAGGAACCCACAGGGATCATCCAGTCCAGCCCCTGGCCCTGCACAGACACTCACCAACCCTACCCTGGGCATCCCTGGCAGTGCTGTCCAAACTCTTCTGGAGCTCTGGCAGCCTCGGGGCTGTGCCCATTCCCTGGGGAGCCTGGGCAGTGCCCAGCACCCTCTGGGGTTAGAAAGTTCTCCTGATATCCAGCATAAACCTCCCCTGACAAAGCTCCAACCATTTCCTAAAGAACCCCCAGAGAAGTGCGTGAGTCACAGCCTTCCCAGGCACTGAGAGCCTCCCACACCTGCAGAAGGTGATGAGGTGGAGGCTTGTCTGAGATGATGGTGCTGGACTGTCAGGACACAGCAGAGGAATTGCTGTTCACTCCAAGCAGCATTTGCAGTGGGTTTTTCAAAGGACAGGTGGTGAGAGCTCTACAAAGCACACAGTACTGCTTGGGAAATGAAATAGAAATGCCTGTCTGAAGTGACATTCCTATTCTGAATCAAAACCAATGTTATCCTCAGAGACTCACACCACCTGTCACACCCACTTTTTCCATTCACTGTTTTTGTCATTATTATAGTATCAGTAGGGAAGTATCTGAGCTATTCATTTATTCATTCACTCCCAAAGGCTACTACTGGCTTACCTGCAGAGCATGTAACAAGTAATTAAGCATCAGGGAAAAAAATAAGGAATGTGATTAATCAAGAATATGGAGAAGAAGTATATTAAAAAAGCAACTTCTTGCTCTGGCAGTAATAAATGATGGCTTCTCTAACACAGCTCAAACTCCACTGTAATGTGGTATGCAAAGTCTGAGCACAAAATTGCCTGGAAGACTGGGAGGAGATAAAAAAGTTCATCAGGTGTAGAATCGATTAGCACAAGGCATAATTAACAGGGTCAGGGCGTCTGGGGAAGGCAGCACAGGACAGCCAGTCTTGTTGGGATTAAAAAAAAAACCAAAACAAAACAAATAGGAGTTTGAATGCAACCATGGCTGCCAAATGCTGGGTGCCTCACTGGTAAACCCACACCCTAATCAAATCCTTCATCTCCTTAATTACAGTGTATGTCTGTTCCCAGGACTATGGCTGGGAAGGATGTCCTTGTCAAATAGGGAACATGGGATACTTGGCCAGCATGAAAAAAACAGCTTAAATAATTTCCAAAACATGGAACTTTTTCTATTTATGACCCATTACAACAAAAGTTCTCAGCAGTAAGACTTAAAAGTGACATGGGCCAAATCTGAGGAGAAGCTCACAGTGTCCCTTCACTGTCCTCTCCACCTGGGACACAGCTCCCTGCAAGGAGATCCCTCATTTCACCCCTGCCTCATCTCACTTGCAGACTCCTGCTTAGCCTATATAATCAACCTGGCAGCTCCCACAAGCCGAGGGAAGACTTCAATTAGAGATAAGTGACAGGATTTGGCTCAAAGGACAGACTAAAATGAATTGGCACCTAGACCTGAACCTAAAACCAAACTTATTCATCGAGACTTGGAACTGTTCCTTTATGTGGAATGGGAAAAATCAGAACCTCTTACAAATGTGAAAAACCAACAGAAAACTGAAGTAGTAGGTGGGGTTTATATTAGTAATCTGAAAGGATAGGAATCATTAACAGCTTTCAGACAATGCTTTCTCCCACACCCACCATCTCTAGCTCAGGACTCAGTTTAGACCCAGTTTCTGGGGGTTTTTATCTCATGCAAACAGAGAATGAAACACAAACTTCACCAGAGGAAAAAAAAACTACTCTTGGGACATTTTAGATCTAAGCAGCAGCCTCACCAGATCTTCACATCAAAGAGAAGAGCCTCAAAAAATAATGTTATTATTTCAATTATTCAGATCTCAGAAAATTCAGATACTCCCCCAATTCACATTCTCCTTGTGTACTCTGTAGCAGAAAAAATTGGGCCTGCCACCAGAAGCTCTTCTTCTCTTCTGCCTTTCTAATCTTTAGACAAGACTAACAAGTTGAGCTAATTCATGCAGTGAAACATATCTCAGAGACTTTGTATATGAACTAATTAAAATAAATAAAACCAGTATGGATAATGATAGAGCAAATCAAGTGCATATGAATTCAGTCAGTGACTCACTGCTCCCTTGCTTTCCTTATTGGAAAACTTGGCTTATCACCATACTGGGGTGACGATGAGTCAGGAAACTGGCATGAGCCACAAATTGCAAGGAAATTAAAATAAGTATCTACAAAATCTCTTTTTTGGAGAGATTTGGGAGATTTTTGCTGTCTTTGTATGGATGTGGTTATGGACTTCACAGTTGGAACCTCATGGTTTTCTGACTAGATAAAATCAAGAGGCATTTATGAGTTCCAGAGACAATACATAATGATCGGGCTCTTGTTCTCAGAATCAGTTTGATGCCTTTACTTTTCTAAAAGTAAATATTTTAACCAAATACATTTGAAGCATATTACCATATTCTACTGAATGCTTGATACTACCTTATCAAGTAAATAGGTGGGTATTAATCACTTGGAACCAGTGAAAACACATGCAAATATTTTAACAGCACTAAACTGAGAACTAATATTGTGCATGGCATGAGGTTAACAGTTCTAAACCCAAGTCTATGCCAGCACAACCACTTTGCTGCCACCTCACTCACACAGACCATGAGAACTTGCTCTGTTACACCTTCTGACACACCACCTGTTGGATTTGAGGTTTTCAGGAAGGCTGGGAACACAAATCCCACCAAAAAGCCTGGGCTATTTTGTGCACTTCTGTGTTCAAGCAGCTGTGTCTCTGGAGCTCATTGATTTTATTTCAAAATAATAAAATTAAATTCAAACTGTTAAACTAAAAAAAAAAATCAGAGAGACAAAAAAAATGTAAATTTCAAAGTTGTGAAGGTGAAAGGAAGAAATCCTCAATGTTCTCTAGTTCCACACTCTAGCACTTTTTACCCACTTCCTTTTCTCCTACAGCTATGCACATTTCTGTGACACAGGAGACTGAATGAACTGGGGTAATTAGTGACTGATGATTTACAGCAGATGACAGCTAATTTCTCCAGTTAAGAAGATTTCTATCAAATCTGTAGAAATGTGCACTCAGATTGGACATACTTCCAAGTGACTGCATCTCATCTCTCATTTGCATTTTGCTTCTGCTTGGCAGTGCCTCCCAGCTATTTCAGAACATCACAAGCCGGCCAGGGCACATTGGTATATTGTGTGTAATTGTAAGGAGCTTGCTATTCTTTTTTTATCACAAAGAATGTTTTACAGAATGCAAGGGAGATGCCAGATGCAGAGGTACCTTGTACAGAGTGATCTGCAGAAGAGCAGCAGCCAGGAGCAAAGCAGCCCATCAGGGAATGTCAGGCACATTCCAGGCAGGTGTCTGCAGTGCATGACTGTCAGATTTCTCAATCAAAGAATGAAACACCCACTGCCATCGTCCTGGGCTAACAAAGAGCTCTTGTTATCAACTTCATGCCAGTACCAGGGGTGTAAGAGCACATCTTCAGTGCTCCTGCACACTGATTTTCACAAGTGACTGTGAAATGTTAATGTCCACTACACAAATGTCCCTCTGTGACCTAGATCTGGACAGGCTCATGAGGCTTTAAGTGCACAAGCAGGAAAAGCTGGAATTGTCCACAGCATCTTGTCCACAGATTAAAACCTGGATAAAACTGTGATACAAACTTGGTGCTGCCACCCTCTTTTAAGACAACATGAAATCTGTAAAAGAACCCAAACCCCCACTATTTCAAGTATCTACCTAAACCTTGTTTAAAATTCCAGATGAAGAAGCTTTTGGACTCAGCTAAAAATACTTACCCTAACTTTAGTAATCCAGAATAGCCTTTTACTCTTAGACACATGCTTTAAACACCCCTGTTACTGCTGCTGAACATGGCAGGTGGGTTCATGAATCTGTCATCCTGCATGAAGAATCATGGAATGGTTTAGGTTGGAATGGATGTTAAAGCTCATCTTGTTCCACCCCTGCCATGGCAAGGGACACCTTCCACAAGACCAGGCTGCTCCCACCCCCATCCAAGCTGGCCTTGGGCACTTCCATTCCCAACATCCCATCTCTCCCTGCCCTCTGGCAGTGGGAAGCCATTCCCCTTGTGCTGGCACTCCAGGCCCTTGTCCAAAGTCCCTCTCCAGCTCTCTTGGAGCCCCTTTAGGCCCTGGAAGGGGCTCTAAGGGTTCCCCTGAGCCTGCTTCAGGCTCACCAAGCCCAACTCTCTCAGCCTGTGTTCATGAGAGGCAGGATAAAGAGGATAAAGCTGCTCCAGGGCCACCATAACACAATGCTTCCTTTCACCCACCTCTTTCCCTGTTCTCTCTAGAGCACCATAATTAGCACTTTTGGGGTCCCCTCACCCACCCTGATCTGGAGGGCACTGTGATCCCTACAGCAGCTTCTCATATCCAACACACATTCCCTTCCTCCTCTTCCTTCTCTCCATCCTGGTATTCAGCTGGGAACTCTCCCATCACAAGTGCACTGATCTGCAAGAATCCCACTATCTGCATGATGGAAATAAATCAAAAGGTCCTGTTTTATTCTCACATGCTCTGAGGGAGATGTTTTTCCCACAGGTGAGGCTGAATGGGGATACATTCCTACACACTGTCCATGTTTGGTTCCTGGAACCACCTTGAGCTTTGTCACAAGTGTTTAAAGCAGCCACTGCAGAGCTCTAACCATGGGCCTATTTTACTTTATGTATGAGTGGAAATGCCCTCCTGTCACTGCCCATTCCAACATACTAAAACACCTTTCCCTGAGCACAAAGCAATGTGACACTCCTTACAGGCATTTAACTCCCACAGAAACACACTGAGTGTTTTTATTTCATTCTGGGTCCTGGTCAAGCTGTGTTAGGTCACAGCTGAGTATGGTGCCCAACTGTCCATTAGTTATTCTAAGCAAAGGGTCTTTAAATTCATCTCACTAACAAAGCAAGTGCCTTTGTCCAGGTAATTAGTAAGAGCACACAGGTATTCAAAGATCTGTGTAGGGCACAAAAGCTTGTTAAGGAACCCACAGCTTACCCACAGCACTGTTAGAGAAAAGAAACCAGCTCTGGAGTTATCACAGGAGATATTTAAATGCCTTGGTCTAACTTCTTAAAATTATCTAGTAAAGAATTTTCTATGTTCCACAAAAGGTCCATGGCTGATATAGCAAAAATCTGTGGATTAAACCTTGTACCTGCATGAGAGTGTGTACTCAGATGGGAACAGAGGACACTAAAATAAACATGACAGTGAGGGCTTCTCCAGACCTGCAAGGTCTCAGTGGTGTCTGCATGTGGCTACAGACCAGAACTCCTCACAGCACAAAAAGGGCTTGTCCTTTTCTTTTTTTAATAGAGTGTTTTATTCAGTGTTTATTCAGTGCAAGTTGCAGTGGTTTCTGGAGCTAAAACACCCTTCACAGGAAGGGTTTTGATTCTGCCAAGCTGCACTGCCACAGGACCTCCATGAGGAGGGCCATGGTAACAGGACAGTGATGCACACTCCTAGGTGACAGAGCAAAACCTGAATTCAACCCTGAATTAGGAGACAGGGCTGCTCTGTTCTCAATCCTGACACTACATCACTATTTAACCTTGGGCATGTTACTTGATCCTGCAGAATTTCAGAGTCTGCATTAGCCTAATGAAGATAATAACAATAATCATGTGTGTCACAGATACAGTTGGGCTTGGTTATTATGTTCTCATGAAGTGCTTGGAAGAGCCCCAGATGAAAGGGAAATTAGGAGAAGGAAGATTAATTATAAGATGTGCATCCCAAATAAAAACCAGACAGGAACATTGTTGTTGCTGTTATTAGTGGAGAGTCTGTCTTATTTAGGCCAGCTTTTATTTCTCTGTTGGTAAAGGAGACTCATTTTAATCACTTTCCACGTTCAAATTTTATTTGTAGATGGTGGGTAAGTGATAAAGGCTCCTGAGCTTCTGATACTGCAGACATAAAAGCCTTGATTGAAGGTCTGATTTCACAGTAACCACTGTCTGTGATATGACAGGCCTGCCTGTGTTTTTCCTGTTGTGAGGCAAAACAAGGAACCAAAAGTTTACTGCCATTCTGAGGGAAAGACTGGGATTGAAGCAAAGGAAACATTTCCTGTGGCTAAACACACCATAGTGAGCATAGTCATAGTGGGAAACATCACACTGAATATTAACAAGCACTTGGGTGTTTAACAAAAACTTGTGCAAATGGAAACATCTTTCCTACAATGATTTTGTCTCAGGAAGTACCAAGTATTTCTCATTTAGGTTAGTAACTTTGCCTGTTTCAACATGGGAAAGGGACACAGGAAAAGGCACAGTGATACATCTGAGCTCACATCTAACTGAGCAGCACAGCCCAGAGAGACCCAAGAGTTTCCCCAAGCCTCAGCCTGGGCTGCTCTCCCCTGGAGCTGCCTTCCTGCTCTGCCAGAGATCAACCCCTGTTCCTCCTGCAGCCTGCTGAGAGCATCCCAGAGACCCCAGAATCACTGAGGATGGAAAAGGTGTCCCAGATCATGGAATCCAACCTGTGCCTGATTCCCACCTTGTCACCCAGCCCAGAGCACTGACTGACACATCCAGGCATTCCTTGGATCCCACCTCCAGGGGTGGAAACTCCACCACTGCCCTGGGCAGCTCCTTCCAACACCTGAGCACCGTTTCCATGGGGAAATTCCTCCTGATGTCCAACCTGAACATCCCCTGGTGCAAGGGGCTGTTCCCTCTTATCCTGTCCCTGTTCCCTGGGAGCAGAGCCCTACCTTCCCCTGGCTGTCCCCTCCTCTCAGGGAGTTGTGCAGAACCAGAAGGTCCCCCCTGAGCCTCCTTTTCTCCAGGCTGAGCCCCTTTCCCAGCTCCCTCAGCCATTCCTCATACAACTGACTCTCCAGACCCTTCCCCAGCTCCATTGCCCTTCTCTGGACACACTGCAGCCCCTCAATGAATGCCAAACTTAAAATCAGCATCATCCAGTGACAAATACAGTTCCAACTCTAACTTCACTGTGATACCAAATTTCTTTAAATATCCTTTAGGGTATTCAGTAATGAATTGCTTAAAAAATAGATGAGTACAGGAACCTGGAAAAAAAATTATTAATTGCACATTCTTTTCAGGACACACAAACTCCTTGCTTTCACCTTGCACAGAAAGTTTACAGGTTTAAAAAAAATAGGGTGGTATTGAACCCTTGATTTCTCAAGAGTCAGATTTTTGAAAATTGCTGTCAGCAAGTCACCTACAGCTTAATTTGTGGTAATTAACAATGCAGTAGAAGAAATAAAGTCCATAGCCTCCACTTGTTTCAGGAGACACTGCAATACAGCTAAAGAAGGAGTTTCACCCCTTAACTATAAACAGCAAAAGGCTCTAATTTGTTCAGCTTCTGCTCATGAAATGTGCATTAATTCCTTAATGACAGGTGCACCTTGGAGTCAGGACAGCTAATCACCAGATCAGGAGTTAACCACAGTACAGGGCTCAGAGAAGCCCACACCTTTTTCAAAGAAAGCTTTGGCAAGGTCCCACAAGCCAGTTCACAGCAAGTTTATAGCAAAAGGTTATTTCCTAAAAGCAGAACTAATGATCCCTGTTTTTCTATGGCTTTATGCTTGAGACAGCAATCTCCAAGCTTTTTCAGAGGTGGTGGATATTTAAAATCTTTTGCCTTTGTGGTTTCTTTCACATCTCATAAACATTAAGCTCATCTTCCAGGGACTCCCTCCTTTCCCTGGCTCCAAATGTCTGTGAAACCTCCAGCAGTATTGTATCATGAAGAAATCTTCCTTCTAGTGTGGCCAAAATTGCCAAAGGATTAAAACAGTTAGGGGAGGAGGGAAATAATGAATAATCCAGAGAGAAACCAACTTACAAAATACTCTCTGTTTAAAAGAAACAGCTTCCATTGCAATTCATGTCTCCATTTATTGGAATTGCTGTAGGTCTTTTATTTTCTATTCCCCATTCTTTCCCATAGTGACTTTGCTGTTTCAGAACAGCCATCTGCTTTACAGGTCCAGAGTCAGCTCCTCCTCTCCATACAGAAGCAGTATTATTCCACTGCATCTATAAACTTGGAAATGTGTGCAGCATGCCTTCTCTCTTACAACTCTCTCTTCTGTTCATCAACACTGTCAGTCCTTTAGTAAGATAAACACCACATAACTTTGGTGGTGGTTGGTTTTTGGGGTAGTCCCTAACTCCCATTCCTTATCTCAGGATGTTATATAAGAAGTAGAAAGCTGTTAAAAATTCAGAGATAATCAAGATCAGTCACAGGTGCTGCACACAAGGGACTAACACTGAAATAAAGCAAACAGAATCTTCCCCTGCCTACCCACACCCTTCTTTTGCACAGAAATACCTAAACAGCTGAAGAGATGGGGTCAGGAAGAATCTGCTTAGCCACCAAATGGAACACAAAAGGCAGAGCTTTGATGAAGAAGCCCTGTTGGTGTCCTGTGAACTTCCTTTCTCACTGAGAGAAGAAAAAGAAAAGATCCATTTCAAAAGTAAAAGGCAACTCAGTCCTAAATCTGGACAGTCAGTAATCCACACACTGGTCCTGCACTTCAGCCACTGGTATCAAAGGCACTTCTTTCAGGAAAAATGTCAATCCTTTGGTTCATTTATTCTTGAGTTAGACATTAGGCAAAAAATGAAACACCTGAGCTGTATGTCTGTTAGAATGCTGCATAATAAATAGGGGAGGAAATAAAAACAGTGCCAGACTGAGGCAAAGGGAAAACTGGCCTCAGTGCTGTTTGGGTGTTGAAGGCAATGCACAGTGCTTGTATGGTCAGTAAATTTACAGTAAATGAGGATTCAGGAAGTACTGCAAACTCTGAGCACTGAGATTGATACCATCAAAAAAGGTGATTGTTGGATATAACAAACTCTATGTCAAGCATTCTGCTGTGGGGCATGCATGTTGGAGGTGGAGAGCAGCTTAAGATCTTGCCCAAGTGTGGTGTGTCCCACAGACTTCATCCTGCTCCTGCCACTGGCTGGAATCATGCCTGGCTCCAGACACCCTCCCCTGCAGGAGGGGTTTGCTGGGCTGTGCAGCACCTGCTGACCACTGCTCACATCAGTCCCTCTGTGGAGAAAGAGGAGGCTGCTCTGGAGGGAAGTGCAGAACACACAGTGGTGCAGACACAAGTGCCACTGAACATGTTTGAGCACATAAGGGCAGCAGGTAAATCCACCAGGACCTGACAAGAGACACAGGTGAGCTGCCCCAGCACAAAGAGCTGTTTTCAAACAGGCCAAAGCCAAGCTAGCGAGGGTGCTTTCAACTCAGTCCAAACCCTGCTGTGAGTGCCACCCAAAGCCAGCAGATCCCTGTGCAGGTCTGAACAGGCACCCAGGTGCCCCCAGGAGGGATGCACTCCACCAAGGGAGTGCAGCATTCCTCAGCAGCCTCCGCACTGCCATGGTTTTCAGCCGGGGCCCCAGAAGCATTTTATTCCTTAAGTCCTTCCCCTCAAGGTATTGGGGATGATGGAAATGAAAACAAGAGAAAATTAATCTTTTTATTAATTTAGAAAGATGCAATTCATGACTCATAGCCAGCTTGTATAAATAATGACATTGTTTAAATCTTATTTGTAATTATACTTAAAGCCAGAGACTTTCAAAGCTGCACTGAGAATAAGGCATCCAACTGTCTAATTTATTGTTATTTTAAGCAGGTACTGTATGCCCAAATTCCCTTGGCAGATTATATCTCAGCTTAAGTGTTTTGCTAGAGGTAATTTTCACATGTTCATGACAGCAGCAATGAGAGGAAGGAAATCAAACAAAAGAGAATTCCATCTATGTCATCCAATTTCTTCCTCTCTCTGGCAAGCCTGGAAGTGCTTTGTGCATGACTGAGAAACTGCACATTCCCTCTGCTCCACCTGGTTTGGCAGGGAAGAGAAAGTGGAAGTGAGGAAGGGCCAAATGCAAGTGGTTTGGGAAAGGAAACAAACCAATAGGCTTTCTTTATCCTCCATGCAATCTTAGAAAAATGAAAAACAACTCTTTGTGCAACTTCTCATTCTATGAGGCACCTGTTCATTCACTACAGCAATGGTAATAAGGAACACAAGCTCACAAGTAGATCACCTTGAAAGTCTTGTTCATACGTCTTCAGACTCCTGCAATCCCCAACCACAGACTTAAATTTAATAAGGATCAAAAATATGTATAGAAAACTAGAAGTTACCAAGGGGAAAATAATTTGTGCTAATGCATATATATACCTGGAACAGCAATCTGCCTAGGAAATTAGTGTTATTAACACCTTGCTTGAAATACCCATGGCATGCTTGGAGGGCACCTGCTGATCCTCAAGGAAATTGATGCAATTTTGAGGACCTGTCATATAGCTGGTTGATCTGGAAAAGTTGGACAGAGAACAAAAATGGTTGGAGAAGTGCCCAACATGTATCTACTGCTTTTAAATCCTTATCACAGCGCTGCACTTGTTGCATGAAATCTCAGATGTAGCAAAGACATGGAACATTATCAGCCTCCTAATATATATAACTGCTAGCAGCCAGAAGGATCACAGTCACCCATTTATGCAGAGCAGAAGTTGGGCTGGGAAAGAGTTATCATCCATCTTTCCTTGAGACTCTGTTTTAACCATGAGAAATTTCTATGTGTAAGTATAATCAAATACTAAAATCCTATATTTACTAGGACTGCAGGATATATATTATATATTCAGAAAAATTATACCCTAAATCAGTTTAACTTTTTTCTTTCCCTGCTCCTAGAAATCTGGGGTGCTCCTCCCAAAATGAAGAAACTTGACTTTCATGTCAACTCCAATTCCCATGCAAGAGGTTTCATCTTTGTTTTTTCTCCTGCTCATTTTTCTCCCACTTTGTGATGGAACTGACACTGAGGAATCAGAGCTGCTCCTTGCACACTGAAACTAAAACTAAATAGAGCAGGCTTTCTTTCTGTGTTCAGAAACATGATCAGTAGTTTGACTTTTATATGGCCATTATTTAAAAATAAACACACACCCTTTTCCAACCTGGAACTGACTTTCAGTTTCTTTCTTGACTTAACTGTGTCCGTATCAGTGTCTGCTACAGGTAAGAAAATACAGCTTGAGATCTTCAATGGCAGAGACTGAGAAATCTCTTGTAATTAATGCATTTTAAATGAACTGTAATTTCAGAGAACACCATTAATTCACCTCCTCACATGTGGGGTCACAAACTGCTCTTCCCTCTCTTCTGATACACTAAGGGCCCAGAGGAGGACTGAAGATACTGAGGGACAATAGACATTAGGTGTTAAAAATTCAAGTGTTAGAAATGAAAAAGACATTTATCAAATGCAGACACACTCCATCCTACTCCTACCTTCTTTTATGTATAATTTCTTCCTTTTTATATTGTTATTAATGCCATTTTTGGGGAGAAAGGAGGAAAAAATATTCACCTCAAGCACACCACCCTAGGATACATGAAAAAGAAAAGACTGCATAAAACATCTCTAGACATAAGGTTCCTGCTGTGTGCTGGAGGCAGAGTATATCACCATTCAGCTAAATGGTGCAATAGAGAAGTGGAGAAAAACTACAGAAATTGCTTTGAAAACAAAAACAAAAAACTGCTTTCCTGGAGCTATCATCAGGTTTCCTTGTCAGATTGGATGCTGTTTTTTCTATGCTCCATTCAAATGCAAAGAAAATGCTTGAGGAAAATTGCTAGTTCTGATATTTACACCCTTCACATATGCAGCTGGAATGAGATTTCTGCCGTGGTGGAGCAACAGTATCAACAAAATAGTCTAACCCTAATGGCAGTCACACTGCAAGCACTATTTAAACATATGCAAAGGATTTCTTGATTCCCTGCTACATATTTTCTAGTAAACTTCATGCTTATATAATTTTTAAGTACTTGTTTTTACAAGCAAATTTTAAGAAAATGTGCCAACTCAGGCTAAGATGAGTTTGCAAGTAGAACTGGAGGAAGGAGGTCAATAAAGTAGATGGAGTAATCTGTAGATGTGGCACTTGAGGACATGGTGACCTTGGCAGTGCTGGAAATACAGCCAGACTTAAAGGTCTTAAAGGTCTTTTCCAATCTAAACAATTCTTTGATTCCCTGAAAAACCTCCCCACTGCAGCAAGGAAAGCAGAAGCTTCACAGAAGTTCCACACAAGGCAAATCTTCCCTGAGTCACCAGCAAACATTTGTTGTGTTTTAGTTTCCATCTGACAGCAGCACACGCTCTGCCTCATGCCATGGCTTTCCAAGGAAGCACTTACAGAATCAAGCCAAATTTTTAGAGAAGTAGGATTTAAGAAATGCCATCTCCTATGAGATCTGGCATTCTCCTAAAAACAGCTGTTACTGAATACTATAAGACTAAGCTCTACAAACCCACATGGTTGTACAAAAAATCCTCCAAACAGGAAAAAACCAGGCTCCAAATCCAGAATACAACTCTGTCACATCCAAAAGCTATTTATCTCTAAGTTGCATAGCAAAATTGCAAGGTGTCCTCATTATAGTGGTCACAGTTGTGGCAATTACTATCTGTAGGATGTAAATTTCCATCAGACTTCAGCACCATATATTTTATTTTTTGTAAACAGAAAAATGATGACTCCTGACACAAAAATCTTGCTCATGAGACAACAAGGCCACAGATTAATAGAAACACAAATGAAAGAATACAAGAAAACAATGCATATTTCTGTCCCTCAGACAGGTATCCAGAGGTTCAGGTTGGATATTGGGAAAAATTCCTTCACTGAAAGAATTGTCCAGCCCTGGCACAGCTGCCCTGGCAGTGGTGGAGGCACCATCCCTGGAGGGATGTCACAGATGTGAGGGTATGGCACTTGGGGACATGGGGCAGTGGTGGCTTTGGCAGTGCTGGGGGAATGGTTGGACTGGATCTTGGAGCTCTTTCCCAACCTGAAGGAATCTATGATTCTATGCTGATCAACTCAAGGCTTTTCTTTACAATATAACTGCTGCAAAACAAACTCTGCAGCCAGAGAGCTACAAGTAAATAAAATCCTCTGCCTTTTGCTTTGTTAACAAAATACTACCATGCCTTAGGGATGTTGTCTAGGGTTTTGCCCCCACAAAAATTCAATTGCCTAATCTTTCTTATCCAATCAGCACAGTGTCCAAGTACTTTGCTTATCAGCTGCTTATTCCCAGAAACCTGCCCTGCCCTGATCCTCTTACTGCTGCTCCCCAAGTCACCTGCCAAAGCAACTACTTGTGTGGCCATGCCACACAAGAGAGGGAGGGAGCAAAAGTGGAGTAGAGAGGGAGCAAAATCACCTGGAAGGGAAAGAGAAGGGAAAGGGGGAGGTATATTATTGAATTACTCCCTGCAGAAAACAATGACTGATTTGCCTTATAAGAAAAATTAACAACACTCCTGCCTAAAAATATTCCACAAAGCCTTCAGAAATGACCAAATACATGATTCCAGCTGAAGCTTGTCCTAATCCTCACCTCCATTGCTCCAGGTAGGTACAGGCTGGTTCCAGAGCCTCCTGAAGTGCTGAGTTGCATCAATTTCCACTTCAAGTTCTTTATACCAACTGATATTGTGGATGTGTTCTGAAACACATCCATTTCAGGTATTTAAAAGCCCTCCATCAACCTATTTTTACTTACAGCCCTTGCCCTCTTTCTCCCTTTCACACACATACACTCTCAGAATAAGCAGGGAAGGCTTCCTGTTTTAATGCACACTTCCATCAGTTGCAAACAAGAGGTGTGAAAGGAAATTAGGCATGCAAGTCAGCTCATTCACAAATCAAGTGCCTATTCATTTGCAGGAGCACTGGAAGGCCCTGCCAAATAACAGGAGGTGAGAAGCAGTGCTTTTCTAGCAGCCTGGAAACAACTGGAGCAGGTAGATGACAGATACCTCTATTTCTCTGAGAAGCCATTTCAGGATCAACTCCTCCTGGTTGCTGTTCCCAGTTTCCAAGCACAAGGCAGACATCAGCATCATCACCAACACTACAATATTAATGACAAACAACTGATTTACAGGGCCACTGTGAGTCCTGATTATTTGGGAGGAGTTTTTATGTGCCAGAGAGCCTTGCTGTGCTGGGTGGGAAAGCACAGAGAGGCTGTGCTGAGTTATCCCAGGGCATACAGCAGGTCTGAAGAATGGTGTTCCTGGAAGAAGGGCCACCTGTGCATTCCTTGTGTGCCTGTTGAAGGACCTTGACATGACTGAGCTTCCCCTCTCTCCTTTTTACCCTTGCTGTCCTGGGTGCAGCAGCTGAAGAGCACAGACACTTCTGCAACAGGATCTGCCCCGTGGGCTCTGGGCCAATACAAACAGCAACAATTCATGGCAGTGCCCAAAACCAAGCCTGACCTCTCTGTCCCTTCACCCATTTATCCTAACGCAGGGAAATAAAGTAGTGAAATCCAGATCTCAGTTGTACACTCTGCAACTGCCCTGCATTCACACTAACATGAAGAGACTTGAGCCCAGCTGTTTTCCTTCCAAACTATACATTACTCAACTTTGATCAAGATATGCATATCCTTTCCTTTCTGAAACTTTTTTGACCCAAAATAAACATTCCTCTTTCACAATTTAATGTCTTTATAGAAAACCCACTACTAACATTTCACAGCACATTTGAAAAATAGATGCTTGCAGCCTATCAAGTAAAGCATTTTGCTTAAATTACACACTCTTCTTTCATGAAATTCCAGCATGTGGTTTTGCCTTCTCCATCGCTGGGCCTGCCCTAGAGAACACTGCAGGCCCATATTCTGCTCCATGTTAATCAATAGAAAACACATTTGTGTGTTGAGGAGCAGATAAAGATGGTCAACCTTATCATTGAGGGCTGCCAAGGGCAGAGAGATGGAGGTAAGGAAAAGGCAGGGAAGGAATCCATGCCTCTGGCTAGGGCACAGGTGATCTGTGTGCTGAGCAGAGCTCCAGACTCCTGACAGAGCCCTTAACTGCAATTCCTAAGTGTAAATGGGAACAGTCCATAATTGCTGTATAACCAAAGAGCCTTCCCTAGATGCACCCATGACTGCTTTAGTAAGCATCAAGACTTTGGTAAATTTTGGTGCTGAGCAGAAAAGTAAAAATACCAAGAGCTGAAAGTATCTTTGTACTTCAAGACCGACCTCCATCCACAGCTTCAGTTACCTCATAAGGCCCTGAAGGTCTGAATAGTTGGTTAATTGCATTTACTTGTCATGTCCTCTTATTTGAGAGATCCATACTGAGGCTATGAGACCAGTAACAGTCATAACAACAGCAGATGCCAAGAGGATAAAACTGATGTAAAAAGCAAACAACAAAGAGTAAGATTAAATTTCTTTGGACTTCTAAAAAAACCCCAAACCCAACAAAACCAAGATGAACCCCAACTGAAATGATGAAAACCAGATCAAAGTGCAACTCACATCCACCTATCCTTTCATCTCAACATTTCAAGTTCTGAGATAAGATAAAAAATGATGTATTCTTTCAGTTTATGACATAACAGTCAAACATATGGCATAAAACAAAGACACTGGGTGCTAGCTGAACCTCAAAGCACATAGTTAATGATTTCAAACTAGCCAAAGGCTTATAGCAATAGTTGATCCTTCCAGCAGCTGATAGGAATTATACAGCAGGGCACATTATTTGGAAAATTCTTGGATTTTCCATAACAAATGCCTCAGAATTGTTCCCACAGTATCTTGATCTCGCATATTGAAGTATTGCAGAAGAGGACAGCCTGTTTCTCCAGCACATTCTTCTGCTGGATGGTTACACTGCTTTCCACAGAGTGCAAATTTACAGCTAACAACCCAGGTGCTGCCTCCATACTCACAGCAGGCACCTCCTGCACCCCTGCTCATCTTCACTGCCTTCCCAGGGCTTTCTGTCCCAGCAAACCCAGAGCTGCTCATTCTCCCTGCAAGGCAGGAGTCTCCACCTCCACCAAACAGAGAAAAACCAGGCTGAAGAGTTTAAAATGTTCAAAATTCCAGCTCAGAAAGAGAGAGCTGCCCATGGCCAACATTTCTAAAGGCAAAATTACAGCATGTGGGAATTACAGATCTGCAGGCAAACCAGCAATTTGTGAGGAATTCAAGTCACCCGGAGCGACAAATTAGGACCACAACGCTAACAAAATTAGACACAGTCTCCTTTTAACCCCATCTCTATTTTAAGAGAGCTTTTTTTCTTTAAAAAAAAAAAGAGGGTTTGTATTTATTTTGTTGTTAAAGTTTCCATGAAATTGTGATGAGACTATTTAAGAACTATGTTCCTCCATCATTTACTCTCTTTACCTTAGGATGTGTAAAATTATGCCCATGCCTGAACAAGGAGGTTTCTCTCAGCCATTGAACAGTGACAGAGTCACCCAGCAGAGATAAAATTCAGTAGCCACATGAAAATTTCAAACATGCTGCTTGACTGGAGGCTGTCAGCTCTGGGATTTTTTTTTAGGTTCCCTTGCATTCTCCCAACTGGAGGCAATACCAGAATCAAAAGGCAGCTCTTTCCCAATGAGATTCTCGCTCATCTACAAGTCAATAGACTGAACTATGGAAAAACAAAACAAGAACCGAGCCAATTTCCACCCTCTCCGCTCAATAACAATAAAATCACACTACAGCATCTTTAAAGCCATGCCTGTTCATTTGGATAATTACTCTAACAGCCCATCTAAGCATGGCCTGAGCCCTGTCCCTAATGGAGAGACCAAAACCTGAAAGAGAAGGAGGAAACAGCTCATCTGCTGAACACAATGTTCGGAAATGTGAGGTGAACATTCCTCACCACAGCAAGATAAATGTTCCCACCCCACAAAGAAAGGGTTCATATTTCATATATTTTCCATTGTTTGAGCTTGCTTGTTCATAAGCAACTACATTTAGCAATTACCAGTGGGAGAGACTGAGCAGCTAAAAAGATTATCAGGTTTTTAACAATTCAACAGCAGAACCAATGAGGGAGGCTACACCCTGTTCAGTTCCACTAATGCTCTCCAATTCCAGCAGAGAGACACCTTTCCATGGGCACTGTTACCTGTAACACTCACTCATGGCATGTGCATCCTCTGCTGCACAAATGGAAATTACCCATCACAGGAAAAGTTATCCTCAGTGGGGGGGCTGCAGCAATGCACTCCAAAGGAAGCCAAACACCACCAATTTAGTGCTTAATCTAAGCTGGGCTTTTATATGGATCCCCTGTGCTCATCCTGTCTCACTGGTGTCTTCAGTGGTAGAAAGGGAGTGGGTACACATCTATCTGTATGGAATTCTGGATTGAAACAAGTCAGTACTTTGAAATATAAAATATTTCAATGAGATGGCTTTGTGACATAAGGAAATAACCTGTAGGTAGTGATGGAGATGGTGGTTTTGGACTGGTTTGACTCCAAGGAGTTCATCAGGCAGTGAAGAGCACAGAGGAAGGACTTGCACAGGCCTGGCAAGTCTCACAGCCTGGTGCCTGTTCCACACTCCTGTGCTGCTGCATCTCCACCCTGCCTAGACAGCAGCTGCTGTGGCTGGCACAGGGTCCTGCCCAGGGAAAGGGCAGCAGTCTTGTACTCAGGGAAGGCACAACGCCCAAGGATCTCAATAGAAACAGCAAGAAAGGTTTTACCGACCTACAAAGGGTTTCAAAGAGAAGTCTGCAGTGTTGCATGAGCGACTGCTCCAGCTCCAATGACACAGCATCCTCACACAGTTATCAGTGCCCAGCAAGTGCTGCCTTTATGTGTTTAACAGAAACCTCCTAACACTGCCTGCTCTAGCTTTCATTCTATGCTCTGAAAGCACTCTTCTACTGGACCCTTACACAAATAATGCAGAGTGTTTATGGACAAAGGCAAGCTTTAGAAGGCTGGCAAGGAATTAAGTGCCCTTAAAACTATTAATTGGGATGGAAGGAACAGGGAATGCTTATCAGTACAGGCTGCTGGCACACGAGGTCACAGCGGCAGCCAGACACGGCAGGTGCAAGCGATGAAATCTGTGTGCACATTCTGGAGGGACAGCTTCAAACAGAGCTGCTCTTCTCTGCTGTGGCTGCTGCCGCTGTTTAATTTGATTACACACAAGTGAGAGCTGGGGGAGGGAGGGGAGGGAAGCAAGGACAGGAGCAGGACCCTCTGGGCACCCATGCGGAAGGCGCTGGGCGCCCGCAGCTGCGGTCTGGGCGCAGGCTCCGAGCAGGATCCCCGTGAAATTACAGGGGCACCAGACAGCTGACACGGCACGAGCCTCTGGGAGACACAAAATGACTTGCTTTCCCCTCAGCAAACCACATGCCACATAGCAATTTGGAGTGGAAAGATGCTATTCTGGATTTAAAGGGAAAGGGATCTGCTAAAAGAAACGGATCCTGGAGCAGGAGGGTCTGCAGTCGCTGTGTGAACGCCCCTCGCACACACTGTGACACTTGGTCCCTAACACTGCTGGGTGCTACATTCTTCCAGCTTCCCACCAACCAACTCTTCCACTACCTGGCTTTCTAAGAACTGCCAAGAAACTCTTTTGTAACGATAATCTCTAACCTAAAATCATCCAAAGTGTGCTCCTGCTTCCCTCTAGCCCTGAAATCTTATAGAATAAGCCTGGGACTGCTCCTTTAAAGGACAGAATAATTCAGTCTCTACTGAATTCTGGGTTAAAAGGAAAAAAAACCAAAGCAAAAAACCCAGAGTCTAGAATCAGGTCCTCCAGACTAAGCCCAAGAATATCACTAAAGAAAAACTGCTCTTGTTGGGATATTTAGATACAAGATATTTTTAAATCTACCTAAAAATTGTTATGACACTACCTACCAGAGTCTATTTATACTTTCATAATTATATATATTAATATCTAAAGTGTGTAATTACAAAGGAGCCGATATATTTTAGAAACACCATACTTATAAACCTCTTTTTTTTAAGTAGAAACTTCCTGCATGATTTCAAGATCTGTATTTTAGTTCTTCTGTCTTGATGACTCAATACTAGCAGAGGCAACTGGAGTCCCCATGTTTGAATGGAAACTGTAAACAGGGATCTTCTATATTATGTCAAAGGCATTGATCAAAAAAACCACCAAAACCTTGCTCCTGCAAGAATAAAAGAAATACCTGAAAAGTGTGGAGAAATAAAATAAAAAATAAATAATTAATAATAATAAATTTTCTTCTCAGCAGCTTCCTTCATTAAGAAAAAATATTTATGCATTTGTTTTAATCTATAAAGAGAACTCGAGCATTGAGAAATAGAGAGAGATCTTGCCAGCCAAAAGGGTGATTAATGGAATTTACAAACATCTTAATTATCAGATCAGTGAGACAAATCTACTAACTAGTGGTGTCCACACCATGGCTGAGCCTGCCTGTTGTTTTCTGGCAGTCTCTGGACAGAGAGCAGAGGTGGAACATCTCTGACTGCCTCAACAATGGGAGCTCTCCCACTGCTGGGCTCATGCCGTGCACACAAACCTCTTCTGCAGAGAGCAGTGGCCCAGGAAATCTCTCCCACTCAGGACTGAAGTGGTTTGTGCTTCAATTGCACAAGTCTGAGTGAATAAAACCAAACATCATCAGGTTACAAAGCCCAGTAATTTCTAAATGGTGATGAACGTATTTCCCATTCATGTAGAAAATGAGAAGGGATGGTATAATAGAGCTTGACTAAATATTTAAATCAAAAATGTTAAATCCTCATTCAGATTTGATTGCATCTGCTTACAGACAGAGACCTTTCTCCAGCCACTCACATAACTTCTGGTTTTATTCAAACATCAGCTCCACTTCTGATTGATTCTTGTTAAGTGGCTTTCAGCGATGCAGTGATTTAAATGCACACTTGAGAGGCAAATGTAAGCTTGCAATAAGGTGCAGTTTGACATTTAAACCATTACATATTTTTGATCATATTATGACTACAGAAGCATTACTAATTTTGGCCACTTCCAGATAGAAGTTTAAAAAGCACAATGAAAAGCAGGCCAAAAATGATTTATCTCTCTTTTCTTCAGCAACTGTTGAAACTCTCTTGATACACAGTCCAAAACCCTGAAAATTTTGGTAGCTGTGTAGTAACATAAAGTACTGCCACTGCACCTTAAACAGCTGGAATTGCCAACATGGAAGAGGTGAAAATTTTGACTACTTAAAAATATGTTTCATGAAGGAAATAGCAAGTGACCCTAAAGTTTAGTATATCTGCCAAGACCCTTCTATAATGAAGTAATGAAGAGAAATCGTTAATTTTATTGCTTTTGCAGCTCTTCTGTACAGTTCAAGGTACACCCCAGAGCTGAAAAGCACACAGCAACAGATGCTGGGGAGGTGCTGCTAACTGCTCCTGAGCATCCAGCATCTCTATATGTGTAAAAAGGAGATTAAAAAAACACAGAGGTAAAGGCAATAAAGTTATTTCCTCAATATACTAAGAAATGCTGTTGGAGAGGAGGCCAAGGGTGGAGAGCAGGAGATGTACTCACTATGTGGGGCACCAGTGGCTCCCTACAACCTCATGTTCTGACCAGTGACTCAAGGTTTTTCATACTCAAGGGATTGAGTATTGCTTGTGCACTCTGTATGTAAGTGCAGATGACCACAAGCATCACAATTCCTCTCATTTTGAGGGAAATAAAAAAGTCTTCCTTGTCTTAATACCAACTGGGAATAAGCAGGCAAACACCAGATATTAACTGATCAGCACATTGTTCTTACAGTCAAGAATCAATGCCTAGAAGCCAACACTTGGCATTTTCTGTACCTTGTTATAGGAAAGTCATCATGGAGAGATTAATGTTGGCCCTTCCAAGCATTATTACTCAGGCACTTTGGTCCTTCTGAGTTATAAATTCCTGGAAAATTGCAAAGGAAAAAAAAAATGGTCTCATATCCTAATACTATTACATTAAATAATTTTTTGTCCTCTGTCTTCTCTTCCCCATGAGAAAAGGAACTAACACATCCAAGACGGAGCTGATCAGGAACTGTCAGTTTTAATCAGAGCACTGTAGCTGTCAGTCACCAGTGGCCCTTGGGTATTTTGTTTCCTGAATATATAAAAGATTGTTATCCTGAAAGTTAGTCAGCATTTCTGGCTGCTGGACGGAAATAACAAGACTATTAGAAATGTTTTAACACTGGTATAACTGCAGCAGAATTTGAGTTCTAATAGCTCAGCACACCAACACAGACAATGACCCCTCTTTATGAGCCACACTAGTGCAATAGAAATAATTTCTCCTTATTGCATAGTTTGCACTGTTGGTATTTATTAATAGTGTTGCAATTCTGTATTAATTATTATTTAGCACTGAGAACATGCTTGAAACTGCACAAAATTAGTGCCTGGCCCAAAGTGTTTAAGCAGCTCTGATTCAGTATCCCATAAGCAACATTTCATCCTGTTCAGGGACTGGACAGCAGTGGCACTTGGTCAGCTGATGTCACATCAAATTAATTTACATCCTACAGCTTGGGACAGCCAAGCCCCAGTAGGTCTGGCTGGGGCAAAGTTTACAAGCACCAGTCTGATGGAAAAAACCACCCAACACTAAAGGCAATGTGAAAATGAGAATACAGTATCTTATGCAAAATTATTAGAAAAGAAATCCTGTCATAGTCTCCCATTTTCAAATGAAAAGTCTCACTGAAGAGGAACAGAGCAAGAGCACACAGTGATTTGTGAGCTTCCCAAACTGCCCACCTGGTAGCTGGAAAGCTGTACTAAGGCAGCTGCCTAAGCCAGGATTAAAAGCAAAACTTCCAAGGTCATCAGCACTACACAGGCACAAATCATGAAATGCAAACGTGACAGGCAGAGAGAAGTGAAAATCGCAAATCAACAGCAGGGCAAGACCCCCCCCCACCTTTCAGATCCATACTGCTTTGCTGGCAAACCCTCCTGAGGGATCACTTCTCTGAAATGAGAATATGCAGAGAGCACAGATCAGCAAATCCCAGGACAGCCATGGGAATCAGAGGTAACCTTCAGGCAGGTTTAATTCAGGCCCTGCAGACTTCACACAGACACCAGTCCTGTTGCCACTGTCAGTTCACCCATTTTTGTTGTTTTCCATGTTGCCAAGAACACAGAGCTGTATTCTAAGACAATAATGATATGTTACTAGTACAAATAGGGAAAATAGGAAGCTATGAAACAAATAATTAACTGTGATCTGTTATTTACATAATTATTGGCAGAAGCCTGAACAAGGAGTAAGATGGATTACTGCAGTTTTGGTTCAGTGCAGCCTTAAAATAAAAAAATTAAACAAAAAATCATCACATGCCAAGGCTGAAAGGATTTTCATTCCAGCATGGGGTTCTCTCACTCTGCCAGCCAAACACCAAGCTGTTTCTGCAGCTATTCTCCAGATAAACACTGGTCTTTTCCCCCTGCTCTTCTGTTCAGCTACTGCAGTTGCTGGCCACCAGCAGAAGCATAAGAAATATATTTTAAAAAAATTAATAAACAAACAAAAAATATCTATGGGGGATAATATTGCTCACCAACAACATAACCCTGGTATATTCATATTGCTCAAGACTGAAGTTGGGAAAGGCAAGGCATAAAGCCTAGTTTTTCTTCTGTATTTCTTCTGTATTTCTCTCTCTTCTCTAAAGCTAAAGTTGCTCTATGATTTCAGTTGTGGCAGGAGATCAGTTCTGGAGAAGGAGGATTGATTGATACCTATCTCCTCAAAACCAGAAGTACAGAATAGGTAAGATGTTGCTCTCACAACATGCTAATTGCTGTCTAGAAAGTTCAGCCTGACAGAAGAATTCTGTAATTTTATATAGTGAGAGATAACGTGGTGCTTCCAGCCATGCCTTGTGCAGAGGCTTCCCTGAAACACAGAGCACCATGAAGAGTGGAAAGAGCCACCAGAGCATCCTGAACAGCTCATTCAGGAGCCTTCCAAAAGAAGCCTTCAGACACTCCTGACTGGTGACAGGTCCAAAGTCATGACCACAAGTGGGAAGGGTTCCACATCCCTTCAGTCAGCCAGGGTCCCTTACATTCCCATCCTCCTGATTTTTTACGTCCTGTTGTAAAACCAGGAGCACGGATATCGGCGCTCCCTCCCTTTCACTTCCTTTCCCTGCAACCCTACAGAAATAGCTGGGTTACATCAGACAAAAACACACTCAAAATAACAATGAAAACAGATGTGTCAAGAAAAGAAAAGCCACGCATGAGATGCCTGCTCAGCAGTTCAGCAGTTCTAGGTGGGGTACTTGTCCAGTTGATGAATTGCAGGGTGAGAGGTTTTACAGCACCAAAGTCAAAAGGGGGCATCTAGTACGTAACAACTCAGTAGTAATGACTGGGGGATTGTTGTTTGGTTCAGGTTGTTTGGGGGTTTCTTTCTCTTATTTTGCTCCTACCTGTCTCAGATTTGCCTCTTGATTTTCACACCAAGAATTTCAGACCAGCTCACCAAAAATTCAATTCACGGGAGAGGTCCATGCCAAGATGTGTACTCAAAACTTCTCTGGAAACCATGAGGTGTTGTTCACCTCACTTACACCTCTCTGGGCTCTGAGCCCAAGCCCATTTTGCTCAGCTCCCATTAACTTCCCTGGCCCCTTAGGCACCTCACAGGTTCTTTGTAGAACTCATTTTGCACACACACATTTTTTCTAGAACACTCATCACCCTACATACATAGTGCCAATTTCCACAAAACTCTCTCAGCCAGAAGGGCATCATCCTCCTTTATCCATTTCCAACAGATATCTTCATCCTTTCTCCTGTGATGTTCATCATTTTTGGAAGATGCTGTTTGTAAACTCTTGTTAAAATCTGCCCTTTTTTTCCTTAAAATCCGTCCTCACCCCTTGGCTATACTGCCTACTAAAAAGCCACATCTGCTTATCTTCTGGGATCCCTCCCACTGACCAGTGCTGTCTCTTGTGTCCCTCTGACTCTCCACCCTTAGCCTGCAACTCTGACATATCTTGGAGATATGGAGATAGATGTGGACTGTAAGCACTTTGGGGCCACCACCTGATTCCACAGAAGCTGCACAACCATGTCCTGGTCTATAACACACATCAAGAAATTATGATGCAAACAAGCAATTCAGAAGAGTTCTGATCTCTGGAGTTCCTAATTTTTATCTGTCAAATAAAGTCATGGTTTCCCATTGAATCTCCTGAAGAGGTACCAGGAACTTCTGATAGTTATAAGGAACCTCAAGACCTTTACAAACCTTATCTGATGTAAGTGATACATTATAACACCTTTCAACCACAAGTTCCCCTGCAGTTGAAATACCAAGTAAGAGTTATGGGATTTTGTATTACAGGAAAAGTCACCAGTTTTTAACAATATCTGTTCAAATTTATAACCCATCATGCTGCGTCATCAGCAGCTCATTTGCTTCTCATGCACAGTGTACCAGAAAAAATGAAGAGTAAATGTTCTCAGTTAGTCCCATTTATTAGAATTTAACCCTCTTGCAGCTTGGTGTGGTATTTGAAAAGTCTGAAGGGATGATTACAGATTTCCCACACTTTTGACCAGAGAAGCTTTATCACAAAGCTTCTGGTGCTGACAGTCACAGAGATCAAGGGACTAGTAAGATCATTACATTATTCTTAAGAACACACTCAATATTTATGAGTATATTAACTCCATGTAATAAAGGCCACATTCTCTGGCTGTGATGCCTTGGATGCTTTGGGGATAAAATTAATCAACATGCATGAAAGAGGATCTCAGAGTCAAACAGGAAAATCTGCACATAATAACAAAGATAGTTAGTATCTGGCAAACCTACAGCACAAGGAAAAAAAAATACTATGATTAAACATAATAAGACTTCACTTGAAATGTAAAATACTCTGGAACAAATCCTGCCAACTTGCATAAGCATCAGCAAACAGGAAGCAGCAGCCTTTGCAATAACATCCATCACACAGGGAAAACAACACTAGAGAACAAGATGCTATGGCACAGTCCCCATCACTGTGCTGCAGAGCACTTTCTGTCTCCTGCTTTTGAAGTGCATGAGGTTCAAGTCTAACTTCTGCTCCCAAAGTAGGACTTGTTGAATTGGAGTCAGTAGCAGGTCCCTGCTGCCCAATTAAAACACTGTCATCCTTTCACAAACTCTCACATGTGTTAGCTGGCAGCACTGCTGCCTCAAGTGCATTCTGTCAGTATTATTTTCTAATATTTTCCAGCATTACAGCCCTTCCAGAGCTGTGTCCTGGGTGCTTGCCCTGCCTCTTAATACTTCCCTCCCTGAAGCTATGAGCTCTAAGTATAGTCTTGTCACAAGGGGAGAAGGGGCTCTTTTTATCCCCTTCCATGGGAATTCTCTGACTACATTGACTAAGATACACCCAGTGGGGCACTATGTTACCATCAGAAATGCGAGCTCACAAGTAAAAAGCAGCAGTTTTGGCTCACAACATCTTTGCACTTGAGAGTTAGTGCTGAACCTTTCCTAACCCTTCAGCTGGAGTCTGTACTACATAGTTGTAAACTTGACTTTCAACTTTCAGCAATCATTTGCATGTGTGTATCTTCAAAGAATGGCATTTGATTTGCAACTATGTGTTGTAATGAGAGGCTAATTAACACAAATACAGTTATTAGCAAGTTGCAGACATTTAAAGGACAAAACCAGCAGACCAAAGTCTGTGACGTACTGTGTGACAGCGATGGAGAACCTCAAGGATGAACTGATACCAGCCAAGGCTCTGCCACTAACTCCATTACCACAGGCAAATCACCAACATTCTGCAACTTGGTTTCCCCTTCTGTAGTGGGATAGTGAGACTCATTTACTTTGCTGGGTAGTTCTCCAGCTTAATTAAATCGTTACCTTTAAATTAAAGCACTACAGAAATGCCAGGAAGTAGCATCTGAATTAGAAGGTGGAGGTGACACCCTAATGAAGCAAGACTATTTTCATCGTCAACAGCAGGCACAGTAAAAGGTCACCCATGGTTTAATTGTGAAACCACATTCCAAGCTTCTGAAGGCAAGATGACTTTTCCCAAAACTTCATTAAGGAAGAAGATATGTCCTAGCATCATGGGATGGCTGAAATCCTGCAGTTTCACAGGAAATCTGCAATGGTTTCATTACTTTGTTTTCCCCTCGTTTGCTATCCCAATAGCAGCAAAATATCACAGCTTTTGAAAGAATGCTTTCTGCACAGGCAGCTGCTATCAGGATGGTCAAAGACCTATTAAGAAAATTGCAGAGGATCATTTCCCTTCAAGTTGGTAATGCTCAGCACTGATTGAGTTTTCAATCCTTTCTTTACAAGAGCCACAGTTAGTAGAGGCACTGGCACTTTTTGTCTGGGACCGAAGTCCCCAAGTATCAGTATGCTCCAACATACTCCACACACGCTGGAAATTTCCAACTCTTTCTAAACATAAGGACCTTATTGAAATACACACTACTGCTGTGCAGACTTTTTATTTTTAAGTACTGGAAGAAACTTATTCTGAAACCTTAAGAAACAGTCCAGTCCTCAGTGGAGGCCCATTTTCATCATGTATTCCCAAAAAAGCAGCAAACTTAGTGTCAGATGTAAAGCTGTGCATGCCCTGTATCTTGGAAACTGCACTCAAACTCTGTCCCAGATACCAAAAAGGCCTATCCCATCATAAACTCATTTAGTCCATACTGGGAAGTCATTAAACCAAAACCAGGAAAACAGGCAGCTACTTCCTTGTGTGTTGCACTTGAAAAAAAAAAGATTACCCAAAACCAACTCATTATACACAATGTTTATGTGTCCAGAGTGTAAACACCAAGAAATAACACATTTGCTGTTTGCTTTGTAGCAATGCAAAAGCTTTTACTTTTGAGGGCAAGATGTGGTATAGGACAGGTCAGCCTAGTTCTTTCTATTACATAAGATGCTCTTGCATTGACTGGATACATGCTACCCAGCTTCTGTGAGGCTATGTGAGAAAATAGTGGAAGATATTCAGGAAATTACAACTGGAAATAACTCTGTATATGATTTAACCCCAGTAAATAAATATATACTTGTTATAGATATATATTTTATATACATATATATTTTATATTATATATTATATTTATATATTTTTAATTTTTATTTATTATATATACACTAAATATATACTTGTTTTTTCTTATACTTTTTGGCCAACCAAAATGATTGCAACTAAGTTCCCAAGTAAGACAGAAGATGTTCTTGGAGTATTGTGCCCATACAGCTGGATACTCTGTTTGCTTATGTCTGTCTGTCAGCTGCCTGCTAATTGCTTTTGAGGCCACTGACCTACCTTTGACTAAATTTGACAGCAGGAAGAAGTCCCAAAGCTTCCAACACTTTCATTAAAAAAAAATGGTTGGGGAGATGCAAGACTCTAATAAGACAAGAAGAGAAAGGCTAATGACAAAGGTCAACTTATTTGACATCAGAGAATCCACAGCAGGGATCACCCTGGAGACAAATCCTCAGGAACCAGTTTCCATTGGTACTGCTGCTCTTCCAACACTTGTTTCAAATAGAGCTGGAACCAGAAATTAATTCCAGTTCTCACAACAGTCCACTGGCCTTAGGTAAATCATAACTTCTGATGCTACTTCCCCTGCCATAACGTGGCTGGTGTTAAAATCCCTTATTATGTTGCTGCAACAATTCATATTTGAAATGTACTTTGAAGGTCTGGAGAGTTGTATTTACTAATTATTACCTGTCTTGAGACATGAGCTGCATATTCAAAGTGCTAGCTTGATTCATCTGCAAGTGCACATCACATAAGCATGTGGTATGCACTAAGACTCAAAATACAAAAGTAAAGATTACTTTTAGAGAAGACTTTATAATCAAGTCAGTTTTGAGCTCAAAACATATAATTTTTATTACCACAACTCTTCCATTACACTGGATTTAAATTATTTCATGTTTTAGATTAGCACTTTGTATTAGACCAGTTTGAAAAGTAAATACCAATTGACTGAAGACAAAAAGCCCATGCAAAGTTTGATTCTGTCCCCAAAGGCAAGTCTGATGTCTGAGATCTTAAACCTTTGATATCAAGCTGAATGTTAATAGATAAATTCCACAGGGCAGTTGAGGAGCACAGTAATACCAGAGCTTTTCCTAGGAATACCAGCAATCACAGCATTGGGTTTGGCAATGCCACATTACAGTAAGCAGTCATTTTTATCTTCTGCTTCGTCAGGCACCTTCCAGCCTTTCCAGAAAAGAAGATGCTTTCAGTTCTTGCAGGCAGAAAAATCAGATGGCAAAGGTCTTGGTGAAAGTGCTAGAGCAAATAAGTGAAATAGATGTGATTTTTATTTTTTTTTAAGATTGCATGATGGGGGGAAGAGCTTCCTAAAAAGGAAACTTCCCATGCATTAAAGGTGCTTTGTAGAAAAACTCCACTTAGAGAGGTCCCTATTTGAGGGCAAGGGAGCACACTACAATTTCCTTCAATAATAACAGGTTAACCTTCTATCTTCAAGCTTCCTTCTGTAACAGACTGACTACCAGCTGAGTACTTAATATCTTCCAATACTGGCCTTTACATTTCCTGAAGGAACAAGCCACATCTAAAAAGAAAAACAAAAAAGCCACAATGGTGCCAGCTAAATTCTCCTTCTAATCCTTCCCATCTCCCTACTCCAGACAAAATAAATACAACCTGGCCAACTTATTCTAACAACAGTGACTTAGATTTATGTCCCTTGCTCTCTATCACTGCCCTACAAACATATATTATTTTAATGTAGTATAAACAAATATTGGATTTGCTTAACACCACATTGAGTCCTAGTGATTAAAACATATATATGCATAGAGAAAAATTCATACATGCACAAACCCCTTTGTAAGCTCTGAGGATAAAATTATCAGTATTGCCAAACAGAGAATATGTATTATATTCTAATGACATGAGACAGTTGATTACCAACAAGCCTACTTCATTTCTAATTAGAAAAAGTTCAGTGATTATCTTCTTCCCTGCTGTTATTGCCTGACAAGAATAAACAAGGAGTCCTCTCTAGGGATGGCACAGTAAACATCCAAGCAGTCATTGGCTTTGGAGCTGAGCTTCTCAGGAGTAGTAGGTACTGAGGAACATAGTGGTTCACACACTATGGCTGGTCACACATCCACCAGCGCACGACTTTAAGTGTTTACCTTAAGAAAACCGAGCTTTGCAAAGTGCATTGCAGCTGCCTAGCCGCTGGTCCTGCGCTCGCTCCTGCCAGCTCTGCTGTCACCTGCTCGGGAGTTCTGCAGGGAAGGGACCCTCCTTGGCACAGGGCTGAAGGGCAGCCCGCCGCTCCAGGCTGGACGCACTCCGCAGAAACAAAGCAAAGGGGATTTGCTTCGCTGCGATTTTCACCCAAGGACACCCCGCTCGCACGTCTCCCCCCGTGCGGCAGCAGGCTGTGTGTCCCTCCGGCCGCAGCTGCACCTGTCGCCCGCAGCGTTCGCCCTGTGCCGGGATCGATAACGCGTCTGCCATCGCCCCGAGCCTCGCCGAGCGCCCTCCGCTCTCACCGCGCCGCAGACACCGGTCCCTCCCGAACCCCAGCGAGCACCGATTCCGCCATCGAGCCCAGACAAACAAAGGGCGCTCCTCTTATTTTCGATAAAATTCACACTAACTAGAGAACAATACCGGAGGGGCCGCACAATGGGCACCGGCCGCGCCGCATCCCTCACGCCATCCCTCCTCTCCAGCCCCGGCACGGCGGGCGAGCCCCGCTTAGCCGAGCCCGGGACAACCCTGGGGACGGCGGCGGCTGCACCGTGCCCACCGGGAAGGGCTGTCCCTGGGCAGCGGGGGATGCCCTCACGGCCGCGGGGTGCGCTCACCTGCCACGGTGTACCGGTCCAGGTAGTTGAGCACGTTGCCCACACTGAGGATGCCGGCGGCCGCTACCCGGGCCCGGCCGAGGGTCGGCGCCTTGCGGAGGGCGGCGGGGCGGTCCGGGTGCTTGCCCGCCGCCGGGGGGTTCATCCTGCCCGACAGGGTCTGCACCTCGCCCTCGACACCCCGGCCGCAGCAGCCCCGCTCGCCGTCCTCCTCCTCCTCCTCGTCGCCAGCTCGGAGCCGCCCGCCGCAGACTGGGCTGCTACCGGAGGAGCCGTCGCTTTCCAGGCACATCATGGGCTGCGGGAGGGAATCTCGGCGTGCGGGAGCCCGGGCGGGGAGACCGATGGATGGATGAACGGGCGGACGGACGGACAGACGGACGGAGAGAGCGAGCGGAGCGCGCTCAGCGCCGCATCCCGCGGTCGCCCCGAGCCTGCCCGGGACCGGCCGGCACTGACAGCGCGGGCGGGGGCGGGGCGGGGGCCGGGGGAGGCTCCGCCCCTGCCCCGCGCCCCGCCCCGCCTCGGCGGCCGTGCGCGCCCCGCCCCAGCGGCCCCGAGGGGTCCGTGCGGCCGGCCCGGGGCGGCGCAGCAGGGCGGCGCCTCAGCCGCCCATGAACCGGCCCGAACAGGTGCCCCCCCGCTCAGCCGTGCTGTACAGCGGCTCTTCAGCCGTCCGCGCCCCCGCCCGTAGGGGTGTCCCCTCAGGCCGCCTCCTCATTCCTCCTCAGACCGGCCCCGAGGGGTCCGTCAGCCGCTTCAGGTCGGCACCTCATCTGTTTTCAGTGTGGCCCTGAGTGTGTCCCTCCAGCACCCCCAGGTGCCCTGAGGGAGTCCTGAGCCCAGCCAGGAGCGTGTCCCCCCTCAGCTCGCCTCAGCCCGGCCATGAGGGGCGGTTCCTCAGAAAGCTCAGCTCGGCCCTGAGGGGATCCCCCCATAGCCCAGCCCAGCCCAGCCCGGCCCGGGCATGAGGGGGTTTTCCCTCTGTCCGCCTCAAGTGATCGCCTCAGCTCTGCTGTGAGGGGGTTCTCCCTCAGCTCACCTCAGCCGCGCCCCTCAGCCCGGGAGAGGCCAGGTCTTACCTACCCAGCCTCACCAGAGCACTGGGTCATGTAATGGATTTCCTTTATCTGCCTTTAATATTCTTCAGCACTGCACAACGAGCTTCAAACACACGGGTGGGCGGAAGTGTGGAGGTAGCTGGAAGAAAAACGAACCCACCAAACAAAACCAATGGCTCCAGCACTGCTGGCTTGTACCCCACAATGAACTCCATGTGGACTGTGCAGGCCCACCCTCAGATGTGGATTTTAAGAATAAATCTGTCCAAAAGTTCTTTTGGCCTATCCTGAGTGCCCAGAGCTGTCTCCTGGGCAGGGAAGGGACAGTGCCATGCAGGGCGAGGGCTCGCTGGGATGTGCCACAGACCTCACAACTTCCTGCTTGGCCCCAGATGATTTTCCTACTGCACAAAAGCAGCTTCAGGAACAACACACATCTTCAAAGGAAATAAAATTGCTCTGGAGTTCCCCCCACTGCAAACAGTTCCATCCCGCTCCCTATAAAGTTCCACCTTTGAGCTAAGAACGGCCAAGAAACATTTCATTTCAAAAGGAGAATCTTCAAAGAGATAAAAGTGTTCACAAGCAGAGTGGCTCCAGCCTGTCATACCTGTCATAAAACTACAAAAGGTAACTAAAACCAGAGAAATAAAAAGACTGCTGGAGAACCAACACATGTCCAAAACCAGCATGTTACAATTTCAGATTTCTCTCAGTTTGTTGATATTACCTAAGAAAATGCGTTGTGATTAAAGCCCTTGTCTCTCAGGTATTTAAAGAAATCCCCCCTGCCTTTCTCTGAGGAACGCAGAGCTGCTTGCAGCACAGCCCGTGTGTGTGTGTGCTCAGCATACCTGGCTGTGTCACACCCTGCTCACCAATGACACCAGATTGAGACTATGCCAGAAATCTGGGAGATACCACCCTCAAGATACATAAGGGATACATAACCCTCAAGATGCTACCAGAGAAAAGGGCACTTTTTGGTGAGTCACCTGCAATTCAGGGCTGTTTGTGCAACACTGCTGAGGACAGGAGCAAACACCATTTCCGGTGGTAGGTGACACTCCCAAACTGTGAGTGGTGACAATTTAACATTGGGAATGGGTCTGCACAGATGTTCCTGAGTTCATTTCAGTGACAGAAACAACATATCTGGTGTGATGATAATGTTCAGGTTGACTTATGGAAGTCTAGGGGATCGTTTTGTGCTCCATAGCAGCATCTGCAGTTCAGATGTATATGGGAACAGTTATATTGACAAAAGTGCTTATTCATGTCCCCACTAATTTCAGAATTCTAGTGGTGTACCTAATTTGGTTAAGTCACAGTGCTCATATGTTATACAGTCCAAAAGGAAACACAAACAAACAAAAAAAAAACGAAAACCAAACCAACCAAAACCAACAGAAAATGGTAGAACTAAAAATAAGAAAAAGAAAGCAAAAAAGGAAAAGAAAGAAAATAAGAAAAAGGAAAAAAGAAATGAAATGGCTTCACAAGGTCTACTTGGCTTGCTCAGTAGTGGAGGCAAAACTCATGGGTTTTTTAACTTATCAGGCACTAAACACAGCTGAAGTGCCACTTCAAGGAGTCCCACAGAGAGTAGCCAAAGTGTCCAGGAGCCCTCAGATACAAATTATCTGCTCCACAGTCTATTCTATGCTCTGCTATTACACTCTCACAGTCTGTTTTCCCACTGCTTGGTCTACCCCAGGCTCTGCACACAGAAAACAATGTTCAGAAAATGTCAATGAGATTAAAAGGTAGGTTAAAATTGAAGACCTTAGTCTCTTGAGTCAGATGGTTCTCCTGAAAGCAGCTAAGAAAGCACAGTTTTCTTAAGGAACAGGTGTTTTATTTCATTTTTTCTTTTCATTTAACCAGTATCAAGCACACAAGCACAGCTAACACTGGAGCCAGGGTGGCTTAATGCACATTAGAATAACTGCCTAAAAAGACTAGGGAGTGGCTTCTCCAAATCTCCTCAATCCAGCAAATCCCCAAGAAACGAAAAAAATCATCCCAAACACCAACTTACTATTAAAGGTCAACATATATGTTCCAAAGATTAGGCAGACTTCTGATGGCCATGGAGCAATGCAGGACCAAGCTGAAGGAGCACACAAGAGCATCCTTTTATTGCTGATGTAGGGAGAAGTTTCAGCCCAGAGACAACCACAGATACAGCACAAAGACATTGGCTGGGCAGTGAGTTATGTGGCCACACAGAGTCTTGCAGCCAACCCTAACACTTCAACTGTACATGGAAAGCTCACAGACAAACACAGACAATGCCATTGCATCCATGTCACAAGATTTATGTGAAGAGAAAGCAGAGGGAACTGGAAAAATTGTAATAGAATGGTCTTTACTGGCAGGATGAATCATAGAACTGAGCTGCTTTTAAGAGGAACAGCACAGATTCTAGCTCAGAGACATTGCTGGGCTTGGCTGTTACAGGGTATTGAGAGGCAGCTTGATTACACTGTGCAAGTTCTAACATGGGGAGAAAAACACCAGTTTTAAGAGCTCTAATCAAGGGGGAAAAGGCATAGCAAGAACCAGAACAATGCTTAGAGCTGGAGTTAGAAAAATTCTAATGAATCATCTGGTTCATATTTGTTACAGAGTGATTATCCTCTGGAACAAAATACTAAAGAAGGAGTGTATTTTCTATCCCTTTCTGTACCTCTGATCCAGGTTTGATTGCCTTTCTAGAAAGTGCATTATTGAATTCAAGATGAGCTCTTGCACTCCCTGCAGAGAGAATGGGCTGTAATTTGATGATACAGGAGCTCAGACTAGGTGGGTTGAAGTCCTAGCCCTGAAGAGACCAGTTCTTACTCTGCTTACCAAGCACGCATTTTCTGCACCTACCTCAGTCATTAGATTGATCTGAGAACAACCCCTAGGAAAGTACATGACAACAACCCTATCTTGAAATGGTGACTGCACGACAGGAGTGTCCACATAGCCCAGATGTTAAAAAAAAGATGGACAGCATCCTCCTGGTACTGGGGTACTAAATTTTGTCTAAAAGCTAGAAATCTCCTCCATACTGGGATCACCACCAAGAAGTATGTGGATACATTGAAAAGCAAGTCAGAACTCAGCTAGCTTATCTTCCAGCTTCTTCCACATTAAGCATGTCTCTGCTCCAGAGTGAGCCCTGGCCAGTTCCTGCAGAATCAAGTGAACATTAGTAGGAGTGAGAGAATTAGCAGCCTTCCTGGTCTCTGAGAGCCCCTCAGCCCGTACCCCATCCCTGTCTGGTCCCAGTGCCACAAACACAATGCTGTCCAGCAAAAGCAGACCAAAGCAAACCAGGCACTAGTCCTGTGCTGAGGGAACTTGCAGGCATCTGGCTGCATATTCCATGAGGAAAGAACAGACTCACATGTTAGTAACCCTGCTCTCTCCGAGGGCAGTCAACAGAGCATATCCCTTCAGGGATTATTTTCTTCCTTTCAGTATTTTGTTAGTATTGTAAAAGCTTGAAAATGTTTATTTTAGTTTATCCTAGTCTGCACTTATTGATTTTTCCTCATCTCCAGAGTTCTAGAGAGGGTCATTATGAGTAGAAGTGCTTCTGTTTGACAACAGAACTTATCTTCAAGGAAACAAACCCACATTTGCCAGTGTACCAGTATTAACTTCAGTGACATAGACCAGCAGCTGCTCCAGGGGCTGTTCCTGGCCTGCAGAAGGTCAAGAGCAGACTCCCACCTTCTCTCCCAAGGGAACATGGCTGTTTGCGGAGAAGAATGGGGAGCTGGACCACCTGTGGAAGGCAAAACCCAGGTGATTGATAACCAGGCCGGACCTCACCTAGTTTAAGCAGTTACTGGAGGCTGAGGAACTGGACCATCACGAGAACATCACATTGCCCTTTTGGAAATATTGGAAATTAGTTTAGCTTTGTTCAAATCCACTTTTCTTCTTCAGTTAGTAAAAATCTTGGGGAAAAAACCCCACTTTTTTGTCCTCAGAAAGTCACAACAATGTCTAAACCAGAACTGTCAAAAGGCTGGAGTCTCCCTGAAGTAATGCTTTGCCAAAATGTACACCAGTGTAGCCCCTACCATTATCAGGAGCAGTAACTGCATACAGCAGTCTAACATGTTCAACTGTAAATAATTATGACTCAATGCTATTATTGTCCTTTTCCTGTTTTGCTTTATCTGATTCAAAATCAAGACTCAAATACAGACACACAGAGACACACAGCTTCTCACTTGAGAAAAATAGAGCTACAGAGTGCTATACTACAGGATCACAAACCCCAGATTTTGGGTTATCCAGATAGGAGCCCCAAACTGATGAAATTCCATGAAAAGTCATATCATCAGGTGGTCATCGAGGCTGTGAGGGCAACAGAAACATGATGGAGGCAAAACAGTGAATCAAAAGAAAAATCCATGAACAGGAGCTGGCATCTCCAGGCCCAGCTATTTTCTGATCCTCACACTGTTGTGCCGGAAAAGATAAATTGGATGCAGAAGAAGCTGTATTTCCATGAAAACATTTAGCTTTTGCAACAATACAAGCAGCTGCTCTCACCCTCCACTACAATCCTACATAAATGCTGGAATATTTGTTTGTGACTTTTTCAGTTACAACATTTGTATAATGTTCCAGGCTGTGTTGCATAGAATAGCTCATGCCAACCAAAACCAAATTAAAGGGAAAAAAACCAAAAAAGTCTCTCTCACAAAAAAAAAAAAAAAAAAAAAAAAACAAAAAACCAAAACCAAAAACCAAGTGCTCCAAACAACCCTATTCTCTCCATTCCCAGAGGCAGTTGGTACAGAAGGCAAACACTGCCACTGCCCTTTGTGGTGTCTTAGTAAATGGCCTTTGATGTTCAGGTTTGTTGGATGCCATGATCCATCTCTAGAAGTCCTTGCCTTCATTGTACTCAGAGGAATCCTAATGCTCCAAATAAATGGAGTTTGTGGTGTCACCTCAAGTCCCAGCAGGGACTACAATTACTAGTGTGCCACATTTTTGGCAAGTTTTGTTCCGTTTGAATGAAGGATGTAGACTCTGAACTTCTGCCTCCGCCCACTGGAACAGTCAGATTTGCAGATGGTAAGATGCATCTTTGCCTTTAGCCCCACTTCTCAGAACTGCCAAATACTTGAGGTCTGATTAACTAGTATTTAAGAACCCAGTGTGGAATGGATAACTACAGAAATAGCATTCTTGCACTACCCCAGCATTTTAGGAAGAGACTGCCAGATCCATGTGGGAGCAGAGGAATCCTAAAACAATAAGGACAGACCCAGCAGTTACCAATTCGTAAACAGCTTCCTGGCATCTTACAAAAGGGTTCAAGCCATGAGAAGGGGATGCAAAAACATTAACAGAAATGATTCTATCCTTTGCTTTGCCCACATGAGGACAGGTAAAAGATGCAGTCACACAGCGTGGAACAGGCTGGAACTGTACAGCTCTAACTGTGTGGTTTACTCAATCGAGTTGACTTAACTCATTTCAAGACCAAATTTCCTCAAGCAACTTGGACAATTCTGGATTAATACTAACAGTTCTAATTAGGACTGAGCATTAATTTCCCCAGACAGTGTCATGAAAATTGCAAGCCCAGTCCCAAAACATCGTGTGCTTTATGTTAGTACATCATCAGGGTCACTTGAATTTAGAGGGCTCTAAGCAGACTCAAGCATTTTCAGTTAAACAAAATACATCTATAACCTCATCACCCAAAGAGTCAATCTGGGCTTTCTGAAGAGGGGATTATTTTATTTCACACTTAGTAATTTTCATGCCTTTTCAGCATTTACAGTGAAGCCATTTGGTTTACTACAGGATATTGGGAATGCAGCCTTCTAGACTACCAGCAGTTACATCCTGGGACTGAATGGCTGCCTACAATTCCGTGGGACAGGATTTGACAACCAGGTAGATAGGATGGAAGGAACCAGCAGCTGTTCCTAGTGGTTCTACACTTAGTTCAGCAGTTTCAAACTCTGAAGTCCACGCTGGGGACTGATTCACTTGATCAAACAGAACAGAACATGCAGGGCTTTCTTCACCGGTGTGTTGCCCTGCCCAGCTTGTAAAGAGATCAAGAACATCTGTCAAAGAGCTCTTTGTGTATCACAGCAAATTCTATACCATGAGCATTAAAATTGAAAAAATAAGAAAAGAAAGAAAATGAAAGGCAGTTGTTCTTCAAAGCCAAAGTACTACTCCAAATTTAGAAAGCTGAGCTGGGTTTCTACCCAAGGTAGCAGTGGTTGCAGGTACTAGTGAGGTGCTTTGAAGGGATCACAGTTTGAATATAGCCAGGATCAGGGAATTTAAGAGCAATTTGAGAAAGAACATCCAAATTATTCTCAGATCATTCATGTCTTAAAAGGAAAGAGAAAGAATGAGGTTCTCAATGCACTGTCTAGGTAAAGTAGCATAGGGTAAGGGGTAGGTACACTTGAACCTACCTCTTATAGAATGGAGAGATAAGAGAAAGAAAAAAAAAATAGATACTAAGTAAAGGGATGTGTGCAGCCAGTTACAAAGTTACCTGCAACTCTAGACCTTATTATCAGTTTCTATTTTTTAATGCAAATAATTCTGTATCCTATAAGAGAAGCTTTAAATTAGGCTTCATTTTTGACACCAGAGGGAACTGACCACATAATTAAATGTTGGTTGTGATTTGTGTAGGTGTGCTTTTACTTGGGTCAGCTTTCTTGTATGGAAACAGAATGTAGCCACTGAGTGCTTGGTGTTTTAACAGGGACTGTTTCACAAAGCTGAAACAATCATGAGTCCAACTGGTCAAGAGAAGGGTTAGAGAACAGTAAGAGAATAGAAAGCCACCTATTGAGAAAGAGGCTACAAAAAACATACTACTACCATAGAAGGAACAAATTTTGATAACTTGGAATATAAAAATAAAACAAGTTGATAACAAAACAAAGGACACAATATTCTGTAAGCAATATTTTTGTTTTCCAGCCAGTTTTAACATAAGAGCAGTGCTGACAGCATACTGCCTCCTCATTAGCTGATGGGATAGAGCTGTCAGCAGTAGGCCAGGCTGCAGGCTGAAGCTAAGGAGGCCTAGACAGAACTTTACAGGATGTAAAAAAAAACTGGATGAGGGTGCTCTGATCTGCTGACACAAGACTTGCTGATAGTTGTTTACAGAGAGAACTTCTAGGAGCCTGGAAAGATGCTCATGTTGTGCCAATATTTTAAACAGAAATGCTGGCCTGCCAGCCAGGCATCAGTCCTGAGTAAATAGTGTAGGGGCTGACTTGATTAATAGAAAAACAGGGGATTCATATGATTAGTACCAACAAACAAGTGTTTATCAGAAGGTAGAACTTGCCAAATGAATTTGATTTTTATTTTAAAGGGATCAAAAGTTTCCTTGCCTGTTGAAAGGTGTCAGTGTCACTGGACTGGACTCTTGCAGACTCCACTTGATATTATGTGACATGCTGATCAGGGAGCTATGGCAGCTGAGACTTACCACGACACATTAAATGAATTAAACCTGGCTATACAACATGTCACACGACAGAAGTGGGGATATTTTACTAAGTGTGATTCTGAAGGAGTTCCTCAGGAATTTCAGCTCTGTTTTCCTTAATAAATTGTTTGCAACAAGGGAGGACACAATCAACAACCCCATCCTAATGCTACAGCTTTTAGTAAATGAGGACAGCAGAGCTCACTGCTGGAATGATGTGGGTTTCTTGGCAAGTTGGAATGTTTTAGTGTCTGAGAACATAGATCTGAGTCTCACAGCCCAAGGATCCTGCTTTGGAAAGCAGTCCCTTTGGAAGGGTGACTAGGCTGACAGCAAGAAGCCCAGACTTCAGGAGGTGCCAGCACAGAGCTGTAGGGAAATGGGCTCTCAGCACTGGAACAGGCAGCGGGTGCTGTCACTGCTCAATTGCAGTGTCACATCTACCCCAGACACAGCAAGTGCAGCTTTGTTGACTGCCACTCAGGAAGGCTGTTGATAAACAGAAGAGCACTCAGGAAACAGCTGCAAGAAAGATGAAGGGGCTGGGAATGATGTTTGATAACAACAGATTCAAGGAGCACACACGGGTTTGGAGTTTTAAGCCAACGGCTGATTTGCGCAGGGTTGTATTCATGTGCATAGGAAGACCAATTCAATTGTTACAGTTGTCTGTGTGACAAAACTGTAAAAAAGCCCTCACCAGCTGGATACAAACAGCAAACAAGGCACATGTTTATTAGTAATGAGGGTAATTAGCTGGAGCAATTCACCAGCAATTGTAGCAATTCTACTTTACCAAAAATTATTCAAGTCAAAATTAGATCTTTTTCTGAAAACCTGTGTAGTTCAAACAGGAACAGAATTTACAGAATTCTACAGCTAAAACATAGAGGTTATCTATTTATAAAGATTAAATAGGCAGAAATGGTCTCATTTGCTCTGACAATCTGACAATCTATTTTAAATAGAGTCAAATTCAAATATATATACGCATATGTATGTGCGTATTTGTACATACACATATATACATATTAAATAAGAATGTAATATACATATTAAATAAGAATCTTAGGGCAAGTGTTTCTGTTCGTTCAAATGCTTTTTTCTTTCTGAGCAAGTGTAAAGATGGAAAAAATGGCTTAACTGCAGTGGCAAGTGGTGCTACTGAAGAGCATAAATGCCAACTCTTCTTATCACTTGTCTATTTCTATGCTCATTGCTGCAAAACCTAATGAACCACAATTGATATGTGGCAAGAGGGCAAGGTTTGTAAGCTTTGCTAAATTACAGAGAATTACAAAGTCAGAACAAAGCTAGAGGGCATTGCTTAAGTGCTTAATTCTCAAGAATAGAACAAACCTCTCAGGATTGCTGTTTCAAACTCGCTCTTTTTAGCAGCTAATTCTTTTAAGATGTGTATCAGTGTAGCTACTGCTCATTTGAGCTGCTGGAGCAGCTCAAACCTCATCCTGGAATGTAACCTGCAGCAAGACCAGTCACACAACCCTCCAAGCCAGGTAAAAGGAACAAGGTAAACTATGTCTGCACGTGTAGCACTGGAAACTGTCACTCTCCTGCTGTACAGGGACATCTACCTGAACACCTGCAAGAACCCTCATTCCCTTCAAAGCACAGATCCCAGACACAGTTGAGGTAATGTAGCCTCTGACAGATCAGTTCTGCCACATTGCAGTTTACAACTGGACATTGACTGGCAGACAACTTCACTGTAAAGGGGGCTGGGCTGTGTGCTGGGAAATACCTACTTTGGCAGGAAGAATATTGTAAACTTTCCAACCTGCATCATTTCCTAAAATGACTCAAGCAGCAATATTCACACAGATGTATCCTATGGCTTATTTTACAAATTCCACACATTCATCAGTACAGTTGTAAAGAACATTAAAAATAAAACCTTTGCAAGCAAGGTCCACGTCTTGCAATGGAGGATCTGGTTCAATGCAACTGTAGCTCACGTTTTCCTACCATTCATAAACTGCACAGAGTGCCATAAGCAGTTCCTTTAATTGAATTGGAGCCAGGTTGTGGAATCAGGAAACATATTCTCTACTCCAAGGGCATGACGATGTAGGCACGTGTTCTTTAAGAATGCATATGTTCAACACTGGTTCCCAGGCAGGTCTGAAAGCATTGTGGCAAAATGCGTATTGGCCTGAAACTTGCCTTGTTGTCCCAAAAACCAGAGGTGAATGGCCTTTGGCAAACACTGGTGGAGATAACCAGGCTCTACCTGAATGTCACTTCTAAAAAAATAGTTCCATTTCCTGCCACCTAGAACAAAATTATTATCTCCTGATGGCACCTGGTGCTTTTAATGTCAACTTGTTCAGCTATATCTGCATTATCATTTCCATAAACCATGGGGCTGGAAAGGCCTTCCAGACCTCCATTTTCTGGAATAAGTTTCTTCTCTCCACAGCATCAGTTTGGAGACTCTTTTAAAGTCTCTCTGTTCAGAGTGTTATAGGTATTTATCTTGTTTCAAAACCAAGTTTATGCCTGCCCCAGTCATACCCTTTTGCTCTTTGACTAATGCTGTCCTTTGATTTAAATATGTTTCTCTTCCTGTTGTTCATTCCTGCAGTGTATTTATAGATGGTAGACTCTTTCCTTCTCTCATCCAGGGGGTTTCCAGGGTTACTGGGAAATTAATAACCTTTTTCTGCACTTGTTTCAGAGCTAAGTACCTTCAAAGCTAGTTAAAACTTCATTCCTGCTTTGTACAATGCATCAATAACCCCTCATCCTTCCCTGATTACCAGGACTGCAATTGCATTTTTCCCACCTGGCAGGTCAGATCCAGACTTTGACTGGCCCTCCCATCCTTCTCCCCCCTCTGATTACACTTACCTGCCATGTACAGCAGAAATCTCTCTTGATCTGTGGACTCATAATCACATGTTTTGTCTTGCTGAATTGTATCCATTTCAATTCCATTACATTTTAAAATCCTCCATGAAAGTAAACCAATACAAATAATAAAATCACATGTATTGTTAGGAACATCATTACTCTCTGCCCTCATCTCATTTCCATGCAGCCTGGTTTGTCTCCTCCACCTGTATGGTTCTATTCTCAGAGGACAAATCTGTTCAAACCCTTTGTGCTGCTGTATTCCAGTTCTTTCTGAATGCTGGAGTGAAAAGTCCTGTACTTGGGTAATATCCTGGTAATAATTGTACAACAGCTGACAAAGAAATTCCAAACCTTTATCCATATTCAAGTATGTTGGTTTCCCTAATCAGTTCTCCCTTTGAAAGAAGAAAATCTGAATCACAAACCTACTTTTGTTTGTCCTTACAGTTAATTTAAATAGAATCAATCTATGATCACCCCAGCTAGCATGTTTTTCAGCAACCTCTTTATCATATCATTAACTCTTGGAGGAATCACATTTGAAGTTGTATCATCCCTTGTTGATTCAGGCATATTTTGATGAGGAAGATCTATTAGATATTATATCCAGGGCTATCTGACCTCACATTGATGAGTATTTGCTCTCCAGTCTATTATCTGGGAGGTTTGTCTTTGTGCAGCAGTCCCCAGGAATATATGGCTCTTTAATAACACCACACAGATTTTACCCAGATTTCATTCTGCTAAAAGAGAGAAGCCTTCTAGCACCAACAGACAGAACATTTTATCCATGCAGTCCTCCATGGGTCCTTACCAGCTGCCATGTCCTGAGCAAAAGATAGAAAGGGGACCAGTTGCCATGTTTTGAATTTTCTGGATAATACAGATGGATTTCAGAGAAGTAATTTAGACAAAATCTGGGTTACAAGGAAGATTGAGAAGTTTGAAACCTCACCACAGAATCAACCTTTTATGCTAGAACAAACAAATAACAAGGCACCTGCCATTAGTTCTGTTTGCACAAGTGTTAGATTCTGCCTCAGCCAGAAGGGAATAGCTGGGAAAGCTGATTTTATTATTCATTCACAAAACATTTTCTACCACTATGAAAAAAATAGTCTCAGTGATACCCTTGAATCTGAATCTCCAGCTTTTGCTTATAAGAGCAAAACCAAGGCCTTGGAAATATTACTGTTGAAAAAAGCTGCCACATCTTTCTCTCTGAAGAAGCCACAATTTGTTGAACTGTGAAGTCCTTCACAATACACAAGCCACAGCCCTTTTATCACCACAAAGCAGCTGGCCCTTGATACCACATGAATGTGTTGTGGTTTTCTCTTCCATACAAGTATTTTTAGCTTTTGGGTTTTCACTGATTTTTGGTGGACTGCACTCCCTGAGGAATAGGTGGTGGAATGAAATGAACTTTCTCACATCTGAGCACCATGGGAATAGCTCTGCCCTCTGCATCCAGCCCATGGAGAAGTGTTCCATAAAAACAACATGCTGAGTAACAGACTTAAAGTGCAGCTTTCCTCCCAAGCACTTGGAACCATCCTCCTGCCACACAAACATGGTAGAGCTGATTTACAGCTTGTTTGGGTCTCACAGGTAGGAGCTGATTTACTTTTGTCAGCTATCAGCAAGAGGGTGAGAAAAACTAGTTTTATAGGAGGCAGAACCCTTGCTGACTCGAGGCTGTAAGAATGCTCTGCTCCATCCAACCAGCTCACCTGAGAGGTGTGGTTTTGGCACAGCATTGGGGAAAATGACACCAGATAAATAAATGCAGTTCTGACAGATTCCATTCCTGTCCCTGGACAAGCTGCTTCACTTCCTTTGTTCCTCTATTCAATAGGCACTCAGCAGGTGCCCTCAAAGAGACCAGACTGACCATTTTGGTGGAAACATGTCAAAAAATGAGGCCAGGTGAGTGCAAGGCTTTGCACAGATAAACCCACTGGAAGGCTCTCTTGTTCACAGGTGCTTAAAAAATAAATCAGTAGTGTCCCTTTCAAGGTCCAGTCAAACATCTACAGGTCCAAACAAACATCTATAGGTTATACCTGTACAACCTTCTCATGCTGACAATCTCCAGCTTATCTCTGAGCATTTCCAAAGGGAACTCATTGTCTGTAATCACCTTTAAAGCGATGCAGAAGTGCTCAAGCATCCACTCAGTCCCAGTATGAGTCTAGGTGGGCAGTGGGTTACCCTGCTGGGCTCCAGTGAGTCTGAGCAGCTGGAAGGCAAGTGACTAGGAAAGCTCCTGCCACAAATGGATACAACAGGAATTCCTATAATTGTAATGGCTATGGAGACATCCCAGTGGCATTTTAATTCCTTACATAGGAAATCCAAAACTAGAGGATAATTCTTCCAGAATCATCATCTAGGTTTGGAGATGCAGAAAGAAGGGATCCCTTCAGAAAGGGCATACCAGCAACCTGACTTGTCCTTCTGGTCCCTGAGAGTGGGAAAGAGCTTCAGGTCAGGTGTTCTGCAAAAGGAATGTATCTACTCATCAAGTGTCAGGCCTCAAACAAACACAATGAACTAGCTACAATGACTCTGTGAGGAGGCAAAACACTGGGAACAAACCAAAGCAAGCTACTTCCAAGGGACTTGTTGCAAGGACAGAACATTTTATAGCTACAGATTTATATGCAGGAGCAAAGAAATGTGCAGAGAAGTCATAGTTAAAGTTAGGAGTTAGGAGACTGTGACTATAGTCATAATTGGGAGTTTTAGTTAAAATATTTGAATGCTTCATAAAAGAAATTGCAGGAGAGTCACACGATGTTTTGAATGAATCGCCTCAGGAAATGATCCATGAGCTGCTCCAGGGTCCTAGTGGAGGAGTGCCATCCATCCTGGCATGTGGAGGAAGGGGCAAGGTCCTGCCCCGTGGGTGTTTGAGGTAGAACAAGCCCAGGAGCACAAATATTTCTGTCATTGCAGCATTTTTACCTCACTGAGCAGTCTGGTAGCACTTCCAGATTCTTCAAATTGCCGTGAGGCATCCAACTAATCTTTTATGCTTCTCTCATAACCGAGTTCATTCTGCAAGTCTGGAAACAGAGCTAGACTCCACCAGGTCCGTGCTGCCCAGGGTTAAGTCTTCTCCTCACACCTCCCATGAAGCACAATACAAGAAAACACAAGAACTTGCTCCTGTTTCCTAGTGGCAGCAGGACTTTGGCATAGCTTGCAAAACACTTTGCATGTTTCTGATAGCAGGTGCAATAGAAACATTATTTACCACTATATTTTCCTGGCATCTTTCCTAGATCTTCCACGGAGCAGATGGAGAATGAGCAGCACTAAGGCTGAGCTGTGGGTGCAATCATTCTCACATGCCTAATACTCCTCTGAGTAGCAACCACTACTCTCAGTAGAGAAAAGTGTGCTTACCATCACTACTACAAGAGCCAGAGCCCTTGCTCAGCAATCCAGAAAAACACTGTTCCCAAGTGCTCCCTGGCCACTTGCAAGGGGCTCCTTGCTGCTACAAGCTCAGAGAGACCAGGGCTGTGAGTTACAACATAAGAGCAGTGATCAGGAAAAATATGTGAAGTATTTTCCTGCACCCCCAGGGGACAGGTCACAGCCCTATTAGCATGAAGCAAGAGAAGGGGGAGAAAAGGCTTTGAGTATTGTAACAACCTCACAGGACAAAAGAAATGCTCTGGTTTTTGCAGAACAGTGTGAGCAAGCAGATGTATTAGAAGTCCCAAATCTCTCATCCCCTGTGATGCTTCCTCACCTTTTGTTTCCCAGCTCCCTGGAGGCTGAGAGCAGATGCCCTGCACACCATCCAGGATGGTGTGGAAGCCTGGGAGGCCAGCAGCAGGTGCAGAGCACACCTTCATGGGGAATGTTCCACTGGGTGTAGCCATGCACTGCCCTCATGGAACACAAGTAAGGTTTTCCTGGATCAGCCCCAATTTCTTCTGTCAGAACAAATACAACAGGAAAAATACACAAAGAAATTTGAAAGTATTTGTATAGTAAAGCCTATTACACCAGCTCAGTCACAGCAGTTGAAATGCATTTCCTGGTGAATGCTGGCAGTCCTTTCCCATGTTTACTGGGTTCCCAAAGCTAATACCTTGCAGATTTCTGAACCCACTGATTTTGTTGTGGCCATCCCAGCCAGGCAGGCAAAGAGAATATCAGTCACTTCCATTGGAGCCTCACTGTCTCTGAGGAAAATTGAGGGAACAAACACCTATCTGGCCTTGAGAAAGGCCAATGCAAGACCCGTTCATATCTCTCCTTCCCTTCCCTCTTCGCCTCCTTCCAGCCTTTGAAGGCTCAGGTGACAAAGTGAGCCGTGAGGGGTGGGACAGGGCACAGCCAGGTCCTGCCTTCCCCTACAGCCACAGCGCCGTGCCTGCTCCTTCTGAGGGCGGGCAGCCCCCTCTCCTGGTGAAGGGTTACCTGCAGCTCCAGCTCACCTACGGATAGAATTCCATGAGGACCGAGCTTCCCAATCCCGTGCGAGCTCATCTGACAAGCACAGACTGACTTCTCTACATATCACCAACAATCTCCAGAAAAAAGGCAAAAATAGGAAAAAAATAGAAGACAGCGTGTAGTAGATCTTTCATCAAAACCAGATAGCTCTCACCCTGCAGTTCAACCAGGCCAGGTTAGTTTACAAATATTCCTTCTAGGTGAAGGAAATGCTTGAAGAAAAAAGAGGTGCTGAGTCACCTGCTTTCCAGTCAGTCCTACTGGATGGTGGGGCCCCATTCTTCACACACACTTAGTGAAAAACTGTCACTGCCACATGTGGCTCTGTGTGAGTTCAGAAAACACAAGGTGCAGCAGGGATCCTCCCATGGCAGATGGGGGCTGTGACACAGAGCAATTAGCTGACATCCTAAAGGTGTCACTCTAAGTCTGCAGCACACCAAGGACTGGATAAAGATGTCAAATACCAGTCACTGCTGTGTTTTCCTCGGGAAATTATCTAAAAATCAAGGCTATAAAAATGCACCTAGGTGATACAGGCATGGAGGAAAATACATTCTTTGGCAAATTCCATCCCTACCTCCATTTTTCAGAAGCTCTCCCTGTCCATCCCTCCCCTGACCTCTAGTGGCTTAGGCTCTGTTCAAAGAGAAGCCTTACTAAGCTGAAGTGACAAGTGACTCTGCTAGTTCTGGCCCAGTAAAATGCAGTCTTTCTCTACTGAGAATAAGTGTATAAAAAGGAACTGAATCCTAACCACCTCCAAATGACATTTGGAACTTGCAGAATTTGAACTAGACAAGCCTGGTTTGTTTTTACCATTTGTAGGCCCATTCCTGTAGAAAGCAAAGGAGACTTTTCAGAGGAAATATTAACCTTGGCTTAGCCCTTCCTAAGCTCAGGCATGTGCAGGTTTCTAAGGGATTTGTCTGTTCCTCCTGCAGACTAAACAGGGGAGGGAAAGAGTAGGGAAGGTGCTTTACAAACCCAGATAACCCAGGGACAGGAGAAGCTGGGACAGACATGCAGCAGCTCAGCAATGGCCAGTTAAAACATTCATGTTCCTGTAACCCACAGGTGGCTGCCTAGGAAATATTCTTGCACAGGTAAATGGGTGCAAACATGGCATGCTTTAATTTTGGGCTTTGGGTGGAGAGTGCCATGGACACACAAAGTCCTGTTGGCTTCTGCAGGGGTGTGTAGGACACTTTACAAGTCTGGATACTTTATAAGTACCAAGACTCAAACCAGAACATGCCCAATATCTAATTTCTTTGCTGAATTAATGCACTGCTTATAAATACAGCTGCAAGGTCATTGTGCCTTAGCAATCAAAAATCTGTGGCACAAATATGGACATGCCAATGTGTGGGAAAGATTACAGAAGAAATTGATTCTGCATTTTCTAACCAGGAATAATTCCAGGTAGTCAATGGCTCATAAATTGCTATTGACTTAGAAATGGATTTCCCATAATCTCTTTGTACAGTGGATGTGGTAAATAGCAAGAGAAAAGTGGGAAAAGGAATCTGGGAAAGATGTATTATTGCTCAGTAAAACACAAAGGTGTGTTCCCTGTGTTTTTAACTCCAAGGACCTGCTCTCCTTCTCAGCTTCAAGTCTGGAGTTTCAGCCAAAAAAGCAGATCTCAGACTACCTTCAAAGCCATTCCAGGTGATGTCTAAAACATTCAGATATCAGCAGGAGTCCCTGCATGCACTTGTCAGTAATGGTAAGAATAAAACCATTTGCAGGATTGAGATCGCTTGTGAACGGAAAGAGAAGAAAAATTTTCCCCTGAATTTCTTTGCAATCAGTTTTTCAAACCCTCCCTGTTCCTGGCATCGCACAGGGTTCCTTGAGGGAAGTAGGAATTACCTTCCCCTACAAAATACATTTTCTGATGTCAGAATAAAAGATACATGGGTGGAAGCTGATGCAACAGACCTCCAGTTTGCTTTGAACTGCACCTTGGTCACACACCTGCAGAAATCCAGGTGTCACACAGGACTGGGCAGGTACCACTGAACATCACATCTGTAAAAAGAAATCATCTAAGGTGAGGGCAGGGGGTGCATGGAGGAGCACAGAGTATTCCAGCTTTTCTACAGAAATTACAAAAATAGAAGTGTTGGTTTTACAGCAATGCATTTTATTAGTTTGCCTTCATTCACAAACTTTCCTAGAAGAGACTGTTATTTTCAACTTTTGTCTACCCAACCCATTGAGATGGGTGAGAGCCAGTATATTCTCCTCAGAGCTGAAGTTTCTTCCTCACCAATTGATCTTCAGCCCAGGTTTGCTCAGTGGAAGCCAAGCCAGAGCTGCTGAGGCGTTTCTAGCTGCCATGGTTCAGATCTGTGTGTGCTGTGACCATCCCCAGTCCTTGGATTCACATCTACAGAAATTGGCAACTGCCCATCAGGCCCCATGCCCCCTCAGAACTGCCCTGTATCCCTGCAGAAATTCTGAGATTCACTTGCCTGTTCTTAAAACTTACCCTGCCCCAGTTTGCTGCTGCCAAGTGTTTTGAGCTGTTACACCCTCCCACCCCATTTGGACCAGTCCAAAGTGTATTTTATTTCTTTGCACCTTTGTCCCCAAACGTCTGAACCCAGAGCCACAACATGCATTACATGAATGAAAAAGGTGCCTTGTGTTCATCAGTACCAGCTCAAGTTGGGTTTTAGAGGAGATTTCAACACAAGCTCAGCACCAGCTGCCCAGCTGAGTCCTCTTCTGAGCTCTGAGGCTAATTTCTGAAACCCCTGAGAGGATTTTATGCAGGGTCTATTAGCCATTGTGCAGCAGGAGGTGCATTACCATGGAACAACAACTCCAAGGAAATAGCTCAGATTTACAGTGCAACTGAACAGAGTGGGAAATTAAGTAGTCCCAGGTGTAGCCTGAGTAAGTTCTTTGTAACAGGAAGCAAAAAAACCCAGAGTGAAAACTAAACAGGAATGGCTCCAGGAAGGTGTGCATGTCTTTCACTCATTTTCCTATTTAATGTTAAGAATTGTATATTTTATGCACATTTTTACCCTAGTCCTATGGGTGCACAACAAATAGGCTTTAACACACTATATACATGGATAGAAATATAAATCCACTTGCAACTAATATTGTACACACACAGAGAAAATTACAACCTTCTAAGTGAAAAATTCTTTACCAAAACATTTTTGTGCAGTTGTTTGTAAGTTTTTGCTACTGTGAACTACTACTTAGTCTAGAATACACACACAAATATCATGTGTGGGTCATAGTCCTGCAGTGTCATGAGGATGTGATGCTAAATGTTTGTGAGTACTGAAAACTCAGGTGGAGCCTGTTCCCTGCCAGCCTGGAACAAGCTGTGGAGATGCAAACACTGTTACACACATGGGGCTGCACCTCACAGGAGCAGTGAGGAACATGAACATTGCAGATTTACACCGAGGGACATCCCAGAGAGCCTCTGGCAGGAGTCCCCTGTGTCTCTACTGAGACTGTTTTGCTTTAAATGTGATCCACTCAATAGTCTCCTGCCTTGCCTCTGCCAATTGGAGCCTCCAGGGGTGCTAAAATGTAAAGCAACAGTAAGCAGACAAAACCAGAGAGCCTGATTCAAAGACATGTCCCTGGGACAGCACAGGTGTTTTACTCTCACCCCATTCTGATGCTTTGTTGGAAGTGACAGAACTTCCTCATCACAAGGAAGACAAAGGCCTTGCTCAGGGCTCTGATGAAACTCCTCACATGTGGTTCCCAGTAATGCTGTCAGTAAAAGTCTGAAGTGCTTCTGTGTCACAACATTTAGCCTGTCAGATTAATGATACCACTTAATGCCCTGAAACTCTTAGGAGACAGCAGGGACTAACTTAAAAACAAGCACAATGGGAGTTAATTTCTGCTGCTTGAAAATATCACCTCAAATTGTAGCTCCACACACAATGCAGGTATTGTCAGGTGCTTGGGATTGCTCATCATGGCCAAGTGTCTCCACATGGCAGAGAAGAAGCAGCTGAAAGGGAAGAACTTTGCTGCTTGTGGGCTTTGCAAGTCAGGGCATTGGTACAAAATGAGGATATCTAGATAAAGAATTTCCTGTTCACAGTTTGGAGCAGCCCAGTTCCAAAGAAGGAACCCCTCCTACAGAACTGCTGCCAAGAAACCTTGAGTGAATCAGCCTCAGACACATCCTATCCAGGGTATAAGGCATATTCTGACAGAAGCTCTAAAATTATTAATGACAGAAAATGAGGCTTTATTGAAGTCTTTTTCCACTGGTCTCTCCTTGTAGGGCTTTATCCTGGATCCCAAGGTGTTTCCTATCAGATGACCATTTAAGCACTGCAAAAATCACTGAGAAAACCCAAGAGGAATTCCTTGGACCACATCTTTCAGGTGTTTAAAACAGCCTAGTCTAGCTTGGAATCCAATATTCACTATGCCCTAGAAGGATGGATGGGGCCACTCTAAAACATCAATAGTACAGTCTCTCTGTCCTTTAAGCAATTACTTCATTCCTCTTGCTACTGTCTGGAAAATAAATCCTTCAGCAATGATGGACCTGAGCTTTGTGCTGTGTCAGTCAGGACTTTAATCCTGTTGTTTTCTCACTCAGACTTTACCTTGCTGCTCTGCATATCACAGCCAATGTTTATCCCAGAAGTCATTGTTTTAATCAACATTTTAAAATCTCTGTGAATGGAAAACACTACATCAAGTGTTAGGGCTTCTTTCTCTTGTTTTTTTTTTTTTTAATAAAATGATATTCTGTCTCTTTAATAGGTTTAGTTCTCACCAGTGCTCAATTCTTACTCATTTGTTAAGTCTAATTAGTCAGTATTCAAATGTGCCATGCATTAATTTGGCCACTGCTCAAATCTCACACAGATTTCATAGGAAAATGGATTATTTGAATTTTAAACACAGTCTGTTCCACCAATTCTGACATATTAAGCAAACTCACAAGCCATTAGGGCCATAAAATGCCAGTTGACCTAACAGCCTGCAACAGCACAGAGTGAAAAAGCTATTTGTGTTATTAACTGATGCTCTGAAGTGAGAGCTGATCCTGTATCATTTGATTTCTCCAGGGTTTGGGTGGAGCCCAGAAGCTTGGCTACTTCAGCCTCAGCACCGAGCTGTTGGCCATCAGACACAGCAGCAGAGCCTGGACATTGCCCAGAGCCAGGACTCACTGCAGCCTTCTCAGGAAACATCATCCTGCCTGCTTCACCCCTTTAGTATGGTAATTAAGGCATTTTAGCTAATGGGCTTTAAATACATCTTTTAGGGTAGTCTAGACAACTCCTTAGCATTGTCATCAGGGCAAGGAGGGATCCTCTGTATTTCTGACTGATCAGAGCTTGAGGCAATCAGTTAAAGACAAGCCTGAGCCCCCACTCCTCCTCTCACTGATGGAGTTTCACTGCCTCTGTCAAGTTTACCAAGGGTTTTTGCCTTCCCTCAGAACAGTCAATTTCTCCTTTCAGAGCTGAGGGAACTGTTGGACACAGAAGGCTTTCCAGGTTCCCCCGGTGGCTCTGGCACAGAAGCTGTGGCCATTAGCTTGTCTAGACAGGGATGTTGGGGTGGCAGCTGGGCTGCTGGTGTTAGCACGGGGAAAGGAAAGTGCATTTCTGCACAAGGCTGCTCTGCCTCTGCTCATGCACTTGGGTGGCACAGCACAGCCACTGTCCCTTCAGCCAGTCTAGACAAGGCCACAGGGACTCTGGATCTGGGCTGAGCACTCAGCTTACATTTCCTTGAACTGCAACAGCTTTGTTGTAATTCAGCCCGACAGCGCTTTCCAAACACAGCAACCTGTGAAATAAATGTTTCAGGGTTCAAATCAGGGTTAGCCTGACTCCTTTGGCAACACTTCCTCCTCCAAATAAGTGCAGAAATTACAGGAGAAAAGCAAGTCCACCCAAACCATGGCAACAATCCAGGACAAGGATGATTAATAAAATCACCTTAAGGTGAAAAAACACAGTGCTGCCGAGATCTTTGCAAATAACAAGCTCTGAAATTCCACCACTGAAGCTCCCATAAGGCAGCAGTGTTCAGAAGGGTGATAGAATTCTCAGACTGGGCAACAGCAAATGAAAGGGAACCTTCCAGCTCTGCCTCTACACAGGGCCAGAAAAAACCAAAGGGCAAGAGCAAAGTGGGGCTGTTTGGCTGCCACAGTTTTTAAGCATCACTGACTTGATAGTTCTTCTCAAAATGAACATGGGACCAGGCAGAGAGGGGACCTGGCAAATCATCCACAGAACTTTTCACAGCACTGCTCTGGCAATGGGATCAGTTCCATCTATCAGCATGATGTGAAAGCTGATCAACTTCTTCAGGTTCTACAGACCCAGAGATGAGCAAATAAAAGGTTTCTCTTTTAGTCCAATAGTGAAATTGTCCATACATATGAGAAATTGGGGGGTGGGAGAGACAAATTTTCTGAGTTGGGAGATGTAGAGACAGATTTGCTTGGGGATAAATGATGTTTCTCAGGTGCACATAAAGAGCCTGTAGCTTTTGACTGAAGAGCTTTCCAGCCCAAATGAAGTATTTTACTTTGCCTTTGTATTATGCAAGAATTATATCGAAGTATTTTACTTTGCCTTTGTATTATGCAAGAATTATATCGTTCTAATTTTTTTTTCCACACTTCAAACTTTATATTTCTTAAGTAAGTCAATCTTAGGGCAAAATGCTTTGGTGTTTTAAAAGTGCTGTCCTTTATCCTTTTGAGTTAAAATTATTTGCAAACTGCTTTAAAGGCCAGCATAGCTGGTCAGGCATGTAGTGCTGAGCACAGCCACGGTGTTTCTTGTTGCAGTCCCAGTCCTCTGGGATTAAGGCACAGTGCAGCATGGACACATCCTTTGTATTCATGTCTGATAACATTATTTAAATTATCAAGGACTTTGAACATTCAATATATAAGGACACCCTTGCAATTTCTGGTTTGGTCTGTTTTAAAACTTCTTGTCAGCACAAGAGGGCTAAGAAGTCTGAATTTAAGAGGAATGACAAAGAATGGCTAAAGCTCCCTGTGTTTGAATGCACCCCATTGTGCTTTACTGCCCAGGATTTTCCACAACTGTCTTCCCAGCACAGTCTGTATCTGGATATAATTGAGCTGGTGAGTGGCAAAGAAGAACCCAAAGAGCTCTGTCTGATCACGGCAGCAGAGATTAAACTAAAGCTCCTGTATCCCAGGCCACTGGGTTTTCTTCCCTTAGGTGCTGTTGCAAACACTTTAGTAATGAGTGAAAGCCCAACTTCTGTTCACAAGGAGAGAAAACACCAAGGGTTTGGTGGTTCTGTCCAAGAAATGGACAGTGACAAGACAGCAGAGCCATCCCTTTGTTGTGCTGCTGTGCCTGACCCAGATGATGGGACTGGGTCACTGAGTCCCAGCTCCTCCCTGAGCTCCATGGTCACTCCTCTGTGCAGGGCTGAGCTTTCCCCTCAGCACCACTCCCAGCTGCTCCAGGAGCAGTTTCCCCATAAACTGTAGGGAAAAGTGCACCTTTCAGGGCAGAGGAGAGACTTGTGAGAAGCCATTGGGAGACTGAAATGCACAGAATGCAATGATGGCTGTGAGCAACTGCTCAGGTAGCCCCTCCAGCCTGTGCTGGACACCTCCACTGCTGCTGCTGCTGCTGCTGCCCACCAGCAGCCAGCCCTGCACTGCCACCAGCCCTGTGCCCCAGGAGCAGCTCATCAGCATCACACTGACACCCACTGCAGAAATACCTGCTTTGCCTTCACTCTCTGCTATCAAGAAGCATTTAGAAATGCTTCCTGATAGTCAGAAGAGGAGAATAGAACAGGAGATTCTTATAATAATAGAAGAGAAAGGGAGAAAAATCTTTCCCTTCAGAAGAATCCCAGCAGGAGTCTTCTGTGTCTGCCTCTGAGAAGAATTGGGAACCACACAGTGCAACAGGCAGAGGCAACAAGCAACACCCTCCACAGCTCAGACACTTGCAAGCTTCCATGCTGTTCCCAGTGCTGCAGATCTGCCTCCCAATGCATCCCCCATCCAGACCCCAGCTGGGAAGCCTGTGGGAAGCAAAGGCAGACAGTCAATTTGACTGTCACTCACTCAGAGAAATCAGTGCCAAAATGAGTCCAGAGTTTAGATTTCTAAACTGCTTTCTCCATTGTCACCAAAACCTACTTTTCAAGCAGGACTTGCCAAGGCTACAAATCTTAACCAAAGAATCAATCTAAATGATGAAATTGGAAAAAATAGAAACTGAAGAAATCTTATAAAGCACAAAGCTGTTCTACCACACAGGCAGATGAGGCCACAGGTATAGGAAATACACTTTACTGTCTGAAGTGGAAAAAGGATGAGCTATGGGATGTGTTTTTCAATGGAAGATCAAGTTTCCATTGCCCTTGTCATTCATAGGTCAAAGTCATCAAAACTCTACAGCAAAAAGGAAAGAGATGCACCTGTGCTACCAGAGAATCAAGGATGAGGACAAAGATAGAGAATGAGAGACAGAGAGGGCTTTGACATTCCTCAGGAGAGAAAGGCTTGTTCATGGATTTAAATTAAAACTGTGCACAGAGAGCACTTTGCTGGAAGTGAGACGGAGGGCTGCCATTAGCATGAAAAGCTTGTCTGACACATTTTGTCTGTGACCCTTTGCTGTGACAGGGAAGGCAGAACCTCGCCAGATTGTTGGGGCTGAAAAATTACAAATCACCAGAAGAGTGGTAAAATGAAATAATTTAAAACAATATTTTTCAATCCACTTACCATTCAGGATTCAACACCAACACGTATTTCCTTTATAGAAACAGGGAAAGGTTTCTTTTTGCCCAACCTAACGTATTGGGTTTGTGTAGCAAGGTTTTGGTAGCAGAGGAACAGGAAGGCTGCTGTGAGAAGCTGCCAGAGAGTTGCTGTGTCTGAGGGAGCCAACTCCAGCTGGCTCCATGATGGACCCACTGCTGGCCAAGGCTGAGGCAAACAGCCTCACATTCAGCATGGCATTTGACCCAATGCATTTGATACCAGCAAAGGGCATCAGATGTCTCAGATCCATCCTGCTTCCACACTGAGCAGCAGAGCAGGCAGAAGCAGGACATGTGGGGTGCAGGCCTGGCCAGGAACAATGACTCCTCTGCATTTTCCATGACCTCCTCACCCTTTGGACTCTATGGCAGCTGCTGCTTAGCAGGCCAGCCACTGCCAGGGTTGAGCACTGCCAGGTACCAGAAGGGTTTATGCTCTCAAGTCAGCTGCTTCTCTCTTCCATAACAGCAGCAGCATTATCTCCCAAACTGCATTTGCCCAGCAATCCAGCCTGGGTCTAGCACTGTATCCTGTATGTGACAGGAAACCATTCCATTGCCAAAACACTCCCTAACCCCTCCAGCATGCTTAATGATGAATGAAGCACTCAGTTTGTTCTCAGCAGTTAAACACTTGAGGCAGATAGTGTATGACATGGGAGATGAGGGTGCACTGAACTTGTACCAGGCCCCAGCTCTCCCCGGTTTGCACGGCCAGGTGTGTGACAGAGGTGTCCAGCACACTCCACATCAGTGTGATTCAATGGAATTCCCATCACTGTGGTGCAACCCTGGAGCACAGCCTCTCCCACAGGGAGGGGAACAGAGACAGGCTCAGATAAGCATGTTTCAGAAGGAAGCAGGAGTATTTCCCCCTAACTTTGTTCTTTAAATGAGTGTGAAGACATAAACACTTGGTGCTCTGGAGGAGGACAGCTGTTGCTCCCGTGCCACGAGCTGCTGTTCCTTAGGGAGTCAGCAGCTCTCCAGAGCACCTGGTACCTCTCCAGCTTTCAGCTTGCTTCCTGCTGGGCACTCTGCTCCATTCATATCTGATCCTGCTCCCTCTGAAGTGAGGGAGCAAGGAGCACAAGCACTGGGTACAGCCCCGGTCCCTCAGCCCAGCAAGGGGCTCGGCTGCAGAACTGTCCTGACCATCACTGCCAAAGCTCATCCAAACCCCCCAGGACCACAGCCACAGACTCTGAGGGAGGCAGAAGTGTAACTGCAATGGGAGTAAAGCTCAGCACTTTCCAGATGCCCCAGTGCTCTGGAAGTCAAAGATTAAAAAAAAATACCTGCCATGCATTAGAAGTGTTAGTTCAACTGAGTCCTCTGTGACACTGAAGTCAATAGTCAGTGTTAGCATGAAAAATTACCAGCAACTCCAGATTGTTAATTCTCCTTGAGGCTCAAATGTCCATGGGGAAGGGATGTGAATCCAGATTCACTTTGTGCAGGGGCTGAGAGCAGCATAAGCTCCCATAAGCTAATCTCAGAAAGTTAAACCAAAAAACTATAGAGAAAAGTTTTGATTAAATCCAACAGACAAATCCACAAGAATGATGCGCTGAGATGTGCTACACAATGAGCCCCTCCCTTCCCAAGCAGAGCTTTTCAATAACAGTGAAGATTCCTGAAATCTAATTCATTTCTTTTAATTATTAAGATGTTGTCCAGGAAATAACATTTAAAGCTGATGTCAGACACTGGAGTTGTTTGGATTGCTTCCAAAACAACCTCATGCAGTAGAGTCCAGGATTTTGGCAGTCAGCAGCAACAGGTATTACATGAAAGCTCAGAAATCAGTTCTTTCCTGTGATCTCATCCCCCTGATGAACAAACCCTTTAATTAGCAAAGCAGTGCAGTTGCCTCACTCCTGTGGCAGCACCACTCACTGTGTGAAGAAAAGCTGCTGCAGAGAGGATGAGTCCATTAAAGAAAGACTGCCCTGCAATCTTTCAGGGAGATTATACAACTGCATCAAAATTAAAATGACATTAATCCAGTTCTCATTTCACTGTTTGCCAACAAAACCTCGTGTGTGATATGCAACAGTCTCTTTACTTTTTAACCAAAGTCTGGAATGCAGATTCAATTTTTATTTTGTCTTTGGTCTAATCTTAGAGGCAGTCTGCAAAAAAAAAAAAAAAAAAAAAAGAAAAAAAAAACACCTGATTTTTTCAGGTTGTAATTCACGAGTGATCTCCTGAGGCACCAGCCTGGGTCGATGCCCTTCCCTGCCAGGTGCTGGGGTCACTCCTATAAACGGGATGGTGCAATTGCTCTGCTGCCCAAGAGCTTCACCCACACAGAGCCATGGGTTTCCTTCCCGTGTGCTGGGGATCACTGGGCACCCTCCAGCTCCCCGGGCACAGGTTTGTGTCAGCAGGGAGATTTCAGCATGTCCTGAAGCTGAGCACAGGCCACACCCGCCGGGCACTGTCCTGGCCCCAGCTCCGGGCACACCGGGCAGGGGCTGGGGCTGTTCCCGGGAGCTCCGGGAGCTGGGCACGGAGGAGCAGCGCTGGCAGCTCCAGGAACTCGGCCAGGTGGGCACCACCCTTCACCCCAGCCCGGGTGGAGGTGCCAGCTCAGCCTGCCATGGGGGGCACGACACCCAGCTCGTTTCAGGAGCCATCGGCTCCTGCTGTGCCCCGTTTTGGAAACCAATGTGAATGTGACCAGTGGGGAGTTGTCAAACCTTCAACATTTAATTTGGGGCACTATGATAAGACTCAAAATTAAGCTGGATCCAGGGCAAAGTAATTAAAAACATGACTGGGGAATGGTCCTGCTCACATCTGCCTCAGGCACCTGGTCTGCCGCAGCAACACGTCAGCTCCTCCATGGGGGATTGAGTGTGAGCGACCCTCCTCAGCAGCATGATTAGAGACTTTGAAGTTGCAAAAGCTACACGAATGCCAGAGGGAATCCTTTTGTTCACCCTGATGGCATTCACTGCAGGGATTATCTGCAGGAACGCAAATGAGGTGAGCATGGGTGCAGTGACAGTCTGTAATCTATTGCAAGGGCTTTACATCAGCCCTGCTGCCTGCATCCACTGCCTGATAACAGCAGCAGCTTTCAGTCTTCTCTTCTAATCTATACAGTCGTTAAAATTCACTTTTCAGCAATTCCCTGACATAAATTTTAGGAGAAGTTCGGGGTGTTGTATCCAGCTAGCTGATTAAAGCTGCAGAGTCAGAGCCCTACAGTGCTCTGGGTCCCTGTTGGACTCAAAATGATCTTCCCTTCAATAACCTGAGCAATGGTGGAATATTCACATAGGCTGTCCATGCAGCAACAAAACTGAAAACTCATTGCTGGTAATTCTATCTGGAGAGGATCTGCCTCACACAAGCCATAGGAGACTCCACAGCTGAAGCCCTTTCTACCAAAGCAGTCTCAGACCTCTTCACAAACTCTAGACAAGTGATTTGAGCAGGGAACATTGTCCATCTCCGCTAAGCAAGAAAAACACAATAAATTTGGAAGTTTTTCTTTAGAAAAAGTCCAGGAATGCTGGATTCTAGCACATTTCTCCAGCCAGCAGCATCTTCCCTCAGTGACAGCACACACAGAGCAGCGTCCATCAGCCAGTGCATGGGGAATTATTGGGAAAAGCTGTTTCAAGGGTGGTTTCAGTCTGAAGTAGAATGCTGTGTAATCTCCAGTTATCTGTTGTTATTCCTTATTAGAGAAAGAAGAGCCTCTCAGTGATCACTCACACAGCCAGATGTAACAGAACTGACAGGGTGGACTCTCAGTGCAGTCAGCAGAGCCCAGCACAGGCACCAGCCCCTTCATGGTGCTCCACAATGGAAAGCACATCCCAGCTCCTTGTCCAGGTGCACAGGGGACCCAAGGCTTATGGGACTGGGAAAAATCCTATTTTCTTGTTATGTTACCCAGTTCATGCCCTGCCCACACTTCCAAGACCTTGCTGTGATTCAGAAACTAAAGCATTTTGATGTGTGTGTGTGTTTCATTGCAGAAAATCATGCTCAGAGCAAGTCTGTGGTAAACCACATAGAAAAAAAATTATCTGCAGGAGAAGAGATTCCCAAAGCACCCCAGCCAGCCCTGCAATTATTCAACAGTTAGTTTGGGGAGAAAATGGAGCTAAACAAAGGCTGCAGCACGTGCAGTGCTCTCACTTAGAGCACAGCTTAAACATGTTAGAGAAAATGGGCCTGTCAGCCAAACAGGGATTTCAGGCAATATCTTAATTCCCAGAAACAATCTATTGACAGTGATTTACATGTGACAGGAAGGCTCCCGAGCAGATGGGAAGCTGGCAGGCTGTTAGGATAGCTGCAGTCCTAGGAAGATTGCCACTGAATGCTCCAACAGTTCTATAGAGCACAAACAAACTAAATATGCAAACTGTAAATGTAATTAAAAGGACTGGAGGGATTGGTTAGGAAGGAGAACGACAAGGGCTTGAAAGGTGTATGTGGAAATATTTAGGCTAACACGTGGGATTTGTATGACAACATTAGGAGGGATGAGTATCAGACAAAGAATACATTTAGGGGGAAATCCACAAGGCTGTTTACTAATGCTCCTGATACATTTAACTAAGATAATTTAAAGCTATAAGCTGACAAGCCATTTAAGGAAAAAAAGATTATAGGAAACAGCCTGGCATCAGCAAAGAATAAATTGGTCCAGTATGCATTACTTCAGTAAGTCTCACAAAGGATGCACTGCAGACCACAGCTCCAATACACTCACACACAATCCTGCTCTGCCACCCCAACACTTACTTGGGTTCTACATTTGTAGGTTTCCCAGTTCAGCACTGACATCATAATTTCTCATGGGATATTAAGGCTTGTGTCCTCAGAGGCAGCATTTAGTTCTGTCCCATAGGAACTCATATTCCAATTTCCACATGTGCCAGTGGGAGGACTTTGCTGTCTGGCAGCACTGAGAAACCATTTTAAGGAGCAGGCCCTGTACTAAATGCTCTGTAATAAACACAGTGAGTCCCTCAGTTGGGGCTTCTCAGTGTCACAGAGAACCCAGAGCTGCCACTCCAGCAGGGGAAGCCAGGAGTTAGACCAGGCTTTTGTCAGCCAGATGAGGAATTCTGACCCTGGAGAGCCCCAGCCAGTCTGACACAGAGCTGTTAAAATATCCCTCCCCTTGGCTTGCTGGGAGTGTGCAGCTCTTTCCCTCCCTTACAGCCAGGTCAGTGTCTTTAAAAGCAAGTGGATATATTTGCCTTGTGCCATTTCAAGCCTTTTAACCACAGAACAGAGCAAGACTTTATTTTTTTAAAGCAGGGTGCTGAGTGGCACTGAGCTTGGCCAGTCTCCCAGCAGACACAAGGGTTGTTTACTCCTGACAGACTCAGACACACTCCAGCACCTGTGGAAAAGGCTCTTCATTCCTGTTTCCACTTAGGTAATTCACTTTCTCCTTCAGATCATCAAATGTATTTCTAAAATTAATCAACGCATGTCCTTTATTGTGTTTTACCCTGTAATTCAGAAAATGGGCTTCTTGCCACTGAAGCTGCTTGATAAAATACTAAATCTGATTTTCACCAGATGAAACTTTTTAGGAGCAGGAGCTGTGCTGGGCCAATAGACCCTTCTCTGTGTTCCCTGTGTCCCTGCTGCTGTCACAGAGGGACAGATGGCCCATCTGAGCACCACCAAGAATTAAGAGTTTGCTTTGCTCCAGCTCCAACTGTTTGGAAGCAACAGTCAAGAGTCAGTTCCATCTACCTCCCCCCAGTTAATGGGATCAGATTTTCCCAACTCCTCTGCACAGTAGCTCCATCCTGTAGGAAAACTGGCCTTCCCTTTCTCTGAGACAAAATATTCTGGAACACTCAGGATGTCTTTAGGTAGCTCCTGGGGATGGTTCAATGAATTTTCCAGTGGTTAAATCCATATTCTTCTTTTATGTGTCAGAGTCATTTAAAGTGAGATCTTGCACTTTGTTCAACCAGACCATGACAATATAACTCAAAGTTATCTCAAACTGTACATCATTGCTGTATATCAGCAGTTTTTGCAGATATTAACAAAAAATCCTGTTTTCACTGAAATTTTGCAGCATCTTCAATCAGGGGAGATGAAGGAGTAGCTTTATCAGATCAGAGAAAAAGCAGTCTCTTGCCTCAATCAGGGACCAGCTGGAGTTACTTCAGGAAAAAATGAAAGAAACTGTACAGGGTTTAAAGCTACTGCCTAATTTTAGATTAAACATTTCCCTGAGGAGCTTTAAAGTAACTTTCATTCATGTCAGGGAGTTTTTTTTTCTTGCCCACCAAAAACCCTTGGAAATGTTCACGTGCAGTGAGCACAGCACTGCTGGGCCACAGGAAGCTGCCCTGTGGGTACAGCAGGTGCAGATGTGTTTTACAGCTGTTCCACTGGCTCAAGCCAAGCTGGATCCCAGGATCTCCTCAGGACTGTATTTTGCATGTGTACATGTTAAACATCAGACTGCAATGTTTTCTGTACCCATAAAATTAGAATGCAACCATAAACAGACATTGAACAACATCCTGATTTTATAAACAGACCTAAATTTTCCCCAAACCTCCTACCTCACTTCAAAAAGCAGTGTCACACACATCCCTTTTTACAACCAAACCCAGCCTATGGTTATCACAAGGTGTGAAGGAAAGCAGTGTTTGGGCAGCAGTTCTATTCCTCATTGTTGCCTTGTAAGCATCAGAGGAATTCAAAATGCTTTGATCTAAGGAAGAGGCAGTGCAGGATTCCAGGTAGAGTTTAGCATAAATGTATTTCATTAAAAGCTTCATTAACTTGAATTGCTTTACATCTCATTACCTTCAGACACTCTGGTTTAGCATATGTTCACCTCCTTCCACTTTTGCACTCCTTCCTCCTCTGTCAGATGGTTCCTGAGCGTCTTCCACCACTTCTGGACACTTCTGCTCCAATAAAACCTCCTGATTCTGGAAATACTTCAGCTGGCACTAAAGCCTTCCAAGGGAAGATTGAAAGCAGCATTCCTCTTGGCTACAGAAAATTGATTTTTCTAGAGTTTACATTTACTTGCCATTCTGGAGAGAGTTCCTGTCCACATCCCTCATGACACAGGATCTAGTCAAGAAAAATGGGTGACACCTCCATGTCCTGCAGCCCCAGAGATCCCACGCTCCAGGGACAGAGGCATCACACCTTTGTCCTGGCATCCCTTTGTGAAAGCCAACAGCTGCCCAGCTCCCTAGAGCACATCTTTTACTCAGATATGTGGCAGCTCCCTTTCTTCTGTCTGTGGATCCCTCTGATCCAAATTCCACTCCTTTGATTTTCCCATCTTCAGCTTTCTTCTTGTTACAATCCCAACCTCCTGTGCCATTTCCTACTTTCAGGTTATAGCACTCAAAGCATTTTAAATTCCTGCCAATCAAACCTGCAGAGCAGGGGGCTCTCCAGAGAACACTCACCTGTTTTCTGCTGCTTTAGGCTGCAAGAATTGAGTGTTTGAAATCTTTACTTTGGTGTCCAAGAAGGTCTGACTTTGGAGATGGCACTGTGTGGAGCCCCTCACTGACACATCCTTGCACTGGTGGCTGTTTCCACTAGGCCTTTCACAACAGTCTTGAGAAGATGAAGTGTGAAACTAAAGAAATCTGGAGAAAAGTCAGCCCTTAAATGCCACAAAATAGTCATGGCTCAGGTAGTTCATCTCAACTCAGTGCAGGACACTCCTCTAGTTCTAACAGGAACAGCAAGAGAATTGAAGTCTCACTGTTCTGGCAACACTATCAGTGAATACCATTGGGAATATTTTTGATTAGCATTTTAATTATCAGCATCTACACTGGAACCCTCTCAAAACCTTTCTAAACAGATCTGTGCAAAGCACCTTAAAAATACATGAGGATGCAAGGCTGGATCCCAGTTCCATGAGTTCCCTCCCTCCCAGGCATGGGCAGTTTGCTGACTGGCACTAAAACTCCATTGCTCCTCTAATCTATGTTGGGAAAAGTGCTGGAAATCCAAGGGCACCACTGCCAGGGACAAGCCTCAGGGGCACTCTGAGCCTGTCTGTGGCTGCTGCCACAGTGGGAGCTCTGGACACTCCTCAGAGGGAGGCACTGAGCAGGGAACAAACAGCCTGAGAGGTCAGTCAGACAGCTTCAAATCCCAGCTCTACCTGACCAAGACACTTCTCTGGGCTTTATACCATTAAAAACAACCCTACAGTTCCCTCTCAGTAAAATACTGCTCAGCTGGGTTTTTTTTTTGCTTACTTTCAAGTGAATTAAGTATTATACTCTTCCTTCCCTCCCATTTCCTTTTTTTTTCAAGAGACACAATTTCAAAAGATGGGAGAAAACTGAAATACTGGTGCCAAAGTCCTCCTGTTGGTCTCTTCAGAAGCTGAGAACTGCTGGCACTAGCCCAGGAAAAGCAACAAAGAACAGGAGGAGTTTGGAGAGCAGCTAGACTTGCAAACCCCAGAGCAGTGTAGAATAAACCCAACACAAAACAGAAGAATGATTGGCAGGGATTGGATGACTCTGCTGCTGGAAATGAAAGTGCTATGAATAATCAGGTACCTCTGACCCAGGAAAACATTGACTGCATTTGCAACACTAAACTGATTGCAGATGGTATTTGGGGAGGGGAATCCAGCTATTCACTGTGCTTTCCCCTCCCCAGAAAAATTCATTTCCTCTGTACTGGTGAGCAATAAAATGCACCTGATTGGATCTGCTGAGACAGCTGCACATAGAAGGTCTGGGATGAAAAATTAAAGAGTCCATGGGGTTGATGCTAAAGGTAATCCTATTAAAACAGTGGGCTGAGGGGGAAATGCACATATAACTCCTATTTTAATAACGAATTAAAACAAATCCCTTAAAGGAACAAATTTATTTGGACATTTCTTTGCAATAAGGTTGTTGCTGAATTGGATGCTGGCTGTCAGTGCATGATCAAGGCCATTCCTCCCATTTGTTCCTGTTGCTGCTCTTCCAGCTGCTCCCTCCTCCCATCTGGCTGTGCTGGGCACACCTGCAGCCCTCTCTGCCCTGGCTCACATCCCTGGGAGTGCACCTTGTGCCCCTCTGCAGGGACAGGTCCCTGCTCCCCCTGGGGCTCTCAGCACTCCCTGCCTGCTGGGGCACCTTTCCCACAGCCAGGGCTCCAAGAAGAAGGCAGAGCAGCAGCCAAGGCTGATGGCCCGGGGGGGGGGGGGGGGCTCCTGTCAAACACCTCGTCCTGTCCCCAGCTGACACCACAAGAGAGAGGCAGCTCCCCCTGGAAAGAAGCCTGAAGATACAGAATAACACATCCCTCCTCAGCCCTGGGCTCAGCCTTTGGAGAACAGGGTGGAGCAAAGCCTGGCTGGGCAGCCAAACAGCTCAGACTGTGCCTCTGGAGCTCCATTGCCTTCAGCATGGGCATGTCTGACATGCACAGCTCCTTGCTGCAGCCCAGGTGCCACAGCCCCTCTGAACAAATGAGTTTGAACACTGGTTTCCAGGGCCATTGGAAATAAAGGCCAAAGGTAAAGGGGAGGAGGAGGAGCAGGAGGATGCATTTGGATTTTATTATTGCACCTCCTCAGCATCACTGGAGGGCAAATGTTTGTCACATCAGGAAATAAAATGGGGGAAGGAGTAGGAAGCTCAGCTTGGGTTCAAGGCAGGTTTGCCTCAAGAAGCAACAGATATTTTCCTGTTACAACACAAGCAGGGTATTTTCCTTTCTTTTCTTAAAGAAAATGCCTACAACCACTATTTCAAATGCATGTGACTAAGATTAGGCTCCTAAACCAATAATTAAATCTTTAAGCAAATGGCCTGATCTTCTTCAGTGTTGATCCCACAGTGATTTAACCCACCTTCCTTAGGAACTGAGGGATGCAGGGCTCTTGGGAAAACAGAAATGAAAAAAGAAAAATGTCAGGCCCCTTCCTAGGGTACATGCTGGTAGAATTAAACAGGTAGCTTGAAATCAGCACTTTCAGAAATTATTCCCTCCACCCTTTTAACATCAGCTTCAAGCCTACTGCCCACCACATTTGATACTGAAAAGCAAATTATACCTGCACACATGAATGCATAAATTTACCTCTGAATTTAATTGAAAAGAATGTTTCACACCAATATAGAGAAATATTAACTGTAGGAAGAGACTCACCAGAGTGTATGAGCAGATGGAGTCAGACCTTGGTGCCACAGTGTGAGCTGAGTCCTGGGCTGGTTGGGTTTGCTCATTGCACAGGCTCCTGGTTTTAGGGAGGCTGGGTTTGTTTCCCAAGCCTGCTCCAGCTCCCTTGGCAGGGTCAGGCCTGCTGGGATACAGACACATTCCAAACCTGGGCACTTCCAACAGGGCATTTACAAAGCCCCTTCCTGCAGTGGGATTTGACAGCATGTACATTAATCTCTCCAATTACAGCCATTTGACTCTTGCAGGGTATGTAGGCAATTTACATATTAATAAAAAATCTGTTAGAAAACATGAAATTAAACAAAGTGAGACTCACACAATTTTGATCAGCTACACAGCATCAGGATCAAGAGCCTCCTCATATTAACCTTTGTTTCCTTGTGAGCCAAAAGCTTTCTAAGAACTTTTCCAAGGCTTTATTGGATTACAAAGAGGGTAATTATAGCCCTGAGATGAATCCAGTGGCTCTCTTGTAATGGAATCCAGCCAGTTCCAGCTACTTGACAGCCAGCCTGACTTGGCAGGGCCCCACAGACACTGTTCTTTCGTGGGTTTTTTGTCTGTTCCAAGGGATGAGGTGAGTGCTTCCCAGTCCCAGGCACCCTCACAGGCAGAATGGGAGAACCCAGTGCTCAAAGGAGGCCTGAGGAATGAACAGTGTTTGCAAACCAGCAGAAGGATCTCTCAAGAAAACTTTTTCCATGGAAGTTTGGGGGAAATGGAGGATTTTTAGCTTTCTCAGTTATTTCAGAATTTATTTCAACAGACACTGCATTTGCATTGTATTGGGGGGAAGGGAATGAAAGAGCAGAGGTGGTGGATCTAAGAAAAACTAAAATCAGCTGCAGCATAAATTTGCTGATTGGGCCTTTCTGCACTCCTGTAATGCTATTCCCAGGTGGAGAGTGTCTATCTCCCTTAGCTTGCTTTCCCTACAGGAATTCTACAGATTCTGAGCCAGGAGGACACATGGACCTAATGGTAAAGGCACCAGGGGAGCTCCAGTCACTGGGCAGTGCAGGGCTGCAAGGGGAGACAGGTGCAGGGGAGAGGAACAGACAGAATTCAGCCATCCATTCTGAAATGGAGTATGGGGGGAAACACCAATTTTCATTGCTGGAGTACTGACCCAGGGCACCTGTGCAGGTGCTGAATTTTTCAGTGGAAGTTAGGAATGAGTTAGTAAAAAATCAGCCAGCAGGGTTGGTACAGCTCTGAGTAGTCATAACTGACCCAGGCTCAGCACCATCAGAACCATCCCCTGAGCCTTTTTCCCCACTTTTGACACCCAGGGCTACATCAGCAGCATTATAAAGTTCACAGCTGTTCTACAAAACAGTTTGCAGAAGACATTTCAGCTGCAGAAGTAATGAGGGCAAAGAGAAATAAACCACAAGATGTTCTTAGGAGAGAGCAACCCAGACAGGATCTGCAAAGCTGTTGCCTGGGAAGCCAAGCTCTGCCATGGCACAGGGAGCTCCTGAGGTGCTGTGAAATCCCTTCCCAAGGCACAGCACAGGCTGCTGGTTCAAAAAGGAGAGAAAAACTCACATCACACATCTTTGGCAGTTCAATTTCTGCTGACAGCAATGTCACACCACATCACTAGTGGAAGAAGTGAACCCTCTGGAGAAGTGATTACACAACCTGGTATTGTGACTTAGACATCTTCTGTCCACTGGATGCCTTTACAGACATTTGGCAGAACCTAGAAATAATCTCAGCTCTAAAGGCAATTTTTATGCAAAGCAGAGCTCTAAAACTTGTTTAAAAAATATCCACACAAGCAGCAATAAAGGTCACCTGTCCCTGCTTTGGGAATGAGGGAATGGGAGGAAAAGATCACAAGGATTACCTGAATGGATTTATAAAATCCCAGTTTTTGGAGCTGTTCCAAAGTGCCTCCTACTCACTATCTTGACTGGAAAGAGCAAAGGACAAATATTAAGGGTAGGAGGAGAATATAATAACAATTACAAAAAATATACATTTTAACAACTTGTTTGATTATCATTCAGTTGCTGCAAGGGACAGATTCCCTGCAGCAGGAATGCTGCAAAACAATCTCAACAACCAGCAGCAGCTCTTTCCAATGTGGACAGATTGATTTAGTAACTTTATTTAAAGCCCTCCATTTTTCTCTTACTTGTATTTAATTAGAACCATAGAAAACAACTGGTATTTCAGTTGAGGGCTGAAAATCTCAGTTCCCCCACTGGCCTTGTGCCAGGACTCTGTGACTTTCCCTAACACAGGGTGTTGGTGGCATGAAAAGACTGTAATGTCTGAAGTAGCTCCAGTGCAGCACAGCCCCCTCCAGCACTAAGGGAACCATGCAGAATTTGGTGACACCCACTAAGAAGCAAAATCAAGATATGCAGAAAATGTTATGAAATCCTACTCCTCATAGAAATCCCAGGGAGGAAGTTCCATCTTTAAGAGACAGGACCAAGCAGCTGATGGAAGCAGCTTCCCTGCCATGGAGGCAGAGCTCCCTGGGTTGTTCCATGCAGGGGCTGCATCTCTCCAGCAGCTCTCAGGACAGGGCAGCTCCAGGGAGGCCTGGGCACAGCTCAGATTATCCATTTGTTAGTCCTGCTAAATGCAGAAAAAAATTAACAAAAATACACATCCTTTGCCCACGAATTGAAATGAAAAGAGAGAGGTATTTGAAAAGATGGGATGACTAGTCAGTGTGATCCTGCTCATTTCTAGGCACTGACTCTCACAGAGATTGGAGTAGGAGGAGGGAGGAGTTTGCCATGGACTGCTTGTACCATTTACAGAACAGCATTTGGCATCTCTTGCTCATATGTCAAATCCGTGCCTGCACAGTGTGCCAGATGCAGCTCCTGATGAATTTTTTAAAGAGGAATTTAATGCTGACATAACAAAAGTGATAAATTGCTCAACTGTTTGCAGGGCAAATCCTGAATGTACCAATAGAGAAGCACATGGAGCTGCTAAATCCTGCCATGGCTGAAACACCTAGGGCCCTTTACAAGCTTTCATATCCAAAAATCCCTTCTTGGATATGAGCTCTCTGGCAGCACAGGGGTTTCCAAAAGGTCAGAGCTATAATGGCCATGGCTAGTTTTTACAAGCAGAAAAAGTTGCTCAATCTTTCAGAATACAAACTTTTATTTTAAAGACAATTATTACACTCTCATTGAGTATCACAAAGTTTCTCTACTATTTCCCATAATGGTCACATTTCACTACCCAGGTTTAAGTCAGATTTCAGAACAGATTTTTTAAATATTAGGTAGACAGAGGGAAGAACACAAACCTGCAGTAGCTGAATTTTGCTATTTACAGTGACATTAGACATTCCCAGTCATTACAGGAATATTGTGCTTTATGATCCTTATGATTTGCTGGGAGAATCATGCAAAATTTACAACACTTTGCAATTCACTTGCCAATATCTTGCTTAGGCTTTAAGGTGCTGCTGGGAGCTAAGCCAGAACAAACAATGGAAATTGGCCACAGTGGTCATGCCCTGTTTGGTACCTGGCATGATATTGTGACAACAGATAGCACATCCAAAATCCCCTTCACTTTGGAGATAAGAGTTCAAATGGACAGTTACAGTTAAGTGGTTTTACAGGTCCTACTGCTCACTCATGAGAGGAGATACTTACCCAAGGCCTGAGGATACAATGAGGAGCCTCCAAGTATGAGGAAGAGGCATACCATTAAGATGTTACATATCAAATTATCATAACCCTCCAGTCTTGAATCTGACATGACTTTGATAGTTTTTGCTTCTCTTGGTCATTTTAGACAACACTCTTTTTACTACCTACATTTTCCAAATTCTTCAGGCAAATCTCATCCTGCTGAGAACTCACAGGCCTCCCTAATCTCCAGGAGATGTTGTGCCTCAAGAGCTTCTGCCTTGTTGAGGTCAGCAGCCATGCTGGTGACAGCTCTGTAAAACACTCTCTGGAGCTCCCCAGCCCACAGAGGACAAGGCCTGGGTATGGATGGGGGAGGAGAGTTGCCATATGCCAGTGCATGAGCAATTTTTGACTCGCAGTCAAAAGCATCAAAAAATTCAATATGCAGGGTTTTGTGCCATATGGAGGAATCGTGATTTGGCCTTTTCCCCAGCTGTATCTCATTAAGCAAAAAAGGAAAGAAAAAAGGGAGGACATTCTTTTCTTCTGTGCAAATCTCTCCCCAAAGTTCATCTTCCTTTGAGGAACAGTTCATTGCTGGTACCTGGAAAACCAAGTCCAAGCAGAAGGGGGCTGTAAGAATCCAGGTGCTTGAGGACAGGGCTCTGTCCAACTCAAAAGTCTTTTCTAAATCTTTTATACTTTGAACATGATTTCTCTTAGGGAAGAGGGAGAAATACTACAGAGAAACAGGACTGGTTCTACAGGGCCAAGAAAGATCAGAGTAGAAAAAGAACCTCATGTTCCATGAAGTCTGCAGGTGTGCACTAAAGATGTCACTTCCATGTACTGAAGCATTTTGCACTAACAGCAATTTTGCTTGTGAGCTCTGTGGTCTGTTTTTCTCAGGGTGGAAGGTTTGTTCAATCTGAGACTTCACTGAGATTTTGTCCTTATCTTTTTTATAAAGACTGACGTGGCATTACCATAAGGCAGACTTTAACATGGTTTAATGTTACAGAGACAATCCCATGGCCGGTGTCAAACAGGTCACCACATCCAGGTTTCAAAGACACACAGACACCTCAGAGCCTCTGTGCTTCTTTCCGATCTTCCTCGACGTAGAAAGATGTCAGGAGGAAGAATCCTCCTCCAAAGACCCCCACAAAGGCACAGGTGACAAAGCTGTACTGCATGCTCCTGAAACTCCACTGCAACGAGGGCGCGTTCCTGGCCTGGATAGCATTGGAGATCTGGGGAGGGAACAAGGCTGCATTAATCTGGAATAACACCTCCATCCTCTCCTGCTGTAAACAGACTCTTTACAGTGTGGGCCTTGAAAAGGATAAAAGAGGCAGACAGGGATGAGATTGTGCTCCCAAAGTTTGTCAAAGCCAGTACCCAGCACACCTGTACTGCACTGCTCTCCAGCTTCCAAAGGGTCAAGAAATCTCATGTTGTTTTACACCTTCAGAGCCTCCAGTCACAAGGGCAGGAATACGTTTTACCATTTCCTAGCCCACCTCCAGATTGCCAGCACAGGATGGGCATTGGGCAGTGACCTTTGGCATTTCTTGGTCCTATTCAGTGACTTTCTGCCACCCTTATTGGCATCCAGTGTATAGAAACAGGGGGTAAACAGCAATACAGGCATAAGAACAACACTCATAAGACAGGGAAAAAATGGAAATTGACCTAAGGCAAGAGTGGGGTCTGCTTGTGAGGCATTTGAGAAGTTATGGAGTGACATTGTGAGTAAGTGGGAGGAAGAAAATGCCAGGCAGGTGCTTTTTGCACCTGGAGAATGAGGTTGTAAAGGCTATAAATGATGCACATGAATTTTATTTTTGTAGACAGAAGGAAAATCTGATTTCCAGCAACTCAGTAAGATTGAACACTTAACCCAGGAACTTGAAATCTCTTCTTAGCATAAACAAAAAGATAAATGGTGAAAGCAGTCATTTTTATTCCCACATTTGCTCTTGAAGTTTAGAACACACTGTGTGACTCGAAATGCATAAATACAAGACTCTTCAACCTTTGCTGGGTTTCTATGATTATTTATGACAGTTTAGGAAGATAAGAGGAAGATCAACTCTAAATGGGCCCCTAGGGATTACAGCAAGCATAATGGCCATGATACAAACCTAATACATTTAATTTTAAAATGCTTAGTGAAAAAATCTCTGGGGTGCAGAGGGAAGAAAAACAGGCTTTGAAAATTCCCTGATTCTTCAGCCAGATTTTAAGCTAAAAGTTTGGCTGAAGCAGGTTGGGAAACACTACCAGGACATGCAAGTAGAAGATTTGGTGTTTAACCATCAGCAGTCATGGGAACTGCTGGTGTATGGGCTCACAGATCATTCCAGAGGACAATGTGGGTGCTCAGTACACAGGAACCCACTTGGACACACAGCAGTTTTATTCCTGGGTTTATTGCCTCTGTTCTAAGTGAAGTTACAAGGTTACCTGAGATTAATCTCATCTGGATAAGCTTTTTTTGTCTTCACTCTCTCAAGAGCTGCTCTTTAAGGTGATCCTGCAGGTCCTGCACACAGTGACAGGCAGGATGCAGCACAAAGCCTCAGTTCTGCCCAAAGAGGACAAAGGACAGAGGGCAAGAGGCACAAACAGTTTAATCTTTCAGGTAGAAAGCTTAAATCAATAGATTGGTCAAAGGGAGAGTGAACACGACATATTCCAGCTTTTGGGGTACCTCCCATTTCTGCATCTCATCTCAGCCATTTCCACAGAGATGTTGGTTGTTGTGTTCTCACACCTGCACAGTCAGATATGTGTGAGAGCAGGAGTTTCCAAGGAGCAAAGTGGTTTCTTCGTTTGCCAAAAAAGGGAAGTCAGCAGGGGCAATCCTTCAGGGAGAGAGGCTCTCTTCTCTGCCAGACAGATGATACACTTGAGACCCTGGGTTTCACCCAGCTGAGGACAAGGGGGACCTCCTGTGTAGCTGGGCCAGCAGCAGCTGTGCAGGCATAGCTCACTTGGGCAGCCCTAACACTGTTAACAGGGGGTGAACTTCTTTAAATAAACGCTCATAAAAACTAAACTTTAAATCACCAACAAAGATTCAATCTCCCATGTCAAGTAAAGCAGAAAACTCAAAATGGGTGCTTTGTTAGCTACTGTGTCTTAAAATAAATGGAGGAAGGAAATGAGACTGACAGAGTCCACTGGAACTAAAATTAATGAACTGCACAGAGAAAGCAGTATGAGGCTGATTTGCACAGAAGCACCTAAGATCAAGTAAATGTAGGAAGGGCAGAGAAATCAGGTCTCAAGGAATGTGGGAATTCAGGGTTAAGGTGATTTGAGACCAGAGCTTTAAAGGTCAAATAGTATCTAAAGACAACCATTGCACCACTTTTATTCTGATTTTCAAGACACCGTTGACCAATTGCAAGATTTCAAACTTCAAGATTTGAACTAAGTCTTGTGTTTTAACACATTGAATTAATTTCCATGAAACTCACAAACTTAGCAGAAAGTGCTTAAATCCTATGACACTGTCTCTGCAAAAATGTATGGCTCTAAAAATACATGAGTCTGTAAGTTTCTACACACTGCATAGAACTAACAGTGTCACAGGACCAAGTGCTTCATGCAGGAAAAAACATTTAGTAAAATGTTTCTGTGCCTCAGACTCAGGGGCAGCAATCTGAGTAATTTCTGGTTTTGGACCAGGTAGTGCCTATGATTCTGTAAGTGCCTGTCTACCAGTTTCTGGAAGTTTCACCCTAAGGAAAGTTCAGTAAGGAGAGAATTCACTTACAGCTCCAATGAGGTATGGGCTGCCTGCATCTCCCAGCAAATGGCTCACCAAAATCTGCAAAAATGTATGCCTCTAAAAATACATGAGTCTGTAAATTTCTACACACTGCATAGAACTATTAACACCTACAAGCAGTGTCACAGGACCAAGTGCTTCATGCAAGTAAAAACATTACAAAAATGTCTCTGTGCCTCAGACTCAGGGGCAGCAATCTGAGTAATTTCTGGTTTTGGACCAGGTAGTGCCTATGATTCTGTGAGTGTCTGTCTACCAGTTTCTGGAAGTTTCACCCTAAGGAAAGTTCAGTAAGGAGAGAATTCACTCACAGCTCCAATGAGGTATGGGCTGCCTGCATCTCCCAGCAGATGGCTCACCAAAATCTGCAGGGCGATGGCTGTGGATTGTCGCCTGGGTGCCACCACGTACTGAAACAAAGCACAGCCCACAGAGGGGGAACATCAACACAGGGGACTTCAGGAGTGTCCAGCTGCTTCCAGAATATCCCAGAGACATCAGAAGAGCAACACTGATGTACTTCATAGTCAAACATTGTTTACAACTTCGTAAGAAAACTTTCATATTCAAACACTGTTTACAACTTTGGAGACAGACAAGTTATTCTGAGCAAAAAGGTACACTGCCTGTTTTGCTGAGGAAAAAAACATTCAATGAAGGAAGACACAGGAGAAAATAACAATAAAGTAGCTAAACTGTGGCTCACATGTGTCCATACACAGCTCAGAGCAGCTTGTACAGATCCATCTGACCAAGAGGATTCTCCAGGCAGTATCCCTTGCAGCCACAATGATTTGCCAATAAGGATTCAGCACTGCCAGCCTCTCAGAAAAATATCTTATGACCTGTGTCTGCAGGCCTGGTCTATACTGCTGAGGGAAAGGGGGGTACCTGGAACATGGAGGAGCTGTAAAACGTCAGCTGAAGCCTTGCAGACCCCTTGAAGACTGAAGGTGAGGACCCAACCTGCCAGACCAGAAAGTGGCTGGTGCTGTTTTGATGGTATTGCCTGTAACTGGGAATCATCTGAGACACAAAATACTGTAGTAACAACACCTCACACTGATTTGTTTTTCAGTGCACACAGTTTAAATAACAAGTTAGAGAAGAAGATGTGGTGCACATCCTGAACATGGCAAAGCATCATGTAGATTAGAACTATTTTGTCAAATGAAATATAGTAATTTGGGGGTAATAAGAGCTCTTTGCCTGTGCTACTGAAGATCAACTCTGCCTGAAGAAGCCTTTCAATAATACATTTATGCAAAAAGCATTCACAGTCGGAATGCTTCAGAAGCAATTTCAAACCTTCATACTTCTGTTTTCCAACCAGACTTGATTGTATCAGAAACAAAATGCTTAATGTTTTCTCAGTCCTCCATTCCACAATCTGGGGGGTCTTGAAACTCACCTAAATGTCACTAAGTATGTCTCACACACTAATTAATAGAATGATTGGTGTTTTACCAAGGGACAGACTCCAGGTGTATGATCTATACTGTGGCTCTATCAAGGAAACATTAACATGCATGACAAATTTGGTTGAAAACTAAAAAAGACTCTGCTCTCACATTTAATTTAGAGTTCTGGTCCTGCTTACTACATACTGCAACCAGTTTTAGTAGAGAACCAGAGAACACTGCCAGTGCTCCTCTTAGCCACTTGGCCTCAACCCTGGATACACAAATCACTCTTAAACCAGCATTTCTGCACCCAGCAAGAGAGCTCTGAGCAGCTGGATTAGAACAGACAACCTCCTTCCTTCCTTTGCACATGTGCAGCTAATGCATAACCTGCTCCAGCCCTAGTCCTCCAAAGCAGATATTGCTAAGCATGGATAGAAGATTTCTTTCTCATTAGGAATATTTACGTAGAGTGCTTCAATAATAGTAAATATTAAACCAGGGATGCTTTGGAGATCTCTCCAGAGTTACAGAAAACCACTATGATGTCATGTTGCCACAACACTGCTTCCAGTTCCCAGACACTGTAGGAGCAGAGTTATATGAGATTGGCTGTTCTGAAATCCTTGTCACCCGTGGGATGAAGGAGCAATCCAACAGCTCCTCCTCACTGAGGCCAAAGCACACTGTGGCCTAGACTGAAGGTGTGCAATCTACCCACTTTTTTTTCTCTCTCGGAACTTACCTGGATGATGAGCATGCACACTTTGTGAACAGGCTCTCTTGTACAGAGACAAAAAATAGGAAACTCTGAGCTTGGGAAGCAGACCTGGCTGTGACAGACTGTACTAGACTGGAGACTGCCAGCTCTTGGCTCTCTGAGGTTTTCATGTCATCTGTCCTAGACTCAAATTTCTTTTATGGATAATGACAGGCTGTGTTTGAGAAATGCAAATCAAATATTGTTATGCACTTAATATATCATGGGCATTGCAAGCATGAGAAAAGCTAAATGTACTTTGGCTCTCCCAGTGCCTTACACCATCTCCTTACTACCTTTATTTAATATCCCATATCTGCAACTACAAGAGATGGAACAAAACTGCAACAAGAAAAATACAAGAGAAGGATGGGGTGTTTCCTGTAGTTTCAGGGCTCATACAAACTCTGCCTGTGCTATTACTCAGGTTCTTCTGCACAACAGAAATTATACTTAAGAGCTCAAGGCACTGTGGGATTCACTAGGAAAAGAAGAAATAAAATAGAGTCCCACAGGCACTCTGAAGAAGCCATGGGGTCCTGCCTGGCCACAGTGACTGCCCAGGACCCCACACCACGGCAGGAGTGGAGGTGACATCCTGCACACTCCTCCTCTGGGGAGATCCAGCCCAGGTGCCTGGGCAGAAGCAGGTGCCCCAAACAGGTACAGTTTGCAGATCCCTTGTGCTGCCTCTGGAGGTTTCAGAGATCTCCCTGCAGACTCTGCCACAGAGCTGTCAGCTAAAAGAGCAGATGGAACACACAGGCTGGGGAACACTTCTGTGTCTCCCAGGGCACTTCCAAAGACAGGGACACCTTGGTAGCCTTCCCAAACCCCTCCAGTTCCAGCATCTCCTCCACTATTAGCTGCCAAAACCCTAAAAGACAAGAGTTCTACAACTTCACAGATGGCAACATGTTTGATAAGGAACACTCCAAGAACAGCCTCCCAATAAACCAGCAAGGCAGCTACAGCACTTCTCCACTTGCACATGAGGACTGTAGGGTTCTGCAGACACCTTTGTGTTTACACTGAACAGGAGGCACAAAGGTGGCTTCATGCAATGCCTCTTGATGCAGCAGCCACAAAGGGAGGAAGTCCTTATCATTCAGTCAGCATCTTCCTTGTCTTCAGCTCCACAGGTGCAGGAGAAATCAATTCCTAGCTACATTGTGTGGCTAGTAGTGCCATGGGAAGAAAGAAAAGTCATTTTCATGGCAAAGTAAGAACATGTATTAGCAAATCCAGCTACATTATCAGAGATCCTACCAGTTCATATAGGAAACAAGGCAGAAAGAAAATTACTGCTGTTATCTCTGGCAGCCTTTAGTCAATATAACAGCAGTAATACACTGAACTCATGGGGTTTCAACAGGATGAAACACAACTCCCAAGTAAGATTGTCACTGAATGAGCAGACATCTACAAATTCAGCAAAATTCCATCATTTTCTGATAAAACAATTAGTAGCATTTAGAATTCAAGAGATCCAACCCAAAGCACATTTGTGGTAATAAACTTGATGTTTGTTCCCAGGGGAACACAGCACCACAGAGCTCTGCTATGCCAAACTTTTACCTCCCCACACATTGTTCCCAATTGATACAATATTGCTGCTAACTAACCCCACAATATTCTAAAAGAAATGGAAGTTAGGGATGTTGGTCACCTGGGAGACAAAAACTTCCTTCTCTTCTAGATTTACATGGATCCAGGATATGGCAATGATGCTCCCCACAGATTTCCTGCAGGCTACAATCTATATTCCCTCAGAAAGCTGAGATTGGAGTGATGGAACTGAACAAAAGCTGTTTGGATTCAGGAAGGAATTGAAATAAAGAGCTGATAGCAACTATCTGCCTCACTCTCCTCACCATGTATCACCATTACCTAACTCAGTGATGTCACCTTCCTCTTTACCAGTGACAGAGGACAGAATTAAAATACAGATGTAGGCATTCAAAGAAAAGTAAATTGATAAACTTAAAAAAATTGGTGCCTCAACTCATGTAAAATAATGGCAATGGTTTTTATACTTGCTTCTGGTGAAAAAAAAACTCCACTTATTTCAAAATAAACTGAAATAGCAGAGAAGTAAAACCATCAGTCTGGACCAGTGATAGTTTTCCTCTACCTGTTCACTGCTGCAAGGCTACAGCTCTTTTCTCATAGAATAGTTGTTTCTGACCATTGTGTGAGAGTCAAATAAGAATCAAAATCCTCCTGGCTGCTGACTGAGATTTTAAGCAAGCAGCCAATTGACTAATGCTGACTGCATTATTTACTATTTCATTAAAATTCCAGAGTGCAGAAAACTGACATGTAGAGAGCAGCACCGTGAAAGAGAACATAATGCACAGTCAGTGTCAGCAGGACTTTGTTGAAGACCCATGAAATGGAAGTAGTGCAATTCCTTCATCTCAATCAGAATGTGAAGAGAGGCTCTTCAGCTATGAAATAAAAAGATAAACAGACTCACATCAAGGCAAGGTCAGGCAGTGGAAGGAGAGCTCTGTAGTGCTTCACAGCTGGTCCCTTTGGTCACTAGAGAGGGCTCAGCATTTGCCAATATACTTTCTGATCCTTTTACACTGTAATAGGGATACTTTCATCTCTGCTCAGCTTGTCCACTACTTGGGTTTAGTTAGCCAGAGATATCAAGCAATTTGTATAGCTGAGCAACTCAGACCACAGTGCCAGCAATTTCCAGTTCCTGTGATAGCAAGGGCCAGTGACCTGTGCTCCACTGGAGCCCCAGGCTGCAAGGATTTTTTTCCTGTCCTTGTGAACTGCTATTGTGCACCACTGCATGTTGTGCTACACATGAATGCACTCACTGTGGTTCTTAAATGAAAGATTTATTATGACCATGAAGTTTGCAGCAACAACCTGCAAAGAGATTTCGGCTCCCTTAGAATGAAACACCATTACATAAAATGGGAAACACTCACATGACTTTTGCTTGGGAAGAAACAATCAAAGATCTCTGTTCTGCTGCCCCTTAACTATGTGCCTCCTCTCACTTGTCCTGATGGCTTTACACAATTTCCCCACCTTCAGTGCCACCTGCAGCAGCATTGTGCCTGTACCACACTTGTCTCAACAGTCCCTGTCTCACAGGGAGCTTCCTGCTTGAAATATTAGGGTTACCATCAATCACATCCATGATTTCTCAGCACAAAGATCCCAAAGTAGAGTTCCTTGGGTGATGTACTCCTCAGAGAAAAAGGTAGTGTCAATTTAAATATTTTGTCTTATGCCCACAGGCAGCAACAAAAGAATTGTCAATCATATAAATAACTTTGGTATTTAAATAAGCTTCCTGCAGTCTATCAGATATGAGCATTTCTTTGCTTATTGCACTGATAAACCATATTCAACTTGTTCATATTATGTATTATTTAAAAAAACATCATACAAACTACTTGATAAGACTATAATGATCTGTGTAGTTCAGCAATCATAGAATCTGCCCCAGGGTTTACACAGACATCTATTAGTGACTGTGGAGCTACAACCTAAATGAAAGGTTGCCAAATTTTTATTCAGAGTAAAAACTCAAGTAAAATTACTGACTCTAAAAACCTTTGAAATGATAAAAAGAAGCTGCTCATTACAGTCTAGACAAACTCTGCTACAAGATGTGTGCTTTTCACATCACTCTTTTCTAAAGAAATTACTGATGACAGAATCCAAATGAAATCATGCACTGCTATTCCTTGGCTTGTGGTGTCAGTCCTGGAATTCCCAAATGCCCCTTAAGCATCACTGCTGACCTGATGCTCTGGCAGTGGAGCACACTTATGAATTGGACTTGCAAGAGTTGGAATTCATCTGCACTGTATTCTGAACTAAGGGAACTTGCTAATAGTTCATGGACTATCAACTTTGCCTCATTTGGATTTCAAACCTTTGGAAAACAAATAGAAAACCTGATTATAGGCACAAAATGACCTTGTTTCTGGTGCAGACCATTGTCTAGCAGGTATCTGACAACACAGAAGCCCAAAATACCATGGGTACAGACAGCACTAGAGAGTACCACGTGCATGAGTTCCATTCAAATCAGGACATCTTCCTGGGATTATAATAACTTGGACTACTGCACCACCACACCCTCACTGCCACTGGCATCCTTGCCCAGCAGTACATTGTGGCAGTGATTCCAAGCAGAATACCAACAAGGGGATTCTCTGTAGGAGTTTTTTCATCTCTCCCCAGAAAGCCACCAAGATACATGCTTAGGAACAATATTACATTGTCAAAGCCTTGAAATAAGGAAATAGCTTCAGGAGCACTTACCAGCAGTATGTCTGTCACAACAGCCCAGTTTACAGACAAAAAGAGTTCTCCAAATGCAATAAAAATCTGCAAAACAGAAAAACAGCAGTGACTATGCTATGCTATGCCATGCTATGCTCTGCATTGCCCCTCTATATTGTGAAGATGAGGCAGGCTCACTGACTGTGCTTATCTATGTAAGAGTTGTCCTACATACCCATTACTTCTAAATTAAACACCTCTGTCTATGCTTACAAACACTAATTCATCTTAAAGGTGGTGAAAAGAGCCAAAGAAGATGTTTGAGTCACAAATCCTCAGCAGAAGAGCCAAAATAGGAAACATACCACCCTCCCAAATTAACTGCTATGAGCTACTGAACTCAAGAAGAGTTCAGTAGAAGAGAAGAGAACCCAAGTTCATGGAAGAGAAACATTCAGCACAGGTTTACAAAGTGCACAGGGATGCCAATGAAGCCAAGTGAACACCTCTGGGCCAGTACAAGTACTCTTAAGGGCTCCTTCAGAGAGAGAACTTCCAAAATGGAATGGACTCCAAGGAACAGGCAGTCTCAAAACCTTGGTGTCCTGTGGGAAATCCCTAATCCCTCACAGATGGAGACCCAGCCATGAGGAAAAGGGGCAGGGCACTGAACAGTTCTTATAGCTGAGGTCTCAGAAAATATTAACCCTTTCAGCCAGCCCTGAACACAGATTGGAACAGCCTGCCCAGATTAAGTGAGACTTGAAGGAGGAAAAGGATTAAAGTTACACCACTGAGGTGGAGCAGTGCTAGAAAGAAGAGTTTCTTCAGAAACACAGGCCACAAAGTCACATGGCACCTGACACAATATTCTTATCTACTAATCAGACTGATGGCACATTGTTACAACTGGAGCCAGCACTGTGTTTGGTAAGGTCTTTGTCGAGATGTTGTCCCTGGTTCATGAAAACACAGCCTAGGAAAGGCACAGTGACAAACTCAGATGGTTGTGTAGGGGTTGCTTACATTCTCCTAAGGAGAACTAGACCTAGTATACTTAGGATATCTATAGATATCCTGTAGGTAATAAATATAAATAATAGACCTAGGATATCCATACATCCTGTGATTCTTGTCTGTTCTGTTCATTTGTTTTCTTCTCTAAGGCAGTTTGGGGAAAAAAGTTCCTTGAAGCACTGATATACTTAGTAGAGACCATTATCCAGACATCTTTTTCTTCACAATGTTTTTGATACAGATATTATGATTAATATATTATATTATTAGATATAAGGAAGAAATTCTTCCCACTGAGGGTGGTGAGGCCCTGGCACAGAGTGCCCAGAGAAGCTGTGGCTGCCCCATCCCTGCAAGTGTTCAAGGCAAGGTTAGAGAGGGCTTAGAACAACCTGGAATAGTGGAATGTGTCCCAGCCATGGCAGGGGAGTGGAACTGGATGAGCTTTAAGGTCCCTTCCAACCCCAAACCCTGATTCTATGATTGTGTGATTCTGTGATTCTAATAAAAGGTATGTTTTGGTAGTTCCAACCAAATATATTGATTCACTCATCTAACACAGACTGGCAAATTAAACTGTTGTTCTCTATCTTTAATGGCAAAAAAATCCCCTGACAAACCCACTAGGAGTGGAGCTTGTGGGATTCTGACAAGAAGAAAAGACAATGGGGAATTCTTCTGGGCACTCAGATCCAAAATAAGCTTCACATTTCACATTTTGCTTTGTGTGCACACACTCAAACAGGCCAATCCAATGTTTTCTCTTGGTGTAAAGGTGTTTTTCCACAGGAATACACATTCCTCAGGAGTCAAAAGGAAAACCTTTTTGAACAAGCATTTTTCTTAGAAGCAAAACACATACAAAAGTGCCCTTTTGCAGAGAACTGTTGATTACTGTAATTTACTTTACTTTACATGTTAATCATGGTAATTTTGGCAGTGGAGTCACAGAAAAATGCACAGGAGTCTTTCCCCAGCTGTTACCAGATTACACTTGAAATAGGCTTTACATTCAGTTCCCTCTTACAGGGATTTTTTTGTCATTCCTAGTAAGTTTCTGTTTTCCCTTTAACTGAAAATGGAATTTAAGTGATTTATACTTCAGTTTGTATTGCCAAAAGCTTGACTTTGAAGATCAGCTAGTGATCTGAGGCTTTGAAGGTGAGGACTAAATTATTCTTAGCAAGAACAGTGTGTATTGTACAGTCCCAACTACACCAACCTTTAAGTATTCAGAGAGCAAAAATAAATAAGAATACTAAATTAGGCACAAAGCATTAAAAATTAACATAAGATTGAGACTTGCTTTAACTACATTTTTGCATAAGGGACATGTTTCAACTCAGCTAAATGCATAGTTACAATTCTCTTCATCAGTGTGGGCACTCTGCAGGACCCCAGGCCCAGTGTTTTTGCTCTGTCTGCCCTTTATACTGTACCAAGGACTGCCCAGAGTGGCTCTCACAGGACAGACCTCAGCTATAGGAGCATCAAAGCCCACATCTTACCTGGATACTTTGTCACAAGTCACTGAAACCTCTTAATGGTCTAGAAGATGGCAGAGAATTCTGCAAAGTCACACCTCGCCTCCTTCTCCCCCTTCCCATTCTCCCTAGGATGCCAAAAGACATTTTGCTAATTGTCACTTACAAAAGTGGAAATGATGTTTGTCTGGGCCACCATCAGAGCTATGTAGAGGCACAAGGCAGAAATGAACATGCTTGTGGCACAGATCAGAGGATCAGCTTTGTTGTTTATCTTCCTTAAACGTCTTGCAGCTTCTGCCCCAGCAATAATACCCAAGATTCCCGTCCCAATGGTGATGCCTCCAAATATTAGGCTGGTGACAAAGCAAAGGATTCAGCTGAGCATAGTAAAACTGTACTGTGGAAAAATAAATGGTGTTAGCTTGTACCTGTAGTTTCAGAGGAATCTTTAATAGGGAAGTTGAATTTTATTCCACTTGATGTGACCCTCCCACTCCTTCTAAATGGATGTAATCCCAAGCCCCAGCTGAAGCTATGGCTTTGCAATGGTGGCTGTATCTCCTGGAGAAGATATTTTTCCATTTACAGAGCAGGTGTTATGCACCCAGGCTCAGGGAGGGCTCTGCTCAGTACAATCTGCCTTGGACATGCTGTGATTTAGAGGAGACAGAGTCACTGTGGTTACCCTGTGAATCAATCTACCCAGTCATCCCTGAAACACAGATGGAGTAACCCTGTATCACAATCTGCTGCCTTGGAAGAGATCCTAGCACGTGGAATGATACACATCTAAATTACAACCCTCTGGTTAGCACAGCTGAGATGAGTCGCTTCTCTGACTATGGGAAACACCTACCACTTCCCAGAAGAGTTCAAAGAATACTGAATAGGTAACTACTGCCAGGTCCACATAGCATTTTCAGAACACAGAGTTTCATTTCCAATACCATTCAGCTTTCAGCAAATGCAAATGTGTTCTTCAGGAACCACAAGTTCATGTTTTAAAAGAACATGCCTGAATAGTTTAGAAGATTCAGCTTCCAAAGGGACTTACATGTGTGCTTTTGTCTCTGTCCCAGTGAGATGCCTGCAGTGACAAAGCAAATCTCTTGCAAAAGATCACTGGTGCCCCTGCACCATAATTCTCTGAAGACAAGCAGGGACAGGATCAATGTATTCTGAGCACAAGCACTTCTGAATATTTTAGAGTGCTATATAGCAAGTTCTGTACGTTTTCCTGAACTTTTTCTAACTGCAAGGCAAAGTAACCAGCTGGGACATGATCTGTTCCTTTAAACTACAGAACATTCACTTCTTAATTTCTTTCTGGCTGATTAGGAAGAACTCAATAATGCTACAAGAAAAGAAAAAAAGTTATTGCTATGCAAAATAACAAACTTTAAGAAAATTTGTACTCCCCCTGCAAGTTTTTCAGGATTCTGATCTGACACTGACTATATCTTGATAGAGACATTATAGATTGTCAATTGGCAGAATAATGTCAGACATTTGTTCAAGAGAGACAAGTTCCAAGGTGACATTAGTTGATTGAAGCATTCATGGAATTGTGTTCAGAATGTTCATGTATTGTAAACTGTAGTTGAAATAAACCTGCAGCTGGAATAAAAGAGAATGGCCAAAACTAAATCCGAGTACAGTTCAGTTGACAGGGAGTAGGAAAGCACAGAAGCCTAGTACTGAGGAAAGGCTCCTATGGGATCCTTTAGGGTCTGAGAATGCTCACTTATCTCTCTGATCTGTTTGAAAGTGTTTGCACAAAGACCCGAACAAAAACTTCACACTGCCTATTTATCTACCTTGAAAGGATTGAGACTTGAATCAGTTGTGGTGCCATTTGAGTCTGTGTTTCCAAGGAGTCTAAGTGACACAGTCCTGATCCTTAAAGTCTGAAACTGCTGAACAGCCAGAGGGAAAAACATTTTTAAATTATCCCTGGGCAGGTCTGGTAATGTGCAGCTCAGTTCCTCCAGCACCATCAGGTCTGACATAGTAGTTTATATTCTGTTTCTTTACATCCCCTTGGAATAACAGCCTTATGCTGCTTCTGGCATGAGCTTATGCCAAGGTTATAGTTAAAGCATCCTATAAGAAGCAGTACATGAGGTTAAACTATCAAATGCTCTGTTTCACTTCCCTGAAGACCATGTCTGTTCTAACAACACTCCTGTGGAATAATAATTCAGAAGTGAATAAGAAAACAAACTAGAGGCCAACACCTTCAAATTAACAAAGGAAATACTTGAACTGCATCTGTGAACAGATACAGCCAAACATCCTCAACTGTTCAGCTCCCCTCATCTGCCTGCCCTGAGCCAGACTCCTGGGTTTCACTCCCTTCCCAGTACTGTTCATTGATAAGTAATGTGCCACTGGTGGTATCCCTGGAAGGATAATTCATTTCCCATTGAAGGATTTTGGGATGACTCTTCAGTCCATCTGGTTTTGCTACAACTCAGAAATCACTTCTGAGTTGACTCAGTTATTCTATTGCAGAAAAACAGAAAAGTCCCATTAGCAGAGGATACATTCAAGGTGGGATTACTGCTTTTCCCTTTAATTGTCTTTACCTGGAAAGGCTGTGCAATAAGCACTTAGTTCTCTGAAATCCATTACAAAAGCAGAGACTGAAACAAGACTTGGGATACCTCTGGGAGAAAGGGATACTTGTATGGAGACCACTGCCAGGAGTCAGTCCCAGTGCTCATGTTACTGAGGGAAGCTGTGGAGACTCAAGAGGAACACTGAATACATATCTGTATTCTGGACAACACACTGTGAAGAATAACTTTTCTTCCTTGGTGGGGAGAAGGGATCTACAAAAAGGTGTGTTATGACTACTTCAAACTGTTCTACTAGTGTAAATTCCCCTTCTTATACAATATTTGATATTATTAATGAATTTTCATTGGTCTGGCCATGCTCTGTAAGCAGAGCTCTGCTGGCAGCTATTCACAAGATCCTGTTTTGATGTGATGATATGATACTACACCAAAATCATCAAGCTTCCTTCAAGCTGGGAGCCACAATGAACTCACCAATATGGCATGGATTATAAAAACAGAATAAGAAAAAGATAACAGGCAAGTTACTACAACACAGGATTTAAATATACTTTAATGGGTATTTAAGTAACTTGGGGTGCACACTCATTTGTCAACTAAACACTCCTTGCTAAAGCTGCTCCTTTTCCCCCACAACTGTTGCTATTACTGCTTCTTCCCACTCTAAATAGAGCTGGCAGCATCTTTCCAGTTAATTGAGTGATTATAAACAAACAACCAAAGGGGAGTGTCTCAGATACCTGGAGGCAATTTAACATTCACACCCCACTGCCTTCACAAGAAGTGCCTGGGCACATCCTCCCTTCCCCTCTGGAAAGCAGCTGTGTTCCAGGTGTGATCCCAAGGCACAGCTCACCTGTTAGATGAATTGCACGAGTCTTGGAGGCATGGTGGGACAAGGCCCTGGACAACCTGAGCTCTGTACAGAAACAGTGGCATCCACATTCCCAGGGCTCCAGTGACAAAGGCCATGGCAGTCAGACCCAGTGAGGAACAGACAAAACTACAGCTGAAAGTAAAAAACCAAAAAACAAAAAACCCCAAAACAATTGAGAGATATTAGAAAGAATGGCGTGTGGGGAAAAAGGGAAAACCTACCCACAACACCCAGGATTTCAAGCAATAACAAAACAATATGTTCAGACATCTTGCAATCAAAATCCCCTCCCTTGAATATCTGAACTTTCATCAGGCTTCATTATGAAATTCAACAATAAAGTACTAATTAGAGCAAAGGGTATGACCTACTGATTTAATGTTAAATCCTGGTCTCTTGCAGATTTCATGCCAACTTCTGCCAAAACAATTGCTGTGATTTTTTTTGATAGCAGAAGTATAACAATAGAGAGTGAGCAAGAATTTAATGGCTTAGCACTTAAAGGAAAGGGTTCCATGTTCAAGTCTAAATGCCTCAGGTTTTAAGCTGTTTCTGTAACCAGTATAAATGAGAGCAACATCTGGGTCTGGGCTGGGCTGGAGCACTCCTTAACTCTACCTGAGTGAGTAAAAATAGACTCAATCCCCACAGCAAGTTTCAGACAAAAGGAGAAGCATTTTTGAAAACTGTCCAAACCTTGTCTCCTTCCCTCCCTATTCTAGGAGAAAATTAAATTTTTGCTGGACTCTTTGTCATTAATAGTTCAGGAGAAACCCCTCTTTGAGGTCAATAGGGATGTATGAAATCTAAACACTGCTGCAAATGATCAGGTAACCACCAAACTAGAGGATTTGTTAAGAAATGAACCTAATTCTCCATTTCCTAAAGATAAAGTGCTCTTAGACTTGATTAAAAGTGGAATCACATAGTGCTTCAGCAGTCTGTCTTTATGCATTGGAAATCAACTGCCCAAGGAAAAGAAAATGGAAATCAATTGCTAAAGGAAAATAAACTTAAAATATTTTTTTTTACACTGGAACATCTCTGTAAGAAAGCAATTTTGGAGATAGTCTAATTGTTGAAATGTCAGAAAGATTCAGCTTTGATTCAGGAATTTATTTTTTTATCACTTCAAGGTGTAGTGCCTACAAATTGTGATCCTACAAAACCGATCTCTAGCATACCCGCTGATCAGGATGTAAAGAGGATGCAGATTTAGCGGGCAGTTAGAAAACGCTGGATGGCCTGGAAGAACTCTCCAAAGACAAACGATGTCCCAGGAAAGCAATTCTTTAAAGGAAAAGCCTTGGACTGGAAAGCAGCCGGCTCGCAGCGGCTGGCGGAGCCGGCTCTGGCGCAGCTGCACAGCGGCACCTGCTGTTCCCAAAGCCGCTGCAGCGCCTCGTCCTGCCCGGCACCGCCTGGCACCGCCTGGCACCGCCCGGCTGCGGGGTCACAGGAGCGAGCAACCTGTCCAGACCGCATTTTACTCCGCCCTGCAGGTCAGCTGCATCTTTAATTTTTGTGTGGTTAAAAGGAAGAGGTTATCTGCCAGCCCATCAAAACACACGGACAATTGCTTTATACAGTATATTGGGGTCTCACAAACTCTGAGCTCATGCACAGCAGGTTTCCAAATCTCACAAAATGCCTGAAACATGCTAATCCAACCTTCCTCAGGTACTAAGAATTATAAATAAATTTAGACCAGAAAATTATGCACTTTTACCAATCTAGCTTCTATAGGGAAGGGAAAATTTAGTAGAAAGTAGAGCTTTGGATTCAAATAGGAGCAAACTGCCATCATAACTTCTCCCCTTTCCCCCTCCTCAAAAATGGGAGGATAGAAGATACAAATAAATTTTTTATCTCTTTTGCAGCATTCCTGTAAAAAAGTGGAAGAGAGATTTTTACTAATGGTGTTTCCATCCTCTTGCATACAACATTCGGCTCAAAGGAGCAAAGTGGGACTGAATGGAAATATTTCTTATACCACTTACTTCTTGACAAGTGATCCCACATCTTGACACCAACTAGTCCTGGTAGTTCTGTATAAATCTGGCTTCTCATCTGCTCTTCCTATCATGCCAGAGATGCTCAGTGCTCTGTGTGCTGCTGTCTTTCTCTGGATCCTGTGAGGCACCAGTAGAATCAGGAGAAGCAGTGCCAGTCCTCCCATGCAAGGAGTTACCTGTAGACACAAGGTTGGTTAGATCAAAGGTACCTGTTTTCTTATAGTGAGAACTCCACAGCAATTCCAATTGCATTAGAACCACTATTAGAAAATTGCAGATATACTCAGAAATAGATGTGTGCTGGTTTAGGTCATATTTGTAAAGAAAAAGAGTGACTTTGGTGACTTTGAAGAAAAGATAATAGAGCCTCCCTCTTTATCATACAGGTACAAGATCACTCCTCCCCCTGATTAAAAAAAACAAACAAACATATGAAAAGAAAGCTGTACTGTATTCTAGCCACAAACACAAGAATCACTGATGCAGTCACCAATGTTACCTGAATAGCATCAGTGTTACTCCACTAAATTCTCTGCCCCACTCACCTGCATGTGCTAGCTGATTTTGTATACAAAGAAGTTGTTCCCAACAGCATTCCAGAAAACTGCTACCAGTACAGTGATAATTTTACCTTTAAATTCCTCTGTTTGAGGAGATCTTGGTGCAGTAAAAACCATTCCAAACGTGCCCTCAGGAAAGAGGAACATCCTCACCTGCCCTGGCTGCTGTACAATTTCACCTACACCTAGCAGAGCTAGGCAGAAATCTGCCACTTGCACTGCAGAAAAACTTCTAAACACCACATTCCTGACCTGTCAGAGGGTAGGAAATCCTCCCACTGCTCACCTTTAAAACAGTGAACATAAAGAATCCAAACCCCAGTGGTGATTTTGATGTTCCAGTGAGTGAAAGTGACTCACCCTGAATGCCCAGTGCCAGTCACCTGTACTTTTTGCCATGCCAGCTGCCAGCATATAACCACAGCCACTGCAAACAACAGAAAGGAATGGTCAGCAAGCACCAGTGAATTTTGGATGGCTGAAATGACATGTCTTGCCAGCTAAGGAGAATGTTCTGTCATAGTTTTCCAAAGGGATAAACAGAAATAACCCTCATGGTCTGTGCTAGTCTGCTTGCCAGCCAGTATTAAACAGAGAGTCTAACCTCCTCAGAGCAGACTTGAGCTGATGACAGTAATGTCCCAGATTCCCCTTGGAATACATGTTCTGTACAATGACACTGCAAACCTGGATCAAAGAGCCCATAAAACATTTTATTACCTACTCCCTCCCGTGCTAGCCAAAGGAATTATGCCCTGCAGGAATTTCTTTAGTTTTAATCTGCCTTCTGGGCCCAGCCTTGGCTGCCTGCTCTGATACAGAGTATGCCTCTAAACCATTTGAAAAGTTCTTCTCCATCTTTTCTTCGGACACAATGTCAATTTAACTAAAAGAGGAGAGGGAAGTACCAGTTCTTCCTTGGGAGATGTTTAATGGAGGGTTCTTGAAAAACCTGTCAAATAAACTAATATGTAAAAGCTTTTGTCTTCCAAAACACAGAAATAAATTACATATTCTTGTGCACATATTTCTTTTAGAATTGATTCAATATTTAATTCAAAGCCAGAGTTTCCAGAGTCCAGACTCTCCCGAAAAATGTTAGGGGGAAAAAGCAAATTTTTCTCAAGGTAAGTAGAGAAATACACCTAATCAGCTCTATTCAAACTTGCCAAGGAAGTGACAAATCCCTTTGTAAGAGCCAATGAAGAAATACATCAAAATAAATCTGATTAGGGCTCTGGGTATATTGAATTGCAGGTGTGGTCAGACAGAATTTCAAAAGGCCACTGCAAGAAACCAACCTTCCCACTGGAATGAAGATGTAGAAGATAGATAACACTGTGGTCCTTTTTCCTTCCTCAAACAGGTCTGCAATGATGGTAGGTGCTATAGTGGAGTAACTGGCAGAGCCAATACCAACCAGTCCTCGTGAAAGAACAAATATCCTGTAATGCTGCAGGGAAAAGACATATTATAGTGCAAAAAAGTCCATGCAAGAAAGAAAGCTTACTGTTAAAGAGGGGCATTTTAGTGGATGAAATCGACCAGAGGAAATCAGAATTCAACTGCCTTTTGCCTGTGTCTGTATTCCCTCCACTCACACCTGCTCCCCTCACATCTCACTGCCTGGCTTTCTCTTTCTGCACAGCAGCGACTTCTCAGAGTGATGCCCGAGGGAATTTCAGGACAGGGTGGATAGAACACATGTAACCAACAAGCTGCCACACTGTAAGGTCATAAACAAAAAACATTCAGGACAAAAATAAAACCCCATCAATCACAACAATAATGTGTGGGTTCCCTATTTCCTAGGCTGGACTCCGGAGTCCTGGAGTATATTTAGTCCAGGCTTAAGGCTCGGGAAATGAATGGTCACTGATGCTTTTCTAAACATGACTAGAGAATGACTCTATCAAGTCCTGCAAGATGTGTGCAGGTTATTTTCATAGCACCCTCTAAAAAAGCAACATACTGACTGAGTGATGAACGAGCTCCCCAAGGTCACACCAGACCAGAAGAAAATACCAGCTCCAAGGATGATCTTCCTGTTGTAGCGATCTCCGAGGTATCCAAAGATGGGGGCAGCCAGCATGTAACACAAGGTGAAGACTGAAAATCCAACAATGAACAAAGACAAGATTTATCTAAATATTTTAGTTATATGTACTGCTCAGCCCTCAGTTAAACTCAGGTTATTTTTAGGGCACGCCTTAAAGGCAGGCTGAGTTTCTAGGACTAGGAGGAGAATTGATATTTGGAAAAAGACAAATGCAGACTCAAAATACCTATGCAACAATAAAATGTATGTGAATTGAATTGATGTGAAATGAATTAAACAATGTGAATGTATATGAATTACTCAATTTTTGCATTTCTTGAGAAATCCTTCATCTTTTGTGATTCACATGCTGTGGGATTTTTGAAGGACCTGACTCTAGTCTGACTTTCAGTTTTAGTCAGCCTGCCCACAAGTGGAAGTGAGCAATACCACATACAAGGAGGAAGTAGAAGAGCTAAGGAATTGGACTGTGTTTTAGGAGCAGGCCACAGAGGGGGAAGGCAAAGTCACCTCTCTGAACTGAGGAGATTTTATTACCTGTCTGCAGTAGACCTGTCTTCCCATCACTGAGCCCAAAGTATTGCTGTATATCCAACAGGATCCCTGCAACAGAGGCACACACTGAATGACAGCAAAGCACCCTGCTAATCCTGGTAACTGCCAACCCAAAAACAGCGCTTGCAAGAACTGTAGCACGTTTAGTTTTTAGTTTAGATGTAAGCCATTACTCTACTATAAGCACAAGATGCACAGAGAATTAAAAATTCTTATTGCTATAGATAAAATTAATGATCTCCCACTATAAGAGTCTTATGAGAATTAGTTTACTCGCTGTTTCAACCACTCCTGTTCTGCTTCTTTTGCACCATTAGCACCTAAGAACATGAAAAATTTAGAGTTCAAAGTTTAACGGACACAATGTGGAACAAAACAGTGGGTGTTCAGACAAAAAGGTAATTTTCTTCTCTCTACCATGCCAGAGCTGCAGATCTTCCATCTCACCTATCTTGTATTTCCAATTTATACTGCTGAAAACCAATTGAAAATAGAAGATTTTACTTTGAAAAAGCATACCTGTACTCCAGTCTTGAAAGATATCAATTAAAAAAGACATTTACTTCTCATTCCACTTCAATTTTGTCAAAATAGTTGAAGTCATAGCATTGTTAAGAGGATGAAACCACCACTATTTAAAAGAACAAGTTCTGTGTAGTTTGCTCACAGAAGCTCATCTGCAGCAGAAGGGAGTGGGTGAGGTCAGCAGGAGGCATCCCTTCTCCCACACTGTGCTTCACAAGTTGTGCCATGAACTACAACTGCTCCAGCCACTTGAAAGCAGTGTGGGACCAGCTAACTTAAAGCTAAATCCATGTTCTCCCACAGTCCCCATGGCTGCAACATCTCCACTCACTATTTACTGATGTGACTTCAAGTCACTGTAGATCAAGGTCCAGCCTAACAGCAGCTCCAGAGGTTTACAGCTGTTTCTCAGTGACTCTTGAACATATTTTACATTTAGGGGTTTCCTAATGGTTTCAAAAGTTTAAACAAGAGATTTAATTCAAACATTTTGCATCATTAAAACAGGACAATCAATTATATCCTTCCTTTCTGGCAGCCAGTGACCAATGCACAGAAATACTGTATAAGAGGAATTCAGGTTTGGTGGAGTATTTAGAACAAATCACAGCTAACAAGCCTTGAACAGAACCACAACTTCACCTCAAACAAACATTTACCCTGAGCACCATTAAAATGTCATCCCCTCCACATAATTAAAATAACTGACCCTGCCAGATCCTGGCAAATTACAAAGCATTGATTTGAGCAGTTTGGTGGACAGAAAAGAGGGGAAAGGTCTGCATGGTCACTAGTTTCAACAAACTGAACTCTGCAGACAACTAAGGGGAAGAGCTTGTTTTCTGTGATGCAAACACTGTCAAAGCCTGAGAGCAGAACTATCCGGAAACCACAACTTTGTAACTGCTGCCAGTTTACTTCTGAGCAGATACTCACACCTCCCCTTCCTCCCCTTCCTGTTAGCTGAATCTAACAACATGGCCACACACTTGGACAGCCAAACTCAAATGTGCTCTTGCAGGAATTCTGCAGTGGCACTGAATTCTAGCAGGTGAACAGTCAGTACATTGCTGTGTAGAAACTGCAGCTTACAGATTTCCCCATGGCCCAGGAGTCACAGAACCAAGTCAAATGTAGTTTGGTCATGTAGTGTAATTAAAGGAAGTGTTTCAAAGGCATGGGCACTATCCCCACCTCTGCTCTTGAATTCTTGCATGTCCCTGAAGGTACCTCACTCACAAGAGCACGTTGGGAGAATTTCAAGCTCTTAACTTGTTCAAGCTCTTTACTGGTTCCTAATAGTTCAAAACCTGGAATGAGCCAAATGGCTTCTTGGTCTTAACCCTCCAAGGGGATACCCTTCTAGCATCCAAGCTCTTCCTTGAAGGTATTTTCATCCTCTTCTGTTCCCTGCCCTTCTCCAAGGAAAGTCACTTGACAACAGAATGCAACAGAAGTTTTCACTCACAGCCTTGTAGTGTCATTCAGCATGCACTCCTACTGCACTCCTACTTTGCTTCCTTCCCTCTTGAGTTGTTAAAAAGTACTCAAAAAGCCAAGTTCAAACTCTTAAGCCCACTACACTCTCCATTTCTGAAGATACTGACTGAATGTCCCAAATTTCTGAATGATTGAAGTAGCAAAATTACTTGTTTACTGTAACCAGGTATTAATTCCAAATTCAGTAATCCATCCTTTGGGTTTTACAAGGTTTAAAATATTTCTTTTTCCCAGGCTACTCAGAAGTAAAATACAGCAATCTCACAACAACTGCTTTCCCTATTTTCTAAATCAGATCCCTGGAAGCATGGGAGATGCTTAGTAAATAGAAGAATTTACACAAACAACAATTTATATGGGAGAAAACCCCCATATTTTCCCTCTATAGCAACTCTTGGTTGTTTTCAGCTTTGGAAAAAAATAGTTTAAAAATAATATTTTGGAGGAAGGATATTATTTATTAGACAACAAGTCATAACTTGGGTGGGGGAAGGCTTAATTCTTTTTCCACAATCATGTTCCACTCTTAATTGCAGAAATCACACGACTGCCAGCAGCTCAGAAGGAAGTTAAGCCAAAATTATCACAAAGATCACATAGTTTTTGAACTTGTAATGGAGGGAATAGCACCAGTATTCTTCAGATATAAGAATACCATATAGAATCTAGTAGATGCAAAGAAGGCCTTGTAAACTGCTGTGCACAGTAAAGAGAAGCTCCTTAGTCACACTGCTGTAGAATCCAGCCACAAAAATGGACCAGTTGCCCTGTATGCTAAAGTCTGTTTATAAGATACCGAGATTTTAAAGTACTCTTTTATTTTTATAAGCATTCTATTAACTATTAATACCTAATAAATCCCTCCTTGGTATTTCCAGATTTATAATTGGAAGTTTCATTAAGACTATGATCAACAGGTTAAAGCAGATAAATGAGAGAAAGTAAAAAGACATAAAGCATATCCTTACTTTAGAAACATTTGTAGAGTTTAGAAACATTTGTAGAGCTGCTAAGAACTTAAATTTCCTTTTGTTTAGAAGAGGAAAATGGGTTCTCACCTGGCACAATGAACCAATCAATGAAATTTATGAAATTCCCAAAGCACAGCACAGCAACTACCAGGCAATCCCTCTTTGCTGGGTTGTTCCTTGGCACAGCCCCTGATGGACACTCTGTCCCATCTGCTGCAGCAGCTCCATAACTCTGTCCCTCAAACAGTGGCTGGAGCAGCAGGCTTGTGTCTTCAGGTTCACAGGGGGGTTGCATGTTTCCAGTGCAGACACTCAGCAGGGATGATGGAGCATTTCCTCACACAAAATTGATGTGTTAGGGCTATGAGGAACTTCAATCACTACGGTCATTTCCGGACTGAAGCACAGCCACTAAGAACTGAAATGTTCCTTGCAGTCAGAAGAACTTACAAAGAAAAAAGCTGCAGTGCTCTGTTTTGCAAAAGTGAAGACCATGGCCTTGAAGACAAGGCAAAGTAAATGTAAACAAAACAAAGTAATCCACTGTGCACCCAAGAAATAAAACAACTCCACAGTGATCACACAAAAACTACAAATGCAAAAATAACAGTATTCTTTGTTGTGAGTGAGTTGTCAGAGCTAAAAATAGTCTTTCTACAGAAGAAAGGGAAAGAGAGAGAGAGAGAGAGAGAGAGAGAGAGAGAAAGAAAGAAAGAAAGAAAGAAAGAAAGAAAGAAAGAAAGAAAGAAAGAAAGAAAGAAAGAAAGAAAGAAAGAAAGAAAGAAAGAGAAAGAAAGAAAGAAAAAGAAAAAGAAAGAAAGAACACAATCAGCCTTTAAAACAAGCCTGTGTCCCTGTGTCTTCCCCTTTCTCCCCCAAACAACAGGTCCAAGAGGGGAGGAGAAAGGGCACAGGAAGGCATTCTTGTTCTTTTGGCACATGTAGACACCTTTATCTGCCTTCTTTCTTCTGTCCACTCACATTTTTAGAAGTATTCAGTCACATGTCTTTTGAGCGACTTTATGGATCACCAACTTCAGAAGACAATTTCTTTTTTGCACCCTGTTAATAAAATTTAAAGTGAAAATTACTAGCAAACTCTAAGAGTTTAAGAGTGAAGCAGATAATTTGAAGAAGGACTGCTTATGGTTCATGACTCATGCATGAAGACACAGGTCTGTGGTTGGGCTTTTTTAAGAACTGGGTATTTCACACTTTAGACTAACTGAAAAACAAAATAGCACCTACCATTTTTGGCCCTTTTTCAAAATGCACACTCATTTGCTTCCATGTGCTCAACACGAGTATTTTATTCTATCTTCTTCTCTTATCTCCCCTTTTCTCCACCACAGACCACAGGATGTTCTCTGAGGGTTGTCACCTTATCCGTACTATCCCAGCGCTTAACTAACGCAGCGAAATCAAGAGTTCCTTGGAAGTTCTAGGAAGCAATAAAGAATCAACACAATTTCGTAGAAAGTAAGAGTTTTATCTCAACCCCAGCCGTGCACAAAGGCGAATCAGAACCCCTGTTCCATCCCCAGTTCGATGGCCGGGAGCGGCTGGAGCGGGCTGTGCGGTGCCGCCCCGCTGGCCGCTGGGTGGCGCCCCAAGGCCGGCGCGGCGCCGCCCGCTCCCGCCCGGCCCCCGAATCCTTTCCCGGGAATATTTTCCATGTTTGATGCCCAGCCTCAGCTCAGACCTTGTAAGGAAGGACTCACGGGGCAGCTCATCTGGGTTTAACTCGCACTTTGGATCGTTTAAATGTATCTTGATCCAAGCGTCGTCGGAGTACCCAGGGCACATCCTCTCTTGCTCTCAGTGACGTTTACTGCTAGAGCTGGTGTTTTGAGATGACCAAAAGCAGGTTTCTCACAGAACTGCTGTGGCAAGAACACGATTCTGCTTTTATAGAGCAGAACTTCCAAATTCCAAATTTTCCAAAGACAGAGTCAGATTAAACAAAATGTTACTCACAAACACAAACGTATCAGTTCTGAACACTTCTTTTGATTCCCTTTTTGCCCTTTATTAAAGTTTCCAGATACCACTTCATGCTTTTTGTACCTGTACTACCTGGCCACTGGTGCCATCACCTCTGTCTACACATCCCCCTTCCCCCTTCCCTCAATGTCCTTCCACCCACTCTGGGTTTCCACGCTGGGTACAAATCTGCAGGGGTTTTTAGAAAGGCTCCTGAGACTTTGCCTTCCTCAGCTCCTATAGCCATCATTCCTTGATAGGCACCCTGCTTTAAGTGCATGCTTTTCCTGTTCTCCAACCACAATTTTCATGTTTGCCCAGACTACACTGCACCAAAAACTTCCACCAAAAGTTTGTGACAATCCCCATTGTGGGTATATAGAATGCCACTATGCAATACAAGTCAACTTTTGTAAGGCAAGATCACAGCTCACTTCATTATAGCCAATTAAAATTTTTTCTTATTTGTTCTGTCAGTCAGGCAGTTCCTTTCTTGGAACAAAGTGTTGCCTTTGCCTCCACAGCTTATCCTGTCGGTGCTAGGTGCCCATGCAATATAAAAAGCAGCTTTTTATGCCTGTCATACTCCTTCAGGAGGTCTGTTCTCTTGGTGGTTCATTTGAGCACGAGATCTCATAGCTGTGCCATGCAGTTAAACCCTCCCATGAAAGCAGCAAGTCAGAACCTCATTATTCTCATGTTTGGCACTAGTCCTGACACAGAGCAACACATTTTCTTACACTATTTGGAAACTGGCTGTGGTACCAAAAGTTGTTTTGATGGCTGAACCTGACAGAGGCAACTGAGACCCCCCAGATGAAGAGAGATGTTTGGTGATAGTTAAAGTGGTTGACTGATCCTCAGCAGGCCAACAAATGTGCCGTGCCTGAATCTCAACAGGACTGCTTACAGTCAACCTATGTGAGAGCTTCTGGCTTTCCCTGAGAGGATTTCCAAGTATTTACTACAAAATGCCTTTGAATGTATTTATTTATCCAAATAGCCTCTAATGGTGGATGCTGCCACATCCGTGAACAGCTTTGGAGGTTTGCCAGAGCTTTCCCAGAAAGCTACATCAGAAGGGGCATTAATAGTGAACCAAGATGTCAGAAAGATATAAATTGAAAATGTATTGTTATCCCGATTCACTCCAAACCATTTTCATACATGTAAAAAAAAAGAAGCTTATTAAGCCACTGAATAGCACACAGCAACAAAATCTAAACTAAATTAAAAACTAAATATGAAAATAATATTCATTGTGGACTAGATCTAACAATACTGATTTTAGGAAGAAAGAAATAAGCTGCTTTTGGTATCTCTGTCATGCATTACCCAGACAGAGAACATAAAGTAACCAAAAGAAAATAGATACTTGTGTGTATTTGCAAGTATATATTTAATTGCTGCAATATAGTTAGAACCAACAAGCATGTATTTAATGCAGAACATATAAGTCTGGTCTGCATTTTAAGGTGTATGTATTTTAAGCCTATTGTGATGGAAGCAACTTCATAAATCATGAGATTCTGCAAATAATTGACATTTGGATTGGTTCACAACATAATCATTTTAGTGTCTGACAAGATCAAAAAAGTGAGATTTAACATCATTCTGGTAGACAGACAGCTCAATAAATGCATGTCCAGACCTCACCTGAAATATTCCACTCCAAGGAGATTCAAAGACAATTATAGTGACTGCAAAAGAGCTGCAGAGTAACAGACATTCAGGTAAGAGGCTGTGGGGGTTTAAGGTTTGTCACTACTTGTACAAAGGCTGCACAATTACTCACTTTGGTTTTGAACCCAGTCTGAAGTGCTAAAATATAAAGGCAGACTTGGAGAGAGACATGAACACCTGGGCTGTATGTCTGGAGGGGCAGCAGTTTGACAGCTCAAACCAAGCAGTGACCAGCCTGACAGGAGGGCAGGCAACTCAAGAAATGTAATCATGTATAAAAGTAGCACGATTTTCAGTTACAGATTTATTACAGAATCAACACTTGATCCTGTTCTCATTAAAATCTATATTACAAAACTCCAGAGATGACTCATCTATTAATGTGTATATTTTTCTTGCCTTTCAGCCCTCCAGACTGATGCACATTTGCCAAGCTGTTATTGCCTTGGAATACATAGCTGAGAGGGAGGGAGCCAAGCACCCTCCTTCCAAGGGAAGTTTGAGAAATTCTACACCTGTACTTTGTTGAATCTGCAAATTCTACACCTGTACTTTGTTGAATCTGCTCTACCTCTGTGTGCTCCTTGCAGCTACATTAGCCATGATTAACACTCAGGTAGCAACTGCTAATGATGTCAAAAGCTGTTAGAAAACATTTTTATTTTAGCATGAAATTTAGTACCTGAATAATCAAAACTAGATTGCCAACAGTTTTTCTTCACCTTTGCTAGCAGAACTACATGTGTGAGCCATTATTTGAGTCTCTGTCCATATCTGCCAGACTAGCAATCGTTATAGTAGTCCACTACTACCAAAAACTTCAAGAAAACCAGCTGGACCAGCTGATCCACTATACACTTAATTGGAAAATATCTGCTAGGAAGATTCTCATTCTGTGAGTTTCAATAAATGCTGGTTTTAGTCACCACATCCTTTTTACCTCCTCACCCTGAATTTCTATCTAAAATGCTTTCTTTCTTGTTGCCTGAGTAATAGCACAAAACCCAGGGTGGATTCACTGGAACATATTCTAGCATTGTGATAGCAGCAAATAAAATTTACACACACTAAAGTATAAAACCTACTATTTCATTATTACTGACAAATAAGCTCTATATAGCTTCCTACTTCCTGGAATGAAGATGATGCTTTTGGTTGGGCAAGGAAGCCAGTTCAGACTCTTCTCCTTCATCTTTTAAATAAGGAAACAAACTGCAGCTTTACAAAAAAGTTCTTGGGGTGCTTACCTAGATAACTTATCTCACAGGTGACATTTTCCTTGGTTGTATCCCTATAATTCTGTCCCAAAAAGTATAGCAGAAGAAATTACAGTTCCAGCACATAATCACAGAGCAGCAAAAGATGAACACATTTCATTTCTATTAACTGCTCCCTTCTTCTTCTCTGGGAAAACAGAAAGAAAAGCAAAGACCTCCTTTGCAAATGAGAACATTTTGCATTAACATCAGACAAAGGAGAAAGCTGCACATTGATGGAACAGAGCTGCCTCTTCTAGCTGAGAGTTAGTCAAGCACAGAGCAGCTCATGGAGGTCAAGAGAAGTGAGGAATTATAGTGACTGTGCACCAAAGATACTATTTCACCAGCCAGCTTATCTGCTTTGGCCTTTACCATTATTTTAGCTCAAGCTTATCTTTATTAGTATAGCTGATAAGAGAATTTCTTGCAATTTGGGATTCTGGATGCTTCTGACACAATTATAGCAGAAAAGGGCTGTGACATCTGCTTGGATTTTGGAAGAAAACAGTGGAATTAAATGACTATTTAACCTGTGTTTTGACCTTTCTACCACAGTGAAACATTCATCCCCAGAAGAATCATTAGTTGACCACTGCAGTCTTCACTGTGATACACCAGAGTCCTTTTCATTAAGACAACAGCAAAGGAGATAGGAGCCATTTATTATGAGAAATGACAAACAGACAAGCACTGACAGAACAAAAATGGAGGCCTTTCCCTATGAGGCCTCTCTCTTTCCAGCCTCACTACCTCCAGACTGGAAGGGAAGAACTGCAGTGAACACAGTGTTTTAATCACTGCAGAGAATGTTAAGGTCAGGGTTAACTGAAAATTTGAATAAACATTGATTTAAATTAAAAATAGTCTAATTAAGTATCAAGAATGTCTTTATTTCCCAGAAGTAAATCCTGCACAAAGAGATTTACTGTCACTCCCAATGCTTCCAGCAAGGCAAAGTGAGGCTGTATTCACCCTTCTGGGAAGGGTAGGTACATGAATTCACTATAGCCATGATTAAGTGATGGCACTGTGAAACAAATTCTGCCAGCAACAAAAGAAAACTTGGTGATTTTTAAGCACTAACCCCAGGATGCTGAGTTCTTAAAGTTATAATGCAATTGAGATAGGGAGTTTGGATTAAAATATATCTATACTATCACTGATAGGTACCCTCCTTAGGCAGAGGGCAGCTCCCAGTTCAACAACCAGAGAACAAATGGAGAAAGTAGCCAGAGTCACTCTTTTCCTGGGCAGCTTCTGTTTTATTTTAATCACCAGAGAGTAAAAAGTCTGTAAAAATCTTTACCAGTCAAACATCTACTTTTAATGAAGGAAAAAAAAAAAAAAAAAGGAGAAAAAAACCATGAAGTGTGGAAAGGATCATCTATCAGTTATATTAGTAAGAAAAGGGAGAAAAGAGTTGGGAAGAAGTCCTTTCTCTGCTACTAAATTCCTTTGCTAAAGCAAAGGGACCTCAAGCCTGCAGTCCTAAAGCAAATGGTACCATAAATAATTTAAAGGGAGAAAGAAAACAATAAACATTAAAACTTTGAAACTCTTGCACAGTTCTACTTAACATCTGATTCATGTTAACTAATGTACAAGATGTTTTTAGGCTTCAGCACTTGGTTCTTAAAGCTCTGGTTTGAATACAATGTTCTTCACAAAATTTAAAACCACAGTAATAAAATTACTATATGAATAATTTATTAATTACTTAGAAATATTAAAGTAAAAATATAGAAATTAAACTTCTTTCTATTAATTTCATTCACAATCTCCTTCCATTCACTCTTGATACCAGAAATTTTACCTGTTCTGAAGATGTTTTACATGTAAAATTATAAGGTATATGAATAAACTCTGGCCTTTCTGTCTTTTCTGGAGTCATGTTGGCATTTGCACACTTCACACACTTTTGAGAAAGTATAAGAACACAGACTCTCAGGCTGCTAATAAAATAATTTTATTCCTATGATTTTAGAAGCTACTTCTGCTTAAGACAAGTTCAGTACCAGTGGAAGAACTGTTATCTCTTTATTCCTGTGAGCCAGCAAGCAGCAAAGTCTCTTTTCCATACTTCAAAGTAGCTTTTTGGATACTGTTCATAATAGAGCATTAATATCAACTTCAGCTTGAAAAAAAAAGTGTCATGAGATTTATTATTGTAAATCCTGAAGTGAAATGAAGCTAAGAAGCGGCTTTGTTTCAAAGTTCAGAATGGTTGCAGGAATTAACTGGCAGTCATGGAAGAACTGCAATAACTCAATTTTGTAAACTATCAAAAAAAATCTTTACCTTCCAAAAAGCCTCATGTCAATAGAATATCTTCTGACATAGTTCATTAAAATGCTTCCTTAAGAAACGATTTAAAAGTACAGAATAAGGACAGTGTAAATCAACAAAGTGATTAATCTGTTCAAAAAGCCAAATATAACTGAAGCCACCTGTGTTTTCACTGCCTCCATTCCCCCTCCCCCTCTTCTCCTCCTCCAACAAGTTCTGAGCTCTGACAGAAAACCAAAGCAGTCCTACACAGCCCCACACTGAGATCACCAGACTCCCCAGGTCCGAGCTGTTCATCCCTTTTGTCCACCCACATGTTTCCACAACAGACCTGCCTGGTGCTCCAAAGCCCAGCTTTTGCCCTGGCCTTCAGGTGAAATTCAATTCAGTTCCACAGTTCCTGTGTATAATATAAGAAATGTGCTTGCATAATTTTCTAGTAGAGGCAAATACTGTATTGTATGATAACAGTATAGCCCATTGATGGCTGGACTTACACTATCTTAACCTATTTTGCTTCCCTGAGGGGACTAATCCTCACGTAACATCTCTAAGTGCATCCACATTAAGGGATTTGGCCCTTGAGCTGTGCAGTGCAGGTCGTGCTGCTCATGCTCTCACAGAGCCCTTGTGCAGGTTACAGCTGTATTCACTGCTCCCTTCATCTCAGGGCAGTTTCTATCCAATCCCTCCCTGGCTGCAGACATATTTCCTTCCCTTTTGTGCACTGCTCTAATTTTGTACTTGCAAAGGCACCAGAATGTGTCAGGTACAAATATGAGAATATCTCAAAAAACTGTAAGTTTACTGCTCCAGGAAAAAATTGACTTTCTTGCCAAGCCCTTTATATATCTCATAGTCAACAATTTCCAGGCATGATTTGAGGTAAGAGGCATCAACTGGGATACATTTTGCAAAATGAATTTTTGGGATATATTTTATAAAGTGTGAGCAAAAGTAAAGAATTTAGCAAGTTAAGCAGTAAAACAACTTTTAAAGTGTAATTCTTTATTTTAAACCAAGTATGTCTGTTCTTTTAAAAACAGCCCTATCTAAAATAAAATGTGAAATAAGGGCAGCCCACACGCCATGGAATCCAGCAACACAAAGTACAGAATATACCAGTAGTTCAGGCTTGCTGCAGAAATTTCAGAGAAAGTCAAAACACTGAACTGGTGGGTGTAACTGAGTAAGTGGCTGGAAATAGCATGTGGAGTGCTGAACCAGCTCCTTACAGCAGAGCTTCATCTGCAGGTGCAGAAAGAAATTTCTTCATCTGAGTTTATTCAACAAGTTCATTTTGATGCCTGGTTCATTAAGAGATGGAAACCAAACATGGATTTGGAAAAGGAAGCCAGTTTGATTTTTCCTTTTCCAAACTTTGTGCAAAAGCAAGGTGTGGGATGCTTAGCTCTAACTTGTGGGAGGATGAGATCTGATGATATGAATATCTTGGAAGCGGGGGGAGCTAAAACCAAAATTTCATTTCTGATTTTTAATGATTCCTTTGTGCATTTTAACCAAATCCCATCAAATGTAAGTTAACAGAAAGAATCAGTTAAAAGCTCACAGCATCTAATAAACAAAATAGTACTTGATGGATTTAAGAACAAAATCAGAAGTTTGAAAAGATATATGTTCACATATCTTAAGTCAATTACTTCAGTCCTACTGACTGTCAGAAAGTAATTTCATGCCAAGCACATGGAATCTGCTATTTAAGAATGTAATTTAAAATTATAAATATAAAATAAATTATGTAAATTTGTATTTTCAGCTTGCCATTTTAAATCATGAATCAAGTATTTAACTCTCTTGTTTAAGCCAACAACGGAAAAAGGAAGTATTGAAAACAGTATTTTAACTTCTGGCATGAAATTTACATACAAATAACCATTCTCGAGTATATGTCCTTGTTTCTTCAAGAAAGAATTCTGATGTTTATTTCCTTCCATGCCAGCATGCCAGCATTTCAGAAAAGGCAAATCAATTATGACCTGCCTCATATTTCAATCCTTGTGTTTGTTCCAAGGACTGAACACTGACACAGCAGTGGATCTCATGACTGCTTTCCATCAGGTATATTAAACTGATTGTCAATTAGGTCAGGCTTTCAGGTTGCAGAGCAAAGCTTTCTTACACTCAATTCTTTAGAAATATGAGTTAGAAAATTGCAACTTTCATTTTAGTTTAACCCTCCCCATAACTATGTTGGATTTAAGACAGTCTTTCATCATTAATTTGTGCTGCTTTTGTTTGCAGATTTATTTTGATGTTGTTTTTTAACTAATTATAAGGAAAGAAATCGAATTCTGAGGAAATCATGTCCATGTTGTGTAAAGTGAACACCTCTCAGGGGTCATTTTAGCCTCTCCTACCACTAATGACTAGGCATGTCTGTTTCCCAGCTGAGAACGTTATCAGTTGAAGTAATAGTTTAAGCTTATACAAATAAAGTTCGGAACAAGGTCATTCTGGTTTACCGAGCTCTTAAACAGCATCTTTCTGCCAAAAGCCTGAATCAACACTCCCATAAGAATCCATAAGGATTTCCTGCACTTCCAGAGACTGTTTTACCACAACGATTCCTGTCAAGCCTGATTCATACCAGAAATCTTACCCAAAAGTCAGGTCAAAACACTTTGTTTAGGTGTCACCCTTCAGTGAACAACTTAGTCTACATCTGTTCTCCTTGGCTCAAGCAATCATGGTCCATGCTTCATGCCACAACTAAAGCCTTTATCTGTGGTCAGTGACCTAGAGGGAATACTGCTGGATTTATTAAGAAATGACAGACAGATACACAGTGAGATTTGAACATTAGGGTCATTGTGGTTTCATTTATCAGGGAATGTAAGTCAGGACTAGCTCCTATTTCTGGCTCCAGGGGTTGCTCTGCTATCTTGGGCAAGAAAATTTAGCACCATGGACTGCCCTGCATGTCCATGCTGGTCGGGAAGAATGGAGATCCTTACCTCTACAGGAGATCATCAGGGATTAGTGTTAACACAGCAGGACCCTGATCTGAGCTGGAGAAGCTGAGCACTGCTGCTATACAAGCCAATGTCAGTATTTTCATCATGCACTGCATAGAGGCAAGTTCTGCAGAGATGCATTACAGCAGCTGCAGCAATTCCTCTACCTTCCTTCTCTGTTTGCCATGCCACTGATTCACTGGTCCATATTTTTCTAGGAAATCACACTTCTTCACACACACACCCACTTCCAGCGAAACGTGAGCCCAGCAACATTTGAGTAACAGTTAAACTTTTGAACCTGTTCTGTAGGAGTAGCCTTGAACTCAGCACAAATACTTGAGCCCAGACTGATGTGTTCAGTCCAAGTTTAGTCCCCACTTTATTTATAGGTCACACCGGAGTGGGAACAAAACAGCTTTTAGTCTTTGTTATGCTTTTATTCAAGCCAGCAAGGAGCTATGAATCAAACAAAAAAACCAATGAATTGCTACCTCCTTTTTCCCAATTTCTCTATTCACAAGGAGTTTGCAGAGCATTTTTCTTTATGATGCATATCCATGGTAATGGCCAACCTCTACATACAATATAAGAAGAAATAACTTAAATTTTACTACTCACAAGTAAACTCAATCAAGTCTTATTCAAAAAAGAGATTCCTTAGAGCAAACTACTTATGTATCAATAAAAGCAGAGCAAAACCAAGTGCTAGGGGATAGACAGGAACACAGAACTGCTCAGCAAACTGGTATCATTTCCTGGTGACAACCTGGATCTGGAAAGCCTTTAAAACACTTAGCCTTTACTGTTTGCTAGATACAAACTGCAAGAAACCCAAGCCTGCAAATGTTAAAAAGGACACATAAATGGTCCCTTTTTGGCTATCAGGAACTGATTTTAAGCCTAAAAACTGATACTTCACAATGCTACCATTTAAAATGTCTCTTCACTGACTCTAGCCTGTAAAATTAGAGGAGCCTTGCAGAACATGTTACAGGGAGCTGTGTGTATCTTAGCATCAGCTTTTTGAGTTTGCCAGGAAGCTGAAGTAGGGGAGCAGTTGATATTAACAATGTGAATCCACCTGGAAGACTACAGAACAGAAACTATCTACCAGTCTAATCTGTGATTTGTGTTGTGAAGGAGGAACTGGGGAGAAAGTCAAACAAAAGACATCATATTCAAGAAAAGTAAGATGCTGAATGTGAAGCTTTGATCCTTTTTAAGGTGACAGAAAAAGTGCCAGGATTTCCTATTCTAATCATGAGATGAATTATTATGATAATATAGCCTTGCCAAGGGAAAGATTAATGCAGTAAGGACCACAGCAAATGGCTGTCAGAGCTGAACAGTCATTATACCAGAAATGGTCTCAAAAAAGAGAAAGTAATCTAAATTCTTATTGCCCTTCCACTCAATGCAGAGATGGGAGAAATGGCTGCAGAGAGGCTGCATGCCAGGGACAGTAAAATTCAAAAAACCAATCTCACATATCTTGAGATCTTTTCCTCAAATGTGGTGCATGTTGCCTCAACAAACAGTAGGACAAGGTGTTTGTGCATAGGCAGTACAGAAAGTAGCTATTAACAGAATAAAAGATCATTCATCTAGCAGGGAAAGGCTTCTCCCTCTTTCCAGACAGCCTGGTGTGTTTAAGGACAGGCAACATGAGATGGAAGCCAGCAGAGTTCCCCTCTGCTGTGGCACGACAGCTCCATTTTCATGATGGGATTCCACAGAGTCTTTACTGCTGCAAGGAAACACTAAACTAGTTTATGCCTCAGTCACACACCTGCCCTCACCACCGTGACCATGTTGGACATTTTGCAGCTGCACACAAGGTGATTTCACAGAGCTGTGTTAGAGCACTTCAAACTGCCAGTGTTTCCCATAATGACACATACTACTTTTATAAACCAGGGCTGAATTTGTTGCCAGAATAAAGGAATCCAGGTCATTTGTGACAGCATACACCAAATCCTTTCTTTTCCAACCTACAGGCTCCTATGTTCTTTACAAGGAAAATCGTGCACAAAGTATAGGAGACCACAGAAAACTTTCTTTCTTAAGTCAGGTAATTGCCACCAAGTGACCTAATGGTGAACAACACAGAATGATTTTGATTAACAGAATGTAATAGAAATAGAGCTGTTTCATATAACCTTTCAGTCTTCAGTGCTGTAGTTAGGTCCTCTATTAATAGAACTGTCAGAAAGTGTACTCATGCCTGAACTGACATCAGGTACAGAAAGTTGAGTGAGTGAATCTAGTGCTGGCTTAACTGACATTGTGAACAAAGCCTACTTTTTATTCCTGAAAGAGAAATACCATCCACAATAGTGTCACTTCCCATCAACATGCCTGAATTCCAATCTGGGTAACTGTCTCTTAGCATAATAAGTTTACAAAATGCACTTGCACATGATAGCCTCCTATGGAAAGATTGTTTTTTAAGATTGAATGAACCTGACTGAAGCAATACAAAATACAAATACAAAATACATTTAGGAATTAGAATCAACTTACAAAGGAGAAAGGCTTTCACAAAGACTTTCTTTTTGGCTAAGGACACCCTTATGAGATGAATTTCAGTAATGGTATCATACACTATGGGATGTCCTCTGTCATCCCAGTTTAATCATTGAAAAGGACACAGATTTAATCAGAACTGGAAGAATATCTGGGAATAGTATTCTGATTAATTGTACTAGCACAGTAATGAAACTCTCAGACTATACTGGGCCTTCCAAATTGGAGTACAGGAAGTGACCTTACCATTGCTCATTCTCTTTCCTTTTGTTGCAAGCCAATTTTTGTGTTCACAAAATAAAGCCCTTGTAGTACAAAAATAAATTTTAAAAATTCTTTTTTATAAAAGATTGGAACATTTTGGCAAACTGATACAGGCTAAATCAGTTTGTAGTGACTTCTTTCTGCAATAGAGCAGGGAGTTTCCTGCTTTCTATCAGTGTTAATAATGCTTCATCCAATTAGCCAGAAACTGCATATACTTGAGAACTGAAACATAAAATTAGGGAATCCAATGAAATGCTTAAATGCCAGAGGAACAGAGCAGCCCATATGTTTTATTTTAGAATTGCACACACCTATTTATCACACTATCTTTTTCACTGTCAACATGTGAGTCTGCAGACAATTTGTATTTTTGTCAGGCTTCTCCTGGCAATTTACTTAGTTCCTTGGGATAAACTATCTTAATTTTTAGCATTTTCCCTCTGCAGTGCCTGTCCTCAGACTCGTAGTCATCCTACAAAAGCCTGTTTTCTAAAGGTTTTTGCTGGACATCCAAACCCAAGCCTAGGTTGCCCTTCAGAGATACACTAATACAGGAAAGCCCCTTTGCCTCATAAGTGTAAGGGCTGATTTAGGCCTTTTATGTCTTTTTTTTCTTGCACCCTCAGTGCAGCGACACAGCGCTCCAAAGCATCCCCATCACACACAGAGACAAAAATGTACATTTTGCAGCAATCCTGAGTGAGCAACTTTTACCTGGTAACCCTTTTAACCTGTTCTGTTTAGTTGCTTTTTGTAGCTGCTCCTCAAAACCTCCTGTATGTGCGGGTTGGAAGATGGCAGCAGCCTGAGGGCCAGCAGGCTCTGAGCACAGACACTGTTGTTACTCCGGTTTCTGACAGTCCTGTGCTGCTGCTGCTGAGGAGGGCAGATGTGTCTCAGGGGCTGCTGCACCTCAAATCTCATTCCACACCCTGCCATGGGCAGGGACACCTTTCACTGTCCCAGTTTGCTCCAAACCCTGTCCAGCTTGGCCTTGGACATTTCCAGGGATCCGAGGGGAGCCACAGCTTCTCTGGGCAACTTGTGGCAGGGCACCACCGCTCTCAAAAGGAAGCATTCCTCCCTAATAATGGCCTTTATGAGGGCCTTTGCAGATCCCAAATGGTTAGGGTTTAAAGAGCTCTCTGGAGATCACCCAGTCTAACCCCTGCCGAGGCAGGGTCACCTAGAGCAGGTGACACACAGGAAGGTCTCGGTGAGTTTGGCATTTCTCCAGAGAAGCAGATTTCCCCCCCTGCACAAGTCTGTCCCAGTGCTCTACCACGCTCACATAAAAAATTTCTTCCTCAAGTTGAGGTGGAACTTGCTGTGTTTTAGTTTGTGTCCCTAAATGTCCTTCGGGAGGAGATTCCCCTCACAGAGCGCTCTCCCTTCCTCCCCGCTAACTCAGGCTTGACTCAGGAAGGGCAGGCAGGGACCTTCCCAACATGGCGGCCGAGCGCGGCTCCCCGCCCCTCAGCCGCTCTCAAGATGGCGGCGCGGAAGCTCGGCGGCCGGCCCTAGTGCGCCTGCGCGGGCCCGAGTGCGGTGAAATTCCTGGCGGGGGGAGCAGGAGGTGGCGGCGCTGAGGGCTCGGAGCAGGAGGCGGAGGGCGGCTCGGAGCCACGGCCGCGCTGCCCTGCCCGGGACCCTGCGTGCTGTGGCGGCCGGCGCCGAGCCAGACCACCGGCGGGCGCGGAGCGGACGGGCTGAGGGACGCTCGCCGCCACCTCTCGCAGCGCCAGGAGCCGCGCCGTCCCCGCCGCCGCTGGGACTCCCTCCCCGGGCAGAGCGGGGGAGAATGACGGAGCTCCAGTCCGCCTTGCTACTGCGGAGACAACTAGCAGGTACCTGGGCCGGCGGCGGAGGAAGGAAGGGAAGGCGGCGGGTGATCCGCCGCGGGGGAGCAGGGGCCGGGCGGCCTCGGAGGGGCCGCGGCCCGTAGCGGTGGAAGGAAGGGGCGCCGGCTCGGGGAGGGGGCGGGCGGGAGTGCGTGTGTGTGTGTGAGGGGGAAGGGGAGATTACGGCCCCCCCTCGCCGTGCTGTGCCCAGCCGGGAGCCGAGGGAACTAGGCCGAGCGGGGGAGGGGGAGCCCGACCGGCGATTGCTGCCAGGGGAGCCGGGGGAGGGGAGCGGGGCCGGCACGGTGGAGGAGCGTCCCCTCGGCTGTCCCCGTCCCGCCGGGGGAGCGCGGGGTGGCACCGGCCGCGCTTGTCCGCACCCCCCAGCCCCCCGGTACCAAGCCTGGAGGACTCCTCCTCCCCTCCCCTTGCGGTCCCGTCTCCCTGGGGCGGGGGAGAACCGAGCCGGAGCTCGTCCCGCAGCGCGGGGGATGCGTGCGGGCTGATGTTTGGGGGTGTTTCTGAGGCGCCGGAAAGAAGCGGAGGAAGAAGGATTGTTCCCCCACCCCCGGAACGAGGCACTGCGGGCCCAGGCTGACTCCCCGCACTCGCACCCCTTCCCGAGGGGACCTGCGGTGCCCTCGTCCCGCCTCTCCTCACCGGCTCCCCCTCACCTCCCGTGCCCGGGAGGGGGAGGCCGCTGGCCCCTTTGTTGTCAGGAGAAGCGGCGGGGGCTCCGCAGGCACCGGCGGGGGAGACATGACCGGGCAGCAGAGGGTGCGGGCGGGGGAGCGGGTGGGACCGCTGCGGGGGGACCCGCGGGGAGCGGCGGGGGGGGTCCGCCGGGGGCGAGAGGGCGGGACGGGCGCGGGGGAGGAGGAGTTGGGGACCGAGCTGGGGGACGGACACGGCCTGGGTGCTGCGGCCCGGCCGGCGGCGGAGGGGAGTGGGGTGTCATCGGGGTGTCAGACGGGCTCGGTGTCGCCGCGCCCCCTCCCTTTGTCCCCGGGCGGGCGGCCGAGCTGGCCCGGCCCGGCCCCGCCGAGGGGCCCCGCATGCGCGGGGCCGCACAATGCGGCTCCATGTGTGCGCTGCCACACTTAAAGGGAAACGAGCCGGCAGCGCTCCCTTCCTCCCTCCCCCACTTGCACATGTTCGCCGCATCCTCTGCCTGCTGGGCCGGGATACGGCCATCCACTCGAGGAAGCGCACGGGTCTGCGCGGTACCTTGAGAGAATCGGGTCGCCTTTTTTGTCTCTTACGTAAAAAATTACTTCGTAGCCAGTTAAGGAAATGTGTGCCAGGTGTACCTAAACTCGGGCAATTACAGCGCTGGCTGGAGTTGGCCGAGTAGCCATACAAAGGGACAGGGTCACTGGGTAGCACAGGAATTCCCGGAGGAGGATTTTGGCCCGAAACTTAGCTTAATGTCGTTGGAAGCCTTAGGGTGGAAAGCAGCATTGTTAGCAGTAAGGAGATGAGGTTGCATAACCGGGTATAGCGAGCTGGAAGATGTGTTTGTGCATCTCCAGCACTGTTTTCTGGGTTTGGATGGTGATCAGTTTGCAAAACTTCACTATCGTTAACTACTAGCACAAAACGTCTTACCCCTTTAAGGTAAAGGTCTTTAAAAAACCCAACAAATTTTGTACTGTGGCTAAAAATCGCGTGTTGTGGCCTTAGTCCTGAACATCAGCATGTACCTGTTAATTCCCTGGTAACTGCTGAAGTTATTAGTGACACTCAGTGAGGTGTCTGCATGTTCAGATAAGCTAATAATGCCTAGATATGGGCTTACTGCAGGAGCTTCAGACTGGATATGCTGTGAAGCTTCTCTCTCCTATACATGATCCCTAAAGGGAAACAGTGTAGAATAGTTGCTCTCTATCTTGATTAAAAAAAAGCATTTGGTAACCTAGAATAGTTGTTCAAGTGTCTGGAATTTCTCTTTTAATCTAGTAATCGTGCTCCACAAAAGAAAGTTGGACATTTGGTTGAAGTCTCTTGATAGTAAGTATTCAGCTTCTGTGGTGTACTTTGTTTTTTTGGTTTTTTTTTTGTCTTGTGGGGTCTTAAGGCCTTGTGTAAGCACAGACTGATTGGATATGTAAGTACATTTGTGGACTACTAGATCTAGGGGTTAACTTCTGTTTAACTTTCTGCTCAATCTTATCTGAAGGCTTTATGTGTTCTGGTAAAAACTGGTGAGCTTTTCTAGTTGTCCCTATTACTGATTCAGCTGTACTGACTGCAGCCATTTTCTTGCATCATGCAGCTATTCTGGGGGTTTTGTTTTAAGTAATACCAATACCTTTGGTATCCCTTTACATGTACTAAAAGAAATTGAAACCATATTAAAAGTGACTTTGAGTGTGTATGAAGTATGATGAGCGTTGAAGAAGAGTCTTGAACTCTACAGAAGTCTTACGTGGAATAACTGACCTGAGGGAGTTACCATGTATGGAAGAAACTATTTTCTGTGTGACATCTGAACTGAGCTGGCACTGGACTGACACTGGTTTTTCTGGTGTCAGGCCACTTGAAGTCGTAGTGCAGAGTCTGAGCTTCATGATTTTCCTTCCCTACTGCTGACTGTCTTCCAAGTCTCACCTGCTCCAACATGTCCCTTTGTTAATACCCACGTTGTTTCTTCTACCTCAGACCAAAAGCCACCACTCTGGTGGTATTTGCCCCGGTGGGACTGATATTCAGTCTCTGCTCCATGCAGTTTTTGCCTATATTGGGTGTGGTGAATCATGGAGTTGTACCTGGTGGTTGGGTTTAGGAGACCAGTAAACAGACAGTTGATATGAGTTATGTGCTCTAAGCTAGTTTAAATTGCTCTGGTTCAGTCAGTTGTTCTTCGATAATGACAGATTTGAAGTTGCTGAAGCAAGACATCAGAAATGAAGGGAGGTTGAAGTGAGAATCTGAAACCTATACAATGGTTGAGGAGTATAAAAATTCTTTAATGGTGGGACGCTGGCTGCCTCTTTTCAATGCCTAGAAGAAAAAACAATGGCAGGAGGAGGGAGGGATGTTAAACAGTTCTCAGAGTAGCTACCTGTTTGGTCCCCCATATGCTTTGATTCTTAATTATGGGGAAAGGTGTCTGGCATGGAGCACTTTAATGAGCTGTTTTAATTCCTCAGTACTTTGGCAAAGTATAGGTCAACTGATGAGGCTGCTGGCTGTCAGTGAGATGTAAAACAGTGGGCCTTACCAAACAGCAAAACTTGACAACACAACCTGAAGTTGCTCCAATGAGTGTATGAAGACAGACTTTTTTTTTTTGAAAAGCTGGCTTGTAACTTGAGCAGGAAGCTGGTACCACAGCACCATGTACAACATGCTTGTGCACTTCAGTGGCATGTTCTGGATACTGATAATGCTCAGAGAGAAGGGACATTCAATGACAGTCACAAAATTTAACTTCAAGTTACATGTGGGTTAGTTTTTAACCTCCCAAATTCTATGTGGCTTCACAGTCTTTGCTAATGTAATACTGAGCTGGATCCCCCAGGGACTAAGTGTAGTAGCTGTTTTTATATTGACATGTGCTTGCCCCATTTAGGCACAAGAACAATTCAAAGTAGTAAGAACTTTGAGTAGTTTTTTTATGGGTTTGTGTTTTTTAAGTCTTAAGGAAGTGATGATTTGGGATCTCTTATATCAAAGCCATTTAAAAGTGGTGGTCTAACTAGAGCTGGAGGATCAGAATATCTATGGGTATCTGTCAAATTAAATGTGGTTCCTTCTCAAATCAACTTTGTTGCAAGCAGTAGCAGCTTCTGGAAATATCTTAAAATTCAAACATATTTGTTCTTACATTTGGTGGTGTTTGGTTTTTTTGATTGGTTTTTTGGGGTTTTTTTTTGGGGGGTGGGAGATTTTTATTTTGGGGGTTTATTTGTTTTGGTTTATTGGGGGTTTTAGTGGGTTTTTTTTTTGGAGGAGGGGGGCACTTTGTGGCTTGATAATAATGTGAAATAGAAGCCATGACCTATCCATTTCTTCCAGGCAGAGTGCAGGAAAAACTAAAAGGAAAAAAGTTCCCCTGAACTTAAAAAAAATGTAGATTGGTGTAGCACTGGGTTAGCAGAGTTCATCCCTCAGGGGAGCTGGTGGAGGATAAACTTCTTTTTACAGCCCCAAAACTTTGTTCTTTAAAAAGAGATGCAGACAACAGGGTGTAAAGCTTCTCTCCCAGTCTCCAGCGCTGTCAAGCCCAAAGGTTTTACAGACTGAGGTATGTCTCTGAATACTTTTATTTCATCTTTCTGCCAAATTCTTGCTGACACAGAGACTTTAGAGTAGGCAGACTTGTCTAGTTCAACAAGCAAAATCACATAGGGAGGACGCAGTTAAATCAGTAGCACACAGTGGAACTAGAAGTGCAAGTTCTCTGTAATGTAAACATGGAGCATTGGAAATGGGAATAACCATGCCTTTGTTGGCTGAAGTTGAGCTGGGTTGTAAATAATCTCCAACTTAGGATACAGAAAAGCCACTCTAATGCTTTTCTTAAACATGAGAAACATGGCATTATTTCAATTTAAAGTGTATACAGCTTTTGTTTCAAAGCAGAAATGTCTAATTAAAAACTAGCAAGTTGGAAAACTATTAAATACTTAATGTGACAGTTGAACGACTTTTACTTTCTTCTGAGGAAGAATCTTACTGGGTAATGTTGAGTTAGTTGAATTTTTGGCAATTAGGTAGGACTTTTTAAAAATCTATTTGAGTAGTGAATGGAGAGGGAATTGCAGACTGAAGATCACTTTATACATCAAGGCTGAGATGCATGTTTCTGGGGTGGCTGGTGTATAAGAAACCTTTGTTTACCATTAAGCACTGCCTTACAGTAAGTTTTTAAGATAGTCATTTCAGTGCCTCTGAGTGAAGTATTAATTTGGTACTAGATTGCCTGTTATCTCCTTTGTGAAGGTCTGTTCATATGCACAGTAATACTCTATTATCCCAAACAGTTAGGACTCCAAAGTCCTGCACATGTAAAACTTAGCATTTTAATCGGTCCTGAAATGATAAACACCACTGCATATTGTTTTTAGAAGACTGTTTCATGGTTTTAGATAACCATCAATTTTTTTGGTCTGATGCTTTTTGGGGTACTTAGGTACAGCATGAGTGTAGCAGTCACCTTAACCCCCTGGCAGCGTAGGGCCCTGTTACAGCAGATGAGAGAATCCTGTATCTGTGAGGTTGTGCTGACAGAATTATCAAAGCTGCCTTTCTCAAGCTGACTTTCTAGACAATATCATTGCTAAAACACAGGCCTTGCTCGGACACCAATCACTACAGCAGCACAAGCAGTCTGAATTGGTGCACTGTAAATAACATGATAAATGTGACTAATGGTGAACTTTGCCTGCTACGTGTTAGTTTTCCAAATGCTTCTCTTATAGAAATAATCTGAACTTTGCATCGTGAAAGGAAAGAATATTTATAACAGCACCACCAGCAAAATTTCAGGGGTGCTGGCAGTTTTGGAAAGTGAGTTTTAGCTAAACTACAGAATGGAAGGGCTTGATGACTCAACCAGTTGCTTAAACAGGATGAAGCAATAACCTGCCTCATCAAGGAGTCACTGCCTTGGCTCTGCCTAGGTCAGCTTAATAATCTTTCAGGGAAAGAACCAAACTTGCCATTAGCTCTGAGTTCTTTCCTTCTCTGCTCCCCCCAAACAAGGCATTGTAAGTTACTCCAAAGTAAGGGCATATCTGGATATGGCAGTACAGCGATTTATTCATGTTTGGTTTGAGAATAGTGGAGTGGGAGGACATTGCTGGAGATCCTCTGAAGCAAGGAGCAAAATTAATACCATTTCAGAAAATACTTTCATCAGAATTTCTGCTTTGTTGGTAAGAGCTTCATTTGGAGATGTTAAATCATGCCAAAACCAACTAAAATGTATTGACCTGTGTGATTGATACTGATTCCAACATCAGTATTGTAGTTATTTGCTGCAGAACTGCAAACTAAGGATTTATTGATTTTTATATATATATATATATGTATGTATTTAAGAAAACTGATAGGGACAAATCAAGTAGAGTTAATGGTCTTCACATGAAGCCATATGTAATTATAGCTGATTCTGCCTTGACTTTTCTGTATATTGTTGAAATTTCTTTTTAGTGCAAGGCAGGCCTGGAACAATACGTACATATTCAACTAATGTAGGATTACTTGATCCCTTCTGTGGTTGGTACAAGTTGGTTTTTAGTACCCCCAGTGCCCTATGTTAAACAGTTTGAAAATAAGTGACCTTTGTAGGTGAAACCTGCTTGCCTCAAGTAGGCCTTTGCTAAATTTTCTTCCTGTAGTGTGTTTAATCAACTTCTGTTTTGATGTAAAATACAACAGTTTGTTCCTAGCATAGAGATGGGGTTCCAATGAAGTGGAACTGATCTGAAGGGTGGCTGCTTTTCTGAAAGCAAAAACTAACCAAATACTAAAATGAGTGTGCAGACTGGGGTGCCTGGAAAAAGGAGAGCAGGTGGCTTGTGTGAGGAAGAGGGTGTGTGACTTCTGAAACTCTCCTGTCCCCTTTTTGTTCCAGTGTATGGGAACGGAGTGAGGGCAGCACTTCATGTGCAGGCCTTTGCTCTCACCCAGCTGCCCCTCAGCTTCAGTTTTCACTGGTGTGTGCCTCTCTTTCAGTGTCTGGTCTTGATGAGATCTTTCACTTAGAGTCTCTAGTACGCTTCAGCTTTAGGCCACCCTGCAAGTGTAAATGTTCATACTTGCTTTTCTTTCCTACTCTCAAGTCCAAGGCATATCAGCTGGAGCAGAGATCAGATATCCAGACCTTGTAAGAACACTAAGTATAGCAATCTAATTGAAATGGGGTTCCATAAAAATATCTGCTCTCCTGGACAGAAATGTTAGCAGTTTTTGCACAGATTTAGAATAATAATAAAAACTTTCTGATAGAAACCCTCTGTAAAGGTTTTCACATACGGTCTCTCTGTGTGTGAATTGGTAAGGGAAACGTATTTCTGTGCTGTCATCATACACCTCATAGGTCAAGCTGGCTGTTTTTTTAGCTGGCTGGCATTTGCTGTTGATCTAGAAGATGGTGCTGTCAGGAGTCATTTAAAGGAATGTCTTAAAACAATTCTAAATAACAATGTGGCTCAAGTTAGGATATGCAAACCTGTTATTCATATTATAAGCAGGAGAGAAAACAAGCTGGAAAATTGTTCTTGACTTGCACAACAGCTTAGATGTTAACATCTCCCTCAGATGTTAATATCTCCCCGTGGCATAGGCATGGCATAGAGCCTTTTCAGTGGATTTCTATTTTTTTTTTTTTTGTCTATGAACCATACACATCCTAGAACCCTTGGCTCTGTGCAGCAGTGTTTCATGATTAATGTGTATGTGACTGCTCAGAAGATACTTGGTTGGATTTTTTGTCCTTAGCTTTAATCTAATGATAATTAGCTTTTAAGCAGTTAATCAACTTGTCCTGTCCATGGTAGATTCAGCTACATTAATGGCACCTGTCCTGCCAAATTCCAGCAGTTGTGTACTGTAGGCATCTAAACTTGTAGTCTCTTTGCAGGTGAGAGAAATAAGTGTGTGTAGAGTGTGATTCATCTGACCTGTTTTTGACACCTGCTTTGGGATGGCATAATCAATGATGTCTCAGAAGCCACTAACCCTGATAAGATCTCTTGAAAGCTGCTGAGGGTGACCATCTCAAATGCAGACAGATACAGGTACCCACTGAATACTTGTCTAACTCTTAAGACTGGAAAAAGGCATGAAACGTGGAGGACAAAGTGGAGGTGGCATTTCTGTTACACTGAGTGTGACACATGAATGTGGCTCTGTGCTGCAGGTGACTCTGGGCAAGGTGGTGCACTGAATATTCCCTGGTGACATAATTGCTTCCTTTCACATGTGGATTTCTCAATCAGGGTTCTTCCAATTCTTTTTACTACCCTTGTATTTCCCTTCCTCATAACTCTTCCCCTCAAAATTTAGAACTTATTGGAAATGGTTTTGTTGTGGTTTTTTAACAGACCTTATTCAACCTCCATTTTAACCTGGGTAGTGTGACTGTGCTGGATTCTGGTCTGATGTGATACACAGCATTCTTCTAGCAGTCTAGTCAAAGAAGGCTGTTCAGGAAACATTTTACCTTGATTTTTACCAAAATTACACGGCTGATGGTAATTTGAGCATATATTCTGAACTTCCTGCTGAGAAGCTTAATTCTGGAAGCATAAGTTTCAAAACTTCAAGCAACACTACGGCATTCAAAGGTTTTCATCAGATGAGTATGTTTTGTATTTCCAGTGATTTGGACAGGAAAGTAATTTGAACAGCACATTTGTTTTGAAAGAAAAGATTTGTGGGCTTAGTAGGCACAATGTGGTCCACAGTAACTTAAGTTTAGATATTTGCTTAATGGCAAATAATGGCATTGAGGGAGAGGGAGGCAGACCTTCCTACTGTAGCGTGGGATGTTGGAAGGAGGGAGGACTGTTTAGAGTGTGTGCACACAGAAGGGTCCATGTGTGAGGAGTGCTGCAGAAAGGAAATGCCTCAAAATAGCTTGTGACTGTTGTTGCCTGTCTTTAGGACTCTCAGGTGAAATGGTGCACAGGAACAGACTGTGGGTTGTGGAAACTGGGTTGCCAGGTTAAATCAGTTGCTGGGTATCTGTGTTCTAGTTGAGGCTGTCAAAGAGCTGGTTTTGAGACCTGTGAGTGAGAAATCTAAAGGAGTATTGACACTGTCTGCTGATGTCCACCTCTATGGGCTCAAGGGATTGTGGGGAGCTCCTTAAGAACCATGGCAATACCAAAGACCTGCAAGTTCCTGGTTGATGTGTTAACTCAGTTTTCCACTAAATCACTAATCTAAACTAACAATAGTCTGTCTCCAGGTATGCCATGACTCCTGTGACCATGCAGCTACAGAATATGCAGAATCAAGGAACTTAATTTTTAGCTTAATTCTAGAATAATATGATGTGTTACTCATAAAATAATTCAAATCTCTATTTACTCAAGTGTCTCTAGTACCTTAATCCTCATACTAGTGGCAGTTTTAGGGACTTTGGGCTAGTGCTGCTCTCCACTTGTTTGCAAAGCTGAACTATGGCCATGGCTAGGAATTTGACTGGGAATAAAACCAAAAATCAAACAAGAAACCTCCAGCCTTGTCCTCTGTCCTTTAAAAATCTGCTTCCCTGTGCAAATCTAAGGAAGACTTGACGGGTATAGCTGAGGAGATGGCAAGTGAAGCGGTACACAGGGATGTGTAGCACTGCACTGAGATGCAGCTTGCCTGTTATTTTGAAACCCTTCTTATTTGTAAGTGTCTGAAGTGCTGCCCTTATTAAGAAGGAGTGATGTGTGGAGCTCTGGAAATTAGTTACCAGGCTAAAATCAAACCTAAAGCTTCTACTGAAATGATTGGTAGAATCTCTGCTAAAGAGAGGTTTGTCTTTACTACTGTAGTCTCCCTTCAGAATAATTTTATTGTCCTTCAGAGGCTTAATCTGTTCCAAGTGTTGTCTGTTTGTCACTCCCACAGTGGCTATCAGGAGTGTGTGCGTATTTGGTGCTACATTTTGTCTGAGCTTCTTGGATGAGCTTGGTGGAGCAAGACAGAACATGATGAAAGATGAAATGTAGAGCTTGGGGAATACATCTCCACATAGAGATCATGTTACTTTATCATAATCTCAGCCCTGGTTCTCTAAAATCTGAGATGTATAGCTGGGTCCTGCGTGGAGGAAAGTTTTGGAAATTGTAACTGACCTCAGTGAAGTAATAGGACTATATGGCAGTCACAGTGAGGGCTACTGAGAAGAAGCATCTAGAATGAGGATTTTTATTGTGAACAGTTGTTAGAAGCTCTTGGACTGGTGTTGAGACAACACAAGTCTAAGATGCAGCAAATATGAAGTGCTGGTATGGCCTGCTTGCTCTGAGAGCTGTGTAAGCCAGCTGAATGGTTTATCCAGAAGCCTTAGCCAGGACTTGGGCTCCCTAGTCTGGTTTTGTGTTGCACTCTATTCACTGGCTGCACAAAACTCGCACACTGTGTAACTTTCTAAAGAGGCTGCTATTAAAAAACTACAGGAGCTCATATTTTTGAAGCTTTGTACTGTAATGTAGCTCAAAATACTGAAAGAGTTGATCCGCAGTGGCTGTCTGGGTGAGACGTCAGGCTGAAAAGTTTGGATGCCATACATAGCTGTTCTAGGGAGCTGTGGGCCTCCTTCTGCTTAGTCATTTCTGTTAATGCTGTTTTGCTCTGGGATTGGTGAAGTCTCTTGGCTTATATAAAGCCAGTTTCAGTGAGTGTGGGAACATCAGTAGCTTGATGTAAACTAAACACTGAAACTGGAAGTGCAGCCCATGGTACTGTGTTGGCTCAAGTTTAAGGCAATGGTAACTTAGTTCTGCTTCAGTAAGAGCTAAAGGGACAGACAGTGTGTTGTGTGGCAGATCATGTGGAAAGGGAGCCATGGGGCTTTAAAATCTGTTCTGGATTTAAACAGCTCTCTTGGATTATGGGCCTTTAGTCTTCCTCACCTCCCAAATCAGGTATTGGATTTAATTCTACGTTCAGGACTGGGATTAAAGGAACTGAATGTCTAATTTATAAGCAGACACTGGATTCTGTTCCAAGTATGTTGCTGCTTGGCAGCTGTCCAGGTGTGTGCTGCTTTGGCTGTCAGCTGCTGCTCGGTCTGCAAAGGGCTCTACCTGAAACTGCTTCTAGACTGAGTGAATGTTTAGGATTTTTGTTTTCATTTGCTGGGTAAAAAAATGCCTATTAAATAATCAGAAGTGCAAAAAATATTGTCAGAAATGCTCAACTACAGACTGTAATATATAGTAATTGCAAGTAAATGGCATTTAGTTAGGCATGGACATAATGGAAATATGTTAATGTACTCATTTATGTTTAAAAAGTGCAGCATATCTTTAGCTGAAAAAAAAATCTTGAAGTAAAGCTATTGGAAAAATAATGTGTAAGGATCCAATTCTTCATAGGTGTCTGGCTTCTCTGCTTTTCCAGCACTTCTAGGGCAGTTCTTCAGAGCTTTGTAGAGGACCTGTGTATTACAGACTAGCACTAAGAGCTAGTTCCCCTCTCCCTGCCTGAAGAAGGGAGCTGCATCCTCTGCTTTACCCACGTTTGTCTAGGGAAGCTCCTGTTCAGGCTGCAGGCAGTTAATGCTGTGCTTGGTGGGGACTGGCAGGCACAGGGAGCAGGTGTCCCCTGCCCTGTTGCAGCCTCGGTGTCACTCGCTCGGTGGGCAGTGACACCGGCCTGGCGGCAGCCCTGTGTCACTGAGCCGTGTGTGTGAGGTTCTTTTGTGCCCTGCCTGCATTGCTGTTCCCTTGGGGTTTTGGTGCATGGATTTCACTACTGTGTGAGGCTCAGCTAGTGGAGAGGGAGGCAAGAGGCAGGTGGTACTACTGGTTAACTTTTCTGCTACACAACACTCACTATATCCAGGGAAAAAAAACAAAGCCAAACAAACCTTGGGGCCTTGGTGTTTGCAGGTTTTAATGAGTAGCAGCTACTGGCATGGTAAAGCAGCCAAGGATGATGCTTTTCATGTCTCAGTGCAGAACTTTCCTGAGACTTCCTTTTTTGTCTGCCTGCCAGCCATGTTGTTTAGTTTAACATAAATAATCTGGATGGAAAAGCTCATTTTTAAATAGTTGTTGGTAATTCGGCATACCTCTCATGGAGAAGGTGTATGAGCTTATATTCATTGCAGAAACACTCTTAGGAAAAACAATCAGCAGCTGTTTGAGATGTGCTTCAATACTGCTGTCATGGAAGGAAAATAACCTTTTCACAAGCTGAGACTGATGGCACCTCCTGTAAAAGAAGTGATGTGCTCATTTGCTTTACAGGCAACATCCACTAAGCAATCTTCTTGAACTGCTTTAACTGAAGATTTTTGTTAATGATTGTCCCTTTCATACAGTTTACAGATGTTCTGCATTAAAGGAGCAGGCATGCATGAGTCTTACTCCTTCTCCCAAGTTCTCTTGCAATATAGTGCTACATGGTCCTAGGTGAGAGTCAGAGTGTAAGAGCTGTCTCTCTTTGGGAATAAATACACAAAAAATGTTTTGAACTAAGGGATAAAGTTGTTTGAGGCTGAGACAGAGGTAGAAAGAAATTGAAACAGCACACATTAAGAAATAGAGAAGAAAATGTGTATATTTGCTTTGGAATTAATGTGGCGTATTAAAATAGAGAGAAACATTCTGAATTTTTTCAGTCTTAAGTTCTAGAAGTCTTTAAAGTCTTCTCAGTGAGCAGTGACAACTTGCAAACAATAAAGAAGCTGAATGTGAGCTTTTGAGTTCCAGCAGTTCACACAAAACTCTGCACAAATCCTTTTTTCTCTGTGGAAATGCAGAAATGATGGGACTTGTGTTTCATAGGCTTAAATTCAAGTTTGAAAGTCTTAGGTGAGATAGTAAAACCTATTATTTGAATTCTGACTTCTGTAGTTACTGCAGTAGGTGTTCTGTATTACAGTATTAATAATATCTGAAAGGGTGATGTAAATGTCCTGAGCAGAGATGGCTTTTTTCACAAGCAATGGGCATTTTTTAAAATGAAATCCTGTCTGAAAAAGCAGGTTATATTCGACTAATGAGGTGGTGGAACTTTTAATAGACCATGCTGAAGAAATGTTTGTATTAAGGAGGTAGTAAGAGAGTGGTGAAACTCTCTTTTAATGTGAGATGCTCACCTAAGCTATCTGCCCTTTCAGCTAAGATTAAATAGTAAATAGTTACTCAAGCCTGTGCAGCTGTTTTCACAAAGTTTCATAGATGCCATAGTCTGAAAACTGATTTGCTTAGAGAAAGAATGGCCTTGTTGTAGCTTTTGGGTTTGAGGTTTGCATCTTGGTTAGAGAGCCAGTGATGTTGCCTTTTCTTTCAGGCATTGTCAAGAAAAAATTGGGTTGGCCCAGTACCCAAATCTTTGTCTTGCACCTTGGGGGCTGGATGGCTGACCTTACCTCCTGATTACACCCTTCTGAGTAGCTCCCAGGAAAACCCCTTTCAATATGTCCCTTGGGATTTTAGAATTGAGTCATCTTTGTGGATAAGTTTGACTAAATTAGTAATGACTAAAGTTGATGTTCCTGCTGTCTCCCTCTTCAGAACCTTGGTGTCCTTCACGTGAGCTCAGCATTTTGTTTTCCCAGTGTGGACTTAGACTCCTCTGTGTAGGGCTTGAATTGATTCTTCCTGCCTTTTTCAGCCACACTTTAAATAGTTCAGAACTTAACTGGCCACCAGTGATTGCCAGCTTATAGGAAAATCAGTTTGGACTGAATGGCAGCATTTTCTCCAGAAAGGTACAAGATTCTCACTTGAAGCTCCTCTGCATGTGCCTGAGGGCGTTATAGGGCCCTCTGAACTTAAGTCTTATGGCTTTTAGGTTTACAAAATGGGAATATGTAGACATGCTGTGCTGTGGAACAGAATAATGAGACTCCATAGAGTCTGACAGGGTATAAAATAAGTCTAGCTGGTTGGTTTTTTGTGGGTTTTTTCCACAATAACTACCATTCTTAATTTAATCTGGAAATTACTGACCAGTTGAAGGAATGACTTTTTTTCCCCCTTCCTGCATCCAAAGTACCCAAGATCTGTCAGGACTTGGTATGTACTGTTGAAAATGAAGAATTAGAACTCATTGGAGGGTTTAATTCCAGATTTTACAGGTTTTTTTCCTGGAGCAGGCTGATAACAGAAGTTCAGTGGAGTCTAGACCTAGCTGTGACTTGTGTGTAGCTATTTCCAGAGAAGCCTCTATCTGGCAGTGATTGTGTGAAGTAGCCTATACATTTACAATGCTCTATAGCTTGTCGCTGTTGGAAAAAAAACTGTGAAGCAAAAGGAAGAAATAAAAACATACAACTCCATATCTGAACAACATAGCAGCTTATCTTCTATGTTCTGTTGTACTAGTTCAAAATATAGTAAATCATTATCTCCAGAATTCACTGGCACAGGTCTCAAATGCTTTCAGAGTCTGAAAGAAAAATCATTTAAACAAAGTAGAATGTTGCTTTTAAATAAAAACATAATGTGACTTTGGTCTTGTGTTAACATTTTCTAGAGTTAAAGACAGACTTTAGTTAAGCTGGCTCCTTGGGGTTCTTGTAAAGCTCTTGTATTATTAGAAAGCCTGTTTCCTGACTTAAACACTCATTGGTATCTAGTGTAGGAGACCATGTCCCATACTTGTGTGTTGTTCTGGCCCTTCTGCTCTTGTTACTCACAGAATTTTAGGTTAAGACATGGTCTCAGCTCTGGCAGAAGTTTGTGGTGGGAAAGCTGAGGGCACTCACTCAGGCCATGAGAAAGCACAATGTCATGGGGTTATTTGGTCATGTATGGACACAGAAGCAAAACCAGCAAATGTGTATTATAGACACCTAAAGTTCTCTTAAATTCTTTTTCCTACACAGAGCTCAACAAAAATCCAGTGGAAGGCTTTTCAGCGGGCTTAATAGATGACAATGATCTTTATCGATGGGAAGTCCTTATTATTGGTCCTCCAGATACACTATAGTAAGTACTGATACTTATACAGAAACTTGAATGAACTCGGATTTACTAGTTCTAGTTTGCTCCTAGTGAATAGAAGCTAACCAAAACCTTGTGCTAAATCAGGTAATGCTCTTCTGTTGCTAGCAGAATACCTGTAAATAGCTGGATTTGCTATGTAGAAGTTCTAAACTGCTTTGCTCCCCTGGGAAAATTCAACACTGATCTCTTTGTTCTTGTATGGAAAAGAAAGACAAAAGGTGCACTTAGAGGCAGCTTCTGTTTTCTGTCACATGTAAGTAAGGCAGATAAAATGCACTATTTGCTGTTGCTGCTGGGAGGCTGTAGTTCAGGTGATAGTGCCATGTTAAACCATTGCAACTTCATGTGTGTGATGGTAGGAAAATATTCAGTTCAGGTGGGATGTAATTGGAGGAAACCTCAGCAATCCACAGAACTGGCTTCAAATCCTGTCAGATTGAGATGGGAGAACTTCCAAGTGTGACCTGGAGTACTTTGGGGTGATATCTATTCCAGTTTCTGGGAAAATGTTCTTTGCCCAGGAGAGGTCAGTTTAAAGTGTACTCCTGAAGATGACCTCTGTTCTCTTCATTAAGCTGTTGCAGTAGTAAACTACTGATACAAAAAGCCTAGTGACGTTTACTTGAGGTCAGTTTTGGTTGCAGCATGAAGTTCTGTATGTCTGCCAGCAGACTTCAAATAAGTATTTAAATCCAGTAATCAAATTGCTTGGCTTTTCCTCAAGCTCACTGCACTGTGGTTCTTGCATGAGATGGTTTCTCCAACTTCTGTTGACCTTTTCTGAACAGTCCTGTGGTTCTGTTATATTCTCATGGCTATTTTATAAAAACTGTCAATAAAGAAATGCTGCTTCTAATTGATTGTCGTCTTAGGTGTTAAAAGTTGCAGTAGTGTTTTTTTAACTCCACTTCTATAGGGTCCTGACCTTTTTTTGAGGCTTTTAGGTAAGAAACTCTCTTCTGTTCCAGTCCCTGGTTGCTGTTTTTCAGGGTAGTATTACACTGAACCCTTCCTCCCTGGGCTGTTTGATAAGGCTGGTCACATATAATAGTTTAAGTTCAACAATTTTCAAACATCAGTCTCATTTCTGGTCCCACTTCATTTATTCTGAGTTTAATTGAAAAGACTTTATAGTTAGTGCAGTACTCTACTGGCAGAAACCCTTTTATAAGGAATATTGCTAATATTGATAAAAATGGCACTGATCTCCCTTAATTGACAGCTGTATTTCATTAATTGATAGAAATGTAGATCCACTTTAAAACCTGTATTTATATGCAGTTGATATGGGACAACCAGGGATGCCCTACAGCCTAGTAGCTTTAGGATTTGCTTCTTTAAAAAGGGAAAGAAGGACTTTTCCAGTTTGAAAGAAAGGGTTTGACTGGTTTGGGACTATCAACAAATAGTCCCTAACTCTCATTTGGGACATTATGCTCTCCTTTGTCTTGACATTGTGGATGTTAAAACAGTGTTTCTGGAGTTCTTACCTCTCCTGGGATGAAGGATTCTTTGGAAACTGCCTGCTGTTTCTAAAACTTGTGAAAAATAAATGCTGTGGGTTCAGATCCCCTCAGCTGCTTCAAAGAGCCAAATTACTTAAAGGCAGTGTTTTTGGAGTTGGTTTTTTTGTTTCTTTGGGTTTCTTTGGGTTTTTGGGGGTTTTTTTTGAGACACTTGCTGGAACTGCACCCCTTTGGTTAATGGTGGTAAAACATGTTCTTTTTCTCAGTAGCTGGTGCACTTTAGAGACTTCTACTCCTTAACAAATACAGGAAAAAAATCACACTGAACAGTTTTCTGTTCACCACTTCTTTTTGTCTGTGTGGCTGCTGAGGAGTAGGTTGTCCCACCATGCATCTCATGCCATCTCTGGGGGTTTGTATTCCACTTTTTTTTCTGCCTTTGCAATTCCAAATTTTGTTACAACCTTCAGTTAGAAGAAATGACAGTAGCAGGACAAATATTATTGACATTAGCAAAGTATTCCATCTGTAAACCTTTCCATCTAATACAGACCTTCACCTTTTCAAAAGGCACTATTCCTGGCCTGTAACTCCACATAAAACCAGGATGTCTCTTGTTTATTATTGTTTTCCAGTTGAGTGGGTAACTAATGCAGAACACCTCACTGTCATGCCTGAGTCACTTTTGCTTAGTGTTGAAAAGGTGGCATTGGAATTCTTTTTACATTTAATGCTCTATACACAGCCAGAGCTTTCTGCATTTTTTCCCTGGGGCTCACTGCTACAGATGGAGACCACAAAATGAGGACCGAGGCCTCTAGCAGAGGAAAATGGGTGTCTCTGCTGGGCTGGACTTGAGAAAGGCAGTTATTGGCAATACCTTTTTTTTTCCTGTTAATAAATGTACTGTGAGGAAAAAAATATAAGTTGTGATTCCAGATGGTAAATTCCTTGGCAGTTTTTTCATTCCCCCCCCACCCCCGTGGTTTTTCCCCTCTGGAACATCTTCCTAGTTCTAAAAAAAGATCATGTTGGGGAACTGGCAGTATCTTGTGAAAGGATCTTCTGAATGTAGAAACTCTTTACATTGCATATGGAAGTGTTGATGCTGTTAATTACCAACATGATGTTAAGTTGTGTGAGGTGTAAACTTAGAACATCAGTAAGTTCCGATCTTCAGCTTAAGCTTACAAGAAACTCTACTAAGATATTTTTGATTCCCCAGTGAAGGTGGTGTTTTCAAGGCTCATCTTACTTTTCCAAAAGACTACCCACTGAGGCCGCCAAAAATGAAATTCATCACAGAAATCTGGCATCCGAATGGTAAGAAATGTCAAAGTTTCAATTTCTTTTTGCAGTTCAGAACTGAAATGCAGAAAGTGAAGACAAATAAAATAAATTTCTGTTCATGTTAGAAATATGAAACTCTGCTTTTACTTTGCCATCCTCACTTAATAGAGAAGTAATAACAATGGCAGAGTTTTTAATAGTGCTAGTCTGAGAGCATAAAATACTCCTAAAGTATTTTCAGAAGCTAATCTGAGTAGGTTCTTGCATTCTTGGTAATTGTTCAGGGATTTTTTTCTTAATTTTTTCTCTGAAGTGCAAAATTCTAGTCTGAGGAAAAACTTGACTTCTATTGCTGCCTTTTGTTATACTTTCAATTATTTCATCTTGCTGTTACTGACTTGGCAGCTCAGTATAGAAAGCCCAAGGTTGTCCTCATCTAGTGAAGCATGAAAAGAAATCTTCTGGTCTCTCTAAAGGAGACTTCTCCTAATGTCTCATTTACCTATGGACTGATGGAGATTGGATGGGAAGGTGAAATAAAACAAAAGGTCGTTTTACTGGGAAAGAAAAATGTTCTTCATCTTCAGAAAATGTAGATGTTGAAAGGTGGGAGGAGACAGTGCTCCTATCAAAAGGACAGAGAATATTTTAATGCTGTGTCAGTTTCAGCTCTGGAAATACCAGAGTACTTGTCAGGCACTTTCTAATTCCAGCAGTTTAAATCATATTTCAATATGTTCCAGTAATATCCAGCTGATGCTGTTGCTGTGGAAAAAAAGTCACTCTAGAGTTTGCTGAACTTAACAGAAAAGTCTGTAGTGGAAGCCTGTCTAAATAAATATTCTTGAGAGTTGCAGTGTGATGTTAGAGTGAGTCCTTCCTCCCCATGTGCCCTCTCTGTCAGGAGTCCAGGCACATTCAGACTTCCACCAAGCCCTGTTTATTACAGTTTAAGTTCTGCAATAGTTAATTACTTTCCTTCTTTATAAAGTGTTTTCACTGACAGTGTTTCAGAGTAGCTGGAATGAAGATGAACAGTTTCTGACTGTCCTGAAGAAATGCCAGCATGTTGTTCATGACTGAAATATGCCTTGTTCTATTTTGTAGTTGACAAGAACGGCGATGTCTGCATTTCAATTCTTCATGAGCCTGGAGAAGACAAATATGGCTATGAAAAACCTGAGGAACGCTGGCTTCCCATTCACACAGTGGAAACTATCATGATTAGTGTTATTTCTATGCTGGCAGATCCCAATGGTGATTCTCCTGCTAATGTTGATGCAGCGGTAAGGCTTTCCTTGGTCTGCCAATTGTCTTCAATGTAGAAACCTTGCAATGGAGTTCTGGTTCTGGTTTAGCAAACAGTAACGTTGGGAAGAACCTTTTCTATCACAGGCTAAGGCTACCATTGTGTTGGGAAAAGCAGTGATGTTGTCAGACAAAACTACTCATTAGCCTTGGGAAGTTTCTTTCACTTCTCTGGAGCAGTCTTCCTGTCCGATGGATTAGAGCAGTAGGTTTGGCTGTGTAGGTCTGTGCTCTGAGAAGGTACTGAAAGGCTTTACTGGGCATCTGACCCTCAACTCAACAGGGAGGGTTGTCCCAGACTAGATTGACTGGCTCAGGAGGGAGGAAAAATGGTCTGATTTACAGCCAAAGAGCAGGGTGAGTCTGCAGGTGTGAGATGGAAGTGTTTGATGCAGTGCAGCGTTCTAGACCATGGCCTTGCTGTGTGTGTATAAACACAGCTATCAGCTCTCCAGAAGAACTGTGTTTAGAGCAGAATATAAGAATGAGACTGAGAAATGTTTGTAGTGGGGAGAGAAAAAAGTCTCAGTTCTGGAAGGGCATAGGGGGACAGACTTCAGGCCCTGCTTGTCTGACATGACACTGACGTGCTCCTGAATTGCAGTTCAGCTGTGAGTGTTGTCTGTTCACAAAAGAGAAGTTCTAGCTCTTTTAACTGTGGGAGTGAGGAAGGAGATGGGAATTTTGAGATGCAGAGTTTTGTAAAGGAATGTTAACCTGTTCTGTCAGCCAAGCTATACCTTCCCAAAGTGGGTGGGAGTTCAGTAGTTTCCTGGAGTCTTTGATCTGCTGTGTTGTGAGTATTTTCAAAGGTGGTTGAGCTCTCTGAGAAATCATTATGGGAACAGACTCATGTGGAACAAATTTAATGGGAAGAAAACAAACAAAAAGTTACAGTGAACGATTTCCTCATTTATCCTTTTTAAGTGTTGGACCTCCCCTTTTTGTGTTATGTTGCTGGTGGAAACAGACACCCAAGAAATATGGACATTTCCTGCTCAGAGCACCGGGAGAAGCAAGTTATCAATGAAATGCTAAAAGTGCAATTAGAATTCCTCAGTTCACAAACCCATGTATGTTGAATGTAGCTGGCCAACCCTGGAGAAAGCACGTGTTTTTAGCTGTGCTTGTCACCTTCCTGATGTCAGACTTTCTGCATTGTGCCCCACTCTCACAACTACTTCAGGATTGGGTTTTTTATTTTTTCCTTAGGAAAGTTTGACACAAAATGAATTTGCCTTAGGGTAAAGGTCAAAAATGAAACCAGCTTTTTCTAGCCCAACATGAAAGAACAAAAAAATTCAAATTTCACTGAAGATAGTAGGGATGCATCACTTTGGATGCTAGCAACTATTATTGACTGTGGCATTACATGTTTCAAGGAACTTTTGAAATGCTGCTGGAGCAGTTGGTTCTCCTGCTGGGTTGTAGATCTCTTCATATTAGCAAAAAACATACTCAGGTAATGAAGAATCAGCAGCTCCTGTGTTTAGTACAGCAATAAAATTTGGCAGTTACTATAAGATACTTTGTCCGATGTCAGTTATTCCTGCTTTTAAGTGAGTTTAGTGAATAAGGTGTTACAGGCAATTCACAGAATTACAGGAGCAGGGGATAGACCTGCCTTCAGGAAAAATGAACTATGCATGTTGGAGTACTGTCTCTTGGAGTGGAAGAAAAATGAGGATCAGGAACCTGAATAGATATTTTGGAAGGCATATAGAACAGTTCATGACCTAAAATTACATTTTTGGAGAATCAGTTGTCAAATTGGAAACTTTGCTTGCTATTCAAATCTGAACAATTCATAAAATTACAAGTAGAAAAAGTAGAAATGAAAACTAAGGCTCTGAAGCTCAGAGGGCACAAATTCAATGCTTTTCTTGGCTTTAAGCCATCTTGTGTAAGCTGTCCTATGTCCCAGTCCAAGGAACCAAATGTTTGCTGCATGAATTGCTGAAAAAGAACAAACTAATTAGTAGCCTTATTTGTGCTTTCATAGGAGAGTTAAGACGTGCTGGGCTCTCCAACATGCTGATTGTTTAAGTGAGCTTGGAGGTGATGAATGTTAGGGTGTGCCATTTATCACTCAAATGTACTACAACCTCCACTCCAGGTGGGGGTGAAAAGGTGTTGTGTGCTAGATTGCATCAGGTGAAGCAATGTGGGGGGTTTTAACCCCTTCCCTCACCCCTGCAGTAAGAATATATTGCTTATATCAGAAACTAAGAACTGTAGAACTTGATGAAATAAGGGGTTCTTTATATTTTCTCCACTACTTCTGACTGGAAGGCAGTACCCAGCACATCAATCTTAACCCCACCTGATGCTCCTGTGCTTTCATCTGAGCTCCTTGTGAGCCTGGCACAAAACAAACCTGGCTGCACTTTCTCAAATAGGTTTTTGTGATACCTTGATGGGTGCATCTCTGGGTTCAGACTTCCCTCTTACCTATCTTCCTGCTCATCTTTATCTTGGCTCTTCATCTCTGCAGCTCTGAAATCAGATCCCTGTCACAGAGACCAGCCCTGTAGGTGAGCTGAGTATTCTCCTAAGGTCTTTCTCACAGAGCCAGTATCTTACAGCCATATCTAACTAGGAGGTGTTTGCTTTCAAAGGACACTGCTGTGCCTCTTCTAGATACTGTGACTTCTGTATTTCTGTCCTGGAGTGTCCTGGCTAGATTGAAGGGAACTGAAACTGTCTTTAAAAAAATCTGAGTAACTGCTGGCTCCACAGTACCTGTGTACCTTTTTCACCACTGCAGTTAAAGACACTGTCTCTAACACATAACAACAGCTTGTGGTCTACAGGTTGAGTTTGCTGCTACTTTGCAGGCTGAAGCAAATAGATTTTTAGCACAGACAGTGTGAAATACTGGCAAGCCACCAGGTTAGTCTTGGAGTGTGCCTGAAATCCAAGGGGAAAATAACATCCTCACTGTCTTGTAAGCAGCTGGCACAGAAACCCAGAGCAAACTTTAGAAAGTCCTGAATATCGCAGGTTTTCGGTGAGGAGCTCAATGATTGTAAGCAAATTTAGGTGTTGACTAGATGGCTAATGTCTGAAAACATAAACAACAAGAGTCTTCCTAGAGCTTGTACAACTCCTTGTTGTAGGATTGACATCTGAAAGCTGTCTATTCAATTACAGAAAGAATGGAGAGAAGACAGAAATGGAGAATTTAAAAGAAAAGTTGCCCGCTGTGTAAGAAAAAGCCAAGAAACTGCTTTTGAGTGACACTTATTCAGCAGCTAGTAGCTTCACTTTTTTCAGGGTAAGTATCCTTCTCAAGATGAGTCAGTTACCTGAGTTGAGGATTTCCTGCTTAAGTGTTGCTGAACTATTTTTCTTCCCCTCAAAAGCAAAAAGAAACTCCCAAACCTTTCTTCTCAGCTGCATGATCTCAGTGGAGCTCTTTGCCTGTATGCAGTACTAAAGACTAAAAGAACTTAAGTGCACTTGACAGCCTGTTCTGCCAAAATTGGGGAACTTCTCTTGTATTCTTGTGTTTTATGCTGTTCAGAAGTTGAACTTCTCTTTATCAGAATTCATCCTGCTTTATTAATGGCACTTAAAGGTTACTGGAGCTGTAATAGAAGGGGGTGACAATTCCTTGATATTCATTATTGTGAAGAATACTTATAGAATCTTAAAAGCATCTTGAAAGTCTTGTTATCTCAGGAGTTGTGGATTATCTTGCAGATGTTGGTGGCATGTTGCATGTAGGAGTTAAATGAGACTTCAGTGAGGTTGCCAGGAACCACTGAGAAGGGTTTGTTTCAGGTATCTATGGGAGTGTTAACAGAAAGTCTCCTGGCACAGCAGAAAGCATCAAATTGAGATATTACCAGTCAATAATATCAAGAAAGGTGGCGCTCTCTTCAGCAGCCAAAAAAACATCTTTGGTGAGGAAGGCTTGGGAATAGCTTCATAAAAACAGCTGTATTCTACCTGGAAGCTGAACTGTGCTAAATCTGAGTGCTTGGATAAGTTTTGACCTGAGAGTAGTTGACATGATATTTGCATTTTTTGCCACCCTGTTAAAGAGCTTCTTACTCAAGATACTTACTCTAATTTACACAATCCCATCTCAGTTTTAATGGGACTTTGTTTTTTTAATAACCTCTTATAGAAAGCTCTGTATTAAAGAATGGCCCTTAAATCCCTGGCCTTTGGTCACTTTATCTTGGGTATGCCAAGGAAAAACTTCCTCCATGAGCTAATAATTTCCCACTCTTGCCTGTCAAAGCAAAACAGAACTTCATGTTGAAGCTGCCTTTTCTTAATGGTTGGTTTGGCAAATAAACTGCTCTGACCCATTTGGCTGGCAAGCCCCAAATCCATATTTACTGGTTACCTACAGCATACATAATTCACAGGGACAGAAATATGGCACTGTATGTAGTTCAGACTGAACCAGAGCAGCTTTCTACATTCTTCTGCTGGGTAGTTTTTTTTTAATCACAGTTGTACAGGAGAGAGTTCCTTTCTTACCCTTTTGTAAACATGGGGGGGGTTGGGGAAGGCTCCATCTGTGACAAATTAGTTCTGCAGTCCCTCTTTGCAGAAATGCTTTGATTGAAAGGAACTTTCTCCAGTATGGATTAAGCATGAAAAATGCTTAATATTGACCAAAAGACTAAGCAGAGGAACAGAAAGTCTTGTACAACTGCCTATAACTGGAGTGCAAGAATTGTTAATGCTGCTGACTTTTTTTTTCCTGTCTTGGAGAAAGGGAGTAACTGTGAGTAACACTCCAGAGTATCCTTAACTAACCTCAGCTCTGTTGCCATGTTGAACTTAGCTATAGTGAAACAATGCTCTTGACAAATATTTTAAGTAATTGGCTGTGTTGCTTTTCTGGAAGGCAAAAGCTTTTCTAAGTCTGGTGACTCCTCCCAAGCAAGCCATGGGCAGGGAGTTGGATGAGAAGGGGCCACAGCTGGTTTCAAACCAGCCCAGTGTAACTGGGGGCTGTGGTGTCAGTGCTTGCTGAGCACTGCTGTGCCACTTGTACCTGCCTTTCACAGTAAGTAATGCACAGACTTCTCAGTGATAAATCTGCCACGTTTAGCCCCGTGTGTGAATAACCAAAGCTTTACACGCTGCGCACTCGACAAGCAACACGAGGTACAGGAGCCAGAAAGTCTGATAATTGAGCTTGGACACACAGTGTGCTCAACTAACTCCAGTCTTTCTCAGGTGATGAGTTTGGATTTATCCATCTTCTGTTCAGAGGTATGTGAAGCTCTTGAACAAGTAATAGTTAATCTTCTTGAGCTTGATAAACTAATTAACATCTTGAAAATAATTGAGGGTGAGGAGGGGTTTTATTTTAATACCTGTGATTTCTTTGCAGGTCTCCAATTGAGAAACATGGCACTGTTTTTTTTCCTGCACTCTACCCACCTATTGCTGGACTTCTGTTGTTACAAGTTGGCAAACACTGGCTGGAACTGGGCTGCAATAAAACATGCCAGTTATCAATGCTGACAAGAGCCTAACAAGTGCCAACACAAGATGATTACGCATTTTGAAATCTAATGAACTGCTTTAACCTTCAGGAAGAATTGTAAAGATGTGTACATAGCACAACATGATCCGGATAATATATATACTGTTCATGTACATCCACAAATACACATTGTACCAAATAATGCTGTCTGTAGTTAGGGATAGAATTGTGTAAATTCTAAAGATTTTAGAAGGTTTTTTCTCTCCCTATTCATTGTTTCCTGAGTTTAAAAAAACAGCAACTTGTGAAGCATGTCAAAACCAATTAGGATACTAAGTTGGTTTTTTTGGTTTTGGTTTTTTTTTTCCTCCCACTTTCATTTTCCTTTGACCCACTGAGGCTTAATTAAAATTTCTTGCTTATTAAAGTTTAGTAATTTTTTTTTTTTTTTTTTTTGGTTTTTGGAAATGTGGTCCCTTTTGTTTCCCCCATCAGAACTCTACAATTTTCCTAATTAAACCCTGAAAGGATTTGCTATCAATTACTTGTGTCTTCTTTTATGCTGACCTTTGTAATCTCAAAGGTGCTTTTTTTTCTTCCCACCCCTTTTTTAAACCCAATTACTCATCCTTCTTGAATTTGGTATAGCAATAAAACTGGCCATGGAGCACCCTTGAGCAGCCTGATGAATTTTTAACTTCCAGGGACTTGAGTGCTTTCACTTGGAAGTTTGGTTGACTAAGTTAGTCCAAGATAGGAATGAGCTGCTTTTTATGGGTGAAATTTTTGGTTTGCCTTTTTCATTGCCTGTTTGTGGGGTGGGGTGTGTGGGGGGGAGGCTTGTTTTTTCTCAAGGTTGAGTTCAAGCATGCACATCTGTAGGCTTTCAAATGACTAACTTCTGGGTTTGGTATCAAAAATAGTTTCCCTCCTTTACTCTTTTCTGTGGCCCTTCATCTGCTTTGCCTTCTACTTCAGAGTTTTCCTCACCTAATGTACAAAGAAAATGGCGATGTATATTTTCATGTAATTTGATTTTTGGAATTCTGTCACCTTCTGTAGTGAGTTCTTCCAAAATATAATTTTTTCCAATAATGATGTGTCAAACTGGCTGTCTTGAGTATTACAATAGGAAGGGTACAGTTGTAGCTGGAGCACAACTTACCTGAACATCATCAACAACACAACACTAGCAAACACTTGAGCAATTGGACATTGCTGTGCTTCAGCTTGAATAATGAAAGAGCAAACAAAATACACACCTTTATGCCTATTGTAAGCATCTCTGGCCTTCTAGTGAGCAAATACTCAACTCAGAACATCTGCTCAAAACAGTGTTCAAGCCTTTGACCAAAGAAACTTCATAGAAGAATTTGCAACTACTCAAAACTACTTCTTTCCACAGCACAGCAGAACCCACTGATAAATCAAGAGTTCCAGTGTCAAAGTCAGCTTTTAGGAAGCCTTCAGTCCTAATTTGCTGGCTGGACTTCATTTTATGTTGCTGTGCAACATGCATATGCAGAAAGGCACATATTGCATGTTTTGTGAGGGGGGCTGGGGTGGAAGCAGGTGACAGTTGTTAGAGGCAAGGCAGCCTTTGGGGACAAAAAGGCATTTAATGTAAGAAGACTTAGAAGGAAAGGTACTACTTCCTCCTGTGGGTGGTTTAGATAAACAGGTACATTTGATATCTATATTTACATATTTGGAAATGAATTTTTATGTGAAATCATTAGTTAAATTTGATTTTAGGTGGCTAGGCTGCTACTGCAGCCAGGTAGGTGCTTGCAGTACTTTATCCCTCAGACACTAGAGCTGATTTGAGTTCCTGTTGGAGCACTTACTTGTCCAAAAGGTCTTTAGAGCAGGTTTCTTTTCCACTTAAAGCTGAGACTGTGCAGAATTTCAGTGCCATGGTGTCATTCTTTCCATTAAAAAAAAGACTGGAAAAAAGCTGATCTTATTAAACCTACCAATGGACTTACTCCCCCACAGGCTGACCTTCCTTTTCAATTTCCACAGTGTATCTAGAACTGAGGCAATTCCAGGTATTTGCTGCTTTCAGCAAGTTCAAGAGTGGTCTCTGTTTTGTCTTCCAAAGTAACCACACACAAAATCACCACAGACTCATCTGTAAATTCACAAAGTTGTTCAAAGCTTTATGTCTATGCTCTCCACAATTGCTGCTTGTTTGTTCTTTAGGAAATGTTTGTCTTGCTTCTGTGGTATGGAAGAACTAGGAATTCCACAGCACTGCTCATTTCCCCTCTTTGTAAATTCAGATATTTGGCTTACCCAGATGGTTTGTGATCCCACCTGACCCAGATACTCCCCAGGGCAGTGCATGACTGTGGGATACTGATAAGGTCTACAAGCTGCAGGTATGGCTAATGCCCAGTGACTGAATGAAAGAGGCAGCTCAGGGTCTGGTGCCAAGTGTCCAGGTTGTAGGAAGCCTTTGGCAGGCAAGGAAATGGCCTATTTCACTTTTCTGTGATCACAGTTGGCTCTTTGTTCCTGCCCCACACTGAAAGGGGCACTGGTGGAAAGCTGTTAGTGATAAAACCAGATGGGAACAGCACTGAGGAGCTGCAGGATTGACAAGTAGCGTGAGGATTCTTGGTGAACAAAGAAGTAAACAGCATTCATCAGTTTTTCTTGTAGCAAGACACTGTATCTGGTTTGGTTGGTGCAGACTGTTGGCATCCTGGCTGCTCAGTTAACACTGTAGGTTCTCATGGGGTCTGTTATCCTGGCTGAGGGTTTGAGCTGATTTTTGCCCCAACGAGGGGCATTTGCTCTGCATTCCAGATATCTCTGCACCACTGGGGGAAAAGGAAAAGCATCAAATACTAATGAATGTCTAACTAGTGTGACCTTCTTAATTCCTTTCTTTGATTTCTCCATGCTGCACCAGAGAAGATCCCTAAAACTCATAAGAACTCAGCTGTCACTCTAAAATTCCTTCTGCTGCAATGGCTGAAAACACTTCTTGGAACTAGATGATCAATAAGCAGAGCATATGAATTCTGATTAGAAATGTATTTTGGGCTTTGGGAGGCCAGTGTGGGGTGGACTCCACTCTGTCTGTACCATCTGGTGCACTGCTCTTGGTGCAGTGCCATCACTGCACACAGAGCAGCAACACGAGTGATTCTGAACCAAATCAGAAGCTGGTTGGGGTTTAGAGAGACTCATACAACAGCTTCCTGCCCAGGCAAATCCCCAGAGGAGATTACAATTCCCTTGATGCAAAACATAGCAGTGGTTTGAAATCTGATCCCTGTTACTGTGAAATTAAGCTAAATCTGATCAGGGAGCAATAACTTGGCTCCTCACAGTTCCTCAAGAGGATCAATAGCACCATGAGCAGTGGGGTAATTTGCTATATAGCAAAGTCATACACAGCTGTCATCAAGCTGTGCAAAATGAGACAGGTTGTTTCATGGTATGTCTAGAAAACTACAGTCTGTGAGCCTCCTGGGCCCAGCTCTGGATTTGCTGTTTTATCCAACACCAAAATAAATGGGATGCAGAGTAACTTTTCAAAGGTCACTTCATGGTGGAGTCCAGAAAAAATTATGTCTGTAAAACAATACTGTGCATAAAGTCTTCAAACGTTTAACTGAAAGTTGCTCCTCAAAGCAAGCAACAAATTTGCTGTTGGACCAGCATGGAGTATTTGGCATTTCAGTTGCATCTAAGCAGGAGCGATGATGAACAACAACAGCCGAGGGGGCAGCTGTGTTGTACACGTGGCTGGGAAAATGATCCTGTTCCTGGTACTTGGTCACTGCCTGTCGACTCGCAACCATTCACCCACCGGGCACCGATCCAGTGTCCGGGGGGCACAGATTCAGCGTCCGGGATTGTTGGCTCTGAAACAAAAGCAGGACCTGAAGCGGCGAGGAGCCCCCACGGCCGAACGCCCTCGCCGTGGCTCCTGCAGCCGTGCGGGCAATGCCGGCCCCAAGGCGCTGTCCGGGCCCGGGCCGGCGCTGCTGCGGCAGGCGAGCGGAGGCGATGCACAGCCGCGTGTCCCCCGTCCTGGCCGGTTTTTTCCAGCGTTTCCCGGCCGTGCCAGTCGCCGCCTCGCTGTTCCCCGCCAGCCCAGCTCTCCGGTCGGGATCACCGGGCGCCTCCTCCAAGAGGAAAGTGCATCCCGGGGCGGCTCCACCCGGCCGCGCTCTGCCGCCAGCCGGTGCCGCCGGAGGGGCGGGGAGGAGAGCGGAGAAGGCGGGGTAACTCGGATAAGGCGGGATAACGCGGAGAAGGCGGGATAGCGCGGAGAAGGCGGGATAACGCGGATAGGGCGGGATAAGGCGGGATAACGCGGAGAAGGCGGGATAGCGCGGGATAACGCGTAGCGAGCGCGACCGTCCCAGTAGCGCGGCCGGCGGCGGCGCTATTGCGCTGTTCTCGCGAGACCGCCCCGCTCTGGCGCTGGGGCGGGCGGCGGCTCTCGCGAGAGCTGCGGCGCCGGAGCCAACATGGCGGAAGGTGAGGGGGGGAGCCCGGGTGAGGGGCCGGGCGGGGCCGGGGACCGCGGCAGCCGGGGGCCTCCGCCGCTCGCGGGGCACCGCAGTGTGAGGCTCCCGCCGCTCTCCCCAGAGGGACGGGCTCGGCCCTGCCCGCGGCGGGCGGGGCGGGCCGCCCCGAGGTGAGCGGGAGATGGCGGGGGCCGCGGGCGGACACCCCCGGGCGGGGCCGGCTGGCGCGGGCGGCTTTGCCTCTCAGGAGGGCGCTTGGGGCGGCCGTGGGCGGCGGGAGCCGGCCAGGAGGTGCCGCCGACCCCTCCCCGCAGGCGGTGGGTCAGGCGGGGCCGCAGGGGGCTCCTGCCCGTGTCGTGGGGCTCAGCCCGGGGGCTCATCCCGGCGTGCCCTGCCCGAGGCGCCGCGGGCGGCCGCTTTCCCTGGAGCAGGGCGGGCTGCCGGTGCTGCAGCCTCCCGGTCACTTGTGCCGGAGCCCTTTTGTCAGGCTCAGGTGAGGTTTGCAGAGCTCCTGGAGTGCTGCTGTTTTGCTTGAAGACTGGCAATGCCACCATTCAAATTAATTTTAACTTCAAGGGATTTGTAAAAAGGAAAAAAAAAAACTGCTTGGATTTTTACAGTTCTGCTCATTTTTGCAAGACAAGCTTCCTCTTTTTCTTGGAGGAAACGGAGTGTGCAAACGGAGCTAAAATGCTCCAAGTTACAGAGGAAATGAAGTTAGAGTCGTGAAAGCAGAGCCTTCAACTTTGAAGTGCAGCTCTTGGACAGTGGTGAAATTTTAGGAACACTTGTAGAATATTGACTAAGATGGAGCAGATGCTGCTGGACTGGCATGCATCAGCTGAGAGGATGCTGTAGTCAAGCTGGTTTGATAAGTCCTAAGAGCAATGCCTAACTTCTTGTGTGCTGAAATACCACCGCTTCATATTTAGCTGACCAGCCTCTTTTGCTTGTTTTTAAGCCTTGGTGACCTAGTCCTGGAGGGCTTTAGTTGGCTTCAGGTAGTGAAACTTTCTCCAAAGAGACCCTCAAGGATGTGAGATTCTGGTTCAGGGTCCTCCTTTGCAGAATTAACCTGCAGCTCATGCAAGCAAGCCCTGTTTCAGACAATCTGTGCTTCTCAGAGATTCTTTACTGCCTTAAGTAATTCTCTGATCTTTTGGCTGAATAAGGCACATGACCAATGAATGATTATGTGTGAACTGGAATAACAAGCTGGAGTTGTCACCCTTCTCATTGCCTTAGGTTGTGTTGGAAGAGGGGCTCATTTTGTCCCTGCAAACAAGGTACCTACCTGCAGCCACACATTCCTAGTGAAGAGCCATCCTTGAGTCAGCTGAAAAGTGAAAGCTTATTAAGGGAACTTGTCAAATCGTGGTTATTAGCTCAGAAGCCAAGTGCTTCTTCTCATAAGGAAGTGTTGCCTCTGCCTAGAAAAATCCTGCATCATATTTATTGCAATTGTTACCTGCAGATTGACTGAACATCTTAGTGTGTAATTTCTGTGTTCTTACTGATAATACAGGAGGCTTTTATATGCAGGCATGGGTAAGAATTGTTGGATTAATGCTTGAGTGTGCAGAAGCAGTAGCTGTAGAGCTTTGGGATGGTAAAGATCAAAAATAAGCAAAAGTGAGGAGGAACCAGAAAGCAGTGACTTGTACATCCTTGGGAGATAAGGGTCTGAGTGTGGAGCAGTGGAGGAGATAAGGAAATAATTTGGTTTTCTGAAATATTTCACTCAGGTCGACTTTGTAAGGAAACAAAGTTTGTCTGTATTGCTTCTGGGACTGCTTTTGATGGGTGGAATGGGCTGTGTGATGGGCTCCACTAGAGCGTCCCTCTAATTTCTGATATGTGATATCGTCTCCTCATTGCCTTTTGCCTCCCTACTTGCAGTCACCTATTTGCTTCTGAGTACTTCTGTGCATTCTCCTTTAAAAAAATGACAGCAGCCTTTCCTGAAATCCTCTTCAAAGCCTTTGATATGGAATATAAACTTCTGCCAGCTCATGAGATGCTGATCAATCTGCTAGAAAGCTGTTAACAAAAGCTACTCTTATTTACCTGGACTGTGGCTCAGAAGAAGAGGCATTTTGTGTTTTCTGCTCTGCTGAGCCCGAGCATCCTTCTCACTGAGGCATTGGGGTTGCTGTTTAGCCAGAGACTTACTGGGATCTGACTCAGCCTGTCCTTTCAGTATCTTAAGGCAATGACCATCCTTAAGAGTGTGTGTGCCTGCAGTAATTGTGCCTTTTATTTGTTCACTCGTTAAGTGAGCAGTTTATAGGGAAAACTGAGCCTTTGCTCTTGTGCTGTTAAATGTTGATTAACTGGACATTGAGAACTCTCTTGAATGTGCATTTGAAATGTGCTGTAAGATCAAATACTGTCCTCAAGTCTAGCTACTACACAACATGTGTGCAGGTTGTCATGTAGAGTAAGAGAAACTCTTTATTTTACAGTTCTTGTAATTGGTACAGTAAGCAAATACCTGTCAGTCCTTCTCACTGAGTTTGCAGGAAGTATATGGTGTCAGTCTGAAAGCAAGAGTTCTTAAAGCTTTGGTTCTTTGAGGTACTTTCACTGCTAGTAGGGATTGTCTGGGATTGCCCTGAAAGCAGCAGTGACAAGCTGGATTGTTGGTCATGCACTAAGCTTCAGCTACTGCTGTTTGGGGGTTTAAGGTAGCTCTGCATTGTCTCCTAGTGATTTCAGGCTAATCTGGAGCTAGTGAGCTGACATTGGTAAAATGACAGTGTTTATGGTGGTACAGATTCTTTATTCCCACCTTTGCACTCCCATGGCTTGGCTGGAAGATGCAGGATTTCTGTAGGGTGGTGCATGCAATGAGCTTCACTAGGCAGTTTCTTATTCCTAGCATTTGAATTTGTATGCCATTTAAAAATCTTACTGGATAAACAGTGGTGCTGTTCATACACTAATTTTTGGTGCAGTTCTCAGTGTCTTTTGCTCTGAGCTCCTGTCAGACTCCTGCTCTAACAGTAGGACTTGCTTTGTGCCCCAACACTATCCTTACAGAGAAATGAGGAAGGAGTAGTTGCTCAAGGGACGTGTCCTTTTAGTTCTGGGAACACCAAAACTGCATTCATCTTCACATAGAAAGACTGACCACAGCAGGATTTCAAACCCTCCTTGAGGCTTGGTGTGGTGCTGATGGCACAATTCTGAAATCAGAGTATATTTCAGTAGAAAAAGAAAGGTATCCCAAAGGAGGTGGTATCTCTGAAATTTTGAAGGATGAAGCTAACAAAAAGGCTGTTGAAGGAAGTACCTGCCAAGCCTTCTTATGTAATATTAACTGAAAAATAAAATGGGATATGTTGCCTTTTGTTTGTCCATTACAATAGTTGTTAAGAGAGTATGAGGCAGCATTTGCTGCAGGGTCTGTAGAGGACAGGCTAAACAAGGTGCTCTGTCTGCAGCAGAGCCACAGACTGATGCTCTGCCCTGGGGACCTGTGTCAGAGCAAGGCCAAGGTCAGCTGCACTGTTGAACTTTTCTCCAGGAGCAAGAAGAAAACACTGATCAACAGAGCTCAGTTTCTCCTTGTTTGTACTTGTGATGTTTAGTAAATATTTTGGAAAAGTCTTTGAAATATGAATTCCTGGCTAGTAGGGAGTAATCTTGTAGGAACTTTCCCACCTAAAATCACTGGTTAGCGTCCAAATTTATCCTCCCTGCCCCCTCTTATTTTAGGACTGGTTTGGGATTTGGCCTTACTTGAAAAATCAACTTAATGATAGGAGGAAGATAATGAAGGCCTGTGATTGATAGCAAACATACAGTTTTTGGAATGAATCCATAAATAAGCACTCATAGTTGCATTTTGAATACCTGTACAGATGTTTCCTTCCAGCAATGAAGTATAGAGGTTTTTCATAGAGGTGGCCCGGGTTGATTTACCCCAGCATGTTGTGGAGTGACCAGTTAAGTGTGGTGAAAAAGTGGCTTCTGCAATGGGATGGAATACCTGTTCAAGGATCAGATTCCCGGGTGCTGTTGCTTTGCTGATCCTAAACTGAAATAGCCATCATGGACTTGACTCCATTTGTGATGCCTTACCAGTGGAGTGCCTCCAGTGGAGGAGTGTGTGTGCCAGCAGGAAGTAGTTTGATGTACTTTTGACTGGCCTTTAGCACATAGATTCTGGGGACAATCTGCTTTCCACTCTGGCCATTTTTTGGGGAGTTTCTTAGCTGACAGGTTGAGGAGTTCTAAACAGGTCAGTTAAATACTCTGAGGTAGATATGGTACCTAGCAGCTGTTCTAATGCTTATTTGTGGTTTAAGTATCAGCTGAAAAGTCAAACAGCATCTTAACTAGGCTGAAAAAAATGAGTAAGAACCAAAGGCTTAGTCCTCTGCCGCACCATAATTCCCACAGAAATGGACTCCATGGCTTTAGGAACTTTATGGCATTTCTGACAAAACAGAACTCAGAAATTTCTTTGTAAGTGGCTTTTATCACTGTTATGATTTTTCAATGTATTTATGAAAATGATAGAAAATAGAAGGTTTAATACTGGGGGTGAGATGCTCAGGTATTTGGAAGAGGAGAGACTCTCCTTGGAGTGTGGTAATTAAACAACGTGTGAAGATACCCCTCAGATGCCAAACAAGGTGTGCATCTCTCAACCTTGCAGTAACACTGTGTGCCTTACAGAGGAGGTGGCCAAGCTGGAAAAGCACCTGATGCTCCTCCGCCAGGAGTATGTGAAGCTGCAGAAGAAACTTGTTGATACAGAAAGGAGGTGCAACCTTCTGGCTGTCGAGGCCAACCAGGACAATGCCAGCGACACCTTCATCAGCCGCCTTCTGGCCATTGTAGCTGAACTCTACCAGCAGGAGCAGTACAGGTAAGGAATCCCCCTCTGGGAAAGGGGAATTACAGGAGCCTTGGGTTTTATGGACTGCACTAGGTCCTGGTCTTACACAAGGAAAATTCTTTGCTGCCACGTGTGAATAGAGTCCTGAGTTGCATTTGTAGATGGAAGAGGATGGCATACTGAATCCAATTCTTGAATTGAGAGCTCTAAGCAGAAGTTCATCTCAGACAAGTTCAGAGAAAACTAACCACAGTCACTGTCAGCAGTAAAGTTCACTTTGAAGAGAAGGAGTTTTGAACTGAACCATGCTTGGTTGATGGATTAATTACACAATGTGTCTGGAAAAACTGTTCCTTTCTTGAAAGGCTTTGTCCTAAAACATCTTCAGTGCTGTGTTCCTGTTGTGTGTGAAGAAGCCTGATTAATTTGGCTTGTCTGGTTGTATTAGTGATGTATGTGACTTAGTGATACACTGTATTTTTGAATCTCAGCACAAAATTATGGTTACTAGTTTCTTTTCCATAGGCATACTAAGGATCCCTTCCATATTCTAGATCCTTGAGCTGATTCATTTCTGAGACTATGATGATATTTATCAATTTCTTTGCTGTTACTGAAAGCAAAGCCAATATAGTAAAGGAGTTTAGTCAAGTAAGGGAAAATCTATTTTAGTTAAAATTTCCTTGCACCAGCATCTCTTCATGAGCCTGAGAAAAGGCTCTGTGCTTGCAAGAACTTACTGCAGCCTGGTGAGTAAAAGATTTGTTTGGTAGTATATGTCAGAAGAGTTGGAGCATTTTATTTCTGTTCAGCTTCTTAGCTTTAAAGTCATTGAATAGTTGTCTCAAAGGGCCTACATATCACAGAATGAGAAAGGTAGCAGGTCCCAGTGCAGGTTTCATTAAGTAACATCTCTGTGCTGTAGTTTATAGCAGTGCTTTGATTTGGAAAATGGTCTGGAAAGCACACCTACACAGTCAGAACATTTGCAAGCCATGGGATTTCAGAATGAGCAGGGAAGTGGATAACCTGGTATAAAGGGTCAGGATGAAATGGGTGTTCTTGACAGCTGGTCTCCTGGGAACTGGGGATTCTGCCTTGCACTCAGCCTCCTGTCAAACAGCATTGTTCTCTTGCTGGTCTTGCCTGAAAGCATTGGTGCTCAGCTGACAGTATTAGTATGGACACTGTGACATAAATATTTAACTTCAAGATTGTTGGCTTTTCCTAAGTTCTACAATAATTCTCTCCCTATATTTATTCTGAAATGGTTTAAAACACCAAGCCTAACCAAGCGCACTTGAAATATGAATGACTCATTGCATTTCTCCCTAGAAAAATAGGAATTGTCATTTGACAACATATTCTACTTAACCAATTGTGTTTTATAATGTCTCAAACAATTTGAACCTGAATGTGGATACCCAGATACTGAATCCATAATACCTAAGTGCAGGAGAAGTCTGCATAAGACATGTTTGGGTTTTTTTCTCCTCTCAGTGATCTGAAGATAAAGGTTGGGGACAAGCACATCCGTGCTCACAAATTTGTCTTGGCGGCGCGCAGCGATACGTGGAGCCTTGCCAACCTTGCCTCAACAGAGGAGCTGGATCTGTCAGGTCAGTCACTGCTGAGTAATGTGATGCCTCAGTTGTCTTTAGGGTGACTTGTGAAAGGGCCTGTTGGGAGAAGGTTACTTAAGTGCCTTCCAGTCTCCTGCTGTGTGCTAAAAGTGGTGCTTAATCTGTTTATAACCGAGCTCTCTCTCTGGAGTGGTAGTGAGCTTGTGAACTGGGTGCTAGTGGTAGTTAAATCAATAACCTGCCTTCTTTCTCTTTAACAAACAGGGGTTGAGATTGGTGGCCTGTTTGTCTTTTCTAGAGTCAACTAAACATAATGAAAAACAAATCTATATGGAGGAGCTTGACTTCTTCCTTTTTGAGGAAGGACAGGGCTTTTTGAGGTAGTGTGCATAATTTCTCTGAAGCGTGTCATGGAAATACCTTGCTGCTTGTTAACATAGTGTGTGTGGGAAGTGAATGCAAGTACTGATGTGTTATTGAAATTGTTTGCTTTGGCACTTTGATACCTTTGTAAAACAGGTGAGGAAGAGAAATTTTCTAACAGACCATCTTCTACATGAGCATTTTGTTCTGTTGTAGCAGTTTTTTGCATGTACTTACACTGGGCAGTGCTTCTGCAGATTGAACCTGTTAAAAGGCTTTTCTGTACTTAACAGTCTAGAGGAGAGCCTTATACAATTAATTTGTGAGTAATAAAACCAGGTATGAAGTTAAGCAGGCTTGCTGACTAGCATGTTGAATATTAAGCATTGGCTTCACGTTCTGCACTTAATCTTATAGTAAATTCTAAGTGCAGACAAACTGGGAAGTAGCAAGTCACAGCAAGCTGCTTTTATGGGACATCACAGGCTTCCTTGCAGCACGACTGGTGGATCTTTCTGCAGCCACAAGAAAACAGATGCCAAGGAGTTTTGAAACTGAGTGCTGTGCTAACAAAAATTATTACTAAAAAGCTCTTATGTTAGTTATAGTGTCATTACAAGTGGCAGTCCAAAGCATTTCTAGCTCCACATCTAAGCTAGTCTGAGAATCTGAAATGTATCTGCAGTCTTACATGTTTAACAAAGCAAACACTGCTTAAATACCTGTTAGTAAATGATACTTTCCACTGTAAAATTGCATTATTGATTTTTTTAAAAAGACTGATAAATGGCACAAGGATTAGCTGATGGAGTAGCAGGAGGAAGATACAAGCTGTTCCCTGCAAATTGTTTTCTTAAGGGGCTCTCTTAAGAATTTGAAGGCTAAGATTGCCTGAATCTTATCTTCAGAATGCAGGCAGCATTTGAGATTGAGCACTTTTAGAGTTCATGTAATCTGTAGAATTTTCTAATCTTTAAAAGAGTAGAAAGAGATGAACACATGTTCTCTTATTGAGAGGGAGAAAATGCACTCTTACCTCTGCCAAGGCAGAGCTGATAGTACATCTCAAGAAGGCTTTCTGATTGCTTTGAGTTTGGCAAAAAAATACTTGTCTTACTAAAACCTTGTGATTCCTGAGAGGCTGTCTGCATGCCAAGTACTTCTACTACTCTGCAGATAATCTGGGCCAACCCTCACCCTCCATCTAAAGGAGATGTTTTAGGATGGGTATTTCAGGTTCTTTAAGGTTTTTAATTCAAAATATTTTTTTAAAGAACAAAACACCTCAAAGGACTAAGGTTAATTTTTTAAATGGATGGTATTTCTGTTGTAATTGATCTGATATTCTGAAGTTATTCTTATCTACATCCTTGTAAAATGGATTGTCATTTTAATTGTGAGTGATTGACAAAGGTCCTTAGCCACTGGCCTTGTGTAATGTCCGATGGTGTGATTTTCTGGTTTTCCCACTGTGTAAAGACATCTGTTTGTGGTCAGTCTTGTAAAGATCTGAAATCTAACCAGCTTCTTAAACTGGCTTTTTTGCACTTCTCCTAGAAATGGCTACCAGGAGCTTGAAGTGCTTTGTAATTATTACTAAAGTGTAACAAGGTGTGAGTACCTTTGTTGAAATGCAGCAGTTCATAACATGTGGCTGTTAAATTAAAAGGGGCTTTGTTCATGTCAGGTGTGGATGTGCATTAGGCCATATGTGGGGGACCAAGGACTTTATAAGGGCCCTTAAATATGCAGCGTTGGTCTAGCAGATAGATGTTACAGTGCTCCCTGCATTCTGCACAGTGTTGCAGTGTAAGAAGGTTTTCCTGCTTGGTGCCAGCACTGTTACTCGACTTCTGACCAATTTCACTCATTTTGACTTTGTGAACAAAGTACAGTTTCAAAACAAGACTCTTTTTCTTTTTATGGTAGCTGTGACTTTTAGAAGTCAAAGGAATAGCAAGTACTAGGGTAGGTGATTGTTTTTAAGTATTTTATTAATCCTGTTGCTCCCTGTACCAGATGCTGACCCAGAGGTAACCATGGCAATGCTGAGGTGGATCTACACAGATGAACTTGAGCTAAGAGAAGATGATATCTTCTTGACAGAGCTCATGAAATTAGCTAATAAATTTCAGCTCCAGCTGCTTAGGGAAAGGTGAGTCTTAGTAAATATACTTGAACTCTTAAACCTTGTTTGAACAGAAATAAGATGATAGCTGCTGGCAATAAGATAAAATTATGCTTTTTCAAAGTCTTGAGCTTTTAATAATACAGCATGTCGTTCAGTTTATCAGGGGAAATGAAGCATTGCACTAGAGTTAAACTGTAGCAGACTTCTCATAGGTTTTATGTTTACTTTTCAGTTCTTCTCTCTGCCAAATAATAACTCTAATCTGGTGTTTAGAGGAGATCAGTAGGCTAGCATCAGGTTCAGGAGAGTTGCAAGAAAGGAATTGTTAGAGAATGCTAGGAAGAATCAGTGGCAATTAGTTTGCAGTATTAAAGTGGCACAGGTGAAGTTTTTGTAACTTCTGTGCAACCTTTCTTCAGAAATAAGGTTAGTGTAACAGTGTGATGCTTTCCCAGTCTGAGACTATGATTACACTGTGGCACTAGGGGCTAGCTTGTTATGCTGAACTCTTTAGGGTGTTCTAAACCAATTAGAGTTAGTGAGAAGCCTGAATGTACAAATTGAAACCTCATCACCTTATGTACAATTTCAAAGCCTTCAGTTTAGTCAAAGTACCCTTTGATAGAATAATCCTTTGCCCAAGGGATGTCTGTAGCAGTACATGACATTCATAAGCTGTGATTTGTGTGCCTTCAATATGAAGCAACTAAATTGCTTCAAAAGCTGTCAAGTGTTTTGACCAGAGAAGTTGGAATCTGTAAGGCCAATGCTAAAACTGCTTGAAGCCTTGTACCAGCCTGAAAGCTGCCCTTCTGTTGTACTGTGAACTTAGCAGTTGTCTGGTCACAGTAGTACAGTGACAGCTCCATGTGTAGGATGCCATTCATAATTTTGAGATGTTTTTGTAGGTATAGAATCACTGAATAGTGGAATTGTTTAGGCTGGAGAAGACCACTAAGAGTGGTCAGCAGCCCAGCACTGCCAAATCCATCATTAACCATATCCCCAGGTGCCACATCTACACATCTGTTAAATTCCTGCAGGATGGGGACTCCACCCCAGCCCTGGGCAGCTTCTGCCAGTGCCTGACTACCCTTGCAGTGAAGACATTTTTCCTAATATCCAACCTCAACAGCCCCTTCTTGTGATCACTGTAGTGCATCTTCCCTGCTTCATAGCAGTGAATGAGCTGCAGTTTGTGCCCTTGGGAGAGCTGGGGTGGATCTCTACTTGCAGACTCCTGCAGCGTGGTGTTATCATGGGACCTTGGATGGGTGGATTCTGATAGAAGTCTGCTCTTAGGGAAGGTGTCTTCTAGGGCTGCTGATAAAAGTATGTTTATGCAGTTCAGTCTTTAGTAAAGCAAGTCCATGCCATATTCTACCAGCATCTATAAAAAACAGTGTCAGGACTGTTACAGCATGGGACAGTAATTAAGCAAAGCTTTTTGATTACTGACCACTGGCTTTCCTGTTTTGACAGATGTGAAAAAGGAGTGATGTCACTGGTTAATGTCAGGAACTGCATCCGTTTCTATCAGACTGCTGAGGAGCTCAGTGCCAGCACCCTCCTCAACTACTGTGCTGAGATCATTGCTAGCCACTGGGTGAGTCCTGGCACAAGGAAGCAAGATGAGAAATGTTTGCACATTATAGAAACTCAGTGGTAGAATTTTGCTTACCTTACCACACTGTCTAACCTCTGTTAGTTGGTCAGTTATCTTGAGAATGTCTTGGTGGGGAAGAGTAACTTCTACCCATTGGAAATACTTCACTGTACAAAGTGTCTCAGTTTCCTAAACATGAAGAAGATAGAAAGGACTGTCTCCTAATAAACAAGAGGGTTGTTTATCAAATCTGGGCTTCAAAGTGTTTATAAGTTCATCCATAGTTGGTCTCTGTCTATACAGATCACAAATCCCAGGCCTGCTTTTACTTCTAAAAATAGTTCATGGAAGCCAGGGCAATTTATCTTCTGTAATGGAGAGAGAGGAAGCCAGTCTTGCAGCTAACTTGGAAGTTTCACTTGCTCTGATCTCTTATTTTGAAGAAAGTTTGCTTAACTGAGTAATGAATTAGCCTTTAAAATAAGACCTGTCAACAGTAGACTTGAAGGGGGCTTTAGTTTATTCTAAATCTAAAATGCATACTCTAGATATGGAGGTTTCTTTCCTTGGCTAATTCGAAGACAGAAGGAAGTGTTTTGATATGTTAATATATAAAAAAGATTATTATATATGAACTGTGAGTCTACAGTTTAACTTCTTGACTCTGAAATTTTGATGCTTACCTTTACCTGGAAATGCAGTTGCTTCTGTTTAGTCAAATGAGCACTAACTCAGACCTAAGATATTTTTATTCCTAAGCTTCTGTTTACTTTTATTAATAATTTTATGAATCTTTGTTATAATAATATATTCGTAATTTTATGAGTCTTTAATAGTTGTAGGACTTTTTTACAGAGTTAAGAATAAGTTAGTAGAGGATTATTTTAAAGACTAGATGTTAATCTACCATAGTTAGCATTGAAATGCTGCTTTTCCATGTCTGTAGGCAAAAAGGAATAAAAATTTCACTAACTGATCTTGAAACTAAAATGCAAGATTTAAAACTTCCTGATTGTTTCTTCCTAATCTTAAAAGACTGTCTGGGATTATTCTTGCCAAAATGTTATCAAAATTGAACTTTTAACTGAACTTGTTTTGTGAACTTGAGAATTACATTGTGCAATGCCTTGTCCATAAATAAAACAGGAGTGTTGCTTACCCTTCTCTTTTTTAATTGCTCCTAGGATGACTTGCGTAAAGAAGACTTCAGCAGCATGAGTGCTCAGCTGTTGTACAAAATGTTCAAGTCCAAGACAGAATATCCCTTGCATAAGGCCATTAAAGTTGAGAGAGAAGATGTAGTCTTTTTGTATCTTATTGAAATGGATTCTCAGGTATAGTGAGACTGACTTGATCTATCTAGAATTTGATGTTTCAGGTACCTAGTTCCTAAGTACCAGTCTCAACCTTGTTAGTGATTTTTGTCACTAATTCTTATTTGCATGTTTAGCATTGCCACAGCTACTTCTGTGCCTGTAATGGAGATCTATCTAGCAGTAGCTACACAAGGACATAATTTAGAAGTGATTCATAATGCTTAAAACATCTTGCATGCAACGAAATATATCTAATAAAATCCATTATCTGATGTTGCTATGCCCATTTAAAGCTGAGTGGTTATAATAGAGAACTCTGCTGCTTCATGGCAGTTCAGTAAGAATAATTTCCTTGAACAACTTTTCTGTTGAAAGCTGAAGTAACAGGTGTTTGTTCTGCTTGGATGAAAACTCCAAACAACTAGCAAATAAATTGTCCCCCAACAAAGGGCAGGGAGTAATTATTCAGATACTTTTAATGTCAGTTGGCTGTGTTTGTGTTGTAGCTTCCTGGGAAGCTCAATGAATTGGATCACAATGGAGATCTTGCTCTGGATCTAGCCCTGGCCCAAAGATTGGAGAGTATTGCAACTACACTGGTCAACTACAAGGCTGATGTAGATAGGGCAGACCAGAGAGGCTGGAGTCTGCTCCATAAAGCCATCCAGAGAGGTAAGTAGATGGGATATGAAGCTTTGTTAACTTCCAGTTGTTCCCAGTGTGGAATACATATTTCAAAGTCTATTCCTGTGTCATGTTGTAGTTGACATTGCAATTAGAAAATTGTAGTGAAGTATGAACATTGTCCTGTTTTCCTTTTTTTTTTTTTTTTTTTTTAGACATAAAAGCAAACAGACTATTATTTGAGATCTGAGAGCCAGTCTGCTGACTGGGGAAACTTATGCTGTGTGATATCCAGGTGCAATCTAGTATAACATTGCCTGCTAAAAGAGGAAATACAGGCAGATACTGGGAATATTCTAATTTGACCGTGTTCTTTTTGACAAGTAGTTGAATTGAGCACCACAACATAAGGGTCACAAAGATGAAGGCTTTTCCTAGACTTGGGTTGAATGCAGCATATTCCTCAGAGATATGGTTAACAGTGAGGGTCCTCACTACTGCACAGCAGTGTCAGAAGAGGAAAATCTGACTGAAAGATGATGAGGAGCAAGCTGAGCTACTTCTGTCCAGCCTAAATATTTTCAAAGCTCCAGTGCAGTTATCAGAGTAGAGTCTGAGTACAACTACATGATTATATTGAGATGTTCTCCACCTTAGAGTGGAAAATGCATCTTGTGAGAACTGGAGCACAGCAGGTTCTGGTTGCCATGGCCACAGTACTCTGAAGGGTTTGGATCAGCAGCATCTTGGCCTGTGGTCAAGGTGTGGTAAAAATCTGCAGCAAACATCTTGTGCTGCTCCTTATTTCTGCAGTGTCTTTGGCAAGTCTGTTCCTGAAAGTTTATTTCTAGCACCAAACTGTCTCAGACCCCTAGAAGTAAAGGAGGAAGTTGGGAGCTGTATTTTAAGCTCACAAAATTTGAATTAATCTCCTACATGTCTGAACAGGGTAATACTGGCATCTCATCCTGTGAGTGCGACTTCAGCTGCAGGAGTAGGAGACATGGTAGGCATGGGTCAGTGTGTGATGGCTGCAGCCCTATAAAACACTGGATTTTCAGCAGGCTGCTCTTCATTCTTGATACTGGCATTTGTCTCTAGTTCTAATGTCTGCTTTCAATCTGAGTTACAGCTCTGAGGATGAACACTTGCTTTTCAGTAACCACAGCTTCAGTGAATTAATCACAGTTAACAATCACATGTTCTGGAAATGGAGCTAAAGGAAATTGTCTGCACTTGCCACATGATTCTTACTACTTATGATCACTGAAAAGTGGGGGAATGTCTGATATGGAAATCAGAAAATAGGACTTTTGTTGGCAGAGATAATCCAGCACTATAGATTGAAACATTGTTCTTTGTTCTCCAGTCTTGCATTCCGGCCAAGCAAAATGTGAATATGTCTTTGCAAAATAGCCTTTGAAGCAGGGGCAGCTGGCAGCTAGTATTTTCCTAAAGTTATTCTTTGCCTTGTTGTTTCAAGTTCAAGGTTTCATGTGTTGAAGTGGGTCTAATCAAGAAGGAGTTCTTGGGAGTGCTGTGCATGGTGGGTCTGCACTGCTAAAGCCCTTACCCTGTATATATACAAGGGCCTGAATTTCCAAGAGCAAAGGCAGTGTTATTCCTTGTTTATGTAGGAAGACTCAACAGACTGACTTGAACTGGAAATTTTTGACTAGTGCCTTGGAATAGTACCTTTTGTTCAAAAAATACTTGTTTGTTAAGTAGCACAGTTTGTCCAATGTTTTATTAAAGCAACAATGGATATATCTTGATAGAGGAATGAGCAAAGTCAGTATCTGTATAACAATAAGCTGGTGTGAGAGCTTGAGTCACAGGTAGCCTGTGGGCAAAACACTTTTTCCAAGGGCTTGTTGTGAAATATTTTAATCCTGACTTTGCTGTGAAGCATTGTTGAAATTGCCTGTTGCTGAGTTGTTCTAGGAGCAGATATTGTGTTGGAATGAATGTTTGGTATGAAATCATGTGTACCTGTTTCCTGGAGTGTAAAATATATAGGCTACATATATCCATTAATAACCTTGTTTTGTTTCACAAAAGGAGATAAATTTGCTGCAAATTTTCTCATTAAAAATGGTGCCCGTGTGAATGCTGCTACACTGGGAGACCAGGAGACTCCTCTGCACCTTGTGGCATCCTACAGCCCCAAGAGGCACTCACCAGATGTCATGGCAGAGATGGCACAGATTGCACAGTCCCTCCTGCAGGCAGGAGCCAACCCAAACATGCAAGACAGCAAAGGCAGGTAAATACTGGGGGAGGTAAAGTGCTGCCAGTGGAACAGACAATGCTGTGCTGATCAGATGCAACCTCCTAAGAGCCTGTTCAGGTCATTCAGCAAAGTACAGCTGATGCTGGAAGCAGGAATTCATTTACCCAATTGGAGACCTGTTGGTAGCACTCAAAGTAGAAAGCTGTGCAGGCTGAATAGTACCTTGTCGTTATTAAATTAAACATAGCCCAGCTGCAGAAACTGGGGTGAGTTAGTAGTGTTAGAACACATGGCACACAGTTAAACTGCCTTTATTGAGTCACTGAATGGTAAAAGCTAACTAAGATGACAAATAGTGTACCTGAAGCTGTCAGGGAAACCAAAAATGTTCTCCAAAAATGCCAGTTTCTGCAGTATGTTTGTCTGAAGTGTAGGGCCTGTAAGTTTTTTCACAGGTTAGGTTAGGCTGGCAAGCAAGTTTATAAAATAATATAGAAAACTTGGAATGTATCAGCTGCACAATTCTGATAGGTGAAGCTATTGTGCTTCTTCCTTTAAAGTTACTTCTTACATTAATGAGGCTCCTTACTACCAAATTAATTGGAGTCATGTTCACTAAAAGTTTAGATTTCTCTTTCTCTAAAGAAGTGCTTGTGGCCTTCTTTAAGCAGAGATGAAAGCCTGTAGTTCTCTAGGGGCACATTGGTGGCTAGGGCCAAAGTCTGGAGTGTCTCACTTATTGCTGCTATAACTGTTCTCTGCTCCAATTCCAGGACCCCCTTACATGTGTCCATTGTGGTCAGGAATGAGCCTGTGTTCAGCCAGCTCCTGCAGTGCAAGCAGTAAGTCTCACATGAATGTAAAATGCACTTAGGTTACCTTGTGCAGTGAAGATGTGAAAACTGGTTTAACAACTCTTCTGTGCCTTTTTGCCTTATAATAAGACTAGTAAGAACTTGGGATGCAAAAGTATAAAGGCTTTACATAAGTGAGATGCTAAAACCATCAGAAGCCATGTAAGCTTTTGCCCTACTGTAAAGAAGCAGCAAACTGCATCTCTGTATTTTTCAGAGAGGCTGAAATAATTCCAGAGTTGAAGGTTGATTTCTAGTGAAGCTAAAAGGAGCTAAAGGATTTCTAGTGGAGCTAAACACTCTTGAAATATCTCAATATATTCTTCAGTTCAACTTGGGTTCTCCTTAGAGGTGACTTCTTAGGGTGGTGAAGCAGAAGACTTCATTTGACTCAGTTTCTTTGCAGCTGAATTTGCAGTTCTTGTACACAGCTTACTCAAGGGAATTTGCCTCTTTGTTACACTTAGTGGGAGCCCAAATCTACCAGGGACTCTACACTTCCCTAGGAGCAATGAGCTTGAATCTAGCTGTCACTGAAAGGTGCTATGCTTGTTTCAGAGTATTCACAAAATTCTCTGAAGTAACTGGAGCTACAGTAGGCTTCTTGGCAAGCAAAAGTTGTCAGAGAGGTATGAGATGAGCTAGTACAAGCTGTGTTGGAAAACCACTTCTTAAGGTATAAATTGGGGGACACTAACTCTTATTTTTAGACTAGACTTGGAGCTGAAGGATCATGAAGGCAGCACAGCTCTGTGGCTTGCAGTCCAGTATATCACTGTATCATCTGATCAGTCTGTGAACCCTTTTGAGGATGCCCCTGTTGTGAATGGAACCTCGTTTGATGAGAACAGTTTTGCAGCAAGGTTGATCCAACGAGGCAGCAACACAGATGCTCCAGACACAGTAACAGGTAAACCAGAGGTTTGTATTTCATTGTAGGTGGAAGGCTTGTGTGTTAATTGCTTAATGCTGACTGCACTTGGAGGAGCTGCATGAGGTTCCAGCAGCAATTGCTCCATAATAAATGCTAGGTGGTAGTTCCTTTGCCCAGAGCTGGTGCACTGACAAGCTGAAATGGACTTGCAGGAAGTGACAGAAAATGTAGACTCATTGCCAGGTTCTAATATCCTTTACAGTTTCAGGATGTGTAATCACTAAATGGAAGTGCACGTGACAGTTGGAAGGGGGCTACTAGCAGCCCTAGTACCAAGGGTTTTCCTTGTTGACTTCAAAGTGTAATTTTGTAAGGTAGTGGGGAAAGTGTTAGCACACTTGTTAGTATCAAAGTGTGGTTGGAATAACTGTTCATGGTTTTTCTTTAGGAAACTGCTTGCTTCAGAGAGCAGCTGGTGCAGGAAATGAGGCAGCTTCTCTCTTCCTAGCAACTCATGGAGCAAAAGTCAACCACCAAAACAAATGGGTAAAAGCAAAAACTTAGTCTGAAAGTTTCCTTACTTCTCTTCAAAAATAAGATAGCAGAGTCTCTTATAGCTAAACCATAGCTTAAAGCAAATTGGAGCACTTTGTGAATCTTTGCATATTTTCAGGTATTTACTAGTGCAACTTGCATTCTTGTGGCACTGTTCTTGCAGAATCACCAGTTATTAACATGCTTTTAGCACTTACTGCAGTGCCTGGTGTAATAAAATCCTTAGTAAAAACTAACTCATGTAGTTTGGAACTCCTAACGAGCTTCAGCTACTAGGAGTGAAACACTTCACACCAGCTCTTATAGTTTTGATAGTTTAAAGCTGCTCCTCTTCATGTCTCAAGCTGTTAACCCTGCACCTTGTTTATTAAAGGGAGAAACCCCACTGCACACAGCCTGCAGGCATGGCCTAGCAAACCTGACTGCAGAACTCCTGCAGCAAGGAGCCAATCCCAACATCCAGACAGCAGAAGCAGTGCTTGGGCAGAAGGATGCACCTGCTCCTCCATCAGCAGAGAATGTTCATCTGCAAACTCCCCTTCACATGGCTATTGCTTACAATCACCCAGATGTGGTGTCAGTCATCCTAGAACAAAAAGGTAGGTGTCCAGACTGTTGATGCTGCAGTGAATTGGTGTGTCAGGATGGCATCCAAGCTTTTGACAAACTGCTAAGAAAGCATATCTTCCTGTAAACAGTGTTTAAGTGTAGCAATTAATAAGACTGGCTAACTAGTCTTAAACTCAAATCATGTGCTTGTTAAAACAAGAAAATTATTTTGTCTGTTTGTAAATTCTCCACTGTAGATAATGGACTTGAACAGTTAGTCTTGGGTTTTGTTACAACTGAGATAGCTTCAAAGCATTTGCTTCAAGTGAATGCTGGAAGCAATTTTGGATAAAGGCATTTTTCTGTGGTCAGACTTCTGCCTCCTTCAACTCCTTAGTAAGAGGAGTTTATACAGAGCCATGCTGCTATTATTGTAGAGTTGAGACTTGAGTGCTCAAATACCAGCAGATGAGTTCATTAAATGCTACTAGTCAGCTTCTTTCTAGCAGCAGGAAGGGAATTAGACTGGGCCAGTTTTGTCTCCTACCATAAGTGGGATTTAGAAGGAAGTAGGTAAACTGGGGTAAATATTGCCCATCCCAGGTAAATATTGCCCATCCCAGTAGGTGAACTGGGGTAAATATTGCCCATCCCAGGCTGCACCATATTGTGGAGCCTCCACTCTTCATTCTCAGGGCTTTGTATATGCCACTCTATTTGGAATTGCAGCTAGAAAGGGACAGGTTAAGCCTCTTAGCTAGAAAATTGATTTTTTTCTTGGTATATGTATTAAGATCAGTCAGTAGTGGCAATATGGTCTGAATCCTAGGCAGTGTCACATCAGGGAAGCTGAAGGTACTTTGCTCATATCTTACACTGACTGCTAAAGGAACAGCCTAGTACAAAATGTGACATTGCTGCTGCAGTTTTCAGTGTGTGACTGCAGGTCAAGTACAAGAATGCCCTAATTCCTTATGCTTTCTTGTAGCTAATGCTCTTCATGCTACCAACAACTTGCAAATTATTCCTGACTTTAGTCTGAAGGACTCGAGAGACCAGACTGTGCTGGGATTGGCTCTTTGGACAGGTATGTGCCTTCAGGTTGTGAAGCTACAATGTGAACTAGATTTTCTTAAAGATAAAACAGCTGCTGTGTGTTCATGTTCTGGCTTGTGCTGCTGGGGAGGAGTTGTGAAGGAGAGCTTTAGATGGTTCTTCATATTTTAAAATCAGTGTTCACATATGACTTAGTGAAAGATTTCTAGTCCTACAGCTTCTGCCCAGAACTGTACTTTCACTTTAGTGGAATTCTCCCTCTGTGAACTCCCTGGTTGTTTTCATATCAGATCACTGCATTGTCTGTGCACATGAACTTCATTCTATTAGTCTGTGTGTCTGTTTTATAGAACTGAAGGTAGAATACTAATGAGCTTGATCTGTTCAGGCATGCACACAATAGCAGCTCAGCTGCTTGGATCTGGGGCATCCATCAATGACACCATGTCAGACGGACAGACACTCCTGCACATGGCAATCCAGAGACAGGACAGTAAGAGTGCCCTCTTCCTGCTGGAACATCAGGCAGATATAAATGTCAGGTAAGGTCCTAACTGATACAGCTCTCACCTGTGTATCTATCTAGGAGCAGGTGCTGCCTGCCTGTGTATGATGGCTTGAGATTAGTTTCAGATCTGATTTACACATAGTTTTATGTTTGGCACTGTTTTGTGGCACTAGTGATGGCTGAGGGATTACATGTGGTAACCTGGACCTAGGTATAGCTCCATTGGTCAGTACCTCCTCTTGAGGCTGCAGGAGGAGGTGCCACTTAATTCTAGGTAAAACAGCTTCCTCTGTAGCAGACTGAAGTCCTAGAGACAAGGCCTAGAGGCACTGAACTTCTATTGTCTCATCCATTTGCCAGCTTGTTAAAACTGCATGTTTGCTACCATCTAAAATAATTAGATACAGATCCAGCAACAGGAGTCTGATAATCTTGCCTCCTCAGTATCTCCTAGACAACTTACATTAGATTTAACAGAACATTTGTCTGCTTACATGACTGACAGTATGTCTGTTAAATTTGGCAAGCTGTACTGTAATGAATGTCATGGGTACAAACTGCCTAAAGCTGCTGTTCTGACTTCAACTTTTTAACAGTTGGTATTTGACTGTTGCTTGAAGTGTTGCCACGTTGGAGACAAAGCTGTTTGCTTCTGTGGCAGCAGGTTGGCTCAGAAGGAACTCTGTTCAAATAATTGCTGCACTGGAGGAATTGAATGTCTCTGAGCTAAGAACACTAACTTGATTTTCCAGCTGTGAAATCAATCACTTGTTAAAAGTGAAGGGGAGAAGAAAGGTAGACTACAGAGCTGTGATGAAATAAGTGGTGTGTTTGTGATGGTCTTACCACAGCAAAAACACATACGAGAGGGGTCAGTTCTTGGCTTTGCCAATAAAATACTGTTGCTGAACTTTATAATGCATCTGTAACACTTGGAAGTGTCCCTGCTGCAGGACCCAGGATGGACAGACAGCCCTACAGCTGGCCATCCAAAACCAGCTCCCACTCGTGGTGGATGCCATTTGTACCAGAGGAGCAGACATGTCTGTGCCTGATGAGAAAGGAAATCCTCCCTTGTGGCTTGCCTTGGAAAACAACCTGGAAGACATTGCATCAACTCTGGTAAGACTGTCAGTTGGCTTTAGTCTCACTTTTCTTCATCTTGCTAGCAGCAAAAGGCTTCATCAACAAAAGCAAACTCACTGCATGAAGAGAACAGACCAGTCCAATATTACTAATTTCTGGAAGTGTTTTCTTCACTAGAAATTCCTCTTTACTGCAGGAATCTTATAAATACTGTAGTCTGCATAACCAAATATCTGGAAGCCACTTTAATAAAAAAGGTATATTCTGTATATATCCTGCTGTCTGGATTCTTGATCTGGATGGAGTGAGGATCTGCTTAGATCAGTCTGTAGCATACACAACTTGTGTAATGATCAGCTTTCTGAATAAAACTGAATCCTCATTTTGTGCTTTAGTGTATGTGCTGCTTTTTATTGCATCTTAACATTGAACCAAGAAGGCCTTTAAATGCTTATATTTACTTTAAGCATTACTGTTTACTTTCAGGCATGGGTGATACAGCAGATTTCCTAGGAGACACAAGTAGACCTCCTTGTGTTTTTTTCATAAGGCGGTTACTTGAAAGCTTTGTCCAGTTGTCTGCTGGAGAGAACTGTTTAAAAACTCTGCTAGTGACATGAGAAATGCATTTTGTAGCTGTTCTTGACTGTGCTGGTCAACACTTTTTTATGGAGTCAACACTCTTAACTACTCATCTTTAAGCCTTGTCAGTAGTTTGTCAAGTGGAGTAGAACAAGTCTTAAGTGCCACATTGCTCAAGTACGTAGTTCTCTAGTTGAAGAATACAAATATTAGCAATACAGTTCCTGGAAAAAACCTCTCTCTGTTTAGCTGAATGTCTGAGAAAGCAGGGAACTGGGCCAGACCTTCAAAGGCAATATCTGCTGGTGCTGCTTGATTTACTGTAGGTGCTTGTCATTGCTGAAAGGGAGGTAGCTAGTCCAACCTGCTTTAGATCTATCAAAGTATATGGACAAATATTTGAATTGTTAATAAATGCCACCTAATAAAGGATTACGCAGTAAATCAATAAAGTAGTGGTCTGGAAGACTTTAAAATAGCTTCCTGAAATTCAGTGACTGTCACAAGAATAGACAAGGAAGACATCTCAAGTTTTATCTCTGGGGGATAATGTTCCAAAAGCATTAGTCAGGGACTATAGTAGGAACCTGTTGAAAAAAATCTTTCACTGTGTCATTGGGTCTCTCTTTCCAGGTTAGGCATGGCTGTGATGCAACGTGCTGGGGGTCAGGACCAAGTGGCTGCTCACAAACCCTTCTCCACAGGGCTATTGATGAGAACAGTGAACAGATTGCTTGCTTCCTGATCCGCAGGTCAGACCCCTTCCCAAACACAAACCTTCTAACATGCAGGCAGGGCTGTCCCTGGCATAAATTAATTGAATACTATCTTAAATCAGTAACAACTCTGTGCTTCCTTAGGCTTTTGCTGGGTGGGTGACACTTTGGGAATTCTGACCAATCCAAAGGACACGTTCTGTTATCTGTAAGAGCATCATGTTCTTGATGACAAGAGTCAAACCAAAACCAGGCACTTGTGCTTTTGTAGAATGTGTCAGCAGTTGCTGTGTCAGCTCTTGGAATCTTTTCTGTAACCTTTATTGAAGCAGTTTAAATCTGGATTAAACATCATGAATTGACTGCACTGTGTTTGTTGTAGTGGGTGTGATGTGAATAGTCCCAGAAAGCCAGGCCCAAATGGAGAAGGAGAAGAGGAAGCCCATGATGGACAGACACCCCTGCACTTGGCAGCCTGCTGGGGACTAGAGGAGGTGATCCAGTGCCTTCTGGAGTTTGGTGCCAATGTCAATGCTCAGGTGTGTGGACAAAGCATGCACAATTTTTAAAAGTAAATTCTTTTCCTCCAACGTACTGAAAACAAACTTTCCTCTCATCTGTGTATTTTGCATGATAGAGAAAGGAAAATCATGCTCTTAGAGCTGAGCCAGTGCAATGATTGGATGCAGCTCTGCTTTCTCTCCTGTCCCTTTTTACCACACCTGGTGCTTATCTGCCCATATGGTGGTTAATTCAGGAAGCTGTGCTGAAGGAAAATGATACAGAAAACTTACTGCAATGTTAGTTTTCTCATGGAACAGTGGGATACAGTGTCTCCTGTCCCTAGTGTGACTTAAAGGCAGGAGCACAGCTGCAATTAATCATTAAACCAGCTACAGTGTAAAACTCCAGCATACTCTGCTTTGTTAGTATGTTTGGGAAATGTCTTCTGTTATTGAGTAAACTGAGGTGATGTAAGTATGAGTTACTTACTTCATTTTTTATTACACAGTAATCCTTAAACAGAAGCTTTATAAATAACAACAAAAGAAATGAATGGATAACATTTTTAGGTCCTGATGCTGTTAAAAGTGACATTAAGATGAATCACAGAACACAGTCACAAAGCAGCCTTGGCTGTAAAATGCTGCTTGATGCAAACAAATGTTTAAACACTTCAGCTGACTTTGCTATTAAATTTGAATGCTAATCTCTGCCCCCAAAATGATTGACTAAATGAGAGATGTTATGGTGAGCTGTTTAAAAGGCTGTGTAGCACAGGATTGAGGCCAGCCTGTTGGGAGAAACAAATCTCAATTTGCTTTTCTTGCACTCTGGGTTTGAGCTTGCCCTGCAGCTGTTTGGTGTCCATGCTGAAGGAAGCTGGGTAGGTCACAGGACTAAACTAAGTTTCCTTGACCCTTCAGAATTAGGGAAGGATTTATGTACTACTGAGTCTATATTTAACAAACTTTCTGGTTTCCTTCTAGGATGCAGAAGGAAGAACTCCAATCCATGTTGCCATTAGCAACCAACATAATGTTATCATTCAGCTGATGATTTCACATCCAGATATTAAGCTGAATGTACGTGACAGGCAAGGAATGACTCCCTTTGCTTGTGCCATGACATACAAAAACAACAAAGCAGCTGAAGCAATTTTGAAGAGGGAACCAGGAGCTGCAGAACAGGTAAGCTGGGAGAGTTCAAACCATGCTGGTTTTGTTACAGCACTAGTTTGTGGTAACAGCTGTTCCACAAGCCAGTTCTGTTTTATCCTTTTGTGGCTTTACATGCAGTCCATTTGCCAGATGCCAGTTCTCTTAAGCAGGATTTATTAGGAAACTGTAGGTGTGTATGTGATATGTGCAAGAACATTAAGGGCTAGTGTCTTGTCAATTCTTCTCATCTTGTCAATACTAAACTGAGAAACAGGCATATGTGTATATAAGGAGAAAATTCTAACTCCACTCTTGCTGGACTAGTACAGAAATAATCTGTTACCCAGCTCTCCTAAAGCTATCCACAACAGAAAACCTGACCTAAAAGAACTGAATAATAGGTGCTATGCTGCCCTGCGGAACTATACACTTCAGGCAGCTGTTCAGGAGATTTTTCCTATCCTGTGTAAGTTTAATTACCAGTAAAATATTTGAGTGCTTAGCAAGCTCTTGTATTATATCTAAAATATGGTTGCAAATACAGCCAGTTTAAATCTGCTTTATATCAGCTGCAAGGCAAAGTTGAACAACATGTACTTGGTAGTAAAAATGAATTCTCAGGTTGCCCAGAGCAGCTGTGGCTGCCCCATCCCTGGAAGTCCAAGGCCAGATTGGACAGGGCTTGGAGCAAGCTGGGATAGTGGAAGGTGTCCCTGGCCATGGCAGGGTGTGGTGTGGATCACCTTGGAAGGTCCCTTCCCACCCAAAGTATGCTATGGCTCTGTGAATACACTTTTCATCATTGTGGCAGGATCTCATGTTGCTTCCTTCTCCTACATTAATTGCAAGTTAGACTCAAGCTTGTTTAATTTAACTGAGTTTATCATTAACTGCTGCTCAGTACTTAACCACAATAGCTGTTAACTTTTTCTCTGTCTAAAAATACTGTCCAGTGTGTGGTCAAGAAAGGACAAGGTTATAAAATAGTGTGAGGCAGACTGGACTGAGCAGTTGCAGCAGATAATTTCTCAGTTCAGTTATTCAATAGTCACATCTATCAGATAAGTGTCACCCAGTGAAAGGAGCAAGATTCTACAGTTCAAGCAGAGGGAGCAAGTGTCTCTTAGTGAAAACACCTTGTTCTACAGGAACAACAAACAAATTTCCCTGTCCTTTCTGCCTCAGGTTGATAACAAGGGTCGGAATTTCCTGCACGTGGCGGTTCAGAACTCGGACATCGAGAGCGTGCTGTTCCTGATCAGCGTGCAGGCCAACGTCAACTCGCGCGTGCAGGACGCCTCCAAGCTGACCCCGCTGCACCTGGCGGTGCAGGCTGGCTCCGAGATCATCGTGCGCAACCTGGTGCGTGCTGGGACCCGCCCTGGCTCCGCTTCCAAGCGTGCACCCTGCTCACTGCACAGCCTGCTCCATCGCTGCTTCTGGAACAGAGGGCCCTTAGCTTGGGCTCTTGGCTGAGCTGCCACAGAAGCCTTCTCATAAGGGTGTTGGGTTTGCTGCAATCACTAGGTTTGGTTCTCTGTAAAGAACCTTTCCTTATCCTTTCTGCACATTTGAACACAAACACAAGTTGTAGCAGTTCAGTAATTATACCATTTTATACACTCTGCACAGTATTCTAGTGTGCTTCATTCACAGAAATAAACTGTTGGCTAAAATAGCCCTGAAACCATCTTTGAACATATTCCTTCTTGCCTCCTGACAGCTGCTTGCAGGTGCCCAGGTGAATGAACTGACCAAGCACCGTCAGACTGCTCTTCACCTAGCAGCCCAGCAAGACCTGCCCACCATTTGTTCAGTCCTTCTGGAGAATGGAGTAGACTTTGCAGCTGTAGATGAAAATGGAAATAATGGTAAATTTCAAATTACACAAGTAAATGCAAAACACTTCAGTAGGTCTGTTAATGATGTCTCCTGGTGGAGAGCTCACTGTGAATGGCCTTGCACTGCAAAGGTTCAAGAATGAAAGTCCAGGAAATCAAAGCAGATGGAAGGAGTTGTTTGAGAAGGAGGGCTGGGAAAGTGGAAGGAGGGTGTTTCATTTAGTTATTAGGCTGTAATTATTGCTGGTACTCAGAGTCTTGAACCTGCTTTTTCTCTTTTGCTTTGGTGTTTTTTCACTGTTCAGCTCTGCATCTGGCAGTGATGCACGGCCGTCTGAACAACATCCGGGTCCTCCTCACAGAGTGCAATGTAGATGCAGAAGCCTTTAATATCAGGTAATTATTTATATTCTAATATCAGGTAATTAAAGCCTTTAATATCAGGTAATTATTTATATTCTAGTAATACCAGGTAACAGACTAAAAGAACCACTTTGTATTTTAAAACACATGCTGACATGCTGCTTAAAAATATATATTTGGCTTGTATTATATTAATTATACACAAATTTGGAAGTATGCAGATGATGCTGTATCTAAATTCTGTGCAAATTATATGTATACACCAAGGAAGGAAAGTTAAGTAGGCAGTTGTGTGTGGTATACTGAGTTACAGAGATGTAGCATTGTTCAAGTCTGAACCAAACTTGAAAGCAAGGAGAGTTGGATGAGTAACTGCAGTAGCAAGCAGACTTTGATGAGGATAACACTCTCTTTTCCCCAGAGGCCAGTCACCAATGCATATTTTGGGACAATATGGGAAAGATAATGCAGCAGCCATCTGTGACCTCTTCTTGGAGTGTATGCCAGAATACCCTCTAGACAAACCTGATGCTGAAGGGAACACAGGTAGGTGAGACTCAACAACTATTAAACTTGAAAATAATCAAGTTGTATTCATGGTATGTCCCTTTTAAAGCTGGAGTAATTGGCAGTAGTATGTTAAATACAGTAGGAGGCACACAATACATGGAAGCTTAAAAACTAAAGATCCTATCTGGACTGAATGTAACACAATCTACCACTCTGTTAGCTGGCTTTTATTTTTCAGTGCTCCTCTTGGCTTACATGAACTGTCTGGCTTTTATTTTTCAGTGCTCCTCTTGGCTTACATGAAGGGAAATGCTAACTTGTGTCGTGCAATAGTGAGAGCTGGGGCTCGCCTGGGAGTTAACAATAACCAAGGAGTCAATATCTTCAACTATCAAGTTGCTACAAAACAGCTTCTCTTTAGATTGCTGGGTAAGTACCACTTGCTGTGGTGGGAAAGTATTTCTGGCTTATGCTTCCAGGATACTTCAGAGGAAAAAACTCTGGACTTTTAATTTAGATGACAGTAATTCCAGAGAGGCAGAACTTGTGAATTTTATACTACTAACAGTGCAGAGTAGAAATACTAGTTTTTCTGGTGATTAGCTGAAAAGTTGTACAATGCAGACTGTTAGATGCTACTTTTTCTGGAAGGATAGACATGGAAACTCTTGGCTGGTTGTGTAGTCCAGTGTAGCTTAAACCACAGACACTGCTTTTTAACTGGTGCTGTACAGTTGCTGTGGACAGTGTGATGGGAAGCAGCTATAGATTATCTACAAATGAGATTCCAGCTCTTGCAAGAGTAGTTAAATCCATTACACTGAATGCAGCCTAGAACTGGAAAAAGCCTTCAGGTTTAGTCTACTCAGAAGGTGTCTGAGCCCATTTTGCCTTCACATTTTTACCTCTTAACAGATATGCTGACAAAAGAACCTCCCTGGTGTGATGGCTCCAACTGCTATGAATGTGCTGCCAAATTTGGAGTCACGACAAGAAAGCATCACTGGTAATATGAGCCCTCTTGCTGTGCTTACAAGGAAATGGATTCCTCCCCATATGTAGCTAGGCTTGTTCCTTCTAGTAGCTTAGGAAACCTCTGTGTTAATGTAGGTGTAGAACCACTAATCCAGCTGAAACATTCCATCCTGTCTTAGATCAGAAACTTGTAGTCTGACTGAAATAATGTTTTAAGCAGCTTGTGCATTTAATATTCTGATTAGTTGTAAATGAGAAATCATGTCTAAGTTCCCAGTTGTCAGAGAGAGACTTCACTCCACAGAGTGAAGCACTTCACTCCACAGAGGAGCAACAATACATCTTAATAAGGCAGTCAGTTAACAGAAGTTCAATGGTAAATGTGGCAGTGGTTTATCAGGGCTTGATTATTTCCTGCATAGAGGTTGGGGTCAGGGAGAGCCTCCTGTGAGGCATGAGGTTCAGAGAAAACAGCCACTGGGGCTGTGGCTTACACAGGAAAGACAGGAGGGAGCACACCACCACAGTGGTAGGATGACCTCCTCCAAAAGAGGGGCAGATTTGGGCAGCGTTGGCGGCTTAGGTTTGGGATCCTGTTTGCAGTGTGGAAATGGCTTAAGATGAACATGAGCTGCTCTTGTGTAGATAGGAGTTGCCTTTTTAAAATAGTCTGAACTTGTACAGAACATGCTGTTTGGAAGGGTGTTAAGGTAAGATTTTTCTTAGCTCAGTGTGTTAGAGAAACTACATGTGCCTCAGTTGAAGCAGTACCATGTGACTCACTAGTACAGAACCAGCACGTGCTGTTGGCATTTGTTAATTATTCCAAAATACCAGAAAGATACAAGACAAATAATCAGAAGATACAAGATAATCATAGCTTTTCAACTGCTTATGTATATTTAATGATGCTGTCATTGATAAAGAATGTCAAGCAGTAACATCCTGCTATTCATTAGGAGGGAATTCACTTTTCTCCCACCCCTCTTCTGTCAACAGCCGACACTGTGGACGCCTGCTCTGCCATAAGTGCTCAACAAAGGAGATTCCTATCATAAAATTTGATCTGAACAAGCCAGTTCGAGTTTGCAACATCTGCTTTGATGTCCTGACTCTGGGAGGAGTCTCCTAGTATGCTGTGGAAGTAAAGGGATTCCCAGTCAGTGCTCCTGACAGCAGCTCTGCTTACAAGCCCTCTGGATAGGGAGGAGGAGGCTTACACATGTCTTCTGCAATAGACTGAACTAATTAAGGACCCTGTTCTGATATACTCTGGTATAAATGATTTTGTATGACTGTAAATGTATGGGGCTGCGATAGACTTCACTAGGAATCAGAGTGGATTGTTCAAACCAAGTGACAAAGGAATTGAGACCCTCTTCTAGTTGCAGTGGGGTGTGGAAGCTGAAATTTGTACTGCTTGAATCAGCATAAAACAGGTCTGTCCTCAACATGGTGCTTTGCACTGAGCAACTCTATTAAGTCCTGTGGCTTTCAGGCTGCTTAGTAGAGGTGGTATTAAGTTTCAGGGTAACCAGGTATCTTTCTTTGCTTTGTCTTAAAGATAAATGTTCCCCTTCTCTAGAGAAGACTTTTTGTGAAGCTAAACTGAGCTGTTGCAACCACTGTTCAAGAAACTCTTCAGACCTGGGGGTAGTTCTAAGTATAGCTCAAGAATTGTGGCCTTACAACAGAAAGCTTTACAACATCTGATGCAAAGCAGTCAGAATTGCAGATCCACATCTTGATACCTCCTCAGCAAATGACTCGTTAGCTTTAGCATGTTCAAGAGAAGTGCAAGATTGTTTTAGGAAAATGCTCTTGCTCATACCTGCTGGAACTGTCAGTCTTCATTGCACTTTCATATTTATGTTGCTGGTCCTTCCAGTCCATGGCACTTGTATAAATGACCATGAGTTTGCTGAAAGGCCTGAGCATGTGCTAAAGGAGAAACACTAAAAGTGGTGGACTCTAACTCACAGTACAGCAATAAATGCTGAAGTGCATTAGGAGTCCCAGGAGGGAGAGAAACACTTTCCTGGGGCTTTAGGGGCCTGGTAACTGCTGTGGGAGGGTCAGTCAGTAACCCTACCTAGACACTAAACCTGGCTCCATTTTCAGCAGGATTGCTGGGGAGGGGGGGAGTGGACTTGGAGGCTTCCTGTTTAGGAGTAAGCTGCAGTATTTTAATCTAGGCTGGTTGTACTCTCTTAAACATGCTGAATCTGTGGAAACCTACCACCACATTGTCTAGGTAAACAGGAAAGTACTTGACTGGTAGACCAGCTTGTGATTTGGTGGGCAAAGGCTTCAGTTAGAAAAAATGGGTACTTAAGCAAAACTACATGCCATGTTAAGGCTGTTTTTATTTCAAAAGATAAAGCTAGTATAGACTCAATTCAGCATTCCTCATCTTTACTCCATGAATTGGTGTGCATTTTTTAATGACTGTTATCTCCAGTGAACAGTATGGACAGGTGATGATGTGTTGCCCTGTTTGGAGCAGTGACTTGTTGGTCTTGAAGAATAAGATGAGCTGATGAACCAGGCTGCTCCTGTTACAGGAAACTTTCTCAGTTTTTCTCAAGCTTGTACAAGGAGAGGATAGGAGAGGGTGCTGTTGCTGACATTTGTATGATTAATTTCACATCAAGTCTCACTTGATCTGCACTTTGATCTTCCAATATGCCTATTTGTAACTGGAATCACCCCTGTACCACTAGGGAAGAACAATGGATGAAATACAAACTTGCCTCACTTTTTGATGTCTGCTGCTGACATGTTCCAACAGAATGCTCTGGGTAACACAGCTGGTCTCTGACACAGTTCCTAATGCAAATGGTGCACTTCTGGCATAATACTGTAGGTGAATGAGGGAAAATAGTGCTGTTAGTTAGTGTTAGCTACAGTAATTGGTGGTGTTAACTACAATCTACAGTTTGGGGGGTTTTGAGTGAGAGAGACGATGGAAGACATTGTACTTCTGGTGTTTCAGGGTGTCACTGGTTGCAGATCTCTAGCAGTGAAAGAATGACGGAGAGAAAGTGCATTTGGTGAAAGAAGTCTTGACTGTAATCTTATGGTAACATGTTGTTTTCCTTCTTGGTTTGGAGCTGAAGTGGTGTGGAGGGGTAAAAGTGTGCTCAGAATGCTGAAAGACAGTGCAGAGGAGGGGGTTTCCAAGGCCACAGCCTGTGGGCTTCAGCCTAATGGGAGAACTGCACAGCATGTAATTGCCAAAGCATTTAAACATCACTGTTTCAGTGGCTTCTCTGGTGTAAGGGCAAGGGAACAGGAAAGCAGTGATGGAAAATGTGGATCTGGTGAAAATTCAGATTAACTGAATGGCAAGTTAAGGCTGGGTAGTTGCTTTCTTAAAAATAGGATCTTGATTATAACTGTAAAACTGTGGGAAAGATCTGGGAAACCATCTGTAGTGCTCCTGGTTTGCTGTTTACAGCCAGTACTGTCCCAGCTTACTTACTGAAGTCTGAAGGGAAAGTAAGTTATTGTTAAATATACAGCCTGAGGTGTTAGTTTAATTTAAAGCAACTAAATTCAGCAGATTTGATCCTTTTGAAGTGCCTTTGAGATAGTTTCCTTCCAGCCAACTCTAAATAGCTTTCTGCCAGAGCTAAAGAGGGAAAGCTCACAACTTGAACCAAAACCCATGTTAGTTCTTTTCTAGTTCAGCTGAGGAGTTGACCCCACCAGACCACTGGTGGGGCTCAATCCCTCACACACTCTGCCTAGTGTTGGTCTGAGCTCTCAGACCACTGAGATTTTTTGGGAGTTTTGCTGGCAATGCTCCACTACAGGGTACAAATGTGAATGAGGCACTTGGTAATGTAGTGGTGGTCAACACATTTCTAACTCTAAACAACTGCTCTTCCCTTTTTGTAGCATAATACAGTTGTTACCAAACCCCCCACCCCTTAGCCCTGCTTTTAGTTGTATATATATTAACTCAAGACTCAAGTCTGCCAAGCATTGAACAAAAGGTTAGATGGAAAATCAGTTTGTGTCCCTGGAAGTGCTGCTGTCACATGAGGCTTCAGGCACTTCAGCAGGGTGGCATGGGAGGTCAGGTGGTTCATGCTGCAGCTTTTTGTTCTGAGACTGGATTCCTTTTGACTGCAGTCACCCAGCACACTTACACAAGCAAATACCATGGTCCAGCACTCTTACACAAGCACAAGCCGTGGTCTGGCTGAAATTTTCTGTCTGTAAAGGGTGCAGTCACTGTTTCACACCACTGAGTGGAGTGAGAATGTTGCTGTTGAAGGCACTAACAGAGCAGAGTAAGTTGCTGGCTAAAAGCTGACAGATGCCTTAATGACTTCCCGTGCTGGAGATAACAGCTTGTCCAACTGCTCATGTAGTGCTTACAAACTAACAGGTAACAGTATGGGAGGCCAAGGCTGGATGGTTTTGTAGATCAAATGTTAATAGGCAAGTCCTCTTTTTTCTGTAACCAGCAGAGGTGGTCACTGCAGCAAACTCATCTCTAGAAAAATCAAAGCTTGTATGAGTGACAGAAATAACTGAACCTTCTAATACCCTCTGTGAAATAGAAAAGGAAGTCTTAGAACAATGGCATTTTATCTGCAATGTTTGTCTGGAGTTGTTGTAAAAATGTATTTTTCCAATATGCATTACTTCGTTGTGTAATGATTCTACTTGTAATAAAATGCAGAACTAGATGATGCATTGTGAGGTGAAACCTTGCTAAGGAAGTGTCTGCTCCTGTAGAGACAGCTGCCCCTCTACAAGCTTATTCTGACAAACCATGAAGAAAAAACAGGGATACAACATCCAATTGGGTATAACAGCTTTATTCTTTGTTCTGAAATTAGTCCAGGTATTCATTTTCATGTTGTGGAACTGCTACAACTGTTCTTTTGGCTGTCAAGGTCTGGTGTTCTAGTTTGTACCATGTAGTCATCTTGAATGCCTTATACTAGACTTACCTATAATCAGTCTTGTGAAACAAACCCGAGCTCCCCACGGGCCAGAGCTGCTTCATGGAGTTCATCAGTTCAAGTTCCCAGCACTGGGTGCACTGAGCTGTGTGCTGGAGGCAGCTCAGCCCCCTGGAGAGCAGAGCTGCTGCAGCTTCACTTCAGGAAAAGGAAAACTTCAGTGCAATAGCAAACCCAGCCAAGACTTCTGGGTGAGATTGTGATGCATTAGTCTTTTATTAATAAAACTTACTGAAGTACAGATGAATGGTGAGCTTTATTAGAGCACTGTCTGTGGTGAATTGAGCCCTCTGTAGCTATCACTGTTTTCTTCCCACCCTTTTCCACCATGGGAGAATCCAGCTGAGCTGCTCAATTGGAGATACAAGCACATGACAGTCTTGGAGCACTTCAGGTCACTGAGGGTGTCTCCCTGTTTGCTTTAATAGATGACTTATTCCTAGTGCAAGGCAAACTCTTCCTTCCCAGTGTTTCCAAACCCTAAACTCAGGAATAAGCTGTGAACTGGTTTTAAACCAACTTTAACTTAAACCAACACCTCCCTGCCCTGCCTTTTTGCAGCAGTTTATTTGATTTTTGTGTAGCTCTTGCAATCAAAACCATCCCCTCAGCACTATTTGCATAGTGATTAAGTGTTCCAGCAAGATGAAACTTGCTTAGAAGGTCAAGCTGGTCCCACCTTCTCTGGGACTGGTTTCCCCTCACAAGCTACTTCTTCCAGCATTTAATAGTCTGGAATTTGCTGCAACTTTTAAATAGCTTTAAAAAGCTCTTTCAAAGGTACTTGCCAATCATTTGCAGGGATGGTTTCACTACTTTAAATGCAATTTCTTTTTAAAGTGGTGGTGTCTTTTTGAATGTGGCAAAGGCCAAAGTTGTGGAGGCAGTGAAGTGCTGCTTTGCAGCTCTTTGCTGCACCTCTTACACAGCTTGATCTTCAGCACTGTGGGAAATGAGCTCTCACTCCACCCCCAGAGATGGCTCAAGCCCAGGGCTGAGGTTTGGTTCTGCCACACATCCTGCTGGCACAGCAGGGCAATGCCTGCAAGGGCTTCTCTTCAGGATGAAGATAGGTAAAAAGCCCCCAAAAATCAAACCACACCCCCCTGCCCCCACACTGTTCCAAGCATGTGCAGGTTTAAGTTTGTGTGGCTCCATCCCTGGCAGCTGGAGCATCCTCTGAGCTGTTACCAGTGAGAAGTGCTGTAACATGTCCTGCTGCAATGGTGCCTCCTGTACCAATTAATCACATTTTGGGCTTCTCTTTAGAGGTGGTGAAAGCTAAAAATCAGTTTATAAACACCTTCCAGCTGCTTACACATGGGGGGCAGCTGCCTTAAGGAGAACTGACCACAACCTGTGCCACCACCGGACCCTGATCTGCATGTCTCTCCCAAAGCTCAGCTCCACCAAAACTGATTTTAACAGCAGATTCCACTAAAACCAGCAAGTGCTTCCCTGCAGCTTGAGGTCTGTAGTGCAGGTATGGCTTCCTCCCTTTTAGCCCCACCCAGAGAGGTTATGACCTGCCCTGCATGTCTGGGAGTCACTCACATTGCTGAATTTGCCAGCTGTGACACAGTAAATATGGATTTTAAGAGTGCTGGGTCTTTTAAGGGCACATCCAGCTCAGGTTATAGTCTGATAGGCACAGACCAGATGGGAGGAAATCTTATACCAGAATGGAAACAGGAGGCAGATTACAGTAGGATGGTTCTGTTGCCACCCAGGCAACAAAAAGAAAGCTATTTAAAACTACTCCTTCCTGATCAGAACAGTTTGAAAGTGGTGAATCACAGACCAGGACAGTGAGGTTAATATCAAACAACAATCCTCACAGGTGCCTTCAATATCTTGGCACAGTATCTAATGCAAACACAGTGAGGAAATGCAGCTCTGGCCTTTGCCTTCTCTGCTCCAAGAATTTGATAAAGCTTGTGTGTAACTAAACTGTGCAAGTTCCTGATACTGTGGACCTTAATTGCAGAAGAAATTCAGGGTCCCTGCTACCTTTAAACTCCTGGGAGTGAGTCAGGTGCCTGGGAAGGAGCATCAGCACTGCCTGCAGCAGGACCTGGGGACTGCATGACCTGTGGGCAGTGATGCTGCAGCAGTTCTGTGCTCACTGACCTCGCTGCCTTAAACCACAGCACAGTGTGCCACCACTGTGCACACAAACACCCAGTCCCTGACTCCACAAGCAGCAGTTCTAAAACACAATTCAGGCTGTGCATCTTACAGTTTGTTCCCAGGTGCAGAAATATTTCCCATAGAAATAAAGAAAGCAGCCTGTTACTTGATTTTTTAGCCACTGAGCTGGCTGAAGTGTTTCCTCCATCTCCATATGTTAAAAAGCATCACAAATGCCACGAGATTGTTACTGCTCCCTTTGCAGGGACAGGTGGAAGGGATGGAGCTGGAGCTGCCCACCCCCAGTGCAAGGTTTCACTGCAGGGCTCTCCCTGCCCGGGATCAGCCCGTGGGGAGGACACACTGCTCGGCCAGGGGATGGCAGCCCTCGAACTGCTGCAGCCGAGGGTCATCCAGGTCGCCTCTGTCGCTGTGCTGGGAGGAGCCAGGCTGGCCCCAGGGCGGCCCGGAGCTCCTGACACACACGCAGGGAGTGCCCTGCGAGCCGGGGCGGTGCAGCCTCCGCGGGACCCCGGCCCAGGCTCTGGGCACGCCCCCGCTAGGAATGGAAAATGAAAATCAATTACAATTCAAACCCAGGAAAATGCTTCCAGTCAATAGAGAATCCTTGGGAAAAAAAACCAGATAATCTGGGGAAATTAGAACTAACACTGAGATAGGCTTTGCTTCCATAGAATTCCCAGAATGACTGGGTTGGAAGAGACCTTAAAGATCGAGTCCAAGCCATGCCCCAACATCTCCTCAAGTAAACCCGGGCACTGAGTGCCACATCCAGTCTGTTTGAACAGCCACCATCCCACAGCCTTTACCTTTTTACCTGTGCTGTGCTTCAGAAACCTGTGGCCTGGCCCTGCTTTCATCACTGCTGCTGCAGGCTCTACCATTCTGACAGTGACCAACTCCTGCATTCTGTGTTTCCATTGCTGGAAGAGGAATCACAGCCTTCTGGAGCACAGCAAAATGCCTTTTCTGGAGGTACCTAAATGCTCACAGGTGACCACACATCTTCACAGAATCACAGTGGCTTGGGCTGGAGGGACCTTAAAGATCATCCAGTCCACCTCCTGCCATGGGCAGGGCCACCTTCCAACAGACCAGGCTCTTGTAGGCCTTCTGTGCCTTGACTAAACACTAAACACAGTGATTTTGAAAACTGGGGCAGAAGAAAAAGTACCTCCCCAGCTAATTCATCATGTCTCTTTATGTCTGAGTGTCTCTCTATGGGCTAACTCCCCAACCACTGCAGCTTTTAAGCCTCTAACACAAGTCCCTGCCCCATCACACCTGGTCCCCAAGCTCAGTGACACACAGGAGCAGATCCCTGGGGCACACAGAGCTGCTGCTGGGCTGACATGAAGCCCAAGCATTCTGCAGTGTGGTCTGTGAAATGATTTCATCTTCAAGCAGAATAGTCCCTAAGCTGAGAGATAGCTACTCACAGGAGAAGAGGAAATGATTAATCAAAGCTTAACCTCATTTTTATGTGGTTTAAGTGAAAATGTTGTGGTATCAGCATCTGAGCCAGGCTGTGAAACTATCTGAAAAGCACAGGTTAATGCTTGTATTCCTGACAGGCGACAGAACCTGTTTGAATCCCAGTCCTAGTGGGATTTCTGTCCTGTTTTGCTGAGAACAGGAGATCACGTGCATGTGAGGTAAATTCTTTGATTCCAGTATGACAGAAGAGGCTCAGCCTGGAGAAAAGGGGGCTCAGGAGGGACCTTCTCACTCTTTACAACTCCCTGACAGGAGCTTGAAGCCAGGTGAAATTCAGGCTCTGCTCACAGGGACAGGGTAAGAGGAAACAGCCTCAAGTTGTGCCAGGGGAAGTTTAGGTTGGATACTGGGGAGAATTTCTTTATGGCAAGGGTGGTCAGGCACTGGCACAGCTGCCCAGGGCAGTGGTGGAGGCCCCAGCCCTGCAGGGATGTAAAAGCTGTGTGGATGTGGCACCTGGGGCACAGGGCAGTGCTGGGGGAATGGCTGGACTGGGTGGTCTCACAGGGCTTTTCCCACCTGAACAACCCTGGGAATTCAGGCAGGGACAGAGCCCATGCCTTGCATATTCCAGCCCTGGCAGCACCACTGCCAGGTCCCAGAGCTCACCTACCCATGGGGAGTGGTGGCTGCAGGGGCCAGGACACCTTCCCATGCCCCCCCTGCCAGGAGAGGCAGGAACAAAGCACAGGGCACCCCAAAAAAGCCTCTGCTCCAGAGGGGACAAGCTTACCTCTCTGTGGAGCACCAGAACCGAGTGCCTTTAGCAGAGCTCCATTCAGAGTTGCAGGGTGGGAACTGCTGCTTCTTCTGATCACTTTCTGCTTGTAATTTGAGAGCTTCCTCAATGGCAGCCTCCACCTCCCTCAGGGCTTCTGTCGGTGCCCCATTTTCATCATAGAATCTGCCCACCAGCTTCCCTGGGAGAGGAGATCAATTAGGTCCACAGTGTTTCCAGACCACAGACCTGTTTCCAGGCAAGGAAAAAGCATAGTTCTGGTGGGGCTTTATTTTTAATTTGCTATTTAAAAGGAGATGTCACCATGGCCCAATTTTAGAATCAAACTGAGCTTTACATCCCTTCAACCCTTGGATCACACAGCAATTTACCCACATTAATAAACCCAAGCAGGACAAGCTTAGGCACACACCCATTACAGAGCTGAAAACCAAAGCCAGTTTCAGCTGCACAACCCAGAAGCCATTCCCCAGAACAGTTTCCCTGCACTGCTGCCCCTACATTCTCCTGAGTTCTGGTGATTTTAGGCTGGCTCCATGCTCTGTGCTCAGCAGGGACAATCCAAGCAGGAGAGCAGCCAGGTGGGAAAACAATTCAGCCTTCCTTCGGAGGGAAGCAAACCTCAGAGACCTGGCTTGGCTGCAGCTGGTCCCTCGCAGGGCTCAGGACCGAGCCCACCCCCAGACCTACCCACGGGCTCGTAGTTGTGGCTGTAGAAGCTCAGCCAGCTGTGGATGGAGAGCAGCTCCGCGGGTGACAGCCCCGACACGGTGTCCACCAGCCCCGCCGGGCTGAAGTCGCCGCTGGCAAACGCTCGGGTGGCATCTCTGCCTGCAGGGCACGGGGGAGAGCACAGCGGGGGGAGAGCACAGCAGGGGGAGAGCACGGCCACAGAGTGAGTCCCCCAGCCACGGAGTGAATCCCTCAGCCACGGAGCGAGTCCCCCCAGCCATAGAGAGAATCCCTCAGCCACTGAGTGAGTCCCCCAGCCAAGGAGTGAATCCCCCGGCCCAAGGAGTGAATCCCCCCAGCCATGGAGTGAATCCCCCCAGCCATGGAGTGAATCCCCCCAGCCATGGAGTGAATCCCCCCAGCCATGGAGTGAATCCCTCCAGCCATGGAGTGAATCCCCCCAGCCAAGGGCTGAACCCCCCCAGCCAAGGGCTGAACCCCCCCAGCCAAGGAGTGAATCCCCAAACCATGGAGTGAATCCCCCCAGCCAAGGAGTGAATTCCCCAACCACGGGTGCGACCCCAGGCCTGGAATACAGCCCAGCCATGGAGTGGGTTCCCCGAACAGGGGCTGAGCTCTCCCTCCTCGCAGCCAGGCCTGCGTTCCCCGGCCAGCGGTGGCACCGGGTGTCACACAGCCCCCGGTGATCCCTGCCGGGCCAGCGGTGGCACCGGGTGTCACACAGCCCCCGGTGATCCCTGCCGAGCCAGCCCCGGTGTCACACAGCCCCCGGTGATCCCTGCCCGGCCAGGCCCACACCTCAGGCCCTCACCCAGCCGCCCCTCACCCAGCCGCCCCTCCCGCCCCACCGCAGGTACCTGCGAACCCGCTGTACGCGCCGCCGGGCCCATAGTGCTTGCGGCCCCGCTCCACATCGAAGACCTGTCCCAGCAGGGCGAGGTAGAGGCCGGGCTCGCCCGGCGCCCCCCGGTAGCGGCGCAGCTCGGCGGCGCTGAGCAGGCGGGCGCGGGGCTCGAACCCGCGGCGCAGGAGGCAGGCGGCGGCCAGGCACAGCAGCGCCGCGGCCGCGCCCCGCCACATCGCGCCGCGACAGCGCGCCGCTTGCGCGACAGTTTCCTCGCTGCACGGCAGCGTGGGGGCCAACCACGTCCAGCGCCGCGTGCACGGGACGGCGGGCCGAGGGCGCGCTTTACGGCAGTGTGGCGGCGGAGCCGTGGAGCGCCGTGGGCGGGGAGGGGATGGTTTTCACACCGCCTCCAACCAGTGCAGGCTGCTGCGAACCCCCGCCAACCCCGCCTCGAACGCTCCCGGAACGGGGCGGCCACAGCTTCTCTGGGCGCCCTGTGCCAGCCCTCACCACGCTCTGAGTAGTGCCGTTGTCCGTAAGGACGCTCACAGAATCTCGTGCTGTTAGTGCCCTGTGCAGATCGCCCGGTCTGACCCGGCCAGGGCAGCGTCACCCGAGCAGGTGACACAGGAGGGTCCGGGTGAGTTGGGCATTTCTCCGGAGAGGGACACGCCACGCCCTCCCTGCACGAGTCTGTCCCAGTGCTCTGCCACGCTCATGTCAAGGAGTTTTTCTCGTGTTCAGGTGAAATTTGTCGTGTTTTTGTCCACGGCCGTTACTCTTTATCCTGTCACTGGGCACCACTGAAGAGAGTCTGGCACCGCCCTATTGGCACCCCTTGGAGATACTTCTACGGATTAATGAGATCCCCCCTTAGTGTTGTCCACACGAAGCGGGGGCAGGTCCCGCTCGCTCCCCCGGGAGCGCTGTCCCGAACCCGCGCTGTCCCCCCGGGTCCCTCCAGCGGCCCGGCCCTGTCACGGGGCTTTGCGGCAGCGCCGTGCCGCTTTGCGGCGGTGTGGCGCTTTACGGCGGTGTGGCGCGGCGGCGCTTTGCGGCGGTGTGGCGGCCCCGCGCTGACAGGTGCGGCGGGCGGGAAGTTGCTGACTAAGGCGGGCCGGGCCGGGCGTGGACCGGCGGGAGCGGCGGCGGCACCGGCGGCGGCTGCGAGGGGCTCCCGAGCGGCTCATGGGGACGGCGGCGAGCCACAGCAGCGAGGAGGAGGAGGAGGGCGCCGAAGAGGGCATGGAGGGGGCGGCCGGCGCGCCCCAAGCCGGCGCGGCCGCGCCGGCGCTGCCGCCGGCCGAGGTGCTGCTGGAGCAGGCCCGGCTGCGGGAGGCCACGGCGCGGCTGCGGGAGGCGGCCCTGCCCGAGCCGCTCGTGTCGCGGCACCACAGCGCGCTGGTGCGATGGCTGGAGGAGCGGCTGAGCCGCGGCGACGAGGCCGTGAGCCTGGAGCAGTTCTGCGAGGTGCTGGAGAGCGTGTCCCGGCTGGCGGCCGGCTCCCGCGGCGAGAGCGAGGAGGTGAGAGCCGGCAGGAAGCGCCGTCCGCAGGGATCGTGGGCTAGCTCGGGCAGGGAGGAACCCTGGGGACCATCCCGTTCCAGCCCCTGCTACGGGCAGGGACGCCTTCCAACAGACCGGGTTGCTCAGAGCGCCGTCCAGCCCGGCCTTGGGCACTGCCGGGGATGGGGGTTCCCTCCGGGGATCCGCCTGTCCGGGCAGGGGGTGGTCGGCATCGGGGGAGGGAGGCGGGGGAACCTCCGGGGTGCTGCTGGGGGTCGGTGTCCCCGAGCCCCCGATGTGGGCGCTGGCACCGGGTCCGTGACCATCCACACGACCCTGGAGACTCCGGACACGTGTCCTGGTACGTGGGGAGTGCCGGGCCAGAGGGTTCTGCAAGGTTGGGAAAGCGGCTGCTGTTGTTGATAGACAGCCTGTCAGCTTCCAGATAGCCCTTAAAAAAAACTTATGTCAGTTATCAGTGATCATGCTCAGCAGCCACTGAAGAATGAAATGGGTGTTCACAGCAGTATTTCTGCTGTTGCTGCTGCAGCTGAGAGCACAGGTGTGGTGGAACACGGGTAGGAAATCCTGCCTGAGTAATTCCTCTTGATACTTACTAGCCTTATCAGCAAGTCAAAGTTTACCACGCTGGATTTTATTGTCGCTTTTTAAAACCAGCAGTGAAATTGTCAAGCATTTCTTTTATTGTAAAGTAGGACTTTTGGAAAACTTGTAAGGAAGTAGTGTAACAGAAATCCCCTTCCACAGCCAGAAGGTGTTATGGTCGGTTTTTAATGGTTGAAGAGAGTCGTTTCCTTTCTGCTGGGATTTCCAGTTTTCCCCTTTGTGGGAAATGATATGAAGAATTTAATGTCTAGAACACTTAAGCTTTAGCTTTGCTCTGTAGTAATCCAAACTGCAGCAGAATGCCCTGCTGGGAATTCCACACTCACTTGAGAAAGTGGCTGTGTCTGAATTCCTTAGTGCAAGCAGTTCCTGAGGCTCAGCAGTCACTTCCTGCTGTCTTTGTTTTGCTCCTGAGTAGCAGAACAATGTGTAAACTGTTAAATCACACACACACGCCTCAAATCAGTGCTGACAGGTGAACAGGGCTTCTGGAAACTGGAAGGAGATTCATTTTCATGTCCAGATAGGTGTGTTTTCACCAGACTGGTTGAAGTGGCTTGGTGAAATGCTGCCTCCACTTGCAGCTCCTTCACAAGAAGAGCCAGTAACGAGCACATCTTCATTTGTAACAGCAGCGAGGGTGAAATGCGTCCATTGGGGTTCTTCCTGTTGGCACAAGCAGCTGGGCTTTGTGGGCTGCAGAAATATTTTGAGGATTGTCTGTATTTCACGTCCTCCTCTGCATGAGGAATCTATTTGTTTTGGTTTCATTTCCTGCTCCAGGGAGTGGGGAAAAAGCTTGTCACAGGATTCGGCGTGCCGCGGATGTGTGGTCACATCTGCTCTGCCCTGCAAAGCTGAGATGTTGAGAGTTCTGTGGAAAACCTTGATGTCATCATTTCTGGCACTAACCCATGAGCTGTGGTGTTTGAGCTTTCCTTTCACACTGAGGAGAAGCCAGTTTAGGGGTGGCAGGTCAATAGGTTTCACTTTTTGATATCTCTAGAGTCCTGTCTGGCATGGCCAGGGTTTGATCTGCCCTTTCAGTGTCTCTGTTCTCAGTGCAGGGCTTTCAGCACAGACTTCAAATGTTTTATGAACGATGTTTAAATGCAGAATCTGTTTTCTGTATGAACTGAACCTCTGAATCCTTCTTGGTACTGCTTCAGCAGTTGTCATGTCATGTGTCCAGCTTTGGCTGGCAACATTAATGCTGCAGTTCTACTGAAGGCAGAGTGTGAAACATGAAGTTCTCCCAGGTCACCTTTCAGATACCTCGTTGTGCCATCCAGCTCCTGAGCTGTGAGATGAAGGGCTGATTTCTCCATGTGCCATATTTCCAAGCAGCCCTCTCACCCTCATTTCCTATGAAGGATGTTTTTCACATGCCTCTTCATGTTCAGGGTTGAACTGTGTGGAGTTACTGCATTTATTTAGGAGTAGGATGAGCTGGGTTGTGTAAGGCTGCTGCTGAATTGTATCATGTCCCAGTCCTGCACACAGCTCAAAAATTCTTTGAGTACAGGTTGACACTCTCTTTTTTTCTCCATCCTTTTTTTCCCCCCAATTACACAGGACAGCAGTGGAAATTGTGTATGTTTTATGTCAAATACAGAGTTTAAGTTATACTGAACAGTCAAAAAATAATTTTAGAGTTCTAAGTTTGGTGCAATCTCCTGAGATCAGAGGAAGAGTTTAAAAATAAGATAACAAAATGCTGCATTATGATGCGAGGAGAAGCATATATGTAGTAATCCCTCCTTACATGAGAGTATAAAAAATTTGTTTAAAGTAGATGTCAGCAGATTCAGCCTTGTTGCCTTGTGTTTTATTGTCACCAGTAACATCACAAAACTTGTTCAATTTGTAGTTTACTAACTGTGCAGTTTCACTTCAGGTATGGGGGAAAATGGTGAGAATGGTGTGGTGTGAAACTGTACTTTGAATTGTTTTGGCAACTGAGTTATGTCTGTTAGAATCAATTCCCTCTGGCTTGTTGTCCTCAAGCAAAGGTGTTGGGTTTTTGTTTTGGGATCTGCCCAGTGCCTGGGCTGGACTGGCCCTGGTGCCCTGCTGGCTGCTCAGCACCAGCTTTGCTGCTCAAAATAGTTTTTTAAAGGTGATCATTATTAGCTTGGGTTCAGCTGTGTGTATAATAAGACGCTCTAAAGCTTCCAAGCTCAAATCCAGCTCTATCCAGCAGAAGTGCCATAAGAGCTTTAGTCAGCTAAAACACTGTGCTTCAATTCTGTTGTCTTCTGAGGACTTTGCTCTCATTTTACTGGTGTAATTATGCCATGGTTAATTGGCAGGTTATTTTGAGCTAATCATTTCAGGCTATTCCTCTCTAGGATAGGACTGTTAATGGTACATCAAGTCTGATAATCAGCTAACAAACCAAGAGAGGGAAGCAGGAGCTTCCTCCTGAACAGCAGCAACCCCTTGACTCAGACACCTGTGAGATCATCTGTCCTTAGAGACCAGATTTGCTTGGTTTGTGTGGCTGAGCTTGGAATACAAAGTTCAGGGCAGGGAGACTCAAGTCTTGCTTGTAAAGAAATATCTTTTCTAAGTGCATTCCCAATTTATATGAAAAAGGTGGATGCTCCTGAAATACTGCATTTCTCTTTTGGAACAAGTTCGATTTTTAGCAGTTAAACAGAAGTTTGTTTCAAAATTAAATCTGATTGGGAAAATATGGCCAGATTTTTAATAGTAGTGTGTCACTGAATCATGAGTTCTCCGAAATAGCTAGTTAAAGTAAGTTACATTTATGAGCTTAGTTCTGATTTATAGGGTCAGCTGAATGTGTAAAGTTGTGAAGTGCTGTGTGAGTTACTTTTTGTACATGCTCAACACAACTTTTTATATTAAAAATTTTGTTAAGGTCAAAGTCAATAAAGCTGCCAGTGGTTCTCTTCAATAAAAAAAAAAAAATCCCAACCCTTTTCTAACTGTCTCCACTGTTTTCAAAAATACTTAGACAAACTATATTAAACTGATTTTTGGTGTAGGAGGACAGCTTATGGAAGGAAAAATCAAATAAAAAATATTACTGTTCTTAGGACAATTTCTTAAATAAAGAAAATATGTAAACCCTGGAGGAATTTGAGTGGATACAGTGAGAGGGATGCAGCAGTGATGAGTAATCGAAGGTGTGGCTTTTGGAACCAAACCACCCTTCAGCTGAGGAGCTTTTTGCTAAGCAAAAGCTTACCCTCCTTCCAGTCCCAGCTACCCATGGAGGGATCCTGCTGATTCACTGGTTTTTATGATGGGCTGTCTCCACCTAAGCATGACTCCAGCTGACTTTTATAGGAAGGCAGTGCAAACACCTTCAAACTTGCTAAACACTGCAGATTTCCAGCCAGGCTGCTTCCTGTTACCACGAATCCAATACTTTGGAGAATGGATTCTTTTGATTTTGTTTTACTAGTGTTGCAACATTTGTTGCTATGGTTTCTATGAAATACCTTGCTTTAAGGAAATATGCTCAAATAATTTTTTTTTGTTACTCTTCAGGCCTTTGCACAATTTGATGCTGAAGGAGATGGCACTGTTGATGTGGAGAATATGCTGGAGGCTCTCAAGAATTCTAGTGGTGCAAATCTTCAGGGGGAGCTGAGCCATGTAATCAGACAACTGCAAGCTTGTTCACTGGTGCCAGGTATGAGAACAGTGTTGGAAGAAAGGGTTTCCCAAGCCCTGCCCCATAGAAAAGGTGCTGCTTCAATAAATTGCTTTAATAGCATTGCTTGTCCTAATCTCATCAAAACCATTCTCCAGAAGGTTCTTGGTCCTTTAGTGTCAAGCAAGTGGAGTTGTTGTAAATTAAACATTTCCCAGAATTGCATGCAGAACTTCCTTTCACAAATAACCACTGTTTCCTTCTCTGTGTCACTGGGGAGTGTCTTACCCCTGTAAGGTTCATCTCACAGACAGAAAATGTACCTTGCAGAAGGTTGGTGAGTGCCCAGCTAATGCAGCCTTGTACTTGGTAACTGGAGGAATAAATCCTCCATGGAGTCTGTTCCAGGGGATGAGTCACATATTTTATTATTATTATTATATTGTTATTCAGCATTTGAAATCCTGATAAAACATAATTCAGGTTTTATGGTTTATAGTTCAGAAAGTGCCAGTTTCCAGAATTTGATTTCTGGGATAAGTGTCAGTTACTGGCTTTCCTTCCAAGTGTTTTATGATAAGTGGCTAAAGGGGATTTGCCTTAAAGGATCAGACAGGAAACACTAGAATTTGCTGCAGAGCATTCAGAGGAGAGGACTTGGAGAGTACTGTTCTGTGCATGTACATGCACTGGGATTCAGGTACCAGTGCTCAGGAGCTGACATTTCTGACCAGGCTGGTGGAAAGCATTAGGAATAATCCACAATTCTAAAGGGAAAAGCTCAGTGTAGCTCAGGGTGAGTGATTGTTAACCAAGTAGCAACTGCTTCACTTACATTTTGAAGGTAAGGGTTTGGTGCAGCAAAATAAACATAAGATTTTTGGTAATTGTTTTGAACTCCTTCAGGCATTTCAAGTCACTGTCAAAAATATTTCCCTGCACTTTTCCCTGCTGTAGAGGTAGCAGACTTGAGCTACATCCTCTGTTAGTTTGACATCCTTCTCCCACTGTGGTGCCTAAGGAAATGCTGTCTCTTTCCAGGCTTTATTGATATATTTTCTGAGTCCAAAGAGCGCCTGGGCCTTCACGCCTCGATGATCCTGAGGTTCCTGCACCGCAACCGCATCTCCAGCACGGCCATCCCCTACCCAGTGCTGGAGTACTTCAACAACATCTGCACCATGCGTTCCTCCCTGCTCAAGGACTCCTTGGATCGACTTCTCCTCAAGGAGAGAGGTGTGCTATGCTTCCCTTCTTTTACAGGCTTTGAAAAAGAGACTACAGATAAAATGAAAAGCTTTCTTGACTATGTCACTTCTAACAGGCCTCATGTTTTATGAAGTTGAACTGCGTGCTTCTGTGGATTTTTGTTGGTTTTTTTGAAGCACATAAATTATTTTCTGAACTACTCAGCAATCTGAGTAACACTTGTTATCTTTCTCCTGGCCTATTTCAGAATCATTGGTTACTAATTTGTGATATTCTGTATTCAGTCAAATATCTCTCTCTACTAGTTGCTAGAAACTTAGTTTCCCTGTGAAGGTGAATGTTTTATGAAGTTGACTGTTCAGTACTAACAGATACTTTATCATTTTGGACTGGAGATGATTAATCTTATACTGTATCTCTGATGGGACTGACCTGGTCCCTACAGGGAGGGCTCCTTTTCTTTACAGCTTGACTAGATATTTTCAGATTTCTGCACTTCTATTGAAATAGATCAAGTTACATGGGAAAGAGAATGCTTTGTCCTGTCCCTAAAATACATGAATTGAAGTTTTCTCCATTGTAATTCACTTTTGCCTTTCATCTGTTTGTATTTGGGTACAAAAATAATAAAGCAGTGTTGAGGCCAGTAATAAAAGGAGTAGATAAAGGCTATTGAACTCCAGGGAATGGAGTTGTTTTTGTACAGAGAGTGGTAGATAGAGATTATTGCAATTTCATCTGAAATGAAACTTTGCTATCTCCTAGTTCCTGTCAGAAACAGCCCTTCAGGGGCTGTGTTCTGTGCCAACAAGTTCATTTGTGTGAGATACTTCTTACAAAGGTATAGCAATACACAAAAAAGGCCAAAGAAAAATATTCTGAGTGTTTTTTTTTTTTTTTGCAGAATACCCCAGTGATCTGAATGGTAATCAGGAGTCAGACAAGCTGAAGTCTGTCACAAAGTGCTACACACACATCGAGACCTCCTCCAATTCCGCCGACATCGACAAGATGACAAACGGAGAGACCTCCTCCTTCTGGCAGTCGGACGGGAGCGCTCGCTCCCACTGGATCCGGTGAGCTCAGGGCTGGGCTCTGGGCCTCAGGCTCACAGCCAGGGGGGTTTGGGCTGCATTGATCCTGGCTGGATGCCAGGCTGCTCCCTGACTCCCCTCCTCAGCTGGGCAGGGGAGAGAAAATGTAAGGAAAGGCTCTTGGCTCAAGGGCAGGGAGAGCTCTCTCACCAGCTACCATCACAGACTTGATTCAGGGAATTTAGTTTAGTTAAATCAGGGTGGGGTTAGGAGAAACAAAACCAAATCTTCCCCCGCTTCTTCCCAGGCTTAGAGAAAAAGGGAAGAGAAGTTATTTCCTCCCCTCCAGAGGCACAGGAGATGGGGAGTGTGGGCTGCACTCAGTTAATCACATGCTGGCTGTGCCATTCCTTCCTCCTCAGGGACAGGACTCATCACATGCTTCCCTGCACCAGTGTAGGGTCCCTTCCATGGGTGACAGTTCCCCTCAAAGTGCTCCAATGTGGGTCCTTCCCATGGGGTGCAGTTACAGAATCACAGAATATTGAGCTGGAAGGGACTCCCAGGGATTGTCAAGTCCAGATCTTAAGAGAATGGCGCCTATGGGGACCAGTCCTTCAGGAAGAGGCTGCTCCAGCATGGGTTCCCCATGGGATCACAAATCCTGCCAGCAAACCTCCTCCAGTGCACACTGCTCTCCCCATCGGGACAAAGGTCCAGCCTCCAGCAACTTCTCACATCCTGTAGCCCCCCACTGCTAAAACCTTGTCACACAAACCAAATACAGGTATAATTGAAAACAGCTGGAATTAGTGAGAGACAGATGAATACAGATAAAAGCAAAAGCCATTAATCTCTGCATAAAATTTAAAAGTCTAACTGCCAAATAAAAGGTCACCTGTAAAATGCCTGTATCTGCTGTGGTGGCACAAAGCCTTGTTGTATAGTGAAACTTCCCAAGCTGTGATACAGCTGCACTGGTTGGTACTTGAATAGAAACACTTTGCCACTGTCCAGGAAGTTCCATGAAACAGAAATGCTCAGTGAAACAGAAATGTTTAGTATTTTTTTTTCAGTGGTAGATCTAAGAATGTATGCTTCAAAGGGAAAAAAAAAAATCTCATTTTGGTCATTATTAACATTGCATTTTTATTCTTGAGGAATGAATTCTCAGTTGAAAATATAAATAGAAAATTCTACAGTCTCTCAGAGGGAACTGTTCTCTAAATCTAATTTTTTTAACTTGTTCACCATGGTATGGTTAAGAACACCTGTGTAGCATTAGGTAAATTTCAGAGGATTTTTTTGTGTTTGTAGAGGAGGAAATGAGTAATAATAAGGAGGAAAATATATAATAATAATAATAATGAGGAAAATGAATAATAATATATCTGTTGTATATACACATGTATCATATTATGATATATAACAATATAAGCACAGTGTTTAACTTATCTTCTCTTTTCAAAAACTGTTTTCTCTTCTTTGCTTTGCAGTTTAAAGATGAAACCAGATGTGGTTTTGAGACACCTGTCCATTGCAGTGGCAGCTAATGACCAGAGTTACATGCCACAGCAGGTCACAGTGGCAGTGGGAAGGAATGCCAGCAGTCTCCAGGAGGTCCGAGATGTTCACATTCCAAGCAATATCACTGGCTACGTAACACTGTTGGAAAACGCTAACATTAGTCAGATGTGTGAGTCAATAAAGATACCATTGGGATTCTGCTTTGGTGCTTTTTGCAAGCTGAAAGGTTGGGTAGATCATGGAGAGATGTGTTGAAGTGTCAGTCATCAGGGGTGACACTTTGGGCCTTGTCCTCGGGTCAGAGAAATTGTTTTAATTCTGGTTTAATTTCTAGCCTGTAAGAGAGTTTTCCAAGCCTTTCTTATGGTCTCTGTAATGTGGACTAAGGGTTGAAGAGAAAATTACTGAAAATGCAGTTTTAGCCTTTCAATGTGAAAACATGGGGCAGTTTCAAAATATCCTTGCTTGCAGAGTGAAAGCATATGTTGGCTGATAGTATCTAGCAAAAAATCTGCATTTTTTTTGGTACTGAAACTCTGAAGTTGGTCCAATGTAAGGCAGGTTTTATGCTTTTAAAGAGTGTTATTTTTGATTCTGGGTCTGTGGGTGCTATATTGGAATCAATGAAGAAAAGCTGCTCCTTCCTAAGATGGTTTCTGCAGCTTCAGGAGTTTTGTCCCTTCAATTCCAAAAGATGCTCTTCTCTGAGAGGAGCTTTCAGTGCCACAGAAGTGGGCAGCAAGGATGTTGTTCCTCAAAAGTAATGAGGACAATGCCATCTGTGCAAAATGGTCAAGAACCTGTGTGAAAATTTTTATGTAACCTTAAATTTTGCTGTTGGACTTTGCTCCTTTTTCCTATTAGCTCCACAACCACTTGCCTCCAAGATACTTCCTATGTATCTAGGTAGGAAGGTACTGGTGAAATAATCTATTACCCACTTTGAGGTATATTTTATTACAATTTTTCCTAGTTTCTAGCCATAGCATCTGTAATGGATGCATAGGCTATTGATGCAAATCCTAAATTTTCCAGATCAGAGGGTGCACAGTGTGTGTGCTTGTCCGTATCAAGCAATGCTGTTCCATACCTGCCATTACTTTTCCAAAACATCCCTCACTAATTTAATATTTGGAATATCTGGATTCATCAAACTCTTAATCTAGCAAAAGAAATGGGAAAAAAAAAATTCTAATTTATGTTTTGACAGATGTACAGATAAACATCAAGCGTTGCCTTAGTGATGGGTGTGACACCAGGATCCACGGGCTGCGGGCCGTGGGCTACCAGCGCGTGAAGAAGGTGGGAGTGTCCGTGTGCGACGCCTCGGCCATCTGGTACTGGTCCCTGCTGACCTCTCTGGTGACAGCTTCCATGGAAACCAACCCAGCATTTGTTCACACCATTTTACAGAATACTCAGTAAGTACCAAACTTACATGGGGTGTGATTTTAGCTACTTCTTCATTTTTTAAAAAAGAAATACTTCGCGCTTTAGGAAGCGATCTGTTGTATGTGACTGGTTTCTACTCCATTCAGGTGTTTAAATAGCTTTTTCTGTCTCATTGTTCAGGTGTTTAAACAGCTTTTTCTCTCTCATTGTTCAGATTTTTGATGTTTTTCTTCTATCTATTTGCATGTATTAGAACAAGTGTAATCCTGCTGGCTGTTTCATCTAATTTAATTGTTAAACCGTGACTTAATGGATTTTAGCTACTTCTTCATTTTTTTGGAAAAATACTTCTGGCTTTAGGAAGCAATCTGTTGTATGTGACTGGTTTCTACTCTGTTCAGGTGTCTAAACATCTTTTTCTGTCTCATTGTTCAGAATTTTTCTTCTGTCCATTTGCACGTACTAGAACAAGTGTAATCCTCCTGGCTGTTTCATCTAATCTAGTTGTTAAACCATGACTTAATGGACACTGAAAATGACGTTTTTCACTGATCCATTTACTTGTAATGACTTGGAGCAGCCTAAAATTAATTCATTTTTCTTGTTCAATATTAATAATCAATAAAATTAACATCTTCCCCTTAGGACTGAAGCTTCATTTAGCTTAATTTTCTCCAGATTTCTACTTATGTAGTGCCTTGTCATGCATTTTATGGTGATATAGTTGAGTATATGCACCATCTCCATGCAAATGTTTGCTTGTGGTGATTGACCATTTTCTGTGTAACGTTTCCTTGTTAGATTGCCAAACACTTCTGCTGGATGACTTGAAGGATTGGAATCCCAATAAAACCTCTCCACACCCACATGAGCTTTTACAGAGCTCAGTTAGCACAATGTCACCACACTGAAGAGCAGGGCTGTCATTAGGTTAATGAAGCCTGTAGGCTAAAGTCCACTAAGCCTATCTTTTAATTTATGTCATCTGTGAAATCTCTTCAAAGTTTAGATAACTACTACTACTCCTCCTTCTCCTCTTTCTCCTCCTTCTTCTTCTTGTTGTTTCAGGAATTAGATTCACTGTTTAGAATTATAAAGCAAAAGCCCCAAGCTTTAGAATTGGATGGAATAACTGTAATACTGAAAACTTTAGTATTGGATAGAATAACATTGGTGAAACTGCTTGAGAATTCCTAATTTCAGGGATTATTATCACAATATCTTTGGGAATTCAGAATAATTCTGATTTGAGCTAACAAGTGTTTCTCTTAGTTTCTCTTATTCTTCTGAGGGAATTTCAAATCAATTTTTCCTTTATTCACAGGCTCTTGCTCAATTCTGGACCAATTTAAAATGGAGCAGTGCTTGGATACTAAGCTATTTCTAATGCTGTCACAGATTTAATTTAAAACTCCTTGATATGTTTGTCTCATTAAATCTGAGATTGAGACTGGATTCAAGATTACCCAGCAGTCATTGAACTTTCCCTGCCTAGAATGCAATACTGTTGTTCCATTTTGAAGAGAATCTCTGTGTAAATAGATTTTGTGCACTCAGAAGCAATTTGCAGAGTCCTGCCCACACAAAGCATGAAGATTCAAGCCTCTAATTCACATAAGGAGGCTCTTTTCTCCAGTTCTGCCTGGTTTCCTGACATTATGTTTCACTTTTTCCTAGGAAAGCACTGCAGCACATGCCACCTCTATCCCTAACACCAGGCTCCACAGATTTTTCAAGCTTCTTATCACCAAATGTTTTGGAAGAAGTAGATAGCTTCCTTATCAGAATAACAAGGTGAGCTTGTGTGGTTGATGCAGTGGGAAGTGGTTTGGAAGAGTCTGCAAATCAAATTTTTACATCTTTACTCACATGCTCTTTTTTAAGTATCATCTTGAAAAATACAAATGCATCAACAAACAGGCACCTGAGAGATTCTGTGGCAGCTTGTCTTTATTGAAAAACAGAATGTCCCAGTTTTTCTTTTCACACTGTTGTTGTTTTTCCTCCCAGTTGTTGTACTACTCCAGAGGTGGAGCTGACACTCCTGGCCTTTGCCTTAGCCCGGGGAAGTGTTGCCAAAGTGCTGAGTTCCCTTTGTGCCATCACTGATCACCTGGACACTCCATACAAGGCTTCCTCCCTGATCTCTTCCATGGCAGCAGTCAGACAGAACCTGCTCTATAAATATGGTAATGCAACAATCCTGGATCCTTTACAGGCTTAAGCAAATATACAGCTTGGAGTTGTTCCACTGGGTGGGTTTTAAAATGATCCAAATCTTCTTAATTAAAAACTGTCACTGAAATCACAACCTAGCAGCTAAACTGCCCAAAAAGTTGGTGATTGATCAGCTTTCTGTGATTAAAGAGTTAAACCAAGCAGGATCTCAAGAGAGAAAGCTTGAACTTTGTAGATCATGGCCCCTGTATCAGCATGGTGATGATGGTGTTTGTGATGCTTAAAAGGCAAATGGCAGGAAGTTTTTTTCTTCTTCCAGTAAGACATTTGTTTGAGTGAGTGAGCCTCTGTGAGTGCTCTCTCCTGCAGGATGTACAAATTTAAGATGCATTTTAAATGTAATGCCATTAGCATCTCTCTGTGGTTCTTTTTTTTTTTTTTTCCCCACTTTCGTAAGATGAGTTAAAATTTTAAGTTTTTATAATCTGAGTATGTCATGAGTGTAGAGCTGTTAATGGTCTGGTATCAGGTGGTGATTTTGCTGTATTTGCTGGACTTGTTTGATAAATATGTATTTTCTCAGGTATCATCTTCTGAGACTCTCATTATCTCTCATGAAGAATTCATGGAGACCCTTTATTTGCCTTTTAGTCTGTTTTTTCAGTACTTCTTGTCTTGTGCCAAAGAACATGTGGATTATTTTATAATTATTGATGTTTACTTTCAAAAATTTTGAAAATTGGTTTGTTTTCCCCAGAGTAGCTAATGCCTTTTGTAAGACAAGTGTTATTTCATGGATTGGGAATTCCAGAGTGTGGCAACAGTTGAAGGAACATTAATTGTCATGAATTTTATTGTCCTTCTGTCTGTATCTAAAACTCCAACTACTTTAGATTAATGTATCTCTCATATTCCAGTTTCCCTCCCCTTTTTTAGTTCTGACAGTGGTGAAAATCTTGTAGTATTGTAAATTTTTTTCCATTTTGTTTTCTGAACGAAGAACTATGGAAAATATATTTTACCATTTTAAATGAATTTGATAAACCTGTTGATTTTTTGACTTAGGAAAGCCTTTACGACTCACTCTGCAAGCATGTGATGTAAAGGGAAAAGAAGATAAATCAGGGCCTGAAAACCTCCTTGTAGAACCATGGACTGGGGATGGTAAGAGCCTGGACTTAAAATCTATTATATTAGAATAAGAAAATCATTTAAGTTAGATGATTCCACCAAACATAATGATTGTCAACTATGCTGGGGTGGTGTTCCATATTTACTTATATATATTTGATTCTTTATAGTTTTATGCTATGAAAGATTTGTAATTTTAAAAAAGGTAAACTAACAAAAACCCAAATGAAAACAATATATAAATTCAATTTTTGCAGCACTGTTGATTTCTCATAAACCAGTTTATTGTCAAAACAAGCCAACCAAACAAAAAGATTGGATTTTGGAGAGAGTGATTAATATTCTATGTGGAACTCAGCAGTGAGCTGCCATAGGGAATATTCTAGAGCAAACTTTGTGGGTTGAAGTCATTAATCACTGTTGGTTTCTCAAATATTGATGGAAGAGAGTTTGTAGAAATCATTGAAATTCTCACTGCATGTACCTATGAATTCTCTCTTAGAGCCTCTCTTTGTTGATGCAATGCTTTTATGTACTGGATACAACCTAAACAAAGAGATTTGTGTTTCTTGACCTCCTTTTTAAGTGAAATGCCACCTAATCTTTTTTTTTTTAATAGTTTATTGTCTTGTGCAGTGCTGCTGGTAAATGAAAGCCATTGTGACAGAAAATCAGGCACTTTCTAAATGCTTATTTTACATCTCTGTTAGTTCATGTACATTATTTGGGTTTATTCTTTAGTTATTTTGTGGCTTGTCTGCTGTTGTTTTGTGGGTCATGGTTTGGGGGACTATTCACTGAGTTCAGTGAATTGAGCAACAAGCCAAAGTAATATTTGGGAATTACTAATTAACTTCAATAAGAAAATATTCTTGAAACTGCTGGAGATATTGCAGTGCCCAGAGAGATACTTCTGGGAGAGTTCTGTGTAAAATACAATCTTTTACATGGTCCCTTTTATTTGGAAACATTTGCTAATGACCATTTCACTGGAAAAGCTTTGTGGTTTTGTTTCCCCCCTTCAGCCCACAATCCCAGTATTTTCTTTCAAAGCCCTTGCACTAGCACTCATTCAGACTCATTCTGTTCCCACTGCTGCTTTAGGTTTTCTTACTGAAACTGGGAAAACCAGAGCAAGTATCATTCTTTCTACTGGAACTGAATCTTCATTTCAAGTGACACAAATTAGAATAAAGGTATGTAGTTGCTGGGAGCTTTTGAAGTAGAAGACTTACTTTTTCCCCCTAGTGGTGGAATTGAATTTGGATTTTTTTTTTATATGAACTGGAATTTAAATTCATTATGAAATACTGTTATTTTAGAGTTTTTCATCGGTGTAAGTCAAGAAACTTCAGGAAAAGGAGGTCTTAAACCTTTCCAGGGAGCCACAAGCATGTAGTAAAGACATTTATTTTATTTATATCTTGCAATATATATCTCAAGCCAGAGACTCTTTGGTTTATAATTTCTCTCTGAAGTGTGTGGATTTATATGCAAGGTCTTTTATGTTTAAAATAACTTTTTGGCTCTGTGAATAGCAGGTGTCAAGATACAAAGCATGTGAGTTCACATTAGAGACACCAGTGAAATTTGCATTTGGTGTGACTGTTACGTGGTTTCAAAGGAAAGTCTTGTGATTAAATCTCATGGCCAAGACAAAACTTCAGTGAGGTTTCTGCAGCTGAATTGGCTTATTTACTTAGGGCAAAGCTATAGTATTCTTTAATTCCTGGAGCAACAATGCATATCTCTATGTCAAAGACATTTAAACATGAATGGACTTCTGGCAAGTAAATTTTAACTGGGGTTGGAGAGGCTGCTGAGTTGTTTTGCAGTGTAGTGATATTAATAGGGGAACATGATTTTAGTTTTGTTTAATTTTTTGAATGTAAAAGGAAAACAAAATGGGAATTAATATGTGGGACTATAATATATCTAATTAATATGTGGAATTCTAGTTAATGTGAGGATGCTGGCAGGGTGGTAAATACAGTAAATAATAACCACGTGCATGATCTCAATTCAGTGGGTTACAGAAGCTTTCATAACATTTCTCTAAAGGTGTTTCATGTTGCTGTGCAGTTCCAGAGAGCAGGATTGTCAGGATCTGGTTGCTTTCCACAGTTCTGTATTTTCCTTACTGCACTGTGTGCCTTCGCCCTTCAGGTCCGGCGCGGTGCCATCGGGGCACAGTGTGGGCTGGTGTTTGCCTACAATGGTGCCTCAGAAAAGTTCCATGCTGAGGAGCACTTCAGAAGGTTTGAGAGCTATGACAAATGGAAGCTGAGGGAATTCAAACAGTTTTTAAAAACCAGGTATAAATGGATTCTTGCAATAAATGGATTTTTGCAATACATACATGGAAATTCATTTGATCATTTTGCCACTCGAACTACTGAGAGTTGTTCCAGGTGACTTAAAAATGGGGCATCATTTAATTTTGTTTAATTTTAATGAGCCTCCATTTGATGTGTTGAATGCAATATGCATATAGCTATTGTTTTCAGCCCACTTGATTTAAAGACCTGTTATAAAAGGGATATAGCAAAATAAACTTTCTGCTTGGGGTGCAGATCAATGATAACAGAAAATTTTAAATAAAATTTTATTAAATCAGTTTTCAGAACTGTTGCTTAGGAGTAAGGAGAGGTTAAGGGGCTGTGCCAAAAAATATTTTCTCTTTCTTTTTTTTTTTCTTTAACCTTGCATATGATAGAGTTTTTGAAGCTTTCTGCCGTCTTTCTTCATCTTTATAGCCATAACATGCTCTAAGTGTTTTGGTAGAGTATCAACAGCTTTGCTATGTCTCTGAATTTTTCTTTACAAAGTGTGTTACATTCTTTTATACACAGAAGCAGTTGTTCATGTGATGATTTGGGAGATGATGATCCAATTGGCTGGTTTGAAGTAGAAGAAGAATGGGATGAAGTTGATGTCAAAATGCAGCAATGCAGAGTTTCCCAAGTAAGAACCCACAAAAACTCCCTGGCACACTCACAATGAACAGGGGCTCTTTTCTGTGTCAACTGAAATAAACCTAAGTCTATTTTGTGAGGGAGAACTCTGCTGTACAGAGAAAAAAATGAATAGGCTTCTAGCTAAGTGAATAATTGAACTTTTGTCTTCTGAAATCGTTTCTTTTTCTCTGCATGCACATATATATATATATACACACACATGTAGTTAAGTAGTGCTTCATGATCAAATTTAATGCAAAGTTATGTGATAATGTGCAGATTACTGGTTTTAATATGATTGTTGCTTTATTCTAGTATCTAGACCATTTAACTACTGTGTAGTCATAGCATTTATTCTTTCAGAGCCAGGTTCTTCAATCCTTGTTTCAGTGGGCAAACAATTGCAAAGTGTTTCCAACAGTTAGGCTGCTGTCCCTGGAGAATGGAGGCTCTTTCATTTTGAGAATGGCAGAAGATGGTTTTGATTTTAGGTGCTTGGTGCATTTATAGGGAATGCTGCATTTCAGATCATGGTTCTGGAATCAGCTGTTGTAGTTCCCCAGTCCATCTGCACTGTGGGAATTAAGAGAATTGGTGACATTGTTGTGTCAGCTGGGATTTTTTCTGACTCTCTTGCTGGTTGCTAAGTCCCTGCTGCTGCAGAGTAACCAGTGTATGTGGATGGCAGGACTTGCTGTTCCTTCAGTTTTGTGCTCTGCACCTCACTGAGAACGGACTGATCAGAGTATGTTCTAAATATTACATATTGATCCTCTGCTTGCTTTTAAAAGCAGCTAATAATTCTTTAACCTGCTAGAATACTGCAGCTGTGGCAGTGAGGGGCAGTGTGTGCAGAATGAACGAGCTGATAATGAATTGATAAACTTTGTAGGCAGCTGTAGAGGTCATAGAACCATCCCTGTGACTTTTGGGAAGCAGGAAGAGATCAAACTTAGCCTGAATCTGAGCCTCAGTATTTTAAACCTCTGGAGGCAATAGACAAGGTATAGGATTCAACATGACCCCTGTGGCAGGGAGAAATGATGAGGAGGACTCCATGGATATCAGAAGGCTAATTAATTACTTTATTATACTATATTATTCTATATTATATTACACTGTGTTACATTACATCTAAACTGAATCTGCACAAGCACCCAACTCAACTGCACAGGATCTTGTGGCTGTCAGCCCACAGTCCCAGCACACACACCTGGATTCTACTGGTCAGGGAATCAAAACACTCACACCAGAATCCAGTTACCAATTCCCTTCAGGTAAACAATCTTCCACAATGCATTCCACTTGTGAACAACACAAGAGCAGTAAATGGGATAAGAATTGTTTTTTCTTTCTCTGGGGTTCAGAGAATGTGAATCCCAGAAATATTCTTGGGAATTTGTGCCTCGCTTTTCTCTGTGAAATGAAATGCACCTACAGCAAGGGTCTAAGGCTTCCCTCTTCAATCCTCACCTATGTGCACTCCTTGCCTTTAAAAGCCCAATTTGTACCAGTTTTTAAACCCAAATCTTGTGCTGTTTTTGTATCCATCCAGTACTTGATGATAAAGTTCTTATGCACAAGACAAGACTCAGCAGAACGCCTCGGGGTCCAAGGGCTGAGTGTTCTGGGCTATCTGCGGCCCCTGCGGGACGAGCCCTGCAGGACCATGAGCTGCCTGCAGTGCAGGAGAACTGAGGAGGACACAGTTTGTGGCACAACTCTTCTCCTGAAGACACTTCACTTCATCCAGCAGCTGGCACAGGATCTGGTATTTTTACTTCTTAAGGTTTTTTTAAGCTTCTTATTTGTCAGGCTAAAAGGAATAAGGTTGTGCGAACAGCAGTTGTGAATAAGCAAAGAAAAGTTGGGGTACTCTTAATAAAGGTTAAAAAGCATGTTGTGGAAAAAAAATAGTAATGAAAAATAGAATTCTGTGTATGTTTGCTGAAGGTTTATTACTTCCAATTAAATTAGATGGAGAGGTGGAGGTTATGACATGTTCTGGTGATGAAGAAAAGGGATGGGATTCTAAAAATCCAGAAAGAGGGTGAAGTGAAGAAACCTCTGTGAAGAAGAAGGTTTCAGCATAAACTGTCACATTTAGGCACCACATTGTCCATGAAAAAACTTAAACTGGAGTTCATGTTAGCTGCAAATTTATAGGAAAGATGGCTGTGCTTTTCTTTAAGCCCAGTGCTTAGAGATTGATGTTTTATGAGTGTGTTCTGTATAGATTTAACTTTCCAATCCTGCATTTTCTTTGCCTTTTTAAGGTTCAGCAGAAGGAGAGTGGATTCAAATACAAGTCATTTTTAGATTTCACAGGCCTTGATTTGCAGCTGTTTTGGAATTTTTACAATAAACTGCACCAAAAGTAAGTTTCTTCTTTAGTGTCTGCTGAAGCACTAATCAGTGGTGTGTGTATAAATAAAATATGCTTTGTTTAGTTACTGCAGTTTGTTCTTCCTAAACTACATCATTTACATAAATAACATTTCCCTGCTGCTGCCATATGGACTTTTAATTATGAAGTTATGTAGAAGCTTGAGCTGTAGATTAGTTGAGCTGGTAGCTACACTTCCTTTGGCCATGTCTCTCCACTCAGTGCTTTTTATCTGTCTGAAATGGTGACTTTCATAGCAATGCTTATTTGGTGAAAAGAGCTGCTTTTCTAGTTTTTTCTTCTATTTGTTATGTATCTTCTTACAGCCCAAGGGAAGAATGTATCTTTGCTCAAACACTGCTGTTGCAGCTTCTCCAGAGCTGCTTCTCTGTACTTACTGCGGATAATAAAACTGCTAAACCTCAAGAAACTCCTCAGAGCAAAACAGCTGGTCACACAGAAGCTGCAGAAGAGCTTTATAGACATTTGTGTGAAGGTAATTTTTATTCAATCTATATTGACTGTTTTGTCTTTTAAATTTTGGGAAAAGATACTCATTCCTAGAGGCCAAGTCAGCTCCTGTTCCTTTGTTTCTCCTTCAGGCCAGTGTGTGCTAATTAGTCTATCACTAGAAACTTTCCTTAGCCCAAAGAAATGGTTTTGTAGACTTCCTGACAGCATGGTCTGGAAACAGCTGCAATAGAAAACTCCTTTTGCATCTGTCACCTGCTTGTAGCACCAGGGAATGTGACCCTTTGCCTGTAACATTACTGGGGTTTATTTATTTCTGATATTGCATATCAGTATGAATGAGCTCGTGAGTAGACTGTGAGGCTTACAGGGACACAGGGAAGATTCTGGAGCCAGTGAAGAGAATGGGAATTACACATTAGATTTCATTGGAAGTAGGGTGGCATGCTCTCTATTCAAGTGTAATTTGAAGAGTCTCCTGCAGAAGCGAGCTAGAGGGAAAACACTTTATATAGAATCTGTCACATCTTGAAAATTGTATTAGCTTTGATGGGTGTCAAGTTATAATCTTCCTAGAATTCATTTACTTGGTGAATAGATATGTTCTTTCTTAATATAAATCTTTCTTGCTGTAAATTAAAAAGTTTCCCCTCCTTTTCTGTGTGTATAATGGGATTGCAAGGGCTTGAAGTTGTGTGGACTAACATTTAATTCAGTTATGCCTCTAACATATTAGATGGGGTATTAATTAGAACTTGTAATTTTGTTTCCTTTTTGTATGAGCAGTAGTGGATATGGGGGACAGTAACTTCATGCCAATGAAAATGCTGAAAGAGGAAGTTAAGAACACCTTACTCAGTGGAGCAGCAGTTTTTTTCCCAGATAGACAGACCAGGCGACACCAGCTCTTCACCATGATGGTAAACATTGAATGAGAAATTGTTTGTTTAGTGCCTGCTTTCTTTATGCAGAAAAGAGGACAAATCTGACTTGTTATTCTCAAATAATACATACTTTGTCCCATTCAAGTAAAAGGCTTTTTTTTTTTCTTTGCCTCTTTTTATCCTGCCCCTTTTCTCTCTGCAGCTTATCCAAAGAAAGAGGAGCTAACCCTGCCTTTCTTACCAAAAATGAATAATAGAATACAGAAATTAGAATTCTTTGTCACAGAGGAGGAAAGCAGAATGTATCATAAAAATAAATCTTTTTCCTTTTCTAGAAAAACATCACAGAGCAAGAACATAAGCAATCTGTACATCTTGCCTTCAGATCCTTGTGTACCCACTTCAGGTGAGAGGTCCTGAAATTGAAAATATTTGTATGATACCCCACATTTGTTAATAAGTTCATATTTCATCCTTTTTAGAAATGTTACTTCCCTGAACAATAATTCTCTGAACTAATCAACTAATGTTGTTTAGAAAGGACATGCTACTAATCAATATTTTTATTAGCTGAATAGCTCTATAAAACACTGGCTGAAATCACAATATATTGCTCTTAGGCTTCTCCTAGGCTGTCTTCCAATTTTTAAAGTAATTGTTTGTCAGTGCTGATGGTTGGTATTAATTTAATTATTCTGGAGTCATCAGAACACCAACTTTTGGTTTTCATTGTAATTATAAAATAGGATCTCTACAGATCTGACACAAAAAATTCTAAAATTCTGGTTTGGAACTGTTTGGAACTCCTTGTTGTTGGTTAGTAAGAATATCTTTGTTTTGTAGTGATCAAGATCCAGGTGGACTCTTATTATTACCAGAGAAAGGAGTTTCTGCAAATTTTGACATAAGTGAAGTATTGTCAGTCATGGACACCCTTCTGCTTGTGGCAGCAAGAGAGGTAACTTTGCTCCTGCTTCTTTGCCATGAGTTTTGTAGGCACTCAAACACAGGCTGCTTCCATGGATACTGAGGAACAGCTTTCCTGTCCTGGATACAACTGTTCATGGCTGTGCCAGTCAGTAGGATTAGCTTTTCCAATCAGTTGTGTTTTCCTTTAAGCATTTCATATTAGTAGAGTAGGAAATGAATAATATTTTTCCAGCATGAACTATGTAAGATGTGGTGTTTTTCCATAGCATTGAAAAGACTTTATGGACAGACACTGGGATACAGAAGGAATCATTCCATTTTGAGAGGCTAGGATTGGGCATGTCACTAAGGGAGGTGGAAATGGAGGAGGGTTATTTACATATGCAGAAAAACTGTGCTGAGAACATCAAGTGACTCATATGTAGCTGTTCCTATTTAAAGTTGTGATATATCAAAACAAAGCCCATCACTTGCTACAGGGTGTTACATGCTGATTGTCATTTGAATTTCATCTTTTTCTGGGGTGAGTGGGATGATTGTGTCCATCCCAGTTTACTTGGTGCATACTGTGTGTCATGCTGCAGCTGAGGAGCTCCATTACATTCATCAATGTTCCTTATTTTTCAGTGTGAAATGATGATGCTGGATGTTGCACAGCAAGAGAGTGGCACAGTCTTGTCTTCCTTATTCTGGTCTGTTCAGGGCAGCCTCCTTTCCTGGTGCTATCTGCAGCTTAAAGGCACTGATAACTCAGCCAAGGATCTTGCAGTAGAAATACTTAAAAATTGTAAGTGCTGGGATTGAATACAGAATTAAATATGGGGCAATACAGGACAATTTAAAATGTGATTTTGCAAATTGCAGTGTAATTAGGGATCACCAAAGGTTGCCTGAGGCATACTCAGAACTGTCATAGTATGTTTAATCTCTCTAGGAAATAATTAGTAGGCATATTAAGCAACTTGGAGTTTTAGCTGTATTAATACTCTTACATTTGGAGAATCTTCAGAAAGCATATCAGTAAGTTTTGGGGGCCAAATACTGAAAAAAAACCCCAAACAACAAATAGTTACAGGCTTTCATTTGAACATTTTAATTTCATAGCATCCCATATTTTGGTAAACTCCTGGGTGGTGGTATGTGCTTTCTTGGATGTTTGTAATAGCAAGAAGTTGGTTAAGAAGCTGGGTATATATAAAGGGCTTTGTTGGGGTTTTTTTTGGGGGGGGGGGGGGATTGTTAGATTTTATAGTTAGATTAACACTGAGCAGCAGCTCAGTGTTAATTGGGCTAAAAACTTAACAAAGGTGTAATTTTATGTAAAATTACATCATATTTATGTTATTTGTATATAAATACATTTGCTGTGTTCCTGTATTACGTTTAAAGATGGAGTAAGGCTGTAGTTAAAAATTCCTACCCTCACTTGTCACTTCAGCTGCATCTCTTAGCAGTGTATGGAGACTACTGGATGCATGGAGGTTGTTGAAACAATCTTGGAGTGTTTGATGAAATTACTCATCACCCATTTTTTCAGTGATATTGTTGATAAGCATGACTTGTTTCCACAATAGAAATATCACAGAAAACTTCTCTGAAGTGTTTGGTGTTGCAGCCTGGGGGCAGCAGATCTTCCCTGCTGTATTTGTCCTTGTGCATATCACCATGCACCTAATGAATTATGGGAGCAAATCCTTAAGGTAGCTATTAAGGATTCTTTTTTTTTTTTTTTTCTCTTTAGATGTGGGCCAGTTCCTGTCAAATATCAGAACAATTTTGCAGTCACTCTTATCTCAATATAGTGGCAAAACAATAGTTGAAAAAATAAGTAGCTCTGTCTTTGCAATGGCAACTCGTCAGCTGGTGAGTGACCTGTGGGATTTTATCCTGTTCCTGGGAGGCATGGCTGTGATTCTGGCATTTCATGACACCTGTGTTTGCTCCTAGGTCATCTTCTTGTTGGATTTTTGCACTTTAGACATTCCCTACTGTACTCTGCTACAGGGATTCAGCACTTTGATAGAACCACTGAAAAGCCTTTGTAGTGAACCTCATAAGGTAACTAAGGACACACTATTAAACATTCTGAAACAAAAGCAAAATTGCAAGAAAGACAGAAAACTGAGGTGATTCTGTTGGTGAGCATTGGAAAAGAACTAGAAAGCTTCTAAAAGTGTAGGATGTGTAATGAAATGTTGAGTGAAGAGTGAGAAATGTATCTACTGATATGGCAGAGTGGTCAGAAACTGCAGCTGGAAGGTAGATAGGAAGGAGGGGGTTCTGTGGGTGAAGAGGAAAACAAATTAAAAATAGTATATGCTTAACATTTTTAGCTTCACTGCTTTTGGTGATGCAAATAAATCTGTGTGTCTGTAGGACAGATGTTTAAATCTGCATTAGTCATCCAGTGTCTTTGTCATGACTGGAGACTTGTAGTCACTTGTGGGTGAGACAGTCTCCTCCTCCAGTGAACTGGGTGGCTTTTGCTTTGGAAGTGCTTCCTTAAAATGATTACCAAGGATGTCTTCAGAGCTAATTTCTGTGTTAATCAATGCTGTAGCCTTTTAAATGCCATTTGCATGCACATCTGGCAACTTAAAAGTATAGACACAAGAATCTAATGTGGAAATTTTTTTTTCTTACATTTTTACCTAAGAATGCATTTTTGTTTTACAGACAGACATGGAAAGCTGGCAGCAGGAGCAGCCTGTAGTATTGAGAACCTGGACAATGGAATCACCTCATAACTATGAAAATAATTGCCATGAGGTCTCAGTCTTCCTGTGTCATGGGGCAACTTACTTTGAGGTGGAATTTGATGAAAAATGTGAAACTGAAAGGAGGTAATTTAATCTTGTACTGTGTTAAATTCCAGTGTCTGTTTGCAGAGGGGGCAATCCATGTTTCAGTGTGCACTCCACCCATGCCATTTCAATTTCTTCATTTTCCAGAACAGTGCACAATGTGTATTTTTGAATGATCTTGTGCTGAAAGCTACCTCTCCTGGCAAATTTACAGACATGCTGTTCATATGAATTTTGGTTCCTTTGGCCTTGATCTGTTTGATAATAATGCTGTGTCTGCCACAGTTTGTTCTTGTAGTATTTATGTTGCCCTCATTCTCTTGGTAACACATCAGGCTGCTGCTTAGTTAAAGCATTTGCCAGATGTTAGATTTGGCATCCATTATCAATTCCAAAATCCTGCAGGATGGCAGATCTGTGTTTGCTGGGACTTCTGCATTGAAATATGAAATAAATTCCTTAGCAGTCACATGAAGGTGCAGTTCAGAAAGAAGCGACAGGGTGCACTTATACAGCACTTGTGAAAATCCAGAAGCAAAACCGTTCTCCCCCAAAACTTAAAAAGTAAAATTGGAAGTAATGAATTGCAATTTTCACAGGTATGATTACCTGGAGTTTACTGATGCCAGAGGGGCAAAAACTCGTTACGATACAAAGGTTGGCACTGAGAAATGGCCTAAGGTGAGCACCTTTAAAATGATGAACCAAATTATTTAGCCAGTCTTAGGAAGTCCATATGATTCCTGTGGAAACTTGTTATTTATAAGGATGTGTCCTTCTGTGCATGGGTGTGTTTATTAGGTTTCTTAGATGGGGGGCAGGAGATGGGGAAGAAAGTCTGAAATACTGCAAATAAAAGGAGTGAATAAGTAAAGAATCCCTCTTTGCTCCTGTTATCAAAAGAACAATCAGTTAAAGTGAAAAGGGATAATCATGTTTAACTGCCAATAATACAGGGGTAAAGCTTGCTCTGCCCTTGCAAGTTTTTATATCATAAGACAAGCGTGGTCCTTCCTGAGGCTGTGCTCTGTCCTCAAATGGGATGCTGCTCTTCTGGTTTTGTGACTTTTAATATAAAATTGCTCATTAAGCTCTTGAATAGAAATTTTACCTGCTTAGCACTGTGGGTTTCTCATTGAGATGGTGGGGGAAATTAGATCTGTTATGGCCAGAACATAAAACTGAAACCCCAGAGTTGCTGAAGGGAATTCATTACCCTGAAACGTTTTCCTGTCATGTACATTTGGCAAAATGACTGTTTTGTTGCTCTGTAGAAAGTGACCTTTAAGGCTGGCCCACGGCTGCAGTTTCTCTTTCACTCTGACAGCAGCAATAATGAGTGGGGCTACAAGTTCTCCGTCACTGCTTACGGCCTCCCAGACGTTGCCGTGTCTTGGGGCTTGGATTTACAGCTGCTTGTCTCCAGGCTGATGGGGCGCTTGGCTTCCCGGAGCATGGCCCTCAAATCCCTGCGAGGTGAGTGCTCCCGCCGCTCCATCCCTGCTCACAGCGGCTACAGGGCCTTGGTGTTGAGAATCCCCTGGGAAAATGGAGTTCCATGTGTGTTTCCTGCATGTGAACTGGAGGGCTTGGTGTGTTCCATGCCCATGGAGGGCTTGGTGTGCCTCAAGCCCATGGAGGGCTCGGTGTGTTCCAAGCCCATGGAGGGCTCGGTGTGTTCCATGCCTATAGAGGGCTTGGTGTGTTCCCAGCCCATGGAGGGCTTGGTGTGTTCCATGCCCATGGAGGGCTTGGTGTGTTCCATGCCCATGGAGGGCTTGGTGTGTTCCATGCCCATGGAGGGCTTGGTGTGTTCCAGGCCCATGGAGGGCTTGGTGTGTTCCAGGCCCATGGAGGGCTTGGTGTGTTCCAGGCCCATGGAGGGCTTGGTGTGTTCCAGGCCCATGGAGGGCTTGGTGTGTTCCAGGCCCATGGAGGGCTTGGTGTGTTCCAGGCCCATGGAGGGCTTGGTGTGTTCCAGGCCCATGGAGGGCTTGGTGTGTTCCAGGCCCATGGAGGGCTTGGTGTGTTCCAGGCCCATGGAGGGCTTGGTGTGTTCCCAGCCCATGGAGGGCTTGGTGTGTTCCAGGCCCATGGCGGGCTTGGTGTCTTCCCAGCCCATGGGGGGCTTGGTGTCTTCCCAGCCCATGGGGGGCTTGGTGTGTTCCCAGCCCATGGGGGGCTTGGTGTGTTCCCAGCCCATGGCGGGCTTGGTGTGTTCCCAGCCCATGGAGGGCTTGGTGTGTTCCATGCCCATGGAGGGTTTGGTGTGTTCCAAGCCCATGTGTGATGGTGTTCCTTGGGGTCACTATTTGTGACAGTGATTGCAGGGGTCCTAGGATGAGGGAAGAGGTGAGAAAGTTGACTCTATGTTCAGAAAGCTTGATTTATTATTTTATGATCTATAATATATTAAAAGCTATACTAAAAGAATAGAAGAAAAGATTTCATCAGAGAGCTTGATAAGAATAGAAAAAGAATGAATAACAAAAGTTTGTCTCTGAGACAGTTTGGACAGCTGGACTGTGATTGGCCATTAATTGGAAACAACCACGAGACCAATCCCAGATCCACCTGTTGCATTCCAGAGCAGCAGATAAGAATTGTTTACATTTTGTTCTTGAGGCCTCTCAGCTTCTCAAAAGAAAAAATCCTAAAGAAAGGATTTTTCATAAAACATGTCTGTGACACCCATGGAAGGCTTGGTGTGTTCCAAGCCCATGGCAGACTTGGACACGTGGAAGTAATCCTACTAAGCTAAAATACATTTATGAAGTAGTATGTTCTTTTTTTTTTTTTTTTCATTTAAAATTGTTCCCTGGTGCTGTCATCCACCCCACATTGGGAGTGTGGATATGGAGCCAACAAACTGAAAAACTGACAGGGCTTAGGATACAAATGATTCTAAGTTTCACATGAGCATTTGGTATTGAATGAAATTTGAAGTTACAAATTAAGTTTAGTTAATTCCAGTAGTTAAGTACACTTAGGATTTCAGCCTCGAGGATAAGTACATTAAATTTTAATAAATAAATTTTTAAAAAATATTAATTGTTTAATTTGAAAGCAAGAACACTTCTCTCTAGCTTCCTAAATTTGAATCCATCCACCACTTAGGAAAAATTAAATAAGGCTAAAGAGTTCTTGCTCCAATCAAGTGGTCCATATTTACCTTGGAAAATTAGGGAACTAATTGAAGTGTTTGGGAATATTTTCTTATTTTTTTAATATAAGCTTGCTTGCAGATGACAAATTAGGTGTTTAGTAGGGGAGATAACTTTTAAACTCTTTTAAATCAGAAAATTGCTGTAGTTATAATACAGTGAAAATGTTTGATTTAAAGTCCTTCCATATTGTAACATTGTCACTATAAGATATTGATGCTGCCATTAATGACAGGGTACATAATTTTTCAGTTTTCTGTACCATGTTGAAAAAGAGAGAACATTGTTAAATTACTTGTTCAATCTATTTGCATTAAGGTTTTGTTGTGAGTTTGTTGTCAGCTGTTTTCTCTACTGGGTGTTTAACATTTATTTTCATTAGTCTGTAAAAATGAAGAAAATTATTTAGTAACTGAATGGTCTGTTCTGAATTTCTTGCAGAATTAGGTAGTGAAGCAGACTTGCCTCCTTTGAAAGTAACCTCAGTTCTTAATTCTCCTCTGTGGAAACCTGTCTTCAGGCATCAGCTGTGTCCTGAGGCCCTCCAGGGAGCCAGGCAAAACAGTGCCAAGCACCAAGACAAAAACGAGGTACCCCCTCACCCCCTGCTTGTGTTCCCTTGGCATGAAATCCCTGTGGATCACACAGGTTCACTGGCTTTATGGAGCTGGAATGCCCTTAAGCACACACTGCTGTGCTAAACTTGGGTCATTTGTGCTGTTGGGTTCAAATAGCAAGGGGGAAAGAAAGTGTTGTTCTGTGCCCTTTATTAATTTCCATTTTCATGGAATCATCAAATGGTTTGGACAGTGTGGTATTTTCAGCAGCCCCTGTGGCAGGAAGGAAATGATGAATCTGACTCCATGTTCTTAGAAGGCTAATTTATTATTTTATGATATTATATCATATAAAAGAATGCTATACTAAGCTATACTAAAGAATAGAGAAAGGATACAGCAGAAGGCTTAACAAGAATGATAATGAAAACTCCTGACTCCTTCTAGAGTCTTGACACAGCTGGATGGTGATTGGTCATTAAGTTAAAACAATTCACATGTTGGATAAACAATCTCCAACCAGATTCCAAAGTAGCAAAACACAAGAGAAGCAAATGAGATAATATTGTTTTCCTTTTTCTCTGAGGCTACTCAGCTTCCCAGGAGATGAAATCCTGGTGAAGGGATTTTTCCAGAAAAAATGACAGTGACAGGAGAGACTTTTCAAGATCATCTCATTCACTCCCCACCTTGTGCAGGGATGTGTTTTATTGCTCAGTTTGCTCAGGTGCAGTGGATAAACTGCAGGTTGATGTAGGATTGCCCTGTGTTTTCTCTCAGTACTGCAGCTGATGTGTTGTGCCTTTCTCTGCAGGCTCGGAGCTCTCCCCACGACGTCTGCCGTAACTTTCTTATCGACTTTGCAAAATCAGATCCTGCCCAGGACTTCAGTGGGCAAAAATCTGAACTTTTCAAAGGACTTATACAGGCATGTAAAAAACAGACCCCAAAGACAGATATAGTTGCTGGTCCTACTGTTGATCAAGCTGTGAACTCAACATTTGCTGCTTTGGTGTATCTCACTCCAGATTTATTTGAGAAGCTTCAAAAATATGGTAACTCTAATATTATTAGATTATCTTAATAATGAAGACTTACAGTTTGTAAAAGGCTCTCTTACAGCTGAGTTTATAACATTTAAAAATCAGTTCAGTGAGGCAATTTAAAGAAGATGTTCTGTAGAAAGGTATCATTTAGGCAGACTAGGTAAGCTTTCTCTCTAGAGTGTTTCTTTTTTATCAACATATTTTTTTGTCTTCAGGGCACTGGCAAAATAATAATCATCAGAAGTTCTTATTCTGTAAAGCTATACCTAAACAGGGTAGTGATGTTCTCTGGAGCTTTAATTCAGAGCAGTGTGGTTTCAGTTATTAGAGGTTTTTGGATCATTTTCTACATTGTACCTTTTCTAAAAGGCCAGCAGCAACTTCTGTTATTAACTGTTGGGGTTGGAGAAGGTGTGAATTAGCTCCCAAAATACCATTCTGTGGAAATCAGCTCTGCCATCCTCAGAATTATTTTTTTTTTCCAATAGAATATAATGTTTTGCTTTTAACTTACTGGCCATTGTAATACCATTTATGTATTTTTCAGTAGGCAAAATGAACAACTTTTTGACTTACAGCATCCTTCCATTAAATTTATTGATATGTTTGGATAATAAGATGTTACTTGGTTTTGAAAGATTTCATTTTAGCTTTTCACTTTTTGTCATAATTTTGACACTAAACATTTTACATTTTCATAGAATGATTGAGCTATTTTTTGAGCTGTGTAGTTATGAGTAAAAATGACTGACACAAAGACTGACTTGATGACTAATTTGGTTACTGCCTTTAGTCATTTTGTCTGTGTCTGACAATTGAGCTAATTTTCTGTGTGACATTGAAAAACTGGACAAATATTAATGAGTGTTTGAGAAATCCATCCTGCTGTTCTGTCAGTAACTTCATCTGCTGGTCCTGCTGGGGGAGGCTAATTTCAGGATCCATGTTCACCTATGCTGTGGGAAATTAGGGGAAGGGATGCTGAAAACACTGCAGAAGAAAAATTAGAAAGGGAGAATGAAAAAGAGACTGAATAAGAATGTCTTTTTCTCCATAGTCATTGTCAGGGCAGTTTGAAACTGATTTGTCAGGTTTTTAATTTTTGCAAATTGGTCTTGAAAGTCCATTCCAGAAATTCATAGTGTAAAACAGTAGAGAAAACAATTACATCTATAGAGCTTTAAGTTACTGCTAAGCATTTGTTGATTTTTCTGATAAGTTTGCATCAGTGTTATTGCATGCATAGGGGAGGATTTTATTTTCCATGGCTTCAGGCATCAGTTTTGGGAAGAGATGAGAAAGATACTCTGAAATTAACTTTGTAAATAAATCAGTCAAGGTGCAGTTTGTGTATTTAGGACATATGAAAGTTGGCATGTTTATTCTCTGTTTTTCTTACAGGTGTAATTCCAAGTATTGACTAAGAGATGAAGGGAAGGCTCTAGCATAATTTTAGTTTAGCAGTTGTATAAAAATGGAGCTGTAAATAAACAGGACTCTCTTCTTTCTCTCATTTCCAGTCAACAGTGGAGGCAAGGTGCCTTTGAGTGATGAGTTTGCACAAGTATATTCCCTGGCTGATTCCATTAGAATATGGATGGTAAGAACACTCAGGAGGATCTCTATTAATGTAATTTACACTACTTTACAATGCAATGTTAAGGAGTAGGGTGCAACAGTTTTTCCTTCAGTTATTCTCCATCAACTATTTTCACTTGGAAAGAATGTATGTTAACTTCAAACCTTTGGACTTAAATGTTTAATTGCATCCTTACACTCCTCTCCTTTCTTCAGCCCCAGATGTGTCATCATGGGTAGTTAAGACTGAATTTGACTGAAAATCAATTAAATTTTTGTTATATTTTAGCAAGAACTTGTGTTGTAGATTAGAAAGATTCTTACATTGCAGTTGGAGTTCTTTTGAGGTATATCACAGAAAGAAGTGTGTCATAGACATCAATCCATTGCCTTGTGACTTTCTTCCTCCTCTTTTCTGCCTAAGAATTCCTGGCAGGTTGATGTACTAGAGTTACAGTGGGTGTAGATGCATGTTAAGATGGGTAATTCCCTTTACCCATTGCATGACAGGTGATGTTTGCATCTGACAGAGCTTGCTAGGAGGGGTGACATATTTTTGGAGGACTTTATCTCACAACTAGATGTCTGTATTTTCCTGAGTGCTGAGGGTAAATGAGAAACCTTTTCCTTGGAGGACTGGTGCACATCAAATCACAAGACAGGGAATGGTCTCAGCCTACAAAGCTTGAGCAGCTCAGGGTGAGGCTCTTACTGCTCTGACAGGTCAGGTGCTGCTCCTTTAGGTTCCTGGGTGGTTTCCTCTGCAAAGTTGGGAATAATAACCACAGTAATCTATTCCTGAGATGAAATTCCTTTCAGTCATTACAGTCTTCATCCTGCCTTGCTGTATAGAGGCACAGAGAGAATCATATTTTAACTATGTTAACGTCCTGTCTGCAGTTGGAAATGAAGCAGAAATCCCTGATGGGGAGGGGAAATGATGCTGAGGAGAAGCAGAACACAGAAGCAAGTGAGGTGAACCCTGAAACTCTCGGTGAGTGTTGCCATGTATGTGTGAGCATTCCAGGTAGCTTAGGAAAGCATTATAAATCTGAAGGCATTATTTTTGCTGGGAAAGGTAAGTTAGCAACTGGGGTTAGTTTTTCTTACCTTAAGAGATAACCTAGTGTACATTGGATTAATTATCTGGGATTGTGTTCTGCTATTGCTTGCAGAAAACAGTAAGAAAGTTGTGCAGGGAGTGACCTTTCACTCGGGTCACCTGATTCTGAACTTACATTCATCTGTTTTTGTAGATACTTCTTACCACATTTAACTGATGTTAACAGAACAGCAGCTGATTGTTATTAGAACAAAATGTGTTCTCACTGGCTACTCTGGACTTCATATGGTTCAGTGTGATTATTCAGATTTAGCATTTGGAAATCTGAACTTAAGCAACCCGTACCATCATGATCAATATGACAAGAAAACCAGTATTTTCTAGCTGTCTCAACTGAGAAGAAATAAGATAAATAATTTTCTTCCTAAGTATAAGACAGCAAATTTGTTGTTCTGTTGTTGTGATTTTAACTCTTCCAATCTTTATGCTGCAGCAAAACTCTGTGTGCAGAAGAGCCTTTTGTTACTGAACTTTTTGCCCATAAGAGCAAAGACAAAAGATTCTGCCTCAGAGAGTTTGGAAGCCCAAGACATGGATGATCCCCAGCAATATGTGAGTGATCAGTGCCAAAGACAAGGATCAGCTGTGGACATGGACTTCCAGGCAGCCCCGTCGGTGTCATCCATTGCAGGAATTCACCCTGTTTCAAAAGAAGGGAGTCAAGCATCACAGTCTGATCTGAAAGTTAAACAAATTCCAGACCTCCACCAAGCAGAAGCTGCATCTGCATTTCATAGTAAGCCTGTTGAGAATACAGTTGCACAGCAAGAAGATGTGTCATCACCTCCTTCCACTCCTACCCGGAAGTCTCAGCTGGGCCGTGGGAGACTGAGGCTGCTGTCCTTCAGGTCAATGGAGGAGCCAAGAGCTGTGCCTACTGTGAAGGAAAAATATCCTATTTTGAAGAGCATTTTAGACTTTATTAAGGATCAATCACTTTCACATGAAAGGTAAGCAAATTGAGAATGTTGTCAGTTATACAGAAGCTTATCTTTACATCTCTTCAGGTGGATTCAAATATTTTAACAGCAAGATAATATGGCAGAATATTTCGTATACAAACAGTTGTCACACTTATGTATCAAACTTCAGTTATTCACAAAGTTGTAGGGACTCAGAGAGTACTATTTAATTTCATTTGCTTCTATCACACAAAACAGAATGTAAAAAACAGTCACTTGGCAATTTATTGTCTTGCTTCCTCAGATGTTTGCAGAGGCATTTTGCTTTTTGTCTACAGAAGTAAAGCCATGGTGTATCACTATTACCAATCCTTGGTACCAAACAGAGACAAGTTGCATCTCTCATTAAATTGCCTGGTGTTGTGAAAACATAAATCAAAAGAGAGATTTCCAATTCTCAGCTTGTCTGTTCTAGGCTCTGGAACATGGAGTGGTGCAGGAAGAGCTGGATTCTGTTGAAAGCTTTATTACTCACTCCAACTAACACACTGAAATACAGCTGGAAATTCAGATACAAAGCAATTGTGTCAAGCACTAGTCAAGCACTTCTTGAATTGTTCTTTTATTGGAGTTGTTTTAAGCCCAGTGTTTTGGAGTTTTCACTGATATTTTTTTGCTTTCAGTGTTTTAAAGGTTCTTGCTTTGAGAAAATCCCAAGGGCAGAGTATTTTGGAAGTGCTCAAGACCATCCGCCAGTGCCTGGACTCACTTGGGCAGCCACACTGCTTTCAGCCACCCTGTGTACTTTTTCTCCTAGAACTTCTAGCCTGTCAGAAAGATTTTACAAAGTAAGTAATTATTTAGGCAAATCTCAGCCATGTGATTGACTGTCTTAGTTCTTGTGTTCCTCCAGCACGTATATTGACAAGAGCAGAAAGTTCTGCTTTTTAATGCATGTGGATAATAAAATTAATAATTCTTTTCAAGTGGGACTTGGTTGCACACCTGTTGATGCCATGAACATGTTTGGCTCTGATTTCTATGTTGTGTCTGGCCAGTGCTGTCACAGTTCTGTCTCTTGGCTTCTCACTTGTCAGGAGCTTTCTGTGATCATCTTGCAATGCACTGATTTCCTTTAAGATCTTGATTAAATTTTCATAAAGCAATTTTTTAATTTAAAGGAATGTTCTCTTCTTGGTGCTATGAGAATATTCTCTTTGCCTGTTGCATTTCTTCTCTTCTGATTCCTGGTACAGGATTCTTTCGTTTTTGTTTGAAACTTCTAGGCTGCATTTTGAAATAAAACTAACATCCTTCCCACTTGTGGAGAGGGGTAAAAAAGGGCCTGTTTTAAAAATTTGCACAAATCATGCTACCTAAAATATCACAATGAATACTAGCCTACTAAAATAATTCTTTAATTTGCAGCTACTTTGGAAACTTGGAGGGCTGTGGTGCTGAGCTGCACAAAGAGATTAGAGAGTCCTACTATCAGCTTGTTTTGTTCCTGGTAAACTCTGTGAAGGGATTCAGTACAATTAATGACAGGTACAGTACATTGTTTGCTTTATTTATGTGTTTTTTTTTTTTTTTGCATTCCTCCACACCTCCTCCTTTGTAATTTGTTATTTGTCATCTAATGTCTTCATTAATTTTGTTTGTACTTTCCATTATTTACAGTACTAAATAAGGAGCCTTGATCTTGTGATGAAAAATGCCAAGTTGGCTTTTTATTACTAAAGGAATAAAGGAAAGCACAAAAACTCATCAGTGTTAAAAACCTGACTTACTGCATTTTGTAGTTACAATTCTGCAGTGTGTCTCTGAACTTAGTAAAATACTAGAAATAGCAAATTCATTATGGAATACTTGGGCAAGGGTAATACCACAAGAAACGTGGCAATTCTGCAGCCATGCTTTATTGTTAAAACTCATGTTTGGCAACATTCTGGTTAGAATTTGGAATATTTATAGCCAGGTGTCCGAGAGAAATGAAAATTTAATGGCTGTAATGGCAGTTTCTCTGACAGTAACTTTCAAGTCCTTTGCTCAGTTTCAAGTGAAAATGTCAAAAAGGTTTCAAACAAATAAATTCCTGCAGGTGCCAATAAAGTGCTGTACTGTAGAGAAGAGACAAACCCTCTTGCTAATGCTCAGACAACACCATTAGCTTGATCTTAACTGAATCCAGAAGGAAAAATGTCTTTATTTCAAATTCCATAGTCTGTACTTGCTAAATTGTGTATGTTGAATACTTTGATAAACCTGAGTTCCTGCCACAGAGTTACTTTAATGCATAGTAAAGGCTGAAAATCAGTGTGTAGGGGTTTTTCTACCCTTCCTCTCCACACACAGTTTCAACTCTAGGTCTTTCACCTTTAGGTCAGCTTTAGAGCTGTCAGCTCTAAAGCTGACCTAAAGGTGAAAGACCTAGAGTCTTTTGTTTTTATTTAGGTGAAAGGTGAAAGACCTAATGTCTTTTGTTTTTATTTAGGTCTTTGCTTCCTGCCTTATCCTGTGTGCAGACAGCTCTCCTGCACCTCCTGGATATGAGCTGGGAGCCCAGTGATCTTTCCTTCTTTGTTGAGATCCAGCTGCCACATCTCCTCATGACAACATCACAGGAGAACATCAGTATCCATGACAGTGTCATTTGGTGAGTCAGGAGGAATGCAGCTTTCACATGCTGCTAAATATTGATTCCATTTTACCCAGGAGGGTTCCTGAACTTTGTGCTGGAACAAGCAGTAAGGGTATTTTAACAAGTATGGCATAATTCTGGTCAGTATCCAAGGGCTTATCTGAGGTATTTAATTTTTTTTTGCTGTTTTCAGCAAAAAAAAAATTCAATATTTCAGTATTGAAATTTCAGTATTTCAATAGTTTTTGCAAAAACTATTGGAATTTAATATTTAACCTGATTACTACTGGAACACTTTGCTTGTTTACCAGTGTAGCAGGAGGTATATAATACTGTTTATTGCCTTGATGAATGTCAAATGTTTTTAACACCTTCATATGGCAATTTTATAGTAGTGGTACTTGCACATGAGCAAATGGGAAGGCCAAAATAAATTAAAATGTCTGATCTGATCTGCCAGCATTCCAAAAGCTGTTTTGTAAGAGTAGATTTTCCTGATTTTTGCATTATGGTCCCCATATGTATTTAAGAACATGTCACAGAAGCAAGAAGCAGGTGTCTGTGTGGTCATTTATTAACTGAGTGAATGAGATTTCTCACAATTCAGTTTTTATTACCATGTTATAGCACTTTGTTCTTAATTTAAAAGTAAAGCTTTATTAAAGGGAAGCCTGATAGCATTCAAACTTAATTTTAAGCTTGCTTTTCTTTTAGTCAGTGGAGTGAAGAAGATGAAATTGCAGACTACAAGCAAAACTGTGAATGGATGGATGAATGTCAGGATGTAATGTTTGAGACCTGGTATGAAAAGATAGCTCAAGCTGACCCAGAGAAGCAGAGAAAGGTGACCTCATGTTTTGTATATTTACCTGCAGAAGGGATAAATAAGAGACCTTTAAAAGCCTAAAGGGCAGAAAGGAATCTGGTTTATTATTAATTTTTATTAGCTGGATCTCTGTAGACTTTCAAGAATCTAAAATGATTAAAATATCCCAATTCAGTTTTGGCAGGGGAAATGTTCTGGTTCATGTCTGAAGCTTCCTCAAAGTCAGAAAATAATACTCAAGTCAGTTGTTTTGGTTTCTTGCTGTAGATGCACATGTTTGTTGCTCGTTACTGTGACCTGTTAAACGTGGACATTTCCTGTGATGGCTGTGATGAAATCGCGCCGTGGCATCGCTACCGCTGTCTGCAGTGCAACGACATGGATCTGTGCAAAACCTGTTTCCTTGGTAAGAACCACTAAATATCCCCTCAAAACCCTCCATTTGAAGCCAAAACAGTATCTTTGAAATGATTGTCTTGGTTTGAAAAGGCAGGTGTCTGCAAAGGAAGGCAGGAGCCTTCTTTGAAATGGAAAATGTAAACCCCCTCCCTCTGAATTGCTATAAATTAAGGGGCTCTCAGACAAAGATATGGGAATAGGAATAACAGTTTTTATTAGGGAAGAAAATAAAAATAGAAAAATGCAGTAGTGCAAAACAACCCTGACAGAGTCAGAATAGACCTGACCCCCTGTGTGTCAGGGTGGGGCACAGCCCCATCCCATGGGGGCTCAGTCCTCCTGCAGTGCCAGCTGTGGCTCTGCTGCAGCAGGATCCTGCACAAGGGGGGAGTTTTCCTCTGCAGCTGCAGGGCTGCTGGAGATGGGCCTGCTCTCCCTCTGGGAATGCAGGGCAGGAGAAAGCTGCTCCTCTGGGAATGCAGGGGGCAAAGGCTGCTGTGCTGTTCCAGGGCAGATTGTATCCAGGTAGGAATGCTTGGCTCCTGCCCTGGGCACAGCATCTCCCCATGGGATGATGGAATTTGATCAGCCCTGCAGGGACACTCAGTGGCCATGGACAGCAGAGATCTGCTGGAGGGAGGATTGGTTGTGAGAGGGATAAAGAAAACTGCCCCATGAACAGCAGAGAACTGCCCAGCTCTGACAGATGGGAATGAAATACACATCCCCACTCACATCTTGAAACCCAGGACAATTATACACAAAATAAAGTAAAACACTTTTCTCCTGAGTTCTTTGGAAATACTTAACTCTTCTTTCCCTGGTATGAATGTGAACTTGAAATTAGGAAAGGTCCTTTTGTCAAGAAGATTTACAGGAATGTCTTTCTTTTCAGGTGGAGTTAAACCTGAAGGACATGAGGATGACCATGAAATGGTGAATATGGAATATGCCTGTGACCACTGCCAAGGAGTTATCATAGGTCGGAGAATGAACTGCAACGTTTGTGATGACTTTGACCTTTGCTATGGATGCTATCATGCAAAGAAATACTCTGACAGGTATTAAAAATGTGATTTGCTTTCCTCCATGTGGCAGAAAGTCAGTATTTAGTAGCTAAATACAATCAGTCATTCTCACGGTGCTTCCTGTAAAGCTGTGTCTGACATCAGAACATCTCCTTGGTGTCCTTTGGGGAAACAAAGATAGGACCAGTTTGGCAAAAATGTCTGGAAACCTGCCTCAGCCTGTGAAGTCACTTGGCAGCAGTTGTTTTCTGGATGTGGTTAGGAAAGCTGCAGAAGGAGTTACCAGTCCTGTATGACAGGATAGAAGAGACAATCCCTACTGTGGAAACAGTTTTCAGTGCTTGACACCAGAGGTCATAAAAACCAAGTCCAGAGTTTGAACCTCTGGGTTTTAAGTGTTTTCCTCTGAAGGTATTTTGTGTTGACTGACTGACTGAGTGTGTTGTTTAGCAGAAAACCAAAAGCTGCATTCCCAAATGTGTCCTTTGTCCTTGCAGCCACCTGCCCACCCACAGCATCACGGTGTACCCCATGGTGACCATCCGCATCAGCGACCGCCAGCGCCTCATCCAGCCCTACGTCCACAATTACTCCTGGCTGCTCTTTGCTGCCCTGACCCTCTACAGTGCAGATCTGGCAAATGGAGAGGAAGTAGAAGGAGAGAAACTGGATCCCCAGGTCCTCAGTCATGCCAGAGTTCTGCAGCATCAGTGCATCCAGCTCATTGGGGACTGCCTGATGAAAGCGCAGCACGGAAAAGGTGAGTCAGCTCCTCCTGCTCTGAACAATGCTTTCTACAAGTGTCAGAAATGTCTGTGGTTACTGACTTGAAAGTTTCCAAAGGAAAGGGGAAGCTACTGTGTACTTCACTGAGAATAATTGTTTATGTAGAAAGCAAATGTAGAACAAGTGTTGTTCAGGGTCGTTGGAACATGGAAAATAGAGTGCTTGAGAAAACTAATTTTATGCTAGCATAAACATTGGACACAACTTGGCAAGTCTCTGGTTGTTTTTTTTTCCATCTTAGCTGTTGTAAAGGGATCAGTCAATACAGCTTCATGTTCTTTTAGTAATGTATCACTGACAGCTGAAGGACAGCAGATAACTTGGTGGAAAAAGTTTTTTGTTCTGCATCTCATGAGAAGAGGTTTTAAACTGTGTTTGTGGTATAAATTTCTGGCAGTGGTGTTCATTTGTCTGGAAATGGGGGTTTCTGTGAACAAATACCTGCTACAGAAAATTGGGTTATACAATAGGGACCTGTTTTGAATGTATCAAAAATTCTAGGCTGAAATTCAAATAAGATGGCTGGTAGTTTTTGGAAGCAGCTGTAATACAACTGAAATACCACCACCACTAATTAATCTGTTCCTCATCAGTTAATCTGTTTACAATATGCAGTTCTGTTGTGCAAGTGGTCAGAAGATTGAAAAATAAGACAAATGTCATTTGCTATTCATAATTTACACTCTACTGTTTTCTTAAATTAAGACCTCTACCCCAGTGGCATCTTTGAGGTGGAAGATGTCACCATCTGTCCATCACTAGTATTCAATTGAACTACATAATTATATGAGCTTGATAGAGAATATGGTTTTGATTAAGTTAATGTTCAAAAGAATTGTGTAAGAAGTTTGCAGTTCTCTTTTAAGTTCTGCTTTTTGTCTGTCTTGTCACTCAACAGCTAAATAACTTTTATAACTTTTTTGCTTCCAGGACTAAAAAATTTAGCTCTCCTCTGCATGTTACCAGAAGATGAGTCTATCTCAGAGAATGACACTGTTTCAGGCAGTCCTCCCACAGACAGTGCTCCAAAAAGTCACCCTGGTGATCGAGCAGGGAAGGGGAGAGATGAGAAACGCAGCCCAGGCTCTTTGGCGCATCGCAGTGTAAGTAGCTGTTGTCTCCAGAACCCCTGATAGCAGCCATGTCATCTGATATTAAACATCTTCAGGTGCTTAAACACCCTGTTCTGCATGTGGGGCTGAAATAAGGGATAGTCATGATTTCATTGGTAGGTAAAAGTTGGGGGGGAAAGGGGACAGTTGTTTTTGCATTAGATCTGGCTGATCAAAATCTTCTTGTTCTGAGCTGAATTTTACAGAAGTGTTGCAGGAGAGGGGCATGTCTTGTTCTTTGTGAAAGGGCTGTCATTTCCCCTGGTTGTTAGCATTGTTGAGTATTAGTATGAGTTTCCTACAGTTTTATACAGTGTTTAAAACTATTACAGTGCAGTAATTTTATGCAGGGAGATATGAGCAAAATAAAAGAACATAATTTAATTGTATGGAAACTTAAGACATGAATACATCAAGAAATTCTTCAGTAGAAGGTTTTGATACTCAAAGAAAAATGTTTGTCAAGTGCAGATGACTGAGTTCTTTCCATGCTTGTTCCTGCAGGTATTATATTTTGTTTTAATCTTTTAATACTTCTGTTTTATTTTTAGGGGAAAGGAGATACTCACAAGGAAATCCAGTCTCCTGCAGAAGATAAAGCAGGAAAACAAGAAATTGAAATCAAAGCTGTCTCTGCAAAGAAAGCTGTTGTCAGACAAGAGTCAGACTTGTCTGTGGATGGGAATGTTCCTGCAACAGGTAAAAAATAATTTCTCATTTTCCCTGTCTCAGAAATATCTACTCATCTGCAAACAAACAGCTGTCCTTTTTATTCCTAATCCAGTTTTGCATATTTTCAAATGTCTGTGTCTGCTTTGTGAAAACCTGCCAGACATGGCTTTGAACAAATGCCTTGCAGTCTGTTTAAAGGAGTCTGGAAATCAGAGTAGATTTCCACAAGTATTCATCCATGTATGGAGATAATTGTCCTTGTTGGTCTAACACAACATTGTGTGTTCTGATGCACTTGGAACCAGAAAAAGAGTGTCTTATCCTGTTAAAGATTGGGATTGTAAGAATTTAGAAAGTTAAATGGATCTATCTAGCACTGTCCTATATATGTTTTACTAGATGGTATAAATTTCTTTACCTTCTGTTTCCATGCACTTTTATTAAGACTTTATTTTCAAATTGTAATAATTCTTTTTTATAATTTCTATTTATTTTTAGATTTGGATTATAAAAATTAAGCTATCACTTATTTCTTTTATTTTTAATGTCACTTAGGGGATTTTCTTATTTTGTTTTTATTTACAAAGCAGGTGACTCTGTCCCAGAGGATTCAACCCCAAAACCAACAGAGAAGGTTTTAATACCTAGCCAGGAACAAGTTTTTGCTGAATGCTCTCAGAAGAGGATTTTGGGGTTGCTGGCAGCTATGCTACCACCTTTCAAATCAGTTAGTTCTCTTTTTTTCCATCTGGGTTTTTTTCTATGTGCACAAATAACATGAATAAAATTCACTGGAATTAAATGTGGGGTGTGGACCCACGTTGCTTGCATGTTATGAAATGTGAATTAGAATGTCTTCAGACATTGACAGCACTAAGGAATGTAAGGGCTGGTTCCTGGGTGGGGAGAAAGGGAAGGGAATTTTAATGTATCTGTGAAGCAGAGTCTTAACTGTTTAGCAGAGTTTAAATCTTCAGTTTAGCTTCACATGCCAGGTCACATTAACAGGCCAATAACCAAAGGAGGAATGTAGTTTCTTATTCCTTCTGTCCCATTTGAAAGACCTTCAGAACAGAAACTTTTGCATGTGCTGACTTTGACTAAAAGTCTTGTTTTCTTTCCCTGCCTCACTGAGATTTTTCTCTCTCCACAGGGCTCCACAATGTCTCTGATCAACCTGGAACAAATACTTCCACTGATGTTTCATGTTGTAATCTCAAATGCTGGCCACCTGAATGAAACTTATCATTTAACCTTGGGACTCCTGGGCCAGTTAATCCTCAGGCTTATGCCTGCAGAAGTGGATGCTGCTGTGACTAAAATCCTTTCAGCCAAACATAATTTGTTTGTACCAGGAGATGGGTCTACAGTGCCAGAAGGATGGAAGACAACTCATCTTCTGTTCAGTCTGGGAGCTGTGTGTTTAGACAGGTGCTTCTTACCTTAACCCAATCAGTTAATCTCTGCTGAACAGAAATTTTTTTTCATGTATGCCTTGTCCATAGAGGCTTTTTAATAGAAAGGTTATTAAACCTGTACCCTGGTGGTGGAAGGGGCTTGGCATCTGCAGCCTTTGGGAATTTTAATTTCCTTCCAGAAGAAGGCTGGCTGCTGAAGAGTGGCCTAATTTCCTGTGCTTACCTACACAGCATGTCAGGGAGGAGGAAGTGAGGTTTGGAAACTACAAGGAAAGCCAAAAAGGCAGTCCTTTACTTTTCATTCTCTCACATTGTTACAAATCTCTTGTGTAACTTGGGAAAGGAGGAGGGTGTGTCAAAAACTATCACCAGTGCTGACTTCTGGATCTGGCCCTTCTATGCAAGAGTACTTGAGAGAGAGGTTTTTCATAGTAAAATTGCACTGGAAACAGCAGGGAGGGACAGATTTGGAAGATCCTGAGAAAGTTCTCAAGCATTCTGAGGTTAATGTCGTGCCTGTTAAAGATGACTTATTTTTTATTCTAGCTGTGTTTTACAGGGAGGGTTTATAAACAAATAGAAAAGCATATGAAATTATTTTCATAATTTTAAAATTTATGAAAAGCATACAAAATTTAAAAATATCCAGAACATAAGCTGAGGGAAAGGATTTTCTCCAAAACTAACTTTAGTGTAAGAGACCAGTCCCTGCAGGTTGTGTTATCCAGAGAGTGAGCAGGTGGTCACATACAAACAAGAGGAAATAAACCTCTTGCTGCCATGCAAACAGAAACTTCTGAGTTCTAAACCAAAATTCAAGTTAACAGTGGCAGTGTTCAGGCACACTTTGATTTGGGACTGTAGACCCTCTCAGAAAGCAGAATAATATTTATGCTCTGTAGAAAACAACGCAGAATTCATGTGTCAGCTGGCACGAAAGCTTTAAGTATTTGGAAGAACAGTTCTGTAACAATTTGAAAGCTGTAGCTTTGACAGATTACCAGTGATATCCTGTCTTGAGGAGGTGATATGCTGTCTTCAGGTGAGTCTGCAGTCAGCCCTCCTAAAGCAGCCTGCTCTTGCTTTGCAGCCGCGTGGGGCTGGACTGGGCGAGCTCCATGGCAGACATCCTGCGCGCCCTGAACTCCTCTGCGCAGTGGCACCACGTCATTGCTGCTTTCACTGACCACTGCATTAAGCAGCTGCCCTTCCAGCTCAAGCACACCAACATCTTCACTCTGTTAGTGCTGGTTGGCTTTCCTGAGGTAAGTGGCCTGGCAGTCCTAAAGGAAATCAAATTGGTTTAAGCTTTTAGGTATCTCTAAATACTGCAGATTCCATCAATTGGAGACAACCTTTACAAACTCTCAAAAACTGATGTGTGTGGTATTTTCTGGGGTCCCCCGTGGCAGGAAGGAATGAATCTGACTCCATGTTCTTAGAAGGCTAATTTATTATTTTATGATGTTATATTATATTAAAGAATGCTATACTAAAACTATACTAAAGAATAGAGAAAGGATAATGACAGAAGGCTTAACAAGATAATAATGAAAACTTGTGACTCTCTCCTCAGAGTCCAACACAGCTTGGCCCTGTTTGGTCATTAAGTCAAAACAATTCACATGTTGGATAAACAATCTCCAAACCACATTCCAAAGCAGCAAAACACAGGAGAGGCAAATGAGATGATATTGTTTTCCTTTTTCTCTGAGGTTTCTCAGCTTCCCAGGAGAAGAATCCTGGGCAAGGGGATTTTTCCAGAAAATATGACAATGACAGATGTGTGTCAGAGTTCACATCTTTCCACTTGTGTACAATTAACATTGATCTAATGAAGAATAATGAGCTGGTTTTGCCTGGCATTTCTTTGGATGCTGCTTATAACTGCTACAAGCAAACCAGCTTCATTTGTTTCAGTATCTAAAAGGACTTTTGTACAAGCAAAACAATCCATTCTCCATCTTGATGTTCATAACTGATACATTGCCTGTGTAACATTGAGTTGGTTGTAGACATTTCTTTTACAGACTTGAGCTTCCATTTTCTAAAGACCAGCAAATAGCAGGCATCAAGCAGTGGCTCAGCTAAAAAATACAATAGCAAGAATAAGCAAATGTAACCAGTAGAAGACATGGCTGTATATTTGTAAATAAGTATTCCAAATGCTGACTGAAGTTCTGCTGCTGTTTCAGGTGCTGTGTATGGGCACTCGTTCTGTGTACATGGACAATGCTAATGAGCCTCACAATGTGATCATCCTGAAGCACTTCACTGAGAAAAACAGGGCAGTGGTTGTAGACATCAAAACCAGAAAGAGAAAAACAGGTTCTGTGACATTTTTGTTTTATCAGAGAATCCCAGAGTATGTCCTTACAGTTTGTTAAAAGCAAATGTTAACTAGAACACTGTGCAGGTCTGCAGAGTTTGAATTCCATTATTAGGAAGTTGCCTGACTTTCTGCTCATAGGTTACCAAATTCTGCTTGCAGGTCACTGCCAAATTGTGAAGCTTCTGCAGTAATTATTTCAATTATCTTTATTCAGAAAAGGATTTAGAAAGCTGTTGAGACCTTTCTGTTGATGGAGAAATCTCAGAAACAGAGTTTTGATGAAGATGAAGCAGTTGTTTCAAGACTTGTGTAGTGCTTGTGTCTTATCCTTTACAAACCTGTGCTTGATGTTTTAGAACAATAGCTAATTTAAAAACAGTTTGGATATCCCTAAAATTTCAGACCAAGTGAAACATATATATATTTATAAAGATATAAATATACATTCAATATATAATATATAAAATTTATACTGTATATTTAATATTTAATGTCTATTTAACATTTTATATATATTTTTATATAACAAATCAGTTGGCGTTTTAGGAGCTAGGGCTTTTCTCTTTGTATGACCTAATATAGTGAAGTTAATAAAGCAAAGGTTGTCTTTTACACAACTTCAGTAGTCAAATCTTAAGACATTTGGAAAAATCAATAGACTAAACCACTTTGTGATATTCAAGGAAGATTTGAATATAAAAGCTTTTCTTTTTGTTTAACTGTTGATATTTTAAACATTAATATCAGCAATATTTATTTCATCACATCAATTACAGGTCAGGATTTTCCCCATTTTAATTGTTAAACACAGCATGAGCTACTTTGCATGCTGTACTGCTAATGTGCAAATATGTGCTGTGGCCAGAAGTGACCTGGGGATTTTTAACTTGTACTGAAAAATGAAATACTTTCTTGACTGCTCAGGGAATCTGAGATAATTTTTGTGTAAGACCTTTATTAGAACATGATTGATAATTTTTGTGTAAGACCTTTATTAGAACATGATTGATGTAAGGATGTCTCATGTCTCAACCTACTCATATCTACTAAGAGATGACTCCACAACATTTTGATGTGAACCAAGTGAATGATGTTTTTTTCTCTCTTGCAGTGAAAGACTATCAGTTGATTCAGAAATGTGGGCAGGAGGGCAGTGATTCCCAGACCCAGCTGAGGCAGTACCTGCAGCACTTTGTCCTCATCTCCACCCACCTCCTGCAGACCAGCATGGACAGCAGCTATGCTGAGGCAGTGGAAACAACTTGGGTCTTGTCACTGGCTCTGAAGGGGCTGTACAGAACCCTGAAGGTAGAGAAATAAAAATTCATGTTCTACCCTGTGCTGCAGGAATTTGGGTATTGACTGAGCCCACAAGGGCACTTCTGTCACAGCTGGATCCCTTTATTCCCTGTCTGTAGGGGGTTGGAATTGTTGCTGGGCATTAAATAATTTTTGTGAGTCTGAACTGCAAGTTGTTTTGCTTCTCCTCTGTGGGGGCCAGCCATTCAGGAGAACTCAGGAAGAAATTCCTAGAGATAACATTTTATGGAGTAAAGCTCACTTTTCTCACTCCTGAAATATTTGAAGAGGAAATTTTTCTTTTTTTTCTCTCTTTTTTTTGAGTGTCAGATCAAAACAGATTCTCAGTTACCACTCTGTGCACGTCACAGATGATACCCTTAAGGGATTTGAAGTGGGGATTTTTATTTAGGTAAATGAAAGGAAAAGATTCCCAATGTAATTCATCTGGGCAGGAAATTCACCCAAGGCTGTGTGACAAGGCCTCACAAGCACTGTGATGCATTGTTCCTTTTTTAGTTAGTTATTTATTTTTGTTTGTGTGTCTGTGTGTGCAGATTCATGGCTTCAAGGAGATCCAGTCTGCCTTTCTTCAGTCTGGTTTGCTCAAACTTCTAGTGAAGAAGTGTAGCAAAGGAACTGGCTTCAGTAAGACTTGGCTTCTCCGAGACTTGGAGGTAAGAAAAGTGACATTTTGTAAAAAGTCAGGCTTCACACAGTGGCATGAAAGGTTATGGCAGTACACTGCCCTCCTGGGGACTCGAGATTATCCCTAATTAATCTCTAAAACAATGTTCACTTAACTGTATCCCTGAGTCTGCCTTCTTCTGCCCATCATAATCCTGTGGATAACAGACTAAATTCTTTAAAGCAGGAGCTGATTTTCACTAATCTCATTTTATTTGGAAAACAATTTGCAGGATGAGACATTACTCACCTACTGAGATGTTTTTATGGATTTTATTTAGAATGTTCTTGAGAATTCCATTCTTCAATTTAGAAAATAATCTCAAAGAAAGGCATGACTTGCACAAGGTTTTGCTGCAGGGCAGATGGGGAGATCAATGCACACGTGGGCATATTCTTTCACAGTGGTTGTTAATTGCTGAAAGATAAGTGTGGTTCAACTGTTAGTTATGTTTTATGTTAGTGCAGGAGTTGTGTTAATTCATCTTGAGGACTGTGGAGAAGCCAAAGGGCTGTTTTTAAAGGAGAAGGGTGTGTAGGGGCATCACTGGCCTTCTGGGAATAGTCACCTTTGCTCTGGTTTTGTCTTGGAATCTTCAAATCTTTGGTGTACTGAAATGGTTAAATAAATACTTTCTCAACTTCCTTTGCACTTTCAGCTAATCACTGAAGTTGTCTTTGCAGCAGCATGGAAGGTGTAACTCATTAGTAAAGTGGGAAATGGTTTTGGTTTGTGTTTTGGGGTTGTTTTATTTTTAGGTGTGCTTCTTTGTAAAATAGCATGTGTTAAGCACTGTCCAGGTCTGATACTGTTCCTCTAAGATGCTGATTGCAAATAAACTACTAATACCTCCAGCTGTCACACCATATGCTACCTTTTTTCTGTGTAGATTTTGTCAATAATGCTGTATTCCTCAAAGCAAGATATCAGTTCCCTGGCTGAACAGGAGGATACTGAACTGGAAGACAGGGAACAAGATCAAGATGTGGAGCAGCCTGTTGTTGGTCCTGTTGACTTAGAACAGAACAAACTTGATCCTCTGGAGGGCCTGGATGAAGCCACCAAAATATGCTTCTTGGTATTTAAATTAGTTTACCTCCTTTTGGGTAAATGTGCACTTGCTAGATGCATAAAACATTTGGTAATTCATATGGTTGTTTTCCTTCTAAATTTATAGAGTATGGGTCTGTGATTGCAATGCATCATCCTTTAAAGAAAATAAAATAGAACTACAGTAATTAATGCTACAAAATCATTATACAGTGTTATGCTAAATTGCTTCTCATTATTTTAATCCAGATGCTAAGTTCATTAATTCTCTACCTGCAAAGTGGGAAATAATGCCCAGGTCATCCTTAAAGTAATTCAGTCTTTCTTTTCACCCTCTGATGTGTTTTTGGGTTTTTTTAAATTTCTTTTTGCTCCTTGCTCAGATGACACACGATGCTCTTAATGCACCTCTCCACATTCTTCGAGCCATGTATGAGCTGCAGATGAAAAGAACAGAATCTTTTTTCCTGGAAGTTCAAAAGAGGTATGTGAAGTTCTGGGTCCAGCAGAGAAAAGTGGTGGGTGAAAATCTAAAATCTTCTGAGTGCTGAACAGAAATTCTTCCAAGGATAAGATTTGGTTTTCATGTGTGAAAAATTTAAGGAAATAAACTCCTGCTAAGCTGTATTTATGGAAGCAAGTCACCATCTTCTGAAACACATCACATGCTCTTTTCTGTGTGGTAGCTCCCATATGAAGATCCACTATAGCTCTGAATTCTGTGAACTGAGGAAGAGTCAAGAGCTCACATGTGGCTTCTGGTACTCAGAGCATCTCACAGAAACACCATGTTCTCACAGAAATGAGTGATTTTGTAACATTTAAATCCTTTGGCTTGTTAGAACAGGGGAACAGTTAACATGATAAAAATAGGCAGAGCTTAATCTTTCCAAAACAGAAGGTGGGAAGATTTAATTTGCATTTAATTGCCCTAATTGAGTTTGCATTGCTTTGGAAACACATTTGTGTATTTTTGATTTTCTTTGCCTCTGTGAAGGTTTGATGGGGATGTGATCACAACGGATGAGAGGATCCGGACCCTGGCTCAGAAGTGGCAGCCCAGCAAACGCCTGAGGCTGGAGGAGCAGAGCTCCAAGGCAGTGGATACAGATATGATCATCTTACCCTGTTTGGTATGGACACCTCTACAAACAGCAACAGTTGGAAAAGAATCCATTTTGGCATTCATGCCTGAGAATTATTTTTTTAATACATCTGAAATAATCTGTTATCAATGTTTTGTGTCAAAATGAATGAGCAGGTACAAGAAGCAAGTATTTCTTCCTTGTTATTCCTTCCTTAGGGAAGTGAAAAAACTTGATTCCCAGGTCAGGAGAACAAATTGTGATTGCAGGCTGTAATTTCCTCCCCTTACACAAGAGAGATTGTATCTCATTGCTGTAAGCTTATGCCCTGCTACTGTTTTAGCATATCATTGTTACAGTAAATTCAGCAGAACAAGGAAGCAATGAATCTATTTTGTAAAGGAGACACTACATTTGCAAACTTTGGGTTTTGTCTTCAATAGCAGGGTCCCACAGCTCTGCTTTATTTTGAGGATTCACTCCTGGCCATGAGGTGTCACCAGCACAGCTGTTTATCAGTTGCATAGCAAAGGGGAAGGAGCTTCCTGAAGCAGTTTCACATAATTATAAGAAAAAAATAGGCCTTTCAGCAGCTTATACAGAGGCTGTGAAATACCCATGCCTGGCAATTGTCCAAACTTAACTGGACAAAGCTCTGATTTTGAAGGTATCTCAGCCTTAAGTCAAATTTGGAGCAAGTGATCTCCAAAAGTCCTTCCCAACTTGCCTCATTTCAGGGCACTTGGTAGCTTTACCTCTGTAGGTGAGCTTCAGTTAATTCAGTTAATTCTGGTTAGAATTCTGACTGCTGTTTCCACAAATGCATCAGTGTATAGTGAGGTGTGTAGACATAAACAATGTTTCTCAGATCTATAGCTGTGCGACAGATCCTACATTTGTGGGGTTTTTTGACAAATTCATTTGTAAATTCAGGTTGCAGTTTGACCGGTCAGATATCCAAACATAAGGTAGAAAATTACTGACAGCCTGTTTTCCAACTTATATTTCTCTTTTTGCAGTCCAAGCCTGTACTCTGTGATAAAGCAACAGAAGAAACCAATCCTGTTGCCCAGAAACTCATCACCAACACAGAGAGTGACCTGCAGCTGAGCTATGCCAAGCAGCGCCGCACCAAGAGCTCCATCCTCCTGCACAAGGAGCTGGACTCCAGGAGTAAAAAGGCTGTCAGGGACTACCTGTATCGTGTCAATGAGGCTATTGCAGTTCTCTATGCCAGGCATGTGCTGGCATCCTTGTTAGCTGAGTGGCCTGATGATGTGGCAATAAATGAGGAAATCCTAGATCTCAGTGGCCCAGCCCATATGACATACATCCTGGACATGCTGATGCAGCTAGAGGAGAAGCAGCTATGGGAAAAAGTAAGTGGATTTCACTTAGACATGTGAACAAAACCTGTGCCCACATGCCATGAGACTCTGACTAACAGAAGTACTTGAAGTTCCCTTTTTCAACTAAATTGAAACTCCGAAATTTAAATTAGTTCTGGAAAACAGTTGGAATCTGTCAGTGTCTTGATGTGCTGATCTTGTTAAGAGAAAATGAAAAAAATAGCTGTGTAGGGAGAACTCTTTCAGTTATGAAAGAGAAACTGGTAAAATAGGCAGTCTGGTTTGAAAATAGACAATATAGATGGTAATCTAGAGAAATTGGTAAAATTGGCAGTGCCTTTTAAAAGCTGCTTTTTCTTAGATCTCAATGTCTATATTGTAATACCTGCTACTCCACTGATGAGCTGGTGGTGGAAGTGATCTTGGAATTACAATAGAATGTTGTAATGAAAGTGTCAGCTCAAGGCTTCACAGCAGTCAAAGCAAATCAAGTGCTGGGAATCTTCAAAAAAGGGAATGAAAAATAAAGCAGAAGGCATTGATATGCTACTGAACCAATACTATGCACTCCTTTGGACTACAGTGACTCCCCTCATCTCATTAAAAAATTAAAATAAGATGCAATACAACTGGAAGAGGCCTAAAGAAGAATGGCAGGGATTATTACAGCCATGCAATAACTTCAGTATGAGGAGCCAACTGGTTTTCTTCATTCTGGATCTTTGCCCTGTGAGGCATTGAGGGAAAAGGAGTAATGGAAAAGTCTGTTCCTCTTTCTCTGTAGATTTAAAGCAGTAAATAGCATGCAAAAGTTAAGAGCAAGTATTATTCACTGGCCCTCCCAGTAAGAAAACAAAGGAGTGTCAGATTAAGGTAATAAGTGGCAGGTCCAAAACAAACCAAAAGAACAGACTCTTGACACAGTAAGTCATGGAAATTGTTGCCCCAGGGTGTTTTTATGGGTTCAGAAAAGGGCAGGATGAACTGATAGAGTAAAATCTGTTAAGACCTATTAAATGCAAAATCCTAGCCTTTGTCTTAGGCTGTTCTGCATGTGCAAGGCAAAGAGTGCATTCAGGGAACTGCTACATGCTGCTTTGTTTTTTAAACTCCTTCTCCCAAGAAATCAGATTTGGAGATGAAGCTGCTGGCCTGAGCTGGTGGATTGTGTTTTGTAGGAGGAGTTAGGGGATGGCAGCTGAAGACATGTAATGAGTTGTTCTGATGACATGAAAGGGCCTCAAGTAACAGAGTTCCTGGATTCAGGGCTAATTTTATGCATTGTTGAAAAAGGGAGACTCAGGTGGTTCTGAATTATTTTTATTGTGTCCTGATAGATTAAAGGGCATTTTTGAGTAGTTTTAAATGCACAGGACTTGCATCTGCTGCTTTCAAAACTTCAACTATCTCATTGATACTTTATCATTTCTTCTTATGCACAGAGCTGTACTTTGTTTTGTTTCTGAAGGCTGAAATATATGACATATTCTATTCAAATCAGAACCTGTTGGTATAGAAGGTAAAGGTGCCTGTTTAATATGTTAACAAAGTTGTTTATCTCACTTGATGGCAGCTTTAGTTTCCTGTTAATTGCTTCATGGATTAGCCTTGATTCTAGCAGTTGTGTGAAGAGGCATGGCCAATGTCTGTCATGTTTTTATCAAACAAAGAATGAAAGGTCTAGAACAGAAGGCAGAGTGAGATCTTTTGTACTTATGGAGATGACACTTGCAGGCATAATTTCTGAATTTATCTTGTTTCTTGCTAGTTCCTTGGTTCCCTCTTCCAAAATACTGTGTGGCTGGACATGACTCATGTCAGCCATCAGAATGTACAGCTGTAGATGTTCTTTTGGCAGCAGATTGTATTTACATGACATTTCTTCTCCCAGATTCTGCAGAAAGTGCTGCATGGGTGCAAGGAGAGCATGCTGGGGACCATGGCCCTGACAGCCTGTCAGTTCATGGAGGAGCCAGGGATGGCTGTGCAGATGAGGGAATCTCAGCATCCTTACAACAACAACACCAACTTTGAGGTAGGGCAGGCATGGCTTTAACAGGCATGACTTGAAGCTGGAATCACCCAGGGCTTGGAGCAGAAGCCTCTCAGAGCTCCACATGGGTATCTGTGGGACTGAATTCTGTGCTTGAAGCACCTGTGAAGTCTGTTTAGTTTTCCTTGGAAAAGGCTGATGTCAGAGAGCTCAGGCTTTGCCCTGCAAAGAAATGTGTTTAATCAGGCACTTTAATAGAATTCTAACTCAATCATATGAAAAGTGCTTACATGGTTTTACTGTGTATGTATTTGAAGCAGATCAGATTTGTAAATGGTTTCAAGGCCTTAATGATCAAATGTTTCTACCCTTCCTTCCAAAGATTTGTTTCAGTTGGCCTCTTCCAGTTGGCCCTTGTGCTGTTACATGAAAGTAGGAGTGGTGTCTTTTTTCTTGTATTTCTCATTTTAGACTCTTTCCCTGATACAAACAGTTTCTGATTTTCTTCTCTTGATACTGTTTGATAGCATTTTTCTGATATAGTTTGGTAAGTAATTTTTGCCTCTGGGCAGTCTTGGGATTTTTAATTTCCCTGCTGCTCTGACTCCTCTGATTTTCATTTTTAAAATGCATATAACCCCTTAGGTTCTGGCAGTGAGATCAATATCAGCAACAATTACTGCTTTTAAAAAAGGAAAGCATTGCTGGCAATTCATTTTACATGCTTAACAGCTAATGTGAACAATAGGCCATGCTTTACATTAGTTAAATTAGCTCAGGGTAAAAATATCAAAGTAAAAAACTCACAGAGATGCTGTAATATTTTTTATATCTCCCTAGTTAAGTGTGTGTGACAGGACACAAAGCTGCTGTGTTTGTTTCTCAGGATAAAGTTCACATTCCTGGTGCTATCTACCTCTCCATCAAGTTTGACTCCCAGTGTAACACAGAGGAGGGCTGTGATGAGCTGCTCATGTCCAGCAGCAGCGACTTCCAGCAGGATCGGCACAGCTTCAGTGGCTCCCCGCAGAAATGGACTGACTTCGAGCTTCCAGGTGAGCAGGACTGATCCAAGGGCATATGGGATACTGCTGGGGCTGACTCCTGATGAGATAAATGTGGATGTTCCTGAGATGTGTGGGGAAAAAGCCAATCCTTTCCTTGTGCCACTCTGTTTGCTCTGACGTGCTGCTCTTGCATTTGTTTCTGCAAAGTGCCTTATCTGTTGTTGTGCTGTGACCTTTTCTTTCCACCCCTCAGTCAAAGCATGCACTCAGCTACTGGAAACAAATTTGATCTTGACTCTGTTCCAACACAGTCCTTGTTCTGCACAATATTCACTTACATTGTTTATGCCTTGTCTTACTTTCCACAGGAAGCACTTTTTTTTTATTTAAAAAAAGAAAAGATATGCTTATCTCTGTCTCTGTGCTCTGCTGCTGCTCTGAGCAAAGAGAGCCAGTGCCAACACCTTGGCTCCAGCTGGTGCCACAGAGCACAGCTGGAAAAAATCCAGGGTTTGACTGCCAGCTGCACTCTGGATTCTCCAGTTTGTGCGAGCAGAGTGAGGAGCAAATGCCAGAGAGCTGCAGGACTGCACAGTCCCCTGCTTCTGATTTTAACCTGGTTTAACCCACTGAGCACTGGGGCACTGCAGGAAGCTCTTGACTTTAAGGATTGTTGGCACCTGCAAAGAGATTTAGGAGCTTTCTTAGGAAACCATTTTGGGTTACAAGTGCTGGTTTTGGGTTGCAAGGTAATGGTTAAAAGCAGATGTGTGTTCTGTAGAAATATTTTTGATTTTTGTGAACTTCTATCTGTCTTCTTTTTCATCCCTAATAGTTGCTGAGGTTTGCCAAGGAGCTGAACTTCGAAGCTCATTGTTTAGAGCAGCCTTGGCTGTGAAAGTTGAGTTTCACCTTGTGGAAATTCATTTCCAACCAAGGCTGTCTGGATTAAGGCTCTTGATTCCAGCAGGTTTTAGCTGAAATCAGACACATTTGAAGACTTCTGGGCTTTTCATTTGATTGAAGGGCTTTCTCCTATGAGTAGGAGAGAACACTGTCTCCATTTCATGATAAAAAGGGAAATTCTTTTGCAGATATTTCCTTTTTATTCCTAAAAAATGTTTTCAAAATTTTTCTTGTTCATGAAGCTTTGCAAATTCTGCTTCCCAGTGAAATCTAGCCTGCTTGTTCGAGGGTGACAGGCTTTTTCATGGGGCAGGAAGTGATTTTAAGTTTTAATAGCTGTAGTATTACAGACCACAATAGGTAAGAAGATGTTTTGTGTAGCATTACAGCCAACTACCAGGGGATTTATCTCTGAAAGTGAAGATGCTACAATAGCAAAAACCTTTTGAATGTTTTTTGCCTGATGTAAAGTGGTCAAATGTTTTGATAGTCCTTCTGTATAAAGTGATTAAGTTTTGCAGTTTTCTTCCTTGGAGTAAAAATGTTCAATTTCATTTTCTGACATGTAAAAATTTTGCTTTCAAATATTTTAAACCTATAGTGCAATGAATTCAAGTGTTATTGCAAAGAACTTGGCTGCCTGTATAGGGGTTCTTGTTTCATAAATCATAACTGATCCAGTAACACAATTGGAGAAGTGAAGTTACATGTGGAGAATATGGAGTTTCTTTAATTTCCTATATTTAGCTGTCAGAAATGTAAAAGAATTATTCCTTCCTATCCAGTATCTTTAGACATGAGAAACTATTGTGGGTTTTGCTTCAGCCTCCTCTTTGTCACTCATTCTTTGTGTTTCATAGTTACCAGAGAATAAAAGACCACCTCCCTTAAATGAAACCCTCTAGGATTAATTAATTAATTTCAGACTTTTCATTTAAGTTGTATTTGAGATGACAAAACTAACTCAGAATATAGTAATGTTGGCTTTCTTCCTTCCCTGCACACAGGAGACACACTCTACTACAGATTTACTTCTGACATGAGCAACACTGAGTGGGGTTATAAGTTTACAGTGACAGCAGGTCACCTGGGCAGGTTTCAGACAGGTAAGAGATGCTCAGAATGTATTGAAAAGGGCCTTTTTTAGTCATTTTGCTGAGCTTTGAGAGACCTGTGGTTATCCCATTTCTTTAACTTAGAATTTGCATTAGAAATAATGTGATCAGTTTTTCATGTGATCAGTTCAAGTTGAAACTCAACTAATGTCTCTTATTTCCTGTGATTTTTGGGGTAGAAACACAAAATCTTCACAGAGACTTGGAGATTACAATTATAATAATGTCATTTGCATGCAAATTCTCAATATATGATAGTGATTACACAGAGTATTTAGTAATTGGAAACAGAAATAATGGTAATTGCATTTTTCCAAAGTGGTTATCCATTAAAATAGGATGGTTCTGGGTCTAATTTTTAGCATAAGAGGTTTTGTTAGTTTATTTCAGAGTTTAAATATTTTTAATGAAATTGAGGCTGATGGATTATTTGCTATCAGCAAAACTCAATTGCATGTCATAATGGGGAGGGCCTGTGTTTTGTTTGCCTTATTTGGGCAAAAATTTAATTTTGGATATGATTATTTTCCAATTTTTATGTAAGTTTTGCCTCAGGAAAGACTTGCCACATCAGGATGTAACCTCGAGTTATCTCAGATTTTTGTTTGCTATTTTAATTCAATATTTCTGGCTCGCAATACTTGACTATATGAACAAAATGTGTCCCTACAAAACTGAACAGCTGTTTGAATTTTCCTTTTTTCCAGGGTTTGAAATTCTAAAGCAGATGCTGTCTGAGGAAAGGGTCATTCCTCACCTGCCCCTGGCCAAGATCTGGGAGTGGCAGGTGGGAGTGGCGTGTCGGCAGACGGGGCACCAGCGGCTCAAGGCCATCCACCTGCTCCTGAAGATAGTGCAGTGCAGCAGCCAGGGGTGAGTGCACCAAAAAGGCACTAAACTGATACTGGTGAAGTAAAAAAAAACCCTGTGATTTGAGGCAGCTTTTCTTAATTTGTATGTCAGATGCAATTTACAGTGCTTGATAGCTTTGATATAATTTCCGCTTTGATAGGAGGAATGTTTTACTCTCTCTTCTTTCTTGGCCTTTAAAGAAATCTAATTAATTCAAATGTTATTGTAAAGAAAAAAAAATCATCACCAATCAGGACAAAGGTAGATCTCAATTAATTTATTAGAAATTTATTCTCTTGGTGTTTGTTATACTGCAGAATTAAGGCAAGGATGAAATAATAACCTGGTGAAGTGATGATCTGATTCTCTGTAAAGTAAATATCTCCTAAATTATTATTTTTAGTTGTACCACTAAGCCTGTAATTGAGTTTTTAGAAAAGATATGTGTCCTTAAGCTTATGTATGTATGGCATGAGTATTTCTAGATTCAAGAGCATTTAACAAAGTGGGTTTTTTATTGTTAACTGCCACAAATGTTTTGTTCTCTTAAATTTGATTTGGTTTGGTTTCCCCTCCCCATTCGCAGAAAAGAGCATGGTGGTTACTCACTATTGCATCACAATTTCATTTAAATGACTTTTTTCTCAGGGATTGTGACCTCACCTTATTGAAGCCACTTTGGCAGCTCTTCACCCACATGGAAAACAACTCGTGTCACGACTCAGCCAAGCCTGGCATCCTCCTTCCTCTTCATCGTGCACTGGCAGAACTCTTCTTTGTGACAGAAAACAGAGTTACTGTAAGCAGTTCCTGTGTTTCTATCCCTCCTTTCCTCAGTCCTGGGAATGACAAAATGCAGTTTTCCTTTATCCCTCAGAGCTATAGAAACATTAACAACTTTCACTTATGGAGTGTGGCAGCAAGTTCTAATTAGAGGGGAATTCTGTTACCTTATCATTGGACTTTAAGTGATAGTCATAACTATTAAGGCTCTAAAGCCACTGTTTGTTCTGAGAGCAATTCTGGTTTAATAATTAATTTCAAGGTATTTGCATGTGGTTTTTGTAGAGTTGGTTTTGAACTTGAAATATGAATAGTGTCATGAGCTCATTTCTGTGCTCACAAACTGTGCTCTAGTCTGGGAGAGTCTGGTGTGCAGGTCTGATACCTTTGGTTCTTGGGGACTCTAATGATCAGCATTTTAATGTTAATTAGTAGGATATCACCTTTGGTAGAAACATTGGTGTTCATTGTGTGTTTTCTGGCCACAGGAGCTTGGATCTCTACAGGAGTATTTGCTTGCCTTAAATACTGAAGATCATCTTCATCGCTGCACAGCACAGGTAGGACTGCACAGCCCCAGGGCTGGGAGGGTCTGGGATCTTTGTGGCAGACCCTGGATGATTTCTCATGGCCCAGTGGAGTTTATAAAAGAGATATTAATGTACTTGGTCATTACAGTACCTTGACAGGCCTCTGAAAGGTGTGAGTGAACTCTGCACAAATGCTTTTCTAGGATATTGGGAAGAAATTCTTCCCATGAGGGTGGTGAGGCTTTGGCACAGGGTGCCCAGAGCAGCTGTGGCTGCCCCAGCCCTGGAAGTGTCTAAGGCCAGGTTGGACAGTGTTTCTTTGATTTTTTTTAAGATTTTCTAAGCCTTCTGATGTTGACATTCTTGTAAAGAATTTTGTCACACTCTTTCTGTAAATAGCACATTGTTTTGCATTCTTTTATGGAGGAGGAGAACTTTGATGGACTGTCAGTTTGTCCAGTGTCATTGGAGAGGTGGCACTGTCACCCTCCAACCCACTGTCACTTTTGGAAACCTATAAATGTTGGAGTCAGAAAATAAACTTCCCTTTTTGCTCTTCACCTTGAGAGCAGCAGTGTGTGCCTGTGTTCTTTCATGTCCCATAGCAACAGGACAGGGCTTGGAGCACCCTGGGACAGTGGAAGGTGTCCCTGCCCATGGCAGGGGGTGGAATGAAATGAACTTTAAGGTCCCTCCCAACCCAAACCAGTCCATGATTCTAGGTTTCTCTTTCTGTTTAGCTTTGTACAATTTCTTTACACTTTGGGCTTGAGGAGAATATTTGGTGTGACTTTGTTTTTCCTTTTCTCTTCTAGGCCCTGAAAAACATTGCTGCTATCAGCCTTGCCATTAACTATCCAAACAAATCAACAAGTTTCTGGAATGTTTAATACTGGCTCAGGCCGGAGTGCATGGGATAGAGTAGTTTGTCCATAGGACATGGGAACAAACATCTTAACTCCATTCAGGAGAAGTTCCTTCAGCTTCAGTGTATGAGCACTCTGCAGCCTTCCTTCCTTCCTTCCACCTTGATGTAGAATTTGTAAAAGTAACAGCTCACTTCAATGAAAAAGCACATCCTGAAGTAACTCATGCGTCCTACAGTTATGTATGCACATATTGTAGCATGTTAGAGTAAACAGAACAATATTGTTTTTTATTCAGAGGAAGTAAAGGAAAGAAGGTAGCTGAAGTATGAGAATGGAAGGCCCCCACGTTTGTATCGTCTGCTCCTGAGGAAACTTGATCCATGAAAGGTGTCAGCTTCAGAAAATAGTGCTGAACTCCATGGGGTGATGCCATCAGCAGCATCTGTTGTACTTCAGAGTGAAACAGGCAAACCAGAATCTGGTACCTGCTGCAGCAATGCACCATGCTTGAATCCTGTCATTTTTGCTTTGGAGGCTACTTCCCAAGGAAAAGGATTTCAATTCTTACTAAACTACAGGTTGTAAAACAAACTGTGGGTGATTTGCAAAGCAGTTGAAGGATTCCAATTTCACAGCATCCTCGTGCAAGAGCTTTATGTTTCTCCTGTTTTTTGGATCACCTGTTCTTACTTTGCTTTATCTCCAATGTATTATTCCAAGTAGCCCATTATTGTAGTGCAGAGAGCAAAGGCTGGCCTTCAGTCACAAGGCAGTGGTGATATGAAGACCTGAAGAACTTACATCTTTCTTTAAAAATCGCATCTTTACAAGAAATTATGAGAAGAATTTTTTTTCCTTCAGTTATTTTGATATTAGTGGCATAGGAGGTCCTTCTTGGCAATGTTGGGAACCCAGACTCCCAGCACTCAGGGTGAGGTTAATGATCAACCCACTCTTATCTTACAGAGCAATAACCACATTTCTCTTAGTGAATATGGAATGAATTGCAGACCTTCTATGCTGCAATAAATTGGCTTTCTTCCTGCACAGCTATATTGGTTATTCCCTTTCCAAAGAGTTAAAAAGAACACAGAGAGATTTGGGGGTGTATTTTGTGCACCATTGCACAGTTTGTAGAGCTGGTCTTGTCAAATATAAATTCAGATTACTTTTAATGCTAAATATTTTCTTCTTTGCTTCTTCACCCCAACACTGGAGAATGGAAAAAAAAGGCAGCCAAAAGCTCTAAAGCTCTAATAGGAACTGAATGCAAGTTGTGTGAAGCAGTGGCTCTGTCAGAAGGAAATGTATTTATTCACCCTGCTTGTCCAAAATTTGAGTGGTGCCCAAATACCAGTGCACAGGAGCCCTGCTTTGGGGAGTGTCCTCTGAACTGATGGTCTTCTCAGCTGGGACTGGAGTTTAAGGGTGGCCCAATCTCCCTCTGAGAGGGAAACATGCAGTAATACATCCCTTGGGTTTTTGTGATGGCCTCTTGTGCTGTAGAGTTTTGTTTTGACTTCTGTTCAGCCAAGTGAATGCACAGCAAGTGCTTGAATGAGAATGGGATTATTCTGCTTGAAAGACTTAAAACTGAAGACCAAGAAGCATCATGCTTTCAGGAGTGGAGTGGCTCTCTTAGCAAATGAGAATGCCAGGATTCAGGAAAAGTCTAGGATTTGTGAAAGACTGAAAGGAAGCAGAGAGATGCTGCTCTGAAAGGCCTCCTTGAGCACCATGAGTTGATTTCCTTAGAGACATCAGGAGGGGAAGGGAATTCTCAAGATTGTGGTGTACCTTTAATGCACAGATCATTCTGTTTCCACACAAGGTGTTTGAGTTTGCAGCCTCCCTGCAGGGCTGTCAGACATCCCTGAGGAACCACCTGCTTCACACCTTGTCATTGCTGCAACAGATCCTGGCATGGGGAGTTGCTCCACCAAAAGGAAATGTTAGGGAGTCATGTGGAGGGGACAGGTGAGCACTTGGAAATTGTTTCTCTGGAGCAGGAGGACTTCCTCTTCACTGCCCCCATGGGCATCCATGGCTGAGGAATCATGGCTCTGCACTGGGCTGCTGTGCTGACATCTGCCCCGTCAGTCAAAGAAGGATTTTTCTTTTCTCACATCAGGGATGAAGACTGTAAATAAACCATTCATAGAACCTGTCACAGCTCTGTCACAGTCACTTTTTTTTCTGTTGGAATGTCCTTTTGCTTTCTGGATGAAGACATGAGGCTGCAAGGATGACATAGGAGTGGCCAGAATTCCTTGCTAGGCATTACCACTCAACTTACTCTACCAGCAGTGACTGGCCTCATGAGTCAGTCATCTTGCCCTGAAGGAACTGTCTAGGAACAGTGTCCACTAAATATAATTTCTACCCACTAGATGGAACTGAAGGACTGTGACCTGAGTTGACACTGAATCTGTTGCTGCCTTATAACTCAAATCATTAATTATGGATTTTTTAACAGACAAGAAACACTGATTATTTTTTTTCCTTCTGGTAGCTCTAAAGAAAGAGGAATAGAATACCAATAATGAATATTCATGATCAATCACGTTTTGAAAATTATGCAGAAGTTCCAAGTGGATGTGAATGATGCTATTGAATTGTATAAAACTGTCTGGAAAACAGGTATGCTGAAAAAAAATGTGCCTAATATAAGAAAAACTAAAAAAGTTGTCCTGCCTGAATCACCTATGATGTGTTTAAAACAAATCATATTGTTCCTAATGATACATTTGACTTGCTTTCATTAAACACTTAAAAACAAGAGTTTTATAATTTCTTTTCTTACGGGTTTACTACTTTGCAATTTTTATCAGTTGTTTAAAATATATCAGACCTTTAGATTTATTCCAGTTCAGTTCAACATGTAAAAAGAAAGCTACAGATGTGGGTAAAATATGCAAATGAAGAGAAATATATTGTAAAAATTCTATAAAATCAAAAAAAAGTACAACACAGTGTCTGTTTTTTTGTTTGTTTTCCTCCTCTCCTCGCTGACTGTTTAATGCTGGAGTTTGTAGTGAGATCCAGGGTTTGTCTTAGGAATCCTCATTTTCCATGCCTGTAAGCAAACCTGCTTGTCCTCATGTGGTTGGTAAATATCTGATATTCCACTGAGTTATGCAGGACCCAGACTTCTGGAGTCATCTCTTAAATTCCAGCCCTGCTGTTTACATTCCAGTGGCCTTACCCTAAAAATTCAGTTTTCCTGTGGATATCCATTGGCTTCATTGCCTGTGTATATTTATTTTGAGACCTGAAACACACATCTGGAGGCCTCAGATGTCTCCTGTAAAGCTGAGATTTGCATTACTAGGTGTTGATTCTAATTAGTGATGTGTATCAGCAGAGGTGCTTGTGCCTACCTGCTCCAGTGGGTTTAATTGAAAAGCTTGTTTGCCTTGGGTTTGGCTGGAGGAAAGGGCTGTGTCAAGTCAACATCTTCTTGTATTTGCCTAAAGCTGCAAGTTGTTTCCTTGGAGAATGGGCTAATTAGGTAATTTTATTAAGCACAAATAAATAATAGGATTGTGAGGGTGTGGGAGAGTGAGGATTGTTCCCTGAGGTTTGAGGTTTCAGCTGATAAACTTGAAAAAACTCAGTGTAATTGCTGTGAAATGTGGTGTGGGGCCAGGCATTGGAATGTAACAGAGGGCACCTCCAGAGCACCTTGGATCTGCTCTTCAGGTCAAGTTCACTGAGACTGGTTTTTTTCCAAGAGATCAGAAGTAGGCTGCCAGTTTGCTTAGAGGTGGGTGACTTTTGAAAAATACTGCTTTTAGGAGAAGGCTGAGGTGTACTGAAAGCAGACCTGGCCCAATCGCTGTGTTTTCACAGCCCAGCTCAGCTCTGGTGTTTCCAGTGGGTTTTGTGCCTTCACAAACACAAGGGCAGCCCCTGCCTGTTGATAACATTTTAAACTTGGAATGTCTGCAACTCCCAGGAATACCCTGCTATAAAATCTGAGCACAATGGGGCAGAAAAAGTCCCAGGAATTTGATTTATTCCTTCCCCTTTTCTATGGTAAACCCCCCTGAAGTGAATTGTGTCAGGTCTGCTGGGGAGGCACCAGGACAAGCATCATTCCTGTTTCCAGGGGACAAAACCACAACCATGGGAGCCTTGAAAAGCATGACCTGGCCTTTAGGGAAAGCTCTAGAATGTTGGAAAACACATTAGGATATGTAAAGAGGTTGGTTTTCAGCACTGGACCAGGAGGCCAGGCTGGGTAATAACTGGAACAAGGAATGTCTGTTGGTTATATTGCCTGGAAAAACAGGAAAAAAACAGGGGTTTGTAGGGGAAAGCTGAAGTCTGGCCCACCTCACCTCTGCTTTTAAAGCAAAGTAGTCAGCCCTGATTCAAGTGAATAAGAGAAATCCACTGTGAATAAGTAAGAGGTGAAGGAAGTGAGATTAAAGCTCATTCTTTCCACAGCAGTCAGGGCTAATGTAATCAGGTCTATTCTACAGCAAAATCTTTCCTGATTTTTACCTAAGAAAGAACAAATAATAAAGAGCTGGTACCCAGCTCCAGCCCAGACTGCAGTGGGTCTCACACGTGGGTATGCAGCCATAAACACTTGAGAAAGTAAAACCCAAACTCTTTTTTCCTCCAAATGGAAACATCCACAAGCATTCCTGATAAATAGATGGGAATCTTGGGCAGTGTTGTAGTGGTCCTTAGCATTTAGAACTCCCATTCCTTGAATATAAAAAGAATCAGTGTTTGGGTTTAGGGAGCATGGGAAAGAGGGGGAGAAGAGATAACTGGTCTGTGTCAAAGATGGGGTCTTTCCTCACAAGTTGGCTGGGGAGTTTTTCCTTCTAATCCTTTTCTGACAACAGCAATGAATTTTTTTTTTTCAGCTGGTTTCTTCTTTCCATTCCCCACTTTGCTGTCTGGCTTTCCATAATCTTACTGCATAAATCTTATTGCATTTTGGTGGTTTTTTTCTTAACATTTGCAGTGCAAATAACAAATATTTAAACTTGTGTTGCATGGAAAAAGTCAGTTTTATGAAACCTAAGGAAATGTGAATTGAAGTGCCTGCAAATGTTTGTCACTGGTAGCTTCTCTTACAGGCTCATTTCCAAAACACTTTGTTGGCATCTCCTCACAGCTGGATCATCACATCCAGTAGGTGTTGGTAAGGCCACACTAAATTCTTTTTAGCTCTGTATAATGAGTCATTCCCCTTACACTGGCTCAGGTTGCCCAGAGAAGCTGTGGCTGCCCCATCCCTGGAAGTGTCCAAGGCCAGGTTGGACAGGGCTTGGAGCAGCCTGGGACAGTGGAAGGGGGTGGGATGGGATGGGCTTTAAGGTCCTTTCCAATCCTATTCCATGATTTTCTGATCTTTTACACATCTTCGTGTTGTGGGCTGGACCTCTGACCTCACTCTCTTTCAGACACCAAAGGTTTTAACTTCCTCAACCACTAAAAACCAACAAAATACCTGAGGAATCACAGGAAATGCTCCCCCCTTAGGATTTTCTACTTTCTAATCAGCAAAAGCATCCTGTGCAGATTTTCCTCTCCAATAAGTCATCTATGATAACGCTTCGACGTGCGTATGTAGGTAGACATTTACTGGGGCTTCAGTTCATCACTGAGCTTATCTTGGATCAAGTTAAATATGGAATTAAGGTGTAATCTTAAGCACATCTTGTTCAGCTTTTAAAGGTAGGCTTTAAATTGGGTTTGTTGCCTTGGAGCCTAAACAGACCGTGCTGTTGATGGGAAGTGCGCAAATCGCGCGGCTCTCCCTGGCATCCAGCTCAATCTGCAAAGGCAGGAAACAAAAAGATGAATTCTTGAGTCAGGACAAGTGTTGAGTCAGGAGACCTTTAGTCTCATCATTCTGCTCGAGAATAAATCATGTCTGTGTTTCTTACCCTTCTCCTCTACATCAACCACCCACAGAAAGCTCATTCATCAAAAACGTCAATGGTTTCCCAGAAATCTCCCCGCTCCCACCTTGGGGTTTTTGTTCCCCTGAGTAGCAGGTTGGGCTCTCTTCTCCCAGCCAATATTTTTTTTCTTGGGGGGGAGTGAACGGGGAGGTTGGTTGTTTGCTTGTTTTGGTTTTTGGTTTTGTTCCTTCCTACTGTGACTTAATATTGAAAAGGAAAATTTCATCCTCTGTGGGGTCAGTATTGGATACACTACCGCATTTTAAGTGACATCATTTTTTCCCCCCACTCAATTGCCAGTTTCAAAATACACTGTGATGTGTTTGATCTTTTGCCACCTTATTTTTCTGCAGGAGATGGCTCAGCCCCTTCAGAGGCGATGGCATCTGGGAGGGTGTGCTCAGTGCTCGTTGCTCTGACTCCTCCTGTTCCTGAGGTGGAGGAAGGCAATTCTGTGGGGGCAGGACCTGGGGAGCTGAAAAGAGTTCATTTACCAGAAACTCAAAGCCTCTCTCAAAGCCTCACTTTTGCACCCAGCAGGGCTGCTGCTGGGCAGTAATAGCTTGTCTTTAATTAAACTGGATTAGAATTGATGGGGAATATCCACGGGTGAGGAGCGAGGCCTGATGTCCTGTGCCCGTCCCCTGTGCTTGTGCTTGCTCTGCTCTGTAGCAGCTCCTCTGCTCCACGAGGCTTCCTCACCGCCAAAACCAGGGTTAGACGGGCACAAGAAAGATCCCTCCAGATCCTTGGGGGTTTTCCCCTGTTTTTTTCCAGCCCTCGATGCCCCTTTGTGACCCTGCTGGGACCGCTCTGCCTTTTGCATGGCGTGTTTCATTCCTGGGCTCCTGTGACAGAGGAGTTTGCATTCCCTGGGGGAATTCTGGATTTCCCACAGAAAGCAGCGCCCTATCCCTCACCTTACCCCGGGAGCAGCTCTGTGTGGCAGCCCTGGCCTCCCTGGTTTGTGTCCCGTTTGTTCCCTCCTCAGAACGTGGCACAAGTGACCCATCAGCCCTTTATAACCCAGATGGACTCAGCAACAATAGGCAGTGCCAGTGGTCCATCACCTGCCCAAGGCAATCTCTGGCTTTTTCCTTTTTCGGACTTTTCCTCCTTGCTGTGGAGTGGAGTGGCTGGACATGAGGTCACACAGTTGTCAGTGCAACTGATCCTTGGCTTTAATTACAAACTAGTCCCTTGGAAAGCCTCAGATAAATTAAACCAGAAAAAAATTAAATTGCAGCTCAGCCCCAGCTGGTGAGCAGTTGGTTCACTTGGGCACTCAGGCCCCTCTGTCAGTGGCAGAACTCATCCTGAGTGTGAATCTCTCTGGGCAAAAGCTGCTGGTGGTCCCACCAGTCGTCCCCAACAGCCCCTGGCTCTGCAGTTCCACCCTCTGAGCTTCTCCTGGGTGGCACAGCCAAACTCCTGCCTCAGACCTGCCTCTTCTGGCTGCTGCATCTCCCAGGAGGTTTTTGCTGCACCAGAGCCTCACTTTCTGCTGGGGCTGCAGAAGAAACAAGGCAAGACAGGAGCCTGGGGCTGTTTAAGGGTGCTGCAGCCCTGGACACTTTGTGATGGGCATTGGGCTGACCTGCTGTTGCTCATGGTTTTGCTTTAGGTGCTGCCATCCAGGCTCTTGCAGCAGCTGCAGAACCAGCAGCAGCATTTCAGCTCTCTCAGTGTGGGTGCCTGGGGTGAGAGCAAGGGAGGCTTGAGGGAGGTGTCCACTAAAGCCCTGGGCAGGGCACCTGCACTCCCCACCCAAGCCCTGGACACCTCCACAGGCCAGAGCAGCAGCCCCAGGCTGCAGCTGCAGAGGGTACCAGGAAAAGCAGCATCTGACAAGCAGAGCTGGGTGATGCCCAGAATATTCCATCACAAAGCATCCCTTTGGGGTGCCTGAGCAGAGCTGGGCCCGGCAGTGCTGCAGGAGCAGTGGAGCAGCCCTGTGCACAGCCACACATTTCCAGGAGCTGCCCAGGAGCCCCAGCCTGGCTCTGGCCCCGGGGGATGCTGCAGGAGGCAGATTTGAGCTCAGTGCATGTGGCCCTGCTCTGATTATTCAACAATTGCCTTCGGCAGTGATCCAGCCCCGGCGCCTTCCCGGGAAACCCTGCCAGCTCATAAACCCCTTTTAATCTCTCAAGAAGGTCCTTTGTGCAGCCTTTTGTCAACAGGGCCTGTCCCATTGCTATAGCTACGGCCCCTCTGCTGCCGGACACACCTGTTTGTTTTTCCAGAGTCAGATTTCTCTGCCACCTAAATAAAAATCCTGAGCAAAGCCCTGCCCTGGTCCTGTGCTGTACTCACCCTTGCCAATGAAGGAAACTCCACTCCGTGCTCCCCTGGGATCAGTTTTCTGCAGTGGGTTCAAAGCAGCCTGCTCAGCCAGGGGCCCTTGGTATGGATTTGTTTTCTGGTTATTACCCTTAAAATTACTGTGTGGAGCAGGGCTGGGCATGGTGTTTGCAGCCAGGTCCCCGGGTGAAGCAGATTCCTTGGAAAGAGTCAGGAATGGTGATGTCCCCATGGCCCCTCAGCAGAGATTTTGCAGATACACCATGGGGTTTTCTCATTGAATGCTTCTCTAATTCCCCCGAATTAGAGCTTTTGGGAGATCAGCCTCCCGTGTCTACTTGGGCAGTGGAAGTGTCCCAGCCCCTGGGTTCAGCAGTGTGGAGAAAAGCATTTCCCCTGAAGGACTCTGCTTTCCCTGGCACCAGGAGCCTTCCCAAGGGTTTGCACTGCCTTCTGGAGACACTTGAAAAGGAAAATATTCCACATTCACGAGATGGGGTTGTTGAGCTCCCAGAAAAAAAAAACTCCCAGAGATGGAAACTACCCAGGGGAAGTTGGCCTGCATCTGCAAGGTGTTTTCCCTGCACCAGGTTTGGATGGTGGTGGGTTTCAAGAGCAATTCTGTGAGCAAAGCTCATGGTGACCTTTGCAAGGTGAGTCGACCACAGGAATCCTGCTTTTCTCTCCCCATGTTTCATTTCTCCCCCTTCAGATGCAGCTGAGGTTTGATCCCATCTCTGACCCTGCAGGATCCTTTCTCTGCCTCCCTCTGTGCTGAGTCACACTCACTGCAGCTGAGTCACCAGGATCACCGGGATCCTGGAACACCTCTGGGATCACCAGGACACCTCTGGTGTTGGGGAAGATGAAACAGGAAAGCCTTATCAATATGAGTGCCTGGCAAAAGATTTCGAGAATATGGAAACTGTAAATGAGATTAAAATGAAAGCAAGCTTTGAGATGCCTCAGTTACTGAACAACTGGAAAACCATGGCATGGCCAGCTGAAGGTGATCCCCTTTGGATGGAACAACACCCTCTGCTTGCAGACAGCCCCAAGGGGCAGAGCAGACCCTGCTCTTGGCAGAAGGGGCCCAAAGAGGAGTTTATGGGGTTTAAAATGTAACACAGTGTGGTGATGTAATGATTCTTATAGGCTGTGTGTAAATGCTGTAGGATTTGTATCTTGTACCAGATTGGTCAGTGAGAATTAGAATATTCAGCACAGAAGAAGATTTATGGTATTGGAACCTGGCTCTCTCACCCTCTCTGTCACTCTCTCATCCCCTTTTCCACGCTCCTGCCTTCTCTCTCTTTCCCTCTCTCTTCTCTTCTCTCAGCCTGCTCTGAGCTGTGGCTGGCAGCCCCAGCAGGGCCCTGCCCCCAGACCCTTGGCAACAAACCCCAAGTTCCTGACCTGGCTCAGAGATCTCTGCTCCCCATCCATCCCCACCCTCCTGCCCCCGATGCTCCCACACTCCAGGATCCCAGGACACCTCTGGGACACTCCAGAGCCAGGCAGAGCCAGCCAGCCCCGGGCTGCAAGCCTTAACCCCCTGGCCAGAGCCCCAACTCTTCCTCCTGGCACCCTAAGTGCTGCTGACAAGAACAGGGGATGCACAAATCCAGCCAAGCACAAACACCTGATGCTGGTGGGAAGGATGGGCTGGGGCAAGGAGCAGTTCCCAGGATTTGGCCCCACTTTTGTGCAGCAGAAGGATTAAATGAGACCTCTTTACTTCACCCAAATGTTATTGCTCTTTATTGTCCTGCTGCTTTGGCACGGCTTCTAAATATTTAATGTGTTGGAAATCGTATTTCTGATTAATGGGAGGTATTTGGTGCGTGGGTTATGGTTTTAAAAGGGGAAAAAAAAGGCCTTTAATGCTCTTTAATAAAACAACACTGGGTTTGGCAACACCACCAAGGCCTTGTACCTCGTCTGCCCCTGTGCTGGGCAGTGCCCATGCAGGCTCTGAGCCTGGCACTGTGCTCCAGATGTCAGGTCTCGCCTGGAATTCAGGATCTAACGTGAGTCACATCCCCCATTCCAGCTCTGTGCAGTGATGCTGCACATCTGGAGCACAGGCACATCTGGGCAGCTGCTCCAGGAGGGAGAGAGCAGGGAGGGCAGGGGAACAGCTGGAGGATTTCAGAGATGTCCTGGCTCTCCCCCTGCTCACTGTCCCACGGGCAGACAGAGCCAAGCTGCGGCTGGGTGGAAAATGAGCGTGTTCAGGAGAAATGGGTCACACACAGCTGGATGTTCTGTCACCACAAGGGCTGCGGGGAGCAGAGCCTGCTGTCAGCTGCCCTGAGCACGGTCCCACTTGTCTTGGAGGAAAGAAAACATCCAGTTTTGATATTTAAGATTTCCAGCAGTGGAAAATTCACAGCAGCCACGGGTCGGGGAGCCAGGCGCTAATTGGCGGAACTTGTAGGAAGAGTGTCCCTCCAGCTCTTTTCCACTGGAAAATCCAAAAGCTTTCTCCAGCTGTTGATTCCTTGTAAAAACCAAAGCAAAACATGCTGGGTGGGGAAGTAGGGGTTAGGGAAGTTCCTGAAAGTGTTGGAGCAGCTCTTTTCGCTCCGTCAGTACAAATATTTACATTTTTTTTATTGTAAAGTTACTCTTGTTTGGAAATAATTTGTTTTATTTTGCACTCTGTTACCAGCTTTGACAAATCACAAAGAAAACAAAGTGACTTTGCAGAAATATGATGTTTTGGCTAAAGAAGAACAACTGTTTTTATTCCCTAATTTTTCCTGGGAACATTGACATTTTGGGGCCTCTTCCAGCTTGGAAATTTCAGAGCGAGTTCTCATCCCTGTTTCTCCAGCTGTATCATAAAATAATAATTCTTGAAGGGTTAATAAATCTTATAATAAGTTTTTAATCCATCCTGTACTGCCTGGTTCTGAGGACTGGAGCCATCTGCCACTTCCTATTGCTGTGCTCAAACCCACCCGGAGCATCTGCTGCTCCTGCCAGAGGCACTGCTGGGACTGAGTAAATCAATTAGAGATAATTAACACAGAGTGCTGCGGGTCACACCTTCAGATCATGCAAATAGCATTTGAAAAGAAAATCTCCTCCTTTTGCAAACCCCACCTGTGGCTGGGTGAGCACAGGTGTGTTTTCTCCCCGTGTCCCTCCAGGTGTGTGAGTGGCTCCAGGTGCTCCCCCAGCCCTGGAGGGGTGGAGAGGTTCAGGTAATTAGTGCTGGGAGTAAAACCACAGCTCATGGGGCTGGGGAATGGCATCCCTGCCCATGGTGGGAGAAGCAGGTAAGAGGGGAGGGATGGGAGAGGTGCAGGGAAGGCTCCGGGCCCCAAAGTTGCTCTTCATCGACCACGTGGCATCAGGTCATGGCCACATCCAGCCTTGTCTGGGGGTTTTCCTCTGGGATTAAGGACTCACTGAAGCTCTGCTGTCCCCACAGCTCTTCTGTGGGTTGCAGCAAGGTGGGCACAAGCACTTTGCTTCCCAAAGTTGGTGCCACCCCAGGTGTCCCCAGGGCGGTGGCTCCAGACTCACAATGCTTGTCACCCCTCTCCTTCCCAAAATCCTTTTTTAGGACTCCTGCACAGTCAAACCCCTCCAACCCCAACCCCTCTGCTGCTGCTCTCAGAGCCTGCTGTGATGCCTCCTGGCACCTGTGGGTGTGGAGAGGCTCCATCCCTTTCATCCTGCAGAGCCATTCCCATCAGGAGCTTTGCTCCAGGGCTCTGGGGGGGATCCAGCCCCTCCCCAGCAGCACCAGCCTCCCCTGGGGCTGTGCTGGGAGCAGCTGGGCTCATGGCATGGTGAGCAGTGAGCACAGCTGGGAGCACTGGCCAGGGGTTCCTCTGTGCCAGCCATGGGCAAGCTGCTCCTGGTGGCATCCCTGGCTCCCCCAGGGCTGGGGGGGTGCAGGGGGTGCACAGTGGGACAAACCCCTCGGTATCCACGAGCTTTCTGCTGGAAACCTTCCCCTTCTTGTGCCACCCTGCCCTGTGCAGCACTGGGGGGAATCACTCCGGGCTTGCAGGTGGAGGGAGCTGGTTCAGGTGTGGCAGCAGGACTGAGCTGTGCCTCGGCAGGGTGGAAAGGGGCCAGTCCCTCCTCAGAGCCCTTTGCAGGCACCCACAGCCCTGGTGATGTGTGACATCCTGCCCAGGCTGGCGTGTGCAGCATTTCCTGTGTGAGATCTTCCAGGGCCAGAATCACCTCCCAGCCTGCACCTCCTGCTCTCAGCTCTCCAGGTGAGCAGCTTTGCAGGAGCTGAGACCCCCTGGCATCAGCTGGGTGCCAGTGCTTGGGGCAGGAGAATGGGCTCCCTCTCCAGCACTGTTTTTTTGGGATGCTCCAGGGAAGAGGCTCAGGAGGGGCTGGTGGGGGTCACTGCTGTGGGTCACTGCTGTGCCTTGGCAGTGCTGGAGGGTCTTGGCTCCCCCAGGGCTCCGTGGTGCTGCCTGTTCCCTGCTCTCCTCCGGCGCATCCTCTCGCTCAATCACTTCCTTCCTCCCATCCCGTTTTTCCAGCAGTGCTTCTGCTGCTGTCTCCTGTCCCAGCAGCTGTTTTATAGCACTGCCTGTTTTGACTGCTCAGTTAACTATTTATCCAGATGGAGCAGCTCTGCTGTCATGGGCCTGGCATGTTTTTTCCATACACAAATTCCGTGTCAGAGCGGAGGCGACAAATCCCAAGGATCCCTGTGAGGTGTCCGGGGTGTTTGCTTTGGCCACCTTCAGCATCCCCAGCTCCCAGCCCCTCTTACACCACATTTGGGGGTTTTCTCCTCCCTATCCCTGCTCTTTCCCTCACACAGGTCCCACCACTGGACCTTGCCCCAGCCCAGCTGCAGCAGGGAACTGGCTGCCTTTATTTTCCTAGCACTTAATTTTAATCCAATGCAAATCCCGAAGGCTTTGCAAAGCTGGTGCCCTGTGCAGATGTCAATTGCTCTGGCTGGGGATGCTCTTTGCTGCCCTGGAAGGACTCCCTAACCCTGCTGGGAGGCCCCATGGTCATTCCTGGCTCTGCCCACCTCTGAGGGTCCCCAGCCCCAGGGAGGGAGCTCAGGGGGGATTTTGTGACCTGGGCATCCCCCCAGGGCCCAAAGGCTTCCCTGGGGGTTGAAGCTGGATCTCTGCAGCCCCAGTTAGGGCACAGACTGCCCTATGCTGCTTTTTCTCCCTTTCCTGTTGCTGCATGAGGACTCTTGCCTCACAGCTGCCTTTGGTGGTGCTGTGATCGCCTCTGCAGCCCTCCTAGCTCCCCATCTCCATCAGGAATGGGACACAGCTGCATCTGAGCACCTCCTTGAGCAGATTCCTCAGAGGATTCTCACCTCCCTCCAACCCTCCAGCTGGGCTGAGGATTTCCCCAGGAGCCAAACCTGTGGCAGATCCCAGCAGAGCAGAGGGTGCTCTCATCCCTACGATCCCCTGGAACACACCAGCTGCCCTGCTTGGCTGCTCAGCAGTATTTGCATTGAAAATCCCAACTTTGAAATGCAAAAAGTGATGTGATGGAAGCAATTGCAGCAGGCAGTTTGCAGAAAAGCCTAAATGTTTATTCAGAAACATTGTGTTTTTCCTCTGCTCTTGAATTTCATATTTATTTCCTTTGCTCCATCCTGGGCTGGGCATAAGGAGGGGCTGCCTCAGCTGAGCCATGCTAGAAGGGACCTTTCTCACCATCATACAGAAAAACTAGCTGAAATTCAGAGCACCATCCCAAAGCTCTTTCCTCTAACATTTCTTTTTCTCCCAGCCCTTTTCTGAGCAGAGAGCCTGAAGTTTCCAAGCACGCTTGTCACTCGGTGCGTGAAAGGAAAGCTGGCAGCTCTCCAGCCCATTGTCACAGCCCCTTATGAAACTCGAGGATTTCAGCTACATTTCCTCCCTGCTGACCTTATCGAGGTTCTGCATGTTTTTGGCATTTCTTCATGCACTTGCAGGGTGCAAAACACCCAAGGCAGCAGGCACCTCACCCCGAGGTGCCTCCAGCCCCTGGGAGAGATGCATCCATCCCCTCCACAGGGCTGGGATTTATGGCAAGAACGTGTCTGTGAAGGGCTGAGTGCTGTAAGAGTCAAATCAGGTCAGAAATGTTTATTTTCAGCCTGTGCTTGTTGCAGGACACGCTGCCACCCTGGGCTGCTGGCTCTGTGGGCTGTGCCCAGAGCAGGAGGGAGCAGCCCTGCTGTGTTTGTGGGACACACCAGCGCAGCCCTGGCCAGCAGCCACCCCCAGCAGCACCAGGGTGTTGGGCTTCCTCCAGCTGCCTGGCCAGGGAGATAAGAGTGGGGCAGGAAGTGTCTCACTCCGTGCTGGGATGGAGGAGCTGGGGCTGGGAGCTGGAGGGCAGCACCTGAGTCCCTCAGCAGTGGTGGGGATGGCCCTGGGGGTTTTTCATGCTTTACTGGGAGGTCCCACACTGGGAACAGTCCCAGTGTGGCTGTGGGGGGATTGGAGGGTGCAGGAGGTGGGGCAGCACTGCCAACATCCCACGTCACCATCCTGGGAGCCTGCAGGTGACACCAGGGTTGGGCACAAGCACCCAGGGTCAGCTGCACACCCACCCACAAAGGCCAGCTGGAGGGGGTGAGGGTGAAGGTGTTCAAACTGGAAGAGGAGAGGTTTATATTGGGTATTGGGAATGGATTCTCCCCTGTGAGGATCCAGCCCAGGGTGCCCAGAGCAGCTGTGGCTGCCCTGGAAGTCCCTGGATGGGACTTGGAGCAGTCTGGGATAGTGGAAGGCGTCCCTGCATTTGGAAGGGAGAGCTGGAACGAGCTGATCTTTAGAGTGCATTCCAACCCAGACCATCCCAGGACTGTGTGAAGCGTCCCCATGTCCCAGGGGAATGCAGCACCACTCTGACCAGGCACAGGAACAAGGACACCTCCATCTGCTCAGCATCCACACATCACCCTGAGAGCCAATCTGCCTGAGCAAAGGGAGCTCTTGGCGTGCTGTACAGGGATCTGCTGGATGTGGGGCACAGAAAACCCCTCTGCCCCAGTGATTGTGTCACAGCAGGATGCTGCATCCTCCCCTGAGCCAGAGCTGGGAGCTGCATCCAGCCCTGAGCTTTGTGGTGGGCTCTGCTTTGCCAACAGCAATCTGTAAACAGCCCTGCCCGGGGTGCAGGAGGAGGATTCCAACCTGGCTCCAGAAAAGCGAGCCCAAAGCTCTCTTGTCAAACCAAGCCCGAATTGCAGGAAGAATTCCCCTCTGCCATCTGTGCGTGCCCTCCCCCGTGCCGGGGATAATTGCTCCATCTTCCAGCAGGCTGCTCCCGGCGGCGGCACTCGGTGTTCCCGGGACCGGCTGCTCCCGGGGCTGCCAGCGCTGCCGCAGCCTCCGGGTGCTCCTGCCTGCTGCCTCCGGGGCTGGGCAGGGACTGGGACCAGCCACTGGGGCTGCAGGGCTGCAAAACAGCTCCTGCAAAGACACCCTGGCGTTTTAGAGGATCCTAGAATCCCAGGCTGGAAGGAACCTCGGGGATCATCATCCGACCTTTCTTGGCAAAAGCACAGTCTAGACGAGATGGCCCAGCACCACATCCAGCCAAACCTAAGGAGTCCAATGTTGGGGAAACCACCACATCCCTGGGGAAATTATTCCAATGGCTGATTGTTCTCATTGTGAAAAATTTTCCTCTTGTGTCCAACTGGAATCTCCCCAGGAATAACTTGTACCCAGTGCAGGGTGTGATTTTTTCCTAAAGGGTTCTTGCACACAAGCTTTTCCTGGAGGGAGGAAAAAAAAAAAGAATAATCAGAGTAAAAAGAAAATAATTGGAGTAACAAAATGGGGGTGCACATAGGGCTGAGCATCAGCAAATCCAGCAGCAGCTCTGTGTCCTCTGTTGTTTTTTAATGCAGTGAAAATGGGAGAGAGCAATGGTTTGGCTGAGCACAGCCAGAATGGTTCCAGCTGTGCCTGGGATTGGGGCCGTGGCGAGCTCGAGGAGGGGGACCTGACTCAACCAGTCACTAGCAGATCACTTAGGAGTTTTATTTCTTTATGGGTGATTAATGGCAGTGTTTCATTTCTAATGGAAGGAAATGGGGAGGAAATGGTTCCTTGCCTTCATTTGTCAGGGATTTGTTTAAAAGGGCGCTCGTGTTCCCTGGAAATAGGTCAGGGTTGTGTATTTCCAGGGATGAGGAGCTGCTCAGGCTGAGGCTGGATGGCAGATGTTTGCATGATGGAAGACCCCAGGCTTTCCTGTGGGAGGCTGTTCCCCTCTCCTTCCCCATCCCTGGCCCTGTGCCAGGGACACTCTGTGTCCTGCTGGTGGAACCAGGGGGGCTCAGGGTCCCAGCTGAGGCAGCCCCTGGCTGCACAGAGGACCAGCAGCTCATGGGGTGGAGATGGATGTTCCTGGACTCTGCTGCAGGCAGTGTGAGCTGAGTAAGGAGGGTGCACCAGCCCTGGGAGCTCTGGAGCAGGTAGTCACAGAGTCATAGATCCCTGGATTTCTGTAGGCTGGAAAAGCCCTCTGAGATCACAGAGTCCAGCTGTTCACACTAACCCATCTCTCCAAGTGCCACATCTACAAGGCTTTTAAACCCTTCCAGGGCTGGTGACTCCACCACTGCCCTGGGCAGCCTGTGCCAGGGCTGGACAACCCTTTGGGTGAAGATATTTTCCCTGATATCCAACTTAAACCTCCCCTGGCACAACTAGAGGCTGTTTTCTCTTGTCCTGTCCCTGTTCCCTGGGAGCAGAGCCTGACCCCCCTGTCAGGGAGCTGTGAGGGGTGAGAAGATTCCCCCCTGAGCCTCCTTTTCTCCTTCAACTGCTCCTCATCAAACTTGTGCTCCAGATCTTCCCCAGCTCCCCTGCCCTTCTTGGGCACACAAATGCTTTGGGCACAGAGCTTTCAAAGGAAAAATTTTGCCTGGAGTGGAGGCATTGCCCACAACTCCCCATGAGAAACAGGGACAAGGAGGCACCCCTGGGCCAGCCCCATGGGCAGAAGATGGCAAAGCCACTGTCCCATGTCCTTGCTGCTGCCAGGAAAGCTGAGATGGAGTCACTGCCCCTGGAACCTCTGCCTTGTGCCGTGGCTTGGCCACATGGTGGGATGCAGTGGGGAGGTGTAGAAGGGTTCAGCAGGGCTTCCCCCCTCACTGCTGCCCTGGATTGTGCTCAGGGTGGCACTGGGGGAGAGTTTCAGAGGTAAATAAGAATGTCTGATGTTTTATAAATGTCAGTTTGTGCATTGAGGTTGAGATGTTCCCATGAGTTCCAAGCCCAGGGCTGAGCAATCCCAGGGCACTGGGTCACTTGGGGTGACTCTTGCCACCATCCCAGGCCCCTCAGGGGACACACTTTGATGTCCTGGAGACGTCCAGGAGCCAAAAGTGTTGTTGACAATCCGAGCCATTAAAAAAATTCATTTGTGCACTGAAAGGATTCAACCTTTGGAAAAGTCACTCTCGTTCCTCTCCAGCTCCACCTTTGCTGCTGGCCATCCTTCCCCAGCCCTGCTGTGGGCTCTGAGCCTGAAAATGCCAGCAGCACTGCCATTGTGGGCTGCATTTGCATCCCTGCAGCCTGGGCAGAGCTGGTGACACACGCTGGGGCTGGCACTGGGGCTGCTGTGCTGCCATCTGCACCCAGAGCCGCCCCACGCTCCTGCACATCCCATTCCCTGCTCTGGCCTTGCCCAGGGGTCAGGCTGCTCCTGGTGGGCTCCACAGGGCCTGGCCAGGAGCCCAGGGTGGCCCCAGACCACCCCATCCCCGGGGGGATGCTCTTTGCACCCCCCAGAGCGTGGATGCAGAGCTGTCACATCCTGTCCCTTTCCTTGGCGCGCAGTCTGAGCGCAGGCTCCTTCCAGCCATCCCTCCCTCCCCATCAGCACTCCCAGCAGCAAATGCTCTTGTGATTTTTCTTATTTGATTTGATTTTTAAAGAAATCTCTTTCTCCCAGGCTGTTTCTGATGCAGGAGACAAGGGCTCAGCTCTGCTCCATCTTCAGAGGGATGCAGCTGGCTGGGTGTGAACCCTCTCGCTCTTTATGCACCTGGGGATTCTTGTGTTTTAAACGCCAGCTTGGCTCTTTGTGCTTTACCTAAAGTGCACCTGGGGACTCAGGAGCTTGTGGGATCAGCTTGACTGGGGGGAGAGAGCTTCTGTTTTCCCAGGGAAGCTGGAAAACAGCCACGTGTCATTTCCCAGGGGGAGAGGAAGGAAGCCAAGTCCCACACTGCATCCCACCAGTGCCAGGAGATGCCCTGCGTGGTCCTGCCTCCAGAGCTGCCAATTCGGGCCCTAAACAAAAACTCAACCAAACCTTGTTTTTAAAGAAATGCTGGATTCTAAATATATGCATGCTGGGGTTTACATTTGGAGAGCACTCGCTGCATGTCTGCAGCTTGAAGCTTGGAGTGTAAAAATAGCATGAAAGGCAAGATTGGTGTGAGAGACTCCAGGAGGAGAGGCAGGCACAGCACATGCCAGCTCACATGGAGCCACTTGTCCCCACTCAGGGGGCATGGTGCAGCCCTGAAATGCTCTGGGGCTGCTGATCCACGGGGATCCTGCACTGGGGGCTGTGGATGAGGGGACAGAAGGGGTAGAGAAGAAGTTAGAGGACATTATTATTTTTTTTTTTTCAATTTTTTTTTTAAATTTTTGTATTTGGTGTTATTGTAGTAGGTTTTTTTTTGTTTGTTTAATATATTGGGGTTTTTTAAATGTAGTTTTTGTGCTGTAGGAAAAATAGGTTTAATTTATGGTTATGTAAGAAAAGTTTAGTTAAATGTTCTTTTATTATTTTTTTTATTTAGGATTTTTTAAAAATATCTTTTATTTGCTTTGATTTTTATTATATTTGTTTATTTTTATTTTATGTTTGATTTTTTAAAATTTAAATTAAGGAGGATTTGTGTTTTGTAAAATTTTTATTGTTTAAGAAACGAGTTCAAATTTTGGGTTTTGTTTGTTTAGAATTTTTATGGTGGTTGGGTTTTGTTTTTGTTGTTGCCTTTTTTTTTGTTGTTTTGGTTGTGCTGTTAGCGCATGATATTAAATTTTAAGGTGGTATAAGTATAGGGTTTTTTTTTTTCCTTTTTTTTCTCTCTCTCCTGGGAGAGAAAACCAAGCAGAGAGAGAGGACGTGGCAGTGTTCACAGGGGTCCCAGGACGAGGGAAGAGATGAGCATCTTGACTCCATGTTCAGAAGGCTGATTTATTAGTTTATGATACATATTATATTAAAAGAAAATGATATATTAGAGCTATACTAAAAGGATAGAAGAAAGGATTTCATCAGAAGGCTGGCAAGGAAAGGAAGGGAATGATAATAAAATCTTGTGAGTGACCAGAGAGTCTGAGACAGCTGGACTGTGATTGGGCATTAATTAAAAACAACCACATGAGACCAATCAAAGATCCACCTGCTGCATCCCACAGCAGCAGATAATCATTGTTTGCATTTTGTTTCTGAGGCCTCTCAGCTTCTCAGGAGAAAAGATCCTAAGGAAAGGATATTTCATAGAATATGTCAGTGACAGGAGGAGGTCGGGGTGAGGAGCGCTGCCGGGGTCACGCTCGGTCACTGCAGCACCACTGGCACAAGGTGAGCCTGAGAATTGCTGACTGCTCCCTGCTGCCAGGAAGGGAAGCTGGGCCAGCCAGGGAGGATTTCCCTGCCTCTAGCAGGGCTGCTTGTGCTCAGTGCACGGTCAGGACTTGCAGATCTATAAATAATCATCCTGACCAAACCACGCCGGCCGACAGCCCTCGAGCAGGCAGCCCGATGGAAAGCCAGCCCTGGAGGAGCCTGTTTTCCCTTGACAGTGCCTTTCCTCATCCCCCAGTGCAGGAGCAGTGCTGGTCATACCCCCTGCCCTGCTTTTCCTGCCATTCCTCCTCTCAGCTTTGCCCAGGGATGTCTCATCTTTGGGAGACGAGCTATCCCAAGGGGCTCACCATCTCCCCTCGAGGTTTATGTTCCTCCAGGTGCCTGGAGCCAGCACAGCCCTGGGTCCGTGGGCAGCATTTCCCACAGCCAGCAGTGGAATCAGAGCCATCCCCTGGCACTGGTGCCATCCCAAACACCCTTGTGTTTGCCTTTCCCACCCCAGCACCGCCCGTGCCAGCCCCAGAGCTGCTCGGCAGCCTCAGCCCCGCGGGGATTTGGGGCTGGCCTGGAGCAGGGCCATGCCAGGGGGATGGAGAAGGTGCTGCTGGCAGTGGGGGTTTCTGCCCCGTGGGCTGAGCGTGGGAGGAAGCCCTGGCTGGCTCTGCCTGCCCTGGCAGTGCCCGCTCAGCCCCAGGGTTTCCAAGAGGGGACATTTTCCACAGGAGCCGGGAGAAGCCTCCGCGTCCGTGCCAGGGCTGAGTCAGCCTGGTCGTGAGGAAAGGAGTGTGTGTGGAGGGGGGAATTAGACAGTCAATCATGCTTTCAGCAAGCCTGAAATCATCTGTGATATTTTTATTTCCAGATTCCCGGCTCTGATTTTTGTGGGAAGGTCGTTCCCGGCGCCCCGGCCGCGGTGACGCCGCGCCGAGGGCAGCCCTGGCCCCGGGGGTGGTGAGCACAGCCTGGCACCGACCCATCCCTGCCACAGCTCCCTCATCCCTGCCCCACGAGCTGAGGGCTGGGGGCAAATCTCTGCAGTGAATTTGCTTTTCAGCCCCTCGATGGCTCAGGGGAAGGTGGGCACGTCCTCCCCTGGGCTGGCAGCTCTTCCCTCTCCCCCAGGCACAGCTCAGGGGCTGGGGCACCTCAGGGACCCCTGGAGCCACTGCCAGGGCAGGGGATGGTGTGCAGGTGAGAGCACTGCCCTGGGAAAAGCTGGGAATAGCAGGAGCCTGCTGGGATGGAGCCTCGGTGCTCAGGTGAGGAGAGCAAGGTGAGCAGCGCCTTTATAAAAGGACACACAAGATAACTAAAAGCAAGTCCTTGGTTTCAGAAGGATGAGATGGGGCATTTCTCCCTGGACAAGCTGCCCCATCCCTGGAAGTGTCCATGGCCAGGTTGGATGGGGTTTGGAGCAGCCTGGTCTCGTGGGAGGTGTCCCTGCCCATGGCAGGGGGATTGCAATTAAATCTTCTTTAAGGTCCTTCTAACCCAAACCATTCCATGATTCTCTGGTCTCAGGAAGGTGTTTTCCCCCAAAGTCCTCAGCCCCTGGAGCAATGTAAAGAGGAGAATTTCAAAAGGTTGGTTTTCTGGGTTGGTTTTTTATTTTTTTGCCTGCTTAGTCCCTGGTTTCTGGCCACGGGCACAGCTTGAACCCACCTGGCCCAAGCCCAGCAAGAACAACTTGATTTGGAGGGATGCTCACGAACGATGCTTGGAGCTGGGAAACCACCACCAATTCCTCAATCTGGAAGGAAAAAATGGTGGGAAAAAAAGCTTTACATCTCCCACAAAAGCCTTGGTGTGAACAGCAGTCCACGGCGATTCCAGGCTCACAATCCAAACTGAAACTGAGCAATCACACACATTTTTTTTCCTTGTGGAGCCAAAAGCAGTTCCTGTCAGGCTATATATTTGCTCTCTGATTAATATAGGAGATTTTTTTTTTTTCCAGGGAAGAGAGATGGAGAAGCTGACAGCAGCATGTGAAGTATTTGGCAAAGAGTGTCTTTTATGTTGGGTGTAGGTAGTGCTGGATATATTTGCAAGCTATAAATAGATCCATACTTACAGACCTCCCTCCACATATTGTTTCCACTTCTTTTGCAGACTACCTGCAAAACACAGCCACCCTCTGAAGCTGTAAATACAGCCATTACACTGACTGACAGCCCATTCTCCAAAGTTTTGATGCAAAACCCCTTTGTGTTTCCTGGGGAATGCTGCAGGGACATGGCCCATGTGTTTTGGGGAGTCAGTGCACCCAGAGGAGTGAGGTGTCCTGGAGCTGCAGCAGTGTGTTGGATAATTCGTGGCAAATTTTCAGATGGATAAGAAATGTTCTTGGTGTGGGTGTCAAATTGGGGTGGTGGTGACTTGGCTTCTCCTTTCAAGATGAAAATACAGTAAAAATTTTTATCAAGGGAGCTACAATAAAAAAAAAAAAACCCTTTTGTTTTGGTCCCCCCACCCCAAGCAGTCCTATCATTTTTATCATTTGGGATTCCTCCCCTTCTTATACAGAGCGAAATCTCTAAAGGGAAGAATTCCCTTTTTGTTTTGTTTCCTTAAGAAGCGCTGGAACAAGATCCTGGGACTTCTGGGGTGGGGAAAATGCTGCTGCCTTTTATTTCTCCCTGCTTTTTCCAGCTGGATTTCTCAGTCAAACCAGTCCCTTTTCCTCCCAGCTGCATTTTCTTTTTGGCTACAAACGCATCCGCACAGTCACTGCCGTGTTTTCCCAATGCTCCTCCCGAGCCATCCATCCCCACACTGCACAGAAATGTGCTGGGTTGCCTTTTTTTTTTGTCTCTCGAGGGCTTCCCTGCCTCGGAGCTGAGGGCTGGTGCAGGTTTATCTGGTTTCCCTTTGTTCAGCACTAAGGAAAGAGGAAGGAAAGGCGCTGCTGCCCGCCTGCTGCTCGGGTAAAAATAGCAGGGCTGGGGCTCCCAGCCTGGCTGCAGGGCCCTTCCCTGAGCACCCCTGCTGCAGACAGGGCACAATTCCCTGTTTGGGCACATTTCTGGTGGCTCAGAGGCAGCAAGGAGCCTGGAGGGTGACAGGATGCTCATTGCCCAGCTCGGCTCCAGGCTGTGCATGGAGTTTGTTTTCCATCCTAGTGGCACATGCAAGGTTCCCTCCTCAGTGTCAGGGTGTGACAGCCCTGCTGGGATCTCTGCAGCTGGAGAGGTGAAGCTGGAACATCCTGACTCCCTCTCTCCTATGCTGGCTGGTGCATGGGGCCAGCAATGGCTTTTAATTTTTATTTTTAATATTTTTTTAAATTTCCGATTACTTTTTAAATTTTTATTTTTAAAATTGTGTTATCTTTTCTTTTAAAATGCTTTAAAGTTGGATTTTAAAATGAAATATTTTTAAAATTTTACTTTATTATTACTACGCTGCGCAGGTCAGCCGCTGGCTGAGATCAGGGCAGCCCCAGGTGTCAGCACTGTGACCCTGGTGACTTTAAATTTTCCTTCATTATTATTATTATTATTCTGTGCAGGGCAGCCCCAGGTGTCAGCAGTGTGACCCTGGTGACTCGCAGGGGAGCAGGAGATGAGAGCAGGGCACGGGACAAGCTCCTCTCCTGTCCTCAGTGTGGGCAGCCAGTCTCCTGGGAACCTGCAGGAAGGACTCACACAGTCAGAAAGCCCCTGGTTCCCCTTTTCCCACTCTCCAGTATCAAAAAGAAATCATGTGTAAAGCCCCAGCCCATTATCCCAGGCAGTGCTGGTGTCCCCCTGCATTCCACAGCTCCCTGCTGGGATGGGCACCCTCCTGCCAGCCCCAGGGATGAGGTTGGTTTGCTCCCCTGGTTACATCCCCACATCCTCTGGGCATTTTTGGCCTCGAAGCCACTGTGGTGTTTGTCCCCTGCTGAGGGACAGGAGCAGGTCAGTGATGTCCTGGCTGTGACACCCTGCAGTTCCTGCTGGCAGGGCAGAGTGCTGAGCATGTGGAAGAGGGAGGCAAACCCTGGTGATGCTGGTCCAGGGCCAAGCGAGTCTGCAGCCCTCAGCCTCCCCTTGGTGAGCATCACATCTCCATGGAGAGCAGGAATCATTCCTTCTGCCTGCTGGAAACCAGACCTTTTTTCCATTTTTGGCTTCTGCTTTTGCTGGAAAGAAACATGGAGTGAAATTTTGCCCACAGGGAGAGGGCTGAATTAACCACCTCCACCATAAACCCAGCCCCAAGCAGTGAGGGACCCTGGGAGCCTCCTGTTGTGTTATTTGTTTTCTCTGTTTCCCAAACTCCAGCAAAATCCCAGGAATGACACACCACAAAGGCACTTTTTTTTTCCAGGAGGCATTTTGCATCAGGGAAAAACCCACTTGAACATCAGAGTGTTGTGGTGTTCCCCCTTTGATGGATATTAATGCATTTTCCTGCCTTTGAAAGGAATTGGAATACATTTTTAAAAAATAATATAATAATGGGCCAATACTGGTCTGGATTCATACACAGAGGCTCCTAAGTGTGCTGCTGGGGGAAAATGCCAGGGAATTTGGGAACACCACAGGATCCAAGCTCAAATCTGGTTGGGGCAGCCATTCCTGACATGCCCCAGATGGGGCACTGCACTTGGGAAAGCCCCACTTCCAGCTAAATCGTGGACAGGGCCATGGAAGAAAAGCTGAAAACGTGTGCTCAAGAGCTGCTGCTGTAAAAGTCTGACACTTGGGTGAATCCTCATTTCAGAGCCATCTGCAGCAGGATAAGGGCTGGAAAAGAGAGCGACTGCCCTGTGCAGCTGTGGCCTCCCACAGAAAATCCTTATCCATACAGTCTGTCTGTCCTCCTCATCCCTGGATGTGCCACCTGTGCTGGCCAGGTGCCCCCAGGATGTCCCTCTGTGTCACCCATGGCTGGCACTGCTGCCCTGTGCTGCAGACCCACACCCTCCCCTGCGCCCTGCTGGGATGCACGGCGGGTCTGGTGCTTCCCTGCCACCTCCAGTGGCTGCTCTGGATGCTCCAAGAAGCCAAATCCTGCTCACCACACTCCCACACCACCCTGAGTGGCACAGGATGCACAGCCAAGGGAATACACTTCCAGGAAGGGTGGGAACACCAGAGCTCCAGCCCTGAGCATCCTGGTGGTGAGGATTGATGTTTGAGCCCTCAGGGAGCAGGATTGACCCACAGCTGCTGCAAGTCCTGGTCAGGGGATTAGAAATAAACCCCTAAGCCTGGCTCTGAAAGGTCAGCTGGCGTGTAACATTTAGAAAAGCCTCGAATTGTTATTTCAAGGAGTATTATTTTTTTTTCTCCATAGGAAAAGCAAATATCTAAGCTGCTGCAGGGAAAAAAAAGAAAAAAGGAAAAAAAAAGCTGACTCTCCCTTGTGGATGGGGATTTGCTGCCTGTGAACTGGGGTGTGCAGTGAGAGGAAGCCTGGAGCAGAATGGCAAATGGCAGTGGCACTGTCACCTCTAATTAATTAATTAATTAATTAATAGCCCTGTGTGTGACAGCCCAGGGGCCGGGGAGGGGGTGGGAGCAGGAGATGGGGCAGCTGCACATCACTCGGGCTGATTTGGGAAGGTGAGAGGTGCTAACTAAAGACATTCACACCTGCTGGTGCTGCAGCAGCTGCTCGGCTGAGGGTGTGAACCCTGGGTTTGCTCTCCCTGGGAGCCACCACCGCGGGTGTGCAGCTGTGGTGACCTCGGGGGTGGCAGTGACATCCCTGGAAAGGTGTGTAGGGTGCATCCAAGGGCTGGCTCTTGCCCCTGCCACCTCCTCCTAACGCTCTCTGCGCTGAGATGAACTTCACAGAATGACCAGGTTGGAAGAGACCCCCAAGATCATCGAGCCCAACCCAGCCCCAACACCTCACCTAAACCCTGGCACCCAGTGCCACACCCAGGCTTTGTTAAACACACCCAGGGATGGGGACTGCACCACCTCCCTGGGCAGCCATTCCAGAACTTCATCACCCTTTCTGTGAAAAATTTCTTCCTAATATCCAACCTGCATTCCCTTTAGCACAGCTTAGGCTGTGTCCTTGACCTGAGCGAGGTGGGAGCAGTGGATGCTGAACCAGGTTGGTGGAGAAGCAGAGAGGATGGAACCAAAGCCCTGTGCTGTCTGTGAATGCTCCTGGCACTCCTGAGAGCCACAGGGACTGCAGGAGTGTCAGAGCCCAGGACATCGCTCTGGATGCCCTGGAGGACTCGAGACCCTGGCAGGGGCTCAGAGACCTTGGCACGGAGTCAAAACCCCTGTGCCTTTGATTTTAGCCCATGGAAACCATCACCAACTTTGTGTGAGGGTTTACAAGCCACAAAGGTTTGAATAGAATGATAGTGAATTTATCACTGTGTGACAATGTAGAATTTGGGGGTTTTTAGAATGGGGGTTCAAGAGGCAAGTGGAGGAATCTGGGCATGATCTGTCCCTCTTCTCCTTCTTCTTGTCCTCCATTTTCTGCTGTGATGGTGGCACTTTTGGATGGGTGTAGAGACAGACTGTCTAACATAGGTGATAGGTATTGGGAAATTATTGTAAATAAAGTACAGGTAGTTTTTAGTATAAAAAGACAACACTGCCCTGAGGGTGTCAGTGTGCCTCACCCCGACCTGCCAGACAGACCCCAGCGGGTCAGAGAAAGAAATGTCATAGATGAGGAAAAACAAACACATTGAGAACCAGAGCTGAGGAATCCAGCTTTCCTCTTTGGGCTCGGGGCTGGGAAAAAGAGATTTTCCAACACTTTGGGATCACCCCGACACGGAGCCCCCGCCACGGGAGCGCCGGGATCCATCCCCGCCGGCACACCGCCCGCTCCCCCAGCCTCTCCAGCACCTGAATTGTTTCCCCATCTCAGAGGAACAAAGTGGAGACAAAAGATTCATCTTCCACGGGCTGTAAAACCCTTGGAGTGAGGGTGGTGGCGTCGGTTCAGCGGTGCTGGCAGCCCTGGCAGGCTCCAGCCATCCCTGCCCTCAGCCCCGGCCAAGGCAGCAAACCCACGGCTCTGGGCAGAATTACTCCTGGTTTCCTTCTGGAAAAGCAAGATTAAAATCAAAACTGCCTGTAGACTTCCATGTCTTGTACAGCACTCAGTCAGCCCTGGCTGGGTCCTGCTCTTCCACACCACCACAGCAAAAAACAAAACCAAAAACAAACCCACAAAAAAACTCTTCAGTAGCCTGGGAGGTGTTAAATCCATTCTTTTAATCTTTTTATGGCTCTCTCGAGCGTGTTTACCTCCCAAAAGTTTTTACTGTGAGGGAAGCCAAGATAAATAAGGAGGGTTGCCCTTTGTGTCAGGGCAGTACAGAAGGGAATCCCCCACACCTGGGGGCTGCCAGGGATGGAGCCCAGGATGTCTGTGGACCCTTCCCTTGCAGTATTGAGTGTTTTCAGTCCATTTTCCCTCACTGGCTAATTTACAGCTCCAATTGCTAATGGTTTTCACGGATTGCTGAATTATAGGTGGGGTGGATGGTGCTGCCTTGTCAGCAGGGCTGCCAGATGTTCCCTTTGTAGCTCCTGCCTCAGCTGCTCCCAGCCTTGTCAAACTTTCACCTTTGGAGCTGGGACATCATCCTTGTGCTTGAAGATGGATCCTTGTCAAGAAGATGGATCAGGCTCTTCCCAGTGGTGCCAAGAAATAGGACAAGAGGTGATGGGCAGAAATTGATGCCTGGGAAGTTCTACCTCAACATGAGGAAGAACTGAATTCATTTACATTGACCAAGCACTGAACTATCTGCCCAGAGAGGGTGTGGAGTCCCCCTCACTGGAGATGTTCCAGAACCCTCTGGACACACTCTGTGCCATGTGCTCTGGGATGAGCCTGCTGGAGCAGGAATGTTGGAGCAGATGAGTTGCTGTGGTCTTTTCCATCCTGGGATTCTGTGAACCACTCAGCCCCACGAGCCAGGCAGCTCTGGGGCAGACTCTGGCCAAGGGCAGCACTATTGCCTGGGAGGCTGAGCAGCAGGAACAGCACTTTTCCTCCCAAAACACTCATGAGAAGCAGAGGAATATCACTGGTGAGCTGTGCTCCTTGCAGGAGGACCTGGGACATCGTGGGCTGAGCTCTGGAGCACCCTCTGCCTCCCACGCCTCAGCTGTGGTGAACCGAAAAAAATGAGTTCATTAAACTTGAAAAGGGAACCTGCATTGCTTCAGGACCTCCACTCCAGTGGAAGCTGCAAAACATTTTCTTTAAGTGAATTTACATAGAAATAAACAAGCCAGAGCTCCTCCCTGAGATATCTGCTGTCCCTTCCTGGCGCTGGCTGCTGTCTCTGCCTGGGGTGGGTTTCTGTAGAAGTTGGGTTTGTCACCCTCTCAGCTGGAGAGCAGTGCCAGTCACCATCAACTCCAGGCTTCTTCCAGCAGAGGAGGGAAAACTGGAAGTACCTGAAAAGCCAGGAGTTGGTGTTCACATGGGGAGAGTCACTGGGAGCAGGTTTGAGCTGGGTCGTGGACGAGCTGCTGGAGTGAGGGAGCTGGCTCAGGTGCACTGCATCAAAAAGTCCTGCAGGTGTGGTGGTGGTGGGGAGGGTGACCCTTAGCTGGGTTGTACAGTGGATTTTGGGGACAACCCTTCTTTTCCAGGTCAGGGTAGCTCGTCAGGGTGCTGCTAAAAACATTTTGCTGCTGGAAGAAGTCATTTAGGTACCCTGCTGCAAGAGAGGGATGTAAAACCCTTGTGGGGTGTAACTGGAGCTCTGGCCCACCTGGAGCTGGGCAGAAGGGGACAGGGAACCTGGCTAAACAGGGCAGTGAGACAGGTTGAAAAATCCTTGCCAAAACATCAGAGTCTCCAGGATAAGGCCATTCCTCAAACATGGATGCTCTGCCTTCTGCAGGGGTGCGAGGAGCACTGAGGAGGGTGAGGTGTGGGATGTCCCAGGCTGTCTGGGACAGGCACGGTGAGGAGGTGCTCAGGTGGTACCACACAGGAGGTCCCTTGGATCCTTTCTGTGCCTCCCTGCAGTGACAATTCACATCTCACATTTCCAAAGGCAGCCCAGCACAGCTGCCTCTCTCTGGGCACAGTGCATTGGTGGGAGCAGTGTCAGGCAGGGATTTGTAATTCCAGGGCTCCTGCTGCTATCATACAGTGATAATCCTGATCCCACCAAAGGCAGTGGGCATGGAACTGCTGTGCTTCCAGCAGAGGGGTTGAAGCATGCTCAGCTTCCAGCTGAAAGAAGGGTGCTGGAGGGGACCCAGGGAGCATCACTCTTAGGCAGCCCCCTTAGACCCCACAGTGAGCTGCACCCATGCAGCATTCCCACCTCCTTCCATTGCTCCTGATATTTTTAATATTATTTTTGTGATGGAAACTTTACTTCTCCTCTTAACTGCTTAAGACACAGCTATTTCCTCTGGACTGCTTCCACTGCCCACAAACCTGCCCACTTCTCAGCCTGGAAATCTGACAAAACACCGAGAGGCTGAGAGAGCTGGGCTGAGCAGCCTGGGAAGAGAAGGATCCAGGGAGAGCCTGGAGCCCTGTCCAGTGCCTAAAGGGCTCCAAGAGAGCTGGAGAGGGACTTGGGACTGGAGCAACAGGGCAAGGGGGAATGGCTTTAAGCTGAAGGATGGGGGATTTAGATTAGATTTGAGTCAGGAATTGTTCCCTGTGAGGGTGGGCAGGCCCTGGCACAGGTTGTGGCTGCCCCTGGATCCCTGGCAGTGCCCAAGGCCAGGTTGGACAGGGCTGGGAGCAGCCTGGGACAGTGGGAGGTGTCCCTGCCATGGCAGGGGTGGCACTGGATGAGCTGCTTTACGGTCCCTTCCACCCCCTGCCCTGGAGGGACGGAGCCGCAGCGCGGGGGTCCCGCGGTCCCGGAGGTGCCGAGGGGGCGGTGCTGGTCCCGGGGGAGGCGGGGAGCGGAGCGGGGCGGTGCCGGGGCGGGCCCGGCGCCGGGCGGGCGGAGAGGTGCCGAGGCATCGCCGTGCGAGCGGCGCCCCGTGTGCCTCCTGCGCCCCCGGCCAGCAGCCCCGGGCCGGGGCATGGAGGCGGCGCACAGCATCCCCGTGCTCGACGTGCTCCGCCGCTTCGGGGTCAGCGAGAGCTGCGGGCTCAGCCCGGAGCAGGTCCGCCGCAACCGGGAGAAGTACGGCCCCAATGGTCAGTGCGGCGCGGCGGGGGTGGGACGGGGCAGCGCTAACGGGACACCGGCATCCCGGCTGGGACCCCACCGGGACCGGGACCGGGACCGGGATCCTCCCCACCGGGATGGGGATGTGGACCGGGGTCCTCCCCGCTGGGATTGGGGTGTGGACCGGGGTCTTCCCCGCCGGGATGTGGTTGCGGACCTGGACCGGGATCCTCCCCGGCGGCACCGGAAGGGTCCGGGGTGCTGCCGTGGGACCCCCGGAGCATCCTCCCGGCCCCGGCTGTGCGGGATGGCTTGGGATGTGCCGCGGGACACCTGTTGATCAGGGCAATGTTTACCGGCTTTAATTAAAGGCTGATTACTGCGGGTTTGGGCGGCCAGGACCGTCGGCAATTAGCGGGGTGTTAATTCCGCTGGCGGAGTGACAGAGAGCGGGGAGGGACAGCGATATCTCGTTACCAGGAAGGAAGGAGGGGAAGGTCTCGTTGCCTGCGGGTGACAGAGGGAAGCCCCAAAAGAGCCGTGAGCGGTGTCCTGGGGGGGATCGGGAGCGGTGGTGGGGACCCCGTCCGTGTCCCGGCCCTGCCGGTGTCACACTGACCCGGGGCACCCTCTGCGAGCACCTGGGCATCTTCACGGCGCTGAGAAGGGGAATTTGTGAACGTGTGTTTTGTGGGGTCCGTGTGCCCAGGAAGGGCTGGCTGGGGTGTCTGCACCTACCCAGGTGAATTTAGGGTGGCTGTGACCGAGGTGTGTCGTTAACTCTGCATAGGAAGCAGGAGGGGTTAGGGAGGTTTGCTCCGGTGCTTGGAGCAGTGAGTCCCTTCTCAAACTTCTGCAGGAGATCAGTGCGTAAACTCTCTCCTGGGTTGGAGCTTGTTGCATCTCCTTTTTGCTTGACCCTCACGGATGAGGCTAAGGAAAGCCTGAGCAGATGCTGGCAGCATTGCTGGCTGCATTTCTGTTTGTTGGGAGGGAGGGCTGCATTTCTGTTTGTTAGGGGGGATCCGAGGGCTGTGACTCCTCCAGCGCTGTGAGCAGCTGTCCTGTGCTGAGCTGTGCTCAGGGCCCCCCATCCCACCCGTGCTCCCTGTCCCAGGCACCTTCAGCTCAGTTCCCTGAGCCAGCAGGGTCAGGGCTGCCCTTGGGAGCTCCTGCCATGGAGCACCTGCACAAGCTGCCAGCAATGGAGCATCACACCTGCTCCTGTTAGGCTTGATTTTGGAGAAGGGCAGCTGGGGACCTGTCTGCTTAACTGGGAGGAGCCCCTCTGCTTTGGGGGATGAAGGCAAAACACATCCTTAATGCAAAATACATCCTTATCAAACAGGTGGCTGGCCTGATTTCAGGGTATAATTATTGCAGCCCCACAGGAGCATGTGGCTGAGGGGTGGTCTGTGCTGTGCAGCAGGGTGCCACCATGGGCATCACCACGGTGGGGCTGCTGGTGGCTTTGTCCCTCTGCTGTTTGCCCAAGTGAATCATCCCCACTGAGTCAGGCACGTTGGCTGCTCGGTGCCACCGGGCTCTGCCTTGACAAAGGGAGCTCAGGGCTGTGACGTAGGTGCAGAGCAAAGGGTTAGTGGTGGTAATTAGTTTGCCTTTAATTTATTTATTTTTTTTCTTTTTTGCTTCCTCCTCTTGCAAGCTGTAGCTCTGTACTCTCCTCGCTTAGCAGTTTGTTTCCATGCACCCCAGCTCTGGGTTTCTCACTGGAGCTGCTGACTTTGGGGTGTCCTGTGTCCTTCACCTTCCAAGCACAGCTCTGCAACTCCTGTTCCTGAATCTTGGGTGGGCAGTGCAGCCCTCAGTGAAATGTGGTCAAAGGTTTCCAAGAATTCTGAACTTCTGCAATTTCTGGGCAGTATTTATATTTTTCTCTCGGTGCAAATGAGACGTTGACAATTTAGAACAGCTTAAAACCGTGCAGATAGGGACCTGTGTGGTTTGCTTGGTTTAAAACCTTAGTTTTAAGCAAAAAGTGGGGTTTTTTTCCAGCATGGTGAGAACTTGCAGGCTGTGTTGTGGCAGCAGGCACCAACCTCCTTGGCTGTGCTGGGTAACCCTCGAGTGTCCTGTTTGGGAGAGCTGCTTGGGGTGAGGGTGCCACAAGGGAGCAGCTTGGGACAACGAGCTGGGCTTGGAGATGGGCTGTGTTAAATTGCATCTCAGTTTAGGTTTAAATTCAACTCTAGCAGCAGAAGTGTGGGGCAGTTTGGTGGCTGTTTGAGCGTGCACAGAAGGGGAAGGAAAATCTTGTGTGGCTCGAAGTGCAGAGCAGGCCTTGAGCTCCAGCTACTTTCATTTTCTCACCCTCCTGTCTCACATTCATTCATTTCCTTCTAATCTTGAACTCCCAACTGCCAGTGTGGTCGTGAATCACAATCTAAAATACATCATCTTTCTGAAAAACTGCCTCCTGACATGCTTCACAGAGCTGCTGGCTGCTTCTTTCTTATTGCATTTAAAAAAATACGAGCTGCAACGAGCTCTGACGTTAAGTGAGAAGCAGCCATCATTGGTGTGACTGATATAAAATTATTTCATTTTTTGGGGGCGGTATTCTTTTGGAGCTTAAAATTGTTTTTTTTCAGATCCAGGGCTCACAAACACATTTGCAGGAGGAAGCAGAGAGCAATAGTGATTATTTGGTATCTCCAGCTCGTGGCTGGGGAGCCAAGCAGTGTGGTACAGATTACTGGAGTGGAAGAAGATATTTCTCCATTAGGAAGAGCTTGTGTTCTCGTTTCAGCTCTGTCATCAGTGCTGTCAGCATGGCCTTTCATTTGCCAAGGAAACTGGAGAAGCCACAGAACATTTAGGTCTCACCATGGCAATTCTGAATCTCCCAAGTCAATTTTAATTAATAAATGCTTTGGATGTCTCACATGTGCCTGGCAGGTGCTTCCCTATACCTCATCCCATCCACCAGCTCCAAGCTCCACAGGTTGTTTTTTTTTTTTGTTTTTACCACAAAACTTTAAAAAAAACCCCAAACAAACAAAAATGCACATCTGTTACTTTATTACAGACTGAGCAGGAGGGTACAGGCATGCACCCTTCCTAAATGAAAAACCAGGGACACAATTTCCCTTGAAATTATTGATTTTTGCCAAGGAACGACAGATGTAAACAGGAGTTGCTTTGTGCACAGATAAGTGATTTTTCTGTTTTAAATATAGCTCTGATTTATCTCTTCCAAATGGGTTTCTGAGTGTAAATGAGCATACATTTCAGGCAGGATATTGCTGGCATTAATGTGTATGCATAATTTTATTTGCTCCATCGGTAACCTAAATGGGCTGTGAATGTCAGCAGAGTCAAACTGGAGGCTTCAGCATAGGGGTGTTTATCTCATCTTGTGTTTCATCTCCTCTGACTCTGAAGCAGGAGCCCTGCTGTGGTTGGAAACTCAGCTGGGCAGGACCATCCTGCCCATGGGCCTTTTTGGGGCTCACCCATCCTCCTCTTTGCCTGCTCTGGGGTGACCCCACTGTGGTACCCTGTGCTCTGCAGATCCCGTGCCTTGCTGCAGGTGCAGTGTAGCTCTGTCTTGGTGTTATTCAAACCAGCTTCAGCTCAAAGCCCACCAGAAAACTTGCTTGTTTTTTCCACCACACCTCCCTGTGTCTCTGCAAGCCTCGCTCAGGATCCCCAAATCCTTGTGTGTATTTTCCCGAGCCTGCCTGGGCGGGAGGAGGAGACACCCCCGAGCCCAAACCCAGCCTGGGCTGTGCTGCTCCTCTCCTCAAACCCACCCAGGCTCATCCTCAAGGCAGGAGGGCACATCTGAGCCCCTGTTTTGCTAGGAGCAGCCCTGATGGATGGTTTATTTGCAGCCTTTTCCCGGGCTGTGTGTGTCAGCACACGCGTGTGTCTGCGCCTGCGGCGGGGGCTTGGTGCTGAATTAGCTGCCGGCGGTTGCTAACGAGCCAAGGTTATGCTCCAGCTCTCTCTTGACAATAATAAAAAGCAAAAAAAAAAGAGAAATAAAATTTCTATTTCACGCTGAAGTATTCGAGGTGGCAGCAAGAAGAGGAAAAGCAGCATTTTCTGACTCATCAAACTCTGCGCTCTGTTCCTCTGTGCATCGCCCACCTTTCCCACCCCCGAAACACACGCTGAACAGTCTGATTCATAAACATGCTATGGGTTTGGGGGGGGGGGTTTTCTCCTCCTCCAAATCCTTTCCCTGAGGAGACATGCTGAGGCATTCAAACCCTGTGAGTGCCTTCAAATTTGGGGAGAGACTACACAAAGTTTTCGTAATTGACAGGGAAACTTGAGATTTTCATCTCCGTGCCATCCTCTGAGGTTACCTGCATTCACACCTATCTTTAAAAAACACTGTGAAGCAAGAGCAAGGTTCAGAAAAACTGACAGCTGCTGTCTAAATGCTGCAGGAACCAGGGAAGGAAGATTTGCAGGGAAAGAAGACACAGAAATTCTGCTGTGGGAGAAGGGATTGTGCCTGCAGGTCTTGTGTTTACCCCTGGGGTTGGTCTGCCTTGTGGCACAAGGGTCATTTCATGAGTATTTTTATTTCATTGCTGGTTTTAAAGCTGGGGCTGGTAGAGCTGGTGCTACAAAATCCTGATTTAAGAGGAGCTGGATGCACTGTGGATGCCCAGATGCTGGCTTGGGATGTGCTGCTTCCAGTAAGGGGCTGGAAGATGTCCTCCAAAAACAGCATTAGCAGTAAAATACCCCTCTTCTCCCAGGGTAATCTTTTTCCTCAGTAATTCAGGTGTCTCTTTTGAAGTCCCTCCTCCAGCCAGGGGTGTGTGGCCATCCTGGAGCCATACTTGCCATCACCACAAGGTCACCTCTCTGCTCTTTGCCATTGCAGCACCATTGGTCTTTCTGCATGCTTTAAGTCCTTTCTTACCTCCAGATCTGATTTGAAGTGTTCCATTTCTGTGGTCATCTCCTCCCTGTGTAAATCCCTGAAAAATCCTATTGATAATTATGTTGCAAGTGAGTTTCCCTTTCTAAAGCTTCCCTCCATCCCATTTTTCCTTGAGTAAAAAGCCTCACTCCATGCCTGCTGTTGCCGTTGCTTTCTTCCTCCCAAGGAGAATTTTAATTTTTGAGAAGCATCCAAGCTGCTGCCTTTTCACTCAGCGTTTGATCTGCTCCTGCAGAAGGGATGGTGTGAGAACAGGAGGCTCCTGGCTGTGGGTTGGCTCTGCCCTGGCACAGCCACAGCCCTGAAGAGGGGCCAGGGGTGCAAATGCTGGCATAAAGCAGGGCTGAGCAAGGCTCAGGGCTGGGCAAGGGAGACTTCAGGCAGGTGGTTGTTGTTCCTGGTGGTGGCAGCTGCCCTGTGCAGCTCTCAAGAGCAGGGCTGATCCTCCCTGGAGAGCAGCTTTCCCAGGGCTGCCCTGTGATTGACATCAGGGATCTGAACTGGCCATCAAAGGGCACCAGGAACCTCACAGGGCTGCTGGCAGCCCCAGGGTGCTTCTGTTTTCATAGCCCTGAAAAATGAGGTGGTTTGATGCTTTTTTGTATGCTCAAACCTCTGGAGGAGCCAGCTTTGATTTTTCTCCCACACACAGCGCTTGCAGAGTCAGTTGGGATGCTGATACCCCTCCAAAATATTGTTGGTTTTTTTTTTTTAGGGTTATTTTTTGTGAGCTGAGTGTTTGCATCCTGTGCCTCTTTCCCAGCTGGGGAAGGGCTCCTCCCTGTGAGGCATTGCTGAGGTTGGACCAGCCTCAAAACCCTTCTCTGGTCCATCGAGCTCCCCTGGGGGGCCAGCGGATGCTCCATCCCCGTTAATGTTCTCAGGGCTGTTGAAAGAAGGACTGAGAAGTTCAGAGCAGCACCTGGGTTGCATTCCACGGGGGATTAGGGCATTGAAAGCAGAATAACAAACCTCTTTGGGCAGGTAGTGCTGGACCTGTGTGTGCTGACATCGCTCAAGGGTGCTCTGGAATTCCTGCTCACTGTACTCAATGGGAGAAGCCCATCAGGGCACTTCAGCAGGGCTCCCTGCCCAGCCCCTGGCTTCTCTCTGCTGGTCAGGAGCACTGGAGTGCAGGCATGGGGCTTTTTTCTCCTGGGCTGGCTGCTGGGATGTGGGTTAGGGCAGCAATGGGCTGGAAAAGAGGAGGGAAGGCACTGGGAGTGGGATGTGGACCAGGAGCTGAGCAGGGTGATGTTTTCTGGCACTCATGGTCTCAGTTACAAGTGGTAAAAATACATGATTATCAGAGGAATTTTGGGGTTTTCTGCTTGCTTTTTTAATATTTCTGTCCTTCTTTCTCTTTTCACCCCCCTCTTTTCCCTTCCCCTGGTTCTCATGTACCACACATGGATGACTTCCATGGCATCTCAGCTGGGGTGAAGGCAATGCAGGCAGCCCCTCCTGCTCAGCTGGAGCACCTTGGGCAGGGAAATAGCTGATGCTGAGGGCTCTGGGATGGGTGGGAGGGATGGATGGAGGAGAAGGGGCTGTGGCCACTCTGGGTGGCAGCAGGACAGAGCTGTCTGGGGGTTCAGTCCAACCCAGTGCAATGTTAACACCCAGAAAACTCAGAAAGCACCAACCCCACAGGCTGTTTATTATTCTGCATGTGATAATTCTTTTTTTGGGTGATACTGTTACTCTTTCCTTTTTTTTTTAATTTTTTGTTTTTGGTATTTCAGTGTTGATAGCACTGGAAGTAAAAAGCACATCAATAACCTATATTTTTTAAAAAACCCTCAATGCTCAGTGCAGCTGCTTTCAGTACCAGCTACCTCGCTGAAAAACAGGTAGCAGAGATCTGGCCTGTGAGCGTAGAAATGTTGAAAGAACTGGAGCCAAACAGCAGCAGAGAAAATTGTGGTTACTCCAGTATTTCCATGACGTGAGCGAGCACCGGAGGCTGCTCCGTGGGCGGTTAACCCCTGGCGGGCCGGGCTGCAGGGCTGCCTGCAGGACACGCAGGAGGCTCCCAATTCCCGCCAGGATTCCTGGGATTTGTGCTGATGGTGCTCTCCGTGGCTGGCCTTAGTCGGGCCAGCCTGAAAGAAGGGAGGATTCGCAGCTCAGGCCGTGGAGATGCTGAATTAATCCTTGCCGGCGATTAAGCCGGTGTCTGTAACAGGCGTGGGAACCTGCCGGGTTCTGAGGTTTGGCTGCTCGTTATCACTCTGTAAAACCTTTTCTCTTTCTCAGCCGCAGAGGTGGCGAGGCTGAGGTCAGGCTGTGGTTTGGTGGGGATCTCACCTGCCCTTTCCAGCACGTCCCTGGATATTTGGGACATGGGGTGGCCTCAGTTTGTGACCAAGGTGAAAGCTGAAATGTTGCAGTTCTTGGTAAAGTCCAGATCCCTCATAGTCCTAAACCTGTGTCACTGCTCTGATCATCAAAATCCTTCCAAATGTAAATGCTCAGAAATCTGCTGCATGTGCTGATGCAGGTCCTGGCTTTGAACCCTCTGGTCCTACCTGAACCCACCTGAGATGATATTTACACTTATACATCCCATTTGAGATTTTATATACATGTTCTTCATTTGAGATTCTATATGTGTGTCCCATTTGAGACTACACATCTGTGCTCCATTTGAGAGCAACATATGTCCCATCTGAGATTTTTATATCTATGCATATATATATCCCATTTGAGATTGTATATATGTATATAATTTCCCATTTGGGATTACAGATGTATGTCTTATTTGATAACCAACTAATATAACTTTATATATATATATATATATATATATATATATATATATATATATATATATATATATATATATGTATCTAGTTTAAATATAGTATATTTAGAGTATATATTATATGTAGTATATCTAGAGTATATATATAGTGTATATATACTATTATCATCTAGAGTATATGTATAGTGTATATATACTATTATCTATAGTATATATACTCTATATAAAGTACTATATAGACAGAGTATATACACATATATGTGTATATATAAATGTATAATATATATAGAGTATATATTTTAATCTTATAGATATGTATAATATATATATTATACATATCTATAAGTATATACAGTATATATACATATATACAGTATATTTTAAAATTTTATATATAATATATATACAGTGTGTATTTTGATTTTTAATATAGAATAGATACAGTATATATTTTAATTATATATATAATATATATTATATATATATATCTTTTTAATATATATGGATATGTGTGTGTATATATATATATATATATATATATATATATATATATATATATATATATATATATATATATATATATATATAGTATAAAAATATTTTTTATGTGTATATACACACACACGGTGCCGGTCCCGGTGCCGTCGGAGGTGCGATGTTTGGGGAGGAAATCCGCTCCTCGCTCTGCGTGTCCCCTGTGCCCCTGGGTTCCTGCCCGCGGTATTTTTGCTTCGGGTGTTTCCTGCTGTTTGAGCGCTCCGGGTGTGTGAGAGCGGCGGGGGAGGCGGGAGGGGATGGCGGAGAACCCGGGCCGGGCTGAGCTGAGCTTAGCTGGGCTGAGCTTAGCTGGGCTGGGCTGGACCGGCTGCTCTGTCCCTGGATGCGCTCCGGGCCCCCGGGGTCCCCAGCGCCCCCAGCTGTGCCCGGGCTGCCTGGGAAAGCTGTTCCGTGTCCTCCTGGGGTCATGGATGTCCAAAACGCCTTTTTGCCTTTGTTTTTGTTTTGGTTGTATTTTTCCCCCTTGTGTTTCTGGAGGAACCCCCTGGAGCGCTTGCAGAGCCGTTCTCAGAGGAAATGCAAGGCTCCGGGATTTTTGTGTTAGGTGTGTGCTTTATTATACAGGGTGGCTTTAAAACTAAAGATAAAAAATAATAACAACAACAACAACAATAATAATACAGGGCTAAAATTATTATTATTATTATTATTAGTAGTAGTAGTAGTAGTATTAGTATTATTAGTATTGTTAATATTATTAGTATTATTAGTATTATTAGTATTTCTTTGGGGGTTGTTTGTTTTTTATCTTTCTTTTTCTAGTTTGGAAACAGTTTTCCTTGCCTGGGTTGGTGATAAAAAGCAGTTGTTTTTTGGGAAGGCCGTGTGGGCGGGGGAGATTCTCTCCTCTTCTGCTTCCTTCACCGCGGGGAGTGAAAGTTCAGAGATGCTCGAGGAGGAGCTGAGCTTAGCTGGGCTTAGCTGACTTGGGCTGGGCTTAGCTGAGCTGGACTGGACTGGGCTGAGCTGGGCTGAGCTGAGCTGGCTGGGCTGAGCTGGACTGGACTGGGCTGAGCTGGGCTGGGCTGAGCTGAGCTGAGCTGGACTGGACTGAGCTGGGCTGAGCTGAGCCGAGCCAGTGAGCTGAGCTGAGCTGGGCTGAGCTGGACTGGACTGGACTGAACTGGGCTGAGCTGAGCCAGTGAGCTGAGCTGAGCTGGGCTGAGCTGGACTGAGCTGGGCTGAGCTGAGCCGGCTGGGCTGAGCTGGACTGGACTGGGCTGAGCTGGGCTGAGCTGAGCCGGTTGAGCTGAGCTGAGCTGAGCTGAGCTGGGCTGGGCTGGGCTGGGCTGAGCAGGGCTGAGCTGAGCTGGGCTGGGCTGGGCTGGGCTGAGCAGGGCTGAGCTGAGCTGAGCTGGGCTGGGCTGGGCTGAGCTGAGCCGGTTGGGGTGAGCTGGGCTGAGCTGAGCTGAGCTGAGCTGGGCTGGGCTGAGCTAAGCCGGTTGAGCTGAGCCTGTTGGGCTGGGCTGGGCTGAGCTGAGCTCGGGCAGTGCCCGCATCCCCGCGGACCCGGCGGAGCTGGAGCTGGCCCATCAGGAGCCGCCGGGCAGCCGAGGTCGGGATAACCCTCCCCTCACCTGCCCGTCTGCACTTTTCCTTTTTCCATTCTGCCGCCTCCCAAGTCAACAGAAGGGCTAAATTAAGGAATCTGCGGGGAGCGAGTGGAAAAGTAAAAATGGAAAAGGCTGGCTCAGCAGGGCAGGGAGAGGGGAAGTGCTGGAGCTCCGTTCCTGGTCCGTCACAGAGGGTTCCCCTCGGGTCATCCTTGGGGTGTTCTTTGGGGTTTTGCAGTTTTTCTGGGCTTTTCCAGGGATCTTCTGTGCTCCCCTCCAGAGGGGATTCCTGCAGTGACCCAGGAGAAGGGGCTGCTCTGCCCTGCTGGTTCAGACACACTCTGGGGTTCCTCTTCTGCTTATAAAGCCTAATTCAAATTATTCTTCCCTTTTCCACACAAATCTATTTATATTTCCCTGTATATTTTTATATATATATAAGATTTTATCTTTATGCACAGATATATGTTGTGTATCATGTTTGTATATATATATGCATAATATTTCATCTTCATAGTCACACACATAGATACTATGTATATTTGGAAGGTGATTATGAAAAACCCCTTGAAGGAACTCATATTTCCAGGGATCTCCAAGTATCTCATTCCAGAAAAGGAACTCACTCCTTCAACTACACAAAAATGTGTGATCCTCAGTTCATCCATGAAAAGCATTAATTGTCCAACTTACCCCTTTTTCCCATCCAGAAAAACAGATCCTTTCTATCCTACAGAAATTTTTTTCTTGTGATATAATCCAAACTAAGGGCTGGATAGACTTCATTTTCCATGAAAACCCATCCAAGAGGATTGCTGAAAATAGACTGTTCTCTGAGAACAGATACCAGAAAAAGCAAAGGGAGGGGTGGAGGCAGGTCATCTGGGGCAAGGAGTTCTGCAAAATAAATTAATGATTGATAATCTCAGTTTGAATTAAAAGCAACCCATGTGGATTAAGGGATGCATCACCCTGCAGATACCCTGGATGGAATTTATCATCCTGATTTTCTTGGATCGTGGGAGGTGGGCTGGGATGGGGTGCCATGTTCAAACTTTGATATTCCCCACAGGTTTGCCATGACAGAAACATTTCCTCCAGAAAACAAACAAATGGAAAAAAGCCTCCAACCCAACTCCCTCCAGACCTCAGCACATCGAGGATGGAGCTGGAGCCATTCAGCCTCCAGCTTGGGGCAGGGAATTTTCCCACCCCAGTGTTCACAGTCTGGGTGTTCATGACCCATAAATGCAGAGTTTGTGCCCTGGGGCTTGGCTGCAGGCAGCAGCAGGATTGATTAAAACATGGGAATTAAAAGATAGCAATTAAAACAAACATCAGCTTTTGGGGGGGTCAGGGTGAGCAGGTTCCTTGTCTTGGCAGGGAAGGGGAAAAGATGCAGTGTGGATTTAAAAGCAGCATCCTGTAGTTCTTCTTGGGTTTTAGGGGTTTTTTTGTTTGTTTATTTGTTTGTTGGGTGTTTTTTGTTTGTTTGTTTTTCTTTTTTAAATGTACGCTGCAGTTTTGGGGCTCTGTTTCAGTAATTTTAGTTACATTTGTAATGTAATTTATTATTTCTGTTTCTTACTTGTTTTTGTTATTTATTGGTTTATTTTCTAAGACATATAAATGTGATATCCTTAATGATTGCTTACAGCCTCGTGAAGTTGCTTGTCTCAGTGTAAAGGGATGTTGGATCTGGTCCTTGGGGAGGCAGTTTTGCTGTTCCCCCCTGAGCACAGCAGCATTTGCTGTGTTCTGAGCTGTGTTCTCCTCCAGAATCAAAGACATATCTTTGGAAAAATGCATCCTAGTCTCATTTTCTTACCTGGAGTCTTTTTAGTTCAAATATTTTTTGGAAAAATTGGATTTTTCTTAAATCCTTTGGGATTTTTAGGAAAAAAAAAATCCCAAACACAATCCCACCTTGTTCTTTCCCAATTCTTGCAGAATTCAGCTGAAAGGCCCAGCCCAGTGTTGGTTCCTCCCCTGGGGTGTTTGAAGGTGCTGTGAGCTGACCTGGCTCTGTGAGTGGGGGCATCCCTGGGGCTCCTGGCACTGCCACCTCTGCAGCTCCCTGTGCTTGGTTTCCTGAACTGCTGCCCAGCACTGCCAGGAAAATGTGATTGGAGTTTTCTCACTGGGGCTGCTGCAAGTGGCCAAGGTTTGTCCAGTGTGCCTGGAGGGGCACAGACACCCCCCTGCACTGCCCCTGGGTCTGGGGGTTGCTCTGAGCATCTCAGGGATGTGGGGAGCAGCCAGGGGCTGCAGCAGAGCCCAAAACAATGAGACAAATATTCCCTATTTACTTAGCACTTAACCAAAGAATTGGGTTTAGGGCGAGAAAGGAGGGAATAAAATGATATTTCTAGGGTGGAAGAAGAGAATGTATTGAGGTTGCAGCACGTCCCTTGGTTTTGGGGTTGTGGTAATTTTGGCAGAAGGTTCCCAGGTGGGGCAGGGTCACCCCCTTGCCCTTCCCTGCATTATGGAAAGGGTCTGCTTGAAGCAGAGGTAGGAAGAAGCAAAAAATACCCAACACAACCCCAAAACTAAAAAAAAAAAATAAAAAAAATTCATGGAACCTTTAGCTTTATTTTCTTCAAGCTCCTGTAGTGGTTGTGGGGTTTTTGGTTTGTTTTCTCCTTTTTCCAAAACTGTTACTATTTCAATGCAGATTTTTAGCTTTTCCACCCGGGAGCCGGAGCTGGAAATTCTTTCCACTGCGTTGGTGCAGGAGGGAACAAACTGCTGCTTTTAGTTTGCTCAAATAATCCATCCCTGGCTGGAGCCATGGGTTTCCTCCTTCCCACTCCCTCCCACTCCCAGAGCAATCCCAGGATCTGCTGGGGGTGCTGATGGGGACAGGGGTGAGGGGATGTGGCTTCAAGCCCCATTTCCCTGAGGTTTTTCCTTTCAATGTCTCCAAGACTTTATTCTTACAAACACCAGGTGGGCATTAGAGGGGCAAGCCCAAACGGCAGCTTCATTTTTCAGAGCAAAAAATGGGCAAAATCTTCTGTCCTTGTTTTCCTGGCAGTAAGGAAGGGAGGTGGGATATTGGCAGGGAACCAATTTGTTTTTCTGTGGCATGGGAGGAGGATGCTCAGGGCTGGGCAGGGTTCATGGCCCTGTGCCAGGACCCCCCTGAACTGCAGTGAGGGGAAGCTTGTGCTGCCCAACATTTTGGGGATGAGCCATTTCCAAGAATAAAGGAAGGGAAGTTTAAATTGGGATGGGTGAGGCTTTCCTTATTTATTTCACACTGCTTCTTGGAGCACTGGTCAGATGCCACAGTCCCTCCTCCATTCCTGTTTCCCTGTCCCTGGACAGTGGGGCATGGGCATGGTGGCTTCTCCTTCAGCACAGGGATGTCACTTCTCATTTTCTGGGGAGAGGGAGGTAGCACTGGGCTGGGTTTGCTGTGGGGGGCACATCCAGGATAACTGCATTTCCTGGTTCCTGACCTGCTGAGATCAGCTCAGCTGGCCAGAAAAAAAGAAGAAATGAGCTTTGAGCTTCCCCTCTGACTGAGCAGTGCCCCCATTTCTCCCCTGGGACCCCTTCACTGTCCTGGGGGCATAGATGGTGCTGGGCTGGGTTCAGAAGCTGTGAGTTTGAGGGTGGGATGAGCAGCTGGTCTGGAGCTCTGTCTGTCCCAGGAAGCCTTGTGACCCAAACCAGGAATTTTTGGGGCTGAATTTTTTGCCAGCCATTGACAGAGTCCAGGTGCCAGCGAGGAAAGCGCTTGGATCGCTTTACCCTAAAGCATTGCCTGGAAAACAGCAAGCATGTTTTTGGCCCTTAAACCTCTGCTATCCCTCCTCATGTGCTACTCACCCACCTCCAGCTGCTGCCTTCCCCAGCTGCCCTGAATTTGCTGATTTTTGGGGCAGTGGATCCCCCAGCCAGGAGGGTTCTGGGCTTTTGCAGAGTGCAGGGCAGGGCTGGAGCAGGGGTGAACGCTGGGCAATGACAGGAGCAGCAAGGCAGTGCTGTTTGCCATGGGAGGGGGGCTGTATCTTGTTTATTTTATCTTTCTGATGCCTTTTGAAGCAGCCCTGAGTGAGAGGCTGTCGCTGGTGTGAGCAAACCTCACCTGGCAGGCAGGAAAAAGCAGCTGTGAGGCGATAGGCAAATAAGTGCTGGGGCTGGAGGGCACACCCAGAGCCACCCCTGCCTGTGCCCTGCAGGGGAAAGCACAGCAGGAAACCAGCCCTGGCTTTGGGACCAGCTCCTGGGGCTGCTGGAGGACAGGGGAAGGGCTGAACCCTCTGGGATTGCACCTGGCTGTGGTACAGAGCAGAGCCCCATCCCTGGAAGTGTTCAAGCCAGCTTGGAGCAGCCTGGGATGGTAGAAGGTGTCCCTGCCCAAAGCAGGGGGTTGGAACAGGATGATCTTTAGGTTCCCTTCCAACCCAAAGCAGGCTGTGATTGTGTGCCCCCAGTGCTGCACCCCTGAGGGGGTTTTTCATGCAGGGTTGTTTCCTGTGCTCCCTGGCTGGCAGAGGCTCAGCACAGCTGGAAATGCTGCTGGCTGCAGGCTGGGGGCTCACACGCTCTCCCTGCAGCTGTGCCCCCCCAGGGCTGGGGTTTCCCTGTGTGGGCTCAGAGCCCCCCATGCCATGGGGTGCCCCAGGACAGCCCCTCGCCCTGCTGGGTCTCAGGGGTGCCTGCCTGATGGGGTTGAACCTTTGGGGCTTTTCTGGGGAAAGGCCAAACAAGCTTTGGGGTGTGTGTGCCCCCACGTTGGTGCATGTGGGGATCACAGAATCCCAGAATGATGAGGCTGGAACAGACCTCAAAGATCACCCAGTCCAACCCATGCCCTGACACCTCAACCAGACCATAGCACCAAGTGCCATGGCCTGGCTTTTTTAAACACATCCAGAGATGGTGATTCTGCCACCTCCCTGGGAAGAGCATTCCAGTGCTTTATTATTCTTTTGGTGAAAAATTTCTTCCTAATATCCAACCTATTCCCTTTCCTAAAATCCAACCTATACCTTTTCCTGATATCCAACCTATACCTTTTCCTAAAATCCAACCTATACCTTTTCCTAACATCCAACCTATACCTTTTCCTAACATCCAACCTATACCTTTTCCTAACATCCAACCTATACCTTTTCCTAATATCCAACCTGTCCCTTCCCTGAGGTAGCTTGAGGCTGTGTTCTCTGCTTCTGTCAGAGACCGACCCCAGCTGTCTCCAGCCTCCCTTCAGGAAGGTGTAGAGAGCAACAAGGGCACCTTGAGCCTCCTCTTCTGAGGCTGAACAGCCCCAGCTCCTTCAGTCGTGGGGTGTGGGGCAGAGGCTGAAGCAGGCAGGTCCCTTTAGCTGCACCCCGAGGATGCCCGAGCAGGGATGCTGTGGTGCTCAGGAGCTGTGCAGAAAGGAGGAGGTGTGGGTGAGCTCAGTCATGCCCAGCCAGGCACTTGGATCAGTGAGTTTTATCCTCTGGGAGCGTTAGCACCATCAGGCTTTGAGTGTTTGCGTGCAGATAAGGCTGAAACACCCCGGCACACAAACTCTGCTTTTCACACTTCTCCCCTCCGGGGTGAGGAGCAGCCCCACTCTCCATCCTCGGCAGGGATTTATGGGCTGAGTGTGAGTTGAACCCCGCAGCAGAGCCCGTCCTGCCCCGCAGCGCTGGGGAGCGGAGGTGTGCGGGGCTGGCTGTCAGCGGGGCTGAGGCAGAGCAGACATCCCTGCGGGATGGGATCCTTCCCGTGCAGCCAGCTCAAACAACAGTTTATCCTGCCTGCTGTCTTGGGGGATGGTGGAAGGATCCCAGAGCAGCCCTGCCTGGGCTCCTGCTTCGTGTCACAGGACAGGAGCTGCTCTCCCAGCTGGGGTTGTTTTAGGGTTTTCTTGCCCTTTTCACTGCTGTTTTACTGCCTGTCAGCAAAGCCCAAAGGAATTGGATTCATTCCTTGTTTTGTACATCCATTTCCCCTTCCCTGCATAAGGGAAAAGATATTAAAGGCAGGGGGGGGAAAGAGTGATTACAACACAGAAATGTAGCTTGAATTAAGCGATTTAGAAAGCTGGACGTGATGCTCATCATTATTCTCCCTGAGAGCATCCTGCTCTTCCCACATAATTTGGGGGCAGAAGGGTTTCTCATGAGGGAAACCTGATTTTATCCAAGGGAAGCTCCTGAAATGGTGAGGGAAAAATGGAATTTCAGGACGTTTGCTGTTTGATTGCACCCTGGACTGGAATGTGCGCCAGGGGTGGCTTTGCCACGTGCTGAGTGTGTCACCTCCTTCCTCACCTTCCCCACAGCAGAGTGGGCTCAGTGCAGGATGGAGAAGCACCAGCTGCTGCAGGGATGTGCTCCAGGGATTTTTTGCAGGAAAAACTGGAACATTTCCCTGAAGAGCCCCCAGTGCCAGCCTGTCCCAGAGCGTGTTTGCTTTGGCCGGACCCAGGGGACACGGGGCTGTCCCAGAGCCCTGTGCCCGTGCTCCTGGGTGGCACCAGTGTTTATTGACCTTTTCACCACCTGACTGCCGTGCCCTGCCAGCCCTGTTTGAGTTGGCAGGAGCTGCAGATTCACCTCCTGCTCAAACAGCCCCACGGCTGCCCAGGGTGCCCGGGCTCCTTGGAGCATCTTGTGTGGGTATTTTACAGCCTGGTAGGGACCAAACATCACCACAGGTGTGATGGCACAGTGAGGAGAGATGCCATGATGTGACCAGCTCAGAGCATCCCTGGAGCTGTGGATGTGTCTCTGCAAGGCAAAGCCCTCAGAGGTGGTGGTGGTGCCTTATCCCAGAGGGGACAGTGCTTTTTGCTGGTGGGGATGGCCCTGTGACATCTGAATTTGCTTAATTTGACTGAATTTGTGTAGTTTTGGGGCAGTGGATCCCCCAGCCAGGAGGGTTCTGGGCTTTTACAAAGTGCAGGGCAGGGCTGGAGCAGGGGTGAACGCTGGGCAATGACAGGAGCAGCAAGGCAGTGCTGTTTGCCATGGGAGGGGGGCTGTATCTTGTTTATTTTATCTTTCTGATGCCTTTTGAAGCAGCCCTGAGTGAGTGGCTGTCGCTGGTGTGAGCAAACCTCACCTGGCAGGCAGGAACAAGCAGCTGTTGGGATATCCCCACTTTCTTGGCTCTGCTCTCCAAAGCTGCCATGCAGAAGAGCAGGAGCAGAGGAGCCACAGATGTGTCCACAAGCTGCAGGTCCTGTGGTGGGACAGCTCAGCTGGGGGAGCTGGGTGTTTATGGTGCCATTTTGGGATTCTCTGAGCCACCATTGCCACTTCCCACCCTTGGTGGTGTCACTGCATTTCTGTTCTGGCTGGGAGCTCCTGCCCAGGGCTGGCTCTCTCTGCTGAGCCACCCTTCAAAGAAAGGGGCTGTTCAGGTGCCAGCCAGGAGTTTCCACTTCAGCCTGTGTGTGCTCACCCTGTTGTCCCAAGGGAATGACAGATTTGGGATTTTCCTGGTTCCCTGCCTGTGGTGGGTTTCACTGCTGGTGCCATGGGGCTGGCTCACACAGAGCTTTGGGGAGCAGCAAACCCTCTGACTTCTGGTGAGACTTTGGATGTGTCAGGAAGAAGCTCCAGCCCCAAAGCTTCCTGTTGTCCAGTGTGTTTTTATCAGTTCACACCCAGAACTGTGAGCTTGCTGTGACTTTCTGCCCTTTTTCTCTGGGTGTTTGGTGCTGAGCTGCCACTTGAGGAGTCAGCAGGAGCTGCCTGGCTGTCCCTGTGCTCAGGCTGGGGGCTTTGGGAGGTGCCTGCACGGCAGGTTTGGTGACAGGAGGCAGTGTCCCTGTGCCACCGCGGGGGTTCAGCTGCACGTGTTTCCTGAGTTCACAGAAACCCTTTTTTGTCAGCTTTCACCAAGCTCTCATGCAAAGTCCCAGCCCTGTGAAGGTGCTGCTGCCACTCTTCATGCACTGGGAGCACTGGGCTGTTCCAGGTGGCTGCTCAGGGTGCAGAGTCACCTCGGCTGAGCCAGGACCTGTGGGACCCCCAGCTGCCTCCCCCAGGGCACCTGCCTGCCCCCAGCCCTCTTGCACCCCTGAAAGTGGAGTCTGGATGGAAATAGCAGCAGCAGATCTCTTCTGCTTTTAATTTTGGAGGAGAGGAAGCTGGGGGTGGAGAGGAGCTGGCTGTGAGAGGACAGGAGCCACTTTGCTCTGACACGCTCTGTAGAGCGAGTTGACACACTAAAGGTGCTCCAAGATTAATTTTTTTTTTAAGATATAAAAGTAATTATAGGCATTGTGTACTGGTCTGTGCCTCAGAGGGGATCAGAGCAGCCTGACCCAGGGGAAATGTGGGTTTAGAACAGCTCACAGTGTCTGTGAGGACTGAGCACCTGGTAGAGTTTGAAGCATAAGCACGTTCAGGCTTCTTGTTTTCACTGGTTGGTTTAGTAAAGGTAGGTTTGGGTTGGGGTTTTTTGGTTTTTTTTTCATTACTCTGAATGAAAGTAGGTGATGGAAAACAGATGAGCAGGTTTCACTTCCTGCTTTCACTCAGGGCTGGGGGTGTTTGGGGACAGCCACATGGTGAAGCATCAGTGTCTGCCTTGGGCTGGTTCCTCTTGGACTCATCTGGTCCCTTATTCCCTCCAGAAACACAAGGAGTTGGAGAAATATCTTGTTTTATCATAGGATTGTTAAGGGTGGAAAACACCTGGGAGCTCATTGAGTCTGAGAATGAAGCCAGAGCTGCCACCTGTGCAAAGCACCCTGAGAGACCTGGGGAGGTCTGGGGACACCTGAGAGCCCCTTCCAGTGCCCAGGAGGGCTCCAGGAGAGCTGGAGAGGGGCTTTGGAAAAGGGATGGAGGGACAGGACCAGGGGAATGGCTTCCCACTGCCAGAGGGCAGGGAGAGATGGGATGTTGGGAAGGAATTCTTCCCTGTGAGGATGAGGAGGGCCTGGCACAGGTGCCCTGAGCAGTTGTGGCTGCCCCTGGATCCCTGGCAGTGCCCAAGGCCAGGCTGGATGGGGCTTGGAGCAGCCTGGGACAGTGGAAGTGTCCCTGCCATGGCAGGGGTGGAACTGGATGAACTTTAAGGTCCCTTTCAACCCAAACCACGCTGGGACTCTGATGGGGTGAGTGGAGACCAACCCCCATGAGCCCCCAAAATCAGGGGGTCCCTCCTGAGCCCTCCCTGGGTGAGGACTGGTCCTGGCCCCAGCCTTGCCCACAGCCCTTGCTGCCAGGAGCAGGAGGATTCCCTTGGAGGGCACCAGGGTTTGAGCACTGATGCCTTTTTGGGACTGCCTAAAAACAGAGGCCAGACTTAATTAAGACAATAAAAAGCAGTTTATTTATATTTATTGAAGGGCCTTCACGTCCATTTGGGGCAGATGAAGCTCCCCAAGGGCTACACCCACAATGGACAGCAGGTCAGGGGTTTTCACTCTTTTATGAATTTGTTCCATTTGCATATTGGAGATTAATCTTCCAATTACAGCTTCAGGTAATGAAGTCATTTACCCCAAGTTTGCTCCCCACAACTCACTTTTGTTCACATCTCTTGGGCACTGAAGCAGTGAGGTGTCCTTGATTCCCAGGCCTGGAGAGGAATTGCTTTGTCTGGGAAAGCTGCAGCTAACACTCTACATGGAGTTTGGAGTTAAACACTAAAGAATTGCAGGATTATAAATATATGGAGAACAGAAAAGCTCAGATCTTAGGGGTCACACTGCCCAGTGGTTGTGGCTGCCCACGAAGGTCACGGTCACCTCCTGGGCTGGGGGAATCCTGGGCAGACTGTGGTGGCTGCCTGGCAGCCCCTGGGTTTCTCTGAGGTTCTGCAGGTGCCTGGGCTTGGTTTTGGCTGGGAGCAGTGTGGATGGAGGTTCTGCACCCCCTGGGCTGGGCGGGAGGGCAGCTTGGAGCAGCTGAGCATCGCCCTTGGATTTGTTTCCTAGAGCGTTGCGGGCTGTAAAGTAGAACAGATTAATAGGAAATATGGTCTGAAAGTTACAGTCCCCAGTGGGGCTGTATTGGGTTTCTGGCAGGGCATTTTATGGGATGGTTGGACTTCTGTGTCTTGGATTTGGAGAGGGCAGCTCCTGAGGAGTATTTTTTTAGGCAGGCTGAGTGTAGGAATAAATGCTGCTGGAGCCACTTGCAGCAGGGAAGTGAAGTTTCCAGGGCTGCTCACTTGGTGTTGGACTGGGAAGTTTGAGGACAAACTGCCTTGATGTGGGAATTTGTGCAGAGAAATTTGCATTTTGGGGCACTGAGGGAGGTGTAAGGGAAGGGATTGCTGGTCTGGGTCCAAATCACTAATGATCTTTTTATTTTTTATCATTTGTTGCTCTACTGTGCTCCTTGGGCTGTTGATGAAAACCCACAGAGCTCCCTGCAGAAGAAGGTAAGTCATGGGCTGGAGGTGGCAGTGCCTGCCTTGAGTCTGGGTGGAGTGTGCTGAGGACAAGGAAGAGGGAATCTCTGGGGGCTTTTAAATTTGGTTTTAACCCCAGAGACAGCTGGGCTGACAGTAGAGCTTCCCTGTGGCGGTGAGGCTACTTCTGGGACTAGAAACAGAGAGGATTTTTAAAAGCAGACCCAGTAAAAGCAGGGCAGTGCCAGGAATGGAAGCATTTCATTTTAGAGAGAAGCCCCCACTGCAATGCTGCAGGTCCTCACTGATGGGGCACTGGAGCAGCCCTGAAGCAAGCAGGAGTGTGGTTCTGTGGGGCCTCAGTGATCTTCCTGTCTTCTGGGGATTTTTTTTGAGCACTGACTGTGCTTGGTTTCATGTTTTCCCACCAGGAAAGTCCCTCTGGGAGCTGGTGCTGGAGCAGTTTGAAGACCTCCTCGTCCGCATCCTTTTGATGGCAGCTTTCCTGTCCTTTGTGAGTACCCAGAGCTTGGGGTGGCACCTTCTGGGGCACACACAGCCTCAGGTGGCACCTGAAGAGGAAGGAGGGCAGGTGGGGTGAAGGAGGTGCAGCAGCAGAGCTGTGGTTTCTAGGGTGTGGTGGCAATATCACTGCCTCTGCTTCAAGATGGGGCTGGAGGGTTTCTCAGTAATGCTGATCAAAAGCACCAAGAGGGAATCAAAGAGCTGCCTGGGCTGTTCCAGGCTGATGATTTGAGCCTGGTTTGCTGTGCCCCAGGACTGAACTGGCAGTTTTGCCCACAGTCTGCCTTGGGAGCATCTCTGTGTGAGGAGATGTTTCCCACCAAGGTGCTGGAGGACAATTTGGGTTTTTTTGAGTGTAAGTCAGCGTGTTTGGCAGCAGGATGGCAAAGCTCAGACTCCTGTCTCTTCCTTTCAGACGTGACCCATGGGTAGATAAGGGGGAAGGCTCATCCCTTGTGGGGTTTAGCAATTCCCAAAACAGCCTGCAGTGAAGTGAATGCAGGTAAAGCAGGTGTGAAGCCCTGTGCCAGAGGTCAGGTCCTTGTGCCTCTGTGGCAGAGCAGAGGGGCTGCTGTGTTGACACAGTGCAGGTGGATGGGCAGTTAAATGGAGTGGAAATGTTTGTGTGCTTCATACACATACAAATACACATGGAGAGGGGGGCTCAGGCTGGTGGAAGCCACAAGGTCAAGCAGGGCTGCCCTTACTGCCCTGATCACTGGTGTTGCTTCACTGCCCTTTGCCCAGGAGGGGCTGCAGGGCTGCCTGGTCCCTCCATTCATCAGCTCATGGCCGTGGTCTCCCCACAGGAGCACACAGAGGGAGAGGCTTTCCTGGGGCAGACACCATGCAGGCACTGCCTGGCTGTTTGCTCCAGCCCCACTTGTTCAGTGCTGCAGCTTACCCCAGCAGAGCAGTGCAGGCTCCAGCAGTGGGATGTGACAATTCCACCCTTTGACCAAACCATGTGGGTCTGGCCACCTCCAGGTCGTTCCCTCTCCAATAAGCAGATAACCACCTTGGCTGGCTCTTGCTTCCATCATCCTTCTGAAGGTGCTGCTTCTCTGGTTTGAACCACATTGTGCTCCTTCTTCTCTCTTGCACCAGATCCTGGCCTGGTTTGAAGAGGGGGAGGAGACCACGACGGCGTTTGTGGAGCCCATCGTCATCATCATGATCCTGATTGCCAACGCCGTGGTGGGGGTGTGGCAGGTGAGGCACAGCTGCCCCCAGGGTCTGCTCCACCAGGCTCAGAGCCTTCATCTAAAGGTCTGGTTGCTTTGTGCCCTTGGAAATTAATTTTCCAGAGGTGCAGTTTTCTTGTTGGCCATGCTTCCCCATGCCCTGCACATCTGGCTGCCTCTTGGCTGGTTCTTTCAGTCTTTCTTTGGGAATTTGTGCAGGTTGGAGCTTATCTTGCACTTACCCTGGTCTCCTGGCCAGGGCCAAATGCATTTTCCAAGGAAAGGTCTTTGCTCTGCCCACTAGAAAGCCACAGTGGCTGCTGCCCCCCACCTCACTGTGTCCCTCCTGGGGGATGAGCAAATTCTTCCCCCCGTGATGCTCCTCTCTTCCACCTATTCCTTATAAATCCATTCATTGATCTGCAGCTTGATCTGAGGTGAGGTTGCTGGATGGGGAAAGATGCTGTTGGTTGGGACACACTGCTTCTCAAACCAAGAAGGAGATGATCAGCCCCAAAGGTCCAGGCAGTGTCCAGGACTGGGGTGGTTTAAGCCAGCAGGAATCATTTTGCAGAGGCTGAAGAAGACACAGTGCCTGTCCCATCCGTGGCGCGAACGGGTTCCAAAAGCAGGGCTGGGCTTTGGGTTTTCCTGTCTTTGCAGCGGGTGGGAAGGAGCCTGCTGGCTCCAGCAGCTCTGCTCCTCTCTGCTTGCAGGAGAGAAATGCTGAGAGTGCCATCGAGGCCCTGAAGGAGTACGAGCCCGAGATGGGGAAGGTGATCCGCGCCGACCGCAGCGGTGTGCAGCGCATCCGCGCCCGCGACATCGTCCCCGGGGACATCGTGGAGGTGGCAGGTAGGGTGCCACCACCCCAGGGCTGGGGCTGCATGGGGAGGTGGTCCTGGCCAGGGGATCCCCAAAGCTGAGGCTCTTCAGCCCAACAAGGCTTTGCCTCACCATCAGGCAGTAGAGAACAGCAGAGAAGAGAAGAAATATCCATTTCTGACGCGGGTTTTGGGTCTCGGGAGGGTTTCCCCTATTTCTGGAAGAACAAGGAGAACTTTTCATTTTCCCACCGAGATTCCCTGTTTCTGGAAGCTGCTCTCCCACACACATCCCTGGACAGGGTGTGGGTGAAGGGCCAGTGCTGGGTGCTGTGTGGGGAGGCTTCCTTGGGAGCTGGGGCTGCTCATCTCGCAGGGTGGCAGGCAGAGGGGATGAGCTGCAGGGTGATTTTGCCTCCGGGTGGGTTCTACCCCCCAGCCCTTCTGTTGGAGCTGTGCATTCAGCAGAGCTTTCCTGGGGGTCTGCTGCCTGCCCCAGCAGAGCTGAGGAGGATTCATTCCAATTGTTCTGTTTTGTTTGTTCCTAAAATGATGCCGTAAACCCCCAGAGCCACAAAACTAATCCTCTCCTTTCCTCCTCGTGGCCCTGCTGGTGGAAACATGCTGCAATCCCTCTCTTGCCCAGCCAGCTTGCTGTTATTTATGTCTTCAAGTTGGGCTTCAGCTGGAAGATGAATAAAAAATAGTGGAGAGAGGATGGAGCCAGCCAGATCCTCAGCTGGGTGAGCTGGCAGCACTCCCAAACCAGTGCTCTGACAATGCAGTCCAGCTGCTGACCTGGCCTTTAATTAAATTAATGAATTATTAATAAAATTCTGCCATCTTTCCCCAGATCAAGTGCATACTGCCTGCCCATCAGCAGCCTAATATTACTTTTTAATGGCACAATCAGCATGGCAGCTGGAATGGAAAGAGCTGGGCTGTCTGGAGGGGTTTTGCAAATTATTAGCAAATTGTAGGATTAGAAGGTTATGGAAAGTGGTGAGGGTGCTGTCAGGTGCCTGACAGGAAAGCACACCAGGAGGAAAAGCTTTGAACGTGCCGTGGACATCCAGGTGATGCCCTGGATGTGTGACAGCGCAGGCAGGAGGGGCTGGCTGCTGTTTGCATGTGCAAATGCAGCGAATTTGGCAGCAGGGAGCAGGAAACCTGTTAGGCTGAGACAAGGAGGGGGTGGCTGGAAGTTGGCAGGCTGCTCAAACCCAGCTGAGTTTTGGCCTTTTGTGACAAGGCCATGGAGGTGAGTGCTGGTGCAGGCAGCTTTTGCCTTTCCCAAAAAGGGCAGGCAGAGCACCTCTTTGGGAGCACCAGAGGTTGCTGTGGTGCTCAGGCAGGGCCAGGGGCCACAGCCAGGCAGGGTCCCCCTGCTTTCCTCCCTTTCTCTGGGGAGATTTGTGGTGCTGGGGGGATCAGCACACGTTCAGTACCTGGCTGATGGCCAGGCCAGGTCTGTTCTGTGGGATAGGAATCACAGAATCCCAGAATGATGAGGTTGGAAGAGACCTCTGAGATCATCCAGTACAACCCATGCCCTCCATAGCACCAAGTGCCATGGCCAGGCTTTTTAAACACATCCAGAGATGGTGATTCTACCACCTCCCTGGAAACAACATTCCAGTGCTTTATTATTCTTTTAGTGAAAAATTTCTTCCTGATATCCAGCCTATCCCTTCCCTGAGGTAGCTTGAGGCTGTGTCCTCTAAAGAAGGCACTGTGCACCCTGGAGCAAGTGCCACCAGGGCTCTCTCTGTCCCCAGATGTTGCAGTAGTCTTCCTCTGCAGGTTTAGCTCCTGTTTGCAAATCCTCCTCCTTTCCCAGGGCAAGAGGAGCTCTTTGCTCCCTCTGAGGTGCTCCAGCCCCCTGGACAGATGCAGAGTCTGAGTTCTGTGCCTGATGTTTTGGGGAGGTCTGTGCTGGCACCCCCAGCCAGGTGTGACAGGGAGCAGGGGGGGTCTGGCAGGTGCTGCTGCTGCATCCTGGAGCGTTGGGATCTGCAGCTGGAACATCTGGCTGGGTGGTGGAGCAGTGCCAGCCCCCTCCTGCTGCTCTGGGGGGGTTTATGAGCCCCAGGAGGAAGCACTGGTTAAAGTCTGGGGTTGGAGAGCATCGTTAGCAGCCAGGCCAGCAGAGTTGTGTAAGGGATGGGAGGGGCTGGGAGCCAGGGCTCCCCTCAGTGTTTCCAAAACTCAGAGCGTGGCTGTGTCCAGCCGATAAGGGAGCAGGAGGAAGAGCCAGGGGGAAGAAACTCAGAGGGAAAATCAGCTTAAAATGTGTTTTAAAGGAAACACTGGTGCCTTGGAGGGTGGTGTTGGGTGGCAGCGGATGGGGCAGCTTTCACCTGTGCCCAATGTGCCGTGCCAGGAGAGCCAGGGATGGTTGTTTGTCTTGGACACAGAAGATTTTCCACTCTTAACAGCTTCCAGTCAGCCCAGAGAGACATGAAGCAGGGTTAAGACTGGTATTAGGAAGCTCTGATGCCTCAACGTGGGGATGTTCTGGGTTTTTTTGCAGGAAAGATGCAAGATGGGGGTGCAGGGGGAGTTAGCAGGGAAGAGGAGAGACAGGGACACGGTGGGGAATGGATGCAGCACAGCAGGCAGGGCACCACCAGGGTTTGGCTGGGTTGCAAATTACAGACAGACAAAATGAAGCTTTTTTACAAAGCTGTAAATGCAGAAATGAAGTATCCCAGTGCAGGACCCTTTGCCAGGGGCTGGGTGCTGCTGTGCCCCTGCACATGGCTGGTCTCAGGTGGGGGTTTGCTGTCCCCAGTGCCACCTGACAGAGCTGCTGTTCTTGTCCTTGCAGTTGGTGACAAGGTGCCAGCAGACATCAGGATCATCGAGATCCGCTCCACCACGCTGCGGGTCGACCAGTCCATCCTGACAGGTGAGTGTGGGCTGTGCAGCAGGGGCAGCTTCCTTCTGCTGCCTGCCTGGGGGCCAGCTTTGGGACTGATGCTGGGATAAGGGCTTTGCTGGGGTGGGAGATAAGATTTAGGTGATGTTTGGACCTTCCCAGGTCCTCAAAGCCACGGCATAGGTGAGATGTGTCTGGTGCTTGGGTGTCCTTCCTGCAGAGGACAAAGCCTGGGGCTTTCCTGTGTGACTTGTGGGGTTGGACATCCCCATGGTGGATGTATGGATGGTTTGGTGGCAAAGTGCTGCTCTAGAGCACTGTGTGATGCAGGCTTGGAGCAGGGATGGGCTAAGGCTGGAGAGGGAACATGGGTGGTCCATCTCTCCCCTCTTGTCTTGGCAGGGGAGTCTGTGTCGGTGATCAAGCATGCTGACCCCATCCCTGATCCCCGGGCTGTCAACCAGGACAAGAAGAACATGCTCTTCTCTGTAAGTCCCTCACACCTGTCTCCACCTCTCCTGTGGTTTTCCAAAGTGCAGAGGCTGGTGGATGGGGGAGATCTCTGAGCAGAGAAAGGGAGTGCATGCCTAAGACCTGAATCCATAAAAAGAGCCCCAAATCCATAAAAATAAGAACCTGCTTCATTTGGATTCCATTTGGGCTGCGGCACACAAGGCCTTTAAATACCTTGGGCAATCTCAGAGCACTTTTTTCCCGTCAAGCAGGATGCATTATGGATGGGGAAGAGGTTTGTGGTGAGCCTGGAGCTATTGCAAATTTGGGTTTCCTCCTTTCTCATGTTCTTCTGAGGCAGAAGCCAAGTCCTCGAGGGGTTACAACTCTCAGGAAGGGATCTCCTGGTCCTTAGGGTGGGTTTATATAAAAAACCCAAGATGTCCCATTTTCCCTTTAACCAGAGTGTGACAGTGATCACAGGGGTCTCAGGGGAAGAGATGAGAAGTTGACTCTGTGTTCAGAAGGCTTGATTTACTATCTTATGATATATATTATATTAAAAACTATACTAAAAGAATAGAAGAAAGGATTTCATCAGAAGGCTGGCTAAGAATAGAAAAGGAATGAATAACAAAGGCTTGGACTGACCAGACAGTCTGAGACAGCTGGACTGTGATTGGCCATTAATTAGAAACAACCACATGAGACCAATCCCAGACCCACCTGTTGCATCCCACAGCAGCAGATAAGAATTGTTCACATTTTGTTCCCGAGGCCTCTCAGCTTCTCAGGAGGAAAAATCCTAAGGAAAGGATTTTTCATAAAACATGTCGGTGACACCAGAGGGGGAAAAAGAGCAACCCATTTCCCTTTCACAAAGAACAACCCATTTCCCTGCTCAGACCAAGAGGTTTCACGCCCACATATCCACTCTGCTCCCTTCCTCCCTGCCAGGGCACCAACATTGCAGCTGGGAAGGCTGTGGGGATCGTCATTGCCACGGGGGTGTACACGGAGATCGGGAAGATCCGGAACCAGATGGTGGAGACGGAGCCGGAGAAGACGCCCCTGCAGCAGAAGCTGGACGAGTTCAGCCAGCAGCTCTCCAAGGTGATCTTCCTGGTGTGCATCGCCGTCTGGGTCATCAACATCAGCCACTTCAGCGACCCCGTGCACGGCGGCTCCTGGTTCCGCGGCGCCATCTACTACTTCAAGATCTCGGTGGCGCTGGCGGTGGCCGCCATCCCCGAGGGCCTGCCCGCCGTCATCACCACCTGCCTGGCGCTGGGCACGCGGCGCATGGCCAGGAAGAACGCCATCGTCAGGAGCCTGCCCTCCGTGGAGACCCTGGGCTGCACCTCGGTCATCTGCTCCGACAAGACCGGCACGCTCACCACCAACCAGATGTCCGTGTGCAGGGTGAGAGCCGGGCTCGGGGCAGGGGAGGGCGTGGAGGGGGGGTTTGAGCCCTTTTCTGGCCCAGAGATGGGGTAATGAGAGGTGTTGGGTTTGCAGGCAACCCCGACGTGGGAAGAGATGAGGATGTTGAATCCGTGTTTCAGAAGGCTGAGTTATTATTTTATGATATGTGTTATATTAAGAGAAAATGATATGTTAAAACTATACTAAAGAATAGAAGAAAGGATTTCATCAGAAGGCTAGCAAGGAATAGAAAAGCAAAGAATGATAGTAAAATCTCGTGAGTGACCAGACAGTCTGGACAGCTGGACTGTGATTGGCCATTAATTAAAAACAACCACATGAGACCAATCCCAGATCCACCTGTTGCATTCCACAGCAGCAGATAATCATTATTTGCATTTCGTTTCTGAGCCTCTCAGCTTCTCAAGAGAAAAAGATCCTAATGAAAGGATTTTTCAAAAACACAGAGAGGTGTTTTAAAATCTTATTATTCTATTTTCAGTCTCATCTGAAGGATGAGACAATACAGATGTTATAATTCACGCCATTACAAACAGAAACCATCTATCTCCTAATTACAATACACTATAAGCATTTCTTGGCCACACAATGCTGTAAAGCAAATCATCTAAAACTACCCCTCATGGGTCCTACCACAGTACATCTTTCAGAGTTCTATTTCTCCAAAATATCCAGTCTTATTTGTAAGGCCATGCTTTGAAACTTGTTTCTAGCCCCATTTCTCTCTCAACAATATCTGTCCTATTCCATGGCATTTCTAAGTCAGCATTTCTTATCTCAAGGTTTGCACACTGTGTGGGACTTCCATCAGGCCCTGAAAACTCTCTACAAACCCATTTCCCACACTTCAGAGCAGCCCATCCTGTGCTGATGGGCTCTGTGTCCTCAGCAGAGCTGTGTCGTGGCAGCAGTGTGGGGGTGAGCAGGGTTTATAGGGAGCCCTGAGGTTCCCCAGGGATCAGGGCTTCTCTTGGCTTGGGTGTGATTAGAAAACTCACTTTTAGCAGCCCACCTTTGTGGAGGTGCTGTGCTGCAGTCTCATTTCAGGGGTCCCTTTCCAGGGAATGTTTCTTCCTGCTGGGATGTGGCGCTGAGACAGAGCTGATGGCAATCAGCCTCCTCTGCTCTCTTGCTCTTTCCCCCCTGTTTTTAACCCAACCAGTGAGAAATCCTGGACCATGCAAAGTTACCAAACCTGGACCCATGAAAAGCATTCTTGATGGAGGGAGCCCTGGGGTGGTTTGGTGAAGAGTTTGAAGGCTCCTCATCCACCAGAGAGTTTTGCTCCCACATAACTGGCCGTGTTAGGAAAGCCTGGACCATCTGAGTCCTTCTCAGTTTTCCCATTAATCCATGAGTGTCAGGAAAGCTTTTTACATGCCTTTGGCGTGTTGTTTTTATAGGAGAACCTTGGAAAATGTGTTGCTGTGGGAAAAGAAGGAGCTGGCCAACATCCCTCCTCTGTGGCACGCAGACAGTGTGGTGGGAAGCTGTGACAGTGCTGCAAACCAGCCACAGGCTTTGGCCACTGGTTAGCTCAGCACAAAGTGCAGATGGATGGAAATGTCTGGTGTTTCTGCCCTGTGAATGGTGGAGAGCAAGACAAGGCTGGAACAAAGCAGGGACCAAACTGCCCGTGTCTCACATGAGGAGGGGGATCCCTCCAGCCCCATTTTCAGAGCCAGTGATGCAGCACAGCAAGGGCAGGGTGACCCCAGTGCTCAGGGGTTCCAGAGCTCAGTGCTCCTGAGCTCTGCCCACTGCAGGAGGAGAAGGAGCAGTGACCCAAACCACTTCCTACCAGAGGCTCTGCTCTTTGAACTTGGGAGGAAGTGCCACCATCCCCTGCAGTGTGGCACAGTCAGGCAAGGCAAGGGAGAGGGACAGAGTGGGGCAGTGGCAGACAAGGGTTTTGGCATCAATTGGCTCCTGCAGAGTGAACTCAGCAAGTTTAAAAAAAACCAAAAAAAAAGCAATTAAAAAGTCAAAGTATCCTCAGCCCATCTCCCCATCATCCTGTTCTGATATCTGTTTATTCACCTGGCTGGGTCCTGGCTCCCAGGGCACAGTGCTGGCAGAAGGGCTGGCCCCAGCACACAGAGCAGGTTCATGTTTCGTGGGCAGGGATTCCCTGCTGACGTGGGCAGGACAGGGCTGCCTGCTGGGCCCTGTGAGTGGCAGGTGGGTAAATATTGAATATTTGTGCTGGGCAGCCCTTGGCGTGTCCGGGACACGCTCCTGTGCCAAGCAGCCAGCTCAGCCATGGGCTGAACAGAAAACCCTATCAATAACCTGGGAAAATGTATTAATTGAGTGTGATTTCATTAAGTTGCCCATTAACAGGGTGAGTGCAGCTGCTGAGCAGAGCCTGCTCACTGTCTCACTGCTGGCATCAGCTCTGAAGGGACTCTGGAAAGGCTCCAGGTCTGGTCTAAAGAGCTGTGCCATGTCTCTGGGTCTCATGGGTGCTGTCTGAGCCAGGACACACCCAGGGGTCAGCAGGGGTGAATCTGTGTCCCCCAAAGCCACCCAAAATGTGCTGGGGACTTTGTGATCCTGTCCACCCAGCATGGCCAGGACTCTTGCTCTGACCTCAAGTCCACCCAAGGTTACAGTGACAAACCCACTCAGTAAACCAGAGTAAACCTGTGGTTTGTGTCACTGCATGGTCACCTGGGGGTCTCTGAGACCACCATGTCCCCCAGCCCAGGGCAGGGGGGAACCAGGAGCAGCCTCCTCCCAACCTTTAAATAACCCTGGAGCTGGGAGCAGTGGGAGCCTGGCAGGAGGAGAGGGGACACAGAAGCATCACAGCTCTCTCTGCTCTCACAGGTTTAAATCCCTCTCCTAAAACTTGCAGCAGCCTTTTATGCAGCCTATCTTAATTTTCCAGGAAGGTGGCATTTGAAAATCAGGACCCAAAAAGGAGATGTGGGCTTTGGGGTGGGGAAGAATGATGCTGGTACCCCATGGCTGGGAGGAGGTGATTAGTGATACTTGGGGTGATTAGTGATGTTTGGGGTGATTAGTGATATTTGGCTGTCTCTGAGATGGCTGCTGGTGTTTTGGGGAGCAGGAGCAGAAGGGTTTATTTTGCACAAAGGGTGTAGCAGAGCCTGGGTGTGCAAAGTGCCATCCCTGGTGCTCTCTGCAGGGCACTGTGCCTTGGCTCAGCACTGTGGTCTGTCCAAACCTGTCCCTAATTACTGGGGGGCCTGGCTGGGGGTCCCCAGGGGCTGCTTCCAGTGCAGGGGGAGAAGGATGCTGATCCATTTATCCGTGCAGATAAATCCTTCACACCTGCTGCCCCACAAGCCCACAGCTGCTGCTCCAGGGGTGCTGCATCCACAAATGCCCTTTTCTTCCTAGAAATCCCCATCCAGCTGTGTGCTGCAGCACCAGGCTGGGCAGGATCCATGGGACAGGAGAGAGGAGTGATGCTGGAGCCTTTGGGAGGAGGATGCACTCTCTGTGAGCATGGAGTTACATTTTCCTTCCAGCCTCTCTGTTGCATTAGAACCCCAAATCACTGGCATGGCTTTAAGAGGTTCAGGGCAGGGGGAAGCCCAGGGGTGCTGCTGGCTGTGTTTCCCTGGCTGGAGCTGCTGCTCACTGTGCTGTACAAGAGGTTGGGCAGCCCCTCTGTGAGCCCCCAGCTGAGCTGCAGCGTTCTCACCTCCTCCTGTTGCTCCTGATATTATTTCTATTATTTTTGTGATAGAAACTTTAGTTCTCCTCTTAACTGCTTAAGACACAGCTATTTCCTCTGGACTGCTTCCACTGCCCACAAACCTGCCCACTTCTCAGCCTGGAAATCTGACAAAACACCGACAGGCTGAGAGAGCTGGGCTGTTCAGCCTGGGGAAGAGAAGGATCCAGGGAGAGCCTGGAGCCCTGTCCAGTGCCTAAAGGGGCTCCAAGAGAGCTGGAGAGGGACTTGGGACAAGGGCCTGGAGCAACAGGACAAGGGGGAATGGCTTTAAGCTGAAGGAGGGGAGATTTAGATTAGATTTGAGGCAGGAATTGTTCCCTGTGAGGGTGGGCATGCCCTGGCACAGGTTGTGGCTGCCCCTGGATCCCTGGCAGTGCCCAAGGCCAGGTTTGAGCAACCTGGGACAGTGGAAGGTGTCCCTGCCCATGACAGGGGTGGGATGAGATGAGCTTTCATGTGCCTTTCTCCCCAAATCATTCTGTGATCCTCTGATCACACCAAAACCCTGCAAACACCTCTGCAGTGCCCTGGCTGCCCCCATGCTTGGCCCGTCACGCAAGCTGGGAGCAGCAGGAAATTTGATATAACCTCTGCTTGCTGTGGGTTATGTAGCACCTTTTTTTTTTTTTTTCAAAAGGCATGGAAAAATAAAGGGCTTGGAATGCTGTGGGTTTTTTACTTCCCTTTTCCCTTTTTTAATAAGAAAGACACTATTGTGAAAGCAATAATTGTTTTGTAGCCATGGGCATTTGAAAACAAACAGGCTCATATCAGGCAAACCCATCAGGTTGGGGTGGGTGCTTTCAGCTTTTTAATAAATGAGTCTGGTTGGGGTGTCAGGAGTCCATTTTCTGAAGAGGCCAGGAGATTCTGGCTCTCTGGAAAGCTGATGGTTGTGGATGTGTCAGAAAAGATGATGGGTGCTTGGCCTTGGAAGGTTCCTGGTGATGGAGTCTCAGACTGGGTGCCTCAGCTCAGGTTCTGGGTCTGTCATCTCTGGGGGTTGTTACCAAAGGAAATAGGATTTGCTTTCTTTATTGAGCTTACACCCACTGCCAGAGGAGCCCAGTGCCTGCAGGGGACCTGGGACACCTCTGGGCTCATTATTCCTTCAGGGATGCTGATGGATGGGCCCTGGGAAAGGAGCTGAGGGCACTGCTGCCTTGTGGAAGCTGCCCTAGAGCAGAGGCTGGGCAGAGTTACAGAATAAAGCAGGGATTTATTAAAAGGATCTTTTCCATGGATCCACCTTGGGCAGCACAAGAGCCCAGCCAGGGCTGCACCCAGGATGAACCAAAATGGTCCCAAAATGCACGGCTGGTCATAGGGTCCCTCACTTTTGTAAGTTCTGCTCCATTTGTATATTAATTGGAGTTAATTGTCCAATTCCAGTCCAGCCCATGCAGTCCCATCCTTCTTGTTTTTCTCTCTCCAGCCCATGGTGTTTGTGCTCTGGGGCTGAGATCTGGATCATTTGTCCTTGGTCCCCAGCTGGAGCAGGAATTGTTTTGTCTCCCTGCTCTGTGCACAGAGCTCACCCTCCCCTCATGTGAAGCTCAGAACTACACACTAAAGCAGCACAGAATGTGAAAAATAGAAAAGCCAAAACCTGAGGCATCAGCACTATCCCAGGATGGGATTAGTGGATGTCTGTAAAGAGGGAGTGTGCTCCCCTGCACGTGCCCCTTATGGCTTGGCTGGTCCCCAGGCTCATACCTGGGGACACCTCCAGTATGGGGGGCTCACACCTGCCAGCATGATGAGGTGTGCTTGTGTTATTAACAGTAATCAATAATAACAGCACGTGAACCTCTGTTTGTTGCCAGAGGAAACGTGGAAGGCAGAGAAGTGGGTGGTAACTGGAGCTGTTGCACCTCTGCTGCTGAGTGATGCCTGCTGATTTCTCCAGCATCTGTTGCTTCCCTCTCCTGGGGAACAACACAAATAACCAGAGGAAGATGAATAGAGAGAAAACAATTATTTTGAGACAGGTTGGAGTGGAAGAGTTTTCCCTGCACCTGCTTTCTGGAGGCACTCAGCAAATTCATGGAGCTGAGGAGAGCAGCACTTCTCTGCATCCAGATTAAATCCTGGCTTCTCCCTGCAGCCAGGGAAATGCATTTGCCAAACCATTTTCATTTATTTATTTATTATTTCTTTATTTATTTACTTACTTATTATGTTGCTTTTGGGCTTCAGTGTGGGTCATAAATAATGAAGAGCAGAAATGAGCATCTCTGAACTCTCTGCTCTTGTTCCAGGCATGCTGCCCTCAAAGGTGGGCTGTGCTGGGCGGGACAAGGGGGCTGGGAGAGCTTGGGGAGAGGAGAATTTTAATTTTATTTCAGAGTTTGAGGGATTTGTCTCATTATAGCAGCAAAAGAAAAACTGGAAGGATTTTGAAAGGCAAAAATCACTAAAAATAGAGTGTGGGGGACTGGGGCTCTATTAGTGAGCTGAGCTGTGATCCCAGTAAGGCACAAGGCTGGTGGCTGAGAGCTGGCTGGGAAGGGGTGACAGGGCAGCTTTCCCTGCTTGGATCCTGCCCTGCAGAGGCTTTCAAGGGCAGGAGTGGAAACCTTGACCCTCCTGTGCTCCAAGGAAAACACAGGCACCTTCTTAGGAACAGGCTCAGCATCTCCCATCTCCTAAGGAAAGAAGGAGCAGGAGGAGGTGACCATGACAAAGGCAGAGGAGAGCTGGAAGGATTTGGGGACAGCCAGGAGTGGTGGCTGAGCAGGGATGAGCCTGGTGCCAGCAGGGCTGTAATAACCAGGACAGTACCAGCTGCTTTCCAGGCTGGGCACGAGGCTGGTCCCCAGAATGTGCTGCCTAAAGCTCTGTTTGCTCCTCTCTCCCTGGCAGATGTTCATCATGGAGAAGGTGGAGGGCAGCCAGTGCAGCCTGCACGAGTTCAGCATCACCGGCTCCACCTACGCCCCCGAGGGACAGATGTGAGTGGGGGTCCCCTCCCTGCCCAGGGACACAGGGGGGCCCTGGGGGAAGGTGGGAGGGTGGGGTTCATAGCCAGGGCTGGGGAGAAAGGAGGGGTTCCCATGGTGGTTTGCAGTCCTGTCTGTGGGGATTCCCCCTGGGCTGGCAGGTGGTGTGTGATGGGCTGTGCTCTGCTGTTCTGGGGACCAGGGCAGCGTTTCCCTGCCCCTCACATCCAGCTCCTGCCCCACTTGGTTTGGGTGGTGCTCACCCTGGCTCTGCCTTCCCATTTACTCAGCAGAGGGGTTCCACACACTTGGTTAGCAATCCCAATGAAACAAGGCCACCTGTGAGCCAGAGAAGATGACAGATGTGGGGATGGTGATGGACGAGGCTTTGTGCAGCAGAAGGTGACTCTCCATCTTTCTGGAGCCTGCACAGTTTGGGGATTGACTGCTGGCTGTGGCCCTAGGAGCCCCCAGCACTGCTCAAGGGGGCTGGCAAATGGTTCAAACCCCACAAGGAACGTGCTCCCTGAGCCCTGTGCCTACAGGAGGGAGGGTCCCATGGCTGCTGTGCCCAGGGCATGACCCTGCTGCTGGCAGGGTGGGTCTCAGGGCAGACATGGGCAGGGAGTGGAAGCTTTTCTCTGAAGTGTTATCACACACATGAGGTTTTCTGCTGTTGTATTTGTTTATTCCTGTTCCTTTGGAAGGAGGGGGTAAGAAGAAGGCAGATGAGAAGCTCAGCTGGTGGTGGGAGCGCTCTCTGCTCCCCTTTGCTTTGCTCAGTGATCCCAGACACATTTGTCAGCATGGTCCCTTCCGCTCATCCCTGGAGCAGCTGTAATTCATCTCAGCCACAGACTTAATTTCATGAATATTTACAGAGCCAATTTGATCCTTGGCTAGGAATCTCCATTAAAAACTGAGCCAAGTCATAAGCTGGTGTCAATCAGTGCATTTCAATTATAATTGAGGGGGACCTGGGGGCTGAACTTGTGCCTGCCAGCCTCTGGAGCTCTGTCCCCTGTCCTCTGGGGGCTGCATTCAGGGCCACTCTGTTGGTCTGCAACGTTTCTTGTTGCTCCTGAGCTTTGCTTTAGCCCTGTGCCTGTGTTGTGTATTAAGAGGGATGTGTGGACTAGCTGAGGTGTCACAGAGGGAACCCCCCTTTCCCCCAGGGCTGGTGGCACTGAAAGGCTTGTTTGCTTTCACCTGGCCTTGCCAGGGGGATGTTTCATGCAGGCATTGCTCACACAGCACATCAGCCCCTTTGCTGATGTTTTTCCCAGCCCATGGGTCTGACCATGCAGGCACTGCTGACAATGGGGCTGTACCCTCCCATCCCTTCCCAGCAATTCCCAGGGGATCCCATGCTGCACAAGCCATGCTTGCTGTGTCTGCAGCTCCCTCCTCCACCCACTGTCCCTTCCTGTGAGCCCAGGGCTGGGCAGCCTCTCTGGGCAGGAGCAGTGGCTCTCCCTTCCCACTCACAGCCCAGTGTGGCTTTGTCTCCCTTAGCAAACAGATTTTTCAGATTTTCTTGGCTGCTCCGTGTTTTCCGCTCCCGAGCTGTAACAAGGGCTCCAAAATGTTCTTTCCATTGGGAACCAGCAGTGGAATAAGCTGATCCTAGTAAATGCCTGACAAATTATTTTTCCAGCCAGCAGATGACCGGCTGGGTTTACACAGCTCTAACCTGCAGTTACCTCTGCTGGAAACAGGAGAATTTTTGATTTCCTTCAAAACCACTGCTACCATTCCTGCCACCAGGAGAGGAGAAGCATCTGGCTTGCCTGGAGTGTTCAGGGCTGCTCCTTTCCCTAGCAAAGAGCTGCTATTTAGGAAGCAAAGATCACAGTTCAGCACTTGCTTGGAAGCAGTCACAGCAGTGCAGCTGCTAAAGCTCTCTGCTGCTCCTAAATGCTCCCCTGGGTTCCCTCTGGAGTGTGAAACAGCATCTCAGGGAGGAGAAGGGACTTGCTGTTGGTTCCACAGCTCCTCTGGATTCAAAGCAAATGGAAGCCCCTGAGGGGGTGGATGTTAACATGATTTTTTTTGCCCCTTTTCTGGTCCATCACCTTCACCATCAGCCTGTGAGCAGCCCCTGCTTGCTCCTTTGAACTCCTCTGCAGCCCCCCTTGTTCTGGGCCACTTGCAGAATTTATTTGCCTCCTGTGATATTTCATTTGCAATTTAGTGCTGCCCCTTTTAATAAAGTACAAAATGCGAACCCAAGGATTTATTGCCAGCACTGGTGCTTTAGCTGGGCTTTTGCTTCCACTTTTACAAGTGTGATGTGTAGGCTATATATCCCCCTAGGAGGGATCTTTAGGGTGAGCTAACTGTATTTGAAGGTGTGAGCTGGTGTGAGGCTCTTGGGGTTGTGTGGTGGCTCCAGCTGTGGGTTTCCCTGGGTCTGGATTGAAGGCACTTGAGACAGTAGCTCATGTTCAGACTCAAGTGTTTATTATTTCTTATCAGTAAAACAGTCTCACTGCTGGGAGTTTGGCAGTAGGCAAACTCACAGTAGGCACCAAATGGCCAACAATCCCTTGTTTCAAGGTCTTTTAAGACTAAACTATCCAATTAAGAGCTGACACCTGGATTATTTTCCCTTTTACCCCAATAACTGATCCCACAGAGCCCACAATGGGACTTTCCTGCCCAATTACAAAAATGCCACCCAAACCCATGGAGAAGGAGGAAGAAGAAGCATGAAGAAGAAGCCCAGGATGACACCCTGTGCCCTCCATCTTGCTTCCATCCACAGCACTAAAAATCCCAAACCCTCAATTTCTCACCCAGTGACACACCTACACTGCTCTCTATAATCCATTTCACACTTTGGTGGATTCCAGTCTATTCTGGAGTTTAGGAAACTTTCTCCATGAATGAGGGTCACAGTCAGTGCTGCCCTGGGGGTCAGGGCACCCCAGAGCAGACAGAGAAACATTCCCAGTGCCCTGGGTTTGCCCATTGCTGTTTTCTGCCTGCAGCCTGAAGGACGAGCGGCCGGTGCAGTGCGGGCAGTACGACGGGCTGGTGGAGCTGGCCACCATCTGTGCCCTCTGCAACGACTCCTCGCTGGACTACAATGAGGTGTGGGGGCACCAGGGCCTGGCTGGCATCGGGGGGAGGCTCTTGCTGTGCTTCAGGGCAAAGCCAGTAGAGTTTGTCCCTTGGGATCCCCTTCCCTGGCTTCGGCTCATCCCCAGGGGATGCTGTCGTGGGTGGGTGGCAGCGTCCTCGGGGGCAGCAGCAGTGGGTAGAGGATGTGCTCTAAAGCTTAAGCTCTTTTTTTTCTGCCTTCTAGTCGAAAAAAGTCTATGAGAAGGTGGGGGAAGCCACTGAAACAGCCCTGACATGCCTGGTGGAGAAGATGAACGTCTTCAACACAGACCTGAGCAAGCTCTCCAAGGTGGAGAGAGCCAACGCCTGCAACTCGGTGAGTGGGGAGAAGCCCCTGTGAGCTGCAGCACTGGGGGATGGGAGGGAGAGGAGGCATGGAGGATGTCTGAAATTTGGGCAAATAAGCACTTGCAATGCTCTAAGGGACTGATTTGGCACAAGGATGTCACTTCTGGGCTCTCGTAGTGAGCTGTTTTTGGAACAGTGGCCCTGGGGTCTGATGCCAGGGCCTTGAGGACCAACCTACATGGAGCTTTGGAGTGGGTGATTCCTGAGGCTCCAACTCAGTCCAGTCCCTGCTCAGGCAGGAGAGACCCTCTAAATGACAGCCTGAGCTCTGGCTGCAGATGAGGAAGTTTGGAGTTATCTTCTGGTACCCAGTTTGCACTGGGCAGCCACAGCTCCCCAGAGCCTTGCCTGCCCCAGTGACATTTGCTCCTTGGAAACATCTATTTTTGACATGAAAATGTCTTGTGCTGGCTATTCCCCTACTCCAATGCCTCCCCGTTCTCCTGGGTGAAAACACACTTTATTTTGGGTCTGTATTTCCTCTGCTTTAGATCTTACAGTGTCTTCCCTCGCTCAGAGGGCTCTCAGTTCCAGCATTTTCCCCAGGATAGATCTGTGCAGGCTGTAATAAATCTCCTGACTCCTTTCAGATAAGGAAAGCTTGTAGCTTTAGCCCTGTCCCATCCTTCCTGCCTCCTGTGGCTGCCTTTCTCCTCCCATCCCAGGGCTCAGCAGGGTTGTCAGCCAAAGCAGAGACCACCAGTGTCCCTGGCACGTCCTGCTCAGCCCAGTGCTGTTCCTGCAGGTGATCAAGCAGCTGATGAGGAAGGAGTGCACCCTGGAGTTCTCCCGGGACCGCAAGTCCATGTCCGTGTACTGCACCCCCAGCGGGCCTGGCAACAACTCTGCTGGCAGCAAGATGTTTGTCAAGGTAGGGCTGAGGCCACTGTCTGTCTGTCTGTCAAGGTAGGGCTGAGGCCACTGTCTGTCTGTCAAGGTAGGGCTGCCCTCGTGCAGAATCTGAGCACTTGCCTTTATTAAAGGCTCGGACCCTCCGGATGCCAGTAGTGCCCAAAGGATGATGTCCAGTTTTCCACTGTAACCAGAAATAAAATAGTGTTTCTTAGGACATTTTCTTCCCAAGAGAAGAGATGTGCTGGAATTTCTCCCCGCTGACTCTGAGAAGATTTGGATATTGTTGTTCCCACTGGGAGATTATCTGGGTGGGTGAACTCTGCCCTCCAGGTCAGGCTGGGACCCTCTGAAGCCTCTGGATCTGTGGCCCTGGGCGAGCTTTTTAAGAGGTGCAATGGCAGGATTGCAAGTTTTATATTAAAGAGTAATTTGTAAGGTCAGGAGGGCTGGGGTGAGAGGCTGGGATGCTGAAGGACATGTTTTCCTGAATTGCAAAGGCATCACAAGCATCTGCTGAGTATCCCACATTTTTTCCCTCACAGATTTACAGCCCTCATCCCCTGCAGGTCGGAGCAGGGGTTTGTGGGGCGGGCTGGCAGTATTTCGGGAGGATATGCAGGTTGTGCAGGAGTCAGCTGGCTCTCCAGCAGATCCCGCTCTTGGTGACCCGGGTGCGATCCCGGTGTGTTCAGTCAGAGGCTGCCATCTAGTGCCCTGAGCCACAGGGCCGGGATGTGTGCTGGAATTTTGGGGAGATTTCCTCTGTTTCTGCCCAAACTCGGTGCCTTCCCTCCCTTTGGCGCTCCCTTCAATCCTCCAGCGTCACCCCGGCCCCTGAGCCCTGCTCTCCCCCTCGCAGGGCGCCCCGGAGAGCGTCATCGAGCGCTGCACCCACGTGCGCGTGGGCACCGCCAAGGTGCCGCTGACGGCCCCGGTGCGGGACAAGATCCTGGGCAGGATCCGGGACTGGGGCATGGGCATGGACACGCTGCGCTGCCTGGCCCTGGCCACGCAGGACACGCCCGTGCGCAGGGAGAGCATGCAGCTGCACGACTCGGCCGCCTTCGTCCACTATGAGGTACGGCACCCCGGGCCTTGGTCTCTGTCCTCTGTGCTCCTAGAGTTTTCCCAGCTGTCCCAGTAGGGTTTTCCCGCTGGTTTCTCCGTGGGCAGTGGAATGGCTCATCTCCTCTGCAAACCTCAGGGGATGATCTGAAGGATAACAAGCCCCATCGCATTGAGGGTGTTTTCCTCTGGAGTGACTGCTGAAAGGGCCTTGGAGATCATTGGGAGGGATGGAGAGGAGGGGAGCAAAGAGAAAATGTGTGAGGAGGAGCAGAGGGATGGGAGCATCCATTGGATTGGGGCTGTAGAGTGCATCCATCGAGCAGTTGGTAGGAAACCTCTTGGAAGTTTCTTCCCAGGGGAAATCCCTGTGAAGCCCAGTGTGACGGTGATCACAGGGGTCCCAGGATGAGGGAAGAGACGAGAATCTTGACTCCATGTTTCAGAAGGCTTGATTTATTATTTTATGATATATATTATATTAAAAACTATACTAAAAGAATAACAGAAAGGATTTCATCAGAAGGCTGGCTAAGAATAGAAAAGGAATGAATAACAAAGGCTTGAACTGACCCAGACAGCCTGGACAGCTGGACTGTGATTGGCCATTAATTAGAAACAACCACATGAGACCAGTCACAGATCCACCTGTTGCATTCCACACCAGCAGACAATCATTGTGTTCATTTTGTTCCCGAGGCCTCTCAGCTTCTTCGGAGCAAAAATCCTAAGGAAAGGATTTTTCACAAAACACGTCTGTGACAGCCCAGGGTGGTTTCACAGCAGGGCACGAAGTGGCTGCATCCCAAGGGGTTAATGTAGGTCTGGGGTGTGTTCCTCCCTCCCAGAACAACCTGACCTTTGTGGGCTGCGTGGGGATGCTGGACCCTCCCCGCAAAGAGGTCACCTCGTCCATCGAGATGTGCCGCAAGGCCGGCATCCGCGTCATCATGATCACGGGTGACAACAAGGGCACGGCGGTGGCCATCTGCCGCCGCATCGGCATCTTCTCCGAGAGCGAGGACGTGTCTGGCAGGGCCTACACGGGCCGGGAGTTCGATGAGCTGCCCCCCGAGGCGCAGCGCCGGGCGTGCCGCGAGGCGCGCTGCTTCGCCCGCGTGGAGCCGGCGCACAAGTCCCGCATCGTCGAGTACCTGCAGTCCTTCAACGAGATCACGGCCATGGTGAGCCCTCGGGGACACCCTGCCAGCCCCTGTCCCCTCCTCCCCACCCTGCTCAATCCTACTGGAGTAAATGCCAATATAGCCAGACGGGACGTGCCTGAGCTGGTCTGGCCCTCACTGCTGAACCAAACAGTGGCACGGTGGTGTTTCACCCCAGAGATGCTTTTGGCCATGGCTGTGTGGTGTTTCACCCCACAGACACTTTTGGCCATGGCTGTGTGGTGTTTCACCCCAGGGACACTTTTGGCCATGGCTGGGTGGTGTTTCACCCCACAGACACTTTTGGCCATGGGTGTGTGGTGTTTCACCCCACAGACACTTTTGGCTGGCTGGGTGCTGCAGCTGGGTGCTTGCAGACAAGTCCAGGTGTGCAGGAGCTCTGGTGGTGCTGGGATGGAGCTTCCCCCCATAACAGGGTCTGCTCCTCGGGGTTACCTCTGGGGGAGAAGCTTTAAGGTGATGGGGAAGGAAAGGAGGAAAGGAGTGGGTTCTGATGGAGGGTTTGGATCCAGAGCTTTATTCTGGCCCACAGCCTCTGAACCCACAGCAGCTCCAACAGAACTCCTGAACCCTGTGGGTGCTGTTCCTTTAACCCCGGGGAGAGGGGAGGGAAGGGGTAGGAATCCCACCAGCCAGGGACACAGAAGGAGGTCTCAAGGGACAAAGGACACCTGGATGGTCCAATACCCCCCAGGGGTAGAGGGCATCCTTTGAATCTGCCAATCACTCAGTGCCCTCCTGGAATTGCAGGGCTGACAGACAGTGCTGGGAGGGGTCAGGGTGTGGAAAGGAGAGGTGACTGACACACCTGGGGAATGAATCTTCAGGGAGAGACCTGGGGTATGTGAGGCAAACCGTGACATCAACCACAGCACAGTCCCCTGCACGCTGACCCACGGCTGTGTGCAGACAGGTGACGGCGTCAATGACGCCCCGGCGCTGAAGAAGGCGGAGATTGGCATCGCCATGGGGTCGGGCACGGCCGTGGCCAAGTCGGCTGCTGAGATGGTGCTCTCTGATGACAACTTCTCCACCATCGTGTCGGCCGTGGAGGAGGGCAGGGCCATCTACAGCAACATGAAGCAGTTCATCCGCTATCTCATCTCCTCCAACGTCGGGGAGGTCGTTTGGTGAGAGCCTCCCACAGCGGGCACCGTGCTGCAGTGGGGGGACGCATCCCCTGGGACAGGTGACCTGCAGGCAGCAGCATGTAGTGCCCAAACTGGTCATCCCAGGCACCATGTCTCATTCCCCAAGGGCAGTGATTTTTAATTTTTTTTTTGTAGTTTTACCATCCTGCCATCCTACAGGACCCGTTCTGTCAAAGTTTTGCCTATTTAAGATCATGCAAGTGCCTGATCTGGGTGCAGATATTTGTGCACAGGCTGCTGTCACCCAGTCACAGCTATCCCTGCCCTTCCCTCCTGGTCCTCAGCAACATCAGCGCAACCTTGGGATCATCCTTTGCCCTTGCATTTCAGCATGGGTGTTTGTGCTGGGAATGGGAACCTTTGTGGCCTGGGGACATCTATAGTTGGGTTACAACTGCAAAGCAAATTTTTATAGCAACACAAACAAGTTTTAGCTGCAAAATTCAGTGCTAGGCTTCAGGTTCCTTATCAGGGGCTGTGGGTTCGTCTGCAGGACTTGGGGTGAATATTCATTTTGAGGCTTGGGATGCTCTCACCCCCTTGCATGACACAGAACCGTGGCTGCCCAGAGCTTGTCTAATTTCACATATGTTTTTTTTTTCCCCTGCAGTATCTTCCTGACAGCCATCCTGGGCTTGCCCGAGGCTCTCATCCCTGTGCAGCTGCTGTGGGTGAACCTGGTGACCGACGGGCTGCCGGCCACCGCGCTGGGCTTCAACCCCCCCGACCTGGACATCATGGACAAGCAGCCCCGCAACCCCAAGGAGCCTCTCATCAGCGGCTGGCTCTTCTTCCGCTACCTGGCTGTTGGAGGTGGGTGCTGCTGGGTGGGTGGGTGTGTCAGGGTGTGTCTGGTGTGTCCTGGGGTGAGCTCTGTTGGAATATCACCAAAATAGCTGGACAGGATGTGCCTGAGCTGGTCTGGCCCTTGGTGCTGAACCAAACAGCGGCACTGTGGTGTTTCACCCCGCAGACACTTTTGGCCATGGGTGTGTGGTGTTTCACCCCACAGACACTTTTGGCCATGGGTGTGTGGTGTTTCACCCCACAGACACTTTTGGCTGGCTGGGTGCTGTAGCTGGGTGCTTGCAGACAAGTCCAGGTGTGCAGGAGCTCTGGTGGTGCTGGGATGGAGCCTCCCCCCATAGCAGGGTCTGCTCTTCGGGGTTACCTCTGGGGGAGAAGCTTTAAGGCGATGGGGAAGGAAAGGAGTGGGTTCTGATGGAGAGTTTGGATCCAGAGCTTTATTCTGGCCCACAGCCTCTGAACCCACAGCAGCTCCAGCAGAACTCCTGAACCCCGTGGGTGCTGCTCCTTTAACCCCAGGGAGAGGGCAGGGAAGGGGCAGGAATCCCACCAGGCAGGGACACAGAAGGAGGTCTCAAGGGACAAAGGACACCTGGATGGCCCAGTGCCCCCCGGGGGTAGAGGGCATCCTTTGAATCTGCCAATCACTCAGTGCCCTCCTGGAATTCCAGGGCTGACAGACAGTGCTGGGAGGGGAAAGGAGAGGTGACTGACACACCTGGCAGGGAATCTTCAGGGGAGGGACCCGAGGTTCTGAGGTAAACCCTGAAATCACAGGGCAGCAGGGGTCCCTCTCTGGGTGCTGGGGTGAGGGTGTCTCTCTTGGCCGCAGTGTACGTGGGCCTGGCCACGGTGGGCGCAGCGACCTGGTGGTTCCTGTACGACGCCGAGGGACCGCAGGTCTCCTTCCATCAGCTGGTGAGTCAGAGGGGAGCAGGCTGGCAGCTGGAGAGGTGGGTGAGGGTGTGCATTCATGTCTTGGGGTCTTTCATCTATCTTTCCTCTGTGTTGGTTGTTGCGTTCCTGAATTCCTAGTGGAGAGGATAGTAATTTAGAACAGAAGCAAATTCTCTCACTCAGGCTGTTTCCAGCCTTGCTTCTGCCAGCCACCAGCACAGTAGGGAAAGTTTCACATTCAGAAAGATTCAGAGAAGCTGAAAGTAGTTTCTGTGCCTCGTCCCATATTGGAAGGAATCTGTTCTCACATTACATTACTGTAGCTAATGTGAAAACTGCAGGGCAGGGGGAAAGCAGGTGCTATCACATCCCAGTGGCAAGTGAAATGCAAGATGGATTTCTGATGGAGACACGTGTGTGCTCTAACTCCTTCCTAACTGCACCTGAGGGCCTCAAAGCCACTGTCCAGCCATACCCCTAAGGCCCAGCCCCAAGAGAAGCTGGGTCACTGCAGGCACTTTATTGGTTGCTCTGACCCCTGGGATATTTAACAGCAACCCAGTTCATCACGTGCCCCCCAACCAGTCGACTCTCCCTCCTCTCTCCTGCCTTTCCTGCTGCTCTGCCATGTATTTACCAGCAGTTTCCTGTGCTGACAGAGGAACTTCATGAGGTGCACTGAGGACAACCCCATCTTCGAAGGAATTGACTGTGAGATCTTCGAGTCGCGATACCCAACGACGATGGCTCTGTCTGTGCTGGTGACAATCGAAATGTGCAATGCTCTGAACAGGTGTGCTGGCCACAGGGCTGCTCTCTTTGCTCTGTGCGTGTCTGATTTTGTCTTTTTGAGTGTCTGTGGGTGGGTTGAGGGCTTTGCTTTGGCTCAGCAGAGCCATTCAGAGCATCCTCACTGGGTTTTCCATAGAGGAACTCCTCCAAGGCCGTGTGCTGTGGCTGGGAGCAGTGAAGGAAGGACTGGATCTGCACTCATTAGTGATTTGGTCATTAATGATCAGCCCTAATCCATGCATTGCTCCTTGTATCCACATTCAGTTTGCAGCAAGGCCTGGAGATGAAAAGCCTGGAAAAGAAAGGATGTAGCATATGGCCTTGCATGTTGGAGGGAAATGAAACTCCCAGCATGGGCAGATGTGGGGAGCTGTCTGGGGTAACGCTGTCCCCTCACTTTCACAGTGTCTCTGAGAACCAGTCGCTGCTGCGGATGCCACCCTGGCTCAACATCTGGCTGCTGGGGGCCATCATCATGTCCATGGCTCTGCACTTCCTCATCCTCTATGTCAAGCCCATGCCTGTGAGTGCCCTCAGTCACCTCCCTGTGCCCTCTGTGGACAAGGACATCCCTGGAGCAATCTTTGGGTCGGGAAACTTCTGGGATGGCTGTTCCCAGAATGTGCCCTCAGGTCCCATGGCTCAGCCCAGCATGGAAAACAGGAATCATTCTGCCCCGTGAGCCAGGAGTACAGAACTCTCCCCATGGGCAATGCAAAGGCTCTAGATAACTCCAGAAGGTGGTTCAGCCCTTTAGGAGTTGTCTCTTTTGCAAGGTTGGGGATGCCTTGGTTGATGCCCAAAGGTGCTTAAGATGAAGTGTGTTTCTGTACCCAGGAGGTTGCACTGTCCCTTGTCACCTGCTGGGCACCTGTGACCACATAAACACACGGTCCTACCTTGTGCCTCACTTTCCCCATCTGCAGGAGGGGTTAAGACTATAATTTTTCACTAATCTTGGCCAAGACTCACCTTGGATCATGACAGACCTTGAAGAAATCCTCCTTTTTGGGCTGTCTGGATCCTCCCTCTTTACACCTGTGACGACCCTCTCTCAACTTTTGCCATACAACAATGTGATCCTTAAAACAACAAAATATCCCACCTGCTTCCCTAGTGACATGTCCAACCCTTTCCACCCTGCAGCTCATCTTCCAGGTGACCCCCCTGAGCTGGCCACAGTGGGTGGTTGTGATGAAGATCTCCCTGCCTGTGATCCTGCTGGATGAAGGACTCAAGTACTTTTCCCGCAACCACCTGGATGGTGAGCGTGGTCTGCACCCCTCTGGGATAGGGTGGCTCTGTGGCACTTTGCTTGGGGTTCCTGGTGGTTTTGTGGGCCCCTTCCTCACCTCCTCTGCTCCTGTGATGTCTGCACCTGCATGTTCACCCACCTTTGGTGTGCAAAGGGGCTCCTTCTGCTCCCTTCTTTCCTGGTGCCACGCCTGGCAGAGCAGTTGGTAATTACATCTGCTTGAAATGCTCCCTTTGGAGCTGGAGCATTAGATAAACCTGCCACAAGTCATTAATTCAGCTCCTCTTGTATGTCCAGGAACTGGATCCCTTTGCTTATGAAGCAAAACAAATCAAACACTGATTTGTAACAGGAACCCTTTCTTTTTTCCTCTCAGATTTCAATCCCTCTTTGTCCATCCTTATTTTGTGTTGGCAGCCTCTATGCTGATATCAACTGAGAGCTGAACACCTTACAAACTGGCTTTAAACTGGCTGCCCTTGGCCAGCCCCTCTCAGGATGCAGCCCTTGGCACAACCAGAGGAGAAGCAGCTCCTGTGACACTGCAGCAGCAGTTCCTGTGTGCTCCTGGGCTCCATGCTGTAAATCACAGCATGGCTTTGGGCAGCCCTCCAAAGAGATGATATCATCTTTTCTTTCATTTCATGCAAAAGATGTTGCTGTGGGGGATATCTCAGCGCTGAGTTAAGCCCACAGGTTTCCCCAGGGCTGCTGAGCAGTGCTGTGCCTGCCACAGGGGTGGCCACTCTCCAGAAAACAGGATTTATTTATTCATTTCTTGGGGTGAGCTTGTCCTGACAGTGATAGCAGGGAGAAGGGCAGGAAGGGCACTGTCCTTGCTCAGGGAAGTTCTGGGTGCAGATGAACAATCTGAGTGTGAGGACTGGATTTCCTTCCACACCATCACCTTGCTCAAACCATCTTTTCACCCCTAAGGCAACCTGTGTCATAGCAATCCCCTCTTTTTCACTTCTCACTGTAATAACAACCCAGAAAATCTGTGCAAAGCCACTCTTGCCTTTCCAGGCTGAAGGCAGGTCTGGCCAGCCCTGTCAAGGAGGGCTTTGGGGCATTGTAACAGCTCTGTTTGGTTTGTCATGGAGCAGGGCTTTGCAAGTACCTGGAAATATGGGATGGGAAAGTATTGCAGGCAGGAAATGGTCCCAAACAGTTCTCCCTCCCCATCAGTGTGTCCTGGTGTGCAGGTGGTGCTCATGTCAGCCTTTCTTCCTGTGTTGAGCTGATGCAGAAACTCAGCAATTGCTCAGAGAAACAGAAATGCAGGGCTCCTGTGTTTACAAAACAGACAGAAATTGTTTCTAGCCTATTTTTGTTGAATTGTTTCATCTCTCATCAGACACCCAGGTCTGTTTTATCCCACGATTACAAGCCTGTAGCAACAACTCTACAGCATGGCACTGGGCTGGGGTGTGGGAGAGCTGGTTCATGTTACATCCCATGCATGCCCTTGGTCTTCACTTCACAATCTGTAGTCTGAGGCTGAGTCTGTCTTTCTCCCACACTTTGTATTTCTCTATAAAATCTCAGCACTGTTGGAGGAAGGGCTTTTCTTTGGCTCTGCCTGCACAGCTCCAAGCACAGTGAGGTTTCTGGTGGGCACATGATCCTCTCAAGTGCCATCACAGCAGCACAGCAGCTCAGTTTTCTCCTCCCATGGCACACCCCCAGTGTTTCAGGTGCTCTGAGCTTCCCTCATCCCCACAGTCACAATGCTGCTGATGCTCATGGGTTGCTCTGTCTCATGGATCCAGGGTTTCCCATACAGCTCTTCCATCACGGCTGTGTGGCAAAATCACCACACTTCAATTGTCACACTTGAAAGAAGCAATTGAAACTCTTCATCTTCCTGATTCCTCTGGCCTTTGAAAAGCAAAGGGAAAAACCTCCAAAAGCCACTTTTATGTGTGGTCTTGTGATTTTTTTTTTACCAGGCATTCTCAGGACAGTAAGACCCAAGTGGAGCGGGGAGCACCAGCTGAATACCTGCAAGACTCCAGAGCAAGGGTTGGCTTCCTTCCCTGTCTCATCCCTGAATGCTGCATCCCTGTGCTTCCTGCAGTCTTGTGGGGACCTGCTTGGGATGTGTCTGGGTGAACATGGCTTAGATAGAGAACAGAGATACAATAATAGAGCCAGGACACTCTACCCAGACAGGATCTCCTTTCCCACAGTGGTCTCTGTGTTTTGCTTCAAAATAAGACCTAGCAAGCCTGTGAAGTAGCTGTTTGCTGGCAGTTTTGGCCAGGAGCCAGGCTAGCACTTGGTCTCTGCAACACAGTGCTTGGGAATGGTCTCCAGCATGGGACCTTCCAAGGGATGGCCAAGGGTGTTCAGCTGGGGAGTGCAAATGTATAGCTGTGAGTTCTGCTGACTCAGGAATTGCATGGAAAAGTTTCTCCTTTGTTGAGATTTAGATAAGTTGTGTTTCCATTATGCTGGATTTTCCTTGTCCTTGAAGTGGCAGGAAGCTGAGACTCCTCAGTTCTCACTGTGGTCTCAGTGCTTTACATTCCTCTCCCCATCACTCTGCTCACATCCTTTGCATATCTGGCTGCCTTCATTCCTCTCTGGCCCCTCTGAGGTTTCTGCTGCCTCAGTTTTGGGAGGTGATGTGAATGTGAGAGAACGTGCACGGCTGAGGTTGGCTTCGTGTGAGCTGCAGATGTTCTGGTCAGGAGCGTGGAGATGTTCTCAGGGGTCTGTCACACACTGACAGGCTTGCAAGGGCTCACCACCCTCATGGATCTCTTGCTGGAGAATCTTTAATATTTTCCATGCTCTTTGCATTCAAGTGTTTGTTCTCTCAGAATCCTGTGGCATGCAAGAGGAAGGTTTCCAGGCATCTGTGCCAAAGCCTTGCAGAAGTCTCTTTGTCTCTTTTCTAAGTGGTTGTCAAGAAGTACCAAATATAGAGAGGACACTGAGATAACCCCAGTGCTCATGTTCCTCTGTGCAGCATCAGCCCACTGCTGAGGTCACCCTGCTCCCCTCCTGTGCTGTCCCTGTACCTCCTCATGTTCACCATCTCAAAGCAAACCCCTCACAGGTGGTGGAGGTGCTGCTGTGGTTGTTCTCAGCACATTCAGCAGCAGGCCCTGTCTGGGTGCTGAGCATCACCCTTTCTCACCTGTGCTGTGGTAAAAGCAGGGGCAAAACCACAAAGCAGGTGTTTTCTGCCCTACATGCCTGCCCTGACAGTAGCAGGGCCACTGAAAAAGGAGTTTGGATGCACAGGAATTGACTTGGTGTCTTTTGTGGCAGATTAGCACTTAGGCAGCTGTTTGTCCCTGTGCCAGTGAGGACAGCAGCCCCCAGGGTCATTTTGCAGGAGGTGCAAGATGGTGGCAATGCCACCCTGTTCCTGTTCCCTCTCCCATGGCAGCATGTGCCCTGCAGTCTCCTGCCACTGCAGCTGATGTGCAGGTGAGGCTGCTCCCAGGGGTGAGCATCTCCACCCCCGAGGGAGCTCTGGGCACTTCTCTGCAAAGCTGGCATCAGCTTTAGGCTTCAGCATCCTCCCAGAGGAGTGGCTGGCAGAGGTGGCAGTGCAGTGACAAGTGCATCACACTCCCTGCCAGGGGCAGATGCAGCTCTGCATCTGAGGCCACCCAAAATTTGCAGGGACCAAAATCTCCATGTCCCAACACAAAAACCCCTCCAGCATAGAGCAAAAAGGAGCTGTTCACCCTCATTTTCCCCCATGCACCTGCACCTGGGTACGAGGGAACCTCCTGAAAGTCCCCCAGGAGCACAGGAGCTGCTGCAGCTGCCCGTGTTCCTGCAGAGGAGGCAGGCATCCCTCTCCCTGGCACGCAGAGCGGGGAGCGAGCGCCTGCCCTTGTAGGGAAATCTGTGCCTGGAGCTACCTTGGCTGGGTGCTGGCAGAGGAATGTGTCCCCGTGGGCCAAGTATTCCCTTGAGCTGTGGGATGCTCTGCAGGAGAGCAGCGCTGCACCTTTCAGTGCTGGAATATCCACACGGGATTTTACAGCTCTGCTGCCTTGCTCTTTGTTTTTATTTCCTCCTCTCTCCTGTTTTTCATTCGTGTCTGTGTGTTGTGCTTTAGAAATGGAAGAGCAGAGGGAAGCTGCCAGGGTTGCTGCCCTGGTATTGCAAAGGGATGGGGGGACAATTTCCCTTTTGGTTTTCTCCTGGGGTCCAGGGTCTCGGCTGAAGCTCAGGGTGCCCTGCTGTGATGGGGGAGATGTGCAGTGTTCAGAGGTACAAGGGCTGCAGCATTTCCCTTGGTGAAGGAGGTGATCTGGGCTGGCAGTGGGAACCTGCATCCCTCCAGCAGCACCTTTTACAGGAACCTGTTGAGGAAAGTCAAAAGCAGTAAGGAAAAACCTCCCCAAAAGCCTCAGGTGTCAGGAGGAGCAGAGCTTGGAGGAGCTGAGCTCACATTGTCCAGTTTCTGGTTTGCAAGTGCTGAAGGGCTGTGACAGCCCTGGTGTGAGGCAGCATCCAGAGGGACTGTCACCATCCCATCATTCCTGCAAACAGGTCCTGCATCCCCCCTGCTCCTGTCACCTGTGTGAGGGAAGGACAGATGGACACTGGCATGCAGGGACCTGCATAGGTGGGAGCTGGACCCTTGGCTGGTAGAAACACCTGACTCACTCCATGCCAGGATTGTGTCACTTTAGAGACCTGAGAGCAACTTTTTGAGGAGCATCCACTGTGGTTAAACTCTGCAGCCATGTCCCCTTCCTGTCCCTGCCTGCCACACGCCATGGCATCTTCCTCCCTGTTTGCACAGCCACGGGGTGATGTGTTTAGGAGAAGTGCCATGGCTGGCAAATTACCACTGGTGTGTTGCCCCATGGGGACTGTTCAGCTGCTGGAGGAGAGGGAAGAGAGGCTGCTGCAGTGGGGAGGAGATTAATTTTGATTATTGCAATGATATTTAGTACAGTGCAGTTGCCAGCATCCCTGCCTTACACCAAAGCATGCAGTGTCATCCAGAGGGATGCTGCCATCACTGCAAACCATTTAATCCCAGCACACAAGAGCTGGGCTCTGCAGCCAGCCCTGGAAAAATATTTTGGCAGAAGTTACAAAAAAGCCTTTTCCCTCTGTCTTGCCTGTTATTTATTAATTCCCCTGAAAGCTGTCGGCACCAGGGCTGGCAGCAGGCACGGAGCCCCGCGGGTGACCCCGGGCAGGACCCTTATTTATCAAGAGCCCAGGAACAGCAGTCCCCTGTGAGATGTATTTTGTGATGTGTGCAGTGATGAAAGAGAGAGAAATACAGTCAAAAGATTCATGATAAGGGATTTTTCTAACTCTCCTCAGCAAGTGCTGCTTCTGGGTGGTTTTTTTTCTAAGGAAAAAGATGTGTTCTGAGTAAACCAAGCTACTCTAGGCTGGAGGGCAAGCTGCTGCCTCAGGGATCAGGGACACTTCTGCCAACAGCTGGAAAATTGGGGATCTAGTTGCTCTAAGTCAAGTTCTGGCAGGGATTTGGAGGCTGTTCATATGGAGTTTGAGCTGGTACCATCACTTTCCTACAGGCCATCTGTTGCTTGTTACCTTCCCTGTCCAACCCTGTGCGTGTGGAGGGAGGGAGAAGGTAGGAGGGCAGCCCTGGGACGGTGGCTGTGATGAGTAGGTTGGTCCTTGCTCATTGTTTTGAAGGTTTTTATGGGTGTAGGTACATGGGTAGTGTGTGTGAGCCCATGGAACAGTGTCCATGTCTCTGGCTGCAGCAGGGCTGGGGCTCTGGGGTGGTGGGAGGATGCAGTGAGCTTCCTCCTCTCTGAGCCACGGCTTTTCCCTGCATAATGCCTCATTGGGGGAGCAGTAAGGAGGGATCCTGCCTCCTTGCCTTCCACATGGCTCCACCTCAGGTTGGATATGAGGAGAAAGTTTTTCACAGAAAGAGTGATGAAGTTCTGGAATGGCTGCCCAGGGAGGTGGTGGAGTCAGCATCCCTGGGTGTGTTTAACAAAGCCTGGATGTGGCACTGGGTGCCAGGGTTGAGTTGAGGTGTTGGGGCTGAGTTGAACTTGATGATCTTGAAGGTCTCTTCCAACCCAGTGATTCTGAGAATTCTGTGAACTCATCCCTTTTCCTAACTCTTGCAGAGACCTTCCTCACCCAGGGACCAGCATCTTCCTCCTCCTCAGGCAGCCTTGAGCTGCCACAGCTGCAGTCAGGCCAGCTCTGTGCAGACAGGACCCCAGGTTCCTTCTGGGATCAACCCAGGAGCAACCACTCTCGGTAACAAAAACCCGGAGCTGGTTTGCTTTTGAACCCTCACCAATACTTTTATTTCTCTTTTTTGCCCTTCCTTTCAGGAGAAGAGGACAAGAAATGAACGACACGAGGGCGACTCTGACCTAGAGGATCCCTAACTTGTAACTGGGACTGAAGTCTTGCATGCGTGACCATCGCTAAAGCCAGCAGGACATGCATGTGTCCGACTCTCAGACAAATGCGGGTGAATCGTCGAAAAGAAAAAAATCCTGATTTTCGTTTTGTTCTGTAGCTTTCTTTTTCCTGTACATATGAGTGCAATTACTGGACAGCTGGCCTAGAGTTTGGGGATGGAGCTGTGTGGATCTGAGTCATTGTAATGTGGTTCCTTGGGATTTGTTTTTTGCCAAATTTGAGACCCTCTTTGCAATTTTCACCCTGAATGAGTGAGCACGGGCAAGGTGGCCTTCACGAGTGATTAAGGCATGAAGTCTGGATTTGAGGCCACATCTCCCAGTGGGATGGGATGCACAAGGCAGCTTCAGGGGCTGGGAAGGGCTTGGCAGTGAGTGAGGGCAGGGAGAGAGGAGAGAGGGCTGTGTCTTGGGGTTGTTGAGACTTGATGATGTCCATAGTGTTGCTGCTGCTGTGCTCTGCTCCAGTGGCTGCAGCAGCTGGGCATAGCTTCAGAGTGTGTCCAACACTGGTGTGAATCTCATGGAGGTGAGTTTATACCTCGAGGTCAGGTGCATGTGGTGGAAGGTGAAGTTCTCCCTATTTATCCCGCTGTCCTGTTTGATCCCTGCATTATGGAAAGCCCAGCACCTTCTCAGGCTCATCCAGCACCAAAGCATGATGAAGTCTTGTCTGTTCTCCATCTGGCATCTTGCTAGATCCCATCTGCACTATATAAGGCAGTCCTTCTCCTTGTAAGGGCAGCCATGTAAAGAAAAGCAAGGGGATGCCCACCTTGCATTCCTCACGTCCACCACTCCTTCCTGGTCACACTTTCTTTCCTCAGAGAATTTTTAACTATTTCCCTAGCAGTAGTAGAGCTTAAGTGTTTAGGAGCACATCCATAACTTCATGTGCTCTGCTTTGGAGAGCATCCCTGACTTGCACAGGGCATCCCTGCCAAGGGATCACGATGGCAATGAATGTATGCTTGTACATAACGTGGTCTTTCCGTGAGCGGTGTTTGTTGTGGCATCCCTTTTTGTAAGGCACCAACTTTATCTTGCCCTCTGGGGATTTTTTCCACAGCAGGAGTCAGACAGTCTTCAGTGAGGATTTGTAGATCAGGAGTGGATTTTGGGATCATTGAATTTATCTTGCTCCCTTGAGCTGCATCAGCTGAGAAGCTGATAGTGGGTGGTCTCTTCTCCAGCTCTCCAAATCCTCCCTCCTGTTTTCCTCACAGTCCCCTAGGATCCATCCTGATGATATTCAGTTAGCCAGAGCCTGTATCTTTACCTTCTCTTACATTCCAGCAACAGCACTAGAGCCAGGGTCTGGGATAGCATTTGCTCCTTTGCTGTTGGGTTTTCTCATCTACTTTTTGCCTCTTAAAAGCTTCCAGTGTTTTTCTGTATCATCTGGGCAAGACCATCTCTCCTTCCGTACAGCAGGTGCCAAATATCATCCCTCCTTTCTTTTCTCCATCACCAGCATTGAGGATGAGCAGAGCCCCCAGACCAATGGGAATGTACAGAATTGTTATACTACTGAGCTGATTTATTGTACAGAAAACCTTGCATGAAATGTTGTTACTGTATTTAATATATAATGTATTCAAGGAATTTTAATATGGAGCTCTTTAAAAAGATCTTTATAGATACTCTGTGGTTAGAAGATTGTTGCTGATTTTTTTAAATCTTATTATACTTTGTCTTGAAGAAGTTTTATTTTTCAAATGTGTTCTGCCAAAATGATTTAATCAGTTGATCCCATGGGATAACCAATTCCTTTTTAAAGATTTTCACCATGGATGAGACCCACCCTGGTGTAGAGGATCAGGACATGACCCAGGTACTGTATAAGCCTTCAAAATAAGGCTTCAGTAAGACTAATGCTGTAGACATGTGATTTGCCTTTCCTCAAAAGGGTGGATTTCACCTTATTTTAGTACAGGTCACAGAACTAAAAAATTGTTTAAGTTGGGAGAGACATCCAAGATGATTGAGTCCATCTCCATCACTGTGCAGAAAAACAGCCAGTGGGAATTTAGTCCAGTTCCAGCTCAGTGTCATCAGAGGAAGCAGCTTCTCTGTTTCTCTGAGGCTAACAACCATTTTGGGAGAAGCTGGGCTGGATTCAGAACATCCCAGCCCCGTTTGGAGGCTCCAGCGGGGCCTTCAGCTGCCCAGTGGCATCTCCCTGGTCCTTTGTGCCTACAGGAACCTGCTTGGTCCATCCCCCACCTCAGTTACAGTGCTTTCCCTGGACCTAATGTCTGGTGGAGGATCCTGAATTTACCCCAAATGTGTGTGGTGTGGAGAAGTTTCTCGTGTAGAAGCCCAGGCAGTGTCAGTCTGTTATGCAATCATTGGGTCACAATTGTGAGTTACCAAAGCCTGAGCTATAGAGGGCAAGAAACCAGAGCTGTGTCCCAGCTTGTTCTTTCCAGCAGCAGCAAATTGTGTTTTATTTCTATTGTGAGCCTTCAGATCTATCTAGAAAATACCCAGGTAATCTGCACTAGAGCTGCCTAGAGCAGGTGTCCCCCTTACTAGGAGGGACCATTTTGACACGTCCCCATTTCCCCTTCTGAATGGTTGACCACATCTCTTGTCTCTCCCCACATCCTTTAATTATTTGGGGTTCAGATTTCACTCCATACTTTTGATTGCAGAGGCTTATACTTCAAACATCTTAATGAAGTAGAAAAAGATCCATAGATGTAAGTATTTGTTCCTTTATTCTTCAGTGAAAGGTCAGGATAGGTCACAGAGTAGTTATTTATTGCATGTGTGCCAGCAGCAGCATGCTGGGAGCTTTTACAGGCTGGAACATGTTCTTATGTAAACTTGGAGGTCCCAGAGCCAGGACCAGCATTTTGGGATAGGCTCTTGTGTCTTACCAAGGCATCTGACTGTGCAATACAAGGGAGATGGACACTGGGTGGCTGTTTTGCCCTAAAGCTTTTTTTAAAAAGCACTTTAGGGGAAAACCTCTGGGATCCTTGCTTTTCTTGGCAACAGAGGCTAGAAATTATTTCTTTTTTAGTTTTATTTTGATGGTGCTGCCTGGCATATTCTAAGTCTATAAATAAAACTCAGGTCTTTCCAGCAAGACCTTTAGCATTGGTGGGCTGCTGGGACAGATCCTCCACAAGATGCAGGGCAGAGGAGGTGCTGGATGGCAGCATGGGATTGTGATTATTGATGAGCACTTTATACTCCTTCCTCAGGGGCCAAGCACCGTGCTGGGGTACAGCCAAGGTGGGAGGGAAAGGTCCTGTGTTCCTGGGGTGAGCACCAGGGGGATTAGCTGTGGTGGAAAGTCTTTTGTACTGTTTTGGGGTATTGTGTCATTGCTGGATGAGCTCTTCCCCCTGGGGTGTGTGATCCCACGGGGATCCCACGTTGGAAAAGGAAAATGAGCAAAGTGCTGCATCCTGCTTTTTATTTGTGTCGTGTGGCCCAGGTCTGGGTGAGGTCTGTGTTTGTGTGTTTGGGGTTTTGGCACTGTGAGCATCCTGTGTGAGTGTGTTTCTGGGGATGCTCTGCTCAGCCAAGGCTGGATGGCACCACCAGGCACTGGGGGGGCTGTAGGAGGGACAGGCTCTGTGGAGGGGCTGGGGGATTTTGTTCCTGTAAGAGCACCAGATCTAGGATTGAGTTGGACTTTCTGCTCACGGTGTGGATGGCAGAAGGAGGAGCAAGAGGAAAACTCAGCATTAATTTTTGGTCCTTCTTTGGTGCATCAGGTTGACAATACTGCTTCCCACTCAGGGTCCTGCTTCACCAAAACTCATCAAATAATGCTTTGAGCTGTGCAGGGGCCCTGGCTGGGAGATGTTCATGAGGTTCAGTGACCTTGGCATTACATCACTCCTGAAACTCAAACACACCCAAGTCCCCACTACCAACTCCTGAGGCTTACTGTGATTTTTGGACCATACCTGGCATGGCCATCACTTTGTATAAATGATGCCAGAGATTGAGTCCCATCTGGGCTCTTTTTCCTCCCACTTCTGCAGTAGCATTTTCTGTCAGGGGACACAGCCTGGGAGTACTGACCAAGGAAAGGGCTTTACCCCATGCAGATCTTGTGTGGCACAGTTGGGGTTAGGATTTGCAGAGCTGCAGTGAGGAGACACAGGGTAAATTGTGCTCCCTGGACCTGTTCTTGTGGTGCCATTCAGCTTTTGGTGCGAGTGAGGCATTAAATGAGCCAAAATCTGTGTGTGCCTGGAGTGATGGGCACTTGGGACCAAGAGGAGGGCAACCACTGAACTGCCAGCAGGTGCCCTCAGTGGCTTCAGTCTGGGAATATGCTGATTTTTTTAATATGAGATGCCTGAGCAGCCAAATGTAGAAATCTCTGAGATTGTGCTTCATAGTAAAAGGTAAATTGTTATATCTTGGGGGGGTGGGAGGGTGTTATCTGAGGGACAGAACTGAAAGAAATGAGGTTTCCTATTTTATTATATGAGAGATATTTTTCCACTAAATTACTGCTTCCTAAACCATGTCCTTTGTCTGACTGTAAATAGCCAGGTGTGCCGGGAAGGCGTGGGAAGGCTCCTTGTGGTCACATCCATACAATCCACTCTGTTCACACAATATTGGGCTGATTTGTTTTATACTTAGAAAATGATAGAAATAAAAGCAATTTTACTGGATGCACGGGGGTTTTTGTGTCATTTAGTTGTTGTTGTTTTACCTTTTTGGGGTTTTTTTGCTTTTCTTGTCCCGTTTGTGGCTGATTTGGGGGACATTTGGGAGCCCATGGAGCCATACGGGAGTGCCTGAGGGCATTCTTCAGCCGTAAAAGGAGTTGTGCTCACCAGATCAGGATTTCTTGTGGGTTTTCAGAGGAGCCAAACTAGAAATGGAGCTGAGCTTGTGCCTGGCATGGGATGACAAAGGCAAAATGAGCGGAGTGGCATAATACGACTGTTGGGAATTTTTAAATTCACTCTTGGGGCACGAGAATACAAATAACAGTGCTAATTTTGACTGTATCCAGAATAGTCATCACCTTATCTCCCCCAGCTGGGAGGGGAGGTTTAAATAAGCCCTGCAATAACCTCTACAAGAAATAATTGTGAAATAAATAATACTTAAATAACTTGGCCTCCTCTGGGGGGATGGCACAGGGCTTGGGGCCGTGCGTTTCCATCTCAGCATCACCCAGAGCTCTGCCCAAGGTGATGTTTGAAGCAGAAAATCCTGATCCTGCTGCAGGTTCTGTTTTGGAGCAAATCTGTGCTCATGGCAACATCTACCCTTGGTGCTTTTTCACTGGGATGTGGCCCCATGTGTTCCTTCCCAATGTGTGAGCAGGACAGAGGTGGTGCACAAGGTAAGCCAAAAGCTCTGTGACCCACAGAGGGTTACAAAGAGGGACATGGGATACCCTGGCACATGCTGGTTTTGGGAAAGGGCCATTGCTTGGCTTTCTCTTTGCTGATGCAGACTGATGTCAGAGCAAGAGGAGCACCACAGCCATGGCTGGAGGTGACCCTCAAGCCAGTCTGCCATACCAGAAATGCTGTCTCAGGACACAGCAGTGAAGGCAAAACCACCCCAAATTCCCCACCTGATGTTGTGTCAGTCCCTGGACCCCTGGGTACCATCACCTGGGGCTGTGCTTGTCTTTTGCAGGCATGATTCAGAAAACAGGTGTCACCCTACCAAAAACATCCCAAGGGTCCCTGTATCCCATGGCACAGGTCCAGCCCCACACTGGATGTGCATCCACATTTCTGGAGGCCACAATGGCCACAGGACCACGGACACCTTTTGGTACCCCCAGCACCTCGGGTTCATGTTTGCTTTGGCATCAGCTAAACTGAAGTATTTCCAGGGAGATGTGTTGTCACAGCAACTGGGGATGGAAATGCCACTTTTCTGAGGGGTGAGCACCACCAAAAACATCTTGTGCCAGGGCGTTGCAGCACGGGACAAGTACGGAGCCGAGCCAGCCCTGCTGGGAAGGAGCGAAGAGAGGTCAAGGACAAGTTAAAATTGGAAAGAAAACTGAACATGCTGTTTTGTAGGACCTTGCTTGCTCTCATCTGCCAATTTTTTCCACCCTCCCCTTCCCATTGCCAGTGGTGCAGTGTAAGCACCTCCTGCAACTGGTGAGGGCAAGGGGGCTGTGGCAACCAAAATTATTGGGAAAAGCCAGCAGTTCTTGGGGGCTCTTCTTGGCAACCTCAACCACAGCAGGTCCCCTCTGCACCCACCCTCATATTTTAAACTTTGCCTCCATGTTACTCCTCCCCATCCATGGATCTGCAACGTGCCACACATTTTTGTGCTGAAATTCAGAGCTCTGTGCTAGACGCTGCCAAGCATGAGTCTGGGTTGTGTAATGAGCTTCATCTATTATTCTTCTCTTTTCTTTTCACCCTATCAATGTCTGAGAGCCTGGAAATACCCGGTAGCTTTTCTGCCTTCCACAGTTGTGCTTCTCTGGGTGTGGGTGAGCTTGAGCCCCATGCAGAGGTTTTCAGAATCCTCTTTGTGCTCCAGCAGTTTCTGTCCCAGCTCAAGCAAGACATTTCCAAATGTCTCCCTTAAAAACACCAGATTTTTCATTTTTCTCTCAGCCCCAAGCACAGGCTGAGTGTGTTTCATGGGCAGGGGAAGGAGTTTCTTTCACAGCCATGGATGGACTCCTGTGCTACCCCTGCACAACACTGCCAGGGATACCCTTGCAGGGTCACCAGCCCTCAGTGCCCTTGGCATCTGGCCCAGCTGGAGATGCTGGATGAGGCCAAAGTCTGGCACTGGAGATCAGTCAATGCCAGCTGACCCAGGAGAGTGTTTGGGAAATCTGGCCCTAGGTCTTTGCAACCTCATACACAAACACAGGGGCTTTAGAGCCTCATTTGCTGTTCCTGCTTTCATTTTCCCCTCCTGTGGGCAGTGGAGCTAGATGGGCTCATTTTCCTTACCTCTTCCTCTTTTTAGAGTCATAGAATCACAGAATGGTTTGGGTTGAAAGGGGCCTTAAAGGTCATCTCATTCAATCCCCCTTCCATGGTCAGGGACTCTAGACCAGATTGCTCAAGGTCTCATCAACCTGGCCTTGAACACTTCGAGTTCCACTCTCTGTGTCCCTGTGTTGTCCCACTTGGTCCTTTGTTCTCATGCTGCTCAGATCAAGTCCAGTCCAGCAAACCCATCCTCAGTGCCCAGGACCTGCTGCAGAGGAACTCAAGCTGCCACTCCTCCTCCAGCAGCCCCTGCTCCTCCTTACTCCAGGCAGAGCATCCCCAGCACCTCCTGCCTGCTCTGCTTGGAAGCAGCCAAGAGATACCAAAGTTATTCAAAGGAGATGGCTGTGAGTGTATTGACAGCACCACACCAGTTGGTGTCTGTGAGAACCCAAGACAAAACCCTCCCCAAGGTCCCAGCTATGTGTGGGAATTGGTGCAGAGGGTCATGGGGCACCCCCAGGCTGCACCTGACACAGCAGGCTGACAAAAACCTCTTCCTCTTAATTCCATCTTGATTTTTCATTTGGGTGTTAGAGGAAAGCATTTATTATCACAGCAGACACCCCAGCCTGGCCTCAGGACAGCCCAGTGCCTGCACCACAGCTGGAAGCATCACAGCCCCATGATCTCAGCATCCCTGCCAGTGACTGCCCTGTCTGGGCAGGTCTGTCAACAGCTGAACAGCCCAAGCAGGGCACTGTCCCTCGATAACCACCTGGCAGAGGCAGGAAGGTGTGTTGGCACCGTCTTGGCACCATTGCAGGGCCACACAGGTGAGCAATCCCTGTGCAAACTTACTAAATTCCCTGTGATAAAGCAATTTAAGGAGTGGCAATCCCAGGGATGGCATGGGTGTGGGAGAGGTGTGAGCCCACAAGTGTTTAGGCTGTGGTTTGTCAAACATTTGGATGCTGTGGCCAAGTGGGTGCCCATGCTGGGGACTGGTATCAGCCCAGGAAAAGATTCAGGCTCTGTTGGCGCTCCAGGCTGGGGTTTTCTGCTCTCCACATGACTCCAGACGGGGTCTGGCCCCACTCTCCAGCTGCAACATGGCTCCAAGAGATTATAAAATGGCAGATGCCTATTATCTCCCAATGGAAAGTATTTTAGCTAAATCCATGCTATAACCATTTTATTGACTCCAAGTACCAGAGAGGAGGTTAGAAGTGACTCTTTTACAAGTCATTTTGCTGTTAAATTTAGCTGTCCTATTTTCATTATCCCCATGGCCTTGGCAAGGGTGAGCAGCCTTCCCTAAAAGGCCTCGTTTCATACAGTAAGTTATTTGCTTCTCTCCTGACAGATATCTAAGCTTATAAGGTTTGTCTGCTCCACTCAATAGCAGTATCAGCCTTCAATCTGTATGATTAACATCAGCATTTTGTATTTGCTTTTGGCTCCTTGTCTGACAGCTTTCCATGTTGCTGAGGACCAGGGCATTGGGATCTCATCACGTCACTTGCAACGTGGGATCATCTGATTTTGATTCCCAGGCTTCATGGTACGCCCAAAAGATTCAGATAAATGATTCAGTTGATTTTTTTCCCAGTTTTCCTTATTGCCCAGCAAAGAGAATTGATTTTTCCCACTTATTTCACAGTTGTCAGTTCTGTAATGTATTGAGTCGAACGGTAAATGTGACAGTGAGCAGTCGACAAGTGAACTTGAGAGGCAGTGATGCTAAAAGAAATATTCCTGAAAGGAAAGATTTATCCCAGCAGGTTAAGATGTTCCCTACTTTCAAAACTTATTCCTCCTGCAGAGAGGGCCTTTATGCCAGGCTTGATGGCTGCAGAGAGCCAGTGTCTCCTTTGAGGCCAAGGAAGGCAGCAGATTAACTGAGGCTCATGGATCCTGTCCCTGCCTGGAGTGCTGAAGCAGCTGAGTGATGGGATTTCTGGGGAAAACATCCTGTCTCTCCCCCAAAAACACAAACCCAGTGCTCCCTCTTCAGCCCCAGTGCTCCTCAGCACAAAGTGTGCCCTGGAGCTGCCCAGTGGGATGCACTGAGGGCACAGAGTCCCCCATCCACAGCCTCTGTGCTTTCCCCAGCATGAGCCAACCCCCTTCAAAGCTTTCCATTGCAGCTGTTGGCCCCCACATTTCAGTCTGGCTCTGTCAAACCCAGTCCCTTTCTCAGTGAAACTTGTTTTAAGTGGTGTCTGCACCGCCCTGCAGAGAATCGCTTGCAGTGACCCCGGCTAGCCTGGCCCTGCTCACATCCAGGCCATTCAGGAAATGCTGGAAATGCTTCCAAATGCACCCAGCCCAGCCCAGTGCAAGTGCTGGGAGGGAGCCAAGCCCCAGCTGTCTGGCCTCACCATGAGAGGGGGCCAAGCTGGGTGCCCTTCTGCTCCGTGGGTCAGCTCCGAGTTGCTGAGCTGGGCTTTCTGGTGCTCCCCCTTCTCTTTCCCGACCCTTTTTCTGGGGCAGCTTTTGGGAGACGGAGGAGGACATGGGCTCAGGACACACAGTCTGAGGTGGCTGTTGTGGTAGGAAAGATGATACCCCAATCCTAATTCCTAAAATTTCTCCCAGGACCCCCACAATCTCTTCCATCCCACTGTGGTCCCCAGGTGGGGGGCAACTCATGGTCTGTGCTCATCCCAAGCCCTGCCTGCAGCCTCTCTATCCCCAGGGAAGGCTCCTGCCGGGCGAGGGAGCATCACTCACAGTCAGATGGCTTCGTCCTGGTGGCATGTGGGCTTGGCAGCAGGGTGGCCCTGCACCCTCCCACACCCTGTCCCACCCCCAGACCATGTAGGGCACCCGCTGTTCCCAGCCCAGAGCTTATAGGAAGAGGAAGCCTCATCCCTGCGGCAGAGGAGGAAACCCGGCAGCCCAGATGTGCTCAGAGCCGTGCCGATAGCATTCTCATTCTGTTTTTTTAATCTGCAAACAGAGGAGCTGCCGGAGCGGCGGCGGGCACGGCCCAACCCAGGGCGCAGTGAAGAGCTGGGAGGCTGTGGCACAGCCCTGGCACAGCCATGGGGCAGAAGTGCATGGACAGGGTGTCCTCCTTCCTCTTCGAGTATGACACCCCTCGGATGGTGCTGGTGAGGAACAAGAAGGTGGGACTGACCTTCCGGCTGATCCAGCTCATCGTCCTGGCATACATCATCGGGTAAGGCTCCCAGCACCTGCTTTCCCTGACATTCATGCTTTGCCACTGGGTTAAAAAGCAATGGAGAGAGAGGGGCTTCTATATCCCCTATATCCCAGTGCAGGGGTGTTATTGCTAATGGCTTCACATCCCTCTGGTTGTGGCTGCTCCCGTGCAGCCCAGCATCCCACCATGGCTCTTTCAGGTGGCTGCTTAGTCCCCATATCCTCCCCAGAAGCTACTGTATGTCCGGGCTGGAGGCTCATCCCCGCCCAGCCCTGCTCCGCACACCGGGGCCCCGTCTTCTCACTGAAGAGAATCCAGATCCTGCTCCAGCTGCTGGACGGTGGCCTGAGAATCTGTTGTTATTTTTATTTTCATTTATATTAAATAAGAGGCATCTGGGGCCAGTGCAGTGATTTGTGAGACCCAAGCGGCTCAAGACAGGGCCATAAATCTCCCTGTTCACCGCTCTGACGCTGCGGCCGAGACGCAGCTTGGCTCCAAAATTCCTGGTCTTATTTGCTTCTGGGAGGCAGCTCCAAAAGCAAGGGCAACTGCTTAAAAAAGGCAGTGAGTGGAGCAGGCGGGATCAGAATGGGTGAGGATGTGTGTCCTCAGGTGCCCCCGGGGCTGCTGCCCCTGCTGAAGTTACTCTGTGCCTGTCCCCTCAGTGTGGGGCAATGCTATGGGATGTGATGGTTGGTAAGCCTTTGCTGTGGCCCCATGGCTGCTGTGGGATCAGCCCTAGCAGGAGACCAGCAACCTTTCATGGGTGCCCCCACCCAGGGCAGGATGTCTGAAAGAAAAGGGGCTGTCTGGCCATGAACTGGAAAACCTGGGGATTTTTGGGGCGCAGAGTGTCTCATGCAAAGGAAAGGCCATGGCTCCCAGGCCTCAGTGCAAGCAAGTTGCTGTGAGGAGCAGAGGTGCCCATCCCTCCTTTTAGCACAGAGTCCTGGAAAAGGTAAAAACCTTCCCAGGGGATGAGTGTGGAACCCCCCTCGTTGGTCCCACCCTGCTCAGCAGCACTTTGGCTCCCAAGGGTAATCCTCATGCAAAACTGCAACCCACGTCTCAAGGATGCTCTGTTGCAGAGTTTTGCACTGGTGTTACTGGGAGCAGCTTTGTTTTCCCTAAGGACTGAGCCTGTGAAGTCGCAGGGCTCCAGTCCCAAATGTGGCTGGGGGCAGCTGCTCTCGTGGATGGGGAACTGGCACTGATGGCTGTGCAGGGCAACTAAGGAAACGTGGCTTTAAGCAACTTGGCTAAACTGAGACAGACAACCAGGAGGGAGCAGGAAGAGAACCAGGGGGTGACAGCCAGTGGCAGAGGAGAGGAATCTGGCATGAAATTACTGTAATTCCCAAGTTTTTCCTGGTTTGTTGGGATGGGGCTCCTCTAGCAAGGGGATGCCTATGATTGCCCCTGGCTTCCCCTCGCATCTGACAGCACTGCCCCCAGTTCCCTTCCCACAGCACTACTCCCAGCTCTCTGCCCACAACGCTGCCCCCAGTTCACTGCCCTCACCAAGCCACAATGCCTGAGATTTTCTGTCCTTTGAAAACAAATTTGGCAGCCAAATGTGTGTTTATTTACCATTTTCCCAGCTTTTGTCCTCCCTTCATAGCAGGCATGGGATGCTCATGGAAATGTGTGCCAATGCACGGATCTGCTAGAAGGACTTGGGAGGTGCCATCAGAGCACAGAAGTGGGGCCAACCCCCCTGTGGGACCCCGTGTCACCCCTGGGGAGCAGTTCTTTTCCTGTAATGACTGTGATAAGGTGGTATCACTGCTGCCCAGGAGATGCTGGCTGCTTTCTGGGTTTTGCTTCCTGAATTCTTGCATGCAAGGAGTTGCGGGCTGAGCCACAGGATGAGGCCAACAAGAGAAGAGGGCTTGGTGGCTCTGCCACATCAGGGAGCAGCACCAGGGGACTTTTACAGCCTGGGCAGGACTTTCAGCAGCATTTACAGCCTCACGGGAAATGGTTTTGTTTGTCCTTGGCTTTGCCACAGGGCAGGTGGGGTTGCCCAGCCCTATGTGCCCATAGTCAACTCTGCCAGAGGGGAATAAGGTCAGCAGCAGAGTCTGTGCTGGAGGCTCATCTAGAGAAATGTTCTGCCCCTGTTGCTGCCCAGTTCACATCCTCCTGCAGCCCTGAGGGCATCAGGGAAGATGCCCACTCTAACCAGTGTAACCCAGTATGGTCTTCTGCCTTAGAGGAGGATGTTGGACCTGGGTGTCCCAGCTGGGGTTCAGCTGGGGTGGCAGCAGTGCTGAATTTCTGCTCCCATCCCGACGCTCTGGAGCAGATGCCATCCCTGAGGTCCTCTTGCCCTCAGTCCCGGGATGCTGATATGGTCGCAAGCTAAAAATCTCCCTCTCCAAGAAGGTGAAAACGGAAAACCTCCAAACAGCACCTGGGATTCCCCATTTTCCCCTCTGCCCACCAGCCAGGGTGTCAGAGGTGAAGATGACACACCAGGCTGGTGTCATGGGCTGTCCCCTGGGTAGCCTGCTGCCTCTGTCACGGCCAGCGGGACCAATGCCTGCGGCAGTGGGGACAAAATCCAGATCGCTCCTTTTTTAGTGCCGAGAATGCTCCGCGGCGCCGGGAGCACTACCCGAAATGGTTGCTTGCCCATGTTTATAGTCTCCCTGAGTCAGAGTTAATCCAGCGGCAGCTTGTTTATGCTGTAGGTTAAATAGTGTCAGGAGCCTGCGCTAATGACTGTATGATGGGCTGGGAAAGGCAGGCAGAGCCCTGTTCTGGCCACAGAGTGTCCCTAACCCTGCTCCTGCAGCCCTCTTGCCCACAGGGCCATTGCTCCACATTCCCTCTGCTGGATGGAAACAGTGGCTCTGGATGTGAACCCTGTCCAGATTCATCTCTGTGTTGGCCTTGGCAGCACTGGGTTTTGGAGAGTTCCTCTGCAGTGGATCAGATTAGGAGTGTTGGGGTAGGTCACTGAGACCAGCAAGCTGCAAACCTGCCACAGGCTTTAACCCTAAATGACTGATGGCTACCGTGCTCCACCTGCCTTCACACACCCTCAGCCACAACATGTGTCCCAGTCCCCAAAACACAACCATCCTGGCATGAAGGTCGAGTCCTGTAGCTACCACATGCCTCAGGCAAAGGGTAGGAAATTTCAGCAACATGTCCTTCATCCAGCGGGAAGAAACTTGGCAAATGATTCCCCAGGTGAGACCTGGAAGAAAAAGTCTCAGTCCACAGGTCTGTGCTGAGGATTGGGCAGTCGAGAAGTGCTGGTGGCCATGCTCACCCTGCCACATTTCCCTGTCCAGGTGGGTGTTCCTCTACGAGAAGGGCTACCAGTCTCAGGACAGCATTGTCAGCTCGGTCTCAGTGAAGTTGAAAGGGCTGACACTGACCAACGAGAGTGTCCTGGGTCCTCACATCTGGGATGTGGTGGACTATGTTTTCCCACCCCAGGTAAGGAGTCAGGGTGGGTGGGTTAGGGCTTTGCTTTTGTCCCAGGGGCTGCTTTTCCTCCTGTGCTGGGGTGCAGATGGGCCCTTGGCATAGGCTTTCCATGGGGCTAACTATAATAGGGTGTCCCTGTGGTGGAAAGGAGGTTGCTCCTGTCACAAACCTCTGCCCAGGTTCTCCCTGGGGAGCATTTGGTACTTGGGATGCACTGGGCTGAGGAGGTACATTGGAGGCTGCCTCCAAAAGGATGGAGGTTCCTCCAGTGCCTCTGGAGCAGTATCTCAGGCAGCAGGTGGGGTCCCCCACTGTCCCTGGGGCTGGTGGCACTGCAGGTCCCCACCCAGGGAGAGGATCCTCACAGAGGAGTCCCTGTGATGGCTGTGAGCTTGTTGGCTGTGTCTCCACAGGGGGACAACTCCTTTGTGGTGATGACCAACTTCATTGTCACTCCTGGACAGAAACAAGGAACCTGCCCAGAGGTAAACGTACCGGCTTCCTTCAGGGCTAAGCTTCTGTGATTCATGGGGATTGTGGTGGTGCACTGGGGAAAGACTTTTTCTGACACTGGGAAGTTTAGTAAAAGCCAGGGCCTGGCCCCATATTTAATGTTCCTGACCCCTGTGTGCTATGTGAAGGCTTTTATTTTGCTGAAAAATAGGTGGCATCCAATAAAGTTTTCTTCCCTTTGAGATGATCAAGCAGAGCAGACTTGAGGCTTAAATGAAAGCATCTGCCTGGAGTGAATAAATCACCCCTTTTTTCCTGCTTTATCTGGACAGCTTTGGTTGGGAAGCTGTGTATGAACAAGGCTCTGGCTGCAGTTGAGCAGTGTATCCCTCAAGGAAACTGGTGTCTGGTGAGGCAGGAGGGACAGGGGGATTGGAGCTGCAGGGTGGGATGCTAAGAGGTGGCTGCTTTCTCCAAACAGCTGCCAGATGCCGGGCTGTGCACACAGGACAGTGACTGCAGCAAAGGGAAATACAGCCGTCAGGGACAAGGTATGGCACACAGTCCTGGTGCTTCTGGTGAGACAACACCGAGAAAAGCTGCCTGGCTGGGGTGTCCCCTGGCTGGGGGACCTGCTCTGAACAGGAAAACCTCTCACATGCTGGTTGAAGGTCCCACATGGGCTGGTCCAGTTCTGCTCTTTTGAAAGATACCTGAGCTGCAAACAAAAGGTTAATCAGGACTAAGCCATTTCCCCCAAACTTTGTCCTCTTATCAGCTCAGCATTTTCTCAGGTGTGTTTTAACAAGAAAAATCCCCAGCTGCTCCCCTGTACAACACTGTAAGAGAAACCACTGCCCTGAGCTGAGAGGCCACAATTAATTTCCTAATTGTTTTAGAAAGGTGCCAAAGCCCTGAGCATTTTGTGTCTTGAATGCCCTTGGCAGAGCTGGAGCCCCATCCATCCCAGTGTGAGGGTGAGATTTCACAGGATCCAGGGTGTGAGCAGCTGTCTCCTCCACAGGGCTCATGACTGGCAAGTGTGTACCCTTCAACAGCACTGTGAAGACCTGTGAGATCTTTGGCTGGTGCCCTGTTGAAGTTGATTACCATGTTCCCAGGTAAGGAATGATGTTGTTGCTCCCTTTCCCATCCCAGCTGCACTTGGTGTGGAGCAGACCAAGTTGGGGCTCTATGGCATGTGGCCAGGACAGCCTGTGTTGTGCAAGACCAGGAAGGGAAGGGATGAGACCACCAGTTTTCTGGGTCTGCTTGTCTCAGTTTGGGTGAATTTCCACCAAATGGAGCTTTCTTTAGAGCCTGGAGAGCCATGTGATGGACACATGCCTACACTTGTGTTTTTCAGCCCTGCCCTGCTGTCAGAAGCAGAGAAGTTCACCTTGTTCATCAAGAACAGTATCACCTTCCCCAAGTTCAAGGTGTCCAGGTAAGGAGAGGTCTGGGGGGATGGCTCAGTTCCTCCAGCTGTGTCCCTCAAAAGAAACTGTGGGTTCAGCTGGATGGGTGTAACTGGATGTTTGGTGTAGAGGATTGCCTACCTCATCAGCATTTCCAGGACCACTCTAACTGCTGCACTGAACCCCATATTAGCTCATAGGAACAGAGACATTTCCCTCCCAAATCTGTCCCACCTCAGCTGGTAACTGTGGTTACTGGAAAGATTTCTGGAATTAACCTCTCCTCAGTTACCCTCACAACCTGCAAATCAGTTACTCAGATTTTTCATTTTTCTTCTCTGAAGACAAAATTAAAATACCACATGGCCAGGATAAGCTTGGTGCCCCAGAGTCCCCCTTAACATCACAAATCCCACCTGTTTCAGCAGAGGGTGGGCTTGGCCCCTTCCTGGCAGCACTGGGGGAAATGCTGCTGGCTGAAGGCACGCGCCTAAGAGGATTTGTGATGGCACTGACCATATATCTGACTTGGAACAAATTAATAGAAGCTATTTGTGCTGTAGACAGCAGATTCTTCTCTCTAAGCTGATCTTGTCCCTGTGCTGCAGCCAAGGTTAAATGTCCTGGCAGCCAGCATCCTTGGCAAAGTCCTGGGCTGACCTCACACCTGCTAGGAGGTGGCTGGGAGAGGGGAATCCCTCCCCCCCCCAGCTGCAAGGAGAGGTGGCCCAAGTGAGGACAGGCTGAAGAGGACACAGAGGGGGAGCAGGTCCTGGCAGTGAGGGTGGCCAGGCTGGCTGCTGTGGGGAAACTTCCTGCCTTTGATCACTGCTGACAATTTACTGCAGAGCATCAGCGATGGGATCAGTTTGGGCAAGGCACAAGTCTCACAAAACCATAGGCTTCACAGACAGGATGTTTTTGGGCAAAAGAGCAGAGTGAGATGGAAGGCAAGAAGTTGCCCTTTTCTTTTTAACCCTTGCTGCAGGAGATAACAAACTCCAGCTAAATGTAGAAGGTGTGGGATACACTCATTATCCATGAGGCATCCCAGATAAGAATTGCTGGAGCTCAGAACACTGCCTAGCAGAGCCCATGGACAAGTGGCATGTGAATGGGAGAGTGACACGGACTGGGCAAGGGACTTATAGATGTTCTCCCCCCAAATTATTGTGTTACTGAGAATTTTTCTCACTCTCTTTCTCTCTTTTCATTCACAGGCGCAACTTGGTTGAGAGTGTTACCAAGCAGTACCTGAAGAAATGCACCTATCACAAAGTCACTGATTCCTTGTGTCCTGTGTTTGAACTGGGATACATAGTGAAGGAATCGGGTCAGAATTTTACCTTCCTGGCTGTTAAGGTACTTCAATTTCAAATTATGTTCCTTGCTGTTGATGGGAGAGGGACATTCAACAGTGCAATCATCCTCAGCTGTTGAGATGATTTTCAGTTTTCTCAAGAATTCTTGAGAAAACAAAAGTGTCAGAATTATCTCATAAAGATTATGAATCTCCTTGGACATGGCCTAATATTTACATTTTTCTTGGAAACTCTTGAGAAGATTTGACCCACTGGCAGTAAATCCCAGGGTTCAGCTTGTTTTAATTTGAGCAGTGAATAACTAGATCTGTGTGGCCAAATCCCATCTGACTGAGCTTGGAAATCCCAGCTGGATGGTCAAATATTGGTCATTGCACAGTGCTAACTGCAGCCTTTCCTCTGGCTCCAAAATGCAGCTTTGCCTAACACTCCTCAGGCTGGTGTGTAGGAGTATCTGCTATCTCTGCTGCAAAACCTTGTGATAACTTTGCCAGGCATTGAATAAAATCAGAGGCTTGCATATACGAACATTTATTGCATGGATTGGATTAGATGGCCCAGAGAAGCTATGGATGGCTGCCCCATTCCTGCCAGGTTGGACAGGACCTGGAGAAAACTGGTCTGGTGGAAGGTGTCCCTGCCCGTGGCAGAGTTTGGAACAAAATGGTCTTTATGGTCCCTCCCAACCCAAACCATTCTAAGATTCTATATATTAAAGGTGTGAAAATACAAGCCTTGGGGACACAGCTATTTACAGCCTGGAGTGAGCTCAGGAGGGAGGAGGGACTCCTGCATATCTCCTGGGCATAATCAAAGCAAGGGAAGGCTGTCCCATGAGGACCAGAAGGGATCTGAGGTGAGCACTACTTCTCAGGACTGTGCCTTGGGCACAGGATTCTGATCAGGAACAAGACAGCATGAAATTATTTGTGTGTCCAGCACTCAGGACAGAAACAAGAGCCTCTGCAAGGGGTTATGTACAGGCCACAAAGCCATGGCTGCTCAGGAAGGCTGAAGCAGCAGTGGGTCTGTGCGTCTGGAGAGCCAGGACACCTCATGGCATTGAGACAGAACACCTATGAGGAGGGAAAGCATTTCTGTGTGTGGGCCAGGTCCAAGGAGGGGCAGCCTTGTGACTCCCCTTTTGGCTGCAGGGTGGAGTGGTGGGCATCACCATAGACTGGAACTGTGACCTCGACTGGCCCCTGCGGTACTGCAAACCCATTTACCAGTTCCATGGCCTTTACAATGATGACAGCAACGTTTCACCAGGGTTCAACTTCAGGTAAGGAAATGCCTGCTGATTCTCCAAGTGTAATTCAGAGGGGACAGCTTCCAGGTTCCCACTCAAGGGATGGTGGAAGGCCAGGGACTGTCCTTCAAAATACTCACTGCCTTTGCAGGGCCAGGCAGCAGTACCAGCACTCTTTTAAATGGCATGAGAAAAGTGATAATACACCCCTTGGCTTGAAAATTGCCCCATTTCCTTTCCATCTCCTCCCCCTTGCAGGCTCTCCTGCTTGGCTGAGCTTTTGGGAAGCCCCTTGAAAGACTGGAGATGGTGTAGGATCATCTCATGTGTTCTCACAGTGTCTATCCTCTGCTCTGTGTGACACTGTCACTAGTGCTTCACTATCTGCTGCATACAGAACTCAGGGACATCAGATCAAACAGCAGGAGCTGGAACTCCATCCTGCAGACAGGAAAACAGGCACAGAGAGGAGAGGTGCCAACAGCCCAGCTCCTTCAGGGGGTTTAAGAAGGAGGTCAGGAGCAGGTCTGTGACAGCACATGCCCAGATCTTTGTCCAAGATCCCAGTGCTGTAGGGTTAGGGGCTGTTAGACCCCCTGGCAGACCATTAACACTCACTATGCAATTGCACAGATATGCCAAATACTACAAGGAAGATGGGATGGAAAAGAGGACACTCTACAAGGTGTTTGGGATCCGGCTCGACATCCTGGTGAATGGCAAGGTAAGGGTGGATCCTCTGGGTCCCTGGGACAGCAGTGCCATGTCCTTGGAAGGGACCAGCTCTGTAACACAGCACCAGGGTCCTGTGGCATCAGGAAAACTAGTGTGAATGCTTTCCTTGGGTGCTGGCCTGCTCACAGGAACCACTGGGAAATACTGGGGAAGGGAAGAGAGGATGAAAACATGTTTTATAGGTCACATCTTTCAGCTGTGGCTTGATCAGTGGTTTTGTCTAAAAAAAATTGTGATGGGAGTGGGGAGGACCTGCGGAAACTCAAAACCTTTTACTGGTATTTCCAAAAGCTGAATATTTGCATTTTTCTATTTTGTCTTTTTCTTCCCACTGGGAGAGAAGGCTTTCCTTATTGTGTTCCCATGGAGAATATTCAAATTGTGTACTTTTTTGTTTGGTTGCTTGGTTTTGGTTGGGTTTTTTATATTAAAAATACAGGAAGAAAAGTAAGTTCAATTTATTTCAGCCTAAAACCAACCTACAATATTTTTCTGTTTGACCAGCTCTTTCCCATCTCCTGTTTCTCTGTGTGCTGTGGTTGTGGTTTGGGTTGCTGCAAGGCACTTTTGCTGAGCCCCACCTACAAGCAAGAGCACCCTTTTTTTTTTCCCCTGGGCTGACTGTAACTTATCACCTATTTTCTCTGACTTTATCCAGGCAGGCAAATTTGACATCATCCCGACCATGACCACAATTGGCTCTGGAATTGGTATTTTTGGAGTGGTAAGTTCAGATATTTCCAGCCTCTATATGGAGACTCTCAAATTATTCTTCTTGCCTGTGACATCCGTGGGAAGTGTCCTTGAGCTGCAGTGAAATACTGGCTACTGCTCAGGGAATCAGAGGATGAGCAAAAGGGGAAAAGGAGGTGCTCTCCTGCCTTGCCAGCTCAGGAAAATAGATTCCTGCTGGTGCCTGGCTGATGGGAATTCTGCCCTGCTGATGAAGGGAAGGCTGGATCTCTTGGCAGGTCTTGGTACCCTGATAGTTTCAGGGTCTGCAGGTGATTGGCAGTATTTCATTCAGGACAGAAACCCAGTGTATGATTTAGTTATGGTTGTTAAGGGCTTGGGAACAGCTCAAAGGGTGTTGTGCTCTGCGCTTACCTAAAGGGGAAACATTTCATTTCTGTTGGCTTTAATCACTCACTATTGAACACAGTACACTTCACTTCTGTCCTAAATGGACATTTGGAGACTTCAGCAACTGCCATGTTGTGGGATGAAGCAGAAGTGACTCTAAATTTTGGGGAAAACTGGGAAAAACTGAAAGTACACAGTGGTCCAGGTAATCTTGGAGGGCAACTCCAAACCTAACTGCACTTTGATTTAAGGCCTCTGTCCTCTGTGACCTGCTCCTGCTGCATTTTCTCCATGGACGAGACTATTACAAGCAGAAGAAATTCAAATATGCAGAACCGGAGCCTGTAAGTAACAGCGAGTGCAGCCCTGCAGAGGCTCTTGCGGGGGTGTGTGTGGATGTGTGCATGAGTAATGATGCTGTAACACAAACATCTACACTGAGGGGCAACCAGGCGCCTTCCTGAGCCCTTGGGACTGCTGGAGACTGGGATCCATGAATCTTCTCTCCAAAATTACTGAGATGTTGTGTGTGACTCATTGTTAATAACTTTATTCTCTGCCTTTAACCCCAGATATTCCAATATCTGGTAACACTTGCATTGCTTTAAGGAAAGCAGGGGCAGATGTGTGCTTTAGCAAACTAGAAAATGTCTCTTTTTCTGCTCTTTGAGAACACCTCCATGACCATGGAAGGTTTCATGGCCTTTAAAAGGACACAAAAACAGTTCCCCTCAAATTCATCTGAAAATATGCGTGTACACTGGGGGTTAGGAGTTGCTGCCCAGTCACATTTCCCTGGCATTAGAAAGGAGCAGGTTTGTAAAAGAATCCTTATTTTCTCTCCTTTAACCCGCAGTCAAAGTCACATAAGAAGGAAAAGGAGCCAGACAACACACAGTGAGAGGTGAGTGGTGTTTCCCCAGCCCTGCTAGCATACATCTGTCAGGGATGAGAGCCACAGGTCTTTGGGACTATCCCAAGGTCTGTGACAAGGCAGGAGGGTTTCAGGAAGGCAGCAGGGCTCCAGGGAGGCTTGGAGGAGACCTGAGCTGTGGGCTGCAGTGCCTAACATGGGGTCAGTGCTTCCCAGCATAAGCAATTGCCTGGGGAAGCAGGGGATGCAGGATGGGGACTGACATTGCATCTTTGATGGCAGCATCTCTTGAAGAAGGGCACTGGGGGGCAAGAGACCAGAAATCACTGTGCACCTCTCTCTCAGCAGAATCCATACGGACTGACAAACCTGCACCCCTCTTCCTCCTCCTCCTCTTCTCTTAAAACTTGGCTGCCATCCCGTCACCTCCCTGGGCCAGCCCCAAGACCAGCAGAAGCAGCGTCCAGCACCAGCTCATGGGAGGTGGTGCCCTGCAGCCAGGCAGGGGCTGGCTGGCCCAGCACACAGCCTGTGGTGGGACATGCCATGATGCTGTGGATGGGTCAGACTAAGGGATCTTGGGGCCCTCTGCCAGCCCTCTGTAGGGCACTGGGTCTGCTGCCTTTGCAGGCCCTTCAGAAGGGCTCGCACTGCACCTGCCTGGTGTGCCAGGGCCGTGCCAGGTCACTTGCACCTGAAGACCCTGGGGAGAGCACAGCTGCCTCTTCTGCCCCAGAAGCACCGTTGGACAGCTCCAAATTGAGAAGGGGAAGGAAGGAGAGCTGGCAGGAACCATGCCCAGCTCTCTGCCTGGGAGAAAAATGGTAATTTTGTAAGGATGTATTTTATTAAAAAATAAACCTTTAGTTTTTCTACTACATCCCTTTATGGTGCCTATGCTAGCCCAAGAGCACGGTGTCTGCAGTGGCTTCTGGAGGGTTTATACATACAAAGTAATCCCTTTAGTGATGATTATTTCAGAAACTGCCCTCCCATGCAGGGCCCCTGGGCCTCTGGCCACAAGCAGGGGCTGTTATCAGAGTTGTCACTTGGGTTTCCTCCTCAGACAGGCTGGCTGGCAGGGAGCACTGGCACACTGCCAGCCACGGCCATCCAGTGTCCTGTGCCAGCTCTGCCTCCACTGCCCACGCTGGTCAGTGTTAGCTGGTCAGAAAGGCTTTCTCAGCAGCAGCCTCACAAACCAGCTCTCTGCACCAGGAATTGAACTTCCCCTCTTGTGCTGGAAGATTTGCGCTATTCATCACATGCCGCTGCACATCACGGGCTGTGCTCAAACCCCACATCCCTGTGAGCCAACCTTGCCCTGTGCTGCTGGCTCTGTTCCATTCTCCAGGACACATCAGCCCTGATTTTCTGCATAGCCCCTCTCTGAATGTCTGTTTTCACCTCCCTGGGGAAAATGTTGCTTTGGTTGCTTTGAAAGTGGATCCCAATGGCCATGGCAGAGTCGGTGGAGAAGCTGAAGAGCTGTAATGCTGCCAGAGCCTGCAGCAGCACTGCTCTGGGCTCTCAGGGACACAAGAATGTGTGCCTTAAAGAGATGCAGGTGATATTTGGTCATAAGCTCAACAAACATTTCAAGCCATACCATCAAGCCATACATTCCCCAGGACAAGATCATTTGCTCTCAGCAGGATGCCTCAGCTTTCGCAGGCAGGGTGGGTTTTTGTAAGGTTATCCATGGTTAATTTTTTCACCCTTTTGTGTGCTGCTGTCCTGTGTCAGATATGCCAGGTGCTTATACTAAGGATGCAGAGAGGGTAAGGGAAAGCCTCCTGGTCTCTGGAGGAGTCGGTGCCTGTTCACTGGGGGATCTCCAAGCCCTGGGGGCTCTCCTGCAGCATCCATCGAGGACCAAGCAGGTCCCATGTGGTGGCACGGTGCAGCTCCCCAGCAAGCTGCCACCAGCAGAGGGGACTACGAGACCGTTTCACAGAGACTGGGGAAAATCCAGTTTCCATAGACTGAAGCGAGAGTGTGCAGGTAACCTTTAGCACCCACTTACACCGGGTCAATCTCGGGTCAAAACTTAAAATAACACACGCAAGGCTGCAGGTAGAGCTGTGGGATGTTTCTGCCTGCTTAATCTTTCAAGCTGCTTGTAACACGAAGTCCCTATTCCTTCCTAGGAAGAATTAAAAAGCAGAATATGAAATCGGGAAAAAGGCAACTTGTAAATTATCCCCTCTAGTTGCTATTCTAAACTTCTGAGCTGGAATCCCTAAAAGTCCCAAGGCTGCTTTCAAAAACATGGAAGGATTTATTTTCATCTCTTTAACTTGATTTTTTTTTCAATGCACAATCTTTGGGGATCCTTTGCTTTGCTTTTCATTCATCATTTCTGCAACCAGCAGAATGAGATATTGCAATTTTAATTCTTTCCCCTAAACAAGCTCCTCCTCAAAGCCAGGGGCCCCAGGTGGGTGCCAAACAGAGCAATGGCTGTCTGGGGGAAGCTGAGCAAGTGTCACTTTTTAACATACACTGGTCCCCTCTGCTGTATGAAAAGGCAGGGAAGCCCAAGCACTTATTTCAAGTCTTCATTTGCCATAGAGGCTGGAGGTGGTGGTCAGAGATTGGAGACCGAGGAGGAAGGGCTGCTCCCTGTAAGGAGCCTTCCTTGGCACAGATGCTCTGCTTCAGCATTGCAGCTCCCAGCCCCCTCCCAGTGCCTTCCAGTTTGTCAAAACTCACACTAAGTTACTGAATGCAGGATAGGACACAACAGCTAAAAGCTAGAGCCTCACAAATGGAAATGCAGACTGGTTAAGACGCCTGGTGTTGCAAGTGCCAGTGGGGAAATGTGGGTGACCAGCAGGATCATATTCCTGTCCTCTTGGTTTGACCTGATCTTGCTCTGAGGAGAGAATTTACTGCTCTTAGACAGAAGAATCTCTTTGTGTTGTGGCCAGAAAACAGCTGCATTTGAAGCAGTTAGGATGTGGCCAGTGTGTCCTGCTGCTCTCTGACCTCTGAGCAGCAGGATGAAGTGTTACAGAATCCCAAAGGGATTTGGTCATCATGTCAAAATCCCTTCAATGACAGTGTGCTGTGTTGCTCCCATTCATGTTGTGGCCGGTTCAGGGTGGGTTTGTTTGTGGGTTTTTTAACTCCTTGTTTGATTGCATTTTGGTTTTTACACAGTTATTAACTAATAGAAAAATACTAATAGAAAAGGAACTTTAAGCAATTCAAGCACTGTCCCAGAAAACACACAAGAAAGAATGTATATTATATTATCCAGCTAATCCCCATTCTTTACAATCAGCATTAACAAGCCCTTGTGTGTGATGATGTCAGTGCTCCAAACATCTGACAGAGGACTCTTGCCTTGATCATGGGTGTTAGACAACAAAAGCAAGCAATGAGTGCATTTTACAGAAACAGAAACCAAGATACAAGCAAATAATTTTTCAACATGGATTTAAATGTAGTGAGAATTTTCTGCTTCCAACCAGCTTTTGTTATCTGTAAAGGCTACTAGGTTGGACCTTGTAGAGATATATCTTTTTACAACCTCAGGCAGGGTTATTTTGAAAAAAAAATATTCCAGAAGAGCAATTACAGAAAAACTTATTTGGCAATAATTATGCTGGTTAGTGATTCTGCAGAGATGAGGAATTATATTTCAATCTCTGCAGAGCTGGCAACATTTAATCATTATGTTTGTGCTCAATTCCCAGCACAATGAAGCCCTGATTTCCACCTGGTGCTTCCAGACATGTAACAAGGCAAATTAAAATGAGTAACACTCAAGAAGTAGATAACTCCTTTCCTGTGCAGCCTCTCCTATCTTTAAGCCCACTCATTCTTTCCCTGGCACAGCAGACTCCCTGATATTTTTAACCCAGTTCTCCTCTTAGGACATCCTTGGATTTTTCCCTAAAAAAAGCACCTGCCTTTCTGGTTATACTATTTTCCTTTCTCTTTTGTTGTGGGAGCATGTTTTCAGTTGGATAAATCCTCTGGCTGACACACAGTGAAGGACTGGCAGGAACATGCCTATCCTCCCAGCTCTGAAGGATGCTTTTATTTCCTTCTGTCCCACAGCTGGGCATTCTCAGGCCAGACTGTGCTGGGTGGCAAGAGGAGCTTCTTGGCCATTTGAGCACTTGACATCTGCAGCTCAGCCTGCAGCCTCTGTCCTAGGGACAGTGCAGATGTTACAGCCCATTTTCCCTGCTGCCAGCCCTGTATTAATTATGCCACACTACAATCTTTGGCTGCCTTTGGTGAAGTGCTCTCTCCTTCTGTTATTTGTTTCTAATTGCTTTATTGCCTTATTTTTGAAAGCGTAAAATTCAAAACTGTCCAAATGGGTTCTGAATATAGCAACAGCCTGGTCACCTGATGGGCTGCTCAGCAGGGGTGAATCAGGATCGCTCCAGTTAACAGGGCTCTGCCTACCAGTACCAAGCACAGATCCTGCTCAGCTTTATTGGACCACTAAGAGATTTCCTATAAAAAATTATGGCTATCTTTTTTTACCTAAATGTACTAGTGACATGCCTGGGGAAATGTAAGCTCTTGCCCTCATGACTGTAACTCAAGGACAGGTTAAATAAACTCATTTCCAGTCCTTGCACCCAGAAAAACATGCAAAATCAGTTAATAACCAACCAGACTCAATCATTATTGAACAGAAATATCAAAGTCTTAATTTAACATTGTTACAGCCATTTAAGCCTCAGAGAGACGTTGTCTGTGGCTCTCTTTCCACTGGCCACAACTGTTCTGCAGTATAATCACCTGTGTATGATGAACAGGGAACCTGAGGCACATGATTTGTTTGGGTTTTTTTTGTTTTCTGGAAGAAACAGCACGTTCTGACTAAGCTGAGCCAGCCAGGTTATTTCATCAAATCAAGTGCTCGCAGTCTTTGCCAGAGTTGATTGTTTCAAACCTTGATACTGGTGCTAAACTGTGCTTCAGACATCTGGTGATTTAAATCACTCACCGGTGATTTAAACTGCCTGGTGCTAAAGGAGGCAGATCCTTAGGAGACAAATATCAGCACTTTCTAAACAGCCAGCATCTCATAAACATCTCAAAGCCAAACGAATCAGTCCAACTGGCTTCTGAAACCCTTGCAAAACCTCCTAGGCAGTAATTAAGGCAAGAGGAGCAGGAGGCTGAAAGGTTCACTCATTGCTCAGGAGAAGCTGAGTTGGCCCTGGATGAGCAAGGCCCTGCTTGATAGAATTGAAAGCCTCTGTGAAACAGGTCAGTGTTTTGGCTTACATGTTATGGTCTTTCAGAGCATCTCTCATGCCCTGGAGCCACAGGAGCACCGTCCCTCCCCAGGCACAGGTACATTCCTGGGTCATGGGCACATACTCCCAGGCAGCCAAGGAGTTTGCTGGGGCTTTCCCTCAGGCCTGGGAGGAAGCTTTGCTTTTGTTCATGGGCTTGTCTTACTTTTCCCAAGAGTCCATGGAGGCAAACACACAGCCCAGGAGCTCAGGCTGCTGGCTGCCTTGAGATGATGTCTAATCACTGTCATTAGCTGACATCCGGAGCTGCTGGAAGACAACAGCAGCTTTGGAAGCACACAGTCAAGGAGATGGGGCTCTCTGCTGTGCTGAGACCATCACAGAATCCTTTCAGTTGGAAAACACCTCTGAGATCAAGTCCAACCACAAACCCAACACTGACACAAAGCCATGTCCCTAAGTGCCACATGAACATGTTTTTGGTTATCCTAAAATGCAGCAGGCTCTGCCATCCTCTCACTGGTTATTATGCTGCTGTTCACCTGGCCCAAACACAACCCTTTGTAGCTTTCTAACAGGAATAGTTCCACAGCAGCTTTTTAGTAGTCAAGATTTGAACCACATGACATTTCAATTCCAAGTGGTTTTGACTGAAAATCGGCAAAGAGAAGGCACAAATATTTTAGAGGGAAGTGAAAGGGTATTAGCCCTGAATAAACCTGTTCATCTGTAGAGTTGCTCAGCTGCCTGTGACCAGCCAGGGTGACAAAGCACATTTCTGCAGGAAAAGTAAGACTTGATGCACATGGCAAACAGCAGCAGTCTATAGCTGGCTACAATAAATATACCTACAGAATGAGTAAATGAAAAAAATTATGCTCTTTGCCAGGCTTACAAGATGACTTTGCTGTTTTAATGCATAGTGCCTCTTAATTACATTTTGATACTTCTCTCAACACAGTGACAACAGGGGAAGCTTTTTGGAGATCAAAAAGTTGGTAGTAAACCACAAGATGCATTATTATATGTTATTTCGCGTTATGAAACCCATGGTAAGGAATTAATTTGTTTCCAAAGCAGAGGATTATTTGAGACTCATTGGAAGCAGGCACAGGCATTTCTATCTGCTTGTTGTCACAGCAGGAAGGAGCAGCAGTCTGCAGTGGGTTGAGTCAGGATGTGGATTTAATCCATTTAGCTCTCTGGCTAAATCCAAGATTCCTGGCGGGGACCCTGACTGTGAGTGGAGTCACAGCAGAGCCCAGTGAGTCCTGCCACGAGTCACTTGTCACAAAATCAACATCTTCAAGAATCCCACTGCAAACGCTTCACTGCTGGGTGCAGTGGGAGCCCCTCAACCCAGGGATACAGTCCACCACGAGTCAAGAAGGTAAAAAAGAGGGGGAGGGAAAAATAAAGCCAAAATACGAGCCAAACCAAAGAGGGCATCTGCTTGTAGGAATTCCTTGAAGAACAGCAGCGGGATTAGGCGCTGTGCAAGACTTGCAAGTCGCTGCAAGACTTGAGCAAGTGTATATGGTGAGGGTTGGGTGTTGCTCTGGAGACAGAGCCTGGGTGAGGGGACACCGGTGTGCCGGGACCCTGGGCTCCTCACGCTGCGTCCCTCGCTCGGGGCCGGCGGGCCCTCCGCTCCACCATGGCAGCGCCACCGTCCCTGATCATACCTATTCGGGAGTATTTAGGGAGAATTTCTTCGCAGAAAGGGTGATTAGGCATTGGAAGGAGCTGCCCAGGGAGGTGGGGGAGTCATTTTCCCAGGACGCGGCTCTTAGTGTTCTGTTCTGTCACAGGCTGGACGCGACGGTCTCAGATGTCTTTCCCAACATCACTGATTCTGTGATTAGCAAAAAGCCCCGTGTTTTTACCCAAAAGTCCGCACTCCAGATGCGCTTCTTGCTGGACACCACGCGCCACCAAAAAAAAAGGGGCTTTCGGTTTGGTTTTTCTTTTTTTTTTGGCCTTTTTGCCCCAAACCCCAGCGCTTCCTCGCAGCCTGCCCCCCCCCGAACCCCTCTCCCTCACGGCCACACGCGCGCGCGCCCCGGGAGGCGCGGCCGCCCCCAGCCAATGGGCGGCGCGGGCGCGGGCGGGGCGGGGCGGGGCGCGGCGCGCGCCGGCCCCGCGCGGCCAATGCGGGGCGGGGCGGGCGGCGCGAACGGCGGCGCCGCGGGGCGGGCGGGACCCGGCGGCAGCGCCGAGCGCAGGTGAGCGGCCCCGGGGACGGGGCGACCCCCGCGAACGGAGCCCCCCGAGCCGCGACGAGTGGCGCGCTGGGGGCGACAGCCCGCGGGGACAGCCCACGGGCACCGTCCCGGCGGCGGTGGAGGGGACGCGGGTGGGATCCGGTGGTCGGCGCGGGTGGACGCGGGCGGCCGCCGCATCCCCCGAGCTGCGGGAGCCGCCGCCGCGGCGCGGCCGGGGATGCGCCCGGCAGCTGCAGCTCCGGAGGTGATGGTTTTACCGAGCTCAAAAAGAAATGGGAAAAAATAAAATCCTTCGGAAAGCTGGGGTTTTGAGCAGTTTGGGCAGTGTCAGCCATCCCTCGCCCTTTTCTCGAGGGGGCATAGAAGAAGGTGAGAAGTGCGGTGAGCTCCGTGCAGGTTTGTCACGGCTTCCTAACCCTCCTTGCTGCTCTTGGGATCGGCCTGAGCTCCTCAGAGTTTGGGTTTTCCCGTGGGTGGGTGCCCCGGCCCGAGCCGTGCTGCCCGGCCGTGTCTCGGAGCACGCAGCCGGGCTGGCGTGAGACGGGCTGATCCTCCTCTCTGCTTGCCTTGGCTCTGAGGGACAACAACCTGGCCTGTGTGCTCTGAGCAAGGAAAACTGCCCATCCTGCAGTGATACCACTTTCTTCAGCTGCTCTGATGAAGGTAAAATTACCCTTCTGTTGTAGTTGTAACTTAATGGAAAAGGTTTTGTTTAATAGGAAGCTGTTGCTTTTCTGTTTACAGTAGTCTGCAATTCCACATTAATCTTCCCATCATGTGTTGACTTCCTCCCTGTGAGGCATCTCTGGCAGCTTCAGTTTGTTCTGGAGTTTGACATGGGATGGCTTTGAAGTGTTGCTTTCGAAACTGGATAAGGAGAGCAGAGAGCTGCTATCTCAGTTGCCTGAAGAGAAGAACCAAAGCCAGCGTGCTGGGGCTGGGCTCCAGCGTGTCCTGTGCATGGTTTGCTGTGTGAGCCCTGTGCTTGGGCTGGGGTGCCTGCTGTGAATGGGATTAAACTCCAGGCAGAGCAATAAATTTGCTTTCCTGGGCTTGCTCCCTTGGCTTTTGCCTGGAGAAGGTCAGATCTTGGCAACGAGGAGCGTAAGCACCAGGCTGTTATCATTCCAGCAAGGAGTTCAGGCATGTCATGGGTTGGTATGGTCTGAAGGCTGGGCTTTGAGTCACAGCAGGTGCCAGGCCACCAGGTCCCAACAGATTTCTATCCTTGAGGGAAGCTGTGTTTGCTGGTATGAAGTTCCTTCTGTCTGGAGCTGTCTCCAGCTATTTCTCCTTGAGTTTGGGATGGCTCTTGTGGGTTGGAGTGGGGTATGTGTGAGTGCTCCCAGGACAGCTCCTACTTGGAGAAGGTGGGCAGAGCTGCCCATTCAGGTGCTCCTGGAGTGAAGCTGCCAGAGGACCTCACTTTCCTGGCAGTGCCTCCGAGCAGTGAGTTTCCCCTTTGCTCCACACTGCCAGAAGGTGCTGTACTTCTGGATGGCTTTCAAAGCCTGTGCTGCTGCTCTGTGCTCTCTAATTAATGTGCTCATTAAACCCTAAATGTCTTTGCCTGATACAATTAATTGTCCTTGCACTAGCTAGACTTTCAAGGCCCAGCTTTTCTTTTGCTGGGAAGGGGTTTTGGGGTTTCCCTTCCCCTGTTGTGCTCTTGTGGGGTGGCTGCAGCAGGGATGTGCTCAGCCTGCAGCAGAGGGGATGGCTGGAAGGATGGTGTTGCAGTGTTCTCTTTGCTGGAGCAAGAAGCACTGTTTAGGCAGTGGTCATGGTAAAAATTTCTGTGTTTTAGACCTTGGCTGGGTGTGAAGAGGTGGCACTGTGCTGTGTCACTGTGCTTCAGCCAAGGCTCTGCTTGCAGAGTGGAGCATCTCTTTTTGCTGATATTTGTTCCCTGAAGTTACTGAAGGATGTTTTAGCCCTGTATTTGTGCCACTTTCTGATGAACTGTGGATGGAACAGTTCTGTCTGAAAGCCAAATCTTTTCTTCAATGTCAATGCTGACCTTAGAAGAGCCTTTATAGGGTTGTTGCTCCCTAGGGACAGGGGAAGGAGAAACTTCTTCTGTAAGAGGCTTCAGGAGAAGGCTGAGGTTGCTGGATGGCTCCTAGCAGGTTGCCTTTGGTCTCCAGAGGAGATATCTGCCTGCCTGAGGGGCAGAGAGGATCAGGCACACCAAGCTGGTGGAGAAGGGCTGTGTGTTGGTGAAGAGCTCGGTGTGAGGATTTTGTCAGTGCTGGAGCTGTGGAAGGCAGTTTGGTAGGATGTGAAATCAATCTGTGCAATTATTCTGCCTCGGGGAGATGCCTGGAGAGAGGATACCCTTTGGAGCCCTAGAGCACAGGTGGATTGGTCTGTTCAGCTGCTCAAAGCCCTGACAAATGCTGGGTGCAGGGGGAGGCAGGTTCTGCCTGTGTGAGAGATCTCCCTTGGTTCCAGGGCCCTGTGGGGATGCTGAATGCAGCAGCACAAGCAGGTGGAATGGTTTGTGTGGAGTCAGCAGCAGAGCCCAGCTTTGGGCAGCATCAGGCCATAGCAGGACCTCTCCTGAGTGGGAAGGAAGATGGGGAAGCAGGATTTTTGGGTGGATTTTTACCTCTAACTTGGGATGGGAGGAGACTTCTCCTGCACAGCCTCTGGCAGGTGCTTTCTGCTACTTTCTGCTGCAGCTTGGCAGGTGGAGAGGGAGGCTCAGGAAGCTGAGCATCCCTTTGCTGAGAAAGAGCAAGGAAGCAAGTCACCCCTTCATCTTTGGGATGGAAGCAAGGCCTGAGCTGTCAGCATAAAAGCCAAGGACAGAGTTGGTATGAGATAAAATATTCTTGGCTTGTGTCTTAAACTGTAGCAAACAGACCCCTCTGAGGACAACCACTAACCCTTGTGAAAATTCTTCCTCTTACGTCTTTGTCTTCATGGTTGCTCCTCTGATTTCCAGTATTTTTTTCCTTTTTTTTTTTTGGGGGGTGGGGGGGGGCACAGGGTGTCACTTGCTTTAAGAATCAAACATCCAGCATGGAGGAAGGTGAGACAGTAACCAAAAATAAGTGGTTGAAAAAGGAATGTGTGTGGCTGGCTGTGGGACTGATTGAAGTGTGCAAAGCAATTGTTGACATATGCAGTCATTGAGGCAGGTCTGAAGGTTGGTTAGGGGTATTTGTGATGGATAAAGCGTCAGGTACAGCTGGTAAGTGAGTAATACCAGAAAATGCCAGGTGGTCAAGCATGTTGTTTTATTTAAGACATAAGTTATGCTTAGCATGTTTGGAGAAAAGTGTCTGAAACCTTCTAAAGAGAACAGATCCTAATAACTGATAAAGTGGAGAAGGATACTGATCTGAAAGATGGTGTGGTGGGAAGGAGCCACAGTGATTTCCATCCATGAGTGGGTGGGTGGCTGTTGGTTTGTGCTGGTGGGTGAGGTGTGAGTACATGTGTTCCAGCCCTTCAGAACAGGGGTGTTTCAGGCTTGTGATTTGGGCACAGGTGGTGACTTTATGGATTGAGTCCTTAATCACGGAAAAAAGATTTTATAGACTGTGTCATTGATGCTGAGGTGCAGTCAAGGACTGCAGAACTTGCAGTTCTAACTTGCTTGGGAATTTGCAGCCTGGATTTGTTGGTCACTTCTTCTACTGGCTTAAGTTTTCAGACAGATTTTCTTGTTTCATTGCACTCTTCAGTTTTATTATATATTTTACATATTAGATATTCACTTTATTTTATATTTTTGGCACAAGTGATACAGATATAAACAGAGGGAGAAGCACAAATGTCATATGTCAAGTACCTGACACTAGAGAAAATTTGTTTGTTTTCAGGTGCTGGTGTCCCTGGATGGGGAAGTTCTCCTGAAAGCCCAAACCCTTTTGAGGACACAGCTTTTCTGTGGGCTGAGGCTGGCAGCTGAAAAGGAGGGCTGTCCCATGGCAGCTGGGAGCTTCATATCCCACAAAGCTGCTGCTTTAGGGAGTGAACCTGGCTGAGTATAAACCCTTGTGTTTTATTTCTTGATGGCACCCAGTGCATGAGCTGAGTCATGCTTTGTGCATAAGGTGTGGTTAGTTGAGGACTTTTTTCTTTTGGGTTGCTGCCCTGGGAAGGCATTACTTTTGGGTGAGTACTGCTGAAACAGTTGTAGTTTTTGCTAGAATCTGTGTGGGATTAATTTAGGCTGCTTGTGTCTGGGGTGATTTCAGTGTTTCTGCAGAGTGGTGGCTGTGAAATGTTGTGATGAATTCTTCAGTATTGTTCAGAGAATCGATGGTGAAGTTGTTAGCTATTTAACAGTGACTGCTCTTAATTATTCTGGTGTGAGTGTAAACAGCAAGGCTGTGGTGTGCTGGAGCAGCACTTGAACATGTGTCTTTCTGAGATGCAGACATGCTTCTCCTTTCTCCTGGTCCTGGGCTGTAGTTTCTGTGTATGCCTTGGACAAGCAGAAAAGCCATGCAAGTCCAGCTTTCCTTTCTGCTGCTCCTGGTGCCATGTGTCAACTGCTTCCCTGAGGGCAGTGGAGCCAAATTCCTGGCCTCACTTTTTTTGCTGCCTTCTGCAGTTCCCTGTCTCCAGTGGTTTGCACTCACTCCCAGCAGTGTAAGTGAGGACTGTCCTTTTTAGAGCTGGGAGGTTGGTGGGAGTCCTTGCTGCAGAGCAGATTAAGAACAGAGCTCTGTGCCAAGGTGGGAGGGAGCAGATCCCTGAAGCCTGCAGTTCCTGTGCAACATCCCATGAATGTTTTTGGGGTGTGCTGATTGTTTTTCTCAGCCCAGTGACACTGTGATTTTGTGACCTTGTGAGGACAGAACATTGAGTGCTGGGGAAACCCAGGCTTTTAAATTGCACTTTCTGAGGATGTGTTAGTGTTGTATTTGTGGCTGGTTGGGATGGAGGTGAGAGTGTGAATCAGTGCTCCCAAGGGATGTGAGATCATCCTGCCCTGCTGACCTGGACTGTGGTGCCAGTGTGTGACAGCTCAGCCCTGCTCCCAGTCAGGTGCTGCTGCTCTCCTCCTGCTCTTCCTCAGCTCTGCCTTTGCTGCAGAGATTGGTCACAATTCTGTCTTGCAGTCTTGGGAGTGTAGCAGAGCTGGGACCACCCACTCCATAGTTTGTCTTGGTCTTGCTTTGCTTTTGCAGGGTGTATTTATTAACTCCAAGACTGTTTTGCTGCCATGAGACTGACGTGGGTGCCTGTCTCTTCTTCCCTCTCCCACTCCCAGCAGTGGTTCAGATTTCCATTCTACAGAACAGAAGTGAGTCTTAAACCCCCCAAAGAGCTGCTGAGGATGGATTTGCTGTACACAAATAACATGGGCACAGCCCTCTGAAGCCCACGGTTGGAGGCTGTCACATCTACAGTAGATAAAGCTGAAGGAATTGGGCAGCAGTAGCAAAAAAAAAGTGAGCCAGCACAGCTTTGCAGAGTAGTGTGTGCATGTGTGTATCTACCTGAGGCTGGCTCTAATTATCACAGCTCCCCTGCTGTCCTGCTGTTGAGTCCAGCCCTGTCAAAGTTAGTCTCAACTAGCTCCTGCCTTTGTGCTTACTCACCATGGTACTGGCAGCATGCAGGCATTGCCAGAGCTTTTCTCCTGCCCCCCCTGCACCTCCTCATGTGCTGGATGCTGCTGGTGGCCTTTGTGTGCTCTGCTGCTCTAATGTGGTCTCTCAGAGAGAATTTGGGATGCTCAAAGGGACCCCTGCCTAGAGGAGGGTCTGGAGCTCTTGCTTCATGCTGGGTATCTGCTACCAGACCCTCCCTCTCCCTCATTCCAGCCCAGCCCATGGAGTCCTGGCTGTTTGTGGACAGGGAGCTGAAAGGTGTGTGAGCTGCCTGCTCATTAGGAGCCTGGCAGGGATGTGATGTGAGCATGAACCACAGCTCCACTGGGAAAGGAGGTTTCCTTCCTGCAGTGTGTGAGCAGTGACTGATGGTAGCATGAAAGAAAGAGGATGAATTTGCCTCTCAGTGAGTTAAATGCTGCTTTGGAGAAGTATGTTCTGTTGCTTCAGAGCTTCCTCCCCTGTCTTTTGCCAGTGCTTAGAGGTCAGTGTGGAAAACTGGGAGGGGAGGAGAGATGTAAGAGCCTGAATGAGAGATGTGGGACTCCAGGGGCTCTCCAAAATGCATTTATTGGATCCAAGGTGTTACAGCAGCCCAGGGTGGTGGGTGACAGAGCTGTGCCCACAGCTGTCAGCTCCAGCTGCAGGCAGGCCTGGAGACCCTTTGGTTTTGGTTACAGTGCTTTAGAGACTTTTCTTTGCTGAGCATCTTCATACAGCAGAACCAATCTATACCTTAACTTTTACCTACAGCCCATCATAACTACTGTCATTACCATATCCATGTTACTGCTCTCCAATCACTAACAGTCAGTACATTGCAGTTTAAGCCAGAAGTTGTTTTTCAGTTTTCTTGCAGTGGAAAATTCTGAGACCTTTTTTCTCCTTGCCACATTTGCTGTTTGGTTTGCCTGTGCTCTCTTTCTGCTTGGTAAAAACATCTTCTTGTTTGGGGTGGGTTTATCCCTTGCTCTAAGCCATAAAAACCCCTTCTAACTCACACACCCTTTGCCTCCTTGGTTACCCAGTGAGACTGGCTCAGCAATTCTTTTCTTCTCTATCAAAACTTGCTTCCATCTCTATTCCTTCTTTAGATTCTACATTCAAAACTTTTTCTGCTAAGCACACACATATCTGTGAGACTCTTGTCACACTTTGATCCTTCCCAACAGAGAGAGAACTGGCTTTGGGTACTGGTGATGTATAGAAGGTGGTAACTTTATGCCAAAGAAATCGAGGTACTTGAAAGCCAGGAGGACCTGGGGCAGTGTTCCTATGACAAATTATTCCAGTCCCCATGTGGATGCCAACCACTTAAATGCTCCAGGTCTTAATTTTGACACTTCCTAACACCTGGTTTGGAAATGCTGTCTGGGCAATGCTGTTCTGGGATATTATTTGTGCTGGAACCAAGGGTTTGGGTCTGCTTGCTAACGGTGTGCCTGCTTCAAGTGCAGTATGAGGACAGGAAAGTCATCTGCTGACCTCTCACTGGTGAGGTGCTTTGATGCTGAAATCTGGGTTGACCTTTCTGTGGCTGTCAGGCAGCTTGACTGACAAAGGTTAATGATATCTGAGGCTAGCAGGCAGAGTGTAAAACAGACTTGAAATGAGACCTTTAGCCCTTCTGTGTCAGCACCTCATCCCCAGGCTGACAGATGGGGCTGGAAAAGGGAAGGATGTCCAAGTGCAGGTTGTAAGGCCAGTCCTTGCTGAGTGCAGGGGAAAAGGGACATGTCCCTCAGGGCTGGGGTGTGGGGCATGAGCAGGATGTGAATTGTTACAGCACTGAGAACAAGGGCCTCTGGCTCAGCTTGTCCTGTGGTAATAGTGGGCATGAATTTCAGTGTTCTCAGCTGTGTCATTACTGTGCACTCCCAGGTTAGAGAGATCAGGCATCTCTTCCAGGGTGCTGTGTCCTTTTTCATGCAGTTTGATGTGAGCAGTGCTTGTAGCTTACCTTGAAGAATGGTGGAAAGGCATGCTTTATTCATAGCAATTGCTGGGGCTCCATTCCTTAATGCCAGGTAATCTGATGATTTAAGTCTGAATGCAGAATGGAACTGGTATTTTTGGTTAATTTTCAGAATTTGCTGTTTCCAAGGAGCTAAAAAGTGTCTGTACTCCACCTGAATGCCACTGGATCTGTCTTCCATGCAGAATGATTATCAGAGATGCAAGAGGACAATATGAAATTGTCCCACCTGTGGGACTGATTCTTCTGTGGCACATCCTCTCAGCCACCAAAGGAATGAAAGAGCAAAACCAGCACAGCTTTCCTTGTGCTCACCCAAACATCTGCCTGCTTGCCTCATTGTTTATTGTGTTAAGAGCATAAACTTCACAGCAGGGACAGCATTTTCTCTGTGCAGCCTCGGGCCCAGGTGATAACACTGAAGTGCCACAGTAATGGCAAATAAGCCTCCAGATGTGAGTCCAAAAATGGCACTGCCGTTTGCTCTGGGGGTGCACTCTGTGTTACCTGAAGAGATGTCTTGTGTTTGACTGCAAAAGCAGCAGGTTGCTGGGCTGCCTTTGGTTCAGTGCCTGCCCAGAATGCCAGAGGAAGCCCCCTGCCCTCATCCCCAGGAGCTCCCTGGCTCTCCCTTGCCTGCTCCGTGCCCTGGTGCCCCAGCCTCCTGCTGATGCCATGGCTGCAGTGCCAAGGTGTTTGTGAGGTTTTGCTGTGAGCTGGATAAAACCACCTGGATTCATTGAGGATGTTTTGTGGTTACTGCAAAGTGCTGAGAGTCTCATTCCACTCAGGCCTTGTGGAGGAAATGAAACCCAGAGTCGTTAATATTCCATGCTCTTTAGGTATGAATAAATTTTTCCTTGCCCTGAAACCTTCTCCTGCTGTGAAATCCATTCCAATCTCTTTGTCTAAGACAATCAATCTCCTTCCTTTCCTCTCTCCTCCCATGCCCCAGCTTTTATTAACCTAGAAATGTGCTGACATTTCACCATCAAACTGGTTAGGGAGCTCTGCAGAGTATTTTTGCAAGTTGTCAGTGTAGCTGATTGCAAAAGAAGGGGAAGATGGCTCAGAGTTGCTCATCTCCTGGGGAATTTGGTTTTCCTAGCTGATGGCTTTCTGCAAAAGTGTCTGGCAGCCCTATCCATGTCCTGGTCTATCTGTTTCCCTCAAAAGGAAGGGCATCATTGTGTTTTGATACATTTATTTTGGCAGTGCTCCCTGCTGGAGCAATCCCTGTCCCACCATGCAGGTGTCCTGACTGGAGCCTCTCTGGAGCTGTCCCTTCCACTGTCATCCCCTTTGGGTCACTCAGTGCCTCTGCAGTTGTTGTTCTGCTTGCTTGGCAAGCAGCCTGTGCCTCACACCGAGCCCCTCCCTGCTCCTCTGCCCAGGAGGCTGAGCTGTCCCTGGAGGAGATGTTCAGTTCTGCAGGGTTGGTGGCGGTGTGGCTCCTGAGTGAAGCCCCTGTGCTTTCCTGGAGCAGGTCCAGGCACTGCTGCTTGGGATGGAGGGAGCTGAAGCTTGTTTGGAGCTGACAGCTGATACCTTGAAGCAAACTCATCCCAGCCACTCCTTATTTCCTGACATTGAGAAGCACCATTTCCAGCAGCACCTTGGCTATTCCAAAGCCTCCTCTGAACCTCTCTGTGGCCCTGGCATCTCCCAAGCTGGTAGTTGGCAATTTTGAACCAAACACAATCAGCTCTCCTGATGTCTTCCAACCTAGCAGTGCCTGGCTCTTGCCCTGCCCTTCTCCATCCCCAGAGCCAAAGGATTTGGGGGGATCTGCTGAGCAGCTCCTGGAGGCAGGCAGGAAGCCAAGAGCTGGAGCACAGGCTGAGCTGGAGGGGGTGGGAAAGGCTGTTCAGAAGGGACTCTGAAGGTTCTCTGAGGTCACTGGTAAATGTGAACAGCCACAGCATCACACAGTTGGGAAATGACCTGCAAAACCTGGAGCCTTAAAGGATGTGACAGGGAAAGGAATGAAACACCCTCTGATGTGCCCCTGGGCTCTGTGGCTTTGGGAACTCACATCCTCCTTGCCTTGCTCCTGTACACAGCTGGAAACACTGCTGGGTGCCACTGGCACCAGCTGAAGCTGCTCAAGGACTAAGAGGAGCAAAGCAGTTCCTTTACTTTGGAAGCTGCAATGGGAACAGCTCCTGGGCACTGGGGAGGGTGGTGCTGATGCTGATGAAAGCAGATTCCTGCATTAATACCAGATGGAATGCAGCTGCTCCTTCCTGTGAGAAGCTGGAAGGCTCTGGGTTCCCCATACCTCTCACAGGTGCTGGGGAGCAGCTGCTCCTTCCATGGTGCCAGGCAGGTCCCACATCCAGCTCTGCAGTGTGTCAAACCAAACATGCTCTGCTGATTGGGCTGGGCAAAGTCAAATTATTTGTTCTGGCTGCAGTTTTGTCTTCTTTGGAAACTCGTCATTTTCTAGTCTTTTGAGACCACCTCCCAGAAAGCATGGGGATTGCAAGTATTTAGACATATAATAATGTTGTAATTAAAATCTTTAATTTTATTTTTCTTGTTTGAGTGTAATTCCTTTGATTTAAAGGGTGGTAGTAGCTAATTGGATTCTGGGCCAGACTTGCACAGGCAGCCAGGGGGGAGGGACTGCAAATGAGTCTAGCCAGGAAATTGCACATTTAAATATAGCTCTTGGTAGGGTCAGCAAAACACCCAAGGGACAAATTAAGAGTAAAATTTCTACTGTAATGTGTTCATTTAGCTGCAGGCATAATCTTAAGGAAAACAAGGAAGCTTGGGAGTGAGAGGAGCAAATTTCAGGTAGATGTCCCTTCTGTAGTGCAATTGTGTGTTGCTGCAGGTCTCTTGTAGGCAAGTGCATCCTTCTCCTGGCTCTGGGCTGTCTGGTACATTGGCTGATCCCAAGAAGAAACCACTGAAGGGATTTTTGGGTTTGTGGGTGTTAGTGGCTTTGCTGGAGGATGGAAATCTGTAGTTTACATAATGCTGTGGGGCTGCTCCTGCTGTTACCAGCTTTGTCACAGATCACACTGTGGGAGGGAGATGGGACCAGCCACCACCTCATTCCTTGGGTTAATGGGGACAGCTTTCCCTGGGAGGCTGCTGCCTTCTGGCTGCCTGGCATGGGGCATGCCCTCCCATGGGTGCTGACCTGTGTCTCTGAGCAGGCACTCAGGAATGTGAGTGGGCTCTGTGGCATGAGATGGATTCAGCCTGAAAAAAAATAATCCAGGGAATTGAAGCGCTGGGATTGTCCCTTTGGAAATCTGCAGCCTTGTGTTTTTCCTGTTGGCACCTGTGACCCTTTCACAGATGCACAAGGTCATTGTCCCTGCTGGGGTCATGTGTGAGGAGAACAGTGAGGAGTGAGCAGCCAAAACCCAGGGTGCAGGACATGGAGCACATCTGGAGTAACCCCTGGCTGAGAGCCAGCACTGCTCTCAAGTTTGACTAACAACATTAATTTTCCAGCCCTGCTTATTTTTTGGTTCAGGCAGAGCTCAGACCATGTGCAGCAGAACTCACCTACTCCCTGGTGGCACTTGGGAACAGTCTGAGTGAGTCTTCGGCAATTGTCATTCCCTTGAAGGCTAAGTTAAAGAAATGTTGCTGGTGATAGGAGGTGCAGAAGAGCAGCTTGTTTTATGTTTCCCAGGACCTCAGACCCAGCTCTTGGTGCTTCCCCTTTCATTTTGACTGTGTCCCCAGGGGAAGGCCATGTGTTCAGGAAGGGAGGCAGAGCTTGTTGGGAATGGAGCCTGATCCCACATCCCTCCCCTCTCCACAAAAGATTCCACAAAAGCTGGGGATCATCCCACCTCTCCTGCAGTGCATCCATTGGAGGGAGATCTGCCTGACAGATCTGCAGGTGTGACCAACTGCATTGTGCATCACTTGTTCTGTATATTCTAATTAAATTGTTATTAATTATTTTCTCTTCTTTTGATATCCTATTTACCTTTTTTATCTCAACTCACAGATTTCACTTTTTTTTTTTTCCCTCAGTTCTCCCCCCCCATTCCTGGAGAGGGATCTGTGAGCAAGCAGCTGTTTGGTGTTTACCTGCCTGCCAAGTTCAACTACAACATTTAAGCTCTGTTTTTAAAGCCTGCTTTGATTCTAAGCTCTTTGAGGCAAAGCTTGCCTTTCTTAAAGCGTTAAGCACAGTGGGGCAGTGAGCTCTCTATTAATTGATGCTGTTGCCAGCCTATTGAAAAGTTGTAATAATGTGGCCAAATTTTCAAGTGTGGTCTAGGCTTTCTGCCTGGGTGTCAGAAAAGGAAAGCTAATTTCAGTGTGAGCCAAGGAGAACAGGCTGGCTGGAAGGAAATGTCATTAAGGTTCTCCTCAGGTGCCAGGTCAGCCTATGTCAAATCACAGCTGCTTCAACCTCTAAATTTCTTCCTCCTTCCCTTAAATTACTTCCAAGTGATTTCTTGCAAGTGTAACCACCTTTTATAACAAGAGAATGAAAACTGGCTGTTTTCTTTCAATACGAACAATAGAGGCTGGGCTGGGGTTGCAGAAGCAAATAGAAGAGGTCATTTTCTAAGCTGGGCATTTCCAGCTGACCCTGGGCTGTGGTCACGGGGGTGTGTGTGTGTGGTTTGCCTTCTCTGACACCCTGTGGAATTGGTGTGGGGATGCCTGAACTCCCCTGTTTGTCTGGCAGGTGTGGCACAAATTGTGCTTCCTGAGCAGTGCTTGTCGTGCTGCAGAGCTCAGTTGCCTACAGTGCTGTGGAAACTGAGAAAATAGCTTCAGATTGCAGACAAATTCAGAGATGTTCTGTCAGGGCTCCCTGAGTGACTGCTTGAAGCCAGGAGGTGCTGTCAGGAGGCCAAACTCTAAACTTTTTCCTCATTATCATGACTATTTTTAAGCTCTTAGTTTCTGCAGCAGCACTCCTCCCAACATCCACTGCTGGCCACTGTTAGAGACAGAAATCAGGGCAGGGTGGATACATGGCTTCACTCAGTGTGGCTTTTCCTATAAATGATCTGCTGGCTTGTTTTCTAGAAGCTCTTGACCTCCATCTCAAACTTGGTGCTGGTTCAGGAAGGAGCAGCAGTCACACTTCCATAATGCACATGTGGGGAAAGTTTCACCTCTTGCAGCTCCCTCTCAACATGGAAGGTCTTGGTGTCAGCTAGAGCTGGGTAGGACAAGAACCATGTAAATCAGGGCTTTTTGTAAAAAAATATATTTATTTGATCTGTTTTCCTTCTGAAATGAGACCTGTGTGAAGCTCAAGCTGTGCATCCCTGTCTGTCAGTCCTGTCTCTCACTCTGCAATCCATCAGCTTCTGGAGCCTTTGTTCTCCTGGACTCAAGTGTCTTGCAATGATTAGGGCTGCAAGGATTTGTTGCAAGTTTTCAAGGAAATGGATGTCCAGGTAGAGGGGGAAGATGTTGTGGTGAAGGGAATGTGAGGGGCTCCAGTCATTGCTTCTGCTCATACCAGGACAAGGTGGTTTATGCTGCTTCTCTCACCTTCAGTCACTTTCCTGCCATCAGTCTGGTGCCATTCTTTCCCTTCTCCTGCCCTTGATGCTTGGTCCTGGAGAAACCTTGTCCTGTGACCTCTTTTGAGGGTCAGCAGGGCTGGGCTGCTAGGAGAGCACTGCTGGCCAAAATTTGGGTTATTTGGAGAAGCAATGGACAGTGGTGGTGGGGTGTGTAAACATCAAGCCTCAGAGCTACTGCAGGTTCTCTGTGGTGGAGCAGAGAGCTTGGGGACACCTCGGAGGTGCAGGATGCAGGGAGGTTGCCTGACCACAAATTTTCAGAAACCTGAGCTTAGAGCCCTTCACTGCACTGCCAGCAGGGCTCACTTGGCTCACTCACACGATGCCACCTGGCCAAGCCATTGCTACACTGATGGAGCTGGTGTCACTTTTCATCCTCTAGGATGATCCACCTTGGACTACAGTCCTGAGCCTTTCTGAGACTGTTTATCCCTTTAAAATTTCACCTGGCAGCTTTCACAGGACCCAGAATTTGTAGTTTTCTCTTTAATACTTCATTGTCCTCCTGCAGTGTTGAGCCTCTTGTCTAGAGGTTGGAAGATGCTATGGTTTGAGGTCAGGGTGAGCTGAAAAGTGTCAGGTTAAGCACAAATTTATCTCCATGTCTCAGATCACAAACCATTAAAGGAGTTGGTGGGATGTTTGCATGTGGGTAAGAGTGGGCAAACTCAGTCCAGCTCAAGTGCTGGCTAATAAAGAGTCTAGTACAGAAAATAAGATCCTCAGAGGAGATTTAATAACTGGGGAGAATAATTGTAAACTACTTCAGAATATTAACCAAAGGCTGAATGCATCCAATTAGCTTAATGAAGCCGGGTGGTTGGGTTCTTTTTTAATCAAACAGATGGGCAAAACATTATGCACAAAAAAATGAGATCTGAATACAATGAACACATTTAATTAACAAATAAAAGACAGAGAAAGGGTTTGTTTTTCAACTTGAGAAGTGAAAGCTTCTACTGCACCAAATACTCAAGAAAGATCCTTAAATGTCATGGTGTCTTGAAAGTCTCAGATACTTAGAATTTTTATCTGCAACAACTTGGGTGTTTGAGGGGGGGGGTCAGCCTGGGGCTGGCTGCACCTGCAGGCAGGTGAGTGGGTGTGGAGGCAGAGCTGCATCACCAACCCCACTGTCCTGCAGAGCCACCAGCAATCCCTGGCTGCTGCTGGGGGCTGTCCCCAAGGGCAGGCTCAGCAGCACAAAACCTTTTCCCTGCATGCTGGTGATCACCTGTGTCCTGCAGAAGGAGGAGCCCAGGGCTCCAGGGTTAATCAGGTGTGAGGTCAGTGTCCTTGGTGAGGTGCTGGTCAATGTCCTTGCTGTCCTGAGGAGTGTTTCCCTGTGCTGTGCCCTCCTGTGTGGAGCTGCTGCAGCCACCCACCCGTGCTGCTGCTGGCCCCAGGCTGGGAGATCAGTTCCCAGCAGGTTTCACTGTCCTTGCTGCACCATTCCTGCTGGTGCCCAGTACAGACAAACTCCTCTCCTGTCTGTCTGACCAGTTTTACTGGGCCACAGAAAGCTGGTCGAAATCAATGCCTTCCCTCTCCAGACAGGAGGCTCCCTCCATGCAGACCTGCAGTGCTTATGCAAGTGTGCAATTCAGAGCTGTAATATCAGTCTTGCCAAGGCTGGGAGTGTTTGCTCTAGCCTAATAAACTGAACAAGCCATTTTGATATTAAACCTGTAATAATAACACCTTGTAGCTTAAGAGTGTGTTTTTCCCCATTGGTGGATTACTCAGCCCTTTTCTTTGGAGGCAGTGTTGAACAAAAGCAGAGACTTTCCCAGACTGTGTTTAATTAAACACAGCTCAGAGATCTCTTCATTTCAGTGCTCTGCAGACTCATCTCCAGGGCAGCTGCAAATGGAGCTTGTGCTCTGCCAGTGCTTGGGCTGGACAGGTCACTGTCTCCTGCCCAGATGTGCCTGTCCAGATGTGCTCAGGGGTGGGGAAATCCCAAAGGGAGACCCACAAAGGCTCCAGCTGCTTTTGAAACTGAGCAGGGGCTTGGTCTGAGCTGTGTAGCCCATGCAAGTGGCAGCTCAGCCAACATGCAACTCAGATTTGGGGTCCTGATTTCTACCTGCTTCTTTTTTTGGTTGCTCATGTAGCTTTGGGGGCGTTCTGAGTGCAATGGCCTGGTTATCAGCAGTCACATACAGAGTGAAGGCTTTAATTTGAAGGCTCCTCATTTCTGCCTCAGGAGTTACCCATGAGCAGATGGTGATATGCTCTGGTTTTGCTTATTCTTGCAGATTATTTGCCAGATAATTTTTCTGACTAATCCTTTGGCCCATAGGCTGTTTATAAACCTGGAGTCAGGTTTCGGGTAAAAGCACTTGTGTTTGCAAATTTTAAAATCTGTTCCTGTGCTGGCTTGCTGGTGTCACTGTGAGCAGGAGACAGTTCTCTGAGTGGCAAATGCCCTCTGCACCATGGGAGAGAGGCAGCTCCTAAAGAGGAGCCTCCTTCCCAGTGACAGGATGGGAAGAACCATGTTCAGGCCTTGTTTGGGGCTTATTTTATTTTAAAGCATGATATGCTGAAGTCCTAACCCCAGCATCAGTGCTGTGATACAGATTGACCTGCCCTGAGGTCACATTGCTGGTTCAGATGCTGTGGCAAACTTCTGCTGTCACAGAGTTTGTGTCCTGTGCAGGTGATGCTGCATAACCTGTGCACAGAAGAAGTTGGGGGATTTGCCTGTATGTGGCTGGGATCAGCAGTGATGGGGGCACTGGCACAGCTCTCCCTGAAAAGTGCTAAAAGACTGTGGTATTATTATTATTATTATTATTATTATTATTATTATTATTATTACTGTTTTGTTGTTGTTGTTAATTTATTGTTAATGTATTAGTATGTGGTGGTGATTATATTATTATCAATACTGTTGTTATTGTTGTTGTTGTTATTGTTATTACTGTTATTGTTATTCCTATTGTTGTTATTGTTTCCCCCTCATCTCTTACCACCTCTACCTTTTAAAAAAAAAAAATCAGTCTCTTGGATGTCTATGGAGAGCTGGCAGTGGTAACTGCCTGACTGATTTATTCTGGTGTTTTAACATTTACTGGATTTACATAACAGCCAAACAATCTGTTTCAGGAGTTTTATATAAACCCAGCTCTAGTGAGTCACATCCATGTTAGCAGTAATGCAAGGAGAGGCAGCTGGGGGAGTGAGGAGGTGACTTTTTCTGGGTTTCTGCATGAGAATATATTTCAGGAATGGCTGCCTGAAATATCTCTGACACCTCATAGCTGAGTGATGCTGCCAGTTCTCCTCTGCCATCAGGGGTTTGTTCTTAAACTTTGAAAGAGCAGTGGGTGCATCACATCAGTGCTTCCATTGCTGCTCCCCCCCGAGTCTGGGGGCTTTTCCAGAGCCCCCCAGGCCCTGCTGTGTGTCCCCAGCCCCACTGTGTGTAAAATACCTGTAAAATATCTGTGTGCTAGGTGCAGGGAGCTGTGGGAGCAGCAGGATGAGTCCTGTAGACATTTGCTGTTTGCTTTTTGAGTTCAAAACCACGTAGCATTTGTTTGTGGGGCTGCTCCCCACGAGGTGCAGATCAGCACAGCAGCAGCTGGGGCACAGATGTGTGCCAGCATTTCCACCTGGGCTCTGCTGACCCATGGGACAGTTCTGGGGACAGAGTTTGAGCTGGCCCTGTGCCCCTGGGCAGTCACAGCAAAATGTTGGAGCTGTTGGGGAATCCCTGCAAGAAGTTCCCCCCCAGCCCCTCCAGGGCTCTGGGATTTCCCTGGCAGAGCCAGGTGAGCAGGGCTTGTTCCTTGGGGACAGCAGGGGTGAGAGCCATCAGCACAATTAACAGCAGGGCTTTCCCAAAGCCTGGTGAGTAACCTCAGCTCCTTTCCAGGCACTCTAACTTTGGCATTCCCTCAGTTGTCCCCTGCAGTTGTATGAACACAGCAAATCTGCCAGGGGCAGCCTGTCCTCTCCTGCTCCAGAGGCTCAGAGTTTTCACTTCTGAAAATCCCAAGCAAGACCCAGCTGGGTTTGAGCAGCCTGGTTTGTGCTGCTGCCGGGTTTGAGGTCGGCTGTTCAGCTAAGCAAGCTCTTCTCTTGCTGCTTATTTGAATTCTTGTCTTCAGAATGGAAAATAAATGCTGGCTGATGAGATCTATTACAGCACTAATTTTAGAGCGTGCCAAACAGTAGGAAATTGTTTTCAATCTTCACTCTCATTTCTCCTTTATTTCACCCTTCCATTTGGGAAAATTGCCTTTGTCATTCTTCTAAGTGCCCAGTGATGTCCTGCTCACTGATATCTTCAGGCATTCTCCTTCCAGCCCCGTTTTCTGACATTTCTTTGTTCACCCACTTGACATTGCAGTGAGAGGAGCTCTCTGCAGGGTTCAGGCAGCAGTGTTGGCACAGTGCAGGCGCTGAGTGCTCAGCCAGCTGGGGTGTGAGATGCCAGCAGAGCCCCTGTGAGCTGGGGGAGCAGGGGAGGCAGCACCACAGTGGAATTTCTTATCCTTGTGTGCCCAGGGCTTTGTAAGTCTTTCCAGCCCCACCCCAGCCTGCTTTCTTGATGAGCAAGAGGGAAAATATGAATTTCCCTCTCTTCTGGTGAAGAGTTTAAGAAGCAGTCCCAAAGCTTCAGTGTTTGTCCTTGGCATTACTGAATACCTGAGCCATTGCTCAAGAGGTTGGAGCAGGCAGCGAGTTAGGAATCAAAATGCTTCATCAGTGCCAGAGGGAACAGTGCTTCACAAAGTCTGGATTTTTAGGACATGATTCCTCTTCACAGGTGGAAAGTCCCACTGGTTTAAGAAGAGCTTGGATGCCTGGCTGGTGCTCTGCTCTGACCAAGGTGACTGCAGGCATCAGTCCCTCCCTCAGCACTGTGCTTAGCAGAGCCTCACTGAGCTCCACATTAAAGCTGGTGGCACAAGTCCAGTTGTTTCACCCTGTGGACTTTTCTGAGGCTCTCTGGAATACATTTCATGGTTTTGGCAACCACGTGTCCCTGACAGCAGCTGCTGTGACCATCAGCACAGAGACTTGGTGCCTGCCCTGGAGGGCTTTGAAAATCTTCTCTCTCCTGCCCCTGGCTCCCTCACCCCTCCTGCTCCTTCACCCTCCTGTCATCCCTTGGCTGGCAGCTGACAGTGGCTTTATCCCTCAAAAAGAGCTGTCTCTTGCCCTTTCTTGTGCTGGAGAGGGGTAAAAAGCTCCCTGCTCCTACCAATTACCATTCCATGCCTGTCCCGGGTGTGCTCCAAGCCCTGCAGCTGCTCGAGGTGTCAGTCCCCAGGAATTCAGTGGTGAATGTCTTCATAGTCTTTGTGAACATAGCTGAGATTAAACCCTTTACTGAACTAAATGTGGTAACAGCTAATCCCCTGGAGACAGTCACCTGGGCCCTGCACACTGAAAAGAGGCTTTGCTGCTCTGGTTAACTGCCCTGGCAAGAACATTCACTCCTGCTTCTTTTTGGGAATGAAAAGCGCCTCTCCAGGAGAGTGGAAGGGATTAGGTGCCAGCTGGAATATAAAGGTAGGGTTTGTGCACCTTCCTGATAAGTTTGTAGCTTACAAGTCTGCTCAGCCCTGGTGGGGTGGGTGATTTTGGCTGAGTGTCCCTGGGCTGTGGTGGAGAGGGGACTGAGGCCAGTGTGGGGTGTCCCTGGTGGGGGTGAGCAGCTCTTGGTCCTGCCTGTCCTGGGGTGTCTGCAGGGCTCTGGGGCTCACTATCATAAATTAAGCCCTGTCAAACTGGCCAGCCCTCCACAAAGGGCTGAAGCTCATTTAAACCTTGCTAAGAGCCAAATGACACTAACCTTTTCCAGCCACTTAAGGCAAATGCCAAAGGCTGTGGAAAGCATTCCAGCTTTTTTCACAACCCTGGTTTGCTTTACTGGGGGGAGATCTGCACTAATTTCTTAATTATTACTTTTTAACACAACAGTTTGTTTCGAAAGCCTAATGTAGAAACTCTGTCTCCATTACAAGCGAAGCTCCTGTACTTCCGTGAAGGTTTCTTGGGCTGTGTTTTCGAGGTCAGGATTTTATCTTGGTGCTGGTTTCTGTGGGGCTGCATGGACCAGTTGTGCCCTGGCAGGAGTGCAGCCTGAGCAGTGAGCATCACGTGTGACACTTGCTGAAGAGAGCTGTAAACCAGCAGCCTGACTGACTGAAAGGATTAAAACAGGTGTATAAACTTTGTCCATAAAATAAGGTAAGACTGAGAAAAGTTTAAATACTTCTATTTAGTATTCTTTGTTCAGAGTAAATTTGAATGCTCAAGCTACTTCCAAAATTCTGTTACCTTTCAACCTGTCTTTCTCCTACAGAATTTTCTATTTCAAGTAAATAGCACAGAGTTAGCTCAGAAGGGAAAACATACAAGTGTCACTGTTCAAAGTGTGCTTTATTGGTTAGGTATTTATGGGAGACGTTCAGGAAATGAGTAAACACTTGAAAATATGTGTATTATTTATTATTATAGCTGGTTAATTACCACTTGAAACCTTTTGGTCAGTGTTGTAGCTCTCTGCAGTCTTCACCAGGGAGAGTCTAAGGTGGCATTTGTCCCAGATAAATGTTTCAGGAGATGCAAGTGCTGCAGTGGATTTATGGACAGTGGGAGATTGAGCAGTGGCAGGTGAAAGTGTGGCACTTGGTGTGAGCACCAGGGGAGGTGAGTGAGATGTGGGCCTGGGAGGTGCCTGGTGATGGCTCAGTCCTCCAGCCCCAGCAAGAAAATTGCTGGCCCCAGTTTGTGGAGCAGCACCAAGGTGGGGTTAACGTGTCTGACTCTGTCTGATGGAGTGATGACAGCCAGGAGTTTAAACTTGGCTCCCAAGCTTTGGGCTGCCAGCAGGGACTTCTGCAATGCTTCTTCACTGCTTCTGCAGCAGTGGTTCCTCCTCCAGGCTCGAATAGAGAAGTGCATAAAAAAAACAAAGTGGCTCTTACCTGCCCCAGCCATGGAACTGGTTCTGAATCCAAGGGCTCTCAGGGCACACCCCAGCAGCCTGCTGGCTCCACGTGCTCCCTGGACCCTTTGTTAGATGTTACTGGATGGGAAACCATGCACCAGCATCTCTATTCCTGCCCAGACTCCTGAGCTGTGCCTGGAAATCCTCTTGGATTCATGCAAAGCCTGGTTGTGAGCAAAGCACAGATCCCATCCAGCAGTGCTTCCTGAAGCAATACATGTCCTTAAGCATTTGCTCAGCTCTAACAAGACTTAAGCATACAAAGCATGTGTCGAGATACTTACTTACTTCTAATCTGCACATCTTGAAAAACAGTGTGATAAAATCACAGTGGAAGGGGTGGCAGGACTCTCTGCCTTCAGCAAAGTTGATGTCATGCTCAGTTTGCAATGGGAGGAATCCTCTCTCCCTTGCTGTCACTGTTTCCTCTGGCACTGGCCATCCCTGCAGGACTATGCTCATTTAACCCTTCCCCAAAAAAAGTTTGCAGAGTGCTGCCATCAGAAAAGTTCCTTCATCAAATGACTCCTCTGCGGGAGAGGAGTGAGTGGGCCTGGAGAGGAGTGGAAGAGTCATAAGAGAGATGCATGAAAATGCTTTTTATGGAATGAATAATTTCTGTTCCGGAGGCGGCGGCGCCGTATTTCATTCTAATTTGGGCATTTTTGGGGAGCGCGTGATGGATGCCCCACGAGGGGTGCAGGAGGCTGTTTCTCAGCAGGCTGTCATTCCCCTGCTGCATTCACCTGTCAGTTCTACTGTGGAGACTCCTCACCCTGAATGCCATTATCCCATTCCCACAGCACGTCCCTGAAGGGCCCATCCCGCCCCTGCAGCTCTGGGAGCCCCTCTGGAGCTGTGCTGAGCCTCCTTTCTCCTGGCTGTGCCTTTGCTGCACTGCTGAGCAGGAGCCTTCCTACCCCAGGTCCATCTGGGGCTGTCCCTGGCCTCCCCAGCCCTGAGCTGGGTGGTGCTCCAGGCTAACTCCAGCCAGCACAGTGTGCTTTTCCTTACTTTGCACGTGCTCATCCCTGGCTCCCCTCTGTCCCTGACATGCTCCATCCCCCTGGGAAAGGACTGGCTCTTGCTGAGCCTGGGCTGGGACCCTGCACAGCATCATGCCCAGACTCTGCTGGATCAGGAAAGGTGCTGCTGGCACTGGGGCTCTGCTTTCTTCCCATACTTGTAGTCCTGCCCTTATAAAAAAGGCCATTAAGAGTTTTGTTTTGCTGCAGTATAAACTTCAGCCAACTCCTTCCTCTTGCCCTGTCCCCTTAATGAGGAGTGTGTGTGTGTTAAATGCTGTGAGCCCCAGCAGAGTCTCATTGCAAAGTAAACAGCAGAGTGGGACTTAGGCAGGTCTTTTGTTACTGCTGTACAGGGCTTATGTTAATAACAGCTGCAGAGATTGAACCCAATCCCCCATGAGCTTTCTGAGAGTCTGATTAATCTGTTTAACAATGGATCTGGGTTTTTGTTTTGATCTTTTCCATGGGAGTTAAATTTTTGTCCCTTTCAGAGTAGCTGTGGATCATGTAAGCTCAGCAGTATTGTTATCCTAATTGGCTTCAGGTCCATCTCTATCCATTAACAAGGGCTTACAAGAGGCACCCATCACCACGGCATCAAAATGCTTCCCATGCCAAAAACACTGGATAAAAACATACTCACATGTGCACACACTTATTTTGGTTTGTTGGAAAGTGCAAAGACATTCTGATGGAGAATCAGGCATGATTGTATTCTCCAAATAGTCACCTTTGCAAATCATGCTTTTCTGCTCGTGCTGGCTCTGGGCCATTGGAGAAAGATGTCTTTCCAATGAGCTTTGGGCCAGCCCCTGGACAAGCAGAATTTTGCATTTCTGTTGTTCATGGTTCATACTGGGTGATGGCACTGGTGCTGTGCACGGGATAGGGCTGGTGACAGACCCTGACTCACTTATTGTCTAAAAATCAAGATACAGCAAACAGAGGAGAGAAGGGTGGGGAAGCAGGGAAAGAACACAAATTTTTAGCCAGACAAGTGTCCTCTGGGTAAACCACAAATGCTCTGGCCTGCTTTGACTTTGTGAAAATTACAGCAGCATATGGGGAAGCAGAACATTTAAAGTGAAGATGCAGATGTTGAAGGTAACAGGATTTAAAGACTGCATGGCACAAAATACAAGGAATGTTCCACTATTTATAGCAGAAGCTTTTTCCTCTTTTGATTCTACCTCTTCTTGAATGCACTCAGTGTTTGCTTTTCATGTGTGAATGCTTGTAAAAATGGAGCTCCCTAAACAAACGTGGAATGTTTATATGAGTTAATGACTTGAGAGAGCTCTGGTTGTTTAAACCAGAGTGGCAGTGCAGCTGCCTTGGCTGCAGTCAGTGCCCCTCCAGGAGCAGATCCTGTGCCAGCAGTGGGACAGGATGGTGGTGGCTGCACACAGATCCATCCCTGGGGAGCCCTCTCATTATTGACTTCACTAATGAGCTTATGGTGGGGTGGGAAGGAGCCTTCCCAGTGGCTGAGGAATCTGTGTGCAGTGTGTAACCTCTCTGGGACTTGTGCAGAGTGAAACCCTCAGCTTGAAATGGGGGGCTTGTAAATGGTGATCTTTATAAAGTGTTTTACCCTGGGTGTTTTCCTGCTGCCTCTTTGCTTCCCTCTGAATTGAGTGGCCAGGAAAGAGCTGTGGCACTGTGCTGCTGGTTACCTTGGGGCCAGTCCTGCCTTGTCCATGGGCTGGATGCAAACAGCTGACGGAAAGGGTTTGCAGAGGTGAGGTTGTCCTAAGACCTCTGTAGAGAACTCCCAGAGAAAGGGACTGAGGAAATCAGTAAGCTGCTTTCTACCTGCCTCTCTCTTCCCCCAGGGTACAGCTATTTGTCTGCTCAGAGGATCTCTCTGTCCTTGAATTCCCTTTTCCCCAGTTCCAGAGGCATGCACTCGAAGGGCCATGGCACCATGCTGGCCTGCCATGCTCCAGCAGGCAGTGAGGGATGGCCAGGGCAGCTGGAGGGGGGCAGTGAAGCCCTGCTGCCCTCTGAGTGCTTGGCAGGGCAGAGGCAGACACAGAGCAGTTATCCCAGTGGGGAGCAGGCAGATCCCATGGTGCTACAAGCACAGCAGAAGAGGTGGTAATTTTATTTTGAAGGATGCCTTTAAGATGAGAGACAGGATGTGTTTGCCTGAGTGTGAAGTGGATTTGTGCTGGAGCTGCTGTGCACTCATGAAGGCTGTTGGGTTTTCCTCCCTCCTGGAGACTTTGTTGGTGCATCCCATTCCATCACCACGGACAGCAGTGGAGGATGATGAGCTGGTGGGATTGCAGCTCTTCCCTTTATCCTGTGTGCACAGGTGTGTGTGGGAGCATGTGCCATCCTGGGCTGTGCTCACAGCTGAGCTGTCAGTCCAGGGACCTCCATCCAAACCCTCTGGGGGTGAGTGTCAGCCCACTACAGCTTCAGAGGTGTTTGCTCTAACAGTGCTGAAAACCAGCTTATCCTCTGTTAATCTTGTACCTGCACCTGCAGGCAGCTGTAAGGGGCCTTTGTGGAGATTTTCAGCCTTTTCATCTTTCTTCATCAGTGCTGGCAGCTGCTGCTTTGTGGTAGCATCAAACTTTTTCTGGGCTGTTTCTTTGTTTTTGTCTCTTCATCCTCAGGCCAGCCTGTTGTGTGGGCTTTCTTCCATTCTGTTTCCAGAGGTGGGATCTTCCCTTTTAGCAGATTATTTTGTGGTGATCTTGAAGTTCTTGGAGGGACGTGGGATGTAGAAAGGTGGTCAGGAGCCACGGACAGACATGGTCTAATGTTTCAGACAAGGAAGATCACAGCCACACCAGCACAGCAGCTGTGAAGCCAAGGCTGACTGTGTTTAGGGGATTAAGTCCTGTTATTTGACCTCAGTTTGTGAGTTGTGGTCACTGGATTTAGAGCAAAGGGATGAAAAGCTTTCCTCAGTGCCAAAGGGAATAATGAAGGCAGAGCAGCCTTGGCTCCGTGGAGGAAGCAGGGGGGTGGTGGCAACTTTTAACATATAGTCCAGCAGAGGCAAATTGCACATTCACCCCTGGTGAGAAATCTCTGTTCTTTTACCCTTGTTTATGTAAAGGCAGATGCTCACAGGGCTGCCCATTCAGGTGAAAACCCTGGCTGTGTTCTCCTGTGATTCAGAAAAAGAAAAATATTCAGAAAACCTAAAGCTGTGGAAATGCAATACCAAGGCACTGGTCATAGTGTGATGTCAGAGGAATGGTGTGGAACACCTCAAATTAGTCCTTTGAAGTTATTCCACTTACAAGTGTGCTTTTTGTGCTGTGCTGATGGAACACAGAGATAGCAGCAGCCCTAAAGGAAGGCTGTGTAGGGGGCTGTAAACCAGGCTGAACAGACTCATCATTTTGGGGGTGTCCAGGCTGTTTGCTGGGTGCATCACTGCTGCTGTGCTGTGCCCTCCAAGGACAGGCCAGACCTCACCAATGTGCTCACCAGCATTTTTGGAAGAGGGCAGGGCAACATCAGCCTCAGATCTCCTGTTGGATCTTAAGGCAGCATTTCAAAGGCATCAAGGTGTCTGTTGGGGTCTGTTAAGAAGGATTCTTGGGGATCACATCTTCTCCCCAGCACACTTCCCTGCCTGTGAACATATCCCAGAGGATGTTTGTGAAGATGAGCAAATGTGCTTTGTGAGGTGCTCATGTTCCTCCAGAATGGAGAGATATTTAAGCCTCATTAGTGGTTTGACTTAATGCTTGTGCAGCTTCCTGTGAGAGCTTTTGGGAGAGCAACAGGAGGAGGTTGAAAGCTTTTGGCTGCCGTCCTGGCACAGCCTGCAGTGAGCCCTGCTGGCATCCTGCTGCCAGGAGCAGGGCTCGTGTTTGCCTTTGCAGGGTGCTGAGCTGCACAGGGGCTGGTGCCAGTACAGCTTAACTCAAGTGTTGGCTGAGGCTGGAGGCATCTCCAGAGCTGGCTTTCAGATTGCTGTGTAATGCAGACTTGCCAGCAGGTTTTGCTCTGCAGGGTTTCCTGGCTGTGCTCTGTCTATCATAGCAGGACAAGATAAGCTGCAATTACCTTGGTGTTGGAAACAAGAGCTTCTTCCTGGCCTTGGAGTGCTGCTGCATTAATGCATAAAATGGATAAATGGTTTAGGTAATGAAATGACTTGGAGATGGTCATGGATTGAATAAGATTTCCAGAGCAAATGTGCTTACTCATCAGATGACTCATGTCTTAGTCACTTTTGGAATAAGTGGTTCTCTTTTGGGTGCTTCCAGAATGGGATGGGTGGGGATGAGCTGAAGATTTCCACTCCTGCTTTTGATAATTTTTTTTTAATAGCATCTAGGACCTGATGGAATGTTTCATCAGAAGAGGAAACAGCTCTATCTTGTGAGTATGGTGTATCCCAGGAGATTTTCCTTAATTCCACAGCAATGTGAAACTTAAATGTTGCTGTTTTCTTCCTGGTCAGGCAGAGTGAGCTCAGCCTTTAGATTAGACTTCTCAAGTTTTGTTCTCATCTTACTCTAGTGAGCCCCTTTTGTGGGTAGGTGCAAGTCTGAGCCTATTTTCAAACTCCTGTGCCACCAGCAGTGAGTAAAAGCACCCTCAGATGGAAGCTGTCCCCTGAAACAGTCAATATTGCTATGCAAATAAAACCTTGTTCTCAACTTTTACTTACAGGTAATTATATTTTTTCTATAACCAAAATATTGATGAAATTGAGTTATGATTCTTCAGAAGCCTGCACATGTGTAAGCAAGTGAATAGCATATCTGAGAGCCTAGGGAAATTCCTTTGTAATCCACTGTAAGCTTTATAAAGCAAGCCAACCTATTGGATTTTTCTTCCTCTTTCTGATCTTTCACCTCTCTGATCTCACAGTCGTAATGCAGGCAATTCCTGATCTAATTCCTGATTAGTGTGGGTTCCTGGTGGATCAGTTGAGCTCAGTGGGATCTCTGCATCTCCCTTGGCCCCTGTGGCTGGGCTGCAGCTGAAGGGGGAAGAGTCACACAGGGCATCACCTGGGGCTTTGCTGCTGGCTTAGGCTTAGGCTTTGCTAAGCTGGATGTGGCTAAACTCTGATCTCTGCTTCCAGTGTTGAAATCAGATGCAGTGTGTGAAAGCACAAGCCCAGTTTTGGTTTGTGTCAGGAATGATGATGTGGTGCTGTTATAGGTCTGTTCTTACAAAGGTGTGTTCATTATAGGAAGAGAACAAAGGTGCCTGAAATAGGCAGAGAGCAGGAATCAGAAATGTGGGATTCTCTCACTGACCACTGAGGTGGTGTCTGGGTGACCCTGAGCAAGAGTGTCTCTTCCTCACTGCTCTGTGTAAATGTGGTTTTGGCCCTTGGTGAGTAGGCACTGTCGTGGCAGGTGACAGGCACCGTGGAAATGTATTAGGCAAGATTTTCAGAAACAGCTGAAGAATTGGATTTTATTGTTAAACAGAACTGGTGAAAGGAAAGCTAAAAATAGTTTTCCTATGGGTGTCTTTTGTCAGGTAATAGAGAATAATTCGCAGGCTTGAGGTTTTCAGTTTTCTATAGTTGCCTGTGCTAAATCTCCTGGGTCACAGGTGTGGAGGATTTCATCAACAGTTCCTCTCAGATAATTCAAGTCAAGAGGAATGAATCTATCACTTCCTCAAGAAGTTTTCTTGTTTGCTCTGTCTCTTAATTGCAGAAGAAGGGGGTTTTTGGGTTCTGTTTTAAAATGTTTTTTAAATTCACCTAACTAATTTACCTGTAGTTGCTAGCCCCAAAGGCAAAAGAATGGTACTAATACACTATAATATTATGATTATAATAATAGTAGTAGTAGTAATAGTAATAATGTCAGTGTTTGGCTGTTGTTACTGAGCAAAAAGCCCTTCCAGATGAGGATAGTTCAAAAGTTGCCTCCAAGGGAATCTCCTCTCCTCACTGACCATGCAGAGCTCTCTGAGTTGCAGTGTGCACTGGTGAAAGGAAGAAAGATGGATGGAGGTAAACCCCTCCTAAGAGGATTAATGCAATGAGAGTTATTCTGATAATGCCTTGACAAGAGCCCTGCAGGCCTAAGAAAATGGAAATGTGGAAGAAAATGTTGTTGGCCTCCTGTCCTCCTGGGAAAGGAGCCCTGGAATGGCTCCCACAGTAACTGGGCAGCTCTCTCTCAAACACATGTGAAACACATTTCCCCAGACACTCCTATGAGCATTTCCACATGTTTTAGGCTGTGATTTTCTGTGTTGTTCACGCTTTGGCACATGGGTGATCATCCCTTCTGATGTCCTGAGAGCGCAGTTAAAGTTCAAGAATGTGTTTAAGTGTTTTGCTGGAGTGGAGCCAACATCTCCATCCCAGAGGTGAGCAGCGTGTTGGGAAACTCAGTGGCTGCACACAGACTGATTGTTCTGGGATGCAGCCTGGAAGGTGCTGAGCACCCTGGCTGGTAGCCAGCAAGGCTTTTAAACACATGCTTTACTTAGTTTTTTCACATTGTTACCAGTCTTGTTCTTTGATTTTTCTTCCCATAGCAACTGGAGAAGGATACCTGAGCAGCCAGAGCAGTGCAATTCCTTTGCCAGTGACACCCCAACCTGTAGCACAGGGATTTCTTCCAGGACATGGGATACAGCTGTTGGGATCAGCTACTTCAGAGCTTTCCTTCTTTGCTCCCTTCCTGGGCAGGGGGCAGGCCAGGCTCTGTGAGCAATGTTCAAACTACATTTGTCAACCACATCCCATCCTTCCACACGTCTTTGCTTGATATTAAACTGCACAGATCATATTTTCTCATCACCCTTTCCTCTTAGACAGTGTTTGCCTTTCCCCTGCCTTGAAAATTTTAGCAGCAAACAGCCAAATTGAGGTTTTATTTGCAAGTGGTATCAGCTGCAGTGGAGCCCAGGGCAGGGAAGAGAGGAGCCCAGAAATTTGGTGGAGGTTGATGGCTTCTAAATCTTGTTTTCAAAGTTTTGGCTTTGCCTGCTGTAAACAGGAGGAAGGTGGGAGGCTGGAAGGTGACTGTGCAGAGAGAGGTGCCCTGAGTAGCTGTGTCTGTCTGTCTGTCCCTGCAGCTGGGGCAGTGCCTCCTGCAGCTCCCTGGGGCATGCAAGGCAGGGTCAAAAACTCTCTGTTCACCTCCTTGCCAGCAGATTTACCCTCTGCTCTGCTCCTGCACCTGCTGACCTGGTGAGCAGAAACTTGCCTTGCTCCTGTGGCTTTGCATCATTTGTAACACTTGAGAAAGAGCCCAGCTGGTTGAGTATGTTAAAAACAGGACAGGACTCCCGGTACTGGAGCAATTTCAGCATTTATTATAGTAAAATAAACCCCTAAATCAGGGGGCCCAGGCTGGGCAGGAGCGTTCCCTCGAGGATGGAGAGGATGGAGCAGCGATGGCCCTGATGGTCCAGGGGGAGTGGGACACATTCCCTGGGTCAGATGTCCCTTTTTATCCTGTTTTTTGTTCTTTTGGATTGGTTTCTGTTTGGATCCTTCATTTGCATGAAGGTTTAAGGCCCATTGCAGCTCTGTCCAGGCTGGCTTGTGCTGCACTTTACTGAGGTGTGCTGTGGTACCTTGGGTACTGTATTTCTCATAACTGCCCTTTGAACCCCTTTTACCATATCCAGACTAACAGTACATGCTTAACAATTATCAACTATTTTACAACAGTTTCTAACCTGTTTTTAACAGAGTACAATGCACAGCCCTTGTCCTGAGCCACAAGAACAGCAGCCCTGCTTTGGTGTCCCAGGACAGCCTGGAACCCAGCCTGGGTTCAGCCTTTTCATGTTCATTTTTTAGCTAAAGTTGCACCTGGGAACTGTAGTTGGCCCTTTGGTGCTGTAAAGCCTTTTCACTCTGGCAAGTGCTGAGTTGTGACCAGCCTGAATTTCAGGGATAGCACTGCAGTGACTTTAAAAGAACAGCTTTCTCCCCAGCAGCCTTTGCCTGGATAATCTCCAGTCACTGACCTCTGGGCTTTGAAAGTGCATTTAGGCTTAAAGGGCTAAAGCTTAAGGCTTCAAAGGAAGTGGGAAGCCTGGTGCCCTTTGCATTTCCAAGTGTGGGATGTGTGTAATTGTTGTGGTGTACCTGGTTCTGACTCCTGTGGGATCTGTTGTTCATCCCCCAGAGCCTGTTCCCTCTGTCCAGAGCCTCTCTGCTGCCTTTGATGCTGTGCAGGTTATCTGAGGACATGTTTTCAAGTCCTGGGGTTTCTAGAGACGTGAGGATTATCAGAAGATGGAAGTTATCCATGTGGAAATAGAACAGATTCTTGGAGCTCTGAATTTGAAGTCCATTTGTCTTGTCAAACAAAACAGAGTTCACTGGTTTTGCCTTGCCCTGTGCAGTTTTGTGCTTTGCCCCTTGCCTGGGGCTGTGCAGATTGGCAGAGCTGGTGGAGCCCTTCAGCCCAGAGACATTTAGAGATGGGTGCTGGGATAATTTCCCTGGTTTAAAACTCTTTGCAAAGATCACCTTGAATAGAAATCTCTATTCTACAAACCCGTGTTTGTACTGCTGGGAAGAAGAAAGCCTGCAGTGTTCTGTGCTTACACTTTTATTGTAGATTTGCAATCCTGGAAGAGGTGGAAATTAATGTTTTTAAAATGCTGAAAAGACTTTTCACTGCAGCTGGCTTACAGAACTAAGCAACTTGATATATCCCCTGAAATACCTCCAGATCTCTCAAAGGCAGCTGAAAGCTTTCTCCTTATCTGGGAGGGAGATAAACCTCTAAGACCTGATACATATAAATGCTAACTTGTTCTGCCTGGTGGCTTGTTCAGCTCGTTGTGGATGCTTTTTAAACAATTGTTTAAACGCTGCTGGTCTGTGCTGTGAGATCTAAGCCTGGCAAAGGTGTATGATGCTGAATTCTTTTGCTGCGTTGATGATCTGTTTGTGTCCTTTCCCACATCCTACTGTGTTGCTATTAGGCTGAATAACCAGCATTGTTCTGCAGTGATTTGCTTTCTGCCATTGAATTTTTATGTGTTGAGCAGCAGGAGGAATTCTGTGAGCACCTGGAGAGCAGAGTTAGCCATGGCAGGCAGCAGAGAAGGTGCTGTGGGTGCAGGGGAGAGCTGAGAAATGGGCTGGTGAAATGAATACACTGGGGAGGAGGGCAGAGATGTCCTGGAAGCATCAGGGTGCCAATGTGCAGCTTGAGCTGAGACTCTGCTGTGGAGCAGCAGCCTGTCTGTACAGCTCCAGGTGTGCAACTTCCCTCCCCCCTAATTGATTTAATTACTGGTGTATCTCATGGGCTCTGCTGTGGAGGCAGGATGCCTCCACAAGTCCCACAAGATCAGCTGTTGTGTGCACTGGGTTTCTGTTCCTCAGGGTGACAGGCTGGTGAGTGTGAGAGCTGCCTTGCAGGCTCCCTGCTGCTCCTGAGCCTTTGCTGCAGGCTGGGCTTACCAGGCTTAAAAACCAGACCTTACACTAAAACCAGAGGGCAGGTGCCTTGTGCTGTGGCTGTTCACACAAATCTGTGCTTGAGCTCATTGCTGTGAATTCTGCTCTCAGTTCTGTTTCTCTTCTATTCCCTTTTCTTTCTCTCTGTGCCACAGAGGTGCTTTCCACAGGCTGCTTGCTGCTGCCCTGCTCCTGCTGTCCAGCAAAGTCACCCAAGGGCTCTGGTGGCTGCACTGGCTTAGGGACAGGTTTGGTTTGGGTGCCTGGTTCTGCCCCAAGAGACCAGTGGGGATTTGGCCATTGTGGAATATTAGACTTAGCCCTTGCAGTCCAAGAGGCTGTTCAGGTCCTCTTGATTTCTTCATTTTCAATTTGTTTATCACAGCAAACAGTGATACACGAGTCTGTATCATCTTCTGGGGCAATTTTGAGGTTCATTATGGATTGCAGCAGAACATGGCTCAACTGAGACCAATCTCTCTCCCTTAGAACAACTGAAAACCTTCTTTTTCTTTAACTGCCATTTACCTGGCTATGGTACAGATGTTTGGAAAGCCATTATTGCAATGAAGGCCCTAAATATTAAAGCCTCCCTGCTTCTGAGGCAGTTGTTTTGCTCATTAATCAACAGAGCTTGGCTACTGCCTGACTTGTTAGTGTTTTACAAATAATCTAAGTCTTTCAACTTTCATATAATCTGACATTCTCAGTTATTTTTTGAAGCACCCCCTCACTGGCTGTTTAAATCCACCTCCAGCAAGCTGTGCTCCCTGCCAGGGCTGCCTCCTCTCCTGGGAATCACTGCCTCTCAGCCCAGCAAGTGAGAGCAAGCCATGGCTCTTCTTCCTCCTCTTCCTCCTGCTCCTCTCCCCTGCTCCTGCTCAGCCCCAGGAGCTGCTCCCTGCCTGGCACAGGTCCTGCACTGACCCTCCTGGGGGAGCTGCTCCTGTCTGTGCCCACCTCGAGCTGTAGCACCAAGCACTCTCACAGGTGCTGCTTTTCCAAGGGGTTTCTGGGGAGCAGCTTTCCCTGTGCAGCATGCAGGTTGCATTTGGGGTATTTCTGCACTCCTGATGCTGACTGGAACAGGGGGTTGGGGTAGGCAGGCTCTGAGGTCTGAGTTGGTGTTGGCTGAGAGCAGCTTTAGGAATGGGTTTTTGCCCATGTTGTCCAGGCTGTGTGTGCATATCAACATGCCAAAATCCTTCCCAGTGCTGTCCCTAGGGTCACTTGGAAGTGGGCAGAGCACCCAGTTAGGCTGGTGGTCACACAGCAGGACTGGAGGTGGGCTCTCTGCCCCCACCAGCCTCCTCCATCCTCCCATCCCTCACTGCCACCCTGTCAGGAGCTGGGATCAGGCTGGCACGGTGGCCAGGCTCCTTCCCCACAGGGCTTTTGTGTCCCTTGTCACAAGGACAAATGGGATGTGTTACAGTCTGAGCTCAGGCTGTCACCAGAGTCAGCGTGGAGGTGTGTGCTGGGATGTGCTGGTCTGTGGTCACTTTGGGCTGCTGCAGGCACGGTGAGTCACAGCACCTGGCATCCCTGAAAGCAAAAACTGTGGGATATGTGGGCTGAGTGCCTCTCACTGCCTGCTCCTCGTGCTTTCCCAGCCGTAATTTGCAAAATAAAAGCTGCTCTGATGCTCGTACACTGATAAACAGCTTTAAGAGATTAAAGCAGAAGTGAATACAGCCCAGCAGCAGGAGCTGATGCCCACAAGGCTCACTGAACCTCTGCTATGAAACACAATAAAACACAGCAGCCAAACCTGTCCTGCCAAAGTCATTTGTAGTCAGGGCTTGAGTACAAAGGAGCACAACTCCTCTTCAGTTCTCTGGTGTTGCCCCCACCAAAGACATGGTTAAAATGTGCCAACAGAGCTGCACTCAGATAATGCTCTGGCAGGGCTCCTGTTTCACCTGCATTATCTGGAGTGTTTAATGTTAATATCACTCTCACTTAGATAGACTTGGCATTCCTCAGTGTTTTCTTGTGACAGAAATTTCCTTAAGTAGAAACTTTTTTCTTCAGAGCAATTTTTGGTTGATTATTGCTTATATATGCAATTAGTGTAATTGCATCTGATTATGCAAATGTATTTAACCATATAATTAGAACATGGAGGGATGAAATATAATGTAGTTGGGAAATCTTTTGTAAAACTTTCCAGGCTCAGGACTGTGCACAAGGTGATTGTTATCTCTTGAATTGTAGGGTGGTAGACTGCAGGTCTTGGTTCGGCATCCTGGCTAGTTTCAAAACTTATTTTAAATATGGTATTAATTGCTCTGAAAGGTAGTTACATGGCCTTCATGGTGTGTAGCTTCTGTTTTTTACATGAAACATCAGGAGGTCACTGCTGAGCTCAGCCTGTGTCCCACGTGTGCCTCTACACTTTACATGCAGGGCCATGAAAGCCTCAGTCCTTTATCAGATCAAAACCCCAGATTCTGCCTTCAGATGGGGCCTCTCAGGGAGCAGAGAGGAGAGCAGGACAAGCACAGAGTTGTGCACCTTGTTGTCTGTAGCTCAGGGGCAGAAGTGGCCCCAGAACCCCTCTGGAAGGCACCCTGCCTTGAACAGGACTGATGAGGAGGAGGTGGAATTTGCTGCATTTTCCAGACTGTGGCCTGGAGATGTTTGTTGTCATTTAGGAAGCCTGGCAGGAGCAGAGCTCTGAAGTTGCTTTTCAGATTTCTCACCCAGTGCTTGAATTGCAAAAGCTGCTGTTCTTTCTCATTCCCTGTTAAAGCTGTGTGAGGAGCTTCACACAAGTCATCAAAGCACCTTGCTTCAGATCTGATTTCCAGCTGTGGCACAACAGCCAGGCTCACTGCCAAGAGCTGTGCAGAGAAGAGGGGCTGCATGATTACAGCAGGATTGAGTGATTTCTCAGCAAGATGTGCTTGTCTGTGCCCTGAAACAAGAGCCCTGTGAGCCCTAGGACAAAGCAAACATATGGGGTGTGTGCAAAAAGCACCAACAGTATGTTCTTATTTATCATTTAGGTTGTGTTAATGTCTTCTGGTCAGAAATTAGTGCCCAAAGTGATTACTGCCCCTTCCCAGGGAGGACACAGTCCAAATGAGCAGTGTACACCTGCCTTCATTATCTCTGCCAAGACTGCAGGGATTTGCTTCATTTCAGCTTCACAGAGCTGCAGCTTCTTATTGTCCTCTGCCTCTTGTTTTGGGCTGAAACTGGTGGTCACAGATGCCAAGGAACTTCTCCAAGGCTTGATTCCTGGCAGCAGCAGTGGGAGTGGAGGTGGGCAGAGGCAATCTCACCCTGGGGTGCCCTGCTTGGCGTGCCAGGGGTGGGCAGAGCTGCAGTGTGTGCTCTGAATTTAATTTAATAATTCTGCAGGGAAAATGAGCCCTCTGGCTGCTCTCCCACCACAGCAGTGAGCCCCACAAATGGCTGGGGCACTGGATCTGCTGTTCCACATGTTGCCAGCTGCTGGTGGGGTTTGTGGCAGCTCAGATGTTGCTCCAGGGCATGGCTCTGGGATCCAGGTTCCCCTCAAACTTCTCCAGAGCAAAGGTATTGGAGTGGGCTTGGGGCAAGTGCCTCCCACGTGTATGAAAGGTTGATGGGGTCAAGGTGGGGGGTGTGGAATTATCTCCCTCGTGCCAGGGGAGCAGTGCTTGGGGAAATCCTGCAGAACTGGGAGCACAGGAGACACTCCAGTGGGAGGGTGATCACAGGATGAGGGAAGAGATGAGAATCTTGACTCTGTGTTTCAGAAGGCTTGATTTATTATTTTATTATATATATTATATTAAAAACTATACTAAAAGAACAGAAGAAAGAATTTCATCAGAAGGCTTAGCTAAGCTAAGGCTTGTGGATGTTCACATTCAAGATTTATGGTGTAAATATATAAAACACAAAACTAAGTCTTGGTACTGTATTGTTTTTTTCCTGACATTCTGGTGCTCAAACACCTATCAGATATTTTTGAAAATTCAGTATTAACAGGGAGACCAATACCTGGCTTAATTCTTCCTTCCAACCCAACCTATACTCTCCATTGCCATTACATCTTATGGAAATAAATGGAATTATGGAAAAGCATAAAAATTCCAAAGGAATGAAAAGGAATGGCTGAGACAGTCTGAGACAGCTGGACTGTGCTTGGCCATTAATTAGAAACAGCCACATGAGACCAATCCCAGATCCACCTGCTGCATCCCACAGCAGCAGACAATCACTGTTTGCATTTTGTTCTTGAAGCCTCTCAGCTTCTCAGGAGGAAAAATCTTAAGGAAAGGATTTTTCATAAAATATCATAGCTACACTCCAGGATGGAAACACTCCTAATCTGTGTTGCTTGGTGTGAGGAGACAGCTTTGGCTCTGGAAGGGACTTGCTGACCTGTTGTTTCTAAAATGTCACTGGAGGAGCTGTCCAGGGCCTGGCAGCCCAGCCCAGGACGTGCTGCTGCTCTCCTTACAGGGAGTTTCTGCTGGCAGAAATCAGAGTGGATTCCTCATGGTGGCTGTGCTGCTGGGGGAATGTCTGAAGAACACACACAGGACAGGGCTGGGTGTGCTGCCAGCTCTGCCCCAGGCAGGAGGGGATTCCTGGGGTCCCACCTGGGCTGATGGGTGCTGGTGATGGGGATGACAGTCTAAGCTGCACCAAGGGAATTATAGGTTGGATGTTAGGAAAAGGTTTTTTTTTTTACAGAAAGGGTGATAAAATATTGGAATGGCTGCCCAGGGAGGTGGTGGAGTCACCATCCCTGGGTGTGTTTGACAAAGCCTGGATGTGGCACTGGGTGCCAGGGTTTAGGTGAGGTGTTGGGGCTGGATTGGACTCGATGATCTTGAAAGTCTCTTCCAACCTGGTCATTCTATGAATTCTGTGTGAATTCTGTGACATCCCCTCTGCAGGCAGCCAGTCCTGGGGCAGGGATCACTGCCCTGACTGGAGAGCCTGGCCTGATCCCTGCCCCTGCTGGTGCAGAGTAAAGCCCTGAGTGAAGCTGCTGTGCTCTTTGGGAGCTCTCTGTGCCTGTGGGTGCTGTGTGTTCAGGAGCAGCTGAGGATGTGCCTGCAGGGAGGGCTCAGGGTGCCATCCCTGATGGGGATGCAGCCTCTGACTGAGCAGCAGCAGAATCTGCCTGAGCCCTCTCTGTGCAATGCTTATTACAGTGATTATTCCCTGGAATTCTTTTCCTGCAATGGCCTCAGCTCAGGGCAGGTGTGTTCCCAGGGTCACAAAGGAGAGGCAGCAGCATTCCTCTTAACCTGGAATTGCAACAAAGCCATAAAGTCACTTTTCTGCAGTCTCTAGCAAATCTGGGCAATGAAGCTGGGTTTGCTGTGGCTCAGGGCCTTTTACCCTCCCCATCCTTTCTGACAGGAACATTTCTAGTTAGCCAAGAGGATGAACCAGGCAGTAAACCAGATTTACATTTTTTTATTTTTCAAACAATGCTTTGGAATACTTTATTGAGCAGTAAAATGAATTGCATCTGCTCATCTCCCACTCCCACATAAAATACAGAGAGGTTTTCCCTGGGATCATATTCCTTTCAGAAGGGTTTTTTGTACCATTCTCTGCTCAGTGCCAGCCTGGGAAACATATGCAGCCATTTGATAAATATATTGTGAAAATCATGGTTGGAAGTGGCAATCTGCCTGCAGCAGAGGAATAGCTGCAGGGAGAAATGGTATATAAGATAGCTGTAAGTAAATTAATTTTGCTCATAGAAGCTTGTTTGCAGCATTTTCCTCTGCTCTACAGCAGGTGTTCAGTGTTGTGGGGGATCAGCAGGGACAGCAAAGCCGTGCAGGAGCTGGGAGATGGTGGAGGCAGAATTTCTGTTTTGCTGGGATTTCCCATCACAGCAAGGTATGGTTGTGCCACAGCCTGAAAATCTGCAAATCCACCATTGATTTAGCCTTGCAGAAATTAATAGCTGCTTTTTGTACTGAGTTTATGCACAGTGAGGCTGGGCTGCACATAACTGATTTGCTTATTCAGAAATCTTTGCTTTCCAATACAGTTTTGGAGGATTTATCAGTGAAAAGGAATCCTTCAAAACAGCAGAACTTGAAACAAAGCCCAGCTCTACAGATGAGCAATTATTTTATTTAAAGTCTTGCTGGATTTTTTAGCCTGCTTTTAGCAGCACTGTGCTATTTGTTTCAGCAGTGTATGGCTCTGTTTGTTTTGATGGGATGAACTGATTTATGGGGTTTATCTCCAGTTTATCTAGTTCACTTTTCAGTTAGCTGAGGATTTATTTTGCAGCCTGTGCTGTGGGTTAGAACTGAGCAAGTTTGCTTCACCTTTTGAGGGGGAGACCCCCTGTGTGCCTGGTGTGGGTGCTGGGGAGCTGCTCAGGTGGCTGACACAAGCATCACTGTTTGCTGGGCTGCTCTTCCCAGAGCTCCTGGCAGCAGGAGACTCACAAATGTTCACTCCAGGTGGGTGGTGTGGGGGCTTTCACACCCATCCACACAGCAACATGGGCAGATTCTTCCTTCCCCTTGCTCCCACCGAGGGGAAAAACCTGGTGGCAGGAGGAGGGGAGGAAGTGTGGGGGCTGCAGGCTTCAGATGCAGATTTATTTTCCTCTTGGTGCTGCTTGGGAGTGAGGTGAGCTGGGACTGTCCAGGGGCTGGAGCTGTGAGCTGGGACTGTCCAGGGGCTGGAGCTGGGACTGTCCAGGGGCTGGAGCTGTGAGCTGGGACTGTCCAGGGGCTGGAGCTGCATCAAGGAAAGGCCTTGGGTTTGTTCTCTGTGGGCAGAAGAACAGCACTGGGTGACCTGAAGGTTTCCTCCTATCCTTTGGGTTAAATGGTGGAAGTGTTTTTGCTCCCTCCTTGCCTTCCTTCATTCAGAATGATTTCAGTGCTGGACCAGCCTGGCAGGGGCTGCTGACAGCAGGGATGGGGCTGGTGCAGAGCAGCTCTGACCTGCAGGCAGGGCTGGGGGCTGTCTGTGCCTCCCTGGGGCTGAGGAAATGACCTCCTCCTGGAGCCAAGCATGCAGGCATGTCCCACTGATGTGTCCCTGGGACATGTGCAGCTCCCCAGGCTCTGCAGGGCAGGGAAATCCTCTGCAGAGGAGCTGGGGTGACTGCAGGCTGGACCTGCTGCTCCTTGTTTAGCTCAGCAGCTCTCCTGACTTCACCAAAGCATTTTGCAGACAGCAAATCCTCAGTGGGCTCCCCACAGGTTGGTTTTGCAGGGTCACTGCTGGTCTGCAGGGAGGTCTGGCAGAGGGGAGGCTTGTGCTGCTTTGCCCTGGGTTTGTGGGACCACAGGGTGTGCTGGGCTGAGCCCCAAAGCCTTCCCTGGCTGCTGAGAGCCATCCCTAGGGCCTGCACCCTGCCTCCAGAGGGGATTTGGGCTTTGGGATTGACATGTTTAAATATAGTTTTAATAGAAGCTTTTAAAGCTGATCTCACCATTTCATTACTGTTTTGAGTGAGTGACGCTTCTGTCAATTAGTTTCAGGCAAGCCTGCAGAAAAGACAGGAGGGGGGAAAGGAGGTGAACAGTGGGGTGTGGAGAGGAATAGCTTAGATTTGGATATTCCCTTTCTGTGGCACCAAGTGCCCAGCTTGTCTCCCTGTGATTGGCACATGACCTAGGGTAAAGATCCAGTCAAGATCTTAATCAAGATCTGAATTTTCTCATTGATATAAAAGGTTGTTTGAGCTTGGCTGCCAAGGGGGGCTCAGGAGGTCATCCCTGTGCAGCAGAGCTCCCTGCAGTGTGTTTAACTTTGAGCCCAGCTCCACCTGTGCTCCTTGGCAAGGGCTGTGAGTGTTCCCAGGCTGATGCTGGATGGGGCTCTTTGGCCTCACTCACCCCACCCTGTCCCTCATGTAAATGAAATGGAGATGCAAGTGTCACCTGGCTTGCAGGGTGTTCATGCACAACCTGCTTTGAATACAGGGAACCACAGGTTGCAATATTTCAGGGTTAAGCCTACTCTGGAATTCACTGGATGCAGGCTGGGATGCTCTGAATGAAGTCAAGGAGCTGGGCACAGGGATGGAATGATGCAGTGCTGCATCTTCAGAGGTGATTAAGTGTTGGCAGCCATGTGCTGCAGAGGATCATTTCCTGCACTGCACTGTGCTGGGAAGACTGAAATGTGTTTTAAATTGAGACTGAAATTAGCATCCAGGAAACAGCGATTTTATGCAGCAGTTTTAGCTTTGTATTGCACTTTTGTGTTCTGTAGGTCTTTTCCCAAGGAAAAGCTGATTCCCACCACGCTTTAATCATTAAGCATTGTTGATTTGCAAATCACTATAGCTTTTATATATATAGTGGGCAGCAAGATTAACTTGTGTTTGCACACAGACTGCAACTGTGTAGGGCCAGGGGCGACCCTGGAACCGGATTTGGTTTTAATTCTGCTTTTGCTGACCATGTTGCAAATGGCAGTGTGGAAGCCAGCAGGCTTGGCTGTTCTGTGACACTCTCCAAGGCCCTCCAGGGCAGCAGAGATACTCCTGGGGAGCCCTAAATGGCTGTGGAGTTGTTGTTATGCCTGTTGGGTTTCTGTACATGCCAGAAGCTCTTGTATCCTATAAATAAGAATTCAAGAGGTCGAGAGTTCGACCCTTGGCCCTCAGCTGCTGGGATGCTTCTCCCAGTATTGTAATCTCTGGCTGGCTGTAGGTCTGGCTTCAGAAGGAGAAGTTCTCTTTAGCTGTGTCACTTGTTGCACATCAGATAAAATCTCATTTTTATCTCTTTCCTGTCTAACTCAGTGCCTGGGTTTGCCTCTTAATCTGAGTGTTTGTACCTTGTTTACAGCCTGTCAGTGTTTTGCCTTCACTTTCCTGCATGCTGGAAGAAACCAGAAATGACTGGTTGTGTTTGTGTTGAGTGCACATTTTTATTCAGTTTACCTCTGTTTGTGATTCCTCTCAGGTATTTCATGGAGCCTTTGAGCACTGACATCACTGCTCTCTGTGTGACCATTTGAGAGCAAACAAGCTGCACACAGCCATGGGGGACTCTCCAGCAAATGTCCTGGATGGAGGCATGGACACACAGACTGAACTGGTGGAGAGGGTGGCAGCCATAGACGTGTCTGTTGTACCAGACAGAGGTGACCAGAATGGTGAAGACAACCCTGAAGAAAATGACACAGTCTTTTCTGATAACATAAAGGACATCCAAAGAAATGGAGTCAGCAGTGACGTGGCAATGAATGAATTCCTGCCTTCCCAACAGTCAGAAGATGCTCACTTGAGGCATGTTCCCAAGAGACCTCTAACCAGACCTGGTCTGTCCAGTAGGAAGCTGTCCCTTCAGGAAAGATCCTCAGGAGGTTATTTGGCTTCCAGCAGCACTGCAGGCTGTGGTCCTTATGCCACAGGGCCATCCCCACGTGTCATCAGGAGACCCACGATAGAGTCCCATCGCGTCTCCATATCAGACTCTGAGGTAGGCACCTTCTCCCCACAGCTCAGGTGCTGAGGTGAGGTCAGTCTGTCTCAGGTGCTAATGGGAGCCTTCAGCCTCCTGGAGCAGTAGATCTGAAAGCACTGTTGTGTCTGGGGGTTGGGAAATCCCTGGAAGCAGGGATGGTATTAGCTTGGAATGGGAGAGCTCTGCTGGCCCTGACATTTGGCTCCTTTATCTCTCAGCTGCCTGGGACAGTCTTGCCAAGGGACCAGGACCCCTGTGTGGTGGTGGCACACAGCAAATCTTTCAGGTTGTTCAGAGACTTTGCTCTTGTGTCCCTGCTGGAGGTGCCCTTTGGGAATTCAGCAGTCACAGCAGCTTTGCTGATGATATTTATGGATTTAAACTTCTGGAGATTATGTATCTACTATTGTGTTCTGCCATAATTGAAGGCACGATTTGATTTTATAAAGAGCTTAAGTGCCTGGCTCCTGTCAGGGTTTTCTTTTCTCTTTCAAGCATTTGTAGCAGCAGTGGGAAGGGAAGGCTGTGACCCTGCTCTCCTTCAGAGGGGTGTCTGGGTGGCTGTGGCTGTTCTGCAGCTGCTCTCCTGGTCCCAGACCTGCCCTGACGTGCTGTCAGTGCTCGAGTGTCTGCATGGAAGTGGGTGATGGTTGCAATTCCCAGTGCTGGATGTGCTGTGGTGGGGAGGGCAGGGAGCAGGGGGGTGTTCAGAGCACACTGCACACTGTCATGACCTGGATGCTTGCAGCAGCACAGGGACCCAAACCACTGGAGCTGAGACTTGTGCCAGGGTGGGTCAAGAAAGCTGGACATAAACATCTGTGTGGCTTGGTGTTTCCCTTTTGAGAATTGGGTGTTTGCACATCTGAGAGGATGGTGGTGCCCACCAACTCAGCCTCTGTCCTCTGGGCAGCTGTGCAAGCCCCATCAGCTGTGGGATGGGGGTGCATCCCCTGCTGGCAGGAGGACACGTGCAGAAGGTGCACTGCAGAGGCTGCAGCTCCTCTGACAGCAGCCATACGCTTCAGTAAGGGAGGCAGGGAGGGAAAGGAGCCAGTTCTTGGAAGCAGGACGTGACTTGAGTGCCAGCTCTCCCATCCTGCAGTGCTGTGACTGTGCCAGGAGTGAGGCTTTTCTGAAATCTTTCAACATAACTGCAGTCAAGTGTGACTGGCACATTCCCATCAGCAAATTCAAATTCATCCTCTTCCACAGCATCTGCATCCTGAGGAGCAGGGGTTACTGCCTGGGGGTGGGCAGTGCTCGGTTTGAAATGCAGATGTGGAGCCCTTGTGCTCCTGCAGCAGCTCTTGCCACAGTGCTGCCTTTTTTGTGGTCCCTTGGATGTCACTGAGAGCAGTGCTGTGGTGCAGCAGAGCTGTGCCTGTTGGAAGCCATCACTCCTATTAATGGGGAAGGGCTGTGGGAAGGGAGCCTGGCTGAGCTGGGAACACCCTGGGCTGGGTGCTTGCCCTCACAGAGGTGCTCTCAGGAGCTGTGCTGCCCTTCCCACCTTACAGGGATAGCAGCTGTACCCCAGAAGGAGCAGAAGGATCAGGAAAATGCATGTTTGGATACAGGGTCAGGTGTGAGGCTGGGCACTGAGTGGTGAGCAGTGTGTGACAGCCAGGTGAGTGTGCACCCTGCTCCAGTGCCACCACTGCTGCTGCCAAGGGGCTGTTGTGACTGTGAGAGGCACTGCCAGTCCTGTGAGACACACAGCAGGGAGCCCTGGCAGAACCAGACAGCAGGTCTTCTGTTCTCTGCCGGGGATTCTAAAAGTTACCAGGGTCTCCATGCTGAGGCTTTTGGTCCTGTTGGGGATGAAATCAGCCTGCAATGAGAAATACAGTCATGGTGGGTGTCTGGTGGTCACTGTGGTGTGCAGACCCCCAGAGAGTAGCAAGGCTGGTGGGTCACTGACAGGATCCAGGTCAGCAGGCCCAGCACTGCCCTGACCTGCCTGCAAATGGCTCCTTGTTCTGGGCAAGCTGCACATTTGTATTCCAGTCAGAGCCTCTCACCTGCTTAAAGCCATTTGGGAGTTGGTTCTTTGCCCTTGTTGTGGGTTTCTGGCATCCTCAGTTGGTGCCTTTCAGCATCCATTGCTCCAGCTCAGTTGGAGTCTGTGCAAAGCTGGAGCTCAGGAGCACTCAGGCTTTATCAGCAGCCCTGTCCAGGCACTGTCAGTCAGGAGCAGGGATGGGTGGCACAGCTGCATGTCACAATTTCCTGTTGTGCTGATAGCCATCTCCCCTGAGCCTGCTTCCCTCTCCAGCAGGATGGCAGCTCCCTGCCTGCCTGTCAGTGTACCCTGGACTGATCTGGAGAGATGTGCTGTGCAGAGAGTGTGGGGCTGCAGCAGAGCTGAGTGCTCTGCCCTCACTGATGAACTATGGAAGAACGTTGTGTTCTCTCAGAGAGACACTGCTGAGCTTTTTAATGCTGCTTTAATATTTGTTCACAGGCTGGGAGGAAGACTTCTGTTCAGGGATCAAGAGGTACAAGAGCTGAAGCTGAGGGAGGATTTATCAAGTGGCAGCAGTAGGCAGTGAGCTGGGGCTGTCCTGTCACTGGGACCATTCCACAGACGCCTGCCTTCTGAGCACAGCTTTGGATTTGTTATTTAGGCAGGTGGCAGGGCTGCAGCAGGGCTGGGGCTCCTTGTCTTGCACAAAGATTATTCCCAGAGACACCAATTAGCCAACTGCCCTTGGACAAAGAGGTGTCCTGGTGTCCTGCAGCCACTGCTGACAAGTCTGGGTCTGCAGTTTTAGCTCTGCAAGAGAAGTAACATGTTCTGCTCTCCCAACAGCACTACTGTGTTCCTAATTACCCTGATCTGTCATTTCTCTATCAAAAATTGAGCTGTAATTTTAAAAGCTGCCTGTTTGTTCCCCTCCTTTCTTAGATTATCCATAGCCCATGGCCTGGAAGGTTCTCTCAGTGCTGCCTTCCCTGGCAGGAGTGCCTGATGGGGTTTCTGCTGCCTTGCTGCCTATCAGTGCTCTGCTCTGACAAGGGGATGGCTCTGCCCTTAGCTGTGGCACAGAAGTGATTAAGCTGAAGCTATTAAGGGTACATAAAGCTGCAGAGCTGAGGCACAAGCCCCAGAGTTTAAGCCCACTTTGTCTCTGTTGATGTGACATTCCTGGCTCCTGCTCCGTGCTGCCAGCAAGGCAAGAGGAGAGGATTTTCCAGAGGCTGCTAAAAGCAGCTTCTGCCTTGCTGCCCAGATGATGCCCTGGTGTTTGTATGTAGCAGGGAAAGACTCTGAAATCTTGTCCCTGTGTGACTGACAGAGCTTGTCCCATCTGTAACAGCAGGTCTTGGATCTGTGAAAGGGGAGAGGTGCTGTGTGTTGGAATGAGGTGTTTGAAAGTGCAGTGCTGCTGGGTTTGGTTTGTTGGTGTTATGTTTTTTTTTCTATTCTGCTATTTTAAAGCAATTTTTTAGTTAGCCAAGAAAATCTAACTTGAAGTGTGGCTAGGAAAAGAATAAAATATGTCTTTTTTTCAGGCTTTTTCCAGACCTGCCAGCACAGTTAATTGCTTTATACAGTCTCTTCTGCAGTCTCTTCCAGTTGCATTTCCTTTCCCTTTCACATGTTCCCTTCCTCTCCCTGAATCCCAGATCCCCCTGCCCTGGTGTCCACGTTGTCTCTCCACCCCCTGGGATGTAAGAGACCATTCCAGGTGTCCCTGCAGCTGTGTGTGCTGCACCAGCACTGGAGAGGATGAGTCAGGCCAGTGCCTTCTCCCTCCCTGGAGATGCTCCTGGCCTGCAGATGCAGGGAGGAGAATGAGCTGACAAAGGGAATTTTCCTATGCTGGTTTGTCCATGGCTCACTCCAGAGGCTGGAAAATAAATCACTTCTTTGTCCTTTCTTTCCTTGTTTTTTCTCATCTTTCTCATAGCCCCCTGCTTGTTTGGCCAACTGCTTTGGAGCAGCTGGTGCCAAGAGCCGAGGCAGTGCCAGGTCTCACACCCCTCCAGGGCCTGGTTTTCCTCCCAAAGTGATTTCCTTGCTGTGCACAAAGGGGAACTCAGGTGGGACCAGGGCAGAGGCAGGAGCTGAGCTCCTGCTCAGCATGGGCTGAGAGCTTCCCTCACTGTGCTGTTCAAACCAGAGCTCTTGAAAAGACTACAGACACTTGGAAAACATTTCTTCAAAGAAGACTCCCTCACACTGCTAATTTCCTTTCCTGGGATTAATTAACCTTTATTTAAAGTTGCATTTCCAACTTGTCTGAGGGTGAGGTTTGAGAGGAGGAGAAAGCCCAGAGCTGCAGCTGGAGGGGGGCTGGGAGGGTCTGCCCTGGTCCCACCAGTCCCAGGCTCCTGCATCAGCTCTGGGGCCTCAGGTGGGTGAGCCCAGTGCTGAGCTCTGCCCAGCCATGGCCAGGGCACTGCAGCAGGGCTGGGCTTTATTTCTGCACTTCTTTTTGGATGTTGTTTCAAAATCTGTTTATTTTCTTACCACCACGAGCTCTGGGCTTCCTGTCTATCCTTCTCTGTCCCTGAACAACTTTCTAATTTGAACTCATTGCTGCCCTCAATTCTCACTTTCTGGCTTTTATTTTCATTTTTGCCTGTTTTCAGAACTGCCTTCGCTTCCCCTTCTAGGCAGGATGAGTTTAAACCAGTGTTTCCTCATTTTTCTTCCATGCCTCTCTTTAAGGTGTACCTCCAAATTTTTCTTCCATGCCTCTCTTTAAGCAATCTCTGAATTGCTGAAAATTCTTTTCAGATTGGGGAATTTGGCTTTGTTTAGGGGACAAAATTCTCCATTATATATGTATTCTCCATTATATATGTATTTTCCATTATATATGTATTCTGCATTATGTGTATGTAGGCTGTCTGTTTTCAGAAATGTCTGATTCTGGAAATCATCTCTGGTCCTCCCTTCCCATCCATGCATCTCCCCTAGGACAGCAAAGGCTCCATTCTCATTTTCCCAGGGTTTCTGTCACCCAGTGGTGGCCATGGCCACAGTGGATTTCTGGAACTGGGCCTGGACTGCACTTTGCTTTATGATTTTTGACCAATTTTTGTTTTCTGTGGCATTGATTTCCCTCCCTTCCTCTCTTGACTAATACCTTGGACTTGTTAACACAGAGGGCATCTTGTTGTTTTAAGGTGAAACAATTATTGCACACTTGGACTGGCTCAGTCTAATTTGGTGGCAGCTTTTCACTAAGGGATCTCATTAAAGTTCTGCTCTATTTGTATTTATCAGCAGCTGCAAATACATCAGCCTGCTGAAATCAAAGAGAATTGTACAATGTTATCTTAAAGAAACACTTGGCCAGAGATAGGTGTTTTTCTCTGATAAAGGAATAGGACAATTATCCCACTTCCTGCAGGAGAACCAAATAACAGAATAACAACCCTTCCAGAATGCAGCAACACGTGGCAGGAGTCACTTCAGCAGTGAATTATGGTCTTTTCAGCAAGAGGAAAAAAACATAGAAAGCACCTATAATCTGGTTTGATTTTTGCTGTGTGCAGCTAAAGTGCTGGAAGCCCTGCAGAAGCTGAGGTGATGGTGCTTCCCACCAGGAATTACCTGAGTGGAGAGCACTGGGGGTGTGGGCCAGGTGGTGACAGTGAGTGTCACCTATTTGTTATGCACTAAGTTCAGGGTACATTGAAAGGAAAACCAAATTATTTATTTGTTCCTTTAAAGAAAGTAGAGGAATTTATCATTTCTTTTGTTTGCATAATCCAAAATTCTTGCATTGCATTTGGGTTAAAAAAGTTCTGTGAAAAATTTCAGTGATTTTTTTAAGAGTGAAGGACCTTCCAAGGGGTGAACTCTGGGGGGCTGTGCTGCACATCTGGTCACTGCCTTTCCCTTGGAACTTTCTGGGTGTTCCCTCCCAGTGTTTATCCACCCCTTTCAAAAAACTGTCCCCAAAAATGGGGGTGCTGGTGTCACAAGCTCCATCTAGCAGCAGTGAAGCACCAGGGAGATGCTTCAGGTGATCAGTCAGGTGGGGATAAGGATGGGGATTTGTGGCCAGAGGTAGGAGAGGTGGTGGGAGGTCAGAGCCAAAGGAATTGGTGGCACAGGGATAAGGCACAGTCCCTGCTCCTGCTTTGTGAGGAGGGATGGAGGGATGGATGGAGGGATGGATGGAGGGATGGATGGATGGATGGATGGATGGATGGATGGATGGATGGATGGATGGATGGATGGATGGATGGATGATGGATGGATGATGGATGGATGGATGGGGATGGATGAATAGATGGAGGGATGGATGGATGATGGATGGAGGGATGATGGATGAATGATGGATGGATGATGGATGGATGATGGATGGATGGATGGATGGATGATGGATGGAGGGATGGATGATGGAGGGATGGAGGGATGGATGGATGGATGGATGATGGATGGAGGGATGGATGATGGATGGATGGATGGATGATGGATGGAGGGATGGATGATGGATGGATGGATGGATGGATGGATGGATGATGGATGGATGGATGGATGCTGGATGGATCATGGATGATGGATGGATGGATGATGGAGGGATGGATGATGGATGGATGGATGCTGGATAGATCATGGATGATGGATGGATGATGGATGGATGGATGGATGGATGGATGGATGATGGATGGATGGATGACGATGGATGGATGAATGGATGAATGGACAGACTGCAACCCATACAAAGGATTCTTCTCCTTCTAGAAGGAGGAAAAAATGCCACCATGGCTTCCTTGGCAGTCTGTGAGCAAGAAGCAGCAGCATTTGGTGCTTTAGAAATGCCATCTTGGCTTGAAACAAGATCCTGAGTGCAGAGCAAAGAGCTGAGGGCTGTGTGTGAAAGGCTTCATCTGCTCCTGCAAGTGATCCCTGCTCAGGAGGAGGCCTCCTGGCAAGACCTGGTTTGAAGAGCAGGAGATGTGAGGTGGTTGGAGGCTTTCTTGGAGGAATGGTCCCTTTTCCTGCCTGTCCCAGCTGCTCCAGTGGGAGTTTCACCCTCTGCAGCACTGCAGTTTTCACAGGTGAGGGGTACAAAGCTGAGCACAGAGAAACCAGGACAGGAGGCATCATCAGAAAAGTGGTGCTGCTGAATTTGTGAAAATCACCCCAGCCTCACACTGGGAATGGATCTGCTGGCACAGTGTTGCAGAGGAATTTGTCCTCCTCCTGTCCTTACCCTGGGTTCCTGCATGCTGCCCCCTCCTTTGGGGAGGGACATCCTTTCAGGCCCCTCATGCCTTGCATCTTGGCTTTTGCTGGGTCATGCTTTCTCCTCTCCTGGTGCTCCTGGTTCTGATGGATTGGTTTTTACCTTTGGAAAGATATGTGCTTTGCAAGCAGCAGAGTTAATACACTTCTATGGCCCCATTACTCACAGATGGCTGCTCTTCCCTGTCAGGGAGCTGGAAAAAACTTCCTTCCCTGGCAACAAGATCAAGATTTAAACCACTCCCTGTATTCCTGACAAACCATGAGGGGAAAAAAGTCTGCAGTCCCCATTCCTTTTATTGTGATGATCTCTTGAGTCAGGAGCCTTAGGAATGTTTTCTGGTTGGTGATGGAGGAGAGTCAAAATTTTCATCTCCCACACCTGTGCTGGTCCTGAGAGGCAGAGGAGTGTTGCTGTTGGTGGGAATGCTGCTGGGGCAGGGACTCTCACACCCCTGTTCTTACAAATGGACTGAAGGCATCTGGCACTGCTTTTGTGTCGTGGTGCTGCTTCTGTAGATGGCAGGGCTATTTTGAGGTTTATGGGAAGGCTGATCTACCTGTCTGCATGTTTTATATCAGCTTTGTTCCCAAAGAAGTGCAGAGGCTTGCTGGGAATCTCCAGCCTGCTTTTGTGCCTGACAGTTTTGGGGAGAAATGTTCAAAAACGCTGGCTTGGGAAGTGCATCCCATCTGAGGCTCAGCCCACACCGTGTCCTGGCGTTGGAAACTCCTCCTTTTCCTCACCCCTCCAAGCTGGGGCTCTTCCCTGCCCTGCAATGCAGCTCAGTGCTCAGTGAGGACAAGGCAAACTCCACTGCAGCCGCTGTGCCTGGTGCCAGCACTGCAGAGGTGCCAGCAGGAGCTCCAGCTCTGCCCAAGCCTGGCTCTGCAGCAAGGTGTGCAGCTCCAAAGGAAGAGTGGCTTCAACACCAGCTGGCTTTGTTGATCTTCTGATCCACCCTGTTTTCCCCTTGGCCACCCCTGGTCTGGGAGGAGCTGAGCACCCCATCAGCACATCCCCACCCTGGGGTTTCAGGGCTGGGTTCCTCAGCAGCAGAGATCAGAGCTGCTCTGGGGGGATTTATTTTAGCAAATACCATGTCAGTACCACTGTTTGTTGTAAGAGCCTGAATGAAGGATGTGGCACTCCAGGGGCTCTCCAAAATGCAGTTTATCACATCCAAGGTGTTACAGCAGCCCAGGGTGGTGGGTGACAGAGCTGTGCCCACAGCTGTCAGCTCCAGCTGCAGGCAGGCCTGGAGACCCTTTGGTTTTGGTTACAGTGCATTAGAGACTTTTCTTTGCTGAGCATCTTCATACAGCAGAACCAATCTATACCTTAACTTTTACCTATAGCCCATCATAACTACTGTCATTACCATATCCATGTTACTGCTCTCCAATCACTAAAGTCAGTACATTACAGTTTCAGCTGGAAGTTGTTTTTCAGTTTTCTTGCAGTGGAAAGTTCTGAGACCTTTTTTCTACTTGTCACATTTGCTGCCTTGTGTGCCTGTGCTCTCTTTCTGCTTGGTAAAAACATCTTCTTGTTTAGGGTGGGTTTATCCTTTGCTCTAAGCCATAAAAACCCCTTCTAACTAACACATCCTTTGCCTCCTTGGTTACCCAGTGAGACTGGCTCAGCAATTCTTTTCTTCTCTATCAAAACTTGCTTCCATCTCTATTCCTTCATCAGACTCTACATTCAAAAATCTTTCTGCCAAGCACACATACCTGTGAGACTTTCTTGTCAAACTTTCATCCTTCCCAGCAGTCTGTGTTGCCCAGCAGAGGAGCTGGGCTCTGTGTGCTCCCCTGGAGGAGCAGCCCACGGTGCAGGTGAGGGTTCCTCTGGTGCAGGCACAGCCAGAGGGGCTCTGTGTTTGCCAGGCTGCTGCTGGGGAGGGCACAGGCTCATGCTGGGACCCTGGGCTGGATGCTGGGGGCTGCCAGGCTGGGAAAGCCCAGGGAAGCTGGGACAGGGATTTTCCTGCCTGGCACTGAGCACAGTCCAGCAGAGAGGGTTAAAGTAAGCAGGGCAGGGGCTGCTGGGCTGAACCTGGGGCAGTGCTGGGGAACTGGGGTGGTTTTACAGCAGCACAATCAGAATTCAGCCCATAATTGTTTTGTCTTGGGTTCTCAAAAAAAAAACCAACAAACAAACAAACAAAAAAACCCAGTTCTTATAGTGTAACATACACCAGTGTAAGTGAGATTAAGTCTTTAATTATTTAGCATTCTGCCACTGCTTGAACCTGATTCAAACTCAGTCATTTCCTTTACCAATACTCTAATTATGTTCTCCTTTTGATCTGCAGGACTGTGTGCAATTAAACCAGTACAAGCTGCAGAGTGAAATAGGCAAGGTAAGTCCTGGGGTTCATGCTGGTCACACCAGCCTGTGTCACACATCTGAGCAGGGCTGGAAAGGCTGTGCCAGCCCAAGGGACATCACTGGCCAGGGCTCCTTGCAAGCTGTGTTTGGTGTGGGGGCTTTTTTCATTGTTTATGAGGGTTTTTTCCATATTAGCTTGAGCAAGTTTTGTTCAAGGTCACACTGGAGTTACTTCCTTTGAAATCTAGATTTATTTTTCCTCCCTCAGAAGGTGGTTAAGCTGGCTCCCTTTCAGGGGTGTTTGCTTGCCAAATGCAACACTAAGAACCTTTGATACATTAATACAACACAACAAGGAAAGAAAAAACCCCAAAAAGATGATCAGGGCAGGTGCTTGCTCCCCATCAGGACTAGCTAGAGTTTTTACACCGCATGAAATGTTTGTTTAATTCTAGTGCATGTTTAAAAGCTGCAGAACGAGTCAGAAGTGATTCCTGTGCAGTTGTTGAGAGGTCTGGGCTGGTGAGCAGCTCAGACACCTGCACCTCTGGCCGTGTGCCACCACTGCAGATGGCTCTGCTGTCTGGGAGCTGTGTCTGCCTCTGCAGCTGCAGCTGCAGGCACAGCAGGCTGCACCCTGGGCTGCAGACACCTCCAGCACCAGTGTCATTTAATTAGCCCAAATGCCTCCCAAAGGAGAGGCCCCAGGCTGTGGGATGGCACCCCCACCATCTGTGCCAGGCTGTGCATTTGGCTGCTGGCAGGGGAGGGAGGCTGCAGGTAGCACTGCTGGCACTGCAGGTGCCATCCCCAGCTCACACACAGCTTCAGAGCCAGCCAGGGCTTCTGTGTGATTGAAGGAGAGTGTGGAGCCTTCTCTCAGGTGGATTTGTCCCTGCCTCCCTCCTCCCCTGTGGGTCACAGCAAGCAGGTGGGCACTGTGAGGTGTCTGCTGTGCTTGTGGATCAGCCAGATGGCTTGTGAGTCTCCTCTGAGACCAGAACCTTATTTCAACTCTCAGTGAAGTCAAGAGAAATATTTGGAAGGCTCTGGTGTTCATCCCACTCATTTCTTCAATAGACATATGTCAGGGATAATACCTGTTCATGTCTTACTTGCATAAAAAGAGTGTTTATTGGGACTTGGAAAAAACAGCAGTTTGGATGGAGCTTGGCTTCAGGCTGGATCTGTGGGTGCTGCAGCAGTCCAGACCTGCAGCTGCCTGGGCAGCATGTGCTTGGTGAAACAGGAACAGTGTTCATGCAGAATTTCCAAAAAGAAAATGTTTCCCTCTGCTGCCCAGCCCTGTGTGAGTTCAGACATGGTGCCTTGGCTCAGGGCAGGGGGTGGTGGGCTGGCACTCAGCTCCTCCAGGCTGGGTGATCCTCCAGAGCTGCCCAAACACTCAGCCCTGCTGGAGGGGCACAGCACCTGCAGCCTGCTCAGGGCTCAGCATGGCCTTGGGAGTTGTTTTTTTTCCCAGCTGTGGGAAACCCCAAGATTTGCCTTGTACCAGTACAGGAATGTGCTCTCTGCTGACAGAGACACAAAACTATCTTTTGTTTCCTTAAAAAGGAAAAAAGCTTAGAAGTTTCTTTCTTTGATTAGGTAAAAAGACACTTCATAGAATTAGGAAACTTCAAACTTAAGGCTAGCCAACTGGACAGGAGCCAAAAAGCCTCACTTAAGCATTTTGCTTAAAAAAGAGAATAAATTGCTTTTGTGAAGAGTTTTACTAGGAGCAAGAACTTCTTGCACCTGGCTCAGTTTTCCTCTGTGAAGAGTTTTGTTATTTTGCCTTTTATTAAAACTTTTCTGTTTCCAGCACTACTACAGAAGCCATCTCGCTCATTTTTTGCTTTCTAAAGTAGCTGAGCTATCTTGAGTGTGATATAGATCTGTAAGAGCTTGTAAGACTTGGCTGGAAGAAACCACATCTCACCCCAGCCTGGAGCAGCAGGAGGATGAGTGGAGCTGCTGAGCTGACCCTGCAATTCCTTTCATTCCCAGGGCTCCTACGGCGTGGTGAAGCTGGCCTACAACGAGGATGATGACAAATACTACGTGAGTGAGCCTCTGCTCTGCTCCCCTCCGTGCTGCTGTCCCCCTGCTCCCTGCTTTCAGCACTGTCCCTGGCATTTTGGGGGGCTGAGGCTCCCCTGGGCACGGAGCTGCTGCGAGGGAGGGACGGGTGGGTGCCTTATGTAACAGGCAGAACTGAGCTGCTGAGCTGCCTTGGCATTTTCTAGCTATGAAGCAGGTCACCTGAAATTAGAGATGTGTGGGTGGTGGCATTCAGCACCTGCTGTGCTTTGGAAGCCTGGCCTGGAAGGAGCAGGGTGTAGAAATCAGGGCAACCCCGACGATGATGATGCATCTGACTCCATGGATATCAGAAGGTTAATTAATTACTTTATTACACTGTATTATTCTATACTATATTACATTACATCTAAACTGAATCTGCACAATCACCCAACTGCACACACTGCACAGAATGTCGTGACTGTCAGCCCACAGTCCCACCTGACAGGCCAAGGGGACCAAACCCCATCACTGTGGGTAAACAATCATTGCATTCTGCTTTGGCACAACACAGGCACAGCAAATGAGATAATTGTTTTGATCATTCTCTGAGGTTCAGGGAATGTGAATCTCAGAAATATTCTTGGGAAGGTGTGCCCTGCTTTTCTCTGTGAAGGTGAATTTCTCTGTGAATGATGAGGAGGAATCCATGAATATCAGAAGGCTAATTAATTACTTTATTATCCTATATTATTCTGTACTATATTGCACTATATTACATTACATCTAAACTGAATCTGCCAAGCACTCAACCCTGCACACACTGCACAGAATCTCATCACTGTCAGCCCACAGTGCCAGCACACACCTGGCCCTGACAGGCCAAGGAAACCAAACACCATCACTGTAGGTAAACAATCTCCATGTTTCATTCTGCTTTGGCACAACACAGGAGCAGTGAGATGAGAATTGTTTTGATCATTCTTTTCTCTGCTTTCTCTCACTGCTTCTCTCAGGTTCAGAGGATGTGAATCCCACAGCAGGGGTGTTTTGTGTTTCCCAGGAAAAGGCTGAGCAGTGTGGTGTGGCTGGGCACTGCCAGGCTCCCTGCATCTCCCCCCCGTGGGATGCCTGGGGGACACTGAACCAGGGCATGAGGTGTAGGGTGCGACACTGAAGGCAAATCTTGGGGTTTAACAAAGCCTGACTTGGAGAGCTTCATATTCCAAAAGGCTCCTGCGCTGGGATTCCCCTCTCAGAGGGAGCTGGATCCCAACCATCCCAGCTGGAATTCCTGTGAAATCTCTCTGCAGATGTGCTCGTGTCCCTGGGCTTGCCCTGTGGCTTGTTGTGTTCAGGCTGAGAGCAGGAGCTGGAAGGAAGGAAATCTTCCTTGCTATGTGTGGCTGTGCCTGGAGGCTTCTGAAAGAACTTCCAGCAGTTTCTGGTGGATCCCAGGGCAGGAATCTGCTGAGCTGTGTGCTTGCAGTGCTGCTGAACCTCAACCCAGCACAGCCCTGCTGCTCCACAGTGCCTTTGGTGAGAGTGTGCTGCTGCTGCTGCATGTGGATGAAAATGTGCCCACCAGAGCAGCCAGCTGTGCTGCCTTGGAACAAAGAGAATGTGTTGTGGAACATAAAGCTTGCTCATTCCCCACTGCTCCCCAGATAGTTTTTCCTCCCTGACTCTTTGTTACAGGTGACACAGCAGGCTGAAGTGGTCAGGAGGGAATTGTGTGCCTGTGGGTATTCCTCAGCCTTTCTGGGCTTCCAGCAGGCATGGGACTGCAGCAGGAATGTCCTGAAATGAAGGATGGAAGAGATGAGACAGAAACCTGGACAAGGTGCCCTGGAGCTGGCCAAGGAAAGGAGCCACAATTCTTTCCATCTCCCATCCTTTCCAAGCTGACTCACAGCTGCACCAGAGCTTTTTCCAGTGGCTCCTTTTCTCTGCTGCCCTCCAAATCCTCCCTGCCATGCCCTGCAGCAGGATGGTTTGTTCTGCAGAGAGTGATGGTGCCAGCCCTGGCTTCCCTGATCCATCTGTCCCACCAGCACAGACATGCCAGCACAGAGTGGGAATGCATCACATCCATAAATCATGTTTATTTCCAGCTGAAAATACTTTTCCTTTGAAAATTGTCATCCTTACATTCTGCCACGTAAGGATTGTGTAATCCTGCATAATCCTGACATGGCACTGCCCTTTTCTTCAGGAAATGCCATTGAGGTGCCCAGTGGGGCAGAGCTGGGTGCAGGGTAGCACTTCCTGCTGCATTCCTGTCCCTGTCCTGGATGCAGATTAACCCCATGGGTGTAGATTTAGCTGCTCACATCCAAACCAAAAGTGAAAGCCTGTGTGCAGGTTAGCCTGGTGTGTGTTAGTTAATCCCCACTTAATCCTGGTTTCTAATCCAAGCAAACCCTTTAGAGGTGCTGCAGCCCAGGAGGGGCTGGGGGTGTTGGAGCCTCACCTGGGGGCAGGCAGGGCACAAAGACCCCCTCAGTGCCAGCCCTGCAGGGATGTGCTCTTGGCTTCACCCATCCTCCTTTCAGGCTTGAGCTGATCCTGGCCTGGGAAGGGGATGCTGGCAGGTGTGTGGAGGGATGGCCCTGTCTGAACTCTGTGTCCCATGTCCTTGTCCCCCTCCCCAGTGCAGCCACATGCCTGGCACCCTCGTCCTCAAACCTGTGCTTGTTTTCTGGAGGGCAAGCCTGGTGGAGACAGCTCTGCTTTTCCAGGACATTCATCCAGCTCAGGAGCTGGCAGACTTTTCAGAGCTTCAGAGAAACAGCTGATTGCATAACTGGCTAATGGTTGCTTAGCTCTCCACCTGCCTGCTGTGCCTGACCCTGGAGCTGTCCCAGAGCTGAGGCAGCTTCCACCCTGCCCTGCTCGTCCTTCCCATCCCTGTTCCTCAGCAGTGCACCCCAGGGGTGCCTAATGACTCTCACCAGCAGCAATTGGGATTCTAACAGCTGGGAAGGGCCTTTTCTGTGTGTTTGTTCTCCCCCAGATTTAGCTCTGGAGGGTGTTTTTTGTCTCAGTGGTGGAAAGCAGTAAGAAGTGATGGGAGGGAATCAGCCCTTGGTGATTTCCTTCAGTGAGCAAGGCCAGGTTGGATGGGCTTGGGGCACTCTGGTCTAGTGGAAGGGCTCCTTGCCCATGGCAGGGAGGTGGAACTGATGATTTTTAAGGTCCCTTCCAATCCAAATCATTCTATGATATTCTGCTTCTATAACTGATTTTCATTTGCAGTGGTTCAGCATGAGGCCAGGGTGTTGCTGCCTTTGTCTTTAAGCTAGTGTGCTGCAATAACAAGGACCAAAACTGTAAAAAAATAATTTTAAAAATTTATTTAGGGGTGTAATTCAGAGTGTGGCTCCTGATTCTTGCTGAGGTATGGGACCCTTTGCTAGCTCCCTTCAAAAAGGCAGAGTTTATAGGGAGCAAGGACTGAATAGAGCTCCTGTCAAAGCCAAAGGAAAGACTGCTGCTGCTTTAATGAGTTGTGGATCTGGCCTAGAATTAGGAAAAACTCTCAAGAAAAAAAAAATCAACCACCACATTTGGGAAAAGATGTAGATGGGCTGTGTTTACTTTGTGGGTTTTTTACCTTCCATTAAAGATGAGGGAGTGCTTCTAAGAGCTTTGCCCTTGGTTGCTGTGAGCACCACAGTGCCTGGCAGGGCTGTGAAGTGTCCTGGCTCACATCACTGGATGCAGGGAATGTGTTAGGCCATAGAAACTGGAATTTCTGCACCAGGTATGTGAGCCTGTGCTCCCTCCAAGGAGGAGACCCTGCTGGAAAGCAGAGCTGGCTGCCAGAGCAGAGGAGCCTGCTGCTCCTGGGGCACATGGAGCTGTCACAGCTGTGGGGCTCTGCCAAGGAACTCTTTACACTGGAAAGGTTTCAGTGGCTCAGTTTGAAGGAGATGCTTTGACAATGACTAAGGGGAAAAAATCAAAGGCCAAGTTCTGTGAAAAAGCAGCAAATAAAAAGCAAAGGCAGATGTGTCCAAGGAGAGATCTAGATTGGAATCATTGTGCTGATGGAATTTGATTCTTTGATGCCTCAGGTCATGTCTTCCTCCTATTTTCAATCTCTAAATCAGCTTGCAAAGAAAAGTGGTTATGATGGGCATTTGTTATGCTACTGCTGGAATAAGGCAACAGCATTTAGGTTGTCAGTGGATTTTTCTTTTTTTCATCCTTCTTTTTAAATCGTGTTTCCTAAGAAACAAGATTTGTGTGATTGTGCTCTCTGCCTCTGTTTGTACCTAACAATCTTTGCACAGAGGGCTGTTTCCTACCAAGTCTCAGCAATGGGGAGAAATTCCTTCCAAGTTTCTGAAAGGAGTGGCTGAACAAAGGGCTGCTGCTGAGAAGGCCAGCAGCAAGCCTTGAACTTCCCAGCCCCTGGAGAACCCACTTTGGTTGCCATCCAGGAGGGAAGGGGAGGCACAGCTCCTGCATTTCCCATCCCCTGGCTGACACAACAGCTGCTGAACCACTGCCAGCTGCTCTCCAGAGCAGGGCAGGCATCTCTGGCTCAGTCCAGCACCTGGTGCTGTTCAGTGAGGGCTCTGGGGGGCTGGCTCACCCAGGTGACAGCATCATCCTCTGAGGCACCTGGGGACAGCACTCACCTGTCACAGTGCAGATGGGGCACAGCCTGAGGATGGAATTCTGCTGGTGGGAAAAAACTCAGGACAGGATTTTAAGGCCATGGCAGCTAAGCCTGTCTGGTTTAGGATTTTCTTTCAGTTCTAACACTCCTCTTTGCCAGCAGAGCTTCCTTCTCAGCAGCTTTGTCTGAGGGATGTTGTTGTTAGGCAGGACAGGTGAAGAAGGGCTGGGGACAGTCTCTGGTCTGTTCAGCATTCCCACAGAGTGCCCTCGTGCACTAGAAGAGGGTTTAGGTGGTTGGTTGGGATTTTTGAGCAGCATCCCACTCCCCTGGCAGCTGTAGGGAGGGACTGTGCACAGGCTCCTGCCCTTGCAGTTCAGGTCTCTCCCTTAGCAAATAAAATGACATTCTGAGCACTGTGAGAGCACCACCAAGGACAGGGGATAGGTTCACTTGGCTCAGTCATTTTGTCACCCTTCCCTCCCAAAACCAGTGGCCTTTTTGCCCCTGTCACTACCCACAGCTCGTGGTCCTGCTGCTGTGTCACAGGCATTCCTCCTCTCCATAAGCCTGGGATCTCCTTTCCTTTAGGCAGCTTCCCTGTGGCCTCCAGCTGTAGGGTTGATAGGAAGAGAGCAGTAAACTGAGATAATCAACAAACATCAGAGAAAAGCACACAGTTCCTGCTGCATCTCCAAGGGAGATGTCAAGACCTGTGTCCACGCTCGGGAGGAGGATGTGTGGAGGAAATCTCCAGGCTCCCTCCCTCTTTTCCTGAGAACACTGAAGCAACACTTGCCTGTGCAAAGGGAGAATCCCTCAGCTTGGCTCTGAGCTGGTTCTTTATCAGGAAGGCATTATCTGGGTAATTAGCTCTGCCTGGGAGTACAAATGTCTTTGGCTCTGTCGGGCACTGAGCCTGGAAGGAGAGGTTTGCTGGAGCATCCCTGAGATGCTCCCAGTGCAGCAGCCAGCATTCAGGAGGAAGCCTGGTCCTGCCAGCTCACTGTAATTAAAGTGAGGCTTCACAGCCACATGCCCTCCTCTCTGCTCTGGTGGTAATTAAGTGGTTCTGGCCTGTTGCATGATGAACTTTGCTGTTTGTCCCTGTTTGAGCTTGTCAGCACAGTGGGACAGGTCCTCCCTTCTGACCCAGCCCTGCCAGTGCAGCAGCAGATACTGGTGCTCCAAAACTGCTATAAGCACACCCTGGTGCATCTTCCCAGCAGCAGTGGTGCTTTGCAGGCACCTCTCCTATGATGCAGTAACCCCCCACTGCCCCTCAAGTGTCCTTGAAGGAGTTTGGGTGACAGCAGGAGCTCCACTTCCCTCCATTTCTGTCCCCAAGAGCAAGTCCTGTCTTAGCTATGGCTCCTCTCTGTGCCTTCCTGCTCCCTGCAGCTTCTCCTGGGAAGGACTGTCCTGATGTGGGCATGGCTGCTGGTGATGGATCAGTTCCTCAGGCTGAGCCCCCCCAGCTCCCAAACTCAGGAGTTTTCTGCAGCAAATTGCATCTTTGTCCTTTTTCTGAAGCTCCTTGCCAGAAGGCAGCAAGGACTCAAGATGGGATTGGAACAAGAGGAGAGTTCTCCTCCTGGGTTGGCAATGGTTGAAAGAGAAATGGATGTACTAATTCCTTTGATTTTTTTTCTCATAAATTTTCATCATGGAGAGATAAAATGGGGAGCGTAGGAAGTCCTCCAGGCTCGGTCCTGGCCGTATTTGGAGGTGGTTGTGCACATCTTGGATCCTCCTCCCGCAGACCATGAGTCATTTGGCTGCCTGTGTTGGACACAGAGCTGTGCTAAGTCACAGATAAGCACTTCTGAGTCTGTCTCTCAACACCATCATTTCTAACAGTTGGTTGGAGCTGTCAGGCAGGATTGAAGCACTGCTCAGTGTCTCAATTACACGGGTGCAAATCCAGAGGATTTCACTGGATCAGGACCAAAAATAACAATCCTTTCAGCAAGCATGGACCTGGGAGCACTGATGGCAGGTGGGCACGTGGTGCCACCATTGCCAGGAACAACAGCTTGGGAAGGAGCTCACTGGAATGGTGACCTGTTCCTGGTATGGGGGTTAAAAACAGGTAATGGAATGGGCAGAGACCCTGCCTCTGTGGAATTGATGCAAAATTCCTGGGAGTTTGACTGTGTGCTGCAGGGCTCCTTGGTTAGTTAGATTGTGTAGGGGTCACTCCAGTGGGAATTACATATGGGATGCCATATTAATAGGAGTAACCCCTAAGGCTAGGGGAGGGAGTGAGTGACCATCCCAGCTCCTGGAAGCACAGACTGTTTTCCCAAGCAAATTGTACCATGAGCTGGTTTCTCATGAAATATTCATCTGCTGGGCCACTTGGGGGGTTTGAGTGGCCCTCCAAAAGATTATTAATGCCCAGAGCAGATGGAGGCACAAAGACTGTTTATTAAATTCAGATTGCCTTTTGCCACTATGCTAATGCCAGCTGGATGGCAGGAGGAATTACCCTGACCCCTTCCCACGCCTCAGCTGCCTGGGTTCAGTTTCCTTCTTACACCCCCTGACAAGACCAAACATAAGATTAAGCAGCCTTGAAGTGGCTCTGAGCTGGAGCACAGCCTTAACATCATCCAAAAGAGTGGAACCCAGCTCTTCCCCCAAGCTTCTGCCCCAAATGCAGAAATTTGGCTCCTTTTTCTTTGTCCATTGGAAAATAAATCCAATTTTTTCATGGGGAAAGGTGAATGGAGCAGTGCTTTCAGGAAAGCCTTGGGTCAGTCTCTGTCTGGTGTGGCCACCACTGACCAGCACCTTTCTCTAGGTTGAGGAGCAGCCCTGAGCCAGTCCCTGATGCCCAGCATGCTCTTGCTCAGTTCTAACTCTGCTTTTTCTCCTTCCTCCAGGCTATGAAAGTCCTTTCCAAAAAGAAGCTCTTGAAGCAGTATGGATTTCCACGTGGGTATCTCACATTTAGAGCTCTGTCTGTTGTCCTCAGCCAGGTTTCTCTGTAGAAACATTTCCTGCAAGGGGTGCAGAAGGTGCCTCCTGTGACACTGCCCATGTTCAAATGGAGCTGGTTAAGAGGGGGTGGTGAGGGGGCAGATACAGCCACAGGGAAATCCAAGACAATAATGAGATGCCTGGCTCTGATTTTTGTGATTCTCTTTGAAGTGGTGACTCTTCCATGTTCCACCATTTATGTGGTCTAATTAAGCACTGGAATTAGGCAGGAATTATCCTTCCCTTCCCCTGGGATAGCACCTGGCTGCTATCATGGGGTGCCCCAGATCCAGCTGCTCTCATTGAGACTTGGAGAGCTCAGCTGCAGCTGGGAGATTCCAAAGCTCTGGGATGAGAAGGAGGTGATGAGATCTTGCAGAACAGCTGGAGGGCTGTGCAGAGGGGCCAGTGCTGCTGCCAAATGAGGAATTCCTCACTCTGCTGTCCCACCTGCAGGTCGGCCTCCTCCCAGAGGGTCAAAAGCATCCTCAGGAGAGCAGCCCAAGCCCATGGCACCCCTGGACAGAGTCTATCAGGAAATAGCCATCCTAAAGAAGCTGGACCACGTCAATATCGTTAAGCTGATAGAGGTGAGCTGCTTCTCCACCCTAAGTTATGCTGAAACAAATCTGGTTTGTATTGCCACAAGAGGATTTTTCTTCAACTGCTCCTACTTCAGCCAGAATTGGTTTAATACAGATGTTCAGAGATTTAGGCTGGTGATTCCTGCTGACTGTGTGGGACAGACTGCACACTCTGTGCCCAGGAGAAGGCAGCTCACTGTGCTGGTAGAAATGGCAGTGAGCTTTGATCACTGAAACTTGTGTGCAGACAAGCCTGGGAAGGTGCACAAGTGCAAGGCTCCAGTGCTGTTTTCATTATTGACTGAGGTCAGTTTAGGATAAGCAGTGCATTTACTGCTAGGCTGTTTCTCCAAATACAGGCAGAAGCCCAGATTTCTCTGGAGACAGGAAAATCTGTCCTCCAAAACCCCCCAAAAAGACCTGTCCTCCAAAACCCCACTCTAAATATTACCCTAAATTGTTCTCAGTGTTATGCAGCCCAGCCCAGTGTACTGGGAGTGTTACTTGCTTAAAAATCCTTTTTTTCCTGCTGTTTTTCACTTTTTTTTTTTTTCCCTCTTTCCCCTTATTTCTCTGTGATCTCTCAGGTCCTTGATGATCCTGCAGAGGACAACTTGTACATGGGTATGTGAGTCTCATAAGCTAACAGAACCATCTGGGCTTGGGCCTGGTGGTGCAAGTGACACGTGCCAGCACTCGGGGTCAATACGGGAGGAAACTTGTGCCAACCTCTGCAGCCTTTTTTGTTTTCTGCCAAGTTAAAAACGCCTCTAAATGCAGCTGGGATGGAAAGGCCCCGTGCAGTAGGGTAAGGCAACCTTGTGTCAGTACAGCTGTGCACACCTCTTTGCCATGGGGACGCTGAAAGGACCTGGCAGCTGCTCTGTCCCAGCTGGTTCCAGTCCCAGAGCCTGGAGGGAAGAGAAGGGTGCAGGATGGTTTCCTTGTCCTGCTGTCAAACTTCTGTAGGCTGTGGGTGCTGGTAGTGACTCCAGAGTCGCTCCAGTCTTGTCTGGGAGTGTTCCCTGTGAGCCCTGCAGAGGCTCAGCACCTCCTAAGGGAGCAGCACTCCCACCTCTGGGAGCCGTGCCTGACTGGGTGTTCATGCAAGGGAATTCCACCCATTTTGTCCTCCTCTCCTCCAAACTCTGAGAGTGCCAGCCATCCCTAACCCCCCTGTGGGTAAAACATTGAGGGACAGGCCTGGGAGGCCCTGAGGTGCCCTCTGAGATAGGCTGGAGGAGGGGATGACTGACCCTCTTACACCTCTGCTTCCCCAAACTGTTTCCTGATGAAGCAGGTTCAAAGACTGCTCCTCATGAAATAATTATGGGACACTTCTGAAGCTGCCTGGAGGAGGACTCTGCCTAGCATATGAAGCAATTTGCCTTTGAAAGCCACTTTTCCCTTTGGGCTGAAGCCCCAGTGGCATCTGGCAGCATCTCAGAGTGATGGCACTCGTGGTGGGGAGGGTGAGTGAGGTTGTTGTTTGAAGGACTGAACTCCTGGGGATGGAGGAAAGGGGAGAGATGAGGTAGAAAGCTGCAGAGAGGAGGAAAAAACCCCAAAACTCAACCAAGCTCTATCTGTGGAATCAAAGAGCCATCCCAGAAACAGCAGCAGGACAGGTGGGGAGTCTCCTGGTCCTGTTGGAGGGGGTGCTGGTCCCTGAGTGATGAGCAGAGGCCACGTCCCTGCTGCCCATGTTCCATCCCCCCTTTCCTCTGCCTGGGATCCCCTCAAGTTCAGGCACACCCAGCTCCTGCCTCTGCAGCTCCCTTGGCAGAAAGAGCAGCACTGCTCAGGGCTGAACCTCCTGCCAGTGGGTGTGCTCCCTCCTGCTGCTGCCCCAGCTGATGATAACTGCACCTTCCTCCTTCCAAAAATGCCCCCCAGGGCAGAGCAGATGTAGAGGGAGAGGTGTTTGCTCCTTGCTGTGAGTGCTGGGATCAGGCACTGCTGTGAGCCTTGGGATGGGATGTGTGTCACTGGGATGGGATGTGTGTCACTGGGATGGGATGTGTGTCACTGGGATGGGATGTGGGTCACTGGGATGGGATGTGTGTCACTGGGATGGGATGTGGGTCACTGGGATGAGATGTCAGCAGGCACTGAGCAACCTGCAGAGGTCCAGAGAGGTTGAAAAATGAAATGCTTCCACAAGCTGCAGCTTCTGGAGGGCAAGGGGAGCCAGTTCAGGCCGCCCTGTTGTGTTTGTACCCAGTGCTTTGGGAAGGGGATCTGCCCAGATTTCTTGAGAGGTTCAAGAAATCCCCATGTAATTTGTGGGGAAGGAGCTCTCCTACTCTAGATAAAAGCAGATCCCTCTCCTGTTTGCAGAGCAGGATCAGAAAAAACACTTTTCCCCAACCTCCTAATCAGACACACAAACTCAGTTGCTCTGCAAGCCTCAACTCACAGCAGCAAATCCTCCTCAGTGGCTCCTGCCAGGGAGTGTTTGGCTCTGACAAAGCTGTAGCTGTGCTGCTGATTGACACAGCAGAAATGGAGCAGCATGTTCTTACAGCATCAACTTTGCTATCAGCAGTTTAGTGGGAATATCACACCAAACACCCTCCCTTGGAGGTACAACAGGGATAAAATCAGCCAGGGCTGACACCCAGAGCAGCAGCACCATGGGTGATAAATTAGCACCCACTGTGTCCCTGTGCAGAGCTGGCAGGAGGGGGGATATTTGTCTGTGCTGAAGAGATGAATATTTTCATTTTGCATCCTCTGGTGTCCTTGTTATGGGTGAGGGAAGAGAAATGAGTGGAGATAAATTGATTTTGCAGGTATGGGAATGGATGTGTTTTTGTAGGTGATGCATAACAAATAAGCCCAGGCTGCTCTTCTCATTCATTCATGGTTTATTTCCTTTTCTTGCAGTGTTTGACCTCATGAGGAAAGGGTAAGTAGCCCTCCTGGGACCCCTTCTGTTGAAAATTTTGGTGTTCTTCATCAGGTTCCCCTGTGAAATGGAGGTTTGATATATCCAGTGGGGCAAACCCTGTCTGCAGGGCAGGCAAAACCTCAAAATTCCAGCTTGCTGCAGCCTGGAATGATGTGGTGAATAGAAATGGGCTGGGAGGACATGTCCTGCTGCCAGACTCTGATCTGGAATACAAATTCTGTGACAATTCCTCATCAGCTGCCTGGAAGAAAAGGTTTGACTAGGAACATTCTGCTGGCTTCCCTCTGACACAAGGGGTGTGTGTGGTTGCACCAAGGTTCTCTTGGCACCCCTCAGCACTGACCTCTCATGGGAGGCTGTGCTGCTGGCAGATTTGTTTTGCCTAGTAGAAGAGGGGATCAGGTGCTGAGAGGCTCCTCAGTGCTCTGTGCTACACCTGCACTGACTCTGCAGCTCAGGATTTCTGTGCCCAGGATGGAGCAGATCCCCAGAGGGTTTTTTTTTTTCCTCTCTGTCCCCATGAACAAGCTGCCAGCTCCAGCGGGTTGGTGGCAAGAGATCTCCCTGGTGATCAGGGTGATGCCTGACCTGCAGGAGAGGGAGCTCCTGCAAACAGCTGAGGCTGGGGAACCTGTGGCTCATCCAAGTGCAGCCTGGCTGCCTCTGGCAGGAGGCAATTACACTCCATTAGTGGCTCTGCCAGCCCTGCTCTCACATTTCTCCCTGGTTTCAGCAACAGCAGAAAAATGTGCATGAAAGAGGGAGGGGAGGCAGTGGCAGGAAAAAGCCAACGGGAGGTGAAGGTCATCAATGCAATGGGCAGCCAGGGGGAAGAGGGAAATGCTGCAGGGAGGATTTGCTGCTGCCTGCTGAGGGGAAGAGCCACAGGGGCTGGCTGTGGCAGTGGGCTGTTCTCTGGCAGGGCCAGGATGGTGTCCCAGGAGCACTCAGCCAGTGGATGTGTGTGCACATGCAGAGCCCAGCTGTGAGCACAGGCAGGGTTAGCCCCCAGTGCAGTGAGTTTGTTGCAACAGGACACGAAATTAACAGCATGCAGGAGCTGAGATGTGCAAGGTAAAAAAAGTGTAGTTTATTTTTGAACTGTAATATTTATAGACTTTGGACTGGAGGATGAAATTGCTGCTTCTCCAGCCACACTAGTCAAACTAACAGTGCGCTAATTTTTTTCTTCTTTTAAAAAGAAATGCAAAACAATCATTATTTATATAAAATGTACGTGGGAAAACTCCATTACAAAAATGTAAACATCAAAAAACTTAAAATAACCCAAAGCAACAGTCCTTAGCTCCAGCCATTCATCCACAGGGGAACAGCAGATTCTGACTGGCTCTTAGAGCCTCTTTACCCTCAGCTTTCAGCAGGCACAGGCAGAAGAGGGGCTTGGAGAGGAGCCTGTGCTTCCCTCAGCAGTGGCAGCATTCAGAGGAAAGGAGAGGAGAAGCTGAGCAGGTAACCTTGGCTGTTCAGGGCTGAATGGCTGAGCTCTGGTGGTGGCTGAACCCTGAGCAGCTAAAGAGGCTTTTAAAGCAGCTCAGCACAATGCACAGACAATATTCCCATTTAACCTTTGAGGTGGTGTGTGGATTGTGCCTCAGTGAGCCCAGCTGCACAATGATGCTGTGTGGGACTGAGCCCCAGCAGGCAGGACATGGCTCTGAGCCCACTGCTGACTGGGATCTCATGGCACTGCTGGTGCTCACAGCCTGGGGCAGCTGCAGCAGGTCAGCTCCAGCTTTGTTCTTGTCCCACTGGGACTCTCAGTGAATAGTTTGTCTTATTTGGTGCAGACATCAGCAGTGAATCCTGATGATGATGAGGGCTCTGTGGCTCATGCTGGCTCAGGGCTGGGCAGAGCCACCCATCACTGGCCAAGCTCAGTAACCAAAGCATCACCACCTCCAGAAAGAATGTCTGTTTTGTTTGCCAGGTTCTTTTGGTGGGTGGTTGATTCCCCTCCTTCCCCCCAGTCAATTCATTTTAGGTTTCACAAACAATATTAAGCCAATAATGTCCGTGCCAACAAATTGGGATTCTAATCCTGCTTCCTGAGACTTGCAACCCTGACTGTTTGTCTGGGTGAGCAATTTGTGTCAGTTGCCTTCTTCCCTGCCTCCCAAATAACTCTCCCACTGCTGGGAAGCCCTCTGCCCAGGCAGGCTGGGAGCAGCTCCTCTGCTCCAGCTGCCAGTGGTGCTGCAGCTCCTCTGTGGAATGAGCAATCACCCTGCAGGGACACCCAGCTCTGCCCTGTCACAGCGCCTTGTGGGGTGGAGAAAAGTGCTGCAGCAAAGGGGTGTTGGTGGCCTTGAGCAGGGCACTGAGTGGCTGTCCCTGTCCCTGTCCCCAACAGGCTGTGATGGAGGTGCCCAGTGAGGGGTGTCAATGGCCCTGAGCAGGGCACTGAGTGGCTGTCTCTGTCCCTGTCCCCAACAGGCTGTCATGGAGGTGCCCAGTGAGGGGTGTCAGTGGCTTTGTGCAGGGCACTGAGTGCCTGTCCCTGTCCCCAACAGGCTGTGATGGAGGTGCCCACTGAGGGGTGTTTATGGCCTTGTGCAGGGCAATGAGTGGCTGTCCCTGTCCCTATCCCCAGCAGGCTGTCATGGAGGTGCCCAGTAAGGGGTGCCAATGGCCCTGAGCAGGGCACTGAGTAGCTGTCCCTGTCCCCACAGGCCTGTCATGGAGGTGCCCAGTGAGGGGTGTCAGTGGCAATGAGCAGGGCACTGAGTGGCTGTCCCTGTCCCTGTCCCCAACAGGCTGCCATGGAGGTGCCCAGTGAGGGGTGTCAGTGTTCTTGTGCAGGGCACTGAGTGGCTGTCCCTGTCCCTGTCCCCACAGGCCTGTGATGGAGGTGCCCAGTGAGCAGCCCTTCAGCGAGGAGCAGGCTCGGCTCTACTTCCGCGACATCGTCCTGGGCATCGAGTACTGTGAGTAGCCAGCCCTGGCACAGCCCCGGGCCCTGGGGGGAAATGGATGCTTGGGAATTGTCCAAGCCTGCCAGGAGGCTCACACAGAGTGCACCTGTGTGCAAACTTTGAGATGAGAAATGCTGACTTAGAAATGCCACGGAATAGGACAGACATTGGTGAGAGAGAAATGGAAATAGGAGCAAGTTTCAAAGGATGGCCTCGCAAATATGATTGGATATTGTAAATGCAGGTCTGCTGACGAGGGGAGAGAATGATGCATCTGACTACATGTTCTCAGAAGGCTGATTTATTATTTTATTACACTATATTATATTAAAGAATGTTATACTATAGTAAAGGATACTTACAGAAGGCTAAAAAGATAATAATGAAAACTCCTGACTCTTTCCAGAGCCCTGACACAGCTTGGCCCTGACTGGCCAAAGAGTGAAAACAACTCCCAGCAGAATGCAATGGAACAATCACCTGTGGGTGAACAATCTCCAAACACATTCCACATGAGCACAGCACAGGAGAAGCAAATGAGATAAGAATTGTTTCCCTTTTCTCTGAGGTGCCTCTGCCTTTTAGCCTCCCAGGAAAAAAACCCTGGGTGAAGGAATTTTTTTCAGAGAATGTGAAAGCCATAGCTAGATACTTTGGAGAACTAGAACTATGAAAGATGCATTGTAGTAGGACCCACAAGAGGTAATTTAAAGTGATTGGCTTTAAAGCATTCACAGCATGGTGTGGCTAAAGCTGATAGTCCAAGAAACATTTCCAGTGTATTGTAATTAAGAAACAGCTTCTAATTGTGATAGTGTGAATTATAACATCTGTATTGTCCCTCCCTTCTTATGAGACTGAAAATAGAATAAAAAGTTTTTAAAACACCTCTCAGTTACCCCATCTCCAGGTCAGTAAAGGGTATTGTCCAACACCCCTGCTCAGCAGGGAGGGGCATCTTGGCCCTGGGGGGCTGTTGGATGAGGCAGAGAGGTCATTACCTTGTGTTTCAATTGCCAAACAGCTTTTGATTAGATCCATTAACAGATCATAAAGCAGCTCCTAAACTCTTAGGTTGGATGGGGTCTTGTGGATTAATAACTAGACAATCAAGAAAGTTGGAATACAGCTTTGACAGCTGGGAAAAGTCACCAGTACAATTGAACAGGAACCAAAATGTGGGCTGGGCTGTTCAGTGCATTCCTGAATGACCAGAAAAAGGGTAGAGAGCAATGAGAGATTGATGGTGGCACTGATTTATTCAGGATAGGTGTTAGAACTGACTGGGAAGACTGGCAGGAAAATGCCATGATAGCAAGTGATGGCAGGATAAAATGACAGGTAAAAATTCATATTGCTGTCTGCAGGGTAATGCATGAGGGAGAGAAACAACACTGAAAATCCATACAGTGTGATGGGCTCTAAATTATCTCTTCTCACTCAGGCTTTGTTCTGGATAGTTCTCTTGAAAATGCCAGCCTGTTACTTAGTGACATTCAGCAAGGCTAACAAGAATTGGGGAATTATTTGGAATGAAAGAAAGAAAAAAATAGAAAATGTTATTGTGGAGTTGTTTGGATCTCCAAGAGCTCTTAGGTACAGACAAGGAGTATCCTGAATATTATTTGCAGCTTGTTGGCTCAGCCTGTCTTAGAATCAGAACTCCCTAGAACTGAGGCCCAAGAAGGATGATCAGGATGGTCTGGAATATCTTGTGTACAGAGGTATGACCAAAGCTCTTAAGACTGGAAAATTATCTTGGGAAGGGATGCTATGGCAGAGGCTTATAAAATCCTAAGTGTCAGGGTAGTGCTGGACAGGAAATGAATCTTTTCTCTCTTTAAAAACCCAATACCTAATGGATAGCACACAAAATAATCAGGTAGCCAGTTTAAAGCAAAAGGAATTATTCACTCTCAGCCACTGAGGGAGAACAAGTGTCTGAGCATGATGGGCCTTGCTGAGGCAGAGGAACATGGTTTGAGGGTCTCAGTCCCTCTCCACATTGAAATGCAGCACCACCTCACTTTTTGTCAAAAACCAGCAGGGAATAAAATCACTATTTGAAAGTCTGACAGTCCAGAAGCTTCCGGGTGCTGCCAGAATTAGTCAGGCCACCCCAGAAAGTTGGTAGAAGTTAATACATGAATGGGAATCTCAAGACTGTCCTGAAGGATGCAGATGCAGCTTTTTCCATTCCCATTAGCATTCAGATTGCAGCAGAGCCTGTGTGCCTCAGCTGGGAGAGTCAAGCTCTGCTGTGCTGGCTGCTGCTGCAGGAACAGTTCCTGCTCAGAGGAGACTTTGAGTTGAGTACACAGGAAAAAAAAAAACAACAAAAAACAGCAAAGTGTGGGTAGTCTTAAGCAGAGAGAATTAAATTCAACAATAAATTATAGGATGCCCAAGCACTCCCAGCAACAGAACAATAAGATGCTTTGTTTTGGACCATTGAGTAACCACTTATTTTATTAGCAAATGAAAGTTAAAAATGGTGTTCTCCCTGAACTGCTGGGTAAATGCATGGCAATTATTATATAATTAGGAGGAGAAGTGCACTGTTTGTGCATGCTGAAGGAAAAGTGTTGCCAGGCAATCCAGAGATTGCAAGGTAATTTTAATGTAAGCATCCATAATTGTTGTGCAATTTGGGGGGCTCGATAACCATGCAGCTGCTTGAAGCTCCCAGTCATCAGAGCAGCAAATGCATCGCTGTTGGTTGGATTTCATCAGGTTAGAAGGATTCCTGGATTCCTCTTGGAGCCTGAGAGGTGCTCATGGTGAGCAGGAAGGGGGGCCAAAGTGGTGGGAGATGTGGGCTGACCTTTTCAATCACTGGTGGTGGTCTGTGACCACTGTGTGTCTCTGGGGACTGCACTCGCTGGTTTTTCCAAAAAATGGAGTTTTCCTGGGGTGGAGGCAGGCTGTGGGGGGAAGTTTGGAGAGAGGCAGTGACCCAGGTGATGAGAGCTGGGTGGGAAGCCTGGCTCAGGCATGGTGGGAGGCTGGGCCAGAGCCCTGGAGAGAGCCAGGAGCTCCCTGAGCCAGAGGATGACACAGAGCTGTCACCTGCTTTAGGCTGGGCTTAGTGTGTTTGGTACCAGGAGTGCACTTTGACACCAGCACAGTCCCAGCCTTGCTCAAGGTCTGAGAGTCAGGGAGAGCTGCCCATGGCTGAGCTCCCTTCCTCTGGCCCCTGCAGGGCTGGGAATCCATGAGGAGTTCATGGTGGAGTCACTGATTGATGAGCTCTGCTTTAGTGTCCCTGGCTCAGGCTGTGTGGAGTGTCAGGACTTGTTCAGGCACATCAAAGTGTCTGGTGACATGGGCTCTTCACAGGAAAGTGGTGTTGCTCCCACTTTCCCCAGTGCTGCTGGCTCTGCTCAGCCCCTCAGGAGCTGGGAGAGCAGCCTGGCCTCTGTAAGTGCCAGCAGAGTGGTGATTCCAGAGTGTGCTCAAGGGCAGCACCCACAGCACAGCCTCTGTCAGCAGCAGGGGCTCAGCTGAAAAGGAGCACAGGGGGAAGCTGAGCTCTGCCAAAGGGCTGGGAGGTGCTGAGGGTGCAAAACCCGGGCTTCAGCAACTTATCCAAGTGGCACAGGCTTAAATGGGTGCAGCAAGAGAGCAGCAAAACAGTGGAGAGAGGTGACAGCACCACTTTGGATGGGGAAGTTTGCTGGGAAAGTTTGGATTATTTGTGTCATTAACTAAAGCACGTGCTTAAGCATCTCTGTCAATTAGGGATTTGTGCAATTGCCCCCCTTTCCACTTTAGCTCCCCTCTGGTAGTGTTTGGCTGGGGTTATTTAAACTTCACTCTCCCTTCCAGTCAGGCAGACTTTGCTCTCATAGAGATACTCAGTAGAAATGTTTTATATGGATCATTTCTAAATGAGTTTTAGCAAGTTTGTGTTAACCTGCTGGATCTCCAAGGTTTCCAGAGGGGAATGCAGTGAAAAGCCCCCTTTCTAAAAGCACTAAGCACCAAGACATCTTTACCACTTCTACCTGTGACCCCTCTGGGTTTTCCCTCCCTGTTGGTGGATTTGTTGTTAGGAAATGGTCACCCTGCTTCATCAGCAGCCATGAGGGGGATGCCAGGTAGGTGTCCCAGTTTGGGATGTGAGAATCTTCATTTAGTAAGAATCTTCATTAAGAAGTTCCATTCCTTCCTGGGTGAGGAATAAGGATAAGCAGACCAAAGGGCTGTCTGGGCAGGAGCTGGCAGTGCCACTGGCCAGGAGCAGACAAGTGTGCCCAGGGGAAAGCCCTGCTGCCTTGCCCAGATGAAGCACAGGGACTGTCCCTGCTGCTCTGGAGCTGCCAGCTCAGTGTTCCAGTCACGAGAAGCTAAAACAGTTTCTGTCAGCCTGGCTGAAGAAGAAAAAAACCTTATTTCCTGCATTCTCTGTAAAAGCTGCTGTTTGGTGTCCCCTCTGCAGAGGAAGGCTTGTCTCCTCTGAGCTCTGGGGTTGAAGGGAGGGTAATGACATGCAGCTAAAGCCATTGGGAAATTCCCTTTGCAGCAGCAGCTCTCTGCAGTGAGAGCTGCAGTGATCCAGGGCCCTGCATGCTGAGCCTGCAGCCTGAACCAAGCTCTGGCTTTTCAAAGCTGGCTTTTCTGAGATAAGAAACTTGGTTATCAATGTATAATTTCCATTATCTTAAAGGAAATTTAAGCAAATGAGCCAGCACAGGCTTGTGTCTTCTGAGGAGTGTCCAGTGCAGGGTGGGTGCACTAAGGATCAGCGGTGAAGATGGGTTGGTCTGGTTTGGCTCTTGGCAGAGCTGAGTTCCTCAGGCTGCTGTGGGCCAGCAGAGCTGGGAGGTGAGTCTGTGGTGGAGCTGCTGCAGGCTCTCTGTGATTGCCAGCAAGCTGCTTGCTGCCATGTGGGAAATGGGGACCTGCCTCTTCTCTGCCCCTGCCTCGTGCCTGTACAAGTTTGGAGCTCCTCAAACAGAGCAAGTTGAGGTGAGAGCTACAGCTGCAAGGTCCTGGGTGATATAAATGACACCACCAGGAGAAGAGAGGCTGCTTTATGTTTTATCACATGCAGACAAGCTCTCCTTAGCTGATAACAACCAAACAAAAAAGCCTTTCATGAGCTGCAAGTGTTGCTGATAGTGATCGATAAGGACTGTACAAGAGTGAGAGTAATTAGCTGATGGAGGAGATCAGAGAGATCTGCTGGAGCCTCTTAGGATCAGGCAGTTTGATTTTTGTTGTTCCATGCAGTTCTGTGGTGCTCAGGGTTAGAACAGCCCTGGCACAGGTTGTCTGGTACCTGCTGTGCCCTGCTCCCCTGGGGCACTGGGGGTGGGTGCAGCCCTGGCAGGGAGCCCTGGGGCTGGTGACAAGTGACAGGGCTGGGCTCAGCTGGGCTGGGGGACAGGTGCACAGGGACAAGGTTACCTGTCCCTGTTCCCTCTTGGCTCCTGCTGGCAGCACCCACAGCACAGCCTCTGCCAGGAGCAGGGGCTCAGCTGAAAAGGAGCACAGGGGGAAGCTGAGCTCAGCAAAAGGCCTGGGAGGTGCTGAGGGTGCAAAACTCGGGCTTCAGCAACTTATCCAAGTGGCACAGGCTTAATGGGTGCAGCAAAACAGAAGAGAGAGGTGGCAACACCACAGCTGGGATCCTCCCCTGCCCCTGCAGGGAGCTGGGAGTGGGATGGGGTGTCCCCCTGGTCCCCCTGTCCCCAGCAGAGCCCTGTGGATGAGCAGCCATCTGTTCTGAGCTCTGCATGGTGGTGGTGCAGCAGCTTCCTTGGGAGGGTGTTCAATCATTTCTTTGCTACAGGGCCAATGTGAGAGCAATACTAAGCAGGCTCTGCAGTGGCTCCATATGGATTGCTTTTGTCCTTGAATGGGAATGGGATTCTGGTTTTAATCAAGCAGAATTCAGCACTGGCCTCAGTAAATAGCAGGATGTGTCAGTGCATTGCAAAGTTTTATATGGATCATTTCTAAATGAGCTGGTAGCAAGTTTGTGTCAAGCTGCTGGATCTCCAGGGTTTCCAGAGAGGAATGCAGTGAAAAGCACCTTCTCTAAAAGGACTGAGGAGCAAGACCTCTCTCTACCACTTCTAAATGTGCTCCCCCTGGGTCTGCACTCCCTGATGGTGGATTTGCTGCCAGACAGATCCCAGGCATTTGCCTGTGAGTGAAAGTCCTGGAATGGCCTGTGGGGTCTGGAATGAGGAGTATTTGTGAAATGGCTGCTTTGTCCCACCTGGGTCAGCTGAGGGACTGAGCAGGAAGGAATGATGGCTTTGCTAAGGAGCAGGGAGGCAATGGCACAACTGTGGAGACCCAGAGAGGGGTGCACAGATAGGAACCAGCTGGCCCAGCAGCAGAGAACTTCCCCAAAATCCTCCCTTTTCTCCAGCCCCATCTACTGGAGCACAGCTGGCTGCTGTTGCCAAGTCTGTTCAAACACATGGTAGTGAAGAAACAAACAAAAAAAAAGCCCTAAAAAGACAGATTTTCATGAAGACCTTTAATTTTAGGCAGTTTTTTCATTGAGCACCCAAGCACAGGGGTTTGTAGGTGCAGCATGCCTGCTAGAGCTCTGTCTGAAATCAGGAGGGACAGGGGAAGGATGCTCCTTTCCCAAGGATTGCTCACACCCTGAGAGCTCTGAATCTCCTCTGAGGTTGTATCCCCACAGCATCAGCCTTCAGCAGGCTGCTTTTAGGCAAGAGTGCTCCATGCCCAAGTTCAGGAGGCAGATCAGACTTTTAGGCATCATTTCCTTGTTTCTGAGCACCCTGGAGCTCTGGGTCTTGACTAAATCCAACTTCAGCTATCCCTGGTCAGGCTTTCCGGCACAAGTTGTGTAAAATGTAGTGCACAGGCACTCAGCTGCCCTGCCTGCTGTTCATGGGGTGGCTGTGAGGATTAATAAATAAGGATTTCTGACACATTAGAGATCTTTTCCTGGATGATGCTCTAGGAATCCATGGGATTGTTATCCAGATGCAAATAGGTCTGAAATAGTGTTACCTTTCCACTGCAATGAAGAATGGGTCTAATAAAACCAAATTTACCAGAGTGCTGCATAATCAAACTTTGCCCTGAGGGCTCTGTGATATCTTGGGTGGTTTCATTTTCATTATGAAGAAAAACCAATGCATGGCCTGCACAGGTGTGGCAGCACAGGAAGTGCAGGGTGGTTTGGAGCCCAGGGAGGTGATTCTGATGAGCTGCTAACCCCTGCTTTAAGAGCAAAACCCTTTCCAGGTAAAAGCAACACGTGGAACCATTTTGTCAGTTTGCCAAAGCAGCTTCAGCAAAGTGGCAGAATGTGAAAATTTAAATGCTCTGCCTGGGCAGCTCAGCATCGATTTGAGCCTGGGGAGGGGTGCAGACAAGTGCATTTGCATGGGAATTAGTGGTTTTCAGCTGTTGGTGTGGCCTTGTGCATGACCTGAAGGGCAGCACCACTGGGATGATCCTTCCCAAAGCTTTCTCATCCAGCCACATCCCCCTGGCTGGGCTGGCTCTGAGGGCTGGCTCTGCCTGCTTTGGGACTCTTTCTGTACTGTAGCAAGCAAAAAACGCAGAGCCTTGCACTCAGAGCAGGACACAGAGTAGCTGGAAGCTCTCTGAAAGGCATGGATTCAGCTTAGGGGTCCCAGTGTGCTTGTGACAGAGAGAGAAAGCTGCATAAACTTCCCCAGGAATTGTGCTCAGGAGTTTGAGAAGGCATTAAAAGCTTACTTTATTACAATCTCCTGATATTTACAGCCAACATTGTTCACCCAGAACCTGATTGGTTCTTAGTAACAACTGTTACCCACTGGTTAATTAGGAACCAGCCTTTGGTAAACACCTTAGGAGAAACAACTGTGTAAAACAGCAGCTGCAAAATTGTTTGTAATTCTTTGTCTCAGTCTTCTCAAACTCCCCAGAACAATTCCTGGGAAAGTTTATCTGCCTTTCTCTCTCTGACCAGGCTGTCACAACCACAGTCCCAGTTCCCCATGAAGGGAATTAAGGGGAGGCCATGAGTTGGTGTAAAAGAAGAATAATGCCCAGACCCTCATGGAGCACATTTAAGTGCAGCAATACAGATCATTATTTTGGCTATGTTTGTTTAAAGCACATTTAGGGGTTTCATTTGGGTTGAAAGTGCTTTCCCTTCTCCCCTGAGCCTGATGCATCCCTGCTCCTCTTTGTGTCACAATGTGTCCTTCATTCCAAGGACAGCACAAGTGTTTTGTTTCTGGGACCTCTGGTCCTGGCTGCAGTGAACTAATCCTAACAAAAGTGCCTTTCCTACCTGCTGCTCTGAAATCTACAGAGGATGAAGCTTGCTCCCAGATGCTTCAGGGTGGTGAAATGAGAGGGTTCATTGATGCTGGTGGCTGTGTTAGATGGCTGTGGCTGTCCCCTGCTCCCCTTGGGGTCCTTGTCCCTTCTGTGCAGTCATTCACAGGCTGGAAGGTGTCCTTGGTGGCAGGCTTTGATTTCCAAGCTGCTCAGCTCTCCCTCTGGAGCTCTGCAGGGATAACACCATCCTTTCCTCTGTGTGCTGTGCTGCAGATGCAGATGCTGCTGGTGCAGCCAGCACCTGTCCCCCAGGGCAGCTCTGTCCCTGGGCTCCTGGGGCAGTGGTTTGTGTCACTGCAGGCACATCCAGGCAGCCTTGGCCAGTCCTGCTGAATTAACTGGCCCCTGCCTTTCTCCTTGCAGTGTGGATCTGCACTGGTAGCAGAAGTTGGTGGGTTGGGAGGTTTTTCCAAGCTCAGTTGTGTTGGTGTCCTGCAGGTGAGCAGCCCTGCAGCTCCCAGACAAACCAGCTTTGGCCTACAGGCAGACTTGGGAACCATTTTGGGGGAATATTTTACTCTGCATTCTGCTGAGCTGTCCCAGTGGCAAGGCACAGCACAGCAGAGGACAAGCCTGTGCATTTTGAAGCCCAAATCCAATTTTAGAAAGCTGTGCAGGGGAGGATGCCCACAGCAACTGGCAGGCTGGGACTTCAAGTTGCATTTCTTCACAGCAGAACAGGGATTTCAGGTTTCCTTCATCAGGTTAGCAGCTCCCCACCAAATCATTTCTTGACAGATGTGAGCACTTGCTCATTTAGACCAGCTGCTGCTCAGTGCCCTGTCCTTCTCCCTTCATGCATGGCTATTTGCTCTGCACAAGGCTGGATGGAAAAGGGGATTTGCAGACAGCAGAACTTTTTCAGCCAGCTGGCAGGAGACTTTGGTGGCTGTCACTCCCAGTGTGTGGGTGGGACACTGCTCCCTGTCACCTCCCCTCTGCATCTGTCCCCTTCCCATCCCACTCTGGTATTATTTTAAGTGGATGCCAGGTGTTTAAAAGCACCTGGGATGTGACATTCCAGAGGCCAGGCTCACTCCTGGGCTCCTCAGCCCTGCAGGAACTTGTGCTGAGTCTCTCCTGTGAGCACCCAAGGTCAGACTGTCAGAATGTAATGTTCTCACCTGGAAACTCAAATATTCATTGGCCATGTGAGCCATTGCTTGATGGCTTTGATTTTTGCAGAGGATGTGTTTCTAATTTCTCTGTTCTTTGTTTGTGCCCAGCAGTCAGCAGTGTCCAGACCTGCTGGGGACCAGCAGCTGGAAAACTGCCCACGGTGTTCCTCAGCTTTCATTAGATGGTGCAGAGGCAGGGAATGTATTCCACAAAATACACAGTTATATGAGAGAGAAAATGCTTTGTGGTTTGATTTTGTTTGTGTTTTTTTTTACTTTCCTATGAGGAAGAAATAATAAAAAGCCTGGAATTCTTGCTTGCCTTAATTTTCACATTTAAATTTTCACATTCTGGCAAGCTCCAGGGATGTACTCATATGGCCCATATTTGTTTTGGGGTTTTTTTAGAGGCTTTGGGAATCTTAGCCCTGTGGTATCAGGCATGACAGCAGACACCTGCCTGAAAGGCAGCTCATCATCTCTTGAAGGAAAACTTCACTCCCCCCTCACCCTTATTTGCTCTCCCTATATTACCATAATGAAATGTCAGCTTGCCACCAGCTCTGCTGCTGAGCAGATGTTTCCTCCTAATTACTGTTGTTGCAGGGTTTGGGTGTTTATCCTGGCTGTCTAGGCAGGCTGTTATCATTAACTGCCTCCCATCACAGCCTGCCCATGCAGTTGCTGCACATCTGGAAGAAGATGTAAGTGCTGGTGCTCTCCAGCAAGGTTTTGTCTGCTAGATCTCCAGAGCAGCTTTTTAATGTGCCAAGGACAGCACCCCCCAAAAGTGCTTTAAACTGAGGAGAGGGCTTTGCAGAAAAAATACCTGCAAGTGTGACCTCCCCTCCCAAGCATGGCCTGCTGGAAAGCTGGTTTGAAAAGAGCAGAATGTTAAATGAAGTTTGTTCATTCTTGGTCCCAAAGCACAAACTGGGATGCTCCACAGGGCAGGCTGCCTTTGTGGCACTGTGCTGGTCAGGTTTGTAAAGCAGGAAAGGGTTAGACCAGCATTTTCCTCCACCCAACATGTATTTCCTAGGAGATATGAAAAGTGCTCATGGAGGTATAAAAACAAACATGCTCTGTTGGCAAGAAGGAAATGTGAAAACAGTGGTTGGAGCTGGGGGAGGAGGGAGGCCAGGGGGTCCTGGTCCTCTGGGGAGGGCAGGATTAGAGGATTTCCTCCTCCTCTTTCACTAAAATCTCTTTGGTCTTCTATAGTTCTGCTTTTGGGTCATTTCACGTTCTGAAGGTTGGTGGGGTTTTTTTTATTTTTCAAGTGCTCTGAGTTCCTGAGAAATCAGCCACCTCCCTACAGCTCCCTGCTTCATTCAGTGGCCTGAAAATGTCTTTCAACTGCAATATTGCACAAGAGAGGGGGTTTTGTTGTTGTTTTCAGTGCATCTCAGCCTCCAGGCTCTCTGCAAGGGTTTGTTTCATGCTGGATGTACGAGCACTTCAGCTGCAGCCTCATGGAATGAAGGGCCAGGTGTGGCCACAGCTGCAGGAGTGGTGGGAATGCTGGGCTGATGGGCCAGGGTGGGGTTTGGGCTGATGCAAAGCAAGGTGAGGTTGTTTCTCTATTTGTGGGCTCCATTGAGAAGTTTAACCAAATAAGGAATGCCTCTTTGGGGTGCTGGTGCTTGCTCCAAGCTTGGAGCTCCATTATTCCACCTTTTGAGCTGGAAATGCCTGCTGATTTCTGAGCTGTTGGCTGAACCTGGCCCTCAGCTGCTGGTCACCTGTTTCAGGTGGTTCTGCCCCTTTTGATGAGCTTCACAGCACTGCAGGTTCAAAATAAATAAACTAAAAGTGAACCTCTTCATTTGGCCCCCATAAACCTTTAGTACAGCAGGTGGCCCAGCCCAGCAGCTGGTGTGATGGAGCCAAGCAAACCTGCAGGATCTGAGTGTTCTCCTTCTCCAGCAGCATTGGTTGTTCCCTCTGGCTGAGCTGTCCCTTTGTGGCTTTTGTTTGCATAATTCCTAGATTCATTTCTGAGAATTGTGTCCCAGTGAGGCACCAAAAAGGAATGGCTGGAGGAACCATTGTATTCCACCTCCAGCAGCAGCTGGGAGTGTGGGGCCTGAGCTTGCACCTTTATTTTCCCCCTCCTGGAAAGGTTTTCCCTGGGTGTGTTGGCTGCCATGGCCAATTTTGCTTCTTTTTTTTGGGTGTTTTTCAGTGCACTACCAGAAGATCATCCACAGGGACATCAAGCCTTCCAATTTGCTCTTAGGAGATGATGGCCACGTCAAAATTGCTGATTTTGGTGTCAGCAATCAGTTTGAAGGGAATGATGCCCAACTTTCCAGCACAGCAGGGACACCAGCCTTCATGGCACCAGAGGCCATCTCACAGACTGGCAAAAGTTTCAGTGGAAAGGTAGGTCTGTGCTCACAGGGGGCTCCTGGGACCCCCAGCATGGCACAAAGGGAGTGCCACACCTGTGCTGGCTGTGGTACAAAGCTGGGTGTCATTCAGTAAAACTGAAGCTCTAATTCTCTCCAGTCCAGGCAAAGCTGACTTTGTTTGTCCTGTGCAGTGGGCAGACACTTTGCTGAGGATCCCTGCAGGAGCTATGCTAGAGCTCTTTCCCTGCCCCAAGGGAAAGGAGGAAGACTTTGATTCCCTCCCAAAATAATCAAGAGGCACAGGGGGCTGCTGAGCACCAAGGCCATACCTTGATTTCCTGCAAGTGACAGCACAGCCAAGGGTGGTGATGCAGACAGAGGGATAGGGCCTAACAGGGATTTTTTTGGTCTGGAAAACTGTTGAAGTTCAGCCCTGAATGGTGCAATTCCCTGTAAGAAGGAACAGCAGGGCAAGGGAGCAATGCCTGGCCCAGCACAGCCCTCACTCCTCAGGTGTGCAAGAGCTGCCCTTAGGAGCCCAACTTCAAAGGGACATGGAAATGTTAAATGCATACAAAGAGTGTTTTCTGAACTGGTGGGTAAATCCAGCTGTGCTGCCTCTCCTTTACTCTCTGTCCATGCTCTCTTTCAGGCTCTGGATGTGTGGGCCATGGGAATCACCCTGTACTGCTTTGTTTATGGGAAGGTAAGCTGCCTTTCAGTGCTGGAGCCCTGCACTCTCTGCCTGCCTTTTGACTCATTCCTTTCCAAATAAAGGCAAATATTAGAGACAAAGACCTGCCTTCTGTAAGCTCCACAACCCCCCTGCAGATGAGAAGGGGCTGAGGCTGTGATGTGTGGAAAGGATCATTCCCAGCACTGGGCCCTGAATGCAGAGCTACAAACCCAGAGCAGCATCAGCAGCACCAGCACTTTGTGGGGGGTTTATCCACATTTCCTGCATTTAGAGATGAGCCAGAGAGAGGCACAGGATTGATCCCAAACCGCTGCAGCACTTTAGGAAAGAAAGCTCTGCCTGCCAAAGCTGAGTTGGGACTGCTGGGGGGTCCAGTTTGGCAGAGGCAGCTCTTGAGTGCTGCCTTCTGCTCACCCCATGTCCTGTCATGGCCTTTCCCTCCCTGTGGCCAGAAGCCCCAAGTCCCACCTGTGCTGTCCCAGGAGGGGTGAGCAGCCTCTGAACCTCTGAGCTCTGCAGATGCCACCACACAGGCACCAGGCACCCTGCTCTGGGTCAGAAGTGGCCTGGGGAGGTGACAGAGGCAGCTCATGGTCACCTGGGAGGGATTCCAGTCCAGTTATGTATTCCCCAGATGCCTCTGCTGCTCTTCTGAATTTATTTCTTTAATAAGGAATGAATCCATTTATTGTGTGTGAGGAGATTTAATTTATTTCCATCTCTGTGTAAAATCCAGGGAGTGCAGAGGTTGTACTTGGTGTTACATGAATGACAAATGTCTGAGTGATGCCTGAGGATCTTGGACAACTGGAAAATCTCTCTGTTTGTTTTACAGTGCCCTTTTATAGATGAATATATTCTGGGTCTTCATAATAGGATCAAGACCAAGCCTGTGGAGTTCCCAGAAGAGTGAGTAAACTTTATTTAGCTGCTGTAAAATAAAGTTCAGTTTTCAGCATTATTCTCTGTGTGGCACAGTGGTCACCATGGAGGGATGGACATGGGTGAGGTGCTCTGTGCTCTCCTGGGTCCTTCACTGGGTTTTGTGCTGGTGTTGAGGTGTTCAAAGTGCTTCTGCTCTTCCCCTGTCCTTGTTGTGCAGACAGGGACTAAAGGAAATGGCTCTTTGGAAGTGAAGGGGTTCCAGGATCTCAGAAGTTCTGCCCCACCTGCTGACTCTGGAGATGCTGGATGGTTTGGTTGGGATTTTCTCTTTCCCCATGCAGCAGCCACCAGAATGATTTAATATATTCATTTTCAAAAGCAGTGTGGTGATGAACCTTGGTCTTGCTCTGAGTAAGCACATCCCTTGGAGCCAGGGGAGCTGGCTGATGGAAGGATGCTTGGCCCGAGGTGTGCAACCACAGCTCAGCAAATCCCAGGAAAACATGGCTCTGTCTTCTGCACTGGCAGAGGAGAGAAAACCTGGAAAAACCAGGAATTAATTCCCCTGTGATCTACTGAGGGTCTGCCCCCCCTGCTTTGGTCAGGGAAGGAACCCCCGTGGGGCACAGTGCAGGGCTGGGCTGGGGAGGTGACAAGGCCAGCTGTGTCACACGTGTCCTCAGCAGGCCAGGGACCAGCCAAGGCCACTCAGGTGGCACTGGGCAGTGCAGGGCAGTACTGAGCTCTGAGTGCTCATGGGCAGGGTGGCAGGAGGGAGGCACTCCCTGTGTGCTCAGTGATGTTGGCTCCATGGACACCATTCCTGCAGCTTCAAGTGCTGGCCACTCCTCAGCATTTCCTCCAGCTTCAGGCCTTTGGTGACTTCTGCTGGTGAAGGATTTGTTTCCCCTGGTTCCTGCAGATGAATTCAGAGCTGGACTTGCTGTTTTCCCTCCCAAATCCCCACATTAGTCAGGCAAAGAATTCTTGACCTAATTGCTCATTCCAATCAAAATGTATAGATTAAATGACTTGATTGGGAGAAGCACAAATGAAAACTCCAATGAGAGGCATGTGGGGTATTGGAGAGGCAGGGAGGGATGTTGTGAGGCAGCCTGGGGTATGTGCATGTGTCCAACATCTATGGCAAAGCAAGACTCTTCTGTGAGATGCTCACTGCATTTTCACATTCCAGTAAAGGGCTGGACCTCTACCTGGGCAGTCCCAGACTTCTTCTGATCCCACAGCAAGGGATGGACACTCAGGGTGCCCTCTTTTAGACACCTGGGCTGCATTAATTCCCCTGCACTGACAGGAGCCACAGCCCTGCAGGCAGCTCAGCCCCTCAGCCCAGCTGGAGCCTGCACAGGACTCTGGGGCTCAGCCCACTTTTAGGGCACACACAGACCCCAGGGTGGGTAAGAGCAGCTCTGGCAGGCCTAGGTGACTGAGCTGAGGCTTTAGGAGCACAAAGGCTCCACTGCTGTGTCCCCACCTGCAGCTGGAACAGGGCTTTGTCTTGACAGCACTGCAGCCAAAAAACCCCAAACCTGTTTATGTTCCCCTGGCAGTTTTCTCCCTTGCTCGGGGCTGCCAAAACTCCCACCCCTCCCTCAGGCACCGTGTATTTGGGTTAGCAGTCAGCTCACAAGTGACTGTTCCCATCTGCCTCTGCAGTAAGTTATTAACATTTAATGGGCTAACTGGATTGTGCTGAGATCTGTTCCTTCATTCAGGCATTTCCTTCAGCCATAATTGGGCTGCATGATTTATGTGGATTCCTCAGTGACCTGTTCTCCCAGTCTAAAAAAAGCTGCACCCCTGATTAGGTTGTTGGAGGAGCTGAGGGTTACTAGGTGTTGACAGCTGTCCAAACCACATCTATTTGTTAGAGGCAGCCACAGAGACATGGAATTCACTGGAGTGGATCCACCCTGACCTCCCACAGAATTAGCACCTCTCTATAGTGAGGAGTATTTTGGTTACAATTTATTTCACCATGGCTACAAAAGACACATTCCTGTTTGCAGAGAGCCCATGGAAACTCATTGCCTGTTTCCTGCCAACCTTTAGGACAGATGGATCTGACTGTACCAGTGTCACCATCCTGTCCCTTCCCTTAGAGACACCAGGATAAATATTTATGGCACTGCAGTTCTCATTCATGTCACTGAGTCCTTGGCATGACACGAGGCAAATGGGCTTAGCTCAGCCCCTGAGGATCCTGGCAGGACTAAAAAGCAAGCTGAAGTTTCTGTCTCTGCCTAGTCTCTCCTGGTGAAGCCCAGGTCAGTGTTCCCTGACCTGCAGGCACCCTGTAAAGTGATCTGGGTGCTGGCAGCCCTCCTGAATGGATGCTGAGCTGTGTGCTTGGCATCTTCCTGAGAGCTCTTACAGGACTATAGCTGTGAGAAATCCCAGACAGTGCAGGCTTTTGAAAGGAAAAATGCCACCAGGCACAGAGTTCACACTGTGCTGCAGACTGGAGAGAAGGGAAAGCAGAGACAGGCTGATGTGATCTGTTACCTGGCCATAACCCACCTGACACCTGGGGATCCTCTTCCCTATGACTTTGATCCTGTGTTGTGTAGAAATCAGTCTAGTGCCCAGAAATGTTAATTGATTTTATATTCCATTTATTTTATTTTAAGTAAATCTGTTGACGCTTTGGCACAAAACTGATTTTAAGTATTTTTTTTTTAATGCCATCTCACCTGCATCAGTGTGGTGTCTGGAAGGAATCTTCATTATGAGCTGCTAAATCTGTTCATTCTGAGCTGCTAAATGCACTGTCAGTGCCCATGGCTGTTCCTCTGGAGCTCATCTCAAGAGCAGCACCATTCTTTCTATTCCAACTGAGGCTGCCACCTGAGTCTCTGAGGACTCATCCTGTTTTTCCCCTTGCCTGTGTACAGCAGAGCCTTCATGCAACTCTAAGTGTTTAGACTTCAAACTGAACCCCCTTTTTGCCCCTGAACAAGCAGCATTTCCTTGTAGTTGTTTGTAAAGATCTCGTAGCCAAAGTCCCAATAAAATATTCATGAATTATTAAACAGCAGCTCTGTTTTCATCAGACTGAAATATCCCTTGCTGTGGTGTGGTTTGCATTTGGGTTTGTGATAGTTTATTCTTTGCTCTGCAGAGCAGGTGGGCACAGCACCTGGTGCTCATTCTTGTTTTCAGTCTCAAATCCAGCCTTCCTGGGGAGTGACATTTTGTGCTGCAAAGTTCCATCCCCATGAAGAAACACAATTCTTCAAGAGTCATTTGTGACACAGACTTTCAACTGCCTAATGCAATTCAGTCACATGCTGGCATTTTACGGCAGCAGCACTTGGATCATTCAGATCTAGTGCATTTTAAAGGCATCTCCTGCATCATTAACCACAGGAGTCATTGCAGCCTTTGGGCTGCAGGACCAAGGGCTCCCTGTCAATAGAGTGGCTTCTGGATTCAGGTGCCCTCAGTTCAGTGTTAAAAATTTAGATGTATTTCTCTTATTTGCATTTGTTCCTTCCCTCCTGTTGTTACCCCAAGGCTGAGCTTTGCAGGTAGAGGAGATTGAGTTCCAGGCTGCCTGCAATCTGTGTTCTGGAAGCAATTTAAATAACACAACCTGGAAGCTTAGCTGGGAACTCGAATGTCAGATGGGGGTGTTTTATCCAGCACACAGTTGCTCATGATGCAGGTTCAGCAAATCAAGCTGTGCCCCTCTTGATTCACAGGGTTCAGCTCCAGTTCTGCTCTCACTGGAGCACTTTGTCGTTCCAAATCTCCCCTCAGAAATTCCCCTATGTAGTGCTGTCTTCAAGAATGTCCTTAGACCCCTTCACCTGTCCCTCATCCTGCATTTTGGGTGTGTGCTGCTGTGTTAGGGGGCAGGACAAGATAACCAAGCCCTGCAGCAGTGACTGTGGTGCCTTCCTTTTTTCCAAGCCAGCTTTACAGAGAAAATACCTCCTGGGCAGAGCAGATTCCCTGCCAGGTGACTGCAGTAAGACTGTGCAATGCTGTATTTACAAGTCCCTTGTTAACTGTGCTGCTGTTTTCTTCACTCAGAGCACAGATAAGTGATGAGCTGAAGGAGCTGATCCTGCGCATGCTGGATAAAAATCCAGAAACCAGGATAACAGTCCCGGAAATAAAGGTAAGGTGGGCCTTGATATTAGAGCTTTTAGTCTCAGCTGATTTTATGTCCTTTGGTACCTTCTAATGAGGCAGAGCTGTCCCCAGTGTTTGCTTTGGGAGCTGTCTCTAGCACCCTCCCTTGGAGAAGGAGAGCACTCATTTTGCAGCCACTGCTCCATCACTGCTTCTTGCTTGGGGAATATTGACAAAAGCTTTCTTGTTTGCTTATTTAAATGAAAATTACTCAAAAGCTGGCTGATCTCAGTGAATCCCTGGGAGAATCAACATTGTCAGGGGAGTTGCTAGCTGCAGAGCCTGGGCTGGCAGCGTGTGGATGTGCATTCCAGGGACTGGATGTGTGTTCCTCCTCTGGTCCTTGTGTGGCCAGTGGCCTCAAGACAGCACATTTATTTCTATCACCATTACTTGGGAGATGTTTAATAATAGAAAGAATGAACAGGCCTGGCAGAGCACAATGCTTCACAGGTTGTGGTTTCATTCTGGGTTTGTGTGGGCTGGCTGTTCTCCTGTCACCCCTCACCAAGGGTTTAAACCTGCTGGAGGATCTCAGAATTTCCATAAAGATCCCTAAGCATGCTCTACAGGGCGAGCCCTGCTTTGCTTTGTCCCAGACCAACACCAGTATTGCCACCAAAGGTGATACTAGAAGGGCTGAGCTTCTGGAAAAAAATGTGACATCCCTTCCCTCCATGCCGGGAGGCCAAAGGCAGGTTTGGAGCTGTGTTTATGGGATTTCACTTGACAGCTCTTGCAGGCACACTGTGAGACCCTGTGGGTAGAAGAGCAGAGCTGAGTGCTGCCCTGTCCCTGGCTGGTGTGCTTGGGGACTTGCCTTGGACTCTGACAGAGGACGTGTCAGGCTGGGCTCTGTGCTCAGCCCATGCCCTCAGACAGGGCTTTCTTCCTGCTCCCAGCCAAGAAACCATCCCATGAGAGGCAGCAAGAAAAGGGGGCTTTGCTCTGTTGCATACAAGACAAAGAATGAAAACGCTCCAGATAACTCAGGTTGTCAGAGTGTTTCAAACTTGATTCAGGGGGTGCCATGGGCTGGTGGCTGCAGGTGTGACAGCACTGAGCCAGACTGCAGCCATTTCCAAGGAGGCTGGTTAAAAACCACCTCTGGCAGTGGGAGATGGAGCAGTCCTGCCAGCAGTGAGGCCTGTGCCCCATTCCTGTGCCAGCCCAGAGCTGTGTGTCCCGTGCAGGTGCACCCCTGGCTGAGCCGGGGCGGCGCGGAGCCGCTGCCGCTGGAGGAGGAGCACTGCTCCGTGGTGGAGGTCACCGAGGAGGAGGTCAAGAACTCTGTGAAGACCATCCCCAGCCTGCCAGCTGTGGTAGGTGTGACACATCCTCTGAGCAGGGGGCTGGGCTGCAGCCTCCAGCTGCTGGAGGAGGTTTGGAGAGGGGACATTGTGGTGGTGTTCACAGGGGTCCCAGGACGAGGGAAGAGATGAGAATCTTGACTCCATGTTTCAGAAGGTTGATTTATTATTTTGTGATATATATTATATTAAAATAAAATTATATATTAAAACTCTACTAAAAGAATAGAAGAAAAGATTTCATCAGAAGGCTAGCAAGGAAAGGAATAGAATAGAAATTATAATAAAATCTTGTAACTGACTAAAAAGTCTGAGACAGCTGGACTGTGATTAGCTATTAATTAAAAACAACCATATGAGACTAATCAAAGATGCACCTGTTGCATTCCAGAGCAGCAGGTAATTATTGTTTACATGTCATTTCTAAGGCCTCTCAGCTTCTCAAGAGAAAATATCCTAACAAAAAGATTTTTCATAAAATATGTCTGCGGCAGGACATGTGTGTTCCTGGCATGAAACCTCGGCCGTTTGACCCAGTGTGAACTTCTTGAGTCTGACTGCTGCAGCAGCCTGGCTCTCCCAAGCAGCTTTGCTTTGTGCTCTTTGCTGTAAAATGTCAGCTGAATTATTAAAGAAGCTGTTGTTCCTCCTTTGAACTAGCTTCCAGGAGCCAGTCCTGCTGTTCTCACTGCTCTGTTCTGTTCCTCAAAGATCCTGGTGAAGGCCATGCTGAGGAAACGCTCCTTTGGGAACCCCTTTGAGGTCCAGACGAGGAGGGAGGAGAGATCCATGTCTGCTCCAGGGAACCTGCTGATGTAGGTACCTACAGCCATGCCTGCCTCTGCAGCACAGCCAGGGCCAAGGGAGGGTGGGGGAAGCACTTTGCAAATCTTTTCTGTAGCATTTAAAGACAAAACTCCCTTCTGCATCAAACACTGGAGATAAAATCTAGCCCAAGTCCTCTCAGATTGAAGTGCAGTGTACTACTGCAGCCTAAAAACACTTTTATAGATGCAGGTCTCTCTGTAAGATGGGTTTGGCCTAAACACATGTAAGGTGCTCAACTTGAGTCTGTTTTTTCACCTGTTAGTTTATAATGCTGTGATCAAAGATCCATTAGAGACTGGTGAAGTGAAATAAGTTTAATTAGAGTCTAGTTTGGATATATATTGGAGGGTTCCTTCTCTCCTTTCCATGGACAACAGAAGTACCAAATAAGCAGTTTATGTAGGTTTTTTAACTCAAAATGAGATTATGGGAATTGACCTGGGGTCTGGGGCCCAAGTCTGGGCAGAGACATCATGGTCAGACAAAAGAGAACACTTTGAAATTGCTTTATCACTTCAGAACACATACAGTGTTTCTTCACACAGTTTCTGCCGGTTAATGAAATGGTGGAACACATTGCAAGGGGGTACTTTGGGGGTTGGGGATAAATTACTATACTGGGATTAAAACAAGGAATAGAGATCTTGATGACTAATAGATTCAGCAGCAGTTTTTAACCATGATGGTGTGTACAGGGATGGGGAGAGAATTCTTCTGTCCTTTATTTGGTTCTTATTCTTTCACCTTCATTTTTGTTACTGATTCCTTTTAGAGCCAGGATTCTAGGCCATCCATCCAGTAAATAACAGCTGGACCAGTAGCCTGATCTGGACAATTATTTTTATATAAAGAAAGTCCTCACCCCACAGGATCTATAAGGCTGTGGCTGACAACAAAGCTGTGTTGTCCTGAAATGATTCTTTTCCACCCAGAATCCCAGTCCCATTCCCAGCAGACTCCCATGGGGGTGTGCTGAGCCTCACTGCACCATTGATAACACAATTTGAGGAGTCTCCCTCTGTCTCTCACAGGTATGTGGGGATTTCAGGGCTCAGCTCAATTAAGGATGATAATTTTCTATGTCCCCAGCTGAGTACTGGAGACTTAATGAAGACTTTGTCATGGTGTCCATGGCCAGACACCAGTTTGGCATTTAAACACCCTGCTCATGAGTGCTGCTGTGGGACACATCTGGAGCATGGCAGTCACAGCTCTTAGCACAAGGGATTTGCCCTGATTTGTTTCTTTTCACTCAATGCATTCCAAATTAGCTATTGCTAATTGGACACATGTCCCTATCCATATCTTCACTATCCTTGCTGGTCACTGCATTGCATTGCTCTGAAATGGGGAAACATTTAATAAATTTGAAGAAAAATGTATTTTATTCTTCCCACTTTCCCAGACAGGTGACTTGGAGCAAGGCAGAATTTCTTTTCAAACCCTGCCTGAACTGATATTTCAGGGTGGTAACTCTGGGGCTATTTCCAAAAGGGACATGTTCCCTTCTACCTTCATTTGAGGTGCTTGAAAACTCACCCAGGTGGTGGGAAAACTTCTTGACCCTTGATGCTGGTTCCTGCCTGGAGCTGGGTGCTTTAGAATCTGCTCAGAAAAAACAAAGTTCATTTGATCTCAGGTAGCTGTGAAATTTCTGAGCAGCCACATTATCAATGTCTTGTCCTTTATAAAATATTCTTAGGCTTTCAAGATGAGCTGTAAGCCTCCACTTTTATCTCCTTTTTAAAGTTGCTAGTCAGATTTTTTTCAGTTCATTGAAACCCAGCCTGTTTCCCTGTCTCAGCTCATTCTGGTCCTGTGTGTTTTCAGGCTCCTTGTACAGACTGAAAGGTTTATTTTTTAAAGCATTGTGTCATTTCCACTGTTGTGCTGCTGTGTCTGGTGCCCTTAGTTTACAAAACCAGGCCAGGGAAGGAGCTGCAGCCATGCTGGGCTGGCCTCTGCCCAGCTGTGTGAGCACTTAGAAATATCCAAAATCAATATGAATGTGCCAGTTCTCCACTGCACCAATCCCTGTGCTCAATTTCTCAGTCTCATGCCATCAGTGCCAATTTTTGACAGTAACAATTGACTTAATCCTAAATTATTTCATGCACAACTGGAGCTTTGAGAACCAATCTCAAAACTGTTGTTTAAAAGAAAGATACTTGCCAAGTCTCTCCAACAAATGGTGTTGTATTTTAAACACCACAGCAGGGAAGCTCCTTTTAAGGCATATGGATTATTATTATTTCAAACTTTGGAAAACGTTTTACTGACTGAATCTAATGAAAATAACTTCAAATTTAAATAGATCTGTTGGATCCAATGACATTAATCTCAAGTGAACCACAGCTAAATGGGAAATATTCATTGTTCAGTGAGTTATCTCTTGATGACAGTGTTATTTCCTCAGGGGCAAACAGAGTAGACACCAAGCTCATCCACTTGTTAATTCATATTGCTTGTTCCCTGGAAAAACCACCCTTGCTACAGATATAAAGTGCCAATGTTATGATTAGAGCTGTGTTAAAATAAGTTTCAAGTGAGTCTGGATTTCTGTAAAGCTGTAGGATCTTGCAGGAGCAGATAATATTGCTGTAGTAAGGCTCTGCAGAGTTTCTGCATGTCCATCATGCTTGTAGCTGGACAGGGCACCCCAAAATTGGGACCTGCCAGAAAAGCAGTGCCTGCAGCCATCACTGTGCTCTGGACATGTGGCTGCCCAGGAGGAGCTGAGAGAAAAATGAGCCACACATTGCCAGGCTCTCCTGCACAGAGCTCCTTGTCCCAGTGGCAGAGTCTTTAGAGGGACATAAATCAGATTTTGTAATATTACATCTCCTTCTGGTTGTAGGTAGGAAATAACTTGTTGTGTTTCTACAGGAGAAAAAAGGAAGGCAATTAGAATACTCCAGTTTCACATTCAATCTACTTAATTAGGCTGCATGTGAAATTGCCAGAGCCCCACTCAGTGCTGCTTCAAGCATCTTACATCTGTGCCATTTCTGGGGATATACTCTGTAGGAAATCCTCTGGCAGTGAGCTGAGCTCTACTACCAGAGCTTTCTGCTATTTGATACCTAACTGATGACTCCTAAAATGGAGCTGTCCTTCAGGCTCACTCCTTGGGATTTTGAGAGGAGGAAACTAAATCATGTGGCTGCATCTTTTTGTAATTTCTCCCTGCATTACCTACAGGCTCTGTCCCTGGAAATGCTCTGGGCAGATGTCTGTGGTAGCAGCAGGGCTTTCCTGGTGCAGCCTTGATGTCTTTAGAGGACACCACTAAGACACCATTGATGTGAAACAGTTCTGGAGTCAATACTGGGAGGACAGAACATTTTTTAGCACTCTTTAGACCTGGAAGAAGCAAATCCTCTTCTGGCTGTTATTTATTGCTCTGTTTATCAGCACTGAGCAGTTTAAAAGGCAGAAGTTCAGTGCAGACACACTCAGCAGGTGGAGGGGAACTAAAATGATGATGCCCCATTTAGCAGTTGCTGTTTTGCACACCTCGAATGGTGTGAGAGCTGCCAGCTGTCACCTCCCCTGTCAGCTGGGCAGTGGCCAGGTGTCACTGCATCCTGCCTTTCCTATAGGATCTCCCAGGAGAGGCAGTGATTCATGGAGTCTTACAGATCCTGCAGACCGTGGCCAGGTTCAAGCCCATCATTAATGGTGGCTGCAGAACCAACTGATGTTTTCTAATTCTCCACCTCCAGAGTATTTTTTAAGCCCAGTTCAGCATTCACAGCTAAGTTCTGGATTTCTGCTAGCAGTGTTTGCTGCATTTCTTCTGCCTGCTCCACATTTCTCCTAACTGAGTCAGCCCTGGCTTCACCACATTTTATTTCTCTCATTTATTGCAAGTATTACCTATCAAATTAATTGCTGTGTTTTGACAGACCCAATTTACTTTCCCATTATGGCTGCTAACACTGTTGAGGAAATGTGGTTGTGAGCTCCTCTGTAGGAGATCAGTTGGTATTTTAAAAGCCTACCCTGTTTCCAGTTCCCAAAAAGAGACCAGGAGGGTCACTGCCCTTAGGGCCATATTATCCATGTGGGTTAGGCACAAGGAAGCCAGGGGGGGAAAAAGGAGGTTAAAAAAGTGGCTGGCCCAGGTCTCTGAGCAGAAACAGCTCCTCCCAAAGAGAGAACTGCATGTTTTGTGGGAAATGATGCCCCACGTGCAGGTGGGTGTCCTCCCAGGGCTGTGGCACAGGATTTTCCTCTGGAATGAGCCACCACCAGCAGTGGGGGGCCCAGTGCTCCTGGGGCTCTGCCCCACTGCACAAGGGACACAGAAGCCCAGAGGTGCCCAGGGCAGCACAGCTGGACACCAGCAGTGTGCTGGGAGCCATCTGGAGCTTTCAGCAGTGGTAGGGGCTGGAGTGGGTTTGTACCAGGCTACCAGTGCCTGTCCTCATTTGTCCTTAGGTAAATGTGGCTCATGTTCCATCCCCATTCCACTCTGCACTCTAGGCTGGACAGGCACAGAAATACAAGCTCCTTCACCTGCTGCCATTGTCTTCATGATCACTTTCTTCCTTTGTCTCATTGTTTTGCTCTCAGGGACAGATTCCTCTTAAACACATCTGTATATTTGCATCCATCTTTAAGGTAATTCCATGTCTGTGTTTTCCCTGGGTGCTGTAGAAACCTGTGTGCCCTCCTCACCCTGTGTGATTTGTGTGGTAGTCAGAACATTTGGCTCCATCCTTCCTTCCTGTAGGAGCAGTTTTACTGCAGTCATTCTGTGTGTGTGACACTAATGTTTATGTGTGCTTTTTATTATTATTGTTATTATTTCTATTTGTGATTCTTTGAGCTGCTTTTAGGGAGGGAGGGGTGAAGGAAGTGGTGCTCAGCCCCCTGTTTGCAGAGGGAATAGCTACAGAATTTGTGAAAGACTAAGCTTTGGAATTTGAGTTTAATATTTAGTGGCTGTGCAAAAGAAAAGGCTGGAGCCATCTCTGCTCCAGATGCTCCACCACTCCCTTGTGCTTCTGCCTCTGCTGCAGCACTGGGAGGGCTCTGGGTAGACCAAAACTGGTTGCTCCAAGTGACCACCCCACTCCCCAGCCAGGACTTCATCAGAACATTGTCACTTGTCCAGCCACTTGCACAGACACTTCTAGAAAGTGTTGGTACAGTTAATTCTGATAAATAACAAAATAACATTAATGCAAACCATGTTGAGCTGCTTACAGACACCTCAGTGGGAAATCCTAGGATCCAGTGGTTAGGCAGGACACATCCTCCAGCCAGGCTGGGAGATCTGGGCTCAGAGACTGGGAAACAACCACACATCTCTAAATACCTTTGGGAGTGGCTCCAGCACTTTGGAGACTCTGTCTGGCCTGGTTTATGGCTCTGAGACACATGGATGGGCCAGAGCCAGGATGTCACCTGCTCTGAGTGAGGAAGGACTTGCAGAGATTCTCCAAAAATAGCCAGGAGAAGGCAGGCAGAGGCAGATGGGGACTGACGTGGTGCCAGTGCCTCCTGCTGCTGCATTTCCATAGGGAGGAAGGGACTTGAGCAGCCTGCATTGAATGGGGACTGCTGGAGGAATACAGCACTTGCCAGGGGTGTGTGTTTGTGCTGTGCAGGTTGTCCCACACCCTCCCTGTCCTGTTCTGTGTTCGGGAGGGCAGTGTGGAGAGGCTCACTCCTTGTGGAACACGAAACTCGTGTGAATCCCCAGTGGCTGTGATCCCCCCACAGCCACGTGCTCTCCTGGGTAACTGCACAAACCAGGCTTTGCTCCTCTGTGGCTTATAAAATGTAGGAGAAATAAAATCTTATTTCTCACCAAGAGTTATTTACTCCCACCCAGCCCCAGGCCTCCCAGCAGGAGCCTGGCTCCTGTGCAGACATGGAGTTCTGGAACTGCATCTCTGCTGCTTCACAGGCAGCCCCAGCTTTTTGGCTGGTGTTTGCCACCCTGAGGGTCCTCTCAGCCTGCCATGGAGGTGTTTGGAGAGGCAGAGGCTGCTCAGAGTGCTGGGACAGCACTGAAGACAGCCCTGACAGGAGCAGGATCAGCAGGATGTGCCAGACAGGGAGCTGGGCTGTGCTGAGCTGCCACAGAACAGAGCCTCTGCTGCTAAATGAGGTGATCAGTCATTTGAAGAGGGGGATGACAGGCACTGAAGGCAGGGCTGTTCCTCAGCCTTTCCTGCAGGGAAATGGTCCATGAGTTCAAGGTCAGGTTTACTGCAGAGCTTTGCTGAAGTGGAGGGAGAAGGGAACGTGATTTTTGATCCTTTCTGGTTTCTTCAAAAATTGGGTTAGCCCTGTGTGTACTTTGTGTTGTTCCTAGGCAGGAAATTCCCCCAGAGCCCCCAAACACTGTGTGCTCCAGGCACTGACGCTCCACTGCCAAGCTGGCTTGTCCATGCAGGTTCTACAGAAGGCCCTGGCACAGGGTGCCCAGAGCAGCTGTGGCTGCCCCTGGATCCCTGGCAGTGCCCAAGGCCAGGCTGGGAGCAACCTGGGACAGTGGAAGGTGTCCCTGCCATGGCAGGGGGTAGAACAAGGTGATCCTCAAGGTCTCCTTCCAACCCAAATCATTCCATGATTCTGTGGTACAGCTAGACTGGTGTGAGTGAGGCTGGACACACCTCAGGGACACAACTACTTGGAGATGATCACCTCCTTTGTGTTGTGGATATCTTTATGGTGGAGAAATGGGTGTTTCAGATGAAGTCACCTGCCTGTGATCTGTTTCTGCTGTGGGTGGCACCTGGAGGTGTCCCCTTTTCTCCATCCAGTGACAGTCTCATGCTGTCTGGGGATGGCTGGGCTGGGTGGAGGTGCTGCTCCTCAGGGGTGCCCTGGAGTGCAGTACAGCTCGAGCCTTCTGCATGAGAACACATCAAAAGTCAGGAGTAGGAGGAAAAGGCTGAAGTTACTGAGTTACTGTGGTGTCTTTATCTCCTGTGAAAGACACTAACCACTTGTTTTTAAGATTTTTAAAAGTTTAATAGTAATAAAATGGTTATAAAAATAGTCATATAATTAGAGTAATAAAAATGTAGACGATTAGGATTAGGACAATATGAGACAACAGAAACAAAGAGTTAGGGACAGTCCAGGTACCTCTTTCTGGGCAACATAAGCCCAAAAAAGGACCCACGGTAACAGAGGATTAACCCTTAAAAGCAACAGCCTGTTGCATATTCATACACCTCATCCATGATGCATAAATTCCATTCACACAAAGGATTCTGTCTGGGCAGTGTCAGTTTCTTCCTCTGAATCCTGACAGCATCTTCAGGGCTGAGCGAGGTGGGAAGAAGTTGGTTTCTTCTGATAAGAGAGCAATAAAGTCTTTTTCTCTGAAAGATTTAGGTGTCCACCTTTAGGTTCTGCTATCTCGGCGGGAGCACCTCAGGTTTTGGGAGCGGAGGCCAAGCAGGTGTCCAGGCCGAGCCGCCCATACCTGCAGGGCATGGTGCTGGGATATTGCTGAGGTGTTCATTGCTGCTTCATTGCTGCTCCCTGTCGATATAAACCCCCCACCCCTGCCCTGCTGTGTGCCCACCATGTCTTTATCTCCCCACACCCGTGCAGAACGCAGGGCAGCAGAGAAGCCGCCCGGGACCCGGAGCTGCCCGACGTGTGCGAGGACGAGGCGGCGGCCTGAGGGCGCGGCTGCCGGGGCTGGCCGCCCTCACCGCCCTCACCGCCCTCACGGCCCAGCCCGCGGCCTGCCGGCACACCGGGGCGGCCGAGCCCAGCCGAGCCCAGCGGGAGCAGCCGAGCCGAGCCGGGAAAGCCCGGCGGGAGGAGCCGAGCAGCAGCGGGAGCCCCGGCCGAGGTGCTCCTCCGTGCGTGCCTTGTGCTTCACCCGAGGAACCGGGCCGTGCTCCTCTCAAGGGTCCTTTTCCCGCACACAGACTTTCTCCTTGTGTTGTTGCATTCTCTACTTCAAGCATCAGGAAAAAACAAACTGGTTTTGTATGAGAAGGCAGCTGTTTTATTTAATGCGCTTGGGTACGTCAGGGGTGCCGCTCCCGGTGTGGAGATGAAGGCAAAATGTCTTTGGGTGTCAGTGAAATGAGGATGAGACGCTGCTGTTGGAGTGAACATCGTCCCTCCCTGTCTCTTTAATTCTCTTTATTCCCTTTCCCTGTGATCCCTCAGTTTTGCACAGTGCCAGTCCTGCCCCCAGCCGTGGCTTTAGTCAGGGCAGTGCTGTAAAAAGCAGAGGAGTCACAGGAGATTCCCTGGATGTGATGAGCCCTGGGCTGGCACAGAGCCCTGGAGCATGGGGATACGCTGCCACACCAAACAGCTTAGTGCTCCAGGGACAGCTGCCAGGGCTGCTCCTCCAAAGAGCTGGGAATGCTCCCAGTCCTGCCCCCAGTCCTGCCCCCAGTCCTGCACCCATGGACCATGGTCTCCAGCTGAAAAGAGTGGCAGGTTTGGGCTTTATTTTATTTCATTTCCATCTCTTCACTTAATCATTTGTGTACCTGATGCTTTTAAACTTTAATTTCATGAAAATGACCCAAACTGGGAGAGGTTCCTAGGATGGAAAATGTTGGTGGAGGGTTTTTAGGAGGATACAGAGCACAAGTTCACAACTTGATCTTTTGATTTTTTTAAAAAAGGCTTTAATTTTTAATTTTGTTGTAAGACTGATTTTTATGTGTTTGCTGATGCTGCTATTTTATCCATAGATTGCTTCTAAACTTGGGGTTAGAAGCTTCATCTCAATAGTTTGACAACTGGTAAGAGATTACACTTAAAAAGGTAAACACAAAAAGGCAAATACAGCCATTTTTGTGGCTGTTGACTGTACATACTGTGTGGATGATCAGGAATTTCACTCTTCCATTCAGAGAGTAAAAACCAGTGACATCCATCTGTTAAAATATATGTCATTCTTTTCCCTTGAGCCTTATGGGGTCTGAACATGCCCCTGGGAAGCCAGTGGGATTGGAATCTTATTTTATAGTGCTTAAAGAAAGGGCATGATTAAATTTGGTTCCTACATAATCATCTTAGTGTCTGTTTTTAGGTTAATCCTGAGGACTTGGGACTTTGTTCCCTCATTTTCTGTTCAGGGGGATACAGAGAGCTGTTGGTAGTGACTGGTGTATCCTGGTGCCCCTGTTCTGTTTGCTGCAATCTCATTTGATGGTTCCCAACATTTTATAGCTGGGCTTTGCTGCTGGTGCCTTCTGTCTGTCCCCAGCCTGTCACCTCCCCTCACTCAGCCACCCCAGTGGGATGCCCAGCACTCCCCAGCCTGGGCTCTTCCTTGTAAATATTGGCAAAATGGGAAAGAACATTGCAGCTTCTCTATTGAATGGAGACCTTTAATGCTGAAAGCTGCTGTTGGATCTTGTAAAGGTTGCTGCTGTGGGGCTGAGCTCTGCACTGCTGCTTCCAGGTGCTAAATCCTGCCTGGTTTTTGGTGTCTGCACCAGCTGTGAGCTCAGCATCCCCTTAGGAGCCTGTTCCTGCAGCAGGAGGATGCCCTGATCCTTCCCCCAGCCTGGGACATGGGACTTGCTGCTTGTCATGAAGATTTAGGTAGCCAGAGGTAGGGAGTGAAAAGTCTGAGAGCACACTGGGTTCTGCAAATGGGAAAGATTGTCCAGGTGGAACTGCTGCCTGTGGAAGGGACAGTCTGTGGATACAAACTGATCTGTCCTCCAGTTTGTGGAAAAAACTTTCTCCAGCTGGTGTCCCTAGCCAGGGCAGGGAGTGACCTTGGAGCAAAGACACATCTCAGGAACGTGCCCTGCCCCAGGCAGAAAAGGGAGGTCTGGTAATCCCCATCCCTGTGGGACTCCTGAAGTCTAAGCAATACCTGGGTTGTGCTCAAAGAGCTCTGAGGAGGCAAACATGGGGTTAGTTATTGTATTTTTAATCTGTGGCAAGAATCATTTGGTAGCCCAGGCAGCTGGGGTTATTTTAGTGATGCCCAAGGGGTGAGAGCTGGTGGCTGTTCTCAGCCTCAATTTATGCAACCCAACAAATGATGAGTTACAAATGAGCTGCATATCATGTTCCTTTAGTGGTACCTAAACCATCGCTTCAGTTTTGGAGAGGAATGGATGTTTTTTATGATTATCTCAAAATCTACTTTGAAATATTTGCCCTTTCAGCTAAAAGAAATCCTTCTGGAGCTGTTCCCACAGGTCCAAGAACCACCCCCTCGAGCTCTGAGCTCGTGTCACACCTTGTTTCTCAGCAGATCTGCCAACAAGCTTTCCTTTACACTCCTAAAAAATCACCCCTATGGTGTCACAAACAGCAGCCTGAAAACCTGCATGAAATGAGATGAAAAATGCGCCCTGGCAGCAGGAGAAACGCTCAGATAGGCAAAACCAGGCTCTACTCACTCAGCTGCAGTGAAATCCTTGCTTGTTTATGTGCATGTTAGAGCAGCTCAGGGCAACTGGTTCTGCTCTGAAGAAAGGAAGAGGCTGAAGCGAGGGGATTTGTTTGAGAATAAACATCCCAGGCAAGGCAGCACTTTTAGCTCTCCAGTAAAATCATTCTCTTCAGCTGGATGGGTAAATATTTGTCTGCTCCTCTCTGTGATGGAGGGGATGGGGTTCAGTGTGGCTCTGCAGAGCAGGTGCGGCACATTCATGCTCTGTGTTTTTCCCCTCCAAATCCTCCCCTCTGCTGTTCCTGGAGCACTGGGATGCTCTGGCCTGGGTTAGCTGGGCTTGGAATCACCAGGAGGGCTCCTCTTTCCCCCATCACCATTGCATCTGGTCAAGTTTTCAAGACTCTTCCAGGCTGAGGATGATTTTCTTGAAAGAAATTTCTCATTTGGGGGATCAGCACATATCTGTGATCTCCAAGAGGTGGATTTCTTTGTTTCACTCAATTAATGGCCATAGGCCTTTAGTTTTGGGGGTAGTGCTACGTAAAAATCCTGGTCAAGTCTCTTCTGTCCTGCCCTGGAAATGCACAGTTCATGTCTTTAACCATTTGGGCAGGAATGTGCTGCTGCTAATGTCACACTTGCAAGCAGATGAGGATTCCAGCATCAGGACTGCTGACTTTGTGTAGGGCTCCAACCAGAGGGAGCCTGCCAAGGAACAGTGTAGCTGCTCCGTGCAAAACAAACAGTGGCTCCATAAAACAACTCCCAGGGTGCAGTTTCATTCCTTATTTATTGCCAGACTTGCAAGGAGGAGCTGCTGGGAGAAATTTTGTGTTCCTTCAGCACAAGTCTGCCCTGAAGCCTTCAGCATCGCTGCCACGGGGGAGTTTCTCCATTTGTGGTGTGTGGCTGGGAGCTTGTTTGCACTCCCCAGCTCAGTGCTTTCCCTCCCATCTTGCCCAAAACCCCAAGAGCTTTGTCCCTCCAGCCCAGGGCTTTGTCCCAGCCCCTGAGCGGCCCAGGCTCCCGCAGGGACGGGGGTCTCAGTGAATTTCCCAAGGGAGGAGGGCTGTGCTGGGGGATGCCACTGAGAGCCCGAGCACCTCTGGGATGCAGCAGGGAGACTGGAGAGCAGGGAGTGGAGGATTGGTGTGGGAATGGAGCTCTGATGAGGTGCCAAACCTCCCTGCTCGTTTGTGGGGCAGTTTGCTGAGCAGAGCAGTGCAAGGCATTCCTTTCTGGCCCAGATCCTTCTGCACAAGTCCACGCTCGGCTCGAGTCCCTCCCAGGCTGAATTAACCTGCATTGTGCCATGACCCTGTTGCTGTGAATGCAGCCTTCCATGGGGTGAGGGAAGGAAAGCAGCTCATCAGTGCCTGCCCTGCTCCTTCCCTTCCTGGAGAAAAGCCATGTACGCTCAGAGCTGCTGCTGGCAGAGCCCAGACCCTCCGTCAGTACCCACAAAGCCATCAAAGTGCTCCCAAAAACAGTGTAAATTCAAGAAAACATGAATTGCAACCCTTGAGGGTACAATGCAGATCCTCTGTGCTGTAATTTTGCTGCTCTTTCTGATTTCTAGGCCTGTTCTGTTGGTATTTCTGTCTCTTGTTGCACTTGAAGCTGAACCTCTGCCCCTGTATGTGCTCTGCTATGATTCCAGCATGATGTAAATGCACTCAGTACTGTGACAGCACGTGGCTGTTGCACTGTAAATATGTACCATGAAGAGAGAGGCTATTTTTTGCATGCTTTTGTACTGTAGAACCGAGGAGAAAATGACAATAAATTCCACAGAGATGACCCTGGCTGTAAGTGCAGTTCCTAAGGCAGCTGCCCCAGTCGCAGTGCCCAGCCCGAGCCCGGCTCTAAACTCAAGGTCCCTTCAGCCCAAAGGCCAGGGCCGGCACTAAGCCCGGCCTAAACCCGATGGCAGCCCAAAGCCCGGCCCGGCGCCGGCCCCGCCCCCGCGCTGCGAGCCACGCCCACTGGCCGTCACAGAGCGCTCCGCCTCTCAACCAATCAGATCGCTCAATCACGTCAGAGCCCCGCCCTTCACTGAGCCCTCTGGCTGTCGACCAATCACACCGCCCGGTGGCGTCACGGCCCCGCCCCCTGCGTCTCCCAATCGTCACAAAGGCCTCCACCATTTGCTCCGGCCCCATTGTGTCGTCACTGAGCCCCCATTGGCTGTCGGTGAGCTGGCGGGACTTCAGCCGCCTATATAAAGTGCCGGGGGAATGCCCGCCTCGGTGAGAGGGCAGCGGCGGCGGCCGGGGCTGGCGGAGCTCTGAGCCCTCGGCCCCGCGACGCCGGAGCCTCGGGGCCACCCGTGCCTCGCAGCGCCGCGACCCTGCGGCCCCGGGCTACGGGGGGGTGTGCGCCGTGCTTGGGAGGGAGGTGGGAGCGCCCTTTGTGGCTGCTCGCGGTTCCCTGCGCCGGCCCCGCCATCTCCCCCGCCCCAAACAGGAGAGAGACAAAGTTCCGCCCCCCCCCCAAATCGAAAAGGGACAGCGAGAATGCCGGCCCCTCAAAATCGAAGAAGGACGGACGGCACCTCCGGCCGGTCAAAGCCGAGTAGGTCGCAGAGCGGCCGGAGGCCGCGAGGACGGCGACAGCGGCGAGCCCCCCAGAATCGCAGGGGGACAGAGAGAATGCCCGCTGTGGCCCCCCAAAGCGGAGGACGATGGAACCAGCGCTCCCTAAATCGAGGGGGGGCAGAGAACCCGCGCCGGAGAGACATGGACACAATGCCAGGTCCTCCCACATCTGAGAGGAACAGACGCAGAGGGTCCTCCCAAAAGCGGATGGGGAGCGAGACCACCCCCACCCTTGCAAAGGTAAGGAGGATCGAGAAACTCCCCATCATCCTGCAGGATGAGACGGGGGAGGACACGTCCTTCCCAAGCATCCCCGAGGGTGAGGGCGAGAGGGACGGAGACCCCTCAAGCACCGCCCCTCCTTCCCCTGCCCCCGTGGACGAAGCAAAATAAAATTGGCAGGAATCCAATTTAACTGCACACCGAAGGCTTTGACTGATGTTTGTTTTCCTGATGAGGTGAAAGGAGCAGGGAGAGCCCCAGAGCCCAGCACCATGAGAGTCAGTCCAGCAGCTCAACATTTCCCCTGGGCTCCATGCCTAAGACTGACGATGCTGCAGTCCCAGCTGGTCAAAGGCCCAGCCCTGCTTCCCATTTCAGGGGAAGAAAGAAAGAAATTTGTCAGGGCTCAACCTGAAATGACATTTTGTCACTTCTCATTGTTCTACAGCTCTGGAGAGGAGCAAGGTCACTGTTCCTGCCACCTGGTGGTCCTTGGAATGCATACCTGGGCCCATGTGGCATTTCAGGTGACCCCAAGCTGTTTTGTCAGTTTGAAAGGGCAGCTGTTGTTTCACTGTTGCGTTTCTTGTCTTACTAAAGCCACTCCTACCTGTAGTACAGCCTGAGCCTGAAGACACAAAACCACCTACGTGGAGGAAAGGCATCAATACCTTGACAAAGACTGAAGGGAACACTCTGATTTCCCCTTTTCCCAAGAGGTTTCTTTACCAGGAGTTGCTAACAAGGACCAGAAATGACAGCCCGCAGTGGGTTGGTGGCTGGTTCATTTTTCCAGCCCTCAGTCCTGCATGGCACTCGGTGACTGGGTGCTGCAGGGGCTCCAGGAGGCATCAGAGGCACCTGCCTCGCACCCAAGGGTGGCGCGAGATCTCCTCCAGGTCCGGCCGCTCCACGGGCGGAGGGTGGAGGTTTTTAGGAAGATACAGAGCACAAGTTCATAACTTGATCTTTTGATTTTTTGCCCAAACACCAGTGGATGAGACGTGGGCAGTCTGGGGAGAGAAGGCAGAAAAGGCCTCTGGCTGGCAGAAGGCTCCTGCCCAGCTGCTCCCGGCGCCACCAGAATTCCTGATGTGCTGCCATTAGCTCCAGCATATGATTGATCCCAACAGGCTGAGCTCCAGCCTTAGGTCCATGCCTCCAAGCTTTTTCTGGCCATACCCATCTTCAGGGATGAGCCTGTTCTCCGGATCCCTGGGGTGGGGCAGGTCCGTGGTGTCACAGGGCTGTCCTGGCCACAGCACTGTGACATCATCATCATGCCTATATAAGCCAGGCCAGCCCCTGCAGCTGCCAGTGCAGTCGCGATGGGACGTGCCGGAGCCATGTGTGACGGTGACGTCCTCCTGACCGCGCTTGTCCTGCTGCTGCCCGCCGTGGCTCTCTGCTGGGCCCTTGGCCACTGGCAGCCATGGAGGCGGCAGCAAAGGACACCAAAGAGGCGCAAGCGCCCCGGGGTCTGGCCTAGAGGCTCACGCAGGAACCGGGGAGCCCCTGCGGCTCCCAGGCCCTGCAGGCCTCGGGCCAACCCGCGCAAGCGACCAGGTGCTCCCGCCAGCCCCCCGGGCAGCTCCTGCAGCTGCGGCCCCTGCGTGGCAGTGGCCCAAGAGCTGCGGGAACTGATGGCCCTGCTCTGGGCTCGCAATGGGACACCTGAGCCGCTCTACTCTGGGATGTGGCGGGCCCTGTGGAAAGAGCTGCGGGAGCTGGTGAAGCAAGGCCACCTGCCCTGCTGTGGCTCGTTCAACTCACCCAGGTGCCCCCGTCCCATCAAGAGGCAGCTCCCAGGAAGAGTCTCCATCCCTGGGAAAGCCTCAAGCCTTGCAAGGATGGCACAGCAAGAGATACCCGCCATCCATGCAAGCAGCTCAGGCTGTCAGAGAATGTCCATCCTGCCAGGAGCCTCAGCTATCTCTGACAGCCTCCATCTCTCAGAGAGGCTCAGTGAGACCTCTCAGCCTGGCTCCCTTGGATCCCTGGACTTGAACAACAAGGCCAGGGAAAGCCCTTGGGTCTCAGTGGGAGCCCAGCCCGATGCAGGGGAGCCATCTCAGGAGCAGGTGGCGGAGCAGCAAGTGTCCTGCAGCTGGCAGTTGCCGGCCCACAGCTCCCAGGACGCTGTGCCGGCTGTGCCAGAGGGCAACAGCCCGTGCCTGGTGGAGGAGATGAGCCTCGAGACACCTGGAGACCTCCATCTCAAGGAAGCTGCTCCCAGACAGCCACTGACTCCCAAGAAAGCCTCAGTAGAAGGTGAGACATTCTGAGGAGCTGTCTGCAGCTCCCCTGGGGCTCTTGAGGGGCATTGCCCGGCCAGGCCAGGGCCTCTGAGAGCAGCCTAGCCCCTGGCTGTTGTCAGTGCCTCTGATGCCAAGGCTTCAAAAAACCCCCGTGTGGTTTGCAGCCGCTCCTGGGACCCCGCTGTGGTACAGGTCGGGCTGCAGCCCCGGCCGTGCACTAGAGCAGAGTGCAGGCCAGGAGGCCGGGGCCAGCGACGGTGCCGCCGTGCCGCGCTGCAGCGGGGCTCCTGCAGCCGCCTGTGCGCGCTGCCCGGGCCCGGCTGTGCCGCTCGCCAGCCCGACGGAACCAGGTGAGAGCAGCGCGGCCCGCGGGGCCCGGCCCGCGGCACTGGCGGGCACTGGCGGGGGTTCCTGGGCGCAGGGCTGATGGCTCGCTCTCGGCCGCAGGGCTAAAAAAGGAGCTGCAGGAGCTGTACCAGCTGGGCCCGCAGCTGGGCAGCGGTGGCTTCGGCACCGTTTTCTCGGGGACCCGCCTCTCGGACGGCAGCCCGGTAAGTGGCCGGCGCGGCCGGAGGGTCAGGGCCGCGGCCGGGCAGGGCTGGAGCTCAGCCCCCTGTGTCCATGGCTTGCAGGTGGCCATCAAGCGCGTGGCCCGCGAGAGCGTCCTGCGGTGGGACGAGCGGGTGAGTGAGCGGGCCCGGCGGGCCGGGGCGGGCAGGGACAAGGCCGGGGCCCCGAAGCAGGGCGGGGGCAGCGGGCGGGGGCTCAGCGTGCCAGGCAGAGCACGGCGGGCCCGGGGATGCCGAACGGCGGTGCTGGGCCCAGGCAAGGAGGCAGCTGCCCAGCATGCTCTGGGTGGGAGGGATCCCGAGCAGCAGGGAAGCTGCCAAGGGGGCACTGGGGCATGCCGGGCAGGCGGCAATGGAGGCAGAGGGCATTGTCTCGTCCTCCCAGCCCGACGGCACCCGTGTTCCAATGGAGATTGTGCTGATGGAGAAGGTGGGCTCTGGCTGCCACAGTATCATCCAGCTCCTGGAGTGGTTTGAGCTGCCTGACAGCTTCGTGCTGGTGCTGGAGCGTCCGGAGCGATCGCGGGATCTCCTGGAGCTCCTGCTGGAGTGGGGGTTCCTGAGCGAGGAGGCGGCACACTGTCTTTTCTGCCAAGTGCTGGAGGCCGTGTGGCACTGCACCGCCTGCGGCGTCTGGCACGGCGACATCAAGGCCGAGAACCTCCTCGTGGACCCGGACACTGGCAGCCTGAAGCTCATCGACTTCGGCTGCGGCACCTTCCTCCAGGGTGACGGCCTCAGAGACTTTGCCGGTGAGCCCTCGGCCCGGGCCCTGCTCCCGGTGCCAGGCACTGCCCTGTGCCATTCCCTCCTGGGCTGCGGGTGCGGCATGCTGCCGGCTGCCCTGTGCCACGGGGCCGATGCTGTGCCCCAGGAGCTGGCTGCTGGCCCTGCCGACAGAGGGGGGCTGCACGAGCCGGGCCCCGGCCCCTCGGCTTGGCAGGCCGGGTTGGGCTCGGGCCGCTCGGCTGGCCTTGTCTGCCTTGCAGAGCGGTTTCCTGGCTTTGGCCAATTGTCTGGGGGTGCAGGGTGCCCTTGGGGGAAGTTGTGGCCGCCGGTGCAGGCCCTGCCCCTCTGTCAGGAGGCTGGCGCCAGGCCCTGGAAGGCAGCAGCCTGCGCCCGGCCAGCGCCGCCTGTCTCCCCTAGGAACACACATGTACTGCCCGCCCGAGTGGGTCTGCCGGGGCTGCTACCTCCAGAAGCCGGCCACCATCTGGTCCCTGGGCGTGCTGCTCTATATCATGGTCTGCGGGCGCTTCCCCTTCCGTAACAACCGTGACATCGCCGTGGGGCAGCTCTTCTTCAGGCCGCAGGTCTCTCCAGGTTGGTCTCGGCCTCGAGAAGGCGGCTTTGGCAAATGGCAGCGCGCAGCCCGGCCCGGCCCTGCCGCAGCTCGGCAGGAGCTCGCTGTGCCCTCGAGGGCCGGCCGCAGGTGACCCGTGAGGAGCTGGTGTGGCACGCCGGGCTGGAGGAGGTGGCCGTGTCCTGCCGTGCCGCTGTCCCGCAAAGGGCAGCTCTGAGCACTCGCAGCGTGGCCCGGCTTCTGCAGGCGCCGGGAGCAGCTGGGCAGGAGCCTTCTGCCAGCCAGCGGCGCTTTCTGCCTTCTCTCCGCAGAGTGCCAACATCTCATCCGCTGGTGTTTGGGCAAGCACCCCGTGGAGCGGCCGGACCTGGAGGAGATCTCGCGCCACCCTTGGGTGCGGGGTGGGTGCCTTTGATGCCTCCTGGAGCCCCTGCAGCCCCCAGTCACCGAGTCCCCCGCAGGACTGAGGGCTGGAAAAATGAACCAGCCACCAACCCACTGCGGGCTGTCATTTCTGGTCCTTGTTAGCAACTCCTGGTAAAAAAACCTCTCGGGAAAAGGGGAAATCAGAGTGTTCCCTTCAGCCTTTGTCAAGCTTTTCATGCCTTTTCTCCAGATAGGTAGATTTGTCTGCCAGAGTGCCGAGGACACCCTTCGTAAATGACTGCGAACTCCCTCACTGGCACTGGTATCAGCAAGATCTGCTCATCTCTGAGGGTGCAGATGGCCAGGAAAAGCCCGAAAGCAAAGAAGTGAACCCAGCCCATAGCAGTACACAATCCTAGAAGGATGTGTCCCAGGACCAAACATCCTGGTGCTGCCGATTCCCATTCCATGGCTCTGAGGAAAATGCAGCTGTGCCGTAGCAAAAGAGCCTTGGTGTGGTGCTGGGTAAGATCCTGCAGCAGCAAAGGCAGGTTTTCCCATGTCCATCTCATGCTCTGGAGCAGGCAGAGGAGGAGCAGGACAAGAGGAAGAACTCCACAGTTGGGTTACTCATGGCAAGAATCTCCACCACTCCCAATGCCTTCTCTAGAGCTGCTGGACCAGAGATGGAGGAAGCCCTTTGACAGGACTGCCTCCTCCCTGAGAGCCACAGCTGTCTGCAGAAGCTGCTCATCCTTGAGGATGCAGATGGCCAGGAAATGCCTGGAAGGAAGAAGGGGACCCCAGCCCTCCCCAAGATGTTCCCAGAGGCAAGTATTCCAGCAACAAGTGTCCTGGAGCTGCCTGCTCCCTGTCCATGGCTCCATGCTGTGGCCAAAATTAAGGATAAATGCAGGGAATAGAGATCCCCAAACCGCCTGAAAGGGGAGAGTGTACAAAGGTTCCCTGGTCCCCACAGAGCAATTGAGGATGGAGACCACCCAGATGCCCCTAGGGAAGAGGAGAATGGAGACTCCCACCAATCCCCTTCAGAAGGGAGAAGCAGAGAGATATATTTTATATTTTATATATTTTATATTTTTCCTTTTAAATTATTTTTTCTTTTTTATTTAGTTTTATGTTTCTGTAGCAGTTAATCAAGATGGGGTGTCTGTCTCCCAAGAGGGCAGCCTTTGGGTGCAGCCCATGAACATGGTGTTGGAATCCATGTGTTACCAAAACTGCAGGAAAAACAGAAACTTTCCAACAACATCTTCTCATTGTTAGAGAAGCAGGCATCCCTTCATTCTGGCCAGGACATGCAATAGAATTATTTCATCCACACATGCCTAGCATGTGCAGTGAAAATCTCTCTGACCCCCATGATTCTTTACCAGCTTTTCCTCATATTTCTCAATAAAGACCCCAAAGAAATTCTCCTTCATTGTGTCTGTATTATACAATGCTTTGGATCTGATGTCTTCCCTGTGAGGCTGGGGAGGCCCTGGCACTGGTGTTCCAGAGAAGCTGTGGCTGCCCCATCCCTGTCCAAGGCCAGGTTGGTTGGGCCTTGGAGCATCCTGGGATTGTGGAAGGTGTCCCTGCCCATGGCAGGGTGAAACAAGATGAGCTTAAAATCCCTCCCAGCCCAAACCACTCTGGGACTCTGTGTCCTGCTCAAACACAACAGGCCCCAATAGCTGCCAATGCCAAACCTACCTGTTAATTGATGGATAAATGAATTCCTGGCAACCACCACCACGAAGGGAAGGAAAACAGCTCCATAGGAGGGATTGGCAGAGGCTGAGGTTGGAGATGGGGACTCAGTTTGGGGTTGGATCCAGCCAAGTAAATGGCTTGAAATCTGCTTGAAATTTTCTTGTAAGTGGGCTATGTATCAAAATGGATTTCTAGAGCAGTAAATTATAATTTAGTGCCTATTATAATATTCATTAAGAGCTGCTGTCTGCTACAGTGTTACACCAAATACTAATTATTAGAAATTAAGGTGACAGGAGGGATTAATATTCTGAATTGTGTAAGTGGGAGTAATAAGAGCCTAGGAGGGATAAGCAGACAAAGCAGCAGGAGGATTTCCTTCCTGTGGGGAAATGAGGGGTAATGGAATCCCCAGTAGCCCAGCACTGGGAGGCAGGGCTGCCCAGGAAAGGGGGCAAGATTAATCAGAGCTACAGAGACAGACCCCAAGCAGAAGGGGCATAGCTGTGACCATTGGGTTCAAAGTGTTCAGTTTTGGGGCATCACCACCTGCAGGATCCACCCAGTGGATTGACCTCCAAAGGCTCCATCTTGCCTCAATGTTATTTGTCTAGTTTGTTTGTTTTCTAGTTTTGTTTGTTTATTTATTTATTATTCCTCTTCAAGCTGAAATTAAATTCCTACAATGATTTTGTCACAACCTAGTTTAGTAAAAGGTATCTCTGCTTATGGCAGGGAACAAATGATCTTTAAGGTCCCTTCCAACCCAAACCCAACTGCAGCAGGGTGAGATGGATGCAGAGCAGGATGAAAAGCCAGGGGAGCAGCCAAAGCCATGCAGAGCTGTGTGAGGGACATGGTTTTTTCTTTTTAATCACATTCCCTCTCTCCTATGGTATAATTAGGGAGAAAAAAACCTCTCATATGTGAAAGTGATTCCTTTGTTGCCAGACATTTCCAGGTTTTCCATTTTCTTCTCCTTGAGTAGGAAAAAATTATTTACCATGTTCTTTTCTAACAGTTTCCAGGGATGTCCCAGAAACATGGCCAGGAGCCACCAGCAGCCAAGCCCTGACCTCTTTGCTTGAGTAAATCAATGTTTAGCCACTAATGGGAGCTGAGTGCCCATTTTCCCTGCCCCATTTATTTTATTGCCAGGGCTGGGGTGCAGGGGAGGCAGCACTGGGGCAGCTCTCTGGAAATCCCAGTGAGCACTTGGAATGTTCACTCCCATCCTATTTTATGGTGTGTGATGTGCAAACACATAAGGGAAGAGCTGCTGCAATCACCAGCTGGAATAACTCACAGTGCCTGGCGCTCTCTCTCTGTCCATCTCTATTATTTTTTATTTGGAGTTTCCACAGGGTTCTTTTAAGAATGGGGGATGCTCTTGCTCAATTTGTGCCAGCAAAAATCCCTGTGGGAGAAAATTTTTTGCCACAACAGGGTTTTTTTTTCATTATTAGAGCAAATAAATATCTTTTTCCCTGCCCTGCTGGTCCCTTCAGCTTTGCTGTGGGATAGGGACAGGGATGGGAGCCCTGAGCCACCATGGGACAGCAAAGGCAGAAGCTGACCCACCACCAGCTTGAGGTGAAGTGATTAAAGCTTGTGGCTGCCACCAGCATTTCCTGCCTGTAATTAAGGCTTTTAATGAGGAGGCATATGGTAACCCCCTCCTCCCCCCGGCATTTTGCCAGGTGTGGGTTCGTTAACGGCTGCTAATTACACCATTATTCAGCATCTAAGTCAAGGAGGGCTGCACTGCTCCAACTGCCTGTGAATGCTGCCAAAAATTTCTTAGTTTAGATTTTATACAGGGAACTGAACCCCTCGGGGTTTGCAGGGCAAACCAGCATCCCTGGGACACGGAGCCAGGGCCTTCCTCACTTTCCCTGACCCCTCTCCATGCACAGGGCCTGCAATTCCAGCTGCACTCCTCCTCCTCACAGCCAGGACATGCTTTTATTCCCAGGGGTGAGTTTTGCTGCTTGTCTGACAGTCCCAGGAAGTGTAGAGGGGCTTGAAGCCATTCTCAATCTGATGGAGCATCCAGCTGCCAGGACATCCTCAGCACCATGGATCCTCAGGGCTCCTCCTGTGTGTCCCAGAGCAGGAGGGCATTATCCTGGTGGGAAAAGCAGTGCCTTTATTTCCCTCAGACCTCAGTCTGCTCCTGGGGTGTTCATTGCACCAAGTGCTTGACATCAAGGCTCTTTCTCTTGAAAAAGTCTCTTGGAAATGTTTTACGAGCAGTTGGTTGCAGTTTTTACATTGGGTATTATGAATTCCCAGCCTGAATATTTCAGCTCCATGCAAGTATTGGGAGAAAATGAGCATTAAAATCATCCATCTGGATGATCACATTCAAGCCAGTCCCAGGTCCTGCTCCTGGTGCTACCCTGTCTGTGCCTGCCTTGTCACCAGTGGGACCATGGCCATGGACACTCTGGATCTGCCTCTGAGAGTGATGGGAGCCTGGGCAGAGTGGGACAAGGACAGATGGAGAGGCCACTGGGGATGGAGTCAAGCTGCTCACGAGGCTCTGAATCTCCAGAGACCCCACAGACATGATTTGGAGTTGGGGGTGCCTCACCAGTGCCATTGGGTGCAGCCTCTGTGGATGTGGCACCGGAGGACAGGGGAGTGCTGGCCATGGCAGTGCTGGGGAGCTGCTGGACTTTTCCAGCCCAAAGAATTCTGTGATTCCATGAGCTGCCACAGCTCCCTGCCTGAGGGCACTGCTCCTGCACTGCTCTCTGGAGCATCAGGGTGTAATTTATTGTAAAATATTTGATGATGGTGACTGCAGTGCTGGGAGTGTGTGTGGGAGGATGGCATTTCTGAGAGCAGGTGGGAAGGGATGATCACAAGAGGGCCTGGGTTAAATCCACACCAGGAGGGTGGGATGCTCAATCCCAGGTTTAGTTGTGGACACATTTCCCTGGTTGGTGACACAGCAGAACATCAAAATGCCAGGGTCAGCGAGTGGGCCAGGCACAGCCCAGTACAACCACTGTGCCCAGCATCCCCCTCACCCAGCACTCCAGCTGGGAGGAACCCTGGCCTGGCAGTGAAATTGTCTCTCTCTGGCTGGAGGAGAAACCTGTGAAAATGGGAATAAATCCTTTTTGAAGGAAAATGCAGTGTTGGGGTGTACAAACTCAGTAGGGTCCAGCTTTCTGCCAATCCCTGTGTGGTCACTCCGGGCACAGAACACACAGGAAAAGTGTCTCCTATTTACTGAGGATAAAACAAATTATTCACCTGAGGAAACTCAATAATTCTTGTTGTCCAGGAAAGTCACACTGAGCTGGAAAAACAGACCAAGCTCTTGTGGAGCAGATCCCTGGGCCGGGCTGCTGCTGCCCTCTGCTGCCAAGTGACACTTTTCACATCTTACTCTTCTCAATCCAGGGAAGAAAGAATTCCAAACTGCGTTTTATGTTTTCAATACACTTTTTTATTGCAATAACCTCTAAATGATTCAACAGGGTTAATGACTTTTAAATCTCTATGCTAGTAAAGTAGAAATTAATACTGATATTTAATGACAGGACTAAACAGGAGATTAAAAAACTGACATGGGAAGATGCACAGACTGTCAGGGATTTTGAATTAAGTACAGAGAGAATAAGTTTAAGACACAAGAGCTTATCAACATCTGCAACATTTTCACAGGAAAATATGATTAAATGTTAATAAAAGAAATATTTTTTTAGTAGAAAAGGGACACTGGGCAACAAAAAACCCCCAAACAAATATATATATAAAGCAACATAAGGTGATGTAGGACAAAGTGATGGAATCACTCATTTCCTCCAGTGGCTTCTGCTCTGGGCTCACAGAACCTCAAGCACAGGTGGAGTGGTGAGGAACCCTGAGATTCCAGAAACTGGGCTGAAATTTGGTTTGATGCCAACAGATCTCGTCAGAACCTTGTCAACACCAGTGTCATCCTTCTCCCTGCATTTCCTCCTTGCTGGTTTCCCAAACACAAAGAAAGGCACCGTAGCCACGGCCAGGCAGCTCCTTGGCCACCAGCAAAGTCCCAGCGGTCTCTCTGACCTCAGGCTGGAAGCCACCTACACATTTCTACAAGTCTTAAGGAGGCTTTGTTTTTACAACCCTTAAAACAGGCAAGTGCTACATTCAGTGTTCAAAGGTAACATTCAGTGTTTTCAAACTCAGGTTATGCGACCCAAAACTTAGGAAGTTAACAATCTGAGTTACATTTTACAGGCTTTCTCTCCTTCCTGCCTTAGGGAGGAGCAAATGGCACAGTTCAACAGCTTTTAGACCAAATCCTGGCAGCACTAAGAGAAAGACAAGCCCCTGTCATTTTAAGCAAGCTCTCTGTATGGCATCTGTTGCCTTCTCAGAATTTCCATTACATTAACTGATCAAGCTGGTTCATTTTTTTGCTCTTCTCCTCAACCTCCTTCAGCACATCCTGCAATTTCTTACAGCTCTGTGTCAGGAGGGCAAAGCTTTCCTTGAAGTTGCCAGCCCCGTGCTCCCTGCAGATGTTCTCAAGCCCATCAAAGCACTGCAAAATCTTCTCCAGCTCGGCCTTGACCGCCTTCTGCTCCTCCAGCTCTGCTCGCAGCTCCTGCTCCAGGACCGCCTCTGCCCTGCACTGCTGCTGCAGCTGCTCCAGCTCATCCTGCAGCGCCTGGAATTCCTCCTCGCTGTAGGGATACTGCTCCTGCACCCTGTCCTCGGGCAGCAGCACGTTCTTAGGGATGTTCAGCACCAGCTGCAGCAGCACTTCTTCCATTTTAGAGAACAGTTTATCGAAGTGCTCCTTCATGAAGAGCAGGAATTTCTCGGTGCATTTCCGGATCTTGGAAGGGCTGATTTTGCAGCCGGGAATGCCGTCCAGCTTCTTCAGCATCACGCCCTCCACCACCAGCATCATTTCGAACAGGTAGTCCTGGAAGGCGATGTAGACGCGCAGCATGCACGTCTGCGGCGTGAAGCCGAAGAACTGCGCCTCGTAGGCCATGGGATCCACCGACATGGCGGCGGGGGCCGGGGCGGCCGGGCCGCGGGGGAAGGCGGCTCTCGCAGGGCGTTACCCGAGGCAGCGGGGCCGCTCTGGCCGCTGCTGCCGCTGCCGTTCGGGCCCGGGGCCGCTGCTGCCGCTGCCGTTCTGGCCCGGGGCCGCTGCCCGAGGACGGTTCCCAGACCCGGCGCTGCCGCCGCCGCCGCTTTCCCGCCTCGCTCGAGCGCCGCCTCAGAGCGCCCCGCCCGCAGCCAATCAGCGCCCGCCAGAGCACGCTCCCGCCCAATCACCGAGCGCTCCGTCCCTCGGCGGGCGGGCGAAGCGCGGCCTCTCGGCCAATGACAGCGAAGGGTATGGGCGGGCACTGTAAGGCGACCAATGGGAGTGCGGAGCGGCAGCCGCGAGCTGGGCAGTCGGCCAATGAGAGCGCAGAGTGGAGGGAGGGCTCTGCGGTTCAGCCAATGGGAGCGCGGAGCGTCGGGCGGGCGCGGAGGCGGGCGGGACGGGACGGGACGGGGCGGGGCCGCCAAGATGGCGTACCAGACGTTCCGGCAGGAGTACCTGCAGGTGCCGCCCGTGACCCGGGCCTACACCACCGCCTGCGTCCTCACCACCGCCGCCGTGGTCAGTGGTGGCCGCGGGAGGGAGGGAGGCCGTGACGGGAGCTGGGGGGGGGGGGCAAGCCGGGCCCGGGGTAGCCGTGGAAGGGGAGCCCTCAGGCACAGCCCGCGCTCCGAGCCGGGTCTGGAGCCCCGAGACCCCCTGAGCGATTCGGGGATTCCCGGAACGGGCCCCGGGGAGGTGAAAAGCACGAATTAATAACGACAGCAGCGCCAGAGGGTTGTTGTATTGAGGCTCCCACTTGCCAGAAAACTCACAGTGCTGATGTGACTTGCTGGGCTCTTTTTGGCACGCAGGAATGGGTTGTGCTGTTTTGGGTGTGTATTTGTGTATTTTTTCTCCTTCCTTTTTTTTTTTTTTTTTTTTTTTTTTTTTTTTTTTTTTTTTTTGTTTGTTTGTTTGTTTCTTGTATTGATCCTTTCGAAATGTTTTCTTCTTTTTCAGCAATTAGAACTTATCACGCCCTTCCAGCTGTATTTCAACCCTGAGTTAATATTTAAGCACTTTCAAGTAAGTGTGTTCTGAAGCGCTGTAGATTTTAAAATGTGCTGTAGAGCTTTTTAAGTGTTAAGTCTCAAAACAGTGTACTTTTTGTGTTAGAAATACACTTTTGAAAAGTTACTGTAGGCAGAGTGCAGACTACTATGCCTTAAAATAGGTCTTAGTTTCATTTTCTGTAAAGGAGATTTCAGTTTCATTGTTGCTTGTTTATCTGCTTAGACAATAAAAATAAGCTGTCATGTTTAAAGTCCTTGTATTTGTCTTATTTCCAGATATGGAGATTAATCACAAACTACTTGTTCTTTGGACCAGTTGGCTTTAATTTTTTATTTAACATGATCTTTTTGTATCCTTCACCAAGTTGTGTTGGTTCCCTTGGCAAGCAGAGCTCCAGAGTGCAGGAATGTTTCTGTACCTGCACACAGGAGAGGTTGAGTTCCTGGGAATTCAGCAATGCCAACTTCAAGGGGGTCTCATTTTTAAGTGGTCAAGAATTTTTTGGTGTTAAGAATTTGTACAAGCCTGATCCATCAGGTTGGTGCTGCAGCAGAAAATTCCAGGTAACTTTTTTGTCTCCTGGCTCACCCTCAGTGCTGAAGTATCCAGAAAGAGCCAAGTGATGCAGTAAATTGACAAAACACTTTTAAGCTGCTGTAGAAGGGAATAATTTTCTGCATGGATGTGTCTCTGAACTCACTTGCTCTGGAGTTTTCCTGACCTTGGCCTCAGATACCGGTACTGCCGCATGCTCGAGGAAGGCTCTTTCCGGGGTCGCACAGCAGATTTTGTATTTATGTTCCTTTTTGGAGGACTTTTAATGACTGTATCCTTTCTGTTTTAATTCCAAGCTCCTTTAGTAAAGCTCCAGAAGTCTGAAGGAGAGCTGAAACCGTGTTGTTACTGTTACCTTAATGTAGTTTGTTGCTCAAGGAGTACTGATTTTTTTTTTCGGGTGGTTTTGAATGCTTTGGGATTGTTGCTGGTTTTTCAGGTTTTTTTCTTCTTGATTGTGGAAATTAGGTTGTCAGGGGATTGTTCAGGTGTGAGATCATGCTCAGGTTATCTGTGAAGAATTAAATTCTGCTTTCATGAGATTATTCATGCTGCAGGTACCGCGAATCCTTCTGCACACGTTGGATTTGAAGGACAGTAACTTGATGAGAAAGTGGATTTACCAGCAGTGTGGAAAACACAAGATTACAAATTAATCTGTGAAATTCCTGACCTCACAAGGGTTTCCTTAACGAGCCATGGCAGCTTTTTGGGCTGTTTGTGAACCTGGTGTTCCTGGGGCAGGCCTTCACCATCATGCTGGTGTACGTGTGGAGCCGCAGGAACCCCTACGTCCGCATGAACTTCTTCGGGCTCCTCATCTTCCAAGCCCCTTTTCTACCCTGGGTGTTGATGGGCTTTTCTCTGCTCCTGGGGAACTCCATCATTGTGGATCTCCTGGGTGAGCAGTGGCAGCAATCTCATGAGGATCTGTTCCTCCTCGTGTTTTATGTGAAACAGAAAATGGGGATTTGTCCCATTTTTGGGTTAACTAATGCTTGGTGTCAGTTCTTCTGATATATTTATTATTTTATATTTATATTTTTAGGCTTTTCTGCTTTTTAGCCATTGTAGCATGTTTTGTGCTGTGATAAGGATAGAAAGAGCTTTTGATGTTTTGGCTTTTTGTTGCTTGGAATCAGCCCTGATGCGTCATCTGACTATAGCATCAGTCTACTGAAATAAAATAGTTTATATTACTATTTTATCAACTCTAATAGAGCCAAAACATCAGTATTTTTAATAATGACAAGACCTTTCCCCAATATTAACGTCCTGTAGTGTAAGTTAAGCTTTTTACCTGCTGTTAGCTTCCTTCCTTAGGTTTTGTATTTCTGTATCATCAAATTTTCTGTGAAAGAACCAGTGTATGTTGTTTTTTTGAAAACTCTAGTGTAAAGCATTTGAGAGTTGTAAAGGAGAACCACTGAAGAATCACCTTTTGGCTTTTGTTTCTATACCAGGCATTGCTGTTGGGCATATATATTTTTTCTTAGAGGATGTCTTTCCCAATCAGCCTGGTGGTGGGAGGCTCCTGAGAACACCGTCTGTCCTGTGAGTATTGGTGTCTGCTTTGGAAGAGACGTGGGAAAAGCTTGTTTGGAAAACTGTTTGCAATTCAGTCACATCATCTGGGCAGAGACAGAATTGGGGGGTGTCTCTTCTTGCTTTTTATTGAACTTGTGTTGCCAAACAAGGAGCTGGAATTTAAGTGGGAACCAACTTAACTGGGAGAAGACCTAAAGGATTTTACCTTTGGTTTCTCTGATAACACTTGTCAGGCTTTGCTGAAAACACCACAGCTGTGTCTCCTGCTGAACAGTGGCTGAGGTATTACATATAAGATATGTAATGGTTTTTTTTCTTCTGTAATCATCCTCACATCACAATTTTGGGAAAAAAAAATCTTTCAGTGTTTATAGTGTTTATATCTCCCACTCAGTTCCCTCTTGTATGGATGCTCTAATCCCCTCTGGTGCTCTCCCAGAACACCTCTGATGGTTGTTTTCCACAGAATCATAAGACTATCATAAGATGTTTGGCAGAGAATATTTATACATAAATAGCAGAATAACCTCGTTAGTCTTGATTTGGGATCTCCTTCCTGGTGACTCCAAATGGGAGAGCATAAATCCCACTGCCTGGGCAAGTTGTTCTTGAGGGAGGACACTGTGCAGCATGTGAGCTGTCTTGATGTTTTTCACAGAATCATAAGACTATCCTGAAGATATCTGGCATAGAATATTTATAGATAAATAGCAGGAGATTAACCTCACCAGTCTTGATTTGGGATCTCCTTACTGGTGGCACCAGAGTGGAGACATAAATCCCACTGCCTGGACAACCTGTTCTTGAGGGAGAACACTGTGAGCTGTCTTGATGTTGTTTTTCACAGAATCATATGACTATCCTCAAGATGTCTGGCATAGAATAATTATACATAAATAGCAGAATAACCTCATTAGTCTTGATTTGGGATCTCCTTCCTGGTGGTTCCAAAGTGGAGACATAAACCCCACTGCCTGGGCAAGCTGTTCTTGAGGGAGGACACCGTGCAGCATGTGAGCTGTCTTGATATTGTTTTTCACAGAATCATAAGACTATCCTGAAGATATCTGATATAGAATATTTATAGATAAATAGCAGGAGATTAACCTCACCAGTCTTGATTTGGGATCTCCTTCCTAGTGGCACCAAAGTGGAGACATAAATCCCACTGCCTGGGCAAGCTGTTCTTGAGGGAAGACGCTGTGCAGCGTGTGAGATGTTTTGATCTTACAGTGAAAGCTGTGTTTTGAAGGATAACCATGCTTTGTGTTTTGCAGGAAAGCAATATTTGACACCCCAGAGGATGACCCTAATTACAACCCCTTGCCAGAGGAGAGGCCAGGAGGCTTTGCCTGGGGAGAGGGGCAGCGCCTCGGGGGTTAATCAGGGCCTGGGGCTGTCCCAGCCATCCCTGGCAGACACTGGCCTGGCTCCTGCCCCGTGGGGACTCCTTCCCCAGCACACAGAGGACTCTGACAGCTCTATGGTTTGGAACACAAGCACTTTATGAAATGCAGTCTCACCCGAGGCACTCCCAGCACCCTTCCCAATCAGGGAGCTCATTGTGCTGGACATCATCTAAATCCAGTGGAGCCAAAAATGTAAAACTGGAAACTGTTTCCTGTTAACTTCAGTTAACGAGGCCATGCAAGTACTTGTTTAAAGTGATTTCTAAAGCATTTTTTTCAAGTTATTTGATACATGAAACTCTATGGGAAGCTTTACAGGGGACAAACCCAACTTTTTGGGATTTAACTCATTTTTTTATTCTTGGATAAAACAACTGCAAGATGATTGAAAGGCTAAGTCACTATTTCAATGGCAAAAGGTTCTTTAATCTGTGGTGCTGCTGTCTCCAGTCATCTTTGAACTGCAGGGAACGCAACATGCAGCTTTCCACTCTGCCAGCTGGGATTTTGGAATGATCTGCAGGCTGAGGCTACATTTTGGTGGTTTTTTTCCCCCAAGGACTGTGTGTTCAGGTGCCCAGTTTTCAGGCTGGTGGTTAAATAGGTGTGCCTGCAAAATCCACCCCCGTGTGCTCTCTGCTGTTACTGGATGACCTGCAGCACTAGAGAAGGAAACTTGTCTGGAGTCAGGACTCAAAAAATGATGATGAGTTGAATAAAATGTCTTGTGGATCCTTTTTGGTTAATCCTCTGTATCATCCTGTAGTCTTGAGGCAGCAGGGGCTGGAAAAAGCAAATCCTTGAAGAGACAGAGATACCTGCAGTTTTTCCCACAAGTGTCTGAGAAGTGCAGGACACAGCATTGTCTGCTCTGGATGTGAAATCTGTGCTCTGTGGATGAAGTTTGTTGTGTCCAACACAGGCCAGTGAGACTGAGTGGCATTTAGCTTAAAGCTAAATTGATTATAAAATATCTCTGAGCAGCCACATAGGAATTTGGAGCTCAGTTCAGCTCATCGTGGTCAGTTGTTCTTAAATTGCCATAAAAAGTATTTTTATTAGTTTTATTAGTTATATCATAATAGATGAAAGGAGTTAAAACTGCATCTTCATTCTGCATTTTTAGAGGATGGGCTTACCCATGACATGTGATTATCTCATTTACTCTCAAATTTTGCTTTTAAAAACTCATTACAGGTTTTAGTTTTTTAAGTTTATAGTCCAGGAGAGAAATGTGAGCTGCTCAGGGGAAATGCTTTGTCTACAAGCAGCGTGTTAGATTCTGATAAAATGTGGGAGGTAATTTGTGTCTGCATTTTTATCTGTTGAAGGTTATAAAACTTATGGAAGCTTTGGGGAGTTTTACAGGTTTTTTGGTCTGTTTTTTTGGGCAGTTTTGATTGTTAAGACGAGCAAGAATGAATGAAAGTGTTTTGCACAATGTTGCTTAAGCGTAGGTTATGAGGCAGGTATGAGATAAAAACCTTATTTTTGTGTGTTCTTTTTAAGTTCAGTGTTCTTTTTAAGTTCAGTAACAAGCCGTAGCTTGTTGCTGGGACAAGTCCTGAGTGGGAACATGTCCGTTCCCTGCCCGCAGCCCTCGGCTGCATTTTGCTGCCCTTTGGGCTCCGCGATTTTTCCGAGGCTCCCGAGGGGCGCCCGGAGCCGGGAGCGCTGCAAATGGCGGCGGCGGCGGTAGGACTACAACTCCCAGGATGCTCCGCGCAGCGCCGCGCGATGGCGTCATCACTGCGCCAGGGAGCCCGTGCGGCGTGGTCCCGGAGCCCCGGGAGAGCCCCGGCGGGACGGACCGGACCGGACCGGGCCGGCACCGCGAGGGGCGATGGCTCCGGACAGAGAGGGGCCTCCGGCCAAGCGGTTCAAGGCGGCGTCCCCCGGCACGCAGCCCCAGAGCGCCGCGCCGCCCGCACACGTGCAGCGGCGCTCCCTGCCCATCTCCGGGGCCCGCGGGCCGCTGCTGGCCCGGCTCCGCCGCCTCGACACCGCCGTCCTCATCGGTGAGTGCCGGGACCACTGCTGCTCCCGCACGGAGCGGGCTGGGCTGGGAAAGCTGCCCAGAAACGGTCTGGGTGTAAGTCTGGAGTGTGGTGAACAGGGAATGACTTCTGTGCTTTGGCAGCGGGGACTCGGTTTCCGTGGAGCAGGTTAAAGGATTTCAGTCAAAGCCAGATAGCCAAGCTCTCCTCTTCTGAAGCCAAACTCTCCTCTTCTGAAGACCCTCCTCACTTACATTTTCACTGATTTTATTATGCTTTCTGTGAGTGCAAACGAAAAAGCTTTTTGTTAGACTTTCAGGAGCTGAAGGTGTACAGCTTCCCACCTGGTAGTCAAAAGACTCAGCACTTATTGTAATTAAATGAAAAATGTCACTCCTGTTAGTGTCACAGCACAGACACTTCACCTCCAGAGAGGCTGGAGTAAGTTTCTGAACCAGAGTGTGGCTGGAGCCCTGCAGAGGAGTGGCCCAGCAGCAAGAGGTGGCGTTGGTGCCATCTCTGACCTGCCACTGCTTTGTGGTGGCACTTTCCCTCTCTGTCTTCAGCTTCCCCATCCTCAAATAGGGCTAAAAGTTAACATAAAAAACCCAGTTTGTCAATGCTATAAAAGTGTGGGGGGAAACTCTATTCTCTTGGTATTCCTTAGGAGAAACAGGCTCGGGGAAGACCACTCAGCTCCCTCAGTACCTGTACGAGGCGGGGATCGGCCACCCCGGTGTCATCGCTGTGACCCAGCCCCGCAGGGTGGCAGCTGTCACCCTGGCTGCCAGGGTTGCTGAGGAGAAGAGGACAGAGCTGGGGAAGCTGGTAGGTTATCTGCAGATGAATTTTGGTTTGGTGCTGCTCTGGGGATGGGGCTCTGTCAGGCTGCAATGGGTAGGGTAATAACAGGGGGGGGTAGTCTTAATTTCATAATTGGTTTTGTAGCAATGTAACAAGGATGTAAAAGCTGTCAGGGAGTGCTCAAAGGAGCAGCATGAAGAAGGTGAGGGGTCAGGAGGGGCCACATAATAATAATGGCTGAGAGCACTTGGTCTGTTCAGCTGGAGAAGTGGAGAATTTGGTCTGCAGCTTCCTCCCAAGGGGCAGCTCCAATTTCTGCTCTCTGTGGCCAGGGACAGGACCTGAGGGAACAGCTGCAGCTGTGTCAGGGGAGTCTTGGCTAGATATCAGAGAAAGGTGCTTCCCCAGAGGGTGCTGGGTACTGCCCAGGCTCCCCAGGGAATGGGCACAGCCCCGAGGCTGCCAGAGCTCCAGGAGAGTTTGGACAGCGCTGCCAGGGATGCCCAGGGTGGGGTTGGTGGGTGTCTGTGCAGGGCCAGGGGCTGACCTGGATGATCCCTGTGGGTTCCTTCCAGCTCAGGATATTCTCTGTCTCTATAATTAAATGAATGGACAGAAATGGCTCTTTACCTGTCCCATGACAGGGTGGGCATGGTCTGTCTCTGTGGTATTAAACTTCCTGATCTGGGTGGTTCTACTTGAAAAAATACTGATTCATGAACAAAACCAAAAAAAAAAACAACCCATTGTGCTCTCTTCCATTACTCCTGTGTCAGAAATCACTGTCAAGGAGAGCAGAGTGCTGAATTAGTGCAGGCCTGGGGGAGAAAGACTTCTGCATAAAATCCTTGGAGAGCCTGGAATCATTTCAGGAAGGGAAGGGAAGGAAGGAAGGACAAATTAAACTGAACTTGGTGGGCATTTGTGATGGACTTCTGGTTAGGAAGAAGCCACCTAGAAATGTTGGGAGTATCTTTTGGGTGGCTTGCTACATTTGCAAGAGGAACTGCTGACAGCAGATAAACCACTCTGCTTTCCAGAGCTGGTTGGCTCAGTGCAATGCCCAGGGGCTTTGTAGCCCTTGCCTGTGGCACGATGGCAGTGGGAAATGCCAGTCTGTGTGCCCGTCTCCTTGCCCAGGTTGGCTACACGGTGCGCTTCGACGACTGCTCGTGCGCCGAGACGCGGCTGCGCTTCCTGACGGACGGCATGCTGCTGCGCGAGGCCATCGGGGACCCCCTGCTGCACAAGTACAGCGTGGCCATCCTGGACGAGGCCCACGAGAGGACCATCCACACCGATGTGCTCTTTGGGGTGGTCAAAGCCGCTCAAAAGAAGCGAAAGGAGCGGGGCCTGCGGCCGCTGAAAGTGTGTTCATCCGGGATGGTGGTGAAGGGCGGGGTGGGGCTGGGCTCTGGGTGCTCTGAGCTTCTCCTGGGGCCTTCCAAAGGGTTTGGAATTTCAGCCTTGACCATTTTTCTGTTCCTAAAAAGTCACTTAAGGTCTCAAGAGTGTTTGACTTATGATGTGAGGGCCTGATATGACACCTCTGAACAAGGTATCTGGTCACCACCATGATACCCTTTTCCCACCAAAGCCCTTTGGGTGTGAGCTCTGGACTAGACAGAGTGCTGGGGAGCTCTGGACTAGACAGAGTGCTGGGGAGCTCTAGACTAGACAGAGTGCTGGAGAGCTCTACACTAGATAGAGTTCTGGAGAGGTTTTGGCACTGCTGCTGAAATGACTGCAGGTGATCAGCTCTGGCTGATGGGACATGCTCGTTCCCAGGTAGGGCACTGCACATGGGATGGGTGGACATGTCAGGAGTTTGTGTGAAAGCACGTTGGCTTTGCTGGAGATGCCTGGCAGGGGCCTTGCATGGTCCTGTTTCACACACCAGCCCATTCTGTCACACCATTTTCTGCTTGTGTTAAAAAGCTGATGGCTTTAACAAGGGGAGATCACTGTCTTCTGTTCCAAAGCCTGTGAGCTGTTTGGAGCATGGTTCTCAGGATCCAGAAGCTGACTTTTGGCTGGTCCTGACTCCTTGGTGTCCAGCTGGATGGAAGCTGCAGTGCTGACCCATGCTGTGCTCCCCCTGAAGGTGATTGTCATGTCAGCCACCATGGATGTTGACCTGTTCTCCCAGTACTTCAATGGAGCTCCTGTCATCTATCTGGAGGGCCGGCAGCATCCCATTGACATCTTCTACACCAAGGAGAGGCAGAGTGACTACCTGCAGGCAGCACTGGTGTCCATCTTCCAAATCCACCAGGTATGAGGGTCTCTCCAGGTTTGTGTCCCTCTGGGGCCAGGGGTTGGTGTTTTGTGCTGGGGTGTTTGGCTGCCAAGCACCTGGATTGTTGTGTTGTTTCATTAAACTGCATTTACTGCTTGGAAGTTGCTGCTGCTGATTTGGGACCTGTTTGTCCAGGCTGGAGCTGAAGGGAGACTGCCTTGCAAAGCTTTATAATGTCAGCTCATGCCTAAAACCTGCATGTTCCCCTCACCTGAGTTCTCTGTACCTGGTTGCTTGCTGGCCCTCTCTGCCTGACCTGGACACAGGTTATTTGAGGACACAGCAATTTCTCCATCCTTTTAACACTTGATCTCTCAAAATGTGATTTACTCTTTGTCTCTGGTGAATCCATTGGGAATTCTGGCTGTTCCATCCTTGCACCACGTGTCTGTCTTCTCTTTCTTCTTAGCCCACTTCAGTGACTTGCTGCCAGAACCACATTTCCTTACCAATCTCACTTCTCCTTTTCTACCCAAACCCTCCTAACTTGCTTTTTCCTCTGGCTCCAGGAAGCCCCTGCATGCCAGGACATCCTGGTGTTCCTGACTGGTCAGGAAGAAATTGAAGCAATGACCAAAACCTGTCGAGACGTTGCCCAGCATCTCCCCGAGGGCTGCCCACGGATGACAGTGCTGCCCCTTTATGCTTCTCTGCCCCACTCCCAACAACTCCGTGCCTTTAAACCGACCCCTGAGGTGAGGGAATAGCAGGGGTTTTGCTTCAATGAGTCTTGGGATAAAATCTGTGGGCTTTAAGGGGCTAAAGCAGTCTGTACTGATAGCAATCAGTAGTCTCTTGTATTTATGGGGTTCCCAGATGAAGGGAGGAATGATGCATCTCTGTGTTTTTAGAAGGTTAATTTATTATTTAAAGATACTATGTTATATTAAAGAATACTGTACTAAACTATACTCAAGAATACAGAAGGGATACTTACAGAAGGCTAAAAGATAATAATGAAAACTCATGACTCCTTCCAGAGTCTCAACACACTGTGTTTGGTCATTAAGCAAAACAATTCACATGAAACCAATGAAACAATCACCTGTTGGTAAGCAGTGTCTAAAAGCATTCCAAAGCAGCAAAACACAGGAGAAGCAAATGAGATAATATTGTTTTCCTTTTTCTCTGAGGCTTCTCAGCTTCCCAGGAGAAGACTCCTGGGCAAGGGGATTTTTCCAGAAAATATAACAGTGACAATAGTCTCTGTTGGCTTTAGGCTGGGTGGTTCCAGAGATATAAAACACTGTAACTGTGATGGTTTTAACAGATGCCTTCAGTAAGTCACATGGGATCATAAAAAGAAGGAAGAATTAGAAGGCACAGGAATTTAAATTTCCTCCATTTCATAGGAATTTTTTGTCCATAACCCAAAAAAGCTCCAGCAGCTAATGGGGGAAATACTGAATAACCTGAAAACTTGAGAATGTTTGTCAGGGCCATAAGGAAAGGAATTGATGCTGCCTCAGGCTCTTTTTTACCTACTCAACAGATAAATGAGAACATAAATGTGCCAGAAGTGAAACCAAAATTGTTGAAAGATGTATTGAGAACAGCTGTTCTGGTGGTGTGTTTTATTGCAAATGCAGAAGAATGTTTCAGAAGCTGATTAGAAACTGAAGATTACTTTAGTTTCTGAGACCTGGCACAGCAAGCACATTTTGTGCTCACAATGTGGGGCTTGGCCCACACTGGCCAGAAGCAGCAGAATTTCTGTGTTGCAGCTGCTCTGAGGTGGCCTGGCCTGGGTTTGATTTTCCTTCCTCCCAGGGCTGTCGCAAAGTGATCCTCTCCACCAACATCGCAGAGACCTCCATCACCATTGCTGGAATAAAATTCGTTGTGGACACAGGCATGGTCAAAGCCAAGAAATACAGCCCTGGTGAGGAATTCTGAGGAGGAACAGGGCCAAGATTGGGTTTGGGTTTGTGGAAGTTACTGGAGGCCATAAGCCCCACTGAAAGAGGATTTCAAACACCCTCCGTGCTGTTTAAATTGATGTCCCAGGTTTGGGGTGTGGGGTTTGGTGGTGTTTTTGTGGGGTTTTCTTGAGTATCAGCCAAATAAAAGGGGTAAAAATCTGTCAAATGTGAATCTTCTCTTCATGGACACAGCATGGGATAGTTCACAGTGCTGAACCAAGTGAAGCACAGTGCTGAAGTTCACTGGGCTGAACCAAGTGATCTCTGAGCCGGGTTTGAATGGCAAACCCTGGGAATTCTTACTGCTAATCCTCTGTGTTTTCCAAAGCTGTGCCTTCCTCAGGCACTGACTGAGTTGATGCTTTCTCATGCCCAGAAACTGGCCTGGAGGTGCTGGCAGTGCAGCAGGTGTCCAAGGCCCAGGCTTGGCAGCGCACGGGCAGAGCGGGCAGACAGGAGAGTGGGATCTGCTACCGGCTCTACACAGAGGAGGACTTTGAGAAGTTTGAGGAAATGACAACCCCTGAGATACAGAGGTAAGGACAGAGCCATCACACTCCTTGCCACACCTCTTTTACTGCAGGAGCTGTGGGAAGAACTGAGCAGCAAAACTGGATCTAGGGGCTGGTGGGGCGACTTGAGAAAAATGGAAGTGTGGGGACTAAACAGAGAAACTGGGAAATGTTTGCTCAGGGTGGACAGTTGGGCACTGAGTCTCCAGACATATAAAGCAATAGTTGTGACTGTCCTCCAGATTTTGGACTTGCCTCTTCCTGATTTAGGAAGTAAGGCTTCACCAGCTGCTGTCCAGCTGCAGTATAGGCCTGAGATTCTATCTCAGCTTCTGTGCAAAAAAGAATAAAATAAGAGAACTGTCTCAGTTGTTTTTTCTGCCTGTGCAGATGTAACCTGGCCAGTGTGGTGCTTCAGCTCCTGGCCCTGAAAATTCCCAATGTGCTCACCTTTGACTTCATGTCCAAACCATCTCCTGGTAAGTGGCTACAAGGGCAGCCTTGGGGAAAAGGAGCAGGGAGCAATCTTGGGCCATGAGGTGTCATAACAGCACAACATGAAGGTGTGCCCTGACTGCCAAGGGAAGAGGAAATGGGGAATGGTGCTTGTTCTCCTGGATAGAGGAGGATAAACCACATTTTGGGACACTGATTTGTCTGAATGGAAAGTACTTGTGCCTCTGGCCAGGGGAGGGAGGCAGTGATGGAACCAGCTGATCCTTCACATCTCTCAGTGGGAGGCAGGAGGCCTCACAGCCCAACATCCTTGTTTTGGCAGATGCTATTCAAGCAGCAATTGATCAGCTGGACCTGCTGGGAGCTGTGACCCAAAAGGAAGGTCAGCCTGTCCTGACCCCCCTGGGAAAGAAAATGGCAGCCTTTCCACTGGATCCAAAGTTCTCCAAGGTAAAAACTGCAGAAAAATGAACTTTTTAAATCTCATGTGCTCATCTCTGTTCCATTGATGCTTCTCTTTCAAACTCCTTAAACAAGGTGTGAAATCTGGGGTGTTTGCAGCTGTACTGGTATATTTGCTGTACATGATTATACACAATTTACAATTGCTGGATTACTTGTCATCTGTTGTTAAATTCAAGGAAGTTTTTTTTTAAAGATAATTTCTTTCCTCTGGCACTTCCTGAAGGTGAACAAAGCAAATTTGCTTGCAATTTTCAGGATTGTTTAGCAGGTCCATGAAATGTCTGTTGCTGTAGTTGGTTTCAGTCACTGTGTTTGTGCTGGCTGTGCACTGGGCAGTGTCAGGAAGGAGCCTGGCAGGGCTTGGTGAGCCCATCAGAGGATTTACAGGCCCAGGTGTTTGAGATTATCCTAAACAATGTTTGGTTGAGTTCCTGGGCTGCCAGGGAGCAGAAAGATCTGCCCAGCTGAAGCGGATTTGGTCAACTAACAATGAGTCTTGTTGTGTCTGTGCAGGCCATCCTCCTGTCCCCCCAGTTCCACTGTGCAGAGGAGATCCTGACCATTGTGTCACTGTTATCAGTGGACAGTGTCCTCCACAACCCCCCTGCCCAGAGGGATGAGGTGCAGGCTGTCAGGAAGAAATTCATCTCCAGTGAGGGGGATCATCTGACCCTGCTCAACGTGTACAGGGCCTACAAGAGCGTCAGCGGGCACAAGGTGGGAAGGTCTGAGCTGCCAGTGCTCGTGGGGTGAGGAGGTTCTAGCAGAGAGCAGAGTGACTCCTGCATCTTCTACAGAGGTGCATCCTCCAGGGCAGAGAGAAAAGAGGGCTCATCCTTTACATCTGGGGAGTTGGAGGAAGTTCTGGAACAAAGGTTCCTACAGACAGCTCTGGCAGAGCTTTGTGGGGTCAGCCCTGTAATCACAGGCAGGGCTCTTCCTTCCCTGGTTCCAGCTGGAAACAGAAGGGAGTGGGAGAGTGTTGAGATTTGATGATAAATACCTGGACACGCTCTGTGACAGGATTCATTGGGAGAACACTGAGCATATTCAAAAGCAGATATGGATTTATCCTACCCTATCAACCCCTCATATTGATTTGTGGATCTGTGGACTCCTGCACCCCATTCCTTGCAGCATCTGTCATTCTTACCTGTTTTGTTTTCACCCCCTGCAGGATAACAAGTGCTGTTCTGCAGCTCTTGGTGGCCTTGCAGAGCAGCTCTCAGTGGGAAAAGAACCAGCACCTGCTGTTTCTGAGCAGTGTGGGAGGGAATCTAGACATAGTGGAGTAAAGGGGGGTAGAAATGACCAGGAAAGGGGTCAGCACGTTTACTCTGAGGCAGATTGTAGGGGATATTCTGCTTTTCATGGTATCCAAAGGCTGTCATGCTCCTGGGGTGAAGAAATATGCCCTTCTAACTCCTGGTGTCTCTGCTGCAGGGATGGTGCAGAGAGAACTTTATCAATGGCAGGAACATGAAACTGATGGCAGAAGTCAGAGCTCAGCTCAGGGACATTTGTGTAAAGGTAACTTGCTTCCATGTTCTATTTCTCTGTTTCACCTTTTGGTATTTTCCTGTCTGTCTCCAAACTGATGTTACTGTGCACCAAGTCCCAAGTGAGAAAATGGGGGATTGTTTTCAGTCTCCTGTAAATAGCTGGCTAAAATTCCTGACTGTGCAGTTGCATCCCAAAATCTTAAAGCTGCAGGGCTTAGTGAGTCAAGGAGAAATGGGAACCTCTGAGAAGACTTGTCAGGGGAAGGACAGGTTTTGCTAAGGGTTTTTCCTGCTCTAATGCAGCTGGGACTGTGCTGTGTGTGCCACGGAGTGCTGGCAGCCTGTGCTGGCTGGTTTCTCCATGGAGTCAGGCATTCCGTGTGGCAGCAGCTTCCCCTCAGTGCTGTTCCTGCTGGGCACAGCCTGGGAGCTGCCACTGAACCCCTGGCAGTCTGTAGTGACAGGAGAGCCACCCTCTGGGGTGTCATCTGTGAATCTTGGTTGGCCTTAAACTCCCTTCCAGAGAAGGAGAGTGATGATCCATTTTTGTGGTTCTTAGCTTGGCTTAGCCTAGCAGCCACTCTGCTGAATTCCCAGTGGTCCCCCAGCATCCTGACACAGGGAAAACCCCCAGGATTTCTGAAGTGAAACAGTGTCACTGTAGGGGTCAGGACTGGGTAATAAGTGACACAGACTCTAGGTCAGAAGGCTAACCAGGCTAAGAGCCCTGACTTTACTGAAACTGCTTCTTTTATACACTGGTTGATACAGATGGACTGTAGCAGTCTGAATTACTGCTAGATAGTCCAGGGTAAGGAAGCAAACAGGACCTTTGCATAATATCCACAGATGTTTTATTCAGCCACACAGTGAGATTATCAGGTCCCAGTATGCACTCACAGATCTGGCTTACCCTCCGCAGGGGCCTGGGGGCTGACCCTGGTTTTAGGGTAGTACAAAGATGAGGGCCAGTCAGGGAATAGGGAAAGTGGGGCTCAGGAGCATAGGAACAGACACAGGAACAGGGGAAGGAGCCAGTGGGGTCTAACAGAGCTTTTTGAGGGAAGCTTCTTGTGTGTCCCTAGAGCAGGGAATGCCCCCCCACTGCCTCCACAGTGGACCTGATTGACCATTTAATCAATACATTTCACATGATTGGCTAATTAACAAGACACCCATTTGTAAACAACCTCATGACCAAAGCAGCTTATTCCAAAACACCAGGTGCACAGTGTTTAGAATTCTTTCTTTCCAGCTCCCCAAAACTTCTCATGGGAGAAGCTGACTCACGGCAAAGCTTATCTAGCTTTCTCTCTCTCTGACCAGAGAGTGGGTTGTATCAAACTTTGTATACAAAACAGGGTTGTACCCCAGCAGGGTGCAGGTTGTTGTTGCTCACTCTCGTGTCCCCAGCTGTCGCTGCCCCTGGAGTCGTGCCGCGGGGACACGGCCGCCGTGCGGCGCTGCCTGGCCCACAGCCTGTTCATGAACGCGGCCGAGCTGCGGCCGGACGGCTCCTACGGCACGGTGGGCTCTCAGCAGCTGGTGGCCATCCACCCCTCCTCGGTGCTGTTCCAGTGCAAGCCCGCCTGCGTGGTGTTCACCGGGCTGCTGCGCACCAGCCGCTGCTACATGCGCGACCTGTGCCCCGTGGACGCCGAGTGGCTGCTGGAGGCCGCGCCCGAATACTTCCGCAGGAGGCTCCGCACGGCCACGAGCTGACCTGGCACCAGCTGGCTCTGCTTCTCCCCGAAAGACTTGCTGAAAAGTATTGGAATAATTACCAGTATAGCTGGACAGGGTGGGCCTGAGCTTGTCTGGCCATCACTGCTGAACCAAACAGCGGCACGGTGGTGTTTCAACCCAGAGACACTTTTGGCTGGCTGGGTGTGTGGTGTTTCACCCCACAGACACTTTTGGCTGGCTGGGTGTGTGGTGTTTCACCCCACAGACACTTTTGGCCATGGGTGTGTGGTGTTTGACCCCACAGACACTTTTGGCCATGGCTGTGTGGTGTTTCACCCCACAGACACTTTTGGCCATGGCTGTGTGGTGTTTCACCCCACAGACACTTTTGGCCATGGGTGTGTGGTGTTTCACCCCACAGACACTTTTGGCCATGGCTGGGTGGTGTTTCACCCCACAGACACTTTTGGCTGGCTGGGTGCTGCAGCTGGGTGCTTGCAGACAAGTCCAGGCGTGCAGGAGCTCTGGTGGCTGTGGGATGGAGCCTCCCCCCATAGCAGGGTCTGCTCCTCGGGGTTACCTCTGGGGGAGAAGCTTTAAGGCGATGGGGAAGGAAAGGAGTGGGTTCTGATGGAGGGTTTGGATCCAGAGCTTTATTCTGGCCCACAGCCTCTGAACCCACAGCAGCTCCAGCAGAACTCCTGAACCATGTGGGTGCTGTTCCTTTAACCCCGGGCAGAGGGCAGGGAAGGGGCAGGAATCCCACCAGCCAGGGACACAGAAGGAGGTCTCAAGGGACAAAGGACACCTGGATGGCCCAGTGCCCCCCGGGGGTGGAGGGCATCCTTTGAACCTGCCAATCACTCAGTGCCCTCCTGGAATTCCAGGATTGACAGACAGTGTTGGGAGGGGAAAGGAGAGGTGAGTGACACACCTGGCAGGGAATCTTCAGGGGAGGGACCCGAGGTTCTGAGGTAAACCCTGAAATCTCAACGCAACAGAAAAGTGCATATTACATGGCTCTATGCAGATATTTACTGTATGTATTTTGTTGTATTAGTTAGTAGTGCTGTGTTAATGTTTTAATAGTATGTAATTTTGTAGTTAAAAGGTTACTTTTGTAGTTAAAATAGAAACTATGTGTGTAGGAAATTTTTTTAAGAGAGGAATGAGGTAGCAGCCACAGGACACCTGAATCTTTCAGAGAGAGAGAATTTGTTGCCCCATTATCAGAAAAAATGAACTTCTTCCAGCCTCACTCAGCCCTGAAGATGCTGTCAGGATTCAGAGGAAGAAGTTGACACTGACCAGACAGAATCCTGTGTTTGAATGGAATTTTTGCATCATGTATGAGATGTATGAATATTCAACAGGCTGTTGCTTTTAAGGGTTAATCCTCTGTTTTCATGGGTCCTTTTTTGGGCTTATGCTGCCCAGAAAAAAATACCTGGATGTACGTAACTCTTTTTTTCTGTTGTCTCATATTGTCCTAATCCAAATTGTCCAAATTATTATTACTCTAATTATATGACTATTTTTATAGCCATTTTATTACTTTTAAAATTTTACAAACAAGTGATTGGCGTTTTTCACAACTTATATATTCATTAAATTTTTAAAAAATAACCGTGTTTTTTATAACCTTAAGGAACGGGATGGGTATTTATTTAGATTGGATTTATATGGTTTTTTTTCAGAATAAAGAAGCGATGATGAAAATGCAAATTGTGCGTGTTGGTTTGTGAGGCACAGAACAAATGATTGCAGGATCAGTCCTGGTGTTTATGGTTCTTGTGGGAGTGTTCACTGTCAGCAGTCTGGGCTTAAAGACGTGAAGGTAGCACAGTGAATCTGTGCTTCTTGTGCAGAATGGACTCTGCCATTTACATGTGCAGTGCTCAGACTCCTGTTATTAGCAGTTAAAATTCTGGTCCTTTGATGGGGTGGGATCAATTTGATGGGGTGGGACAGATGCTCTCCTGCTCCTGCCTTGCAGTGAGCAGCAACTGAGCCTTCTGTGCTTCTCCTCCATAGTGGGCACTAGTGCCAGCTTTTGGACAAAGGGAAGGCTTGGTGCCAGGAAACGCTGCCTTAGTCACTCTTTCCTCTAAAATACACCAAAACCCCCAACCATTCATTTTTCTTTTTCTGAGGAGACTGCCACACTCAGGCCTGAACAGTGGCAGTGCTAATGAGGAGCGGGATGACGTCTGGGATAAAACCTGTGCATGCACCCCACATTCCTAAAGCTCTCTTTGTGAGCTCCCCCAAGAAGGGACCTGTACGGGTGCCGTGTCCGTGCCATCCCTGCCCATTCCATTGTTAGGGATCCCGGGAACCGGGACCCCCCCCCGTTGGCACGCTCCGTCCTGCCGCCGCCGGGACTCGAACCCGCGGCCGCGGGTCCCGCGCGGGGCGCGCCGGGGCCGGAAGCGGAGCGCGGTTCCGGGGCGGGCAGTGCTCTCCGCCGCTCGGTGCCGCACGATGCTCCTCGCCCGCTCCCTGCGCGCCGCCGCCGCCGCGCTGCGCCCGCCGCTCCCCGCGCCGCGCCGCCCGCTCAGCTCCGCGGCGCCCCGGGCCCTGCTGCCGCCGCCCGCCGCCGCGCCCGCCCTGGCGCGCTCGCTGTGGCAGCTGGGCGGCGGCGCGGGGCGGACGGCGCTGCTGCGGCCGCGGCGGGGCTCGGCCGGCCGCGTGTCCTGCGGCTGCGGCGGGCTGCACACCGAGGGTGAGCGGGGCCGCGGCGGGGCCGCCCTTGGGAGGGCGCGGGGCGGACACGTGCGCTGCAGCCGCTCCGTCCTGGGAAGCACGTGGGGCGGCGGGCGCTTTCCCTACTGCCCCCTCTTTCCCTAATCCTCCCTCTTTCCCTAATCCTCCCTCTTTCCTTAAGGCAACTCCACCTTTCCCTAATCCCCGTCTTCACTAAACCACCTATTTCCCTAAATTCCGTCATCACCTAAGCCCCCTTTGCCTCTACACCCCCTTCGCTACCTCCTTTTTCCCAACTCCCCTTTCCCTAACTTCCTTTTTCCCAACTCTCCTTTCCCTAACCTCCTTTTTCACAACTCTCCTTTCCCTAACCACCTTTTTCACAACTCCCTTTTCCCCAATCCCCCTTTCCCTAACCCCGTTTTATTTGTCCAAACCCCAATTTTTCCAAACCCCCTTTTCCTACCCACCCTTCCCTTAACCCCACTCCCCTTTTCCTTAACCCTCCCTTTTCTTACTCCCCTCTTTCCTTACCCTCCCTTTTCCTAGCCCCCTAACCCCGTTTTCCATCACCTCTTTTACCAACTCCCCTTTCCCTGAACTCACCCCCCACCCCTTTCCTTCATCCCCCCTTCTCCCTAACCCCGTTTCCTTTCCCCCAGGAGACAAAGCCTTTGCGCAGTTCCTGACCGACGAGATCAAGGAGGAGAAGAAGATCCAGAAGCACAAGTCCCTGCCCAAGGTCTCCGGAGGGTGGGAGCTGGAGGTGCACGGCACGGAGGCCAAGCTGGTGCGGAAGATCGCGGGGGAAAAGTGAGTGGGGTCTGGGAAGGGTCCTCGTCCCCCGAGGGTGGGTGGGTGGGTCACAGTGACCAGGCTTCTCCATGTGCTCACAGCCCAGACTGCTCCGAGCAAAGGCTCTTTGTGTGACCACTTTGGGCTCAAAGGCGCTTTTTCCGAGCCTTTTTGTTACTGTGTTTTGTGTTACAAAGTTTCACGTGGTCTTCCTGTTTTAAAAATAACAGTTCGGTAAAACTTTAAAAAGTGGGAGCGCTTGGAGGGAGCGGCTTCTCCCAGGTGTGTCTTTTAACTGCAGGGCCTGGTTTTGTTCACACTGTGTGAATCCTGAAAGGCCCATTCTGATGGGCATTTTTGGGGTGAGTTCAAAAGAATTGTTTCTGTTTCTTGTGCAGGATAACGGTTACATTCAACATCAATAACAGCATCCCACCCTCGGCTGAAGAGGACACACAGGAGCAGCAGAAACCTGATGAGCAGGAGGTAACTTAGCCTTGATGTGCATTTAATGCTGGGGACACAGATGAAAGTTGGAATCTTCCTTTAGGGAAGTTGGAGCCTTGTCCTCAAGTGTTGAGGCGTTTTCCCCCCTTTATGTGATATTTGGGAGCATTAAGTCACAAAATGCAGATTTTGCAGGGCTGTCTGTCCCCTGGCTGTGACCTTCCTCTCTGCAGAAAGGCAGAGCAGGGTGGGAGGGCTCTATGAGGAGAAATTTGAGAATTCTGAGACTTTCTAGGACCTTCCAAAAGGGTCTACAGGAGAGTAGGAGAGGAAAACTTTGTACAGAGGAATGGAGTGACAGGTTAAGGGGGAATGGTTTTTAACTGACAGGGAGTGGGGCTAAATTAAATATTGGGAGAGATTGTTCCCTGTGAGGGTGGGGAGGCCCTAGAAGTGTCCAAGATTAGGCTGGATGGGGCTTGGATCAACCTGGGATAGTGGAAGGTGTCAGGAAATACCCAGTGCTGTGCTGTGATTGCTTTGGCTCCTGTTCAGATTCCAGTGCTGATGCAACTGTTCTCTTATTTAGCCTGAACTTACATCAACTCCAAACTTTGTAGTGGAAGTAATAAAAGATGATACAAAACAGACCCTTGTGCTTGACTGCCATTTCCCTGAAGATGAGGTGAGTATCACTGTGCCCCTCTTGGATTTAAATGCTCTTTGTAATCTCTTGCTTTTCTGAATCAGCACAATATCCAGTCTCCTCTTGTTTCTTTATTTTTCTTAATCACAAAAAAAAGGCTTTATGTTGGCAAGAATAGTGGGGAGGAAATGTTTATGGCATTCCTCACATCCTGCCCTGGTGTTTCTGATCAGCTGCTTATTGGGCTCTTTATTGGATTACAGTAAACAAGTAGGGATTAAAAAAGGAAGGGAGAAAATAAAATGGAGAGCTTTTGCTCACATTGGTATTTGTGGTTTATTTTGTAAATGTTAGGAGATGTGTAACAACCAGTCTTGGCTGACAAAGATGAGACAGACATGGGAAGACATTTAGAACCACGCAGAAGGAGTTTTTATATATTTGTAAAATTCAGGCTGCTGATTTACATGGCAGCACAAGCTTAGAGGATTTCCTGAGTTCTGTGCATGACTGTGCTTGTCCTCACAGGCACAGAGAGAGGGGAGAGGCACAGCTTGTCTGGCCTTGGGGCTTTTCCTGAGGTATTCCCAGCCTGGGGATGAACTGGCTGAGTGTGCCCACTAATTGCAGCTAATTGCATGTCTTGCATTTGTTTTCCTGCCTCAGATTGGACATGAAGGAGAGGAAGAAAGTGATATTTTCACAATTCGGGAGGTCAGCTTCCAGCCCACTGGAGAAGCTGACTGGAAGGACACCAACTACACCCTCAACACGGATTCCCTGGACTGGGTAGGTGCTGCTGGCTGTCCCTCTGCTCCTGGGCTGGGAGTTAAACCTGTCTGGGTGTCTGAGATGGGGCTGGCCCTGCTCTGCCCCTGAGCTGGTGGTGCTGACTGAGGGTGTCTCATGGTCCCAGGGTTGTGCACTGCTGGTGGCATTACCAGGAATCAGGACAGACAGGAGCAACCCCTTCCTTTCCAGATTTTATAGGTGGATTTCCCAGCAGGGAATCACATTCTGGAAATGCTTTGACACTTGTTAAACATCTTTTGATCTGTGTGTTTAACAATGTGGCTTATCAGACACCATGTGTAGATAAAAGCATCTGTGTGTGGTGTCTGAAAAAATACATTGTGTCCTGGTTTTCCAGGTGTGTTGTTAGACTTGTAGCACTAAAAAGGATTGTTTTGTCTGACTGAGCTGTGAGGAGAACTTGCCAATGCTTTAGATGAAGTTCAGAGTCACACACTAATGCAGTGCAGAATCTGGAAAATGTGAAAGGCATCGGTGGGAGCTGGGCCTGATTTTCCTGGGAGGAATGCCAGGGGACATTTTAATGCTCCCCCTGCCCAGGTGTTCTACTAAGGAAGGTTTCTGTTCCTTGCTCCAGGCTCTCTACGATCACCTGATGGATTTCCTGGCTGACAGAGGAGTGGACAACACCTTTGCTGACGAGTTAATAGAGCTCAGCACTGCCCTGGAGCACCAGGAGTACATCAAATTCCTTGAAGACCTTAAAAGCTTTGTCAAATGTCAGTAGGTCAGCTTAGGAAACTCAGCCTCAAGTGTGGGTGTTCCACAGTGCTGCTTCATCCAGCAATACCCAAATATATCTTCACAGTGGATAGAGAGAGTAAGTAACTTGGAAGGTGGAGAAGGAGGATTCTCACTTGGATTTGGGGAGTTGTAGTGATGGTGCAGCCCCAATCAAGTTCTCCAGTGCTACAGGCCAGAATTGCCTCGCCCTTTATGGGGCTTTTTGTACAATTAAGAGTGAATGTGAAGAATAAAAACTGTTCAACATATCACTGAAAAGGGTGGTTTCTCTTCTTCCTGCTCTACCAGAGCTGCCATCAAAGTGATGGCAGAGTTTCTCTGTGCCAGAGCTGCTCAGAGTTGGCAGTGATGGCTGAGCACTTCTACTTAAACCAGTGTGTCCAACTGCTGTTTAAAGGTTTTAGGTTTATTTAAATTAGTTTATTTATTTTAAGTTCATTTAAACTCAAAGAGAAAGCTGAAGTGCAACATGAGCTGTGAGATCACTGATGTAGTATTCAAGACAACACCAAAGCCAAAATAAACTAAATATATTTATTTCAAAACATGTCCTGTGTGGTTAAAAGTGCAGGTCAAGGCAATACTGTGCCTTTTGAAGTGTCTTTTTGACACAGCAGTTAGAAATATGTACACAAGAGTCCTAGCAGCTCTGGGTGAAGTTTAGTATTGAAGTCTTCCAGAAGTAAAGCAGCAGCTGAATCACCTTAGAGGAGAATCATCCAGGAGTCACAGACCTTCACAAAAAAGTTGAACAGAGAACTGTGTTAATGTATAAAGTTCAAAATTATTTGAACAGGAAAAACTATTGATTGGGGGGAAAAAAATCACAAGAGAGTTGTTGAACAGTGGCAGAGACTGCCATGGGTAGTGGAGGATTTAAAAGACATGTAGATGTGGCACTTGGGGACATGGGTTAGTTGTGGCCTTGGCAGTGCTGGGGGAATGGCTGGGTTTGATCCTGGGGGTCTTTTCCAACTTAAACCCATGGCTGAATTTGAAATGCTGTCCCCCTACCACTGTCCTCACTGTTTTACATAGCAAAGCAAGCACCAGCTCTAGCTTGAGCCAAAGGGCTGCTGTGTGTTCTCTGAGACACCTGGATGAAGTTTCTTGAGGAGGCTCAAACAAGTAAGTTTTAAAACTTTTCTTCATGAACCACTTATCTGAACAGATGGTGCACACAAGACTTAGAAGTTGTTAGCTAAAGTTAGGGCACTGAATTTGACAGGTCCTTGAAAGATTCCCTAATCCAGCAGTTAAAGGTGTGTACTTTAGAACTTCTCTTTTATGGTCACTGGTGGTCAAAGGTAAAGCCATTTCCAAGCCATTTTGTGAAAAAACAGCCACACAAACCCAGGGATCAATAGACTTATGTTCTCTGCCTATGTAATTGAGCCATGGATCCAAGCAGGGATCCTTTCCAGGAACCTGACATTTGCACTCACAGGGCAGCTCATCAGCAGACTGGCTTCCTCCTCCATGCCACTGGTGACTGTGAACTCAGGGCTGTGCAGGCACCTCTGACTGTGCTCTGTCAAGGTGCTTTCCAGCAGGGACCGGAGCTTCCCTTCTGTCATATCCTGAGAATAATTCATTAAAAGTCAGCTGAAGTTCTGTACCTTAAAGCTGCCTCTGCAGCAGCAGGGATGCCACACACAATGTGTCACAGCACAGCTTACCTGTGTGCTGATGTACAATCCACACTGGCAACAAACCAAGTGAGCCTTCACAGTCAGGTTATTCCTGGGAAGAGCAAACAATGAGCACCATGAGACCCGGAACAAGAGAAGATTTTAGCAAGAAACACCCCAAAACCAACCCAACATCCCCCCATGAGATTTAGATCAATGCTCAGGCATTTCTGTGTTGTCGAAATGAACAGCAGCCTCCCTCTACACATTTCTAAGCCCAAAATGCTGCAGGAGAGTGGGCAATCTGATTCCAATGCCAAGAGGGCTTTCTTACTTCCTACATACAGGGCAGATGACCCTGTCAGTGGCATCCAGGCTGTCCAGCATGGCGTTGAGACATTCCTCATCGAAGCGCAGGCTCCGCTCGTACTCCTCGATGACCAACTGCTCTGCAACAGCACAGCACAGCAAAGCACCCTCAGGGCCTCTGGGCAGCACAGCCAAAGCTGCTGGGCTGGATATGAGTTTCTAAGAACTTTTACTCCTCTGGTTCAGATTTCTATGCTTGGTGAAATCTTTCCTGCTAATCCGTTTTTTTCTGTGGCTCAGCTCGTCTCATATGGGTCCTTCTACTTTCTAATCAGCACTTTAGAAACATTCTGAATTGATTTTTAAAGGTTCCTAGAGCTAAAAGATCCCAGTCCTGTTTCTCTGGTCTCTCTCACAGACCTTAAAATGCCACTTAAAACTGTGAGGTCTCAATACCTCAAAGCCTCAACAAGATTTCTAAGGAGGCTCTTCCCCTGTATCACGTGGTTTGCAAGAACCAAGGAGTGCAGCCTCAGCTCTTCTGCATTACCAGGAACTTACACATGAAACAGGAGTCAGAAGATGGGTAAAGATCTTACCTTGCAAGATCAGTTCTTGTTGGATCTCTTCCAGCACTGCCAGCTCATCAGGGTCCTCCAGCATCTGAAAGGTGAATCAGTCAGTGATCCTCCCATTCCAGCCACCTTCTCACTTCCAGCACCTGACTGAGCAACATAAATCCACTCTTATTCTCCTGTCTGGTAAATCCCTCTATTTGCAAACCCATGCATTGTGGGAAGCAACCTGTACTGTAAACACGTGTGCAGAGCCAGCCAGAATGGATCCAAGTACAGCCTGTCCAAGAACTTGCTTTTTAAGACATTCAGGTTTCATTTCCATTCTCAGAAGAGGGAAGTGACAACCAGCTATAAAAAGCACAGATGAGGAAACCAACCCTCTGCTGTGATCCACAGGCTGTTTGTGAAGGAAATAAGGAATTTCCCCACTCATGCCCAAAGGCACTTTCACAGCTCAACACCCCGCCTGAGCTGCAGAACAGGAAACGCTGAAGCTCTTGAGTTTTGTCGGCTCTAGTGAGAAGCTAGTCAGACCCGCAGGGAGCTGTATTTGATACTCCTGTATCATCAACGTGTTTTAGAAGGATGGGGAGAGGAAAGGAGAGGGAAAGCACTGACCTGCTCCATGGGCTGCTCTCCGCGGAGGCCGGGCAGCCTGTCCCGCAGCTCCTGCCATTCCTGCTCCATCACCTCCTGCACCAGCAGCGCGCCCGGGGCCGCCCCGCACGCCCCGTCCCCGGCCTGGCGGTAGCGATCCAGCAGCTTGGCCCGGCTGCTCCTCAGCCGCTCCATGCAGCGCTGCGGGGAGGGGAGAGCGCCCGGGGCCGTCAGCGCCTGACACAGTCCCGTGTCAGGGCGGGACACGGCGGGTAGCGGGGCTGGGGGAGCCGGGACTGAGCCACGGCGGACGGGGTGCGTCCCACAGGGCCAGAGACCGGGAATCCCTGAGCGGGGCACGGGGGAGGTACCGGGGCTGGCCACGTCCCGGTGGGGCTGCAGGGAGTTGGATGACAGCTCCCAGCGGGGACAGCTCTGGGCACCCGCAGAAGGAGCTCGGGACGCGGTTAAGAGAGAGTTTCGGACGGGGCGCGGCTCAGCCGCCCCAGAGGGACCACAGCGGCCAGCCCCGGGAGGACCGAACTGGGTCAAATGAGGAGGGAGCCCACGTTCCCCCCTCGCAGCCCGCTCCCCGCTCACCCTGCGGTACGTCTCCCTCCAGGGCGGCCCGCCCGGGCTCTTGTACCGCGCTCGGTGCCCCTGCACCGGCGCCGCCATCGCGCCGAGCCCGCAGCGCGCCGGGCCCGCGGGGCACGCCGGGAAATGTAGTCCGCGGGCGGCGGCGCCCATTGGCCGCGCGAGCGGTGACGTCAGGGCGGCGCGGCGCGCGGGGCGATGGCGGCCGAGTGCGGCCCGGCGGAGCAGTGGCGCGCGGCGCTGCCGCAGCACGCGCTGTTCGGCCGCCTCCGCGAGCGCGCGCCCGCCGCCCCCCGCCCGCCGCGGCTCCGCGACCTCCTGTGCGGGCTGGGCTCCGACCTGCTGCTCTGGGACGGGCCCGCCGCCGCCCTGCTCGCCATCGGCCTGCGCCGCCTCGGCACCGGCACCGACCCCGCCGCGCTCGGCCGCTACCAGGTGCGGCCCGCGCCCCGCGCCGGCGGGAGGGCGTGAGGGGATGGAGGGGAGCAGGGGCTGCGGCGGGCGGTGTGAGGGAATGGGGAGGCCGCGAGGGGATAAGGAGGAGGGGGCTGGGGTTGGGGGGGTTTGGGGTGTGAGGGAATGAGGGGTCGTGTAGGGAGGGGCTGGGTGTGAGGGGCCATGAGGAGGGGAGGGGGTGTGAGGGGCTGGGCGGACCGTGAGGGAGTGTGGGGATGTGTGGAGAGTGTTAAAAACGGGACAGAGAGGATGTGGGGGGATGCGAGCTGTGAGGGGAGGAGGGCCATGGTGGGCATGAGGCTGAAGGGCTCTGCTCTGTTCCTTGGAGGAACATCATCCCTCAGCCCGCCCTGGGGTGTCTTTCCCCAAGGAACCCACTGCTGTGCGCCTCATTCCGTGCTGTGTAAATCGCCATCTAAAATAAACATGAACTGTACTTTGCTTTGAGTGCTTTGACCGGCTTGTGCTTCCCTGTAACATTTCCGTTTTCAGACTCTTCTGTGCATAAACCCGCCCCTTTTTGACGTGCACCAGACGCTGCTGAGCCCTGCCCAGCACCATGTGGCGCTCATTGGTACCAAGGGGCTCATGGTGCTGGAGCTGCCCAAGCGCTGGGGCAAGAATTCCGAGTTTGAAGGTGGGAAATCCACGGTGAACTGCAGGTGGGTGAGACCTCAGGTGGTAATGACACCCTTGTCCTGCTACTCGTCCTCCACAGCCTCCCTTTCTTGGGGGTAGGTTGATACAGAAGGCACTGGTGGAAGGTATAGGTTGTATGGGGGTTGTGGGGCAGTCACAAATGAAATTATTTTGGCTCAAATACTTGCTGCTTTTCAAGCAACCCAAATAAATGACCTTCTAAACTTGTTGCAATTGCTGAGGAGCAAGATGCTCCTCTAGTATTCTTTAGCTTTGCACAGAATCATGAAATGGCTTGGGTTGGAAGAGACCTTAAGGCCAGCAATTTCCAACTCCTGCTATGGATAGGGACACCTTCCACTAGACCAGGTTGCTCTGAGCCCTGCCCAACCTGATCTTGGCCACGTCCAGAGATGGGGCAGCTTCTCTGGGGTCTTTCAGCTGTGGCAGCTAAAACCAGACATTTGGGGGGAAATAACAGAGCTTCAAGTTAAAGCTGCCTTTCCAACTTCTAGAGTAGTACAGATAAAGGCTCTGAAACCTTTTCATTGTGTCTCTAGCTCTTCTTGCCCCCACTTCCCTTTAGAAGTAGCTCGTATGTTTCTGGTCCCAGTGCAAGTCTCTGCTCTGTATTCCAGCACCATTCCTATTGCGGAGCGGTTCTTCACCAGCTCAACATCCCTGACCCTAAAGCATGCAGCCTGGTACCCCTGTGACACCATGGAGCCCCACATTGTGCTCCTGACATCAGATAACACCATCAGGTAAGCCCCATTTGTGGCTGATTATCTGAAGTGTGGTTTTTTTGTCACGTCCAGCCTTCATTTGTCACTGGGTATTTGCATTCTGCCCGTTTTTGCCAGAGTTAGCAATTAAAAAGTAGGATGGGAGGAATTTCAGAGTGAGAGTGGCTGATGTTCCTGTGTCAGCAGGGAGTGTGCAGCACTGCCAGCAGAGTGAACACAGCTGCTGTTTCTTTCCCCCAGGTTTTACAGCCTGAAGGTGCCTCACACACCCATCAAAGTGATTGTGCTTTCAGACACCGAGGAGGAGACTCTGACCATCAAAACAGGGTGAGTGTGGCTTCTTGTATTTTGAAATGCTTTTGCAGAATATTCAGTATTCTGTTGTGTTTTCAATGAATAAGTGATAAATGTACCTGAAAATCTCATATGACTTCTGTAGTGCTAGCACTTCTTCATAGCAGAGTGCCTATGCTTTTCTCTTCTTTCTCTTCTTTCTCTTCTTTCTCTTCTTTCTCTTCTTTCTCTTCTTTCTCTTCTTTCTCTTCTTTCTCTTCTTTCTCTTCTTTCTCTTCTTTCTCTTCTTTCTCTATCCTTTCCTTTCCCCCATCCTTCTAAAACAAAGTGGTGACAAACTGTAGAGTAGTCAGAGTAGTAGCTTGAAAACCACACGTTGACTTTAAGCTGGGGTTGAAAAGGGGTTTTTGAGTGAGGAATGTAGAAAATAGATTATCTTTTTATTTCCCTCTTGGCCTGGTTGGAAACAGAACTCTTGCACCACAGAGTGGTGTGCCTCACAGGAAGTACCAGAACCCCTCCTGTGTGCTCTGATGCTGTGGGGGCACTGCAGAAGGGATGTGCCATGACTGGGGTGTCCCTTACAGCCTTTCGTAGCTGGCACTGCTGGATGGGGTGGGGTTTGGCAGGGATTTGGCAGCACAGCCCTCAGGAGCAGGTTACACTCTGTGCTCTCAGTGCTTGCTGAGCCCAGCTGGTTGTGCCCTGTCCCAGGAGAGCCTACACAGCGTCCCTGGGTGAGACGGCCGTGGCCTTCGACTTCGGGCCGCAGGTGCCGGTGCCGAAGCACGTCCTGGGCCAGCGCGGCAGCGAGGAGGTGCTGGGCTACCCCCTGTACATCCTCTATGAGAATGGAGAGACCTTCCTCACCTACGTCAGCCTGCTCCAGAGGTAGGCTCTGACCCTCAGGGCTCATGGGGTGCTTGCATGGACAGTGCTGGGGTGAGAGAGTCACCTCTCAGCTTGGGTGGGACTCTGTGAGGGATGCTGGGCTGAGTTTTCTTGTACTGCAGCCTGTTCTGTCTCTGTGGCAGTGCTGATAGACTGGAATCCAAAACCACTGTGTCATCCTTTCTCATCCAAGCATGGGTGCAGCTTCCACTGCTCAGAATGTGCTATGCATTATTAACCACCAGCAATCTGATAGGAAGACACAGGGCTGTAAAAAGATCAGTGGGTCTTCAGTATATTTTGTGGCACAGACATCCTTAGCTTTGGATGAGGCTCATTGAGCCAAGGGCATCCTAGGAAAATAAATATTTGAAGAGCATAGGGGGTTCACAGGCATGTTCTGCAATGAAAAGTCAGGATGAAAAATATAAACATGACACGAGAAGGAATTACTTCAGAAAACTGAGAAGACAGTGCAAGACTTACAAGTTAGATCTTGTGTAGCTGAATATTAAAAAGTGTGGTAATTGGGTTAGAAACAGCACTGTGAGGAGATCTGTCTGCAGGCAGTAAGATGGCTTTAGTCCATCTAAAGTTCTGCCCAAAGAAATGCCACAACTCAAAATGCTGCATGTAAAGTGCCAGAAACCAGTTGAGTAATCATTAACTTGAGCTTTCCATGTGTATTTTGTGTTCTCCTCTGAAAATGTTTCCTCGTGAATTTTTGCAGTGTAGCTTTGGTTGCTTTCAAAGCATAAAATATAATAAAATGAGCTCTGATTTCCCCTCTGAGATCTCCACCAAGGAGCTGCAGGTCAGACTTGCAATCTGCAGCAGCCCAGTGGGACTCAGAGCTCCCAGCCCTTGTTTGACAGCCGTGGTGCTGAGACCAAGCCCGTGTTCCTTGCAGCACGGGCAGCCTGGGGAAGCTGCTGGGGCCCCTGCCCATGCACCCGGCTGCCGAGGACAACTACGGCTACGACGCCTGCGCCGTGCTGTGCCTGCCCTGCATCCCCAACATCCTGGTCATTGCCACCGAGTCAGGAATGCTCTACCACTGCGTGGTGCTGGATGGAGAGGAGGATGATGAGCAGGTACCTTCTCTTGGGTTGGTTTTTTTCTGTAGGTATTTTTGTTTCTTTAATCCAAGTTCTTGCCTAGAAGTGTGTGCCGAGTGCCAGAGCTGCATTCTTTTGGAATGAGGTAGTGAGTCTTTCTCCTGTTTCAGCCAGTCCCTGTGGCTCCCTGACACTTTTATTTTAACTCTCAGTCCTGTGTACCCTGACAGTAGATCAGTTTTTGATCAAATTTACGAGGATCTAATTTAAGGAGGATTTTCTGAGAAACCCTGGGTTTGAGTTACTTTTTTTAAAAGTAAACTTGAACTACATTCCTTGACAATTAAAACCTGTAACTCTTTCTTGATGCTGTTTTTGTTGGCATTCCTATTTAAATGATGTCTGACAGAAGAATTCCATGCTCTTTACAGTCAGAGAAGTCCTGGGACCCAAGATCTGATCTTATTCCTTCCCTGTACGTGTTTGAATGTGTTGAGCTGGAACTTGCACTGAAACTGGCAACAGGAGATGAGGAAGATCCTTTGGAGTCTGACTTCTCTTGCCCAATCAAGCTGCACCGAGGTAGGGTTCAGCTTGTGGCTTTTTGTTGCACACATTTAGGATCCAGTTATTTGCATGTTCTTCATCAGTGTCAGACAAACAGGTGGGGCAGAGTAAGGATTTGCCTGATGCCCTCAATAAAGCTGTGGAGGGAGCAAGCCTGGCAGGGGCTCCAGTGTAGATTACACATGGTCTGTACTAAATCCTGTCATCTGAGGGTTATAAAGCAGAAGTTTCTGCATCTGTGCTGACCTGTGAGTGTGAGGGAGTGCTGTGGAGAGAGTGATTCTGAGGGAAGAACCTGCTTATCCCACGGAATTGGGGGCAGGACAAAGTGTTTGGGGCTTTGGGAGCAAGCAGCTTGTCAGAATGCTGGTCTGCTAGTTTTAATAACCTGCCATTGGAAACCTGTCTGAGTGATGCAGATGTGGTGTGATAGAAAGGGTTCAAAACCACTCATCAGTATGTTAGACTCTAACACATACCTGTCTGTTTCTGGTGCTTGCACTATGATGTTAAAGCTGACTGGACACGAAGTTGATACACAGGATCAGCAGTGCAGCTGTGAAGGGTGAGTTTTTCTCAGTTCAGTGCCATCTCTTACATTTTCTGCTTCAATTTCAGATCCCAAATGTCCCTCTAGATACCATTGCACACACGAAGCTGGTGTCCACAGTGTGGGCTTGACATGGATCAATAAACTGCACAAATTCCTTGGTTCAGGTGAGTGAGAAAAGTGGGGAACAGATGAACATCTGCCAGTAACAGGCTGGTGGATGCAGGTACTACTGAATCCCTCACCCTGCAAAGTGGATCTGATGCATCCTGACATGTCTCCTTGTAGATGAGGAAGACAAAGACAGTTTACAAGAGCTGGGAGCAGAACAGAAGTGCTTTGTTGAACACATTCTTTGTACAAAACCACTGCCATGCAGGTAAAAAACGAAACTCTTTCTCAATTGCTTTCAAGTTGGGGATTTACTATGGAAAATATTTATGATTTGTCATCTTTTGCTGCATTCTTGCCATTAAAGTAAGCTCAAAAGATTTCAAACAATACAACTGAGCAATTTGTGTATCAGGATTCTTACTGCACAGTTAGGGTAGTAGCTTAAATTCTTGTGTTTCTGTCTGAAAATCACCTGTCAGACTAGCAGAAATTTTCACTTCCATTTACCTGACCTTGGAGCATTTCCAAAAGAGTGAATGTGCACAGTTTCAGGAATAAAGAACTTTCCTGACTGGGTAATTTTTGTGTTCTTCCCTTCAGGCAGCCTGCTCCAATTAGAGGATTTTGGATCGTTTCTGATGTCCTGGGCCCCACAATGATTTGCATCACCAACAGCTATGAGTGCATTACAAGGCCTCTCTTGTATGTGGTTCTCAGTTGAAGTCCATGACTGCATGGAAAGGACCAAAAAAGGATATTCCTATTTTTCAATTACTCTTTGATTGTTTCACCCCAGGCTTCTGCAGCTCTTAGGACACACCATGAAGTTTTGTTTTCTGAACACTCTCTGGTTGAGCACTGAAGTGTTACTGTAGCAGTTACCTACTGCTGATGAGGTGTTTGTAGGGGATATAATTAATCAGGTCACTTTTAGTGAGTATTAGGATAAAAAAACGTTCTTGATGGTATTGTTGGGGTTTTTCAGTAGTGTTGATGTTCTTAATGGGCTGCTGAGGTTGTGTGCCTGAAAGGGGAAAATCAGAAGCAGGATTTTTGTTTGTGCTTCCAGTTACTTTCTTTGGAGGTGGTGGCAAAGATACAGACTGGTGTTAATGTGCATTTGCACAATGAAATGAACACCTTGAGGGGGTGACGCTATTTTCAGCTTATTTTTTGTAGGACACTGTTTAAGGTAGGACAGGTACCATCAGCAGAGCCCTTTTATTTATTTCACTGTTTCCATACAGGTGGGCAGTGACTGGGCAGGGTGCTTTGTGGAGAAGGTCATGCTGCTGTTCCAGTGCCTGCCTTATTCTGGAACTTTCTTTTCCTTAAGCCAAAGGATATTTACGATTCTTGCTAGTTTGAGCCGTGACCAAACAGGTGTGGGGGTGTGAGCTTTACCTGCCCTGCTAGGGCTGGATTTACCACGTAACTGAAACAGCTGCAGTAACACAGGGACTCCACAGCAGAGGAGTTCCAGTGAGGAGGCTCTGACCTGTTTCAGTGTGAGTGGTCTGACTGTGTTCTCTTGTGCTGCTGTGTGGTAGGAGCACTGTCCATCCTGCCTCCCCTCCCCTGCTGTGCACCAGAGAGGACAAGGAGCTGGCTGTGTCCCCGCTGCGCATCGTGGCTGAGTCAGAGCATTCCTTTGAGAAGCACATCCAGGGCATCCTGCAGCGCAGCTCTGCCAACCCCCTGCACCTCAAGTGAGCAGAGCCCCGGGCAGCTGCAGTGGGAACACTTGGGAACACTGGCTGTTGGCCAGCTCCTACTGAACAGCACATGGCCTTGGGCACGGTGGTGCTGGGGCACAGCTCCTGCCCTGACTGGTGCTTGTGTCCCTGGGGGATGGCACCCAGCCCTGGGATGGTGCAGGCTGGCAGGGGATCACCTGGCTCCAGGCTGATGAGGTTCTCATTGCTTGGCCCACTGGGTTTGGAGTATCTTAAGCTACCTTGGGATTTCCTCGTGTCCAAGGGATTTCATTGTAATCCCTCACTTTCATAACAGACCCCCCTCCCCCAAGCTTTACCATAAACACTGGAAGTGGTATAGCCTTCCAAAGGAACATGTTAGTAAAATGGCAAAAATCTCAATCTTAAGATCTGCAGATAAAGATGCTGCTCCTCCCCCTGAAGAATGCCTTCAGCTTCTCAGCAGAGCCACCCAGGTGTTCAGAGAGGAATATATACTGAAACAGGACCTGGCAAAAGAGGAGATTCAGCAAAGGTAATGCAAAACTCTCATAAAAATGTGCTGGCATGTCCCTGTGACACAGCAGCACTGTGGGTCTAATCCTGGTGAATGAGTAAATGTACTAAATGTAAAACTAACAATGAATACCAGAACTTAAAACTAAGTTACTAGGAAAAGCAAGGCTGAGTTTAGTAGTTGATCTCTGTAGTGGCTTATAGGGGAAGAAAAAAACACACACACAGATGAAATACTTTTCTCATGGTGTTGTCTGCCTGCCTGGGCCTGTGGGTGGCAGGAAGTCTGACCTCAGCACTAATCCTGACAAAGGAAAATTGCCTTAAGTCTCTGCTGCTTTAACTCATAGTCAGTTGTTTACACTATAGTTAGGACAAAATGGGAGTTTTTTTCTCACTGCTCCTTTTTCAGTGTCTTTAGTTCTTCCCACTCCCAGGATTTCCTCTGTAGTGTAAATCCTGATTCACCTGGTTGCAAGTGGTTTGATTTTTTTTTAAAATGTGTTTACTTCAGAGTGAAGCTGCTGTGGGGACAGAAAAAGAAACAACTGGAGGATCTGAATTACTGTCGAGAGGAGAGGTGAGTAGAGCCTGTCTCCTTTAACCAGTCAGACCTCAGGAATGATGCGCCTGTGGTGGTTTGGAGGAGGCCCTGGGTGGAACAGGTGACAAATGAAGGCATTCCCAGCCTGCCAGTTTGCTCCCTCCTCCAGCTGGCTTCTTCAGCCTCTTTGTCCTTTTCCCACTGCCTGGCTTGTCCTGTGTGTGGATCTAAGTAAGGAACTGTTTCTCCCTCACCTTAAGGAAAAGCTTGCGGGAAATGGCCGAGCGCTTGGCTGACAAGTACGAGGAAGCCAAAGAGAAGCAGGAAGACATCATGAACAGGTGTGTGCACACAGGGCTCTATTTCACCTCACAGCACCTGATGTGAAACAGTTTGCAGGCCTGGTAGAACAGAGTGGGCAGGAGCTGCTGCACTGGTTAGCTACAAGACTGGGCTTCTGAAATTCCCTGTGCTGGGGCTTGGTGTGATCTGTCTGCAGGCCCAGCCTGAGCCAGCCCCATGCTCAGAAATGCCATCTGAGACCAGCTGGAAGGGGAAGGTGAAGCCCCTGAGACTTGGGAAGCATGGCCAAAGCACCAGGCTGCAGGTGTTTGAGTTGGGTACCAGGGAAGTTAACTCAGAGACATTTCTTGCTTTCAAAGGATGAAGAAAGTCCTTCGGAGTTTCCACTCTCAGCTTCCTGTTCTATCTGACACTGAAAAAGATATGAAGAAGGAACTGCAGACAATCCATGATCAGCTGCAGCACCTGAGCAATGCTATCAGACAGGTGAGAGGAGGAATGACCAGGCTGGGAGCTTACTGAGCTCCTCCCTCAGTGCTGACAGATGAGTCCTGCCAACAAAGTGATGCTGTACTTGTGTTAATTAGCAACAATGTACCAAAGGGGCTTTGGGCCCTTGGTGCTAATACAGACAGTACCTCTGCACACACTGTAAGCCCTGAGAGGTCCCCCCTCCCCAGCCTGGCAGGGACGTTTCTTCTCTTTGTGGGAAGTGCAAAAGCAGACAGATTTGAACACAAAAAGAACCAATTAATTGCAGTACAACACAGCAGTCTGTAATTAACAGCCTTCCACTGTGGCAGGCAGCACCAGCACTGACTGGGGCCTTCTCTTTTCTCAACTCCCAGGTGAAAATGAAAAAGGAATACCAACAGAAACAGATGGAGAAGGGGCGCAGCCCCCGCAAACCCAGCATCAGCCTCAGTGCCTACCAGAGCAAGTGCATCCAGGCTGTCCTGAAAGAGGAGTAAGTGTGAGCTGGGCTCCTCCTGAGGAACCTGGGCCCTGGCACTCACCTTCAGTTCAGGTGTCTCAGGTGGTGTTTAAGCCGTGCTGCGGGAGGGGCTGGGGCAGAGGGGCTGAAGCACAGGATGTGCAGCTCCTGAGAGCAGCACTTTGAGCAGATGGATGGAAGTGCTTTTTGCCCCAGGATCCCAGGGCAGCCTGGGATGACAGGCACTGCTCCCATTCCCTGCTTCTACCAGCTGAAGTGTTTCTCTTCCTCCCAGCTCTGTGCAGCCTTTTGACTTGGGTTGTTTTTTCTTGAAGGGGGGAACACATCCGGGAGATGGTGAAACAGATCAACGACATCAGGAGCCACGTGAACTTCTGACATGCCCCAGGAGAGGACCCTACACCGAGGGGCTGGATGAGCTTTACCTGACCCTGGTATTCCCCCTTGTATATTTACCATTTGTATGTTGAACAATACACCTTTTACATATTATTTTGTAAAGAATTGTGAAATAAAATACTTTTGATATGACTCCTCACATGCTGTGGTTTCTGTTTTTGTCAGGGGAAGATGCTGCAGGTGTTTTATATTCAGGGTGTTAGAGGGTAATTCCTGCAGCTGCCTCAGGAGTGAGGGATTGCTGCTCCCTGGGGTTATCCTGGGATAGGCTCCCACCCTTGCTCCATCAGGGGTTCCCTGGGGGGAGGCTGTGGCAGGAGGCAGAGGAGAAAGACCAGAGCCGTGCACACACACACTTCAGCAGCTTTTTTTAATTTGGAACACTTTCTCCATAAAGGACACACCTTCAGTACAGTTAACAAATGGTTACACTGGAATCCTGGAGACAGCAGAATTCTACACCCACGATTGCACGGGACACCAATGGCTTGGCTCACTGGAATGCAGTATTGACTTCCAAACACTCTTTGCCTTTTGCAAAGATGGCTCTGCAGTCCTTCTTGCCATTACAAGGCCAATTCAGTCTCTGCTGTAGACAGACTCTAGTGGACAATAAGGAATTGTTGTCCCGTCCCCCTGCCCTTGGAAAAGGTGCCATGGTGAAGCTCAGGGGGACAGGAGTTACTGCACTGCTAAAACAGGGGGGCACTGCTGGGGGGGTACCAGACATGCTGCAAGAACACTTTGTACAGGTTAAGACTATACAGGTACAGGAATGCAGACAGAACTCCACCTGGGCCCTGTTACAGCCTCCACCAACAGCTCACCCCCCCGTCACAGCTGAGCAGTGACACTGCCTGGGACAGGAGAACCCAGCCCGGCCCCAGACGTGCTCCACAACACCCAGAACTGGAAGGAAGAGCATTTGTTTTCTCATGTGCATGAGCAGCAACACCAGAATCCATCATCCAGTGAGTATCTACACCAAGAGCTTTTCCTACATTTACAGTCTTTTAAATTTGCTCTGCAAATTTGGCACACACTGTCTTGTTTTGCTTTTAAAGGCCCCTTTGAGTTTGCTTTCAGCAGAAGCTCAGTTGCTGCTGCTGAAGCTTTGCTGTCCTTCCCCCAGGAGGGGCAGCAGTTTGCAGGGAGTGCATCTCCCACCACTTCTGTGAACTGCCAGGGTTCCAATTTCAAACTGAATTGCTAAAAAGTCTGACATTACAGCAGTTGGTGAAAAGGGTGACTCGTGTTCCAACACTAAAATGGTCACAGCTGGCACTGGGACAGGAGCACAGGTGTTGGGCTGCGTGATGGAACAGGGAGGTGAAAAGGAAAAACCATGCAAGAGCTGCCTGCCCTCCTCTCCACACACACCAAAGGAAGTTCCTCCAGGGACTTGTGCAGTGCCTGGTTCACAAACAGGGACAAGCCCACAGTGCAACCCCCCAGGCCTGCAGCTCTGCCTCTGGGAGCAGCTCCACAGGCCCTGGGGCTACCAAGGAGCCCAAAGCACTTGCCCCACTCACCTCCTTCCTGCCAGGCTGCAGCCATGAGCTCGCCCTGACACCACCACACCCAGGGAAAGCTGTGCCCACAAGCCATAAAAACACAGCAAGGAAAAGCCCCCAGCCCTGGAGCACCTGAAAGGCTCTGAGCCAGCAGTCAGGGCTGCTGAGAACAGGCCAGACACAGGGACCAGCAAGGGATGCTGGAAGGACAGAACAGCCCCTTGCCCTGCTCTCCGGCACTGGGACCATCCAGAAACACATCCAAAAATATTTTACTGTGAAAGACTCCAAGGTGCAGTTCCTAAAGAGCTCAGCTTGCTGAAGAGGGTGCAGGAAGTGGTGTAGTTTTGCCAGACAAGAGGCTTCCTTACACCCCTGCACAGGTGAACTAGTCCCCAGTTACAGAAACTAACCCTGTAACCTGTTACACATTAGTTTTTGGCAAGGGAGGGTGGGAACAGAATAAAAGCTTTCCTTTCTGTTCTGCAGCTCCTACTAAAGGCCTGTAGTTTTGTCTCCAAAGTCTACCCAGCCACCAGAAAACTGAATGAAAACATCTGGTCCTGGATTTATGCATCAGGACCTGGCTGCTGTCACCCACAGCTCAGCAAATAGTGAGGAAGAGTAAAAAACCCTAATCTGGTAATTGCCAAATAAGACTCAAGCCACACTTCAAAGTCACCTTTATGTGACAGTAAGTGTCATCTCTAGACATGACAGCTCTGCCATCTGTTAGTCATTACTAAGGTGGGAAAAATTGCTTTTGGGTGTCAGGATTATGAAGGGAATTAATTGCTAGGGTGAATAAAATGCTTTAATTCTTGTAATGAGTGGCAAGGAATTGAGCTTGTATGATGATTTTTTGGCTGTTTTTAAGGCATTCCTCTTCAAAACCACTGGTTCTGACTTTATGTCAGTAGCAGGATATACACTGCTAAAAATAGGATCTAAGCACTTAAAATATATAGTCATGTGCATTGCAGTTTGGAGCATTTTCTGTCACTTTTGAAGGTGATGAAGAAAAGCAGATCTCTGGCCAAGTATATGAAGGAAAAACATCAAGGAATGAAGGAAAAACTAAGAAGTTTTGGACAGCAGGATCTGCTCCTTCAGCCTCCTTTTAACTGAGTTGTAAAGTTCAAGAATTGGGTTTGTACCACCAGGATCATCAACACCTGCAACAGCTCAGGAATCTGTCCAGCTGCATGCATGGAACTCCAGCAGTGCAGGAGGAGGAGGAATGCTCATGTTACCTCTGGACATTTATAGAACAAGAAACCCAAACCTGGCAACTGAGTGATCACAAGAATTTCCTGCCTCTGCTGCCACATTTCTCAGTGTAATTTAACAGTCTGGGAGCAGAACCAGGGGACAGCACAGGAGCCACCCCTGAGCAGTGCAGGACCCCAGAGAGCTTCTCTGCCCCCTCCAAGCTGCAGCAGCACAAGCCTGCAGCTCCTGCAGGTCTGTGCCCTGCCCAGGAGTGTCTGGCAGGGGTTCCCTGGGTGCTGGCACTGCCCTGGCAGAGGGGTCAGGAGCAGCTTCACTCAGCCCCTGCCCCAGACCCTTCCCCAGAGAGCTCCTGCCTTCACACCTTGTGCCACCCCCAGGGCAGAGCACACCTGCCCCACCTCAGGCCAATGCTCAGACATGCACATGACTTTTACCAGCTTTTTTCTGTTTGGGTTTTTTGTTTGCTCGTTTTTTGGTTTTTGTTTTTTCCACAGAGAAGGGATTCCAGGCACTGCTCAGCTTTAGGAGATGAGAAACAACCGGTTGTAGCTCCATATTCTAAATTACATTTGTGAAAAGAGATTACAAAACAGTGCATTTCTTGTGCTTTTCTTTCTGTATCTGAATTCAACAGAAAAATGGCAAGGAGTTAAATTCTCAGTACAGTGTTCTTTTTCTTTAGGATTAGCATTTATCTGTTCAGGAGATACACAGCTCACTCATATCCACATTTCAGCAGCATTCAGATTCTTCACAGAGCCAATGGTTTTTAAAAAAAAAAGTACTGAGTTATGAAATAAGATCAATATCCAGTGTCCTGCTAATAAAGTCATATTTTAATATAAAATATTCATACAGCATACTCTACACCTCATTCTCTCTGCTAGCTGAATACTGTTACTGACTATTCAAACAGAAAAACTTCAACCACTTTGCTCTTCAACGTTTTGGAGGGACAATAGTTTCCAGCAGCTACTTTGATCACAGTAGTGGGGGAAAAGAACAGAGGGAAAGACAGGGGTTTATGTTCCAAAACTCTATATTAGGTTACGAAGTCGGCTGAAAGAGGGAAGTTTTTCAGAATGTAAGGACTGATCCCACTCAGTGGAACACGAAACACTGCACTCATTAGTGTTTCCATTAGAAATTCTCCTTCCTACACTACAAGTCACCCTTGTGCTCTCTTCCTGCCCAGTACGAAACCTTTTTCCCCTCTAGAAACAAAACTTAAGTCATTGCTCCCCTCTGTTGTCTTCTGCTCTCTCGGTTAGAGTTAAATAATAATTAATGTTGCTATAAAGATGAGTTAAAAACCTCAGCCACAGCCTTGGAGCCCATCAGGGTGTCTGTCATGTTTCAGGGAGCTGATTAATGTCCGTCAGTTTTGTGTCGTTCAGGATTGCACGGATCCTCTCCAGGGAATCTGCCTGCCGGATCCTCTCCAGCTGCACCTGCAGGGAACCAACACAGCACTGCAGTCAGCAGGGGCAGAGCCCAGAGCCAGGCCTAGGGGGGAGAACAGAGCCAGGCTTAGGGGGGAGAACAGAGCCAGGCCTAAAGGGGAAAGCCCAGAGCCAAGCACAAAGGGGGAGAGCCCAGAGTTCACACCCAGACCCAAAGGGAACCCCCAAGGGATCCAACATCACCAGGAATGCAAGGTGTGAAGGAGCACAAGCTTAATTTGGGCCTCAAAATAGGAGGAAGGAAGAGATGAGGCAGTTGTGATTTTACAATAATCCCCCCCTCTCTGGGGGGCTCCAGCCATCACTGCACTCTGTGTTTTGTCTCATGTCCAGTCACTGACACTGTACTGGAAAACTGGAGATGTGCAAAATCCCAGGAGCAGCCCCACACGTGCCTTGGAGCCTCTCAAGGTCACAGCCAAAATGCTCTTGGAGCAAACATCCCATTTCCAGGCTCACTCCTTGCTTTGCTGATAGCTTAAAGTGGATTATTTCCTGTCTGCTGAAAAAGGGCCCAGCAGAACTGTGGGGGAATCAATGCAAAGAGAGCACAACTAATTTCTTTCTCACACTTAAACTTTCACCATCTTTGCAATAGGTTTCAGTTATAAATCCCCAACTAGCATTTAACTGCTTTTTAACCCTTCCTCTGAATTGCTGATAACTCATTTGGCCAGTGGAGCCCTCAGACAAGGGGTACCTGCCCAGGGTCTCACTGACAAGGCCAGGCAAGGGAATAACCCTGCCAAGAAACCACAATCCTTCCCTGATGCTCATCTCACACTGTGTACATGGCACAAGCCATTGCTTAAACTGGAGCTCAAACTGATGTGCAGTGAATGCTTAGGGCAGAAAGAAAACACCAAACATTGAGCTGCAGCTCTTACTGAGCTCAAGGTTTACTAAACTACCTGCAAGCTGTGGAAGAGTCCACCACATATCTTCAAAGTGGTGGCTGTTTGCTCTAAGAACTGGATAAACCAGTTCTTTACAACCCAAAAAGTGAGGATGAGGACAAACAAGAAGCAGCTCCCTAAGCAGGACAACTCAATAGTCTCCTTTGTCCAAGCAACTCCTCCAGACACAGAGCCAGAGAGGACAGATCTCTATTGTCCAGCTAAACTGTGTCTAGTAAACAATTCTCCCACATTCTGGTGTTCATTTTCCAAGTGAACCTGAATGCCTGACTCAGAAATTGTGTGCTTTGAATTCTGCTGGATGTCACTGAGGGCCTGGCCAAGGACTCCAAAGAGATGGAGCTGAAATTCAGCACCTCCTCTGTGAGCAAAGCTGGAACAAAGGGGGTACAAACTCTGGAAACACAGACCCTGAGGGTGAGCCCAGTCCAGCCTGGCTTCCCCAGCACACTGACAGTCCCCCTGCACACAAACTGCAGCAGAGAGCAGCCTGGCAAACCTGGATCAGCCTCAGGGACACCCCTGAGAAAACTCCTCCCCTCAGCCACCTCTTGGCATCTCACAACAACCACAGGTTCACTTGGTGGAGGAAATACAAGGATAACAGAGGCAACAGCAAGGACAAGACTTTTACAAGGTATAAACAGAAAGCAGTAACTGTAACACTAAGAACCATTTCATATATTCAGATCAAGCAGTACACCAGCTCCTTACTCTGTCCTCAAATATTTGCATCTAAATGATTTGCTATGAAAATATCAGCATCAGGAGATGGACAAGGAAAAACAGAGGTCTGGAAGAGCCATCATCCTTGGCACTGCACAGCTGCTTTTAGTACAATAACTGAAAATTAGCTAGAACCATGTAATCAGGATGGAATCCCAACAGCTTTAATAATAATATCATAGTAGTAGTAGTAATAATATCATAGTAATAAACCTGATCAGTTTATTACACTAACAAATTCTTTAATAATAATATCATAGTAGTAGTAGTAATAATATCATAGTAATAAACCTGATCAGTTTATTACACTAACAAATTCTAAAATAGATCATAAATACCAAAAATTTACAACTGCTATTTCTTATTTTACTCAGCTCTGGAGAAATAATGAAGTTAAAGGAGCCCTTACACATTGATGGACTCTCTTACCTGAAGTGTCTGAGAAAGCTTTACAAAGTCTCTCTGCACTTGCTCACTGACATCCAATTCAGTCTGCAACCTCTGGGCTTTGTTCTTCTCTTCAAACACCAGCTGCTCAAGGTTGGCCTGAGGAGGAAAAGGTTCAAATCAGCAGCTTGTACAAACTGATTAAATGTGACACCAGAGGAAAGCAGCACAGCATTCACAGGGCCCTGGCAGCAAACTAAACAAGTCTTTCCACACCTCAGTTTTCCAAAGTGCAAAATCAGGGGCTAATTCCCATTAACAGGTGTCAACAGACTGGTTAAGGCATGGAAAAGCCCAAAGTCCTTTAACAGCACCATGAGCAGGGATCTCAAAATACAAAGGCAGAGTTCTGAGTTTTAGTGCAGTAAGCTCATGGTAAGGGCAGTAATTTGCTGCTGGCAATGTAACTGTCTTGTTGTCCTGAGCTTTAGTCAGAGAAGTGTTTGGGGAAAGGGCATAAAAAACCAAAACCACAACAAGAGAGGGCACAGAGTGAGTGCTCAGATCACAATTATTTCACCTGAGTGCTGAAGTAGAGCCTCTTCCTACAGCAAATACAAAAAAAAAAAAAAAAAAAAACCAAAACAAAAATATTTCTTCAAAAGCATCAAAGCATCCAAGCCAAGGTTTGGTTCTCAGGACACTGCACAGGCAGGAATGTTCCTGAACCTTCTCTTGGGAGGGCAACCCAAGGGATGGTCAGGTCAGCAGCAACCCAGAGCCACCACTTTACAAATGCCAGTGAAAACAGGGGTGAGGATTTAACCAGGTCCAGAGGACATCATTGCCCTGCCAGTTTCTTACCAACATTCAAAAGCTTCTTTTTTTCATTCTTAGGTAGTGCCACATTCTCTGACACAGCTGCTCATCACAAAAGATGCAGATACCCTTCACATCCAGACATCATAGCTACCTTTGCTGCAGTCTCCTTCTTCAGCTGTTCTTCTAGAGCATTCTTTGCCTCCTGCAGACTCTCCAGCTGCTGCAGGTTTTCCTGGGAAGAACTTTCCAACTGTATAATAAGAATATTAAAAAAAAAAATTAACTAAACTTCCTAACATCATTTCCATCTCCCACAGTCCCTCCATAAGGAAGTCTAAGTATCTTTCAGATACTTAGAGGACTCAGAAACACACCTAACTAATCTCTTCTAGGGGCAGAGAAAATACATGAATAACATCACTTTCTCTCTATTTATTTACTTTTGGAGGTGGAGAGAAATGTCCAAATCTGACATTTAGGTCAGTGATAGGCAGTCTAGTATTAGTTAGGAATTAGTTAATCCAATATTTAGGTTACAGATTAATAAAACAGACCAAACACCTTTTAAGGAACAGAACTATGAATGTGTCCTACTCCTACACTGGCACCAATACAGGAAAGAGAAAAAAAAAAAAAACCTTTATTAAAAAAACCCACATCACCAAACCCAAAATCCCACACTAAAAGGAATTCTTACCTGTTCCTTTTCCACTTTTATTCTTTCCAGTTCAGCTTTTAAACTGGAAATGGAAGCTGAAAAATAAGAAGATTAAAACTTAAATGCAAGAAACACAGGGAATTGTTCATACCTTGTTTGCCTCTGTTAATATTTAAAGGAGAATTAAGCTCGTGTTACATCAAAGGAACTTCAAAAGCAAACATATAATTGTACTTTTGTTTTCAGCTGCAGAGCTTTAGTGTCTCTGCTTTCAAAAGTGCACAATATTTAGAATTCAGGTAAGTCTACACACAGAAGTCAGGTAAGTCTACTACAAAATCAAGCCTTTGTGCATCTTAATAATTCCTTATATTCCTATTCTGAGACCGTTTCACCCCTGCTCACCTATTTCCTCTTTGCAATTCTCTATTTCCAGCTGTAGAGTTTCTTCTATATTTTCTTTCAAATACTGTTCAGCTTGGATCTGTTCCTTCAAGAAGAGGATCTCTGCCTTCAGCTTCTCCTCGAGGTGATCTGCTGCTGTCCTCACACTGATGATGTCCTGCCTGTACTTGAGGATCAGCTCCCGGAGCTCCTGGATCAGGATTAGCAGAGATGTGCATTTGGCATCACCCAGCTCTGGGCTGTCTGCACAAGGACAAAGCTCTGCTGCCCCAGGCTCTGTCCTGACATCCCAGACCCTGCTGCCAGCAAGGAATTACAGCCACAGTCTGCTTGGGCACAGGAAATGAAAACATGGCAAACATCCCCATGGGTTTGTGATGCTCCCCCCTGCCCTTCAGCCCCACCAAATCTTTTAGGCTGAAAGGAAAGGAGTGGCCATGGAAGGGATCCTAAGGCTTATCATTATTCAAGGCTTTGGATTGTCACTGGTTTTACCTGGGCAGAAGTGACTGACTTCACTTGAATTACTGAATCAATACAGTGGGGCTCTGCTGACTGAACACTTGTGTGTCCAGTTGGAAAATGCAGCTTGAACTGGCTGAACTGGGCCAAACCCACACCCCCACAGAGCAGCTGTCAGGCCACAGTTAACTGGTTTTACAATCCATCCATGCCCTGAAGCAGCCATGGCACAGGAGGATCATTGGCTGGCTTTCTCCATCACAGACTTCCAGGTTTAAAACCCCAATTACTGTTCTTTGTGCTGTTGGAGACAGCTTTTGTTAATGATTTTAAAATATTTTACCTCTGTTGCTTCTGGTAGAACGAAATCTTCAGCCTGCTGTAAGGACACATGCAAGCTGTGTTTTCCTTGAAGACTTTCATTATCTTTCTGCAGTCTCACCAACTCTTCTGAAACCTGCTCCCTTGACTGGGTCAGGACAGCCTACAATGCAAAGAAAAGCATAAATTCACACTCAGGGTCATGCTCAGATCTCTTCTGCCCCATTTACTACCCCTACTTTCAGCAGTCTGGTGAATTGAAATTCTTTGTAAATTAGAGAAATAAAATGATGCTGTGGATCAACACCAGCAGCTCCCTCTTGCCTGGCAAGGCCAACTTTAAGGGTCCAGGCAGACAGGAGGAAGCCAGTGATAAATAAAACACAGCTTTGCTCAGTGTCCCACTGTCCTCCTGGGTTTATCCATTAGCTGGCTGTGCTCATGGAGGGGAAGGAGGAACCACAGATGCTTTCAGGGATGTTTATTAACATCACCTCAGCAGCGAGCTGTAAGAGCAGGTTATCCAAAAACCTGAAATATTCACCCTGAAACTTTCCATGGTGGGTGTCTGCCTCCCACTGTTCCTCCCAGCAGAGCACCAGAACAGCTGACCCCAGGGAAAGAAAAGGGATGAGGAGGACATGGCTTTGCTTGCATTACAAAAGAAAAAAAAAAAAAATCCAGAGGAGTTTTCCAAGAGGAATGGCAGGAGCTGTGTTACAGGGGGGCAGCAGGAGAAGCAGACTCAGATCAACACATTTTCTGAACCTCCTGCACATCCACCAGATGTGTTCTCATGCTGAGCATCTCTGCCAGCAATGCCCTGATGTGCTGCACACAATCTCTGACCCCCAAAATGCAATGCTGGGGTTCATGAGGATGAATTCTCTTGACCCCCACAAATGCTGTGCCAGGGAGGAAAAAAAAAAAGAAATTTGATTCTGATAAAGAAAGGAATGAGTTGCTCTAAGGAAGTCAAACTTAGTTCTTAAACATGAGGTCCTCTTCCTATTCTCTGGCTTAATTCCAACAAGATGCCCAAAAATAGTTTGAAAAAATTAAGCTTCCATACATATCTCTCCCTGGGTGTTAGGGCTGCTATTTTAAGTCTGACCTGCAACAACACTGATCATTCATCTGTAAAACCTGAGAATATATTCACTAATGATGGTACTTCTGATGAATCCTAAAAAAGAGTCTTGAGAAGATCTTCTCTCTTCAGGTTTGAGGTGAAGCTGAGATAGCAAAGAGACATGGAATTGGACAATGAATACTGGGAAAAGAAGCTGGCCAGTGATCTCCCTGCTCCTGAATGTGCAGGAACACAGACAGCAGCACAGAATGACACAAACTGATCCAGCCCCAGCACTCCCATCAGAGCTCACTGCACCAGGCCCTTTGCAAGTGAAGATGCTCAGGCCTCTCCAGCCAAGCCTGGCTGGGCAAACAAAGCCTTTAACAGACAGACTGAGCTCCCATGGCCAGACAAACAGGGCTGCTCAGGATGTCTGGAATTAACCTGTCTTACCATTTGCTCCTGGACACTTCTCTTGGCTTGCAGAAACGCCTGCTGCAGCTCACTGAGGAAGTTCTCTGACTTCTGACACTTGGCCATGAGCAAGGAGATCTTAAAGAAAGAAAACACAGACAGACATGTCAGATATAAAGCATGGAACAGATTCTGAAATGAAATTAAGTTCTCTTGCCTGTTGTCATTACTAATAGACACTTTGAAATTTCAAACTAAGCCATTGTTAATTCTTCACTCAGTCAAGCAAGAAAGCAGCTCCCGGCAGTAAGGACAGATGTTGTGTTTCTGCACCAACAATATTTTTATATTCTATTTACCAAACTCTGAATCAACAGTTAATTGTAATAAAAATTACATGTAAGCCACTTTGGAGACACTGAAGGGAAACTGAAGAGTTTTTTCCTAAGTTTTCAGCATTTTTTGAGTTTTTGTACCTTTCTCTGAAAGCACTCACCTTCAAAAACTTTACAAGTCATTCCACAACAACACATGTAAGATTAATCATTACTTAATTAACAGCACCCTGGTACAGCCAGAAGAACATATAAACATATTTCTGTTGTCTAAGCTGGACTTTGTCTAATGACTGTTTCTTTAGTAAGAAAAAATACAGGGTAGGATGGAAGAGACAAAGTTCCAGCCCAAGTGAAGTAAATTCAGTGTCTGGTACACAGCATGTTCCTACTATGGTAAGCTTTAATAGGCCAAAGATGGTGGGGTTTTTTTTTTAATTTTTATTTTTATTTTTATTTTTAACTATGACTACCACCCATTATATTTGGCTTCATTGTTCCAGAAGATTTAGGTACATATCTCAGACTGAAAATTCTTTCCAGTGGGCTATTATTTTAAAGGAGTTTAGTGCCTGTTTTGGCCCTGCTAATGCCTGCTCAGCTCCTCATTACTGCATTCTTCACCACAAGTCCATTAACTGGGTGTCAAATGTTGATAAGAGCAGGTGGTGGAACAGAATCACTCTTCTAGAAACAAAGCTGTGCCCAGAGCACAGGGCTCTGTTTGCATGTTTGGGTCATTTCAGGCACAGGCCACTCCAGAACTCAAATACTACTCAAACCCCTACTGCCACTCTGTGAAGGATTTCATGATTAGAGATTATATTTTTAAGCCAAAATTGGGTAACACAAAATTAGAGACACAACAGATTTATCTAGAAACTGTGGCAGACTCAGGTGGAGCATAACTAACCCTAGAAATTCTCATTGGTGTTGCCTCTACAGCCCATCCATATCTAACAAAACACAAGTTTTTGTTACACACTTTTGAAGAACATTTCATCATTCCTGGATCTCAATTACCAAATCCTTGTACCTGATTAGAGGAGTCTTCAGCACTTTGTTTCATGTAATCCTCCAATTCCTGTTTATCTTTCATTGTCTTTTCCAGCTGGTCATTAGCTTGCCTCAGCATCACCTGCAGCTTTTTCACCTGTGTTGTCACAACAAAATGAATTCATTTTTCATTCTCTTGGAGACAATTTATTTTCTGAACCCCTTCACTCCTCAAACCAACAATATAAAATCCCTCAAAAATCGAAAAATCCTATGAAATCCAGAAGCTTCTTTGCTGTTGAAACAGGTTCTAGCACAGATTATCCCTCTAAGGAAACATGGGACATCAAGCTGCACTGGACCATGGCCATGTAATGACTTCAATCACTTATTTCAAAGCACAATGTGACTCATGCCTTCCACACCCATCTGAAAATTGTTCTTTGGTATATGGCAGGAAACAAATATCCTCCAAGACTTGAAAGTCATTTTATGCTGCTAGGATGAGGTCCTTTTCTGTTAACAGATCTTACAGTATCAAAGATAATAGAATTTAATGCATGATAAGCATTTTAAAATATAAATTATTAAAGATACTGGATTCAGTATGGGCACAATACTTTTTATAGAACACTAGTGCATGGCCTTACAGCATCAAATAAAGGGTTCTTCAAGGTGAATCCCTAAGAAATTCATCTACTTGACCATACATGAACAACAAATCAAGTTATGTCAAGTTATCCAGTATGTTGATATTGGTCAATTAAAACCAATAAATAAAACAGCATCCTTAGTAGTTCAAAAGGCAGGAAAAGCCTGGCTAAAGCAATGAGAGAATTCCCACCTGGTCTCTGGTCTCAGCCTCCTGGATCTGGATCCCTTGCAACTGCTTCTCATAATTGGAGCACATGTCACAGCGCCTGCCCAGCTTGTTCCCTGCATTCTGCACCTGCAGGACACAGAGTCAGCACCTGCCCTGAGCCAGGGGAGTCCCCAGGAAATGCAGGAATGCCACACACACTCACTGTGGTGTGGACACAAAGCATTGCAGACAAAACAGAGAATCATCTAAAGGCAGGAGTGAGTTGCTCTAAAAGTGAAGGAAAACTCAAATCATGACACAAAGAGTTCATCAAGTCACTGCTGTGCTCTTCTGACAAACACAAACCAACCAGGAGAGAAGAAAACAACAGTGTTGGGGCAGGCAGCAGGGAAAGCAAGAGTAAACCTGTTGTTCTGCTGGAACTGCAGTGGTTTTGGCCAAAGGGACAAATGGAAGTTTAATCAAAGTTCCAGCTGCAGGTCAAGTTTGAGCTGAATCTGTGTTTGGGTTTGCTGCTCCATGTCCAACCCACAGCAAGAGGCATTCACACCCCAGTGTGTGCTCCTGCCTCCAGAACATGTGGGAAGCTGCATTTCTGTTCTGGACTCTGAAACAGGGCTGAACTGAAGTGTCATCAAAATGTCAACAGGGCAAGGGAACACTCAAGAGTAAGGATTTAACTCAGCTCTGAGCACAGGATGCTGTAATTTCTCCATATATAGCAAATCAGTAGGAAAACAACAACAAAAACAAAGCAACTTTACAACAGGTTTGGAGAGACCTCCTAAGCAATGATTTGCACTAAGTTAAATTTCAACAAATTAAGAAAAAAAAAATCAGTAGTTCTTAATTTCATCTGTCCTTCATCAGGCCTTTTCTCCTTCACTACATTCTTTTTTGTTTTACTCCCATCTTGTCTCCCTTTTCACCCAGTATGGATTATTATCTTCCCCCACCTTTTCACTCCACTAAAGTGTTGCTCCTTGGCCTCTCTTTCTCTGAAAGAAAATCCACAGAAAACCCCAAATACTCCACTTTTCAGCAAAAAACCAAATACAAGCTTTGAACTGGCATCATATAAAGCTGCTGAAAAACTTACAGGCAGAACACCTAGAAGCAACAATTTCCTTGCTCATCCACAGTGCAGCTGGCCCAGGGCTCAGTCTAATCTGCTGCTTGCTGCTCTCAGAAATGGGTTTGTGATGATACAAGCCCCAACAATTTTCTGGAGCCTCTCTGTGGTACTCTGTGCCTTGGGCATAGTTTGGTTGCTCATTTGCAAAGTGCCCCCTGTGCACAGCCCTCAGCAAACACCCCCAGCACACAGAGCAGCACCCCCAGCCAGTTCTCTGCTGCTTCTGCTCCTCTCTGTCCTCTCCTATTCATCCCCAGCTCCACTATAACGCCCTTTCCTCAACTTCCCACTTCTCCTGAAGTTCTCCCACCTTTTCCCTCCCCCTCTCAGACAACACTGAGTTCCACAGCCACCTCCTCAAAATCCCAAACACCTTGTGTTTAGTAAAGCTGCCTGTCCCAGGAGCAGAGCCAGCTCCTCCACCTTACACTGGATGTGTTTCACCTGCAGAAGCATTCCAAGAGGGGAAAATGAACATCTGCCCTGGATGTGAGCTGTTCCTTTCCCAGCTGGCTCTGGGCAGAGCAGGAGGAGGAGCAGGGCAGGGGGACTCACCTCCTTCTGCAGCAGGTTCCACTCTGTCTCGCTGACCAGGCGGTACCCGCTGGGGGACACATAAGCACTTTCCACGCCCTGGGTGACACTGGAGAGCAGGGAAGCAGTCTCTTCTTGCTCTGGTGTCATTGCTTTGATTGCTTTTTCCTGATCTTTGGTCAACATGAACCCGCTGGGCATTTGCAGGGATCCAAGGGAAGCCGTATCAAAGTTCTCAGACACTGAATCTGCTCCAACAAGTGGTCCAAAATCTGACTCATCCAGGTTCCCAGCAGATTTTGCTTTGTTGTTGTACCCTAAAGCTTTGGACTGTAAGGATCCAGATGTGCCCAGACTGTCTGTTGACTGTGCTCTCCTAAGTCCATCTTTAAACATATCAGGGTCTGGTTTATTGAAGGATTCGCCAGAGGAAAGAAGCAAGTCTGCATCCAGGGAATGAACTGAGCCATGGGTGCTATTCACATGCACCTGGAATTGAAAATCAGGGAATAAAACAAATATTTACTCCATTTTAGTGGTACAGGAGGAATGCTGGACACTAATTACAAGGCATGGTAAAGGCAAGATTAAATTTGTTTGGCAAGAACATCTGCTCTCTAAGTTTAAGGTCACAGAGGAAGGGACAGAGAACTGAAATGAACCAGCTAGAATTCAAAACCAAATAAAACAAGTTTAAAAAGTCTTCTGTTAACAGAGTGCTTCTGTAAAACTACCTTCCTGCCAGACAAGCAAGGACACAGTCACCTTCCATCTTCCAATATTTGAGGCAAGATGCTTCCCCTGAAGAGATGTACTAGCAAGATTCCCTCTGCAACCATAGTCTACACAACAGAAGGCAGATACTCCACTTCCAAACAGAAATTCAGAAGGTTTTCATAAAACAAAACACTTTGGATTGACACAAAAATAAACAGAGAAAAATATACTTAAAGTCTACTCTATCCCGACAAGTATATATTGGTCTTCTATTTTTCTCTTCTGTTTTGAGTGTCTAACAAAATACCAAAATATTTTCTTCACCATGTTATTTGTACATTAAAAAAAAAAAAAAAAAGAAAAGGGAAAAGGCTGGGCTTAGACCCAAAGGTATCCTGGGGAATGGCAGCACCAAAAGCCACACAAATTGTCCTGTGATGTGTATCAGGCACATGGAGCCTCTCGATCTATTTTTGTTTTTTTTAGCACTGAAAAGAGAGCAGTAATGCTTTATTTAAAAAGCACATGACTGCTTTCAAAATACCTTCCAAAATATTATGCACTTCTGCTTTGCTATTAGACACATAAGGAAGTAACACTGGAACCAGGCTCTTGAGAAAAATTATCATTTCTGAAATAGGTCCAGAGACCAGCAGGCTGCTGGCACTTCATATAAGTGCTTGTAACCTAGAATATATATATATTAAGTACTACTGTTTTATGACTGTTGTAAATCCCTTGTTTTAATCATTTTTAGGAGTAATACTTATATTTGCATGTATATATACAAGTTCATAATAAAAAAGTCAAGAGAATGCAGACTTACATAAAACTGCATTTTCAGGCTACAGCTGTTCTGTGATAACCAAAACAATATTAACAAATCATCTGTTTGTATTGCAAACTGCCCAAGAGAGAGGATTTCAGAAGTATAACAAATTATAACAAGTTGTAAGAACTGATGAATGACTGATTACAACATATAAAACATATTGTGAGCAGCAAAAAAGGTCATAAATAACAAAACCAAACACATGGAGAAACTCAAACCACTCTGAAAATTATGCTTCTTCTCAAAATATAAATTTTCCATAATGTATAAATTTTAGAAGCAAATAAGTGTTGTGAATGATGGACTAAAGAATATGCTATGAGCTGAGATTAAAGGAAACATCAGAATATAAATTTTTTGTTCCTCACCAATGTGCCTCATTTGCATATCTGGACATGGAAGATACAAACAATATTTGAAACAGAAAGTGACTGCAGGCTAAAGGGTAGAACTAGATCTCAGTTACATTTAGTTCTCATGATTCTGAACATCTTTCTGCATTCTGAACAGTTATAAATCCTTTATAAAAATAAAGGAATTACTTCAGAATGCATATATTATATATTTTTTTCCCCTTCAAAAATGATTAAAAAACCAGGCAAAACACTGTCTCACTCTGAAAATTCTCAAATCTCTTGAAGGTTAAATAAGCTCCTGTAGCACAAAAGCTTTTTGGGTTTTTATTAATTTTTCCTTCATTTGACTCACAAAACCAAAATGGACCCTAAGAAATGATAAGCACAGAATTCAACAATTTGGTTAGCAAAGTAGCTACAAGACTCTTGCTGAATGTTCAGATATAATTGGCTTAATCCTGAATATTTAGGTGTGTTAGAACGTGCTTAGAAATCCCAGGAGAACCTACCAGCAGTTAACCTCCAGAATGCAAAATGTAAATTACCATTTTTAATGGCACCTCTCAGGATGGTGCACTATTGTCTTCCAATCTTAATTAGGATTTATAGATTCAACTGCAACTCTGAGAATTTTTTATTGCCTAATAAGATTAGAAGCCACAGAGAATAGAGGGCTGTAACTTTGCATTTGTATTTGCAGTGAACACCCTGAGGAATGCTCAAGCACAAGTGAAAGATTTGATTGTTTTACCTCTTCATTAGAGAGCTGGGTAAGGGTTTCTTCAGGGGCCAGAGAGCAGGAAGCCTTTGTTTCATCATCTGAATCTTTTTGCTTCTCTTCCTTTCTCTTGCTAAGCCTTTGCTGATCATCTTCTTCCTAAAAATCAGTGGTCAACAGAGCACACACAGAAAATGGGATTCAATTTCACCATAATAGTCATGACATCAGCTTTCATGACAAACTAAGCTACAAAGAAGACACTGAAAAGGATTATTTTGGTTAAAACCCAGTGGTTTTCACATAAATATTCTTTTAATAAATACAGTGTTCATTTCACAAGGCACCCAAACTGACTGAAGTGAGAACTTTGCATGTTTAGTGGTTGATTCATGTCCAGAATGATTTTATTCAAAAAGCATATTACCTAGTTTAAAATTCTAATTACAAAGATTAGCAAGTAACAAAACTAGCTGGCACATTGGCCATTGTATAGACTATAAATATATAACATATCTGCACCCCTAAAAGACCCATTAACAGCCATTACACAGGCATGAACATTTAAAAAAATAAGTGAAACAGGAAGTGCCTTGATCACTAAATGATGGAATTTAAGAAATCAAGAAAAACCCTAATAGCTCACTAAGTCATAAGTATGTACAATCACTTGTGTAAGTTAATTTAAAATGAAAGTCTTAATTTATGCCTAGGCTATGTACTGGAAGGCTGAAAAAAACCTAGAAAGAAGTGAAACTTGCTGACATCCTTAACCCAGACATTTTGCATCACAGATGACTATTTCTTCCTCCAAGATTAATTTCTGGGGATTCTTACATTTTCATTTAACTATTGGCAACATTAGAGTTCCTATATACAGCACTTGTCCAAATTGGGTCTGTTATAACTGCCAGCTGTCATTCAAAGGGGAGATTTCAGTTCAAACTGCCAGTTCTCATTTTTGGAGCTATTACCACACTTGCACCCAACATGTGATTTCCATGTCTGTTACACCACAGTAAACCTACAGTATTACACAAAAATAAATAAAAGCAAGAAGAGGAAAGCAGCAGGTAACCTGATCCTTTTTTTTCAGCTCTTCCACCTGCCGGAGCTGCTCTGAGGTGAGCACAATTTCCATCCTCTGCATGTCCCTCATCAGCAGCCTCTGGGACTCCAGGAACTGGTCATTGGCTTTCTGCCATGTGTGTTTCAGCTGGTTGTGCTGCTGCCTCTCTTGCTCTAGGAGATGACAAACTATGCAAGCAGAGAAAAAAATTCTTCTGAACCACAAGCATTTAAATATCTTTTCCAAAGAGAAGCATTTTCAGGAATAAAAGTAATTATTGGTCTAATCAAGAACAGTCAGGCTTTGTTCAACAACTATTTAGGTTAATAATGTCTTATTTCAAACACCATTTTCTTAATTTCCAAACCTGGCTTGTGATTAGGGATATATTACTGACAATTCAAGATTTCCCAGGTAGAAGACTAAAGCCTGAACTTCATTCATGAATTCTAACAGATTTGGGGTTTTTTAAGTGCTGTCTTCTACATCCCTAATTACTTCAGCAGCAGGTCCTGGTTTCCACTCCTCTGCAGTGACCCTGGGCTGTGGTGCCCTACAGGGACATTTCCACACTCAGCACTGCCACAGCTCAGGGAGCCAGGTCTATACATTATGGAAATAATGCTCATAATTATGCACAAATACAATACACACCTAAAATCACTTCAGCAAGAATGAAGCTTGTAATGCTTTAAAAACTTAGCAAATATTCAACAACAAGCCTTGAGGGAATGAATGACTCTGCTGGTTTTCTGGCATAAGGGAATTCCACATTCAATTCTTCTGCAAACATTTTATGGGCTTTCACATTTAAAAGTTTTACTTCCCTCTCCCAATTTCTTTTCATTGAGTTCAAGTAAGAAATGATAAAAGAATTCACAGTTCCACTGGGTTTTGCATCCTCAGTGGAAGAGAGTCAAAGGACTATTGTTAAGTGGGTACCTTCATGCAGCTCCTTCCTCAACTTCTCTGCATCTTCTTGGAGGACTGATTTTTGTGTGTTGAGAACAGCCACATACATCTCCAAGTCTGTCCTACATGACTTCTCAGCTTCTAAATAATGATTCAGTTCTTTAACCTGAATAAAAAGAAGGAAATAACCAGCTCAGTTGGGGAACACTCTCAGAGATTTCCTTCTTGTTACAAGTTATAGTGCTGCCTGTTCAGGTAATGTACATGAGCTGAAGGACCAGTTTATTTGCAGAAATCCCAAATATTCAACTACCAGTGTGTAAGCTGTGCTTGTATTTATTTACTTGTGAATGAGTTACTCATTAAAATTTTAAGTCAAACCCATCAGTGTATCACAGTTATAGCAGCTGGATCAGAGCAGCAGCAGCACTGAACACAGATGGTAAAAAGGGAAATACCTCAGGAAAGCAGACAGTGAAGTAATCAGTGCTGATAGCCAGGATCTAAATAGCTGATAAATGCTGATAAGCCAAGAACTCATCAGTTCAAAACAGAGTAATCAAAAACATCGTAGTCAGAAAAAAAAGACTATGAGGCAAGCTTGAAGTAAGCCTAAGAAGAGAGAAAATCCATCAACAAAAAAAGCAACTGTATCAAGAAATAGATTTGGATTTTCTTCCTCTTGTTTTGGTGTTTTTTTGGGATTTTTTTAAATATCAGAGCTAACAAAGAAGTGAAATAAGTGTCCTGCAGAATCTCCAGTCAGAACCTTTTAAGACAGGGTTATATAAACATCTGTCAGACAGGATGCCTGGAGAAATGGATTCCATCTTGGAACAAGGAACAAATTGAAAGATTTCTTTATGGCACTATTCAGTTTTACAGTTTGCTGAGTCAGAAATCAGAGGAGGTTTTATCTTAGAGAAAACCAAAGCCTTCAGGCAATTCCTAAGTGGCTGCAGAGAGCTGCTGTTCATCCTCCTCAGCACAGCACGGGACGCGCCGACGCCAGGCCAGGGCTCAGGACAGCCTTGGGCTGTGACTGCCACTGATGGTGGGGACAGCTTTCCCTCCCTAGGACACCAAACCTTCCATCTGCTGCCCTTTAAGCCTTTCAAATGGGAAAGTCTGACTTCGTGGCTCCAAGTGTGCCAATAACCCAGAGGCCAGGTGGCTGGAGAAGTGAAAAGCAGATATTTTTTTTAGAGCTTTTTCTATTATTAGTAGACCTGGAGCTGTGCAATTTATTCTAAACCCAGATCACACACACACATACAGTGCAACTCTCAAAACAAAAAGATGCAAAAGTATATTTAAGCCAAACATGATATTTGAGCTCCAGGAGACAAGAAGGGCATGAAGAATTTTCCAATACACCTTTTTATATCTAATAAAATTTGACATGTCTGCATCAAACTAGCATGCTGCAAGATATAAATCAGGACCCAGTTGAGCTTCACCTCACCTCTGATGCTGCTTTTATTTTTTCTTCAGCTTCTGCCAGTTTCTCCTTTAGGGCTGCAATCTCTTTCTCCATGGGCATGACAACTGAGCGCAGCTTCTCAGCATCTTCCTGAGCCTGAAGTTCAGACAATAAATTGCAATGCACCATCAGAATTTTCACAACAGTTCCCATTACTGGAGACATTTGGAGAAAATCTCTACATCAACAAAAAAAAGCTGACTAAATTTCCACTTTCAATGGTCATTTTACTGCTATTTATTTAGTTCAGCAGCCATCTATGAGACAATGGGCTGATATTACTCCATTCACAGAAAGCAACTAAATTTTAATCTGTGTATGGGTTAAACCACAAGTATCTGTTTTAAAAGAGAATGTTAGCAATTTTATCCCTCTTGTTGTCTGGGAGAAAATCTATGGATTAAGCATTTCAAACAATGTGTACTTTATTAAAGGCCTAACTGTCCCATAACCTGCTGCCACATAGCACATATGAAAAAACCCAAAAGAAGTGCATGATGAGGTACTGCTTATGCAGTTACTTACTCAAAAAGTTAAAAGCAAATGGAGCTGCACAGTAATGCCCAATGGAGCTCAGTTCTCTTTTAGAAGATAATTTTTCAACTTTACATTACTACTGACGCAGCATCAGGTTTTGGTGTTACTGTACTGAATATTTCAAACTATAAATAGACAATTTATCCCATGGTTTCTTTCAAAAAGCAGTTTTGAGAAGATCAAAGAGCAGCAGAATTAGAGGACTGTTCCAAGGAAGGGGAAAAAAAAAAGGAAAACCAGGTAAAAATAGCAAGAATTAAGATGAGAAATAGCATTCAGGGTTCAAATCCAGAATTGCACATTAACGTGTGGCCCTGACATCCCCATTTCTTAAATGCTCTGCCTTTCCTTCAGGGATGCACTCCAGACTCTCCAAGTGAAAGGAGCAGCTCCCACAGACTCCCCAGGAGCCAGCAGAACACTCAAATACCGGCTGCAGTAAAACTCTCCAAGGCACAGAGAATTCCAGCATTCTCATTTGGGCTGGCTTTGTGCATCAGGCTCAGAAAGCTCAGCTGTTCTCTGCCTTCTCCTGGAAGAACTCAGCAGGGGAGGGAGGGCAGGGAGCTGTCCCCCAAAGCTGGAGTTTCAAAGGATGGCACCTTTCAGAACCTCATCAGCAAAGACAGACAGTAAAGGGTAACACTCATGTCTGGTTTTGAAACTAGACTAGAATGCAGGTTTTAGAGGTTTCTCATTTGACTTTCAGTTTCTGGTGAGCTTATTGACAACTCTACTCTGAGCAAGACTTTCAGGAACAGAAATAGAAAATATTTTTAACCACTGAAGTTTTCTAACTTAAAATGAATAGACAAAATAAAATGTTATTGCAATACCTGTCAATTATATAAGCACTACAATTTTAAAGCTTTAAAGAAAATTCTGAACACAGCACTAAATTAAATGTCTTTACATTTCATTTATTTCTGCTACATTTGTCACTGCTGGAGTACCAATAAAAGCTGTGAGGAAAGCAAGGGATGGCACTTGGCAGTGAACTCAATACCAGGGACATGTGACTGTCATACACACCCAGACCCTGGTGTTTGCAGCCAGCAACTCAACAGTCACATTTTTCAAACAAATGGGAGCAGGAGTTCCACTTCAGGCATTGCTTTCTATTTCATTTATCATATCAGTTCTATTCATTTAATAGAATGAATTGAACATTCTTTTCTAATTATTCAGGATAACTGCAGCAATATTTCACTGCCAGCCTGGTTTCACATGGCTCACCACAGAATACAGAGCAACAAATGTGCCTGTGTTGGAACCAAGCAATTCAGAGAAACAGTCAGAAAGTTCTCTGAAAGCAAAACCAGACTGTGAACAACTGGAAAGACAAAACTGTATCACATTTCACATACAGAAAAATTACTCCAGCTTTTACTGCTTGGTAAACAGAGCTGAAGCTTGACACTGTGGTTGCAACATATTGTAAGGATCCCTATTAAAGGTCAGTGTGATCTTGAGCTAAACATTCCCAACAGCCTCTCTCTGCTAACAAAAGGAGTGCTGGGCCCTGGGTCTGCTCTTGGACATAAAGCAGAATTACTGAGACTCCAAAATCAAGGTTAAAGCTCCATTCAACCTTTTGATAAAAGAAGAATATCTGTTGTGTTGAGAAATGCTACTTAAAGATACTGTCACATGTGGTAAGAGGTGCCACAGCACCAAATTTCCTGTGCTAAGAGGTGTTATTCAGACTCTTCCAGAGGTGTGATTCTTAAAATGTTTATTTCCTTTTAGCTTTTTATTAAACTTAACCTGGCTGTGAACAGCCACAGTTTTACATGCGATCAGCTCATCTTTACTCATTCCTTAACAAAAACCAAGCACCCAAACCACTTCTGCCCCAGCCAAACCTGCTTCCCCCAGCACAGGGGCTGCAGAACACACTGAGGCACCTGCAGACCACAGCAGGAAAATGACTCCATGGAGAGATAATGCTAAAAATGAGTTCAAGTCATTTTCAGAGGAACAAACATCTGACTGGAGAAATCCCAGGTAACATCACACCTGAGCTTGTTCCTTAAAAATGAGACAAGTGGAAAACACACAGACACAATTTGAAGATTTTTCTTTAAAGCAGGACTAAACCATTGAAAACTCCTCTAAATTTATCCCACTGTTCTCCACCATTACCAACAAAAATAGCTTATTGTAGATCAGATTTTATGGTCAACTCTGTCACAGAAATCTGATTACTCTTCCTTTCCAATTTCCCCTCTTCTGACTAATAAGCACAATTCCTAACAGAAGCACAATTCCTTGTACTTTGATGCTCTCTCTGTACACAAAATACCTGCTCTGCAGACTTCTGTTACTCAGAGTTTGACACAACTGTGCTAAGAAGAGTATTTATATTCAGCACAGCTCCAACAGCAAAACAGAACCCTTCCTGAACAGAAAATTAGGTCTGACTTAAAAAAAAAAAAAAAGCCAAGTCATATTTTGCCAGTGGCCAAAGTTTGGGCACAACTCATCCCCCACACATTGTCCAGAGTCAGCTCAGTCATTCCCCAGCAGGGAAGTACATGCTGCTGTGCTAGATTGCTTTTAGCTGCTGTGAAAACAAAAACCCCAGACCTATCTGGTACTACAACCCAACAGGAAAACAGATTTTTATAAATTACTGCCAAATTTTCTGAAAGATTAATCACTAGGTGAGCATGGTAATCATCAGGTCAAGGTATCCACCTTTTTTGAGCTGGGAAGGGAGATTAAGATGACAAAGTTGCAAGGTTTTCTTAGAAATCATTGCTTTATGATACAAAATCACAGAACAGACAAATTCTCTCCAGAAATTAGCAATTTGCAACCTGAAATGTATTTACATGCACAAGCAAAACAGACAAGAGCATATGTTCCACCAGACAAGCTCTTTCTGACAAAGAACATACAGAGATGGAGTATAAGCATTGCTGGTTGCAAATGCCATTTTGCATGAGGAATTGATCACAAGTCTTCAAATAACACATCCCAAGTGATCAAGAAAGTTCCTCTTTTCACACTGGCTACTGAATATTCATTATTTTGCTGCCCAAGCAAACCTTTTTATGGGCTTGGGATTTGCTTGTTTGTTTTTAGGTAAAATTGAATAAAATTGTCCTTTTCCTAATTTTGATCTAATTCTTAGTCTCCTTGAGGAAAAACCTCACAGGTTTAATAATAACAAAGAAGATTAAAACCTCATGCAAAGCAGTTTAAGCAATTATTTCAAGCTGCACTCTGAAAACCAGATTTCCCCCTCCCCCTCCTATTACATAAGGTACATGTTCCTCTGCTTTACAGGCCTAGAAAGCTTTCCAAACTCCTATTACCAGAGATTAATAAACTGCTACCTTTTCCTTTAGGGATACTTAATTTCCTTTTAAAGAACTATAGTTGAAAATGCAATTTATCTGCTATGCTAAACTTGTCTGCTAAAGCCACTGAGCTTAGGCGAGCTGTGCTGTCATGTCAGCAGCTTGCAACTTCAACTTACACAATCAGTAATTTCAGATTAAAAATATGAATCAGTTGAGAGAGATAGTTCTCTGGAAGTGCTTATTGGCAGGTAGTTGGGAGTGCAGTTCACACTGTGAACTCTGCATCTTCTGGGTTGCTCCTACAAGACTCACTGGTCCAGTTTTAAACCTCCATTCAGCTTCAACCAAAGTCTTTTTGTCCTTAATAAGACTAAAACCTTTTCTTAAAAACAGTAAATGTCTTACAATTGCAGTGGGATTAGAACAGGCTCTACCCTGACTCTTACCTTTGAAATCAGGGCTCCATGAAGAGCAGTCCCACAGCAACAACGCAACTACAACTAGCAATAGTCGAGAACCTCTTCCTAAATCTCAGAAAAAGAATACCATTTTGCAACACTAACACTGATTGCTTGCTACAACACAGTAAAAATAGCTAAAATGTTTCTCATGTGGAATGTTTGTGGTATTCCCCACTGCATATCTTCTGCAGATAGCAAGCAGGAACAGGGACATGCAGTGGTGTGGCAGATTACCAGATGTTAACCTACTTTATTGAATTTCAGTCACTATTTTAAATTTGTGTTAAAACACCTTGAAGACTAAGGTAAGCCTGCTGAGATGAGAAATTCATGAAAATGCATGTTATTATAATAACATACACAAAGATTTTTATAAAGCACTGATCTATTATGACAGGTTCAATTTCCTTCCTGTCTGAAACACATTAAAAAACTCAAGACAAGGCACCTCAATCTACTTCTATGAACCTTTCTTGGTTTCAGATCTTTGAAAAACTACAACAATATCTGTCCATACTCCAGAGCAATTATTTTTCATCATCTAGAGCCTGTTGCATTGTGAAGGAAGGTTCTGCACTTCTTAGGGAGGCAGCAAACCTGTGATGCACAAACATGGCTTATTTCAGAGAAAGAGGAAAGACAGATATTCTGAGGTTTTAATGGACACTTTAAGTTTTTAAGAGCTGGAAAAAGAAGTAAAAGTAAAGAAGGGTAAAGAAAGCTTTATAAAATTGCAATCAATCCAGAAAAATCTAAAGGTGGTTTTACTTGAGCTCATTTGACATCATGACAAGTGCCTTGACAAGGCTGCCTGTTTTTACAAGCTGAAGGCTAAACTTTACCATCTTCTCAGGTGCAATTCTCTCACTGAATGCACATAATTAGGAACAAAGCTTTTAAGGCTTTAAATGGATTAGGTCATGATGACTTCCATGAACAAAGGCTGGCAGCTGGCAGCACCAGGCTGTGTGGACTGCTGAGGAATTACAGCAGCCATAGGAATGAAGCCATGCCTGACCCCACGGGCCTATCCTCAAACAGAAACTGAGGAACTCCACTGCAATGTACCTTTTTCATTTCATTTTCTAGGTTTTCCTCCTCCTGGCCTTCAGACAGTCTCCTCCTCAGCTCTGCAATTTCCCGCTCCATGTTCTCTCGGTACTGGCTCCACTGAGCTCGCTCCTGCTCCATCCTGTGGTGATACTGCAGCTCATAGTCACGGACAGTCTCTAGAAAACAGCATTTTCAAAACTTATTTTCAATGTAAGTTAAAGAATAGGGCTTTAGGAACTCCATCTCCAACCACTCAATGATTTACTATAATTAATCAAAACTAGGACAACTCTCCCTTCCTTCAGACTCCTGCCCCAAAACCCAAATACATAAGTAAAAGAACTGAAACTAAATTTCAATTAGTACCATCAACAGAACAGAGAGAAACAATCTGCAAAAACTGTGCAATTCCTAATTTCAAGGTAATGTACATGACTAATATCCTACTTAGCAGCACACAAGTACATCATCCAATCAAATGACTAGAACCTTAAAAAGGTACTCCAAAATGTAAAGAAATTCAAACTTCTCACATAGCTTCCATTTCCCCACTATTCACACCACCCATCTCAGCTCAGGAGCTGCCTGTTTACACAGGGACAGCAGCTGGCACAGCTGAGCCTTAATCTAGGCTCATGTATCTGTGTAGATCATAAATAAACAGACATTTGTGTACTCAATATACATGAAGGTTTGTCTGTGCTGGGTGAAAAGCACAATGAGGTGATGGAAAAACTGCCCACAGCTGACAGGCTCTAGGCTCAGGATAGTGTGATCCTGTCTGTGAACCTTTAAGAAAACAGACATTTGTGGCAATAGTCTGTTCGCAGTTCACATCCTTGTGTTCATTTCCTTTGTCTCACAAATGTCAACAGCTGTGCAATGTGCAAATATAACAAGGAATAGATCAGAACTATTAAAAAAAAACCACCCAGGACTGAGAGAGCAGCATGTGCAGTCAATACCCTGGGGGAAGGCCCATGTGAGTACTGGAGGGACACTTGACTGTGTGAGAGCAGAACTGTGTTCACACAGAAGGAAAAAAGAGAATCATGCTGGCAGCTTAAAGCTGTTTGCAGACTTGTCAAATTACAGGCATCATACTTATCTTTGTGGAAGGATAAAGTATCACATTCATAGTCCCTCAAAACAGCTTTGCATATACATGAGGTTCCCATGGCCATGAATTCTAAATTCTGTCCTCAAGCTGACAATAAAAAACCCATCAAGCTCCTTTTCACAACCTAGGGAACTACACTTCATCCAGCCCTTCTGCAGCTTTCCAAGCCATAACAATTATCCATACTCCGAGGGAGAGCAGTCACAAATCCCTGAAGAATCAGAGTGGCTGATCTCAGCAGCTTGCCAGGTTGTTACCTTTCATGATGGCCTGGAGGGAAGCCACTTCTTCTTGCCACTGCCTCTTGACCTCATCGATGGCCTCCTGCTTGGTGGTCTCTGACACCGTGGCTATGGCCTTGATGTTCTCCATCTCAGCGTGGGCCTCCATCAGCTGGGTCCGCAGCTGGCCCAGGTCATCCTGGGCTGCCTGCAGCACTGCATTCTGTCTTTTCAGGTCCTCTGAAAGGAGGATTGGATACATTTAGCTGCATTAATGAGTTCAACCTGAAGTTTAGCCCCAGTTGCTATGGCAAAGAACAGAAGGGAGCGAAGGAAGCGCTGGTATTAAAACATCTACCTGTAACGACTGAACAAATGTTGGCAGGTCTCTGCAGGGAATGCTTTTTCTTGACTTTGCTTGCCCTTGCCTTTTATTAAAGGAGCATCTTATGGATGCAGACACAGAGCAGAAACTAGATATAACTAGGATCAATATCCCTGATGAAAGTGAACTGTGCTTTTTATCAGTTCTTATTATTTAACTAATTCTGGTAATGAATCTGGAAAAGGCATGAACAGACTGGAAAACAGTTTTCCCCCCATTTCTGGGACCAACTTGGTTCTCAATTTGGATGGAACACTTCATATTTCTTAAACAGAAACACTCTGTGACACTTTAGAGAGCCCACACAAGAAAAATATGCAGCCTAATTTGCTTTTTACCAAAGACTTTGGTAAAACTGAGCTTCTACAAAGAAAAGGGATACATTCAATGGAACAGACATTCTCTAATTGTTGCAACTATAAACAAAAATTAAACTAACTTCATATTACCCTCCTGAGTTCTCAGCTAATCTGAAATAGACAGCTCTGGAAGACATACATTACACAATTAATTCCAAAAGCACTAACACAAAATATGTGTTTTATGCCCACATAGTCTGCTTCAATGGCAATCACTTTTAGCAGAAACATCTGGCCAGCACACAGCCAGCACCAAGCTATATCCATGTATTTCCCTCAGGGCCAAAAAGCTGAATCAATCCTGGTGCTCTCACCCTGACAGAGAATATAGAACCCAGAGCTAATCAAATACTTAAAAGGACATTAATCCTTGTGTAAAAAACCCAAGACTCCGTTGATTAATATTCTTAGTTTTCAAATGACAGTATTAAAGATGGGTCCCAACAGCCCCAATGAACATTTAGTAGAGGGAGGAGGAAAAACCTTTGGGGAGGGTAAAAAAAAGCAAAGTAATTGCTTGTATATTCTCCTTTGGTGTCCTTTCACTTCAGTAGCTGTGAAAGTTGGGGTGTTTTTTCTTCCCCTATCACAATTTATTTTGTATTTTTTGACTGTACCAAAATGGGAGCATTATTACTGATCTCATCACTAATGTCTTGTATCTTAAATTTCCTTTCATCCAGCCTTAGAAACACAAGTAAATAGGCTTGGTGTATGATCCAATCTTCATTATGCCTGTTGTATTTCTGCTCTCATAAGCTTATACAGCAGCTGCAGTCTTAATGCATTATGTTTTGGCTCTGCTTTCATATGTTAAAGACAGGAAAATCATCAGAATTAGATAAATCAATCTGGCTCTCAGAACAGCTATCTCTACTCTCTGATCCTTCATCAGATATTTGAGCTCATATGATTTAAATTTTCCTATAAATTGTGTTATTGAAATAGATGCCCTTGGCTGGTATTAAAACTTTTATAACGTTTGCTGCTTACAGCCTACCTCAGATGGAAATTTAAGACAAATAAATGTGACATAAAAGAAAGGCCACAGAGTAGAAACAGCACAGCATCCAGGCTATGTCTTCCCATTTAATAAATCAGTCCTGCTCAGAGAGCACACCCTGAATTCAGGAAATTAGTATTAAAACTCACTAGTGGTATTTCTGCATGGACATCAAGTTACTTTTGCTACTTTCCATGAGGCAAAACTTTAATTCCAAACTTCATTCTAGAATGCTCAATAGTCACCTATTGAATCTCTTACATTCTTATTATAACTGTCTAAAAGACTATGCTTTGTACAGGGATTATTTGAAGATGAAGTTCAATAAATTATAGAATAATTCAGAGAACTAAGAACTTACCTTCCTTAGCCAGGTATAACTCCTTAAATTTTGCTCTCTTTTGATTAAATTCTTGCTCAAGTTGCTGCTTTGTGCGCAGAAATTCTGCATTGACCTTTTCCAATTCTGCTACCCGTTGCAGAAGAGCATCTAAAAATAAAGCAGAAGATAAGGTACATCACTAACAGTTACCCAGACATCCCATTCTGCAAGGCTGAGGTTTGGAGCTTACTCTTTTTAAAATATCTTTACTCATCAGCTCTGCCCCACGATAATGAGGAAAACTAGCCAGTCCTGTAAGGAACTAAGGAAGGTAGCTTTTCTTAAGACTGTAACATCAAATTCTAATTAAACATCTCTAGGAAACTAGAGACAATGTGGCAGGGAGTTCTGCAGAAGACAATCTTCCAAAGAAAGCCACAATTTGGTATACAATGAAGGAAGAAATAGAAATAATTCTGGTGATGGTTTTTTCCCCTGGGAAGTGTGTGAGGGCTGAGCAATAAAGCACCAAGTGCTCAGAGGCTGAGGTCAAAAAAACCAAAGTGACAGCAGCTTAGTTAACAGCTATGAAAGGGCAGAGCACAGGAAGGAAACCCTGTGAGCTAAAAGTTAGGTGCCATCATCAATCCAGTTTTCAGTTCTGCATGTTAACCAAAGGATGAACCAGATTACATCTGGAGAAGTTTGCCAGAAGATGACCACAACCTACAGAGAATTAATTTATTGTAAGATCAAACTCTCCTCATTTCCAGCAGGTAAAAATCCTCAAGGGGGCACATACATCACTTTGTTTTCCAGAATTTACCACATCAGCCCTTCATTGTGTGGTACAACGAAAGAAGGAAGAGTAGGAAGTTTACAAAGATTGTTATAACATGATTATTATTGAAAAAAAACCATATGATACCATTTTATGATGCTATAAAGACCCCCTACAACCACCAACCTATGTGCATGTGCAATATCAACTTCTTTGCACCTCAAGTTCTGCTCTAGTTGGTAGTTTCAACTTGCACACCTCAGAATTCAAATATGAACTAGAAAGAAGAGACTGATGAGTCAGAACAAAACACATCTCCCTGCTGCAATGCACTGGGGAAAAAAATGTTCTTCTATATGAGTCTCTGTGTGTTCTGCAAAAGCATTTTGTGGGCATGTTCCAACTCTGCTGTGCAAAGTGAATCACTTCAGTTACAGCCTCTATATAGCACAGACTAGATACACAAAATATTGATCCATCAGAGGTGTTTGTGTATCCCATCCAACACTTCCCACCACGTTCAAGTAGTGAAAACATTCCAAAGGCTACACAACTTCAACATCAAACATTCAGACTCATAAACAGCTGGAGTCAGTTCTACAGCTTGCAGTGGTAAAGCACTGGATGGGCAATGCCACTGAGATGGGGTCAGTTATTTTTGGTACCAGATGACGTAGAGTAAGAGCAGACACAAACAAAAGGACCTTCTAAGAGCACAGGTATGTTTTAGTAATTGCTGGTTATAAGAGCTTATGGTGTTACAAAATACAGCACCTAATCTCTTCAGCTCTGTACTAAATAGAAGAGAGATACAGATGAAAAACTGACAAAATTTTAATGCCACTTTTTAAAAAAAATCCTAATTTTGTTTTTTTATCACCTTAAATACAAACACATAGGTTTTTCTGGCCAGCAGAGAGGGGGGTTAGTTCCTTATGTGATAGATTCTTATGTGGATAGTTCAAAGCCAACTGCACAGGAGTGTTCTCCAGAAAATGAAAGGAATCTGCAGCAAAGACACTGAGAGAAAAGCTTCAAGTGAGTTCAGAGAGTGTCTGGATCAAAACCAGGGATGAAACAGCACATGTGGAACCAGGTCTGGGTAGGAAAAACACTTCCCAAGGTTAAAGGGTTGCCTTTGATCTCTTGCTGAAGTCTTGCAAACGGAAAGGGTTTGCTTGTGTTTCCACTCCCCACAGTCCTGCGCAGAGCCTGCAGCCACTGGGGCACCTCCTGCTCCACACCCCACCACCAGCTGTGCTGGGCCTGAGGAGCTGGGCTTGAGTTCAGCTTCAGCTCCTCAAGGGAAACTCCTGGAGGCACTAGAGCCTAAGGGAGCTGTGTGCCAGGGCCAGCCAGGCAGCTCTGCACCCACAGGTACCACCCTGCAGCCTCAAGCACACATTCCAACTGAACAAGGAGGAATCTGGGCATCATTCACCTTGCACAGGCTCTTTTGAAGACCACACAAATAAACTGTTTCATTCTACAGTTAGTAATTCTGAAAGTTAAATCAACTGTAGACTCAACTCTCCTGCCCTCAAAGACGACTCGAGCATTCCTTGTTTACTTAATTCCCTTTCCATCTTCCTTCAGCAGAGAGACAGCAGCAGCTGTGCTGCTGCTCCCATCAGAAAGTGCAAAGCAACCAAGCTGTACTTCTTCTGAAGGTGTGAGTTGCTTCTGCTAAGGTTGGAAGGGGAAGAGGACACCCCAAGAGCAGAATGTTCAAGTGCTTTCAGCTGGGGAAACAACAGACTCATCCTTTTGAAATCCTCCTGTCCAAACAGAAAGAGGGAGGGCAGAGTCAACCAAGAAGGAAATGAAATTTAAATATTTACATTTTTACAGTATTCCCCCCTTCTCTGCAGCATGGCAGTTATGTCTAAAAAGTAATAAATAAATAACTAAATAATCAACCCCCTCCACAACTGAGCTCTGGCAGCTGTCAGGGCCAGCTGCAGGCATTCAAAATAACAAGCAGTTTAAGATCTCAACTGCAGGTCATCCATCACTGCAACTGTGCAGTAACATTGTTCTTTCCATTCTATACTAAGTATAAAGCGGCTTTACCACCTGTGCTACATACACAGCTCAGGACAGACCTCGGCACATCCCCACTGCAGTGAGACAAGGCACAAACTTGAGGACAACAGGCTTTATACGTCAGCATCAACCCCCTCAAATGCACCTGCATTAGAAGTAAAAGTGAAATAAAGTTTATTTTCTGAGACACCCTAACAACTACCACCTTTCTGCTAAGTGATTAAGTTTACAAAGAAATTCTTTTCTTCTTCAGAGATACAATTTGTACAAAAGCCATATAGACACTTCCCAAAATGCAAGTGTGATCCCAAGCCCAGACTGCCAGGCACAGGTACCCTCGGGCTCCATGGCACAGATTAAAGTCCACTGGAGTCAATGGCAGGAAATGGGCTCATCCATAGATTTCCAATTAGGCCTTTGTCATTTATCACTTAATTTGTGCTCTAAATTTAGGTCCAACTCACCCCAGGCCCATAACAGAGCTGAAAAGGAAAACTTGCTATGAACTTGAAGGCAGCCCCAGAGCAAGCCATGCATTTGCAGCAGCGCTGCCAGGGCCGGTTATCAGTGTTTAACCACGGATGGGGCAGAGCAAACACAGCCGGGATGGGCAGCGCTGCTGGAGCCGCGCCCGCCTGCAACCCGAGCCGGGGGCACTCGCGGCACCGGCACGGAACGCTCTGTATTTCCTCACAGAAAACATAATTCCCTATTTAGGGCCCTAAGGCAACAAGAAATAAACAAAAACCCTAAAGAAACCCCCCAAAATCCTATCCATTTCTTAACTTTGGAAGTAGCATTGAGAAAACTTTAAATTAAAATGCCAACAAGAAATCCTTTTGGCCAACAATTTAAAATAGCGGTTTTTTCACAGATTATGAGGCTAAAAAGACTACAGATGACAGTTATAGATGCCAATTAAATCACTAGTTTTATTTCTAGCTGGCAACACAGATTTTGCAGAGACACTCCAGGTCAGACACAGGGATCCCCATCTCCTGTGGAGCAATGACATTACAGCAAAGCACAGTGAATGTCATCATATGCCTTAACCAGGGAGAAGAATTCAAAAGAAGGGCAGCAAAATCCATTTCATAGCAGACTCATTGATTTACAGGAGAACCATAAAACTGCTGCAATACATGAAGAGAAACTCTGGTGAAAAAAGATACAGCTTCCTCTTAACCCACTGCAAAGCAAAGTTCCAATTCTAGGAAAACATAGGGAAAATATACATTTCTTATTAACTAGTTAATTATAAGCTGTTCCACAGATCAGCTCCAAAAAGAGTTAAATTTTATATATGACAGTTTCCAGTTACAAAACATGCAGCGACCATTCCAGAACTAAGACAGACAAAGCTGATTATCAATAAGACTATTTTTGAGTACCAGGTCTATTTATAAAATTAATGCCATAAAGCTTTCTGCTTGATATTTAAAGAGTCAAACATGGCATCAAGAGTTCAGTCCAACACAGCTGTAATATGAAAACAGAGCAGAAAAAACCCTACATGTACAACCAACTTTTTGGATACAAAAAACCCCATATAGTTTCTGTCATTTTCTACCATTCTTTTGCTGTCATGATTGCTTGAGACAGAACTATGAAAAAATACCTATTTCCATGAGTATGAGTTTCTACTATTTTCTATGAGCACTAATTTTCATCTATCCTGACATCATACTGGAGACACAATTATGCTACTACATAAACTTTTAATCTAAGTCTGCCACCAGACCGTTCATACAGACTGCTAAAAGCTTTTCTTTATTTTACTCAAACAGGATTTGATGAAAAAAGAACAACCAAGCCCCCCCCCCCCCCCCCGACTCTTACAATAAACCCCAATTTAAACCACATAAACCCCCAATAAACCCCAGCTGTTTGCATGAGGCACTCAGAAGCAAAGGAACAGACTATAGTTCTTTGAATAAGCATGTTAAACAGAAGCAATTCCTGACTTAGGAAATGGGGTTGTTTTATTTTCAATAAACATTTGCCCTTACACACAGATACCCAACAGCAGCAGATCAAACTGGAGAGAAAGAAAAAAAAAAACAGGAAAAAAAGAATTACTTGCTTTTCTCAAACTTGCCCTTGCAAATATCAACTTTATTTACTGGGCCAAATGGCTCAAGCTCACTGGTCACACACTTTCCTTGTTTTATTTGAGGGCAGAGAATGACCTCTGACTTCTCACTTACCACCTTCTGTTTCAGAGTGGCACCAAACGGCTCTGACTGTCACAGCTCCCCTTTCAGAGTGTTAAACTGTGTGTGGTGAGGAGAACTGAACCCCAGAAAGGGGAAAGCAGGAGGTTCTGCCCCACAGCCCTGCCCTGGCACAGCACCTGCTCCCAGCACTGAGCTGCTCTGCAGAAGGAGCTCAGGCAGTTCCCCATTTCAGGCAGTGCAGCTTTCAGACACTGCTGCATTCATCCAGCCATTTCTGGCTGATTGTGCAGCTGAAGGTTATTTGACATCCACAATTTGTTCTCTATTGACTAAACATTCACAGGCAAACAATCCAGTAACAATTTAAGGCCAAATCCATAAAAACTTGGTGCTGCTGACAAAAGCAGGTATCACCATGCAGATGAGAGCCTTGCTGCATCATATCTGTTACAGAAGCTTTATATTTATTACAGTAAAATCAGCAAGTGCAAGATGAAAAATATTCAGCCAAGCACTGTATGTTACCAGTATCTAAACATATAATAAATACTCTATTAACATCAAGTGGATTTCCAATATATTATTAAAGTTTGAAAGTAATGTTATTTTTAATTGAAGCTGATGACAAACATCTTTCCACTATAGCCTGTAATCTCAGTAGTGCCTATTCCTACTCTATTTTTCTTTTTAATGCTAAACACTGTGTGACATCCTACATTAAGGGTCTTAGAGAAAAAATGAAAAGCCATAACTAAAGTAATTAAAATATGAAGAAATTTAGATGTTTGTATAAATGGGAAGATTCTCTACTATAATACAATCAAGAATCACAGAATGGTTTGGGCTGGAAGGGGCCTTAAAGATCATCTCACTACAAACCCCTGGCTTGTGCAGGGACACCTGCCATTAGATGAGGTTGTTCCAAGCCCTGTCCAACCTGGCCTTGGACACTTCCATGAGGCAACCACAAGAAGAGAACAACCAAAAGGGGGAGAGAAAACAAAGGTCCTTTAAATGGCTTAACTAAACCTGCAGACATAAACAGCCATATGCAGTAACAACTAAGTGATTTTCCCCAACAGCACAGCAAAGATCTTCAAGCACAACTACAAGGAAAAGAAGGCCAACACACAGTTTCTCCTTCCCCATTTTTTTTCCACTTCCTATTTTTTCTCCCTTTTCACAGCACTCACAATGTGTTAACTACTTCCTTGCTTTGTTATTGCCTCCTTCATCTTCTTTCCTGAACACAGAAGCAGGCAGCTGCTTCCTGGGGTCCAGATCTCCATCTCATGACACTTCATTTCACTCAGTAAAGGAAAAATCACACCTGACTTCCAATTTGGTAAACGCACTTCATGTGACAAGCAATGCTCTTCTATACACTTAGTCATTCTGACCCCAGGTTAACTTAAGTCCAGTTTTAAATTTATGCTTAGTTAACCATTATTTACATTGGACTGCAATGGAACACTGCTCACCCACATCAAGTATCAGGGGAATGCACTTAAACATGGATGTCCATGTTGACAAAAGTGAGCATGAATTTTTCACCATCAGTTTGTTTTCATTTACCAAAAGCATTATTTCTTCCCAAGGACAGTCCCCTACCTCCATCATTATAGCCTGGCTTTTTGTACATCTCTGCTCACCAAAGCAGCTGCTTCTTTCCTTTTAACTAGGCTGCCATCAGAACTCTCAGTTCTGTGCACACAGTCATCTCCACAGCAGTCCCAACTTAATGCACAAGAAGTCTTACCATCATTAGTTTTCACTCTATTTCATCTCTGCCACTGATGTTTTGGTGAGGAGAACAATTTGTCAAGAAATTTCAGGAAAACACTGTTGGTTACCATTTTTTTCCCAAGAAAATCAACCACACTCTGTGCTTTATCAGTTCTTTGAATAATTTAAATAGGGCAGCATTGGATGAATCACAGAGTTGGAAAAGTCAACCAGATAACACCATTAATGGAATCCTATGGAAAGGATTTTGGCTGTATCCTGCTGCTACAACCAGCGAATCTCCTCAGAAACACAGTGCTGCTAAGCTTGAATGCCTATCAGAGTATTTCATAAGTCAACAGCAAGCTACAGTCTGGTGAACTTTGAATTCATCTACAGTGACACAAAATGGAGAGAACAGAGTTACCAATCACATCACAATCACCAGCATTTCCCCTGCTCCATAAGTGCTTGCATCTTGTCCCCCTTGCTTTAGCAATTTTTCTTTTTTATATCTGCTCTTTTCAGGAGGATCAATTGGGAAAAACAGAACAAAACAAACAAACAAAAAAAACCAAACCAAAACTGCTCAGTGTCTCCTTGGATTTATGAAGAGGGTTATTTGCTCTACAGGCTGTGGGCATTTACTCAGACCAGTCACTGCTTTGAGCAAACAAGAGCAGGGTGATGGCAGCACAGAACTGGGCAAGGTGAAGTCCCCAGGAATTGGGCACATTTCTCCAAGAGGGGGGAGAATCCTGGATTACACCGCTGCCACCCTAGCCAGCCTAGGTAGATCTCCACACCCTGCAGGCACAGCAAAGCTCTTCCAGCATTTCACACATCTGAGCTCAGACAATGCAGCTGTCAAACGCTTCATACACGTCCCTGCCCCTTTCATTTCACCAGCCAGTCCCTCCTCATTACCTGCAAGATAAACACCAACAGAGGGTGTTAAAGCAGGCACAGAGGCTCCTCCAGCATGGAACCAGACCTCCAGCACAGCCACCTATTCCTTTCCACAGCATTTGAAAACAAGTCCCCAAAAACGTCAAGTCACATAAATCTTCCTGACCAAAGCAAGACTGAAAATATGAATGAGCCTTCGTATTTACACAGGAATATTTCTGCCAAGTTTTTCCACACTACCACGTCTCTTCATTTGTATGATATAACCAGAATATCCAGAACTGGATTACACGTGGCAATTCCACTTGACAGTGAGGTTTTCAGTGTTTCTTCCCAGTAAAAGAAAATTTAAGTTAAGGATATTGTCTCTTTTAGTAAACCAGCAGGAAATCTGCTGTTCTGGTGAAATAATAATATTTCAGATTGAGAGCCATTTAGGGGGGAGATTCTGATATGTATTTCATTTTACAGGAGACCCCCTACACAATTTGCACTCTGAGCACCACTAATATAACTGTTCTCTTAAAATGTAAACATTTGCTAAACCCAGACAACAGACTGATTTTCTTTCAAGATAATTTAATTGCTGACTCATTTGCAGTGGGAGGAAAAAAATCCCTGTGACACCTTATTATATGTTTATCACTTCGCCTACAGATTTATTAAAGGCTGTCCTCTTCAGGCAGAAAAATGGGAAAAGTATGACTCAACTCTCAGGAAAAAACAACCAACAAAACAACACAAAACAACCCTACTGCATTGTTCTCTTTGATGAAGTAAGTTAATATATAAAAGAAAACCATTACATTAATTCCAAAATTCCCCCAGACACCACTAGTCTGAGATCTTGTGCTGTCTTGCTGTTTGTCACGGGGCCAAGAATTGAGGTGCAGCTTTGAGAGCATTCAGGCTACAGACCACCCCAGGTACTCTGCTTCCCAATTTCTGAGCAGAAAGAACAAATTAATGATAACATAACACACTTAAAAATTCAAAGGCAGGTAACAAAAGTGGAATATACCTCAACCAAGAAGGGGATGTGGAAGAAACCAGAATGAAGCCAATGTTTGTGAAATTTATATAGGCAATGGCTTTTGCAATTTACCATTGCTCCAGGTATGAGGACACTGCCATTTAAAGCAAATTGGCATCTTTATGGACATTTTCAAAAGCTGAAATAATCACAAGAGCATGGAAACTCACTTCCTCATGCACAGCTACCAGACAGCACTACAGTAATTTCACAGGTAACAGAAAAACTTCAGCGATAGCAGCAACTCACACATAACTCAAGAGTTATGGATGTGAACAAGCAGCACAAAAGGGAGTTAACACCTGATTTCTTTCCCACTGAGGTTCCCTACCTCTTGCTACATAATCTGACCACTCATATTGGTATACAGAGAATAAACTGGGAAAGAGAACAGGTAAGTTTTTACCCGTTCCAGGAACAGTAATTTTAAAATTTTAATTGCCAGAACAGCAGGTTGTAGGCATGAAAAAATGGTGCTGTAGAGTAGCCACTTAAAGGCTATAAATCTTAATAAATGGCCTGGAAAATAGCCTGTTGCTAGATATATCTATGGAGACATTGTGATGATAAATACAATATAATAAATAATAATAAGAAAAGACAATTAATATCTTTCATTGATAAGGAACAGGATACAGATCCTATTATTTGGGGTAAGGTTTCTACAGCAATTTAATAGGTTCCCTGAGAACAACAGACTAGTACTCCCCCAAGCCTCTCAAATTTATTTCTTGACAGAAAATACTGTTGAGATTCTACATATTCATATTTTTTTGCTACCACTTGTCAACTACATGAATTCCTGAACAGTTAAAAAGGAAGAAAAGCCTCCTCCAGCATGAAATTTTCAAATAATTTAAAATATTCCAGGGGCCTAAGCAATACAGAACAGGAAGGCTTGACTGAGTCTGCAGTTACAATCATTTAAAATCAATTTCTGTACTGGTGGTCATCTGACAGGGTAACTCAGCACTCCCACCTCACTGTGAGCACATGTGCCTTTTACCCCCACCACGCTATGGGAGCTTTTGACAGCAGAGACAGCATCAGAAGTGATACAGGAAAAAGTTGGAGGGTGGGAGGGGAATGAGTGTCAAACCAGGTCCAAAGCAGACCACACCTAGCACTCAGCTGAGCACAGAGCTGACCTGACACACACGTGGCAATGAACACACAGATCAGAGTAAACTGTGAAAAAAAAGTCACAATGATACCCTTGGACTCTCATATTATTACTGTGTGGTCTACACCCTTCCTTTATGCCAGCTCTAATGCTTATCACGTCTTCCACTAAATTAAACTAATGAATTCAGCAGTGAGTAGTTCTCAGCTGGGTGACTGAGCTGAACTGGGCTCGGTGATGGGTCCAATGTGCAGAGCTGGCACAAAGGAAATGAGGGAAACACGACTGTGGGAGCAGAAAGAAAAGAGCAGGAACACTTCTTTCAGCAGCAGCAACCTTGTAGACTGGCTTAGCTGCAATATGAAACCACAGCCTATGGGTACAGTCTGATTATCAGTTTAACCTAAGTGCTTGCTGTCTGCCAAAAGAAATAAGTCTGGCCTTCCTTCTGTCCCCCACTCTCCCTTGTGGCTACTGAGATTAGTGTAGTCATGCAGCAGAACTTACTTTTTAAAGACTTGATGACTGATATTTGTAAGTGATAAATGACCTTTTTCAAATCCTGATTTCCATTCAGACTCTCCAGGGGAAGCTGACAAACTTAATTGGTATTAGAAAGCAAATTCCAAAGCTCAGGTTTCCCACCAATGTTTGTACACACTCAGGTTTTGAACAAATGCAGCTGAAAGAGTTGCACTGCACTGCAGTTTCCAGTATAGAAGTGCTTAGACTGGTACAAAACCTAGAGCTGAAGATAAAAATACATCAGAAAACATTCCTATCCCACAATAAGATTAGGCTCACATTTACTTTTACTTGAAAGCAAATACACAGTTAGATTAGACATTGTAACAGGCCATTACAGCCCCTCCTGATGGATCCTCAGCTAAATGTAATCCTCAGTGCCTCCAACAAATTTAACTCTGTAACATCAGGAGTTAAAGCACCAGCTTGAGATTTAACATCTTTATCTCCAGTTTCATCTAAGACTCCAACAGAAGCTGTGAAGACCAGACAGACAGCTCTAACATCTTCACAGCTAGAAGTGTCACTCAAGCGTAGAACCCAGAGTTTGCCTAATTGCTTTCCCATTAATTTCACATGGGAGAAGATACAAACAGACATTGAAAGCTGGCAATTAAGAAAACCTTACTTGAAACCAATATTTAAAAGAAAATTTAAAAGATGCGGTATATGACATAAAGATGCCAGCCTGTCAGATGATCTGAATTAACAGAGCCAAATTTATACTTTGTACTTCACCAAAATAAACCACAGATAAAATGTATCAGAGGGATTTTGCCACAGGTTACTGTTACTGTAAGATGAATGTTCCAATCCTGTGTCTGAAGTCAATGGGAGGCTAATATGAACTCCTGTAAGCCTTAGGAAAGACAATTTTCTTAAAGGATACTGGACATGAAAATTTATTGTAGATGGTTAAAATACTTACTGCTTGAGCAATAACTTCTAGCAGTCCTCTGTGTTTCTTCCTGTGTAGATTAAGGCAAGGGCACTGAGCACCCAGATGTAAGGATTGTACTATACTCTGTGGTTTGATCTGCGTTACTGTTTGCAAGTTACTGCTTTGTTATTTTTTTTAAAGCAACCAACCATGGTGCTGCCTCCTCATTTTGCATAGCACTGATGCAGCACAGATGAAAATAAATAATTTCTGTTGGGCAGAATTTTAATGGTGACTAGCCATGCAAATACAAAGTTACCCTACCAAGGCAGGGGTGTGGGGGCTAAGCAGTTATACAGGAAACACCCAACAAAAACAGTGAAAGAGCTGTTTCTCCTTTTGTTGGGCATATACCTCTCCTTTGTTGCCATTTAAACAGCATTGCAAATCTTGTTGCAATTATCTGTAAGCTAAAAACGTGTATTGGCAGAAGATACAATACAAACCACACAGTCTATTCAGGTCACTGGCTTAAAGGCATGGGAACACCATTATAATCGACAATGCTGGTTTGGTTTGATCCCCAGGTAATCCTTCCCTCTCACCTCCAGGCTATTCCCTCTGGAATACACAGTTAATGCTACCATTGCCTTCCAGTTATTGATTCCAATTCACTTTGCCATGTATAACTTCTGTTATTGCATTTTTGCTCCACAGCTTTACCAAAAACCATTTTCAAAAACCACAAAATACAACAAGATAAATATTAATAAAATCCCATCCAAATTTAAATTTCTTCTCAATGTGACTCACCACAGTAAGGCTTAATAAGTGCTTCTGGCTTATTAAGTAACTAAAAATCAGACTGCCTTTTTTTTTTCTTTTTACTCCAGGATTCTGGTTATTTTTCAGTCCCTAACCCAGCCAGACACATAAGACAGGGCCCTTAACTGCACACAGAACCAAATGAGCAGATCACAGCCCTGCTGTTTCCTGTTCTCTTAACTGATACCAACTTTCAGAACTGCCCTGATAGCCAAAAGATGGAACACTTCTATTTTCTACTTCTATTTCCAAGAGGCAGAAGTTAACTTCCAACAATGAATTTTTTGCAATCTGTGAAGCATTTACCTACTGCAGTTTATAAAGACACCAAGGTATTAAAGAATCAGATCTCAGCCAACCTTATGATTAAGTAACTGAAGTTCACTGCCTCAAAATTCTGTAATCTGTTCTGAAAAACCACTCAGAACCTGAACATGTATGAGGTAGGGCTGAAAAGCAGATAAGTAGTTCTGTATACAAAGAATAAAGCACAATGAGATCTTCCTTTCTGAGTGACAGAACCTGAAGAGCTCTTAAAGAAAAATGCATTTCAGAAAGAGTAAAAAAGCTAAGATTCAGCATAGCTAGAGAGCCATATTGCTTGGAAAAGACATTTTTCACTGAGGAAGTTTGTAGAGTCATGTGAGTTTCTCCAGAAGAGGAAGAATAGAGGGATGGGTGTGATCCCACACAGCAGAGCAAGGCCTGGAGCAGCCAAAACAAGGGCAAGGTCCAGGGGATACCCCCAAACAAGAAGTTGCAAAAGGCAAGGAGAGCAATATTAAAGAAGCTGAGGTGGTGGCTGGGAAGGAGGAAACCAGAGGACCTGCTGAAGAGCAGCAGTTGCCCAAGACACTGCCAAATGACTGACTGGGTGTTTGACCAGGGAGGGAGCAAAAACCTGAGAGCAAAGAGCAAGCAAGGCCACATTTCTGCTGCTTGGCTGTGTGAAGCAGGAATTGCCAGAGGAGATAGAAACAGACATAAAAGGTGATTCAAGAGCTTTTATTCTTCATTGTACTGAAGGAGCCAGGCCTGGGAAGAGAAGTGTAGGATAGGAACAGGAAGGAGGGAAGCACCACCACAAGTCAGCTGAACGCCAAGGGGAGCTGTGGCTGACAGAAAAAATGCACACAATTCCTCATTATATCAGTGGTCATGCTGCAGTTCTGCACTCTTAGGGTACTACAGGCACTGCTTAGAGAGTAACAGGACAACCCAGAAGGTTTCTGAGGTACTTTCCAGGTAAAAAAACCCTCCTCCTTCTGAATAGCACAGAAATATTAACCAAGGGTACACTGCTCACTTGTTATTCCTATGCCAATTTGCACAAAAATATCAAATGATTTAAATTTTTCCAGAGATAATTCATCATCATGCTTAACTGACTATACTATGACTAAAATGACACAATGCTTGCCCTATTTATAGAATAACTTGTGGAGGATAGTACCATTAACTCAGCCACTACTAAATCAGACACTAAAATCAACTCTGTAAGTAAAGGCTGAACCACTGAGCAGTACCAAACCTTTGATGTAGAAGATGTTCCTCTGAAATACACACAGTGGCTTTCATAGCAGCCTTGTTAGTAAGTGCTGCTTATCAATGTTACCAGCTCTTACCTTGAAAGACTTCAGTCAGAGTAAAGCCATAATCTCAAATTCAGGCTTTTTCCTTTTTTTTTTTTAACTACATATTTGGTATTTTTAAAGAAGAAAAGAGTGTAGTTAAATACCTAAATCTAGGGTAGAAAACTTCACATCTGAGAAGCACTTTTTAATAAAATGCCTGGAGTGAAAGCCCAGCAAGTCTGCCAATCAACCATCACCCATAATGAAGCCTATGGGATTTGGTACACTCCCACACTGACAGAAACTGTTTGGTTTAGCTTCTTGAAAGTTTTAAAACAAAATTCCTTCTTCAATCACTTTCAAGGGAGTGCATACAAACTAGTTTCACAGTGGGAATCCAGTCCACTCACCAAGGGCTATGGGAAAGCAGTTAAGCATCCAGAGGCACCAGGCAAGGAAGGGAAGAAAACACATTACTAAGTCCATCTTCTCCATGACAATGGTGAAGTGGCCAAGATGCAATAAAAATGGGCAAAGAATTTACATCTGCCAGTGTCCAACATGCAAGAGAGTCAGTCCATAGGTTATAGCATATTCATTGTGCCTTCTGGCAGATCAACAGGTAATGATAAAGAACATGATCAGGGTATTTTGCAAAATTAGGAGATTTGCAATTTGACTTCAACAGGAAAACAGACACCCTGAATGTGGATATTTCCATTTCAGAGCAAGCTGGCCTGCTGAGCAGCTCAAACTTCTTTAGAAACATGTACATTCAATGTGTCCATTTTGTTTTTGAAACCAAATTCCAGATTTGTCCACTGAAATGACAGAAAAACACACAGCCTAAAAAAAATAAGCGTGGATGTGTTTTAATTAAAATGCATTTTTAGTATATTAGTAATAATATACCAAAAATATAGTAATATTATCAGTAATTATTGAATAATAATAAAACAAGGACTGAGCAAAATGAAAATGAGGGAAGAAAATGTTTGCCTCTTGGAAAGTACCAACAATTTTGAAGTTATTCCCCAAGAGATAAGAGCTTGACATTTGACAGTTGCATCAACAAGACAGAGCTGAACATCAGCACTCATGGCCAGTCCCCTACGAACCACAACTAGCTTGGAGATGAATAATAACATTTTTAGATACTTGAATTTTGTTTAAAAGTGATATACTTACAAGGAAAATAACTAGAAATATAAAAGCACCTGAGGTTTTGTTAGTTAATTTTCTATGTGACATCCCTGACCTCTCCACCAGCACACACACCAGCCCTGGAGTGTGTGACAGTGACAGCAAGTCCCAGCTCTTGTTGGGATCCTGGATTATTGACACAGGGACACAATGGGGATCACAGCACTGCTTGTGGCATCAGAATCAATATGGCAATGTCCTCCAATCTTCCATCTACAGTGAGCAGTTCTCTCCACTGAGAGCTAGCACAGCCTCCCATCACTGACAGACTGACACGTTTTACTGGCCTAAGTCACTCCCAATACTGGATCAATTCCTTCTGCCAGCAAATTCTTATTAAAATCTTTGACAGACTGTGCCATTAACAGTTTATCACTGAACAATATCAATGGATATGCTAATTATCAGTCTGACTGCACTAATAGTTTAAGTTTAGAGCAGTAAGAAGAGTTTAATAACTGGCCTATCATTCAAATTAACTTCAGCATTGAATAAATAATGTTTTATTTTGCTGCAGTTCCTTCATCAAAGTGTTTTCCAGAAATGAGAAGGAGAATTAAATCCTGAGAATTCTGATAGGGAAAAGCTATGCCAACACATTTTGTTTGGCAACCTTACATTCAGAGATGGCAAGCACCCAGATCCAAACTAAACCCAGGGAGCCTGGGAGGTTTGAATTTTGAATATTATATTCAAAGTAAAAATATTTTGAAAAATAAGACTTTACAGCTGTGGTAAAGCAATCTAGACAACACACATAAACTAAAATCTCTCCAAAAAAAGCCCCTTAACCAGGATCAGCAGGCAGCACAGACCTACCTGCAGCACAGGTTAAGATCATGAGCTCCCAGCAGAGAGCACAAAGCTCCAGCAGCAGCCAAGGGCTGCCCTCAGCCTCCCTGTGATTCTTATCATATAGAAACTCTGTTACCCCACACACTGGATTAGAGGGTTATTAATGTCTCCACTAATCCAAAGTACAAACCAGGGTAGGACACAACACCCATTCTTTTCCCATTTCTCTGCACTATTCCTTCCCCTGTTCTTGGGCCCATTTTCATTTCAGTGCAGGCTTTAGAAGAGAAGACAATTTCTACATGAATTCCTCTCATGTTGTTCCATATGTTATTTCTACCACAGCAGAAAAAGTAGTAGTTTTATACTTGCTTTCCACAAAACAAATCATAGCTGATGTGTCTTGCATAAGTAAAGAATGAATAAGTTATTTATAATCAATACAAGTAATTATAAAAAGCCATTATTTTTCCTTAGGGGAACACACTAATCCAGTTCTATTTTGTCACATGTAATCTTAAATTGGAGGTTATGCTACTCCTTTAAGAATAAATTCAGTGCACACAATTAAAGACATGAAATAATTCACTTCTTGAATTTTTTCCATGTTAATATAGAACACTATCAAGGCACACTTTTGGTAAATTACTTACAAACAAAACCAACACAAATGACAACAACAAAGTGGATAAAAAACCCAAACTGGTCCTATGGCTGCCAAAGGAGGATGGGGAGAGGAGCCATTTTAGGAGCTCCAATTCTTTAGTGTAGGACACAGCAACCACTTTCAGAACCCACCCAACTTTCCAGCCAGTCCCCTTCTCTAGAGCATCCTCATCTCCCCACAGATAGGGAGCAGGAAAGAGACAGCAATCCATACCTCCTGTAAGACAGGCTTCACCAACCTATCAAACCACACAGTTTACTTACACCTTTTTAATAGCAACAACACAAATACATCCAACATGGATCTTCTAATACACTACAAACCTACAACTACCTTTCCTGGTCAAGAGGCATCAAACATTTGTACACTGCACAGTTCCCCTGCACACCTGCAGTGAGACAGTCTGCAAGAGCCAAGAAGAAAATTTGCTGGAAGTTGTTCTGCAGCCCTCAGAAGAACAATAAACAATGGTTATTCACCACAAAGTACAGGAGAACAACCCCTACCTATGCTGACCTTATAAGCATGACAACAGGGAAACTCACCTTTCCCTCAGTGCTCTCAAAGGACAAGCCAGCAATGACTGATCTTAATGTAGAGAAAACCTCACAATCTAAGCACCTTCATCACTAAAACTCTCAAAAGGCAGGCTGAAATCCCTAAGGATAAGCACTTTCTGGTGTAACTCCACAAAAAGGAAAAAAAAAAAAAAAGGCCCACGCAATTCCCTAGACACGCATAATTAAGAATACATCATTGGCCTTTTCTAACAGAGTGCTTCCCCGAGGAAACTCAAATGTTCTCTAGAAGAGGAGAGCCCTGGCCTAGTCCAATGGTTGGGTAAGCAGCAATCCTGCAGGATTCTGCACATCTCCCCAGTTCTATAACCACATTATGACCAGCCTCAACTTAAATTCCTGGCTTTCTCACCCCCTTCCATACATCCCATACAGTAAACACTGTCCCTTCAACCTCACCTTCCAAGCTAAGCATTACCTACAACTTTTTTATATGCACACAGTTCTGTAACCTCTTCCACGGTAAAAAACGCTCACAATTCCTCTCAAACCAGAAAGAAATAACCTTTCCACGGCAGGAACCTTCAGGGAAAGCTTAGCTTCCTTCAGCACAGGTACATACCACCCTGAAAGAAGACCTGTTATTTTCTTTGTCTTTCCTAGCCAAGAAACACACTATTCACGCCGCACATCCCCACCTGCACCTTCCGAGTGCCTTTTCGAACACAGCAAAACATCCCCCGCCGCAGCCAAATCAATGACGCCGTCCCACCCGGAGGATCAATGTCTACCTGGATACACCGCCACCCTTCCCCTCCTCCCCTGCCCGGGCGGGGAGGCCTCGTCCCATCGAGGCTGAGCTCCCCTTCCCCAGCAGCAGCGCGTCCTCCCAGCGTTATCCCCGCTCCGTGCGCGCCGGGAGCCGCCCTTGCTCCACATTTACAGCCTAAAAATCCACTTGCGCTGCCTCCCGCCCCCTCCCAAGGCCTTCCCAGCCGAGCTTTCCGGGCCGCTCCCCGCTCCCTCCCGGCGGGTCCCCGCTCCGTGCGGCTCCCCGGACCCTGCCCGGCCGATCGCGCCCAGGCCGCCGCCCTCGCCCCGCGGCCGGCGAGGCTCCCAGGCGAGCCCGGGGCTGCGCAGGCCGCGCCGCCGCCCCCGCGGTACCTTCGGTCTGGGCGCTGGGGCCCGGCTGGGCCATGGCTCGGCGGGCGGCACCGCCGCGGCCTCCTCCGGGCGGGGACCGCTACGCCACGGGCAGAGAGACGGGAGCGGCCGGGCCGGGCCGCCGCCTCCTCCGCCTCATCCTGACAGCGGCCGGTGGCGGCGGGAGGGGAGGACGGGCAGGAGGAGGAGAAGCGGCAGGAGGAGGAGCCCCGCGCAGGCGCCCACGGTGAGACACGGGACCGGCTGCGGCCGCCGAGCGGGGAGGGGACGGGGACGGGGACGGGGACCGGGGACGGGGACGGGGACGGGGACCGGGACCGGGACCGGGACCGGGACCGGGACCGGGACCGGAATTGGAGTTGGAACTGGGAATGAGGCTGGGAATGGAGACCAGTACTGGGAAGGGGGACAGGTACTGGGGGTAGAGATATGGAGCAGGAAACGGAACCAGGGACAGGGACTTGGACAAAGACAGGGTGCCAGAGACACGGTACAGGGACAAGGAACAGGTACCGGAATGGGGAACGGGGGCCAAATACCGGGACCAAGGACCAGGAACGGGGTACAGGGACAGAGATAGGGACTGGGGACCGGGGATAAGAACTTGGAACAGGGACTGGGGACAGGGTGAGGGTGGCGATGGCTTCCCCCGGGTCCCTGCCCGGCCTGGCCCCTCAGCCCCGGGCAAGGGAGAAATCGCTGGGCCTACAGCCCGGAGGCATAATTAACGTTTATTATTGAGGAAACAACACCAACAAATTCTGTCCTTCAATCACAGAATCACTGAGGTTGGAAAAGACCTCTGAGGTCATCGAGTCCAACCTGAGACTGATCGCCACCTTGTCACCCCGGCCTGGCACTGAGTGCCACATCACTGAGGTGATGACTCACCCTGAAGGGGATGGAAGCACCTGAGATTTATAAAAACTCATGGACAAATGACCCTCAAAAGCCATGATGTGTCTGCAAACAATCAGGAAGTTTTATTAGTAAATTACACACTTGGCATGGAAAGCAGTGTATTAGTGCCTGGCCTATTTTTAGTTGTCACACTTGTTGTCACACCAGTAATGCAGCTGTGACCTGGCTGGGCAGTGGAAGGAGTGTGTCCTGCCAAGGGGTCCCTTTCCCAGCACCTGTGGCTGGGCTGTGTTGATGGAGGTTTAGTCCTTTGGTGGGTTTTAGTCCTTCCATCTAACTGGGAGAACACATCTGAACTCCAGGTTGTAGCAATAAAATAATAGATCTACATCATTTGAGCGCATGTAAAATCACAGAATGCAGAGTTGAAATAGACATTACAGCACCAGTTCCTTTCAAGGGCAGGATCTGTTATAACTCACTTTTCTTATGGCTTGCATACCCTAAAATGAATCCCTTTTAAGCTGAATCTCACTTTTTGCCACTGTCTTTCAAGCCTTGCTGCCAAAATATATGGTATGGCAAGGCACAGGATTCTGCATTTCCCATTAAATTTTTGCTCATTTAAACCGAATGCAAACCTGAAATAGTGAGTCTTTGAAAATTATTCCATTTTTCCCTTTATGATCAGTTGAGGTAAATTTTCTCAGTCTTTGCTATTGTATAAAGCAGGCTTAAACTAAAGACTTAACTTTTTTGGTGTTCCCAAATTAAGACATCTAGGGGTTTCTTCATGGAAATTTGGAGAACCCAGAAGTGTCATCTGCTCACAGAACTGCTGACTTAGTGGCAGGTGATCAAAGGATAAAGTATCTATCACTTGAGGTACATTTACAAATTTCTTAACTCCTTCTTAGGCTTTTTTATAAGTAGCTGGATGTTACAAGCATTCAGTGCATGAACCTCCCTGAAAATCTAGTCCTGACTGTAGGAACTGAGCTCTTGAAACTCCACCCTGGTGTGTGTTCATATGGGTACCCCAGAGCACCCACATTAGCAGCTAATTTCATCTTGTTCATGTTGAGGCAAAACTCTGACACATTCTGGTCGGTCAAAGATCAAACTCAGTGCAGCACCACTCCTGCTGCAAAAAGCAAGTAAGATAATAACAAGCTTGATATCTGCTGTACCTACAAGTGCTTATTAAGGGATGAATATCATTTCACTTTCATCACTTCCATAGACTAGATGACAGGATATTGACTATTGGAATTGCAACATTTCCAAGTCTCTGTCTTAACTCCTGAGCTTACATTCTGAATGGGTTTTATATGTAGTTTGAAAAATATAAGAACTCTCAAGGGATTTGTACTTTCATTTTCCTTTCTTGTTCTTAAATTTAGAGCTGTACTAGCTTTATAGGTGTGGTTCTTAATCTTTCTTTTCTGGACAGTAATTGGACTTGACAGAGGTGAAGGTTTATGTAGTATCTAATAGAATATCTTCTAACCTGAAACAATTGAGTAACTTCCTCTGTGCCTCCCAAAATGTCCCATTTAATTCTATTCACTTGTAGTTCTTATAGCCTTGATCTCAAAGGATTTCCTAGCATGACTCAGCTAAATCTTAAAAGAACTAAAGGAGGTTTAGCAGCAGTTTTCAGTCAGAGGAAAAGGTCTTGCAGCAGAGAACCAGCAGAGACCAGAAGTCCTGAATTCCAGTCCTGGTGGTGTGAATGTTAGACAAGTGCAGTGCTAAGGCATCAGTGACGCAGGTGAGCAGAGACTATTTCTGGAACAAGCTTCTCCAGAAATAATGCTCCTAAAATCCCATGATTTTTTATCAAATTTATTTGGCCTAAAAGCTTAACATGGGCATTTTGAGCATCAGCACCACATGCAGCAGACACGTGTGAATGGAAGATGCAGCATCCTGGAGTGTGTGTGCTGTGTCAGTAGAGGTGGAGGAATAGCTGTCACCTTGCACTCTGCCTGAAATGTAATCCTGCAGGCTCATTGAAAAAAAGAAGTTTGCAGGTTTTGTTTGAACAGTAACATCCAGGGACAAGCAGTGAGTGTGAACATACAGTGGTTGCTGGAGACCAGGAGGAAACAAGGGCTTGCTTGGTTGCAAAGAGAACAGTGAAGTAATTCACATAACATATCTAGGAGACAAGAAGTATCTTCATTTTCCTTGAGGAAAATAAAACAAATAAGTGGAGAAAGATTAAATCTTATTAAATGTTATTACATCTGTTTTCCTAATAGGTCTTATGGTTGATTGACTTCTGTGCTTATGGGTACTCAAGTTCCAAAGGAAACTTTCCCTGCTTATTTTTTTAACCATGAAGAAAGATTTTTCTCTTTCTGTGTCTTTGCCTTTATTTTTTTTTCTTTTACTCGAGGCACTTTAGCCTCAACTGAGGCATCTATTTTCACAAGGCTTTGGAGAAGGTAATTATCACTGTCCTTATCTGTGACACTAGTCCCAGATCCTGAGGCTGGTTGAGTTACCCTAGCTGTGTCCCAGCTCCATGTCAAGACAAGACCCAGTTACATACATTGTACAAAGTGCACAGCTTCAGGGGAGTCCCTGCAGCTCCAGCCAGTCCCTCCTTGTGGATCGTTAAAGGGGCAGGGCTGTGATCACACTGGGGAAGAGTATGAGCCCAAAAGATTTGTATTCACAGGAAGTTTGGCTAATAAATACACAGCTAATTCCTTTTGTTTTGAGTGATACAAGATACTGTTGTTTCATATGACAGCTAAGCCAATTCTACAAAACCCAGAGTCTTTAAAAAGATAAACTGAATTTCTGGACTTGCAAGGCCAAGTCTGCATCTGGTGTGAATCCAGTGGAAGCAGGCTGGTGTGTGGGAAGCTGGCCTGTAGCACAGAATCAGAATGGAGATCCAAAAGGGTCTCTGAAGTGCTGCTCCCCATGTCTGCTGCTTTACTGGCCACAAAGAAGTTGGGTTCCATAGTGCCCTGTGTGGTGGGGGTTTGCAGTGAATCACAGGCCCTGCTCCCAGAGTAGTTCACCTCCTAAACCACCCACTGCTTGATTCAATTAATCCAAGAAAGCTCAGTAACGAGGTGGATTTGGGAAGTGGCTTTGTGTGTTGTTAAGGCTAAACTCCAGTGCACCCACAGGGGATGAGAATTGCAGAACTGGGGCTCTCTGCCTCAGCAAGAAGGAGATTTCATCACCCCCACCTACTGTACCTGGAGGAGAGTTGGGTAACAATCTCCATTGGCTAAACCATGCAATGACATCACCTTTGGAAGAATGCAACAAGAATGTTTCAGATGATAAGAGTAAACACGTTACCAGAAAAAAACCTGTGTTTTAAATTCCAGGTGAAGCCCAGGGAAGCAGAAGTTACACACATCTTTAAGGAGAAACTTGGTGGCGCAGGACAGTGACCCTTGACTTCATTCCAAAGGCAAGTAAGAGCCTTGTTCTGCTTGCAAAAGAGGAAAACCAGAATTTATTGCTTGCACTAGGTTCACCAGATTTTGTCTACTGTTTTTCTCACTTTTTTTTTGTTGTTTAAAATAAAGCATGCAGTTTCCTAATTTTTAAATGTTTATTTTCTTTCTGTTGAGATTGATAGGTCATTACCATTAATGACCCATCAATCTCAACAGAAGAAAAATTGTTTCTGCAGCTAGGAGTGTTTCTGGGCTTTGGTCCTTTCTTTTTAAAGTAAAGCTTTTGGAGAAAATTTACATTCATCTAAGTATTACCATAAAGAGGCTGGTTAAAAATCCCAAATCAGTCATGCTCTTTGCTTCAAAAGTTCTTCTGGAATGCAAGGAATTTAGTCTGGAACAATTACATTATTTGCAATGGTAACTCCTTAGCAAACCCTGGAATAGTTTATGTGGTTAAAAACCTTTGCAAGAGCAATTGAAAAATTATGTTATCCCATCTATTGTTTAAAGGATTCCATGTGGTGCAGTTCTTTGAATATATGGGAAGAAAATGGAGCCAAAAATGAAAATTTGGCAGGCAAAAAATTGAAGTGCTTGCATTGGCTCTCAATCCACATATATACATGTTAATGATCTCATTTGAAAGATGTCTATATTAAGATCTGAAAGCTCTTGGTGTTCCCAAGGGACAAACTCATTGAATGTTGTGATATACCATGAAACGAAACAATTTTTCTTACTGCAAATTAACCAAGAAATCAGAAATTCAGTCTGTGTGAGTAACAAAGAGCACATTATGAACACAGCCTTTTGGGTAACCTTGCTCAGCAGTACATCAGAATTGCCATTGCAGGGAGGCACAACTCTGCTTTGTGCTTACACACTCCTTCCTGGGAAGATCTAAAAATATGCCATACCCCATTCAGAGTCACTAAAGCTGCATTTCAAACTTACCTGTACACACTGCAACTACTGCAATTCCAGCATCTCTGCTTGAATCTCTGCTGAAGGCAGACTCGGACAAAGGTTCCTTCCTAGCAGCTGTGTTATTGCAGTAGGATGCCACAGGAGAGACACCAGCAAGGACCATGTCAGCTACTGTGGAGTTTTAGATTTTTTTGTTAGGGTTGGGATTAAATGTGTGAGATGGTATTTTTTGTTTGGATTCAGATGTTTATTAGTTTTTATTTATATTATAGTTTTATAAACTGTGAGTTTCATAGTGTTTTATTTTAATAAACTAAAAATGGAGTAATTTCTTTTTTTACAAGGTTTTTTTTAGAATAAACAGTTTAATTAGGAAATGATACTTAAATTATTTTTATTTTTAATTGATTCATTAATTACCAGTGGTTTGTAATGTGGAATTTTTAATAGTATTATATAATACTATTTAAACTTATGAAGAAGAAGGTGAAGAAGAAGGACTAGCTTTGTTTTAAAATGTCTATCTTGTATTATATTTATTACTATATTTTAAAACCTTAACTTTAAGTTTTCCACCATGTGATATCACACACTTCTATTTAAACTGCACACCTATAATCCCAGTTCTATCATTCAATTTTGGAAGCCTTCTCCACAGCCTCAGGTCAAATGCAGTGTTCTCTTGGGGGTCAGAGTCTGTCAGCACAGAAAGTCTAAAATTCTCAGTAGCCAGGGTTCCAACAAGTCCCCAGACATTTCCCAGACCTCGCTGAGCAAACCCAACGTGGTCCTGTGAGGGCAGTGGGAGCCCAGAGAGAGCTCTCTTGGTTTTCATTCTGTGCATGAGACTGAGACTGCACTTTTCTTTTACAAACCTAAAATAACAACAGGGTTTCTGCTTCTTGAGGCTGTTTTACACTCAAGTATTGCCTGTAGCAGCAGTTCTCTGAGCAGTAGCATCTCCTGCACTCAACTTCCGAATCTTGAGGCGGCCGGTTCGTTAACCTCGATGGGATGAGTCATGGCACATCTGCAGCACTGGGCCATTTATCCTATTTTCTTCCTCTGAGGCACAAGCAGCTCAGTTATCCCATAAATTCTAATGGTTTGCAATGCCCACTTGCCAAGAGAAGGAGGGAGTGTTGCAAGTACTGTAAAATTCATTGTCCCGTGTGTGTCGTATTAAATGGCGTAGCCAAAAGATTTCCCTGTTAAGGCTTCAACAGCAGTGCTCAGTTTGGAGTGTTTTATTCATCCAACTGCTGTTAACCCTCAGTTTGCCCCTTTCAGAACTGTCTTTAGAGGCATTTAGAAGGAGGATACCCAAGAAAATGGAGCAGTCTTTGTGTGAAGAGTGGACTAGCAGCTGAAGAGTTGCCACAGGCTTTCAGGGGATCACCAAACCTGTGCAAATCCTTCACATGAACAAGCCCACCCTCTAAAATGCTTAAGCCAGGTAGGATTGCTGCAAAGTGTAATTCAAGGCCTTCCTCCAGGTGGGATTCTTCAGTGATTCCTGAGCCTTTTCTGGGGCTGTGCTGATGTCTGTACAGCCAGAGGTGGTCCAATCTGAATACTTATCAATACCGGTTTAAATCCCACATCTTAGGTCAGTGGGTACATCCAGCTAGTCCAGAAGTTTCTAATCAATGCCACCCCATCCTTATGAGTCCTTTTATTCCCTTTCCCCCCAATTTCTCCTAAATGCTACAGCGATCTCTCTATTTGCTTTATTTTGCTAGAGTGCCTTTTCCAGACCTACGTTCCTTAGATGCAGGCACACAAAACATTTTGTTCTTCTATGGCACCTTCAATTGAAGAAAAAGCCTTTTAAAAGAGCTGGAAGAGAAGGAATTATCTCCAATATACAAGGCTGAGCAACTTCAAAGAGACAGCCTGATTTGCCTGGGGATGAACAAAAATCAGCAAAAGAAAGGAAAAAAACCTGAACGTTTATCTCCTATCTCCCTTTAACTTTTTTTTTTCCCTATAAATTATATTTCCTTTGCTTATTCATGACACCTTTAAGAATACAAAAAAAAATCTTCTGATGTTCTTATGAAAAATAACTGAAGACAAACATCTGGTGTAAAATCAATATTTCTTAGTAGGCAAAAAGATCAAACAAACTCATTTTCTGTAGAATCTGTCTGATTCTCTCAAAAAGGCTTGCTGCTGAGATAGCTTCCCTACCTCACACAGCATTAAGAAGGTCCTTTCTCCCCTGAGACCACAGGAGGTTTCACATTATGTTGTTAATCTCCCTCAGATCATCCCCTCCATGCACAATCCCAGTCACATTTACATGCAGACGTAATGTCACTCAGCCCACTTGATGCCACTTACATCTCCTTGTTGCTAAGGGGAACACTGATAAGGAACCAATTAGCAAATAAAATATTTGAGGCTGAATGTGAAAGCCATTGCTCGGTGGATTTGTGTGTGATAGGCGGTGACATTTCATTTGGCATTTGTCCTTACCTAGTTGAGCTTCTTCCACTGCAACCTCAGCCACATTCTGTGTAGTCAAAACATGCTCTTCTTGGGATTTAGAGGCTTAGACCTGCAACTGGATTTGACCCCTGGGAATTTTTACAGCTCTCGAGAGCAGTGGGAGAGCTTGGAAAGCGCTTTTGCAGCTTGGAAGTGCCAAGAGCACCATCCAGTGCTTGAGCTGAGTAAACACACAAGAACTCGGTGGCGCTGGGACAGAGGCAGCTCTGCACATCCCATGGTCCAGCTGCACCTGCTGGGATGCACAAGGAGTTCATGGAAAGACACTACAGCTAGTTAGAGAAGGGAAGGCTGGCAGGACTGGCAGCCTCTCAGGATGGCAGGAGACAACCGAGAAGGTCAGATCTTTTAAAGAAGAGCTGTATTCTGAGTTGGAGTTACTGACTGAGGGAGCAAGAGATGCAAGGAAGGAGGAAGTGGAGGTGGCAAAAGTAGATGAATTAAATCCATGATGGAGAGGAGAGAAAACTGGGCCAGATACCTATCCTGTTATCCTTCCCCTTTGCAGAATTGAATCAGCAGAAAGAGACTAGGAGGGTGCACTGGCAGCAGAGAAAATAAAGGAGAAGTGACCTCAGCTGCCACTGCACAGTCTCAACAGCCTGGTACTGTTTGACAAATGTAGGTAGTGCTGCATTTCAAGAATTAAAATAATTTGGAGAAAGGTTTTGCACAGATGTGTGCACTAAGTAGTATTTTTTAGTACATATGGCTACAGGCTGTTAATGGGCTAGAGAGAAGGAACTGATAGGAGAACAAGGAGTCCATGGGGCTAAAAATGGGCATAGACAAAAGTAATTTTTATCTGTAAAGAAGTGATACCCAAATAAATGTCCAAGAAAAAGGATGCAACTTTTCTGTGGACTAGGAGCTATGCAATAATCTGTGGAAACTCTAGGTAAGCAAGGAAATATTAATTTGGTATAGTATGAACCAGATATTTATTAATCAGAGATGAAGAGAGCTCAAGTTTAGCACAATATTTGTGGTAGCATATCATTAATATACCCTCCCCAAAACAAGACTTTGGGCATCATTTGGAAATGCTGTAATCCAAGACAGCTCCTCTGTTGTGTTCAGTGTTCCCAGGAACAGCTTAGCATATGTTTGCTCTTACTCTTTTTATATTGAACTTGCAAAGAGCAAAGAGAGCAAAACTCACTTCTTTGATTAATATTAAGAAGTGTTTTGTTTGTGCCTTGTGGCAGAAGTGCCCAGATGGAGTAGGCTGGATACTGAAAACACGAGAAGCATTTAGTGTTCTGTGGAGCTCTGTTAAAGTAGTCTGAATAGAACATCTGGTATCAAGTATTTGGATAAATCAGTTTCTGCAAGTATTTGGACCTGCTCTGGGTCTGTGCTTTGTTCCAGCTTTACATTCCCTCTCTTCCTTCCTTGTTGCTAGAGCCAATAGATGATGGTTTATTGCCTGGTGCAACCCATTAAAGTGCCTTTGTTGGGGCTTGGCAATTAGCTGAGCAGAAAGAGTGTAAAAATCACTTTGACATCTGTGGGGTTGAAATGGCAACACCGACTTAAGATCTCCCTGAAAGGTTTTTTATCTGTCCACAAAGTGATGGAGAAAGAAGAAAGAAAGGTTATGCAGAGGTTTTGGGAAGATATTGTCTGATGTGTCTGCAGAGTGGGACCCTGTTTGAGAGCTTTGGTCTGTGTAAAACGTGCCTGTCCCCCACAGAGCCCTAGTGGGGATATATCCATGCAACACCTGCCTGCCAGGGAAGGTGAGTGCTACCCCACAGCTCAGCACTTCCAAATGCCAGCCCAGCCTTATGTGCAAGGAAAACTCCTGCAGAGCTGAGGAATGTGAAAACAGGAGCTGTGGTGTGTCATAGGACTGATGCCACTCGACAGATGGAGGTGCCCATATTGCAGTCACACAACATTCCACAGCCCCAGTCTTCCCAAAATCATCCCACTGCTGGGCATGATGAGGAGGGGCAGGCTCTCCCATCACCAACTGTGACTGCAGAGGTGAGTCAAGGGCTGGTGCACATGAACCACCTGTCACCCTGGTTTTTTAAGATTTTCTAAGCCTTCTGATGTTTACATTCTTGTAACAAACTTTCTCACAGACTTTCTGTAAATAACTTCTTGTTTTGCATTCTTTTATGGAGGAGGAGAACTTTGATGGACTGTTGGTTTGTCCAGTGTCATTGGAGAGGTGGCACTTTCACCCTCCAATCCACTGTCACTTTTGGAAATCTATAAATGTTGGAGTCAGAAAAATAAAGGCCCTTTTTTACCTTGGAGATTCCAGTGTCTGTGTCATTTTATTTCATGTCCTAGAGTGACAGCCACTCAATTTAGAAGTGTTTGAGAAGAATCCTTTCACTTTAGGAAGTGTTTCAGCTAAGGAAGGCTGAGTACACAGAGCTGCTGTTACCCTGGCTCAGACTTTGGACATTTGGCTTCATTTCTGGACAGATTTTCCTGTGAGTGGTGTTTTCCCCTGTAAATTTTACCAAATTTACCTGCTTAGAGGCTCTGACTCCTGGATCTATAACCAAAGGCATGAAAGAGCACCAAATGGGATTTCCTAAATTGCACAATTGAGATTATTGTAAAGCTACTGTTTCATGTATAGTAACCAAGAAAATATCTCACAATGTAACATTCTGTACTACTGAGAAAATAAGGTACTTTGAGTTACATTTCTTTAGGATGTCTTGCTATGTTTAAATGGCTGGATTTCTTCTCTTTTGTCTTGTTTTCAGGCTTGATACATCAAGAAAACTTCAGATGAGTTATTGTTACCTCACACCAATGGTAAGGGGAAAGAGAAGCAAGTTATTAATGTTTAATGTTGTTTTGTGCCAGATGTTTTGCTGGTAGAAATCCATAGCTCCACAGGCATCGATTTCTTCAGGATCTGGAATGTTTGACACAATTTTTTTTTCTCCTTTCTGGATGGTCTGCAAAGGAAGCTGCTTGGTTTTGCAATATTGAATATTCATGCTGAGAAGTTATAAGCAAAAACAAAATAATGAGAGACAGGGTCTCTAATAAGCTTCCTGTCACATGAGGCTGTGGTTCTGGTGAAGCAGATGTGGTTGCTGACTTGTTTCCAAAATGTTTGTTGAGTGGTGATTAGATTCTGTCATAGTGATGTTATATCTCTGTGATCTCATTCAATACAAGTAGTTCTGCAAGCAGTGAAATATTTTTTTCCTATGGATTTATATCTTGGATTGTGTTTAGGCATGGATTTTCGGATGTCTAATGGGGATTTAATTAATTTTAGCTTGTTTCTTCAATGAGAAATGAATAATCTGTCTTAGCTTGGTTGTCTATTTTCACAGAACTTGCAGGAATTAAATATCTCAAGTTCTAAAAATCTGAGTGGGAATTATGAACCAGTTTTAACACTATTTGGAGCCAATTCATGTACACAAACTTAAACCTAAGTCTCATTTTCTTACAAAAGCAAAAGGTAAGAATCAATCTTTATTACTTTGTATTTCCATATTACTGCTTGATTCTCTTCTGGTTTATTTGTGATCAATCACAGAAGATATGCTTTATTTTAAAGCTGTATGAAATGTGTGACTTTTTTCCACATTGAATGCATATTAAGTCATCATTAATGTATGCTTGTTACAGGCCACACAAGAGGTCGCATTCTCTTTTTATTGTCCTTGCTGGAGCATGGGAAAGAGGTGACATGAATTTTAACTTACATATTTGCACAGGCAAGTACAGAGAAAACTAAATCTCAAGGAAAAATTATCTGTTCTATCACCAGTTCTGGTGAAGGAAATGTAGAATTAAAATTATCTTTGGGATTGCTGAGTCCAGTCTTCTGCTCCTGTAGTGAGCCAAGTTCCCAATCTTTTTCATAAACAGCTTGGTGCTATTCAAAAATATGCTCTTTCCTCCTTGTTGTCTCTCCTATTCTCCCAGTTTCCCACTTTATCTGGTGTTTGTTCCAGAATTTCCTCCTTTTTATGGGGAAAAAAAAAAAAACAACTTTTAATTTCCATGGTCAGTTTAGGCATGTTTCTCTTGTTCTGTGAAATTCCTAAAAAATTAATTACTGCAGGTAACCATGTCTGTTTAGGGAATAAGGGAGGAAAACCCTTAGAAAAGGACAGAAAATCTTCACTTGGGTAAATCCTTAAAACTCAAGTCTGTTGGAAACTAGGCTTTAACAGCACTTAGCATAAAGTGTTTGTGTATCTGATACTACCAGGTTTTTCTGGGACTGGCAAATGAATTATTTAGTAATGGAAACTGCATGTGCATATGTTTGGCTTCTGTAGGTTCACATGATAGAAACTGTAAGAGTGTCTGTAGGGATCACAACTGCACAACTTTGTGTCTTGTACCCTATGTCTTAACAGGACTCAGAAATTCCCATTTAGCTTGGTACAAGAGAGAGAACAGAGTGGCAAGTCTCAGCTTTTATTGCTAATGTTTTAATGTAAAATAACATTTATGGTCTGTAGATTTGGTTCTGTGCAGATCTGTGTGACTTAAAATTTATTACACCACTTCATATTTGTGCATCTCTCTCCAGTTCCTGGATATTAAAGAAATTAAAGGTCCAAAAGTTTACCTTTATGTTAATAGATCCAGATATACCAAATATTTAACTTCTCTGGACAAAGGAATTGCATCAAGGGCTGGCTTGTCCTGTTAGCATGTGACAGTGTCAGCCCTGTGTGCTGCAAAGCTTCATGGAGCCTTAGAGAATAAAAAAGAAAAAAACCAACTGTATGCTCAATGGAAAACAGATGGAGTTTTCATTAGATATTACTTTTAATGATCTGCTTTAAAAGTAAAGATACACCATTCTGAGCAGAAGGGCCTCATAATAGCTGTGTCTGGGTCCCAGGCTCATTAACTTAGCTATAGATAAGCAAGACTGCAAGATCTTTGTATCATTAGAGGTTCCAGTCAAGCTTGCCTACCATTATTAGAATTCCAAACACAGCAGAACTATTTTGGAGCCTTAACAATAATTTATCCTGAAGATGTATCTTTATTTAATGATTCAGAGTTGTTATTATGGGCCTGGCAGTCAGTTGCTCAGTTTCTGGAGTATTACCATTTAACCTAGGTCAGGATAAAAATCCTGGAATATTCATTGCAGGGCAGACCTGAGGGCCTGTTCTTTACAGTCCTCTTGGGTGTGACTGTCCCAAATTGTGTCACTGGATGTGAGAGGTGACCCCAGCAGTCTACAAAACCTGAAGATCCCTCCTAAAAAGAGGGACCCTGCAATCTGTGCCTGTGGGTACTAAATCAACTTTTGACATGTAAAGAACAATGCAATCCCAGGGTTTTAGGAGTAGATGCTTGCTGCCAAACCACAAGAAATGCTTTTGTCTGGAACTCATGGAGCAGTAACATAGCAGTGGAGGGTGTACCCTTGTCTGTTATTCCCTCTGAGCAATTTCTCAGAGACTTGTTACCAGGATTCAGATAGATTTCATGGAACTAGGAGAGAAATAGGCTTTAATTTCCTTACAAAAGGAGGGAGAGACAATAGAACTCGGCAAAACGTGGCATTTTTTTGTTTCTGTCTGAGAGTTATGCAAGCAAAACCCAGTGCCCATCTTCAGGCAGTACTCTCTGAAGGGAGACTCGTGAGAAAATTTGGGTTATCTTTCTTCTGGTGTGAGTTGATAAAACTGCTTCATTTCCTCTGCATATGTGTATATTTCTTCAGCTGATCTCCAGCTGGGGTGCACAAATCAGAATCCAAGTTCCTCAAAGTTCAAGGAAGTTTGGAGCTGATGTTCTGGTTCACTGCCACCTCTACAGAAAAATACCTGCATGAATAAATTTTTTAAAAAGCCTCATTTTCCTAGGAGACAGACTAGAAGGATCAAGTCCAGTGACAATCTATCACAAACTGCTAATTAAACACTGTTATGGAACCAGGTTTTTCCCACTCTGTTAGAAACCTTCTTTAACTTCCAGACTAGAGTTATTGGTTGGCTAGTTTGTTCACTTTTAGTATTGTGCCAAAGCTGCCTTTTAGTTTAGATTATTACACACAAACAGAATGTATTAGATTTCCCTCTGCTTTTTGTGTCTTTCAGAGAAAAAAAAAAAGAAAAAACAAAACCAAAACTTGTGTTCAAGGTCAAATTATTTCTATGTGCAATTTAAGGGCAGGAGGAGAATAAGTAAAAGGAACAGATGGTGAGAGCTTTATAGTTAGGTTTGTGTACCTTAGTTACAATGGCCTAACCCTTTTTCAACAACATTTCTGCTCTTCTGATTGCTCCTGTTACCTCATGTCCAAGTAATTGCAGTCAATTCCTTTCTTTGTGATTTATTTGCAGACATCAAGGATATCCCCTTGCTATGTTGCTAGAGGGAAAAAAACAACACTTCTTATTCAATTGTTTCTTCCTTCTTTAGACATTCAGTGGCCTTTCCCTGATTCAGTGTATCTTTTTGAGCATGGATGGCCAAACCTGAACAAGCCAGTTCCATCACAGTGGTGATTCCAGCATGAGGTGAGAGGTTCCCACTTTAGTTTGTGAAGAATTTTCACAAGATGAATTCTCAGGAAATTCTAAGCAGATGCCTTTCCAAGGTGTCTAGTTATGCAAAGCTCAGTCACCCAAGGGGAAATTTGTCCTAAGTAAATAACCTGTATGGATCAATGCAAAAATGCACACCTGAGGTGACAAAAGGCCTGCTTAGCACAGGGGAGTTAACCCCTGCACTGCTTGGGGAGCAGCACGTGGTGTCTGCTACTCCTGGGTGCCATGGTGGCTGTGTGTGCACACAGAGCACTGACTAAAGCTGGGGAAATTACTGCTGCAGTGTTCCCAGCACCTTAGGGAAGACAACTTCTCAACAGGGTATATTGGTATTTTGGCAGATCTTTGCTGCACCAAGTATTCCACCAGTGGAGAATTCTGGAGAAATGATAAGAGGAAATGCAAGTGACCTCCAGAGCAAGGTACTCCGGTTGAAAAGCTGAGTTGTTTAAGATGTGATTTTAAGAGGTCGTGGAACCTTCTAGAAGTTGCTTCTTAAAGCATCTGAGTGTCAGCAGCCTAGATATTTTAAACTGAGCATGCAAAACCCCAGCATGGATGGGCTCTCTTCAATGAGGGGGCCTACATGACTCCCTTTAGTCACTTGGCAGCACAATAATAGAAATAGGAACGTGGGATTTCTTATGTCTATTGTGTCCATTAGAACAATACTGCTGAGAGCAACTGAGACCAAAGGCCTGGCCTTCAAAATATATGACTTGAAAAGAAAGCTGCATTTTTTTGGTAAGGTCCAAATGTGTTTCATTCAGCTTTGCTGCTACTCCCAAAGTTTAGTTGTAAACAAGTCACACATCTGGGTAGCACTGCCTATAACTGCCTTCATCCTCACCAGGAATTAGTGGCTTCATGATGTTGTGTGTGTGCAGAAAACAGCTTGTAAGAGGTAACCTGAGCAAACTCTTACAACTGAAGAGCTTAAATATCTTCAATGACCAGCCTGCAAGTAGCCACAGTCTTTAACTTCATAGATATAACCCTAAAGTCTTGAAGTTCTGCATTTTAGCCCCGCAGAGTTCCTCTGATTCTGACTGCTCCCTATCAAATTTCCATGCTGACTCTTTGTCCAGACAGTTTAGCTGTCCAAAGTAATGATGTCCTAACTGCTTTTGTGGGGGGTGAGTGTGAACTTGAGTAGAGCTCACATACAGCTATAAAGAGCATTTTAACTATACAGCAATAAAACTTTGAAAACCATTTGTGTACATCATAAACAAAATGAAGTAAGCTGTCAGAATTATCATTACTCAGTGCCAAGATAATGTTGCACCTGAATAACTTCTGTTGAAGTGACAGGTTGTTTTCTCACTGCATGGTTGGCATATCCTGGACACTTTGGATTCTGCACTCTGGAGGCTGAATTTATTTGGATTAATTAATATTTAAAATGTTCTATGCTCCTGATTCCACTCAGTTCCCAAAACCATGACAGAAAAAAACACTGGAAAAAATACCCAGTGAATTCCAGTATGGACAGGGATCCACAGAAAGGGATAGGGAACTTGGGAGACTCCCAGTTTGTGCACAGTTGATACAAAGCCAGGGTTTGGAGTTCATGGCTGCTGACAGGATGAAAAGGGGACATGACCTGTTCACTCTAAGAGACTGAGGAACACCTGGAGAAGGCTACATTTTGGAGGAGTTGACAGACTTCACTGGTTGTCTGCCTTTCTCTTCTTCGAACAGCCTCTCCAAAAAGCCTTTACAAACTTCCCAGCATGGTGGTGAGATCCTCAGCATGGAAGAATAAAATAAGAGCACTCTCTCTGCTCCTAGACTGTTCCTACTCCCAGTTAAGCACACAGCTTGCCAGCTGATCTGTGGCTGATTGCTACATGCTCCCAGTTTCCTTTACACTTGCCTGGCACTTCCTTGCAGAAATAGGACAGAGCACAGAAGAGCCCCTCATGAACCACCTGGCTTCAGGCACAGGGACACAGCTGTGGCATCTCCTGGGGCTCTGCAGGCTCTGAGGGCTCAGAAAGGCAGAGACAGAGACCCCACGGCTGCTCCTTGGCATTCCCACACCTCTCTTCTTGCTGGGTGTCCCTGATGGCCTTTGTAAATCATTAATGAAAGATACTTCTGGATAAATACTTTCTCTGTTATCTTCTCCAGTACTAAGGATTAATTTTGCATGAGTCTATGCCTTTACTGCTCTTCAGCAGTGACAGAAATTCATTTCTTTGCCAGATTTTATGAATGATGTTCCATATTTATTGTGTATTATGACCTTTTTGGATCACACAAAGTCAAGTCTAGGCATCTGTCTTTGGTTCTAACACCATTTTTCTTCTCTGATGAACAGTGTGTTGCAGTCTGTAGATACTTGTAATTTACAACTTTTTTTGAGTTTAAAGTAAGATCATTATTAACATTTTATATGAAGCAAGGTGGCAAACAGGAGAGTTCATTGACTTTTAAACCCTGGAATCACCCAAACAGTTTTACATTCCAAGTAAAATATTTGGTAGGTTTCACACCAGTCTTTTACCAGTGAATATCACAATGTTGCTGTTGGGAAAAACTGAATTTATTAAGGCAGTATATTTTAAAAATTGGCTCCAGCACCACACAGCTGGAAACAAGGAAAAAGTAATCTAAGGCAGCATGTAAAAAACTGTTCTCTAGTTAGACTGTGTATTTTTAATAACTGCCTCCAACAGACCACCCTATGACACTGATTGCAAGCACAGAAAGCCTGGTTGCTCAAAAGCCATGTAAATAAGACAGGTATTGAAATGCCAACCTCCCACTATTTACCTCCAACCTATTCTTTTCATCTTTTTCTGCTTATTTCACTTGTTTATTTCCTGGTGTTCTTTCTCTCACTGGTGTTTTTTTTTTCTGTACCACGCTCTTTGCCTCCCAGAACCAACTTCAGCTTTTAGCCTTAGTGACAGAACAGCAACTGTTCAGAGGTCTTTTAATCTTTCACCTCACATGCCACTTGCACAAGGACAGGCTACTCACTGCTCAGAGAAGAACTAGGAAAATAGGAAAAATAGTAGATTAATTAAGCTGGATCACCAAAAACCCCAAGAATCTCTTACTTCTGTTGTTTGGCACTAAAATACATGAAGTACTTCCTGGTTTATAATATAATTTTTCTAAAGGATGTTTACTAAAAGACAGTGTCAATGTGGTGTCATTTCCTTGGCTACTTGGGTCCAAGTTTTTGCAAATGTGTCTTGTTGTAGGCTGAAATATATTACAATTTTATCACTATTTTCCTTACTAAAAATGAAACAAGTTGCTAAGAGTTCCACAAACCCATAATTAACTTCCCCTTTGAGAACAAAAAGGATGGATTTTTAAAATGTTTTTATTGCCTTAGTAATACATGTTACAAAAAAAAGTCTTCTGCAGCAAAACACACAAAGAACAGGAATGAGTGCAAACCAAACGAATCAGAAGTAAATTATCTATGAAACCACTTATTTCAATGCAACAGGGAACAGTAAAGTTTTGAAACAGCTTTTCCTCCTCTGGAGAATGCAGAACTTATTGGAGCTCCTGACATAAGTCAGAATATTGCATGAAACCAAGATTTCAATTCCTTCCTCCCAGAGAGACCTAAACATTGTCCTCAAGACACGTTCATTTTATTGGAATAGAAGAAAAACTTAGTCTTGAGAAAGACTGCAACCTGCTCTGTCCTGCCAAGGCAATGGCTGTGCAATGTGCCCTCCTCAAGGGAAAGACAAGGGCAACTTGGAACATAAAACTGTGGATTCTACACCATGACTTCTGAGATCTTTATTCCAATCAGTTTGTACTTCCAAAGACAAGCCTCCTCCAGCTAACTTTGCCCAGACGCTTCAGCAGAACTCCAGTGTCTCGTGTTCTGTCAGGCTTTCTTCTCCCAGCAGCCCTCACAGAGGAATTCTGAACACATGACCAATACCTTTGTACTTTGGGCCATACCAACACAGGAACACCTTCCTGTGCCTCTGATGCCAAAGTGCAGCTACAAAGTTACTGAAATTCCTGGATGTGCATCCCCCTCCTTGGCACCACAGTTCACTTGATGTCAGCTCTTGTTCGTATTTGTAGCCTGGCAAATTCTCCTTGAAAGGGTCTGTTCACAGGCTAGTATAGCTTACAAAGGGAAAATAATATTTTTTTTCCTTGTTCAGTATCTTTTTTTAATATTATGAGATAATTGACATTTCTTCCCTCTCTCTGCTCTCATTTATTATGGTGATAATGCTTCTGAAGTACTTGATAAACTCCATCCGAACATCTTCAGGATCTTCCTCTAGGTTGGAATGTATCAATTTTAGCTTGCTCAGTGGATAAGCTTTGAAAATAAATATGAATAATTAGGTATATTCCTCTTATAAAAGAAATAGTCACAATCATGAGACAGCTCAGCTGGAATTCAGTGGTACACAATGTCTGACACCCCAGATAACACAGAGCAGGGCAAGGAGAAATGCAGCAGAGTTTGTCAGTGTTGCAAACAAATACAGCTTATTGCCAGATTAAATTCTTCCAAGTTTATTATTATTGAAGCACAAAGTCTGGTTTTGGTCTCACATTCAGTTAGGCAGAATTAAACAAATTGAGCACTGAACTGCAATTTTATTATTGAAGTGATATGATACTCTTTGATTACTTCAAAATTATGGAATGATATTGTTGTATTAAATATGTATTAATATATTAATGCTTATAAAAAACAGGTGCTTGTTTGAACACTGGAACAGGTTGCCCAGAAGGGAGTGTGTGTTTTCACAGCCATAAACAGCCACAAATAATTTTGCAGTATCTAAGGTACCTATTGCTAATTTTAAGATGTAGCTCATTAGCTTTTTATTTCAGAGAGCTCCTGTTCTTTTGGCTGACTAAATACAGACTTAAATGCCCTAAAAAGTGTCTGTTACCAAAAAAAAAAAAAAAAAAAAATCCAGTGTAAGAACCAAACTGCTACTGATGAGGAAATATGGCAGGAATTCTAATTTCTGGCTCAGCTGCATACATACTTGCAGAAACCACTGAAACCCTTCCCTTTCCCCTTCCCTATTCCCATTCCGTGAAACTGGAATATTCCTCACCTTTGAAATCCATTATTTCTGTTTTTGCCCAGCACTTCAGTGTTCTTTAATCAACAGATTTAGATGAAAAATGCAAGCCATAAGGTATTAACGATTTTAAAGACATCAAGATCAATGAAAACCTCTGAGCTACAAATGGAGTTTTCCATCTCCTTACCCAAGGACAGGTTTTCTGTGTCCCCTGCACTGCCAGGCTTGTGATGTGCCACCAGGAGACACTGACTGTCAAGCAGAGGCTGCTGCTGCACAAAGCACGAGTACCACATCTCAATTTCTTTCAGGTGGCTGGGCAGCTCAGGATTGAAGATTATTATTACACCATGAGCGTCCTTCATCAGAGCTGGCCAGCATGTTTCAAACCTTGAAAAACACAGAAAATTGAAAGACTGACACGTTAAGTATTCAAGAACACATTAAGTACTTTCTTATTATAACATCAGTAACCTTGCCAGTTACATATCATATTCCAAGTATTTTGGCTTATCTATTATGCTAGTTGATCCCATGATTTTCTAATTTGATTATTTGCTGACAATGTAGAGTTTGGTCAAATGCTCATATAAACTTAATTAAACATTGCTCTAAGAATGGATCATTCTCAATTCCATCTTTTAGAAATTAAGGCCTCAATCATATGCACACATTGTTTGAAGTCCACTCACATGATTTAATGGAGATGAAAGCAATTACAGAGTGGACCTCTGTCTCCTGTATCTGTAACTTCCTTCCAGGACTTATGGACTTTACTGTGTTAGTCAGTCCTTATCCAAAACAGAGTTCAGCTGTGATCATGGCAGAGAGTACCTACTGTTGGATGCTTTATAGCAGAAATTATAAAAATATATTGGGGTAAAGAGTCAGGAATACTCCTCATGTCAAACAGATCATTGGCTTGAGCCTTAAGTATGAGTATCTTGCAAACAGAACTATCAGGAGTTCAGTAACCTGGAGGAAGTAACAACGCTGGCTTACTTCTGATCCCCACTGCAATCCCAGAGCTCGAATCGACACGCCGCTCCCTTGCTGTTGCCGTTGAGGTTTGGTTTCTCATACTCCAGGATCCTGCGGGATGATGGACGCACGCTGGGATGCGATGGCACCCAGCGCACAGCAGAGCGCGGGGCTCTGGGGCTCTCGCTCACCTGACCCCCTGCGTGGGGCTGTAGCTGCAGATCCCTTCCGTGCTCTCGGACACGAAGTTTGCCAGCACCGACTTGCCAGCCTGGCACACCGCGGGGGTGAAAGACACACGGAGGGATTTATTGTGCCAAAGCCACAACGTTGGTGCCCACGCAAGCCCCCCGCGCCATCCCTCCCGCTCAGCCCGGTGCGTGCAGGCCTAGTTCCGCTTCCTCCTGCCTGCCTGCCTTCCCTCCCTCCCTCCCTCCGCAGCAGTGACCCCGCGGGGCTCGGCGGTGCCGTTCGGGTGGTCCCGGGGCTCCCGGCCCGCTCTCACCTCGCGGGGCCCCACCAGCAGCACCTTGGCCCTCAGCATGGCGGGCGGGCACGGCGCCCTCCCGCGGCCGCTGCCCGGCAACGCGCGGAGCGGCGGGAGCGCGCGGCCATTGGCTCTGCCGCCGTCACGTGACGGGAGGGGCGGGGCGCGGCGTGAGGCGGCGCTCGGAGCTGAGGGATGTTCGTGCTGTGTCCGTGTCCCCGCTCTGTTACCGCTCTTTCCGCGCTCTCTTTACACCTCTGTCCCCTTCATGTCGCCTCTCCGTCCTCTCAGTGTCCCCGCTCCGTCCTCCAGTCCGCTGTGTCCTCACTCAGTCCCCGCAGCCTCGCTGCTGTGTCCCTTTCATGTCCCCAGATTGTGCCCACAGCGTCCCTGCTCTGTCCCCGCAGTGTTCTTGCTTGACAGAACGAGAGGACACAGTTTTAAGCTGCGCCAAGGGAAATTTAGGTTAGATGTTAGGAAAAAGTTTTTTACTGAAAGAGTGATAAAGTGCTGGAGTCGTCTGCAAGGGGAGGTGGTGGAGTCACCATCCCTGGGTGTGTTTAACAAAGCCTGGATGTGGCACTGGGTGCCAGGGTTGAGTTGAGGTGTTGGGGTTGGGTTGGACTCCATGATCTTGGAGGTCTCTTCCAACCCAGTGATCCTGTGAATTTTGTGTGCTTTGTCCCTGCTGTCCCCTTGCTGTTCCCCCACTCTGTCCCTGCTCTGCCTGGCCTGCTGGAATAAATGTGGTGTCACAGCCAAAGAGCGAAGGGATCCTTTACAATGTACGTGCTGCTGTGGCCCAGGGCATCTTTGGTCAGGGGAAAATCCTCCTGGCACTTCCCAGCTGCTGCTTTCAGCAGGGGACAGGATTTCCAGCCACTGAGCTGTGTGACCCCTGAGCACTGACCAGAGGAGGAACAGCTGATGACTTTTGAGGGCAGAAGTGGGAGAAAGTGGAAAGTCCCTTTCAGACCTCTTTTCTGCCCATAGATACCAATCTTTGAAGCATGAGAAGATAAAGCCCATGACTCCTGTGCAACCTTTCAGGGTCCAAAAGTCAATGAAAGATGGAATAGAGGCCACCAAGTTCACTGCTGCACCCATTGCTGCATCCATACAATGCTGCTCCTCCACTGACCCCAGTGCCCTGGTAGGCAGCCCTGGGGGGATGAAACAGGCAGAAGTCAGTGCCCTCTTCCAGAGCCCTCTGTCAATGTGGCCTTCAGACCATTCTGCACTGCTCTGGTGTCCCCCACTCGCTCCAGCAGTGCTCTCCTTCCTTGTTTCTTTGCAATTTTAACTGCAGATTCTCCTTGGAAGGATGGAGAAGCCAAGCTCTTGAAGATTCTTATTAAAGCTTGTTAGGGGAGGCAAGAGGCTTTTGAAATGGCAGCTTCTAAGAAAATAAAACATCTGGCAGACAGATGTGCTGCTTCAGAGCTGTTTAGTGCCCAGGTACAATAGCACTTCTAGACAAGCTTTCAAATAGGGCCTCTAGGCGCTACCACAATGTAAATGTTTATTACCAGCACTGCTAATAAATGTGAACCAGAAACGCTCTGCTCTCACTGAGGGGGTACAGTCTTCTCTATCACAGTGGAGATTCATTTGTTGTTTCACTCCTTGTGTAGGGACAGTTTACAGTGGTTCAGTGTGGCAGTGGCATCCCAATGTTCACACAGTATTTTAAATATCACAAAACCCTTTCTTTTCAGGTTCATGGGACTAAGACAATGAAAAAGCAGTAGCTGCAACTACCCATTAATTTGATTCTGCTGTAGCAGAATGGATGTGTGCTTTCTGTTTGTGTTCTGTGTGATTCAAGACCAAATTCACAATGAGCTGGGACACTCATAGTTAATTCTTTCCTCAGCTTTGTTGTTTTCCACATTTCAGACCCACGACTTCCAAAGGATAGACAGAAAGGGTGGCCCAGAGAGAAGAACCAGGACAGCCTCAGCTGGCATATGGTATTAGCTGACACTAGCACATGAAGAAAAATGTGTTATAAAGGGTTCTATTGTGGACACCAGCACAGAAGAAGGGGAAATAAAGCATAAGAGGTAACTGAAACTGGGTAAAACTGGCTGTTTGTGCAGCTGCCCAGAAAGCAATTAGGATTAATTTTTAGATGGAGTGTCAGATAGGATCTTTGTGTGTTTATATTAGCCACTAAAGAGTAAGGAGAGCATAGCTGACTAAGTGTGCGATTTTTGGATTTATGGTGATTTAGTGTGATTTAGAGTTTGAAGTCACTTTAGAAAGTGGGAATTAAGCTTTCAAGCCACTTAGGGTGACTTTTCAAAGGCATCTAAGTCAAGTACATTTGATGTTATCAGCATCTGCCTTAGGCATATGGGTAAAGCTATGTTAGTGCCTGGTGTATTGTTTGCTGAGAGCACATGTGTGTGAATCATTTTCCTTCACTGATTTAAAACTCTTTGTTAGACTGCAGCAGAGAGGAAACCCCAGCAGTAAGTGAGCTACTTCCAGACAATGCTGGTAATGATCTTTATGTCTTGCATTTATTAGATGGCAAGTTTTCTACCATGATGTTTTGGTAGCAAGCAAAATTATCATCTTCAGGTGATTTTCCTGGTAAAAATCCTCCTTCTTCCCTCAAAAGCTACTGCAAGATATCAATAATATTTTAATAAAGCTGTTCTTCGCTCTAGAAATGCCAGTGAGAACTTGAGTGAGAAATGCAGTAATTGCTGTATTAGAGCAAGGGAGATGCTTTTTGCTTGAATTGCAGATCAGAGAATATTTGCCTCCAAGGTAGAGACCCACTGGTTTTACTGGAATCAGCAGTAAAATGTAATGCCAGTCAGCTTTCAGATAATACTTGAGCACTTGCAAACCATTCAGTCTTTCAGTATTTTAAGTTTGCATTGTATTTCGTTTAATGTGGCACATAAAAATTTTCCTATGAAAGCAACTAAAAAAATTTTTTTCATAAGCTTTTGTGGCTCAGTATTGGTGCTTTGTTTAATGTACTGTAGCAATGTTTCCAAACTTTGGGAAACACACCCTGGAGCACTCCAGTTGTGTGTGAAAATGCTGCCTGGGTTAGAAGTACAACCACATGGCACAGCTCACCATGAAGGGCAGGCTCTGCCTGGTCGCTGTGTGTTGCATGACATTTATTGTGTGTGTGCAGAAACAGTTCTTCAGTGGGTGCAGACAGGGACCTGCATTACATCAGCCATTTATTTATACTGGTTCACCTGGAGGCAAGGCATGGAATACAGGCATTGAGAGGAAGGAACACCTATTTTTGAGCATTGTAGCCCATTATTAAAAATTAAGGAGAAAAATCAATATTGTAATCTCAAAGCTTGTTGGTTAAGAAGCTCAGGGCAGGGATGTGTCTCTGGGGCTCAAAGCATAGCTGATTAAGTAAATGATGGGTTGGATGAAGTGTGGCTGCTCTCTGGAAAAATCTTTGGGTGGAGCTATGGCAAGAGACCAAAGGGAAACAGGACATTAAGGTGCATTGACAGGGATGCAGTGCAGCCCTGCTCTTTGTCATGAGTCTGTGGGGTAACACTCAGTTCAATCTCTCTCAGGAAACCTATTCTGGAATCAACAGGAACAGCTCATGCAAAACCTTATTGCTTTGTTCATGCCAACAGATTGTCAAGGACTTCAACTCTTATTGATCTGTGGCCTCGAAGTCCTTCCCAGGGGAGATGAGGGTCTTTATTTCCATTTTATAGATGGAGAAACAAAGCAGAGATGTAAAAACAAACCCAAGGAACATCAGTCTGCCTCTATGGCAACCCCAAGAAAAGACACCAAAGTGTTCTGATTTTTGAGTGGCAGTACATGAATCCAGAAGTAGGAGTTCGTTTCTGTGGTTTAAATCTTCAGGTGCAGCTGCAGATGATGCCTCTGATAGATGTTTTCCTTATTCTAAAGTCCGTGGAGCAACAGTAACACCTAGTGGCTGAATGTGCCAGTCTGTTCCTCCTTTCTTTCCTTCCTTTCAAGAAGTAGAGTTGGAGGGCACACGGTGTGATTGACAGCTTTGACTTGCAAGGCCAACACTTAGGATCTCCAGGGATTTGCTATTTTCCTTTCAAGCTCCCACCACATTCTGTTTTCTATTAAAAGTGGTAGATGAAATATGAAACTCTTCCTCCCACCTCCCAACCCCCTTCACTTTTCTGGCTTATGGAGGAGGTTGTTCCAGTCCATCTTGATCTGTAGGTGGGTGGGCTGTGAGTGACCAAGCCTACTGCTTCCAGCTTGGAGCACTCAGATTTCTGTAAGGAATGCAAGCTTTTTCATTTCTTTTTTTTTTTTTTTTTTTTTTTTTTGGCCTGAAAAGGATCAAGCAGATCATCTGGTGGAGGTTGGTGACCTCAGTCCATTTGATAATGTGGTGTTAACTTGCCTGCATTAAGGCAGACCAAACCAATCAGTTCCAAGAAGTACCATTTCCTAAAATGTGGTGTGTGGGATTGTTTTCCACAATCTACTGGGACTGCTAATTCATCAGAGAGGGACCCCTAGAAAAACAGCATTAGGGAGGAAAGAACCCACAGATGTTTATTGTGTTAGCAGGAGAGCCCTTCAGAGGGTCTTCACTGCTCCTCACAGGGGAAGGTTTCAGTTTTTACATGGAAAAAAAAACACTGAGCAAAAGTATTTCTGCTTAAGCCCAGATCATTTGCATTTGTAAACAGAACCTCAACTCTTTGTGGGAATTACAGTACGGAGACACTCTGGGTTTGTCATATTCATGCTGTTTAATTTCAGGTTCCTGGTTTAGGTATTCTGAATCACCATTGGAAGCATCTGTTCAGGAGAGTCTTCACTGCCTGCTGCCGGAGCCTGAACTCTAGTTTACACTGTGGATATATGCTCTTTTACATATGACATTCACTTGTATCCCCACTCAAATAATAGTGTTTGCCTCCCTTCAGATGCCCAGTTCTTCATCCAGCTTCCTCCCAATTACCTGTTTAGATGGAACAGATTAAATTGAAAACTAGCCTGATGCCTCTGGGATAAAAAAAAAAAAAAAAAAAAAAATTATGAACCCATTTACTGCAAACTGCACAAAAGCCTGGTGCAAACAGAAGGGAGATAATGGGGACCAGTGGGGACATGGCCAAGTGAGACAAGGATGGGACCTTTTGGCTGCTGTGAGGATGTACGTGGAATTAAAGCATGCATATATACATACCATTACTCAGACCTCCTAAATCTGGTGTTCCCAATACCTGTTTGTGAGGGAAGGCAAAGAGAAACACAGCCTGATGGTGAGACATGAGGAATATTGTGCTGGGATGTGCTGGGCAACCTTTAGTCTTAGAAGAAGAGATGTGGCAGCCTTGTTGGGCTGGTGAAAAATCTTCCTTAATGTTTGGTAAAAATGCTGTGAGAGGTGGCAGACCTGAAAGTACTGAAAGGAGACAATCACAGGCTAGTTGTTATTTGTGATTCACAAGGACTCTTGGATCCTTTTCTATTAGACCCGTATGCTTTTTTGTTTTGAGTAGAGAATTCAAAGTCAGCTTTGTTTCTCAGTGGCAGCTGTGGTGCTTGCCACCCGTGTTGGTCTGGGAAGAGACAGCATTTATTAACGTTGTCTGCTCTGGTTATTCACTCAAGCCAGACCCTCAATGACTTCATAGAAAGAAAGCAAAGCAGTGTGTAGTGTCTTTAGAGGGACTGCCATGTACCCTGTAGGAGAGGAGAGCCTACTGACAGGAAGATTTTGTTTTCTCTCAATTTCATTCTCTGGTTTGACTTATGTGTTACTTTGCAGTTTATGGCCGATCACGGGAGTTCCTTAACCCCACGATCCTTCCAGGCATTATGTTTCTGCTAACATCCTGGGTCAAATCAACTGTCTTTTCACATGTCTCACATTCATTTTCATTTAAGGCTCAATTACCTCTTGGCAATATGCCACTAGTGACAACAGATTTATACCAGTAATTAGTATGTTTTGAGAAGTCTGGAATAAAAATCTTTGCTCCTTTGCTTAGGTACCTGGATGCAATTATGAATTTTTAACTCTACACCCTAAACTTTAAAAGATTTATTCTTAATAATTTTGCCCCAATTCCCTTTAAAAGCTAGTAAAAGTAGTGCATTAGTTTCCAATGCTTGGCTCACTTGCAAACTCCTCATTTGAAATTCCCTCCTTAATATCTCTGGGCCACAAAAACCCGTGTGTGAGACTGGCCCTCTGAAAGGGAGCTGCCACTGCAGACCCGCTGGGACTGAACCTCCTTCCACTGCTGCAGGTGGGGCTTGAAGCACTGTGTTGTTCTCTGTATTTTAAACACCACAAGGAATGTCTTGGAAATATGAAAAGCAAAAGTAGACTGGGCACTATGAAGGAGTTCATATTTAATACAGATTGTTGATCATTTTATTCAGTGGTTCATTATTTTATTGTTCTTCAATAATTTAAGAGTTTAAATCTTCTACTTTTGGCTTGGCTAGTGATGCTGTCTTGAGCTGGGTTATAAAAATACTGTGCTTCACCTAAGCACAGATTGTTATAGTTTTCATCTTAATTAGCAAGCTGCAGATTTAGATGGATTAATACAATCACTCTTTCTTTCTTTTGCCATAGAAGTTCAGAAGTATAATCTGTCACTTGTGAGAACATAAAGAATTGGACTGGAAGCATTCCAAACTCTTTACTGTAAGTGTTCAAAGATTTAATGGAGTCCTCAGTCATAAAATCTTAAATTTGAACTAGACCTTTATATTCTCCATTCTTAAATTCACTATTTTTATGTCCAGGGGATTTCCTGTTATCCAAGTATGTACGGAGGCCCTTTATTTCCCTCTGTGTGTGTTTTTTAATTCAAATCAAATGTGTATGTCAGTGGTTGATTGCACTTAACCTCCTTAGGTTCATATTTCTTATTTAATTACATTACATTTTAAGGTTTAAGACTATATATTTACTGCAATTAATAACACACTATATTTAATGAAGCTGTTATCTTCTGCAAATATATACAGGACAATGGAGATTGATTGTATAGGACCTTTTGAAGAAATTGTATCTCAAAGCCATTTAAAATGAATAAACACAGCGGAGAGTTTTTCTTAATGTAGTTCTTCACCCAACACAGCTTCAAAACTAAGGAAATGAGTGGTTGGGTTATCAGGGCTGTTGTTCTCCTGATCCCCAGCCAGGGACTGCACTTCTGTGGGTCACAGCCACAGCTGGAGTATCCCAGTCTCAACAAACCAGAAATGCTCCAGAACTGCAGCACCAAATCCATTCACCTCCCAGGTACACTGGCCAGGATCCCCCTCTGCCCTGCCTACAGCTCGGCTCTGTGCATCTATTGTCAGTCCATTCAGGGAAGGCTCAGCACATGAACAATTATTATCTGATTTTATTGAAACATCTGAAAACAAGGGCAAGTATTACCTAGAGATCATCTCCAGAAAATCTGGGACAAATCTCCTGTGCTCCACTAGAATGCAGCCAGCTGAACACCCATTTTAAATGCAGAACAGGGCATCACCCTACACTGGGGTACTGCACCGGGCTTCTCACAACAATCTGAGAGTTAAATATTCTGAATTGAGCCAAAAAATGCTGGGAGGCACTTCTTTCCAGGCACACAGCAAGGCTGATAGTCTTGTCCTACCATTCAATCACATACCAAAAATCTCCTTAGTCTGGTCAAAAGCTTTTATTTCTTCTTTTGGGCAACAATCAGTTTAAACATTTCATAGTATCTTGCAGACTTTATAATTTCCTTACTGCCAAAAAACAATTTATATCTCTCTTTAGATTACATCTCATCTTGCTTCTTTTATTTTTATTTCTCTTCTTTCATTGTTGTTACTATTTATAACATGTCATTTTTATTCCATTCCTATTATCCTTACAATAGCCATGATACATAACAGAGCACTGAACCCTGTGCTACAAAGGGAGGCACTGAGAGATTTCCTGATGGCTCTGGTAGGTCAGGGAGTTCAACCAGATTCTTTCTGGGTGTAGACTGACAGCCCATGTATCCTTCCTGCCTGAGACCCTGTGGCATGAGGGGCTGTGAGCCAGTGTAATCCCAGAGGATTATTTGGGGATTGGTTTTGCATTTGTAGAGAGATTGATCTCCTTTAGGCAGAAGAGAAAACAGAGAGATGAAGAGCATTTCTTGTGGTAAAAGAGATTTGTGTTCTGTGTGTGGAGCTGGATATAAGTAAAGTACAATTTAGTAGCTCCAGCTTGGGTCATTTAAAAATGGAAGCGAGGCCCTGGAAGAGGGATGGATTTTGGAAACCAAGCCCATTAGGTGTGGAATCCATTGCTGACAATATGAACACCTAAGCTAGCATTAGTGTACATGTGCTTAGCCAAGAAATACTTGGAACCTGTTGCTTTGCAGTGACTTTATCCTTTAATGCCTGCAATCTTTCGTATTTAGCACCTTAGCTGACTTTTTATTGCTTCCATGGAGGAATCTGTCAGGTTCAAGAGAGGAGATTGGGTAGAGAGCCAGCTAAAGAGCAAGGCAGTGCCACTGAACAGTGCTGGTGTTTGCTTGGATGATTGCTCCCCTTGGAATGAGGAGACCCAAATGACATAAAGGTAAATTGATAAATCTGGAAAATATTCCCTTTACATAATCCCCAGAGCTCCCAGCCTAACACACAGCTGTAGGGGAAAAAAAAAGCATCCCAACAACTGAACAGGATGTTGGGCTGCATTACAGTAAGAACAGAATATATATCAAAAAGGTGTTATTGTTATTACCTAAACCACTGGTGAGTTCTTGTTGAGAGTGCTCTTTTCAGTACTGCTCACTCTACCTAAGAGGATATGATTAAGGGATAAAGCAAGGAAAATGACAGTAATACTGTGCCTTTCAGCTTTGAGTTATAAAGCAAGACTGAAGAGCTTTGGAATTATCTTGTTTTAAAAAAGATCTTGCAGTGATTTGAAATGATTTTAAAATAATGAAGGAGATTAATCACATTGAAACAGACGCAAAGTCTATGAAAACAAGAAGAGCTACATTGGAAAATAGGATCTTGGGAAAAGAATGAAGACAGAGAAGGGAAAGGTTCATGTGACTGCTCCAATAAATATGTGATGTCAGTTATCAGAGGGGTCCTGTGAATCTGGATGTGCAGGGTAAGGTGAAGCTAGAACTGTAAGGAAAATAGGAGAGTGACAGTGGCATTGTGACTGTTGGCCAGTAACACACAGGCGCTGGAAGCCACACTGGAGCAGGCTCTGGGAAACACCTGCAGCAAGGAGCAAAAGGAAGGTCCTGCAGCCTGGGTGGTAGGTAGCATGGGCAAGGATGCTGCAGGGAGGCACTGACTGACAAAGAGTTTGCAGTGTGAAGACAGAGGCTGAGAGGTAAGCAGCTTGTGGAGCAAGGCAGGAGAGAGAATATTGAGAAAGCACATGGCTGCTGTTAATCCACCTGAACTGCAGACACCCAAGGTGAAAATACTGGAGGCAATTTCAGCTCTTAGCTGGGCAGGGTCTTGCTGTGGATGTGGTGGTCCATATACAATGGGACCAAGTGCAGCAAGTTTCAGCTTGCAGCCCACAAATTTTTGAAGGAGCCAAAGCCAACTTCTAGGGGCCCTGTGAAAGCCAGCTAAGAAAAGCAGACTATTGTGGTTAGTCCTTGTTGTAATGGCCCATGGAGAAAGTTCCTAGGAGATTTAAAAAAAATTAAATCAATAAAAGCTGTAAAAATATGGCTAGAACATTCAGATTTTCTGGGTGTATGAAGGGGAAAACCAGTCTCCCCTCTTGCATCCCCACTGGTTGTTTTCCTTGGTTCCACAGGGCAGGTGGCAGTGAGGGAGTGCAGGAGCTGGGATGAGGGTGCTTACTTCCATAACTGCTTAGGTTTTGTGTGCATTTAATTGTGTATTTTGTGAGGAAGGGAGTGAGCCCACTCTCTTCTGTGACTTACAAAATGCAGAAGGGGAACTCAGACTCCCACTCATACTGGGTTCCTCAAGTCAAGCACACTTGTCCATGGGGAAATTTGGAGAAATAGGAGGATTTAAGAGCCAGAGTACAAAACTGAGACTTTGGTCATGAAAGTCCTTCCTTCTCTGAGATTCAGAGAGTCCACAACTCAGGACAGGTTTTCAAATTAGCTAAGCCCACTGAATCTGGATATCCTATAGTCAGTGACTCCAAGAAAAATTGCAGCTTTGTCTCTGGTAGCTGCTCCCACTGCATGTTACAAAGTACATTGTTTTGTTGTAGAAGTTCAAGATTCTCTGTGGTCTGGAGAATTTATAATATCAGTGTTTATGTCCTGTATATCATCAAGCAAGCAGGCAGCCCTCAGTGACTGAATGATGTTTAATGAACAGTTAATGAACAGGATCATGGTTTGGGGATACAGACATGGAGACAGACTTCCTAATGTTTTCTTTAGTGACCTCAGGGATGGAAGAGAGAGCATACTTATTAAATCTGTACATGAGGCAAAGCTGGAACTGAATGCAAGAGTTCTGGAAGGCAGGATTAAAATTTCAAGTGATCTTGACAAATTGGTGATATAATCTGAATAAAACTAGATGAAACTAATTAAGGACAACTGCAGGGCACTTTGCTTTGGCAGGAATAATTTTAACTAGCAAGTACAGGATGAGGGAATGTCAGGCTAGCAGTCCTGTGGAAAAGGTAGAGAATCCCAAATTGAACAGAGATTAACAATGATGTACAGATGTAGGCAAATCCTTAGCAGGGCAGTGGTATTCCACAGAAATATAAGTCATGGATACCATAAAATAGATGTAGACCTGTTGGCAAATCCAAAGGAGAATACCAAAAAGAAGCAGAACTATTTAACAAGACCTGAAGAAACTGCTGTTGTTTTGCTTCTAGAAGACAAAGAATGTTATTAAAACATTTATTAAAGTATGTTGAAGAATTAAAAGTCTCTTCAATGAGAGAAGAAATTGTTTTCTACGTCCATAATAAAAAAGTAAGCCATTAAGAGCTTAAATTACAGTAAAGCAGAATGAGGTTGGATGCTAAGAAAAACTGCCAGAATAGAGCACAAACGTTGAAATTTGTTTTCAGATGACCATGGAGACTTTCTATCTTGAGGTCTTTCAGAACAAGGCAGAAAAATTTTTGCCAACAATAATCTGTGTATAACAGACCTTTCCTTACTGGGAGGAGGAAGAAGGATTAGGAAACTCTTACAGTCCTTCCTGGCTACTTCTGGATGTGTTTCTACTCTGGCAGGTCTGAGTGCAAAAGCCTTGGTGCTGTTTCTGCCTTGTCTTTATCACACCTGTGTGCACCCCTGCTGCATTCTTGATGATTCTGATGGATCAAGGGTGTGTCCACAAACTCCCTGTGCCTGTGCAGGTCAGTGCCTGACATCAAAGGTGACATAAATCTTTTTTCCCAGGACACAATCATGCTCAGAGTATGTATAATTCCACCAGACATAGGCATTGTCTTGCTGATCAGTTGAGTCATCACATTTTCCATCTGCTGAATTATGCTTCAATCTGAGTTATTTTATCCCTTGTATTACTTTATAATACCCACACAAGTGCTTCACTCAGGCAAAGTTCTTATCTATGGTCAATGAATTTTGCCATTCATGACTTCTGACTCATTTCTCATGCTTCACACAATAACACTGTCTATCATGTTTGCTGTATGCTAAACTGCTTGTGTAAGTGAGCCTTTTTTCAATTCTATTCCATTCTGAGTTGTGATTAATTTATTCCTTGTCAAATGTAAGAAATGTCCACACAATAGCTATCTACTAGCTTAGAATAAAAACCTCCACAGTCCCATAAAATTTTCAGTCTGGCTCAGGTTTGGTTTGACTCCCCAGTAACAGACATGTTACAATAACCTTAGTAATCTTATAATTTAATTTATAATAGAGGTCTTAACCCTTACTGTTGCTAACCTCTTATCCATCTCTTTCAATTTTCCAGTGTTTCTTGAATGCTTTGTATATCACAATGATCTAGGCATTTTGGGAAACTAGAAGAGGTTTATCTAAATTATTTTTGGGTTTAGATGATCTTATCAAGAACTTTATTCTAGCTTCAAAAGGACACTTCATAATTCTAAAGCTCCTCAAGGTTTTATCAACCAGAACAAAGCTGCTTTTCCTTTGGTCTCTTCTTCGTATCCACATGAAAAGTGCACTTGAAAAATTGTAGGCATTGGCTTTTCAAAATTTGTTTGCCATGATTCTAACAACATTGTGACTTTTCCAGCTAATTACTGACTTTTGGAATAAAAGTGCTGCTGAAGAGTTGAGATGGCATTTCTGTTGTGGAGCTGCAGTCTGCTTACAGATACAGCATTGCTTTTCTACCTTATTGTGCCACAGATCCGTTTTTGTGCCACAGATCCCTCCAGTTTTTCCCTTTCAACTGAAACAAAAATCAGATTAAACTTTGATTATTCCTTTTATTGTCTCTATTTCCCACCACTTCATTTATTGGTTGGCTTGCATGCAGGGTGTGTATGGTTAAAGAAATGATAGATATTTTTTCAGAACAATTTCTGATGTTTTAAGTCTCAGTTTTCCTGGTGTACTGGGAAGCTGAAACACAGTCCCTGTGCCCACATGATTTTTGTCCAATGGATTATCCTTCTGACATGACAGTGTAAGGCTGGCATTTGCATAGCAGGTGAGCAGAGTGCAGGAGGACAATGCTCCAAGGATTTCTTCTTTATGACAGCAGAGTTCTCAGGGTTGGTAAATAAAAACCTGCCCTTTACCTCTTTACTTATTTCCCCCAGTGCTGCTCTGCAACGTGGCTTTCCAGCGTGCATCTGCCCCTTCTATCTTGAACTGAATTAATGAAATGCATCCAAATAATTTATTTAGCCCTGCTTCCCTGGGCAAATCTTTAATTAACAGGCATAAAAAGTGTAGCTTTCTATTTTAAATATATTATGTTTGGTTTATAAGAACAGGACTGTTCAGATTTCAAGGGTTTTCTTCTCAAAGCCAGTCCCTCTGATAAATTGAAGGGATTATGTTTTTGTTGGCTGTCTTTGTTACCTCCATCACTGTGTTTCCAATTTATCAACATAGTTTTGAGAAATTGTTAGAGTATGTTGCACTCGTAAGCACCGTGGGGAGAAAAAATATTCATTTATTACTGCTATTGTGTTTGATTATATTACACATATCCAAAGGACTAAAATGAAATGTCATCTTTAATTCTCCCCTTACAGTAGACAATATCACCCTTTCTTCTCTCTTTCCAGAAACAGCTTGGAAGTCAATTCTTCATTTTCATTTTAAATCAGCCATACAGAATAGAAGCAAGTGTGCGTTAGGGACACGGCAGAAGTAATGGGAGGCAGGAGATCTGAGCTCTGTTTCTGGCTCTGCCTTTAGCTCTTTGCAGTCTTGAGCAAAGTCATTTGACCTCTGGTCTCCACTCTCTCAGTTCATGAAATAGGAAGACCATTTGCTTCCTACAAATGTCTCTAATAATTTGCCAGAATCATGTCTTGTCTAATCACCTGTGTTTAATATCTCCTAGGGTCTTGCAAAATCAGTGAAGGCTGAAGCAGCAAATTTTCCATGCAGCTGAAAACAAAATGCTTTTGGAAAGTTAACACTTGAAGACTACGAAGAGCTTCTGAAGGATCTAACCCAGGCCAGGTTAGAAAGCCACTAGTGCTGTTCAGTGTTGTTAAATATTGATAAATTATCTATCTGAGCCTGTCAGGAGAGAGACTGGGACAAAACCCTAAACCCTGAACCCTGCCCTCAACACTCAGTCTGGTGCTGCGAGCAACTTCACTTTGTGCACACAGAGCTGAGGATAAGCACCTAGGTTGAGAGGGGGGTCTTAGAGAATTGCTCAGTGCTTTGCTGTTCCTGACTCCTTTCCTAAGTGAAGACTGAATTTGGATGGTCTGTAGTCCAGCTTAGAGGGAAGAGCAGAGAGTAAGTCTCTTCTTTTGTTGCCCTGTCAGGCTGAGCAGAGGTTTCCTGAGGACTGACTCTGAGCATCATGTCTGAAAGGCTGAACGTCCCAGGGTGACTTTCTGGGAGCTGTGTGCATTCTTGGGGGTGAGAGAAGGGAAGGGAAAACGTTCCCTTGCTGGAGGTGAGGGAGCTATAAAGGGAAGAGTGCTCAGGCTGCAGGCCTGGGGATAGAGGGCCCTGTTATATCCCAGCTTCAGGCACTGAAGGCTTTTTGTAAATATATAGTCTCTGTTCCTGAGTGGGCTTGGCATCCAGTGTTGCTGGAACAGAACTCTTGGGTCCCTTTGGGCTCAGAGGGTGCTGGTGCACTGCCTGCCCCAGCTCTGGGTCTGGGGCAGCCTGGGGAGGCTGTGCTGAGCTGCAGTGCAAACTGCATCTCTGCCTCCTTGTGTGATTTGCTTCAGTGATTAATGGCAGCGGCTGTTTAAAAACCTGGTGCCTCATTTGCAGTCTAAACTTGTCTGGTTACAGGCTCCAGCCAGGGGCTATTTATCTCTGTGTGCAAGCTCTGGAGGTGGGCACCGTGGGGGAAGGGGTAGCTGCTCACCTGTGGCTGGGGGCAAATGCCAGATACAAGATACTGGATTTTCCCAGTGTCTTGTAGGGAACATTTTTTCAGCTGCAGCATCTTGCAGGGATTGTATTGCCCTCAAGAGAAGAGGGTCTTGCCTTTGCAGAGCCCCACGGGGAGGCCCTGGGCCCCTAGAACATCCCAGCAAGAGACCTGCTTTCAGTGCTGCATCAGGGCTGTCTTTGGCTGACTGCACAAACAGGGAAGGTGCAGAGGGGGTGTTGAGAGCTTGCAGGATCTAAGGGTAAAACATTTAGAAAGACAGTTGTGTCATCTTAAAAATGAAATCCCTTCTTGAGGTGTTTGGTGCAGAGAAGTTGCTTGCCTAATCAGTGAGCTGCAACAGCCCAGGTTCCTCTGGAGCTGGGAAGGGGACACTGAGCCAGCAAAAAGGGTCCTGACACTGTTGTCAAATGGGGGTTGTACAAGGGTTTAAACATAGATTCAGCTGCTGTACTGAGGGGGAGCCTTGCTGCTGCCTTCTTTCTTGGGGTGTTACCATTTTGAAACACCCACATCCTTCTGCAACTGCAAAAATTTTCCTTCTGCCTGGGGTTCACTGTGCAACTCTTCAAGCTCAGGGCCATTCTGGGGGATAAACCAAGGGGTTCTGTGGGAAGTGGTGGCAAAGGGAGTGCTTGTGTGGGAATCACAGGCTCATGAAGGTTAGAAATGGTCTCTGAGATCATTGAGTCCAACGGTCAACTTCACACTGTCATGTTCACCACTAACCCATGTCCCCATCTCAGTGATGCTAGAATGAGCAGGATGCACATGGTGAAAGCAGAGATCACTTTCTCACTGCTTTCCATATGAGTGAAATGTCTTTGAATTATTTATTTCCCATTTTACCTGTGTAACTTCTGCAGCAGAAGTTATCAGGGAAGGTGGCAGCAGGCACCAGCTTTGGGGCAGTTCACTGGGGAAACACATGGACCTCTGCGGCATGTCGGTGATGGGTTTGGGTGGGGACTGGGGCTCCGCGGGCGCTCCCTGCTCTCGGGGCGCTGCCGGCTGTGCCCGGGGCAAGGCGCAGCCCCGCGGGTTCCGTGTCCTGCGGGAGCGCGGCTCGTCTGGGCCGGGCCGCCGCCCGCCCCGACGGAACCCCTCGGCAGCGGGGTCTGCCGCGAGGCCTGGCAAGGGTTAACGCCGAAGCCCCACGCCCCCTTTGACGGAGTCGGGCCAACCTCGCCAAATTTGAAAAGGCATCCGGGGCTGAGTGTGCGCCCTGGGAGCATCGAGCCGCGCTGGCCCCGGACCCCCTGCGCGGGCAGCAGCCGCAGCCGCCGGGGCTCGGCTTGCCGAGGGTCGGGGCTTCCCTTTGGCAGCCGGAGCAGCCATCCCCTGTGCCCGGCACCCCTGCCCCGCGCTCCCCGCTCCCGGGGCTCCTCCGTGCCGCGGGATCCCGCCGTGACCCCGGCCGGGGGAGCACGGTGTGGCCCTGCGCCTGCCGTGCGGTGTAAGAGGGAAAGGGGAGGCGGTAGGAAAACCCCGTTCTTGCAAAAATGCAGCTCGCTCTTTTCTTGTCCTGGTGCTGCTGCCTGCACGGATGCGCGCTGGGCACTGGCTTCCTCTATCAATTCCCAGCATCAACCCTGCAGCACAACTACCCAGAGCAGAGCTCCGGCTCGCCGGGAAGCGGCTTCGCCAGTCGCCGGTGAGTAAGACCGGGTCCGCCTCCGGGCGAGGAGGCTGCTCCCCGCCGGTGGCCCCGGGGGACAAACGGGCACGGCAAAGCCGCGGGCAGCGGTGCCTCGGAGGGTGCAGGGCGTGCTGGGCGGCTGCCCCTCGGCGAGCCGGGCTGGGCTGCCCGCATCCTCAGCGGGGTGCGGGACGCTCCCTACCTACTCCCGCAGCAGTGTCCGCCTCCTGGGGCAGGGAGCGGCTGGGGGATCGAGGAGCTGAGCTTGGGTAAATGACACCCGCAGAGTGTCCCCCTGCCGCGCCCAGCCCGTCGGGGAGGGGAAGGGGCTTTGCCGGGCTGCGCATCCCTGCGCAGTGCGCAGCCGGAGCAGGAAAACCTCCTGAGCCGGGACACTGGGGATGCCGGCAGAGGGAACTGTTATAGCCCTCGGCTGCGAGGAGAAACTTGTTCAGCTCAACAAAGGAAAGCCCTTAATTACAGATCTTTCTTCAAGGGCTGCAACTTCCAAGTAGCTGGTTAAAACTAAACCTCCCACTCTTCTCCTCTCCCCCAACCCCAACCCAATTTCTTATAAACTTAATATAAATCAGGTTTGATTTACTGTATCTTACTGCTTCAGTAGAGCAAACAATTTAGGCTTCTCCCGCTCCCCTCTGTTTTCTCTGGGTATTTCTCTAGAGGTGAAACAGCTGTTCAGATGAATGAGCTGCACTGTATAAAGCAAGAGAGTGGCTTAACCTGATTCCAGTTGTTCTTGAATTTCACTTTTTCCTTTTTTTTTTTTCTCTGTCATTCCCTTAAGTGGGGACTTGAGACTTAATATTCAGGGCTCGTCCATCCTGTCTCTACCTCTTTTCCTCCTCCCTTGCTAATACCTAGTCTGAGTGAGTTGCGCTGCTGTGGAGGAGGGCTTCTGTTAGCACGGCTTACTTGGGCTGGGGATTGGGAAAAGGCACGGACTCCGTGGATTTCCGTGTCGGATCGGAGGTGCAGGGGCGGCACCAGCCCTGTGCCTTGCACGGGGCTCGCATATGGTGCGGATTTCCCCCCGGGGGGAGGTGGCTTTGTCCGCTGTGCTGTCAGACAGCCCTGGGGCTGCAGGGGGTGTGATGTTAAACTACAGCAACTGTCAAAGGGTTTGAAACGGCAGAAAATTATAGGAGAGTAATGGGATAAACCTATCCCAGCTGGATCTCTTCCAAGGTACCCCCTTCCCAAAGCATGAGCTGCAATGAGAACCACATGTCATTTGTCTTACATATCTATTAGCCTGCAGATCTTTGTTCAGAGCTACCACACTTACATGAGTGTGGACTCTGCTCACCAAAGACCTTCCCCAGTTCACACTCTTGCACAGCTTTCCCATGCCTCAATGGTTTGGATAGCTGATGCTTTGTCAGGGGAATGTGTCTCTCTCCAAGTCTATAAAGTGTTGTGTAAAACCACATAAACCTGATTTAAACAATGATGCTGGGGAAAGCTGGTAGATTTTTTAGATTTATTTTTTATGTCTGGTGGAACTTTGCCCTGGGAGAATCTCCCATTCTAGTTTAATACAGAGGGGGAAATAAAAAACTGAAGGGAGGAAAAAATCACCAGTGGATGTTGTGAAAGAAAAATTCAAGTCAAATATCACACGTTGAAGCAATCTTTGTATGTTTTAATTTCCCCTTGAGTGGTGAAGTTTTGTTGTTGGCAAATGTCTAACAGCTTCACTTTCTGATGGGAAAATCTGTGTGGGAAAACTTTCCCCAGCCACAGTGTTGGACTTTTGAGGGAAGTCTCCTGCTGGGTGCAGCTTCAGGTTGGGATAGCTGGACTTTTCTGGATTTAATATGGTCAATGATAGGCATGAGGCTCTTTGCTCTGGGTTTGACATTGATCTATAGGGGTGCAAAGCCTTTTTTCAAGGACTGAAGCAGACTGGTATAGATGGGTTTTTATGTTGTTCATTGTCCCTTTTACCATTGGAACAGGGGATCTTGGTAGCAGCTGAATTATGTGAAGCAACAGCAGCCCCATCACAACAAAGCTTTCAGACCTCTGCTTTGGAGAGGCTGTGGAGGAGACAAGATGGTGGGAAAGTGATTGCTATTAATGGCACTTTGTGGCCATTCCCACTTTTTCTTCTTCAACCTGCCCAGTGTGTGTGCTTTGTCCAGTGACTTCTGGCACTTTTCTGAGTCAAAAATAAGCAGGGACAGAGACTTGAAAGTTCCTGCTGCAGCTCCAGGTGTTGGCACATTGCAGCACATACTGATGGGATGCTGTACACTGGACAGGTTTCCTTGATACAGGACACACCATGTTTCTGCAGTTGTCTTTTCCTGTCTTTGATCAACAAATGATTGAGCTGTTTGGGAATCTGCTATCAATTTTCTAAAAATTAACTTGTCATAAGAGTTGTATTTCTCCAGGGGGAGAAGTTTCTGGAGTCCTTTGTGCTGATACAGCCCTTGGTATCTAGGTTGCAGGCTGACTCAGAGATGGGCTCCTGAGGCTCTGAGGACTGCTGACCATGTTTCCTGCCAGAAAAATAAGGCCCTGAGCACTGTAAAAACCTTGAGGTGGTGGTGAAGAGAAATTTAGAGGAAAAATTACTGCTATTCACATCCTTCAAAGTGAAGCCAGTTCTGGAGTAATAATGTATTCTTTGTTTCCTTTTTTAAAAATGAATATTCTAGCTTCTGGTTGGCTTCAGTTGACAGGTCTTGGTTATTAGACCAGAGACACTTGCAGTCTATCTTTGCATGTGCTTGAACTGAACTTCTGATGTGCAAGTGCTAGTGACTGAAATCCAGGCAGCAGTGTCTGTTGGCATTGTATGGACTGCAACAGCCTCACAATTTAGCTAGAAATTCCCATTCAGTGCATGCATTTTGAACTTGCTGCTGTGTTAAGGCAATGAATGGGAAGTGGGCCTTACTGGAAGCATAAGAATGGAGGGGCTGCCTGCCAAGGAGAAATCTTCCTTCAAACTCTGAGAAGCTTTGCTAACTGAGTTAAGGGAAGTTTGTTCCCATGCTGAAGTAGCTCAGTTGTCAAGGAACACTGCCTCTGTGTTAGTTGTCTTTGGGGTTGGTGTTCTCCCAACTCCTCATTCTATTTTCCTGTACTTTCTAATTAGTCATGCATTGAGTCCTTGTGATTTTAATAGTGGGAGTCTGAAACTTCTGAGAATAGATGCAGGGCTTAGACTGGAAACCTCTTTGGATGAGAATTGGAGGTGGCTGATAGAAAATCCCAAAACATGAACCCAAAAGCAATGTAGGATGATAATTTTTTCACTGGGACCATTACAGTACCATCACAAAAGTCCTCTGGAGTGGGTGCAAGTCCAGTTGTAGCAGTTAGGTCTTCTTAACACTCTTCAGCCTAAAAACTTCTTCCTGTTAATGACCATTAGAGCCATGATGTTATAAATAACAGGACTATACAAATAGGTATTCTTATCCACCTTCTACTGGTAATTGCACATTTGATCACAATAATTCCCAGTGATTCCTACAGCAGTGATGTTTCTTGAGGAGGGATATGGAGAGGAAAGTAATATCTGATGGCTGTAAGTGCAATGTTTGGTTGGCAGAGGCCTTGACATGGAAGGCCAGGTAGCCTTAAGCCATTTCATGTTGTGACTCAGAGCACAGCCCAGGAGAGTGAGACCTGGGTCCCAGTTGCTCCTCTGCTAATGGTTTACTCTATATCAGGGGGCAAATCCCTTTGCCTTGGATTCCATGGAATGGTTAAACAAGCTCTGTGAGCTGCTTTGATGTGGGAATGATACTTAAACAGACATCAGCTTTCCAGTACTGCAGCTTGTCTTCCTTCCCTGAGAAACCCAAAGTGTTGATGCTTGAAATATGTTGTCAATTATTCCTTCAGGCTACCAGTCTCCTAACAGGTCACTTGGATGTCTGCCTCTCAAGATCAAGCTGTCTGTGTGGACCTCTTGTAGGTAGGTGTGTTCTGTCCAGAATGACTGCCTGTGTTGTGCCTGGCCCTACAGCTACATCTGTGCTGGGCTGGAAATGACCCTCTCCAGCACAACTGCACTGAAATGTAGCAACCCCCAACCTCTTAGGTGAGGTTTTGGTTCTTTTAAGTAACTGTGAGTGTCTTTATGTGTTAGAAGCCTGTTCTTAATATTAAAAGGTCATCTATGAATAAGTATCCCTATTTATGTAGTCTGTAAGAATGCTCTCAGAATGTGTATCTGGAGTTTTCCTGATGGGTTTTTATTAATTCTCTCTCACTAGAGACAGATGACTTGAACCTTATTTCAGCCTCAAATTCTGAACCTCTCATGACTCTTAAGTGGGTGTGGAATATAAAACTATACATATTGGCCAAATGTGGTTCTCTCTCCTTTTAGTGACAGGATCTTGCTCTCTGAGTCATTCTCTCCATCACCTAATTGTCTGCTCATTGCCTGAGGTCCCTGGTTTTGCTGTGGACTGTGAGGATGTCAAGCAAACAAACTGGGATTTGTGTCAAGCTGAGTCCTCTGCTCCAATTCTGCTTTGAAGTGCCTGACCCAGGTAACCAAGAGGTCAGAAGGTCTTGAGCTCATCACCAGACCCTGGAACTATCTGGTGTTTGTTCCCTGGACTCTGCAGCCATATGATCTTCATCTGACTCGTGGGGTTCAGGGCTGTAACTTTGCAATGCAATTAGCAGTGGAGCAGTAGGCTAAGGGTCTGGTGACACTGGAATGGCTTTGAAATACCAGATGTGATTGTAGCTACTGCAGTAAATTGTATTCCTGTATGAAATCTACTGTCCTGCCTTTCCAACTGCTTGTGTGAATAATTTCCCCTTAGGTAGGTTTCATTTACCAGCTCAAGGGGAAAAAACAAAGGGAGCAGAAAGGCAAAACAATGGGTGCCAGTGAACTTGTGCTCCCTTTGGATAAATTAACAAATGTTTCTTTCAATAATCCTTATTTTTTAGTTTTCTCAAAGTTGAGCTTGTTAGGGTGCTAAAGTGCTGGTGGAAATAGATTAGAAATGTCACAGCTTTGCTTGGGGAGTGGCTCTATGACACTGAGATCATAGAACATTTACTTGCATCTTAGTTTTGTTGGGCTGTGCTTTGATAAAGGGGGAAAATGAAGAATGACTTTGAGATAACAATTAAGAACTGAAAACCAAGAGTGCTTTAGGTCTTCTGGGTCAGAGTAATGGACCCTTTCCTGCATCAGACCTCCAGCATGTCTGGAAATTTTACTGATTTATAAAGCATAGATGCCTTTCCTGTAGGATAATTCAAAAATTCATCCAAATGCATTTCTGAAATATACACAAAGCTCTCGACTCACTTTTAATTAGGCAGATCCAGACAGTGCTTAAATTTACTTCCACTGAGGCATAATGTTTATTTAGAATCTTTGAGCATACAGCCAGCCTGTGCCAACTTAGATGTCACAAGGATTCTGTTGAGGATAATAGCTGCATATTAGAAAAAAGGCCAATGCTACTAATTTGGTTGCTGTCCTACATTTTTCATCTTTTTATATATGTGAATAATACTAAATCTCTTGCTTAGTGTAAATTTGCACAGTGTAGCACTCATCTGAATTAAAGTCCTTAATAGTGCAGAAACCAGCAAGAGTAGGGACTGTCATATTGTTCCTTGTTGATTTTGTTCCTTGCCTCCTTTTGTTTGGAGAAATGGTTGTTTGTTGATGTGTAATTTATTACATGATTTAGGTGCTTTGGCTGCTTTTGACAAGTAATGTTTTCCTCCTCTTGGAATTGAACAGAGATGTAAGTGAGGAGTATGCTTGGGTGGAAGTATTGCCTGTAATGTTTAGGCCTTGCTGTTTGAAAATAGCTGAATCTTTTGGGGAGGACCAACAAATTGGAAGCTATTTCAGATTTCAGACTCCTTTTCCACTTCTAAAGCTGGGCAATCATATTTCTGGCAAAGAAAGAAGCCTCTTCTATCTGTCTAGAAATGGCTTTCACCCAGAGCCCCACACAGTGGATGCCTCTGAGACAAAAGCTGAAGGCAGTTTCACAATGTTTCATGTTTGGAACAGGTCAGTCTCCTCTTCCATATTGATGTAGTTTGTCTGGGAAAGAGAATCTGCTGCTCAAAATCATAATAGCTGATTTTGAAACTGAGAAGAGATGCAATCTATGAGATTCTCTTATTCAGGACTCTTCCCTTTGCCTCTGTGGTTTGCTTTGTGTCTCCTGTCCATCCTCCCAGAGCTGAGTAAGGCTGTTCTTATCCAGCCACCTGCCTTTGTGCTGAGCAAACAAGCCATCTGTCAAAACATTAAAGTGAGGTACCACTGCATAGTAGGGACCAATTCATGTCCAATATTGACATCAGGTTATGTAGTCAGATGTCTTTTTAATAAATTCCACTTTTTCTGCCCCTAGGAACTGGGTGGAAGTGATATTCTTTGCAGCATTTGTGCTGCATACAGGCATGTGTTTGCTCAGAGCATCTCAGAAATGCCAGTGCAGTGAAATCATGAGGCAGGGGAGTATTCCCTGGATGTGGTTGTGTAACCAAGTTAGACTGAGTCTGTAAAGTTAAGAACAGGTCCAGTTCTGTTTCTTCTGGATGTCCCCCCACCTCTTCTGTGTGTGTATGTGCACTCTGGAGAGGAGGTGTGTTTGTTGGACAAGGCTCTTTATTCCTGATTTCCACTTTTTAATGGAATAGAAAGACCAAGGATGTGGAAAGAGTGTGCCTTATAAAGGTAGTGTAGGACAAAGTGTTTCATCAAAGATGCCTGTTTCATTCAAGGACAGCTTTGGGGTGGACTGTGAGGAAGGGGGCACAGCAAATTCAGTTGCAGGACATGACTACTAAGGCTCTTGGTCTTCTGTGTGAGAAATGGGAACAGGATGCCCCTTCCCCTGCGCATGTTGGATGTTAGAGCTATTTAGGACTAAGAAAAGGCAGCTGCATAGGTGCTAAATGAGCTAAATACTCCTTTTGCCCTGTTGGGATGACCTCGTGAGATGGAGCTGCTCAGTTAAGGCACTACACAAAAACTTCCCTTCTTGTTTTTTGCCTGGGGTCAACCAAATCTGCTTTTTCCCTCCAGGACTTTGCTAAATTGCTCAGGAGTGTGGTGCTGGGAGCTCTGAGCTTGGTTGGAGCTGCTGCTCCTGGGGAAGGGCAGGGGCAGAGGGGCTGGGGGATGGATGACATAACGTCTCCACGCCGGGCTCCCGTTGCCCGCGGTGGCGGTGCTTGCTGGGGTGTGGTAGCCCTGAACGGAAGGGCAGACATTTCTTTTTTGCTGTGTGCTGCTTAGCCCTTATTAAACTCAGATGTTTCTAACCCCTTCCTCCGGGCTCTCATTATTGCTGTAAACACAGCAGAGCACAGGGAGCTTTTTCAAATCCTCGTTTGAGGCAGCAATGGGTGACAGTTCTCCCCACATGAATTTAACACTTCAACCCAAGGGAGATTCTGCCTGTGTTTTCCCTAAAGAAAAAGACTTTTTCATCTGATGCCACTTCTCTAGTGCCTGCCTTGGGTTGCTTGGCTTCCTGGCTTTCTTCTTGCCTGATTCTGTCTTGTGCTTCCCCAGAACCTGTCTAGTTTCTTCAACCCTGCTCAATGTTGGCTGTCTGGCCGCTTGTCTCATCTCTGTATCTTGTTCAAATGTTGAGTTGTTTGCATTTTCAGCGGCAGTGAAAGCAATACCAGCTAAAATAAGGTTTCTGTTGCTGTGCTAGGATGAGTCAAAAAGGCTCTCCTGGAAGAAACACCTAGATCTGCATGTCAGCAGGTCTGGATCTCAGCTGTACCTGTTCCAGATTTACTGTGTGCCTTTGACAGAAAATTATATTTCAGCATTCTGTGGAGGGAAAAGGAGAGGAGAGACTGCCATGGTAACAGGATCTTAGATGCTTCCTACCTATGAACCACAACTTCACCCAGCATGAGCTACTGTACCCCTGTGGGGGGACTTAGGAATCCTTGGTATCTCTGAATATAACCCACTAACTTTGAGGTAAATCCAGGCTATTTATAACCTCCTTGTATGCAGTTCTCCAAGGACTATATCCATTGCAAATCTACTTACGAGTCTCAAATATCTGTCCATTTAATATAATTCTACTTTGAGCTGAGAAATTCTTGGCCCATTTGAAGTATCAGAGCTGCTTTGTGCATTGCATTGGCTTAGTAAAAGCTGTGTTCCTGCAAGGTCTGTGATGGTGTCTGTCAGATCATCTGTGTGACTTGTTCTTGTGACATTTGTGTCTCACTCTAGTCTTGTGTTGTCCCTTGTTGTAAATTGAGCTAAAGAGCTCTTGACAGAGAGCTAGACAGAACCAGGCTATGGCAGATGTTAGGAAGGTCATTGCCATTCTGATGCTGTATTTAGTCACTGGCTGCTATGTTTCCTTTTGGAAATTTAGATATCTTAAACCACTTAAAGATGAGCTACCTTGTTGCAAGATTCTCAAAATCTGGTCCCTTGAGTCTGTGGCTTGATTTAAACTGCCCTTCAAAAGTTTCTGTCATGTGGGAAGGTATAGAGAGCTTTTCTCAATTGTGATTCTACATCTCCAAGAAAAGACTGATTTAATTAGTGGTCAGTGAAGATTTTAGGTGAACTTTCTATGCAGCTTTTAATAAACTTAGAGCTAAAATGGCAGTGCCCCTGAGAACTGAGCTGTCAGCTTGTGTCTGTCACTGGCACCAGCAGTACAGGACAGAGAAAATCTGATATGCTTAAGCTTCAGTATTTCAACATGGCAAACCCTGCTAACCTAAACACTGAGGGGGGAGCTGCATTCTTTGCTATGCCTAATCTCTGTATTTTGTTAAACATGCATTCCTGCCAGAACTTTATTGGACAGAACAATAGTGACCAGCTGGGCAAGTGACCCTGGCTTTTCTGGTCGGCAGAGGAATTCAGCATCTGAGAAGTTCAGATTCTCATGTGCAGCTTAAAGTGATCTGGATTTAGTTGCTTTTAATTATTAGCTGGCTGATTCATAAGGCTTTGTTTTCCACCCTCTTTCCCAAGACAAAGACTGTTTCCTTAAATGCTCAATATATATTCTATAGAGCACAGAGTCTGGGAACTGAGACTTGCAAGTTCTCTCTCTCTTTTCTTTCCCCTAAATAAAATGGGAATAGTAATACTTCCCTTCATGTAAAGGAAGGCTCTGGAGAGTATTTCACCAGGGTGTGGTTATATCTTAGAGGAAAAGCTACAAAATCCAAAGTACTGTATATGAATTTATGCCGAAGTTTATAATAAATCTATGAATGATAATACTTGGCCCTTGTATAAACTTCCACTCTTACAGAGTAGAGGCCATTGTGCTCCCTGTTTACTGCACCTCTCTGAGTCTGAATGACTGAAACTGGTCTTTGGGAGTAAGCCTTTGCCTGAGCTCTGCAGAGAGGGATTAGTTTGAAGGGGATGCTGAGGGGTGGGAGAGAGAGCTGCTGAGCAGGGCAGGCTGGACTGACCAGTAGCAGAGTGATGGCACAGGCTGAGGGGCTTTCCTGTCCCCAGGGTGGTTTTTGGGACAGGAAAGCTCAGGGCACAAATGCCTGTGGCAATGGGTTTGACCCAGGAGCACCAGCCTTGCAGCAAAGGCAGCTCTGGGCTGTGATGCTACAAACTTCCCCTGTTCCCATCTGAAGAACAGCAGAGAGCAAAAAGGCAAATTGGCTTTGTAGGATGTTACAGTGCTTGGCTTAATGCTGCTGTAAATCAGCATAACCTGCAGCAAAAGCTACAGCCTCCCTGCAGTGTATTTCAGGATACAGCACCGAGCCAAAGGGTTTAAACTATCACACAGTAAAATGCTGTCTCTGGGGCAGCTGTTACTGGAAGTCACTAATGTATATCACAAATGATACAAAAATTTTGGATTACAGAGTGGTAGGAATTCTTAGGCTGTCAGCCTGTGGATAAGCTTTGAATGAGTGTGCATTGCAAGCAGAAATAATAGGATCTCATATTGCCAAGCACTAGAAAAATACTTGAGGCCTGATACTGTAATTAAAAGTCTGCTAAAACCCTTGCAAGACCTCTGCAACCAAACCCATTTTAAATTTATTTCAAGAACCACAGCAACATACTAATTTTCTTGGGTAATGTCCTTTGAAACAATCAAGCTCTCTAATTATGTCTGTCAGGCCTTGCCAAGTGGTTCTTGGCATCTGAACTAGAAGGTTTTCAAAGTAGCTTCTGCAAATGACTGTGGAATTTTGCTGAAGGTAAACTTTCAGCTCCCAGGTACCATTTGGAGAAATTGCTGTATAAGTTTTAACAAGGCTAGGGTGAAGCTGTGTGTCTGTACAGTAGCTGGGAAGAAGGAGGAGAAAAGTGGGAATGTGGAAATTATAGGAATCATCCCAGCTTGTCTCTTGAATTGAATTCAGATAGAACCTGAGTTGATTTGTGTTGGACATTTCAGCTGGTGTCCTGGCTGAGCCTGGGAGTTATCTTGTGCTGCCTGTGTCTGGGTGATGGATTGGATCTCAGCATCCCTGTGGAAGCAAGGTTGGCTTTGCAGGGCACACTCCATGTGTGGGGGTGGTTTGGGGGTTTTTTTTGGTTTTTTTTTTTTTGGTTTTGTTTTTTTTTTAGTTGGGTTTTTTAACCAACCAGCCAAAAAACACTACCACAAAGACCAACACCAAACCCCACACAAACATTTGACTGGAATTACACACTTCCCATGGGCTTGTGGCTCAAGTGTTGCCAGTAACAGCTGGATAGGTGAGCAGGCTGTTCCCATGGACATACCTCCAGCAAGGGGAACCAGTTCAAGAGTTGTTCTGTCACTCTGTGCTCTGAGGTTCTACCAACCTTTTTGATTTGTGAATGAGAGTGGTTTCTAGTGAAACTCAAACTACTTATTTTTTCTGCTGATGTGAGTCTGTCACAGGCATTTAATGTGACGTTCAGCACTGCAGTGTTCATATATCCCTCTACACCTCCTTAGAAATGGCTCAAGTGAGTTCTGTGGCAATGACAACTGCTGGCTTTGCTTCCAGGGTGGCTCAGTCTGGCACTATCCTTTGCTGAGACAATGCATGGAAAGATTTCTCCAAAGTGTAGTGAAAGGTATAGAGGAAAACTCTCATGTGTGCTTGTATGAGAGAGAAAAAAACCACAAACAAGCTTGAGCTGTTGTGTGTGAAGGATGTTTGTGCACATTCTTAGTGCAATAATAAACACAGATTGTTGCTGTGTGTCACTTACAGGTTTGCTGGTTTGCCCTCAGCCAGTAAAACAACATTAAGATGTTCCCAAACTATGTAAAAGGTACAAGAAATACAGAGTAACTGTCATCCATTGCTAAAATTCAGGTCATAACTGCTTGTTTTAATCAAACTTTTATCTTGCATGCTATTTGTGTCACTCTTCATTCTCTGATGGAAATGTGTGTAAGTAGGAGAAGAGGAAAAAAAAAAAGTCAATCTCTCTTTAATGGTTTTGCCTTGAATTTGCCCCAAGCTTTTGTCAGTATTGTGTGTTTAATGTATTTAGTGTCAGCCATTTCTTTGCACACAAAGACTGAGACCCTCTCACCAGTGACTCCAGGCATTCCCATTCCCAGCAGAAGGATGAGGGATGCCTGTGAAACCTTTGCTTTAGCAGTTTGGTTCACTTGTGGGCATCAGGTTGAATTTTCACCAATTTGTGGTTAAAATGCTTTATGTTGTGGATTTCTGCCCTTTGCCATGGTGGAACAGTTAGGTTGCCCTGTCCTTTTGCATTGGCAGGCAACTTCTAACTTAAACCAGCACCAAAGAAACCCTGCAAACCCCCATCTAGTGGAGTTTGCTGTACAATTCTGCACAGAACTGGGCAGGATTTTTTCTGACCAAATGCCTGTATCTCCTTCAGACCTCCTGCTGTCCCCTCTCTTGCTCAGTGCTGCTTCCTCCCCATCCGGTTTCCCACGTGTCTCCTCGGGAATGTTTCAAGGCAGTGTTATCATTCCTAAGGAATCTACTGTGCATGCACAGCCTATGGAGGGCTTTTTTTTTTTTTTTCAGCTGTTATTACTTGGCCAAATCAAACCCATTTTCCACCTGGATACTGAAATGTAGATCTCCTCCCTTCCAAACAGAGGCTTCCAAAGCACTGAGGCACTAAAGCAGTTTCGTAGATTGCTCAAGAATTTTTTAATAATAGAGAAAGGTGTTAGTGTTTCCGTTCACAAGAGAAAGGCTTTCTTTTTTTAAGCTCTTTTTATTTCTAATGAACAAACTGGGTTGCAGCAGGGTTTAAAAGGAGAATACAAATAATTGTTCTTGGCTAGAAATGAGATAGGGTGACTGCTTCCAGAACCAGTGAAAGCTTAGGAAGCCGTGTCAAAAGCAGAACAAACCCTTTACATTGAAAACAGTTACAGCACTTAATTTCTTGCTGTCTCTTAACAGTCTGTCTGTAGACAGATACCAAAGTGCAGTGGGTTCTGTGTGATTAAAACACACCATCTGCTGAAGAGTGAGTTTAGAACTTGGTGAGGCAGCACTGGGTGCTCACCAGCAGGAGTTTGGGACTTTTGTGTGCAAGGAGCTGAGCTACAGCAAACCCTGTGGGGTTATTTTTTATGGCATTGGATGGGTGCAGTCAGGAGTGTAAGAATGGGAGTCTGGAGCAGGGTGAAAAGGAGGCTGCTGGTACAGCAGATTGTTGTGCCTGGAACTGCCTCATCCCAGCCATGCTCTAGTTGCAGGGAGGTTTCAGTGAGGCCTCAGTGCAGAGGAGGCTTTTTGGAAGGGCTGCTCATTGGCAACCAGGAGGTGCTTTAGAGCAAATCACTTCATTTGCATGGGCTCTGGGAAGGACTGGCTTGAGAGGGAGGCAAGGAAGAGAAAGATGTGATAGACTAACACCCATGGACGTGAACATGTGTTTGTAAAAACTATTGCTATGCTAATAGTGGTGTTTGAGAGTTTTAGCCTGTGCAAGTTGGAATTTATTCACCTTAGAGCTATTGATACATCCTCCTGCCTTAGCTCAGCTTCTGATCCTGCTCTCAATATGCCCTTGGATCAAAACTGGCTGTTGTAAAGGGCAAACTCAGCTCTCTGATGACAGGACAGATCTCAGTTCTGATGTTCCTACTTCCCTACACATGAAACTCCCATGGGTGTGACTGGAACAATAGGATTATTTTCCAAATTATTTTTTATTGTAGTAACGCCCAGGACAGCCTTGTGCCAGACATGGCAGACATGGAATAAAAAGTTTTCAATTTAAATAGCAAATTAACACACAGGCTTTGGGGTTTGTTTTTCAGGCTGATTAACACTTTGAATACCCAGGCAGAAAGGTTTTCCAAGGCTTTGTTTTCACTGAACTGGGTCTTATGTGGCTCATCCTGGGAATCTTTGAGGTGGGCTGGGGGGTAACAGCCTGATTTATCTACTGCACACAGCATAGTAGCTGGTGTTCATATAACCTGGCACATTGGCAGAGCAGTTACTGGAGAAAAGTGCTTTGCTCTTGAGGTGCTGACATGTTCATGGGGTACAGCTGTCCCCAAAAGAATCTTCCTGGAGTCTTGTCTCAGGCCTGGTGCAAATGCTGCCTCACAGCTACCTGAGCTTCAGCTGCCTCACTGAACACAAGTGGCTAATGTGAGATGTGTAAAAGCAAGAAGAGAAATTGTTCCTCTCCAAGCAAAATAAGAAGATGGATTTGTCTAGACTGGCCTATTGTTTCTAATCACCTCCTCCAGCACAGGAAACATTAGAAAACTGTAGGGTTTTCTAGCACTTGAGGAAAGGCTGTTCCCTTGGTGGTTTCAGTGGGGTTGGTGTCAGCTCTGGCTTGTTGGCAGCCACCTGAACCAGCTGAGCCTGCACACCTGCTGCAGCTTCACTCTGGAAGAGGTGCCTTTGGCCCATGAAATCCTGTTCCCACCAGGGATGGACAACCACAGCGTGGGTCACTACTTAGAAATGTCTGCTGTGGAGTCCCTTGTACACCAGAGCCCACAAATTCCTTTACAAATTGCTGGCCAAACTGAAGACCTAGACTGAAAAAATTGTAATGGGCCACAGGAAAAGAGAAGTGGGGAGGTGGAAGAGATGCTGCTAGAAGAGTTGTGGGTACAGTTTACCTCACACTAAAACTTTAATCTGGTTTTTAATACCTTTTGGGGCTCACTGCTCTAATGGTTGAAAACATAAGGAAAACACATCTGTCTTGCCCTAAAGAGAAAGCAACATGCTGTCTGCAAGATCTCTATCAGTATTTTTTTTATTTTTTTGTTTCTAGCTATCAAAAGGATGTACCTTCTCCAGTGCAGCAATATCCCAGCTGTTCAGCTCCAGGAAAAACCCAAAACATGCATGTTACATGAGCAGATGAACATCATGCAATAATAGTAGGAAGCTTGATTGTGCCATCTTAATTTTTTTTTTTTATACACTCAACACTGTCCTTTTGACATTGCCTTTTGTTCTTGCTTAGTTTGTGGTTTTTGGTGCCAGTATAATGTTAATGAAAAACACTGTTTCATTTAGGCCAAGTGCCTGTGTTCCTGTCATGCATGTGGCATTCATTGCTGCTGGTAAGTGCCGGGAGTTTGGCACCACAGGGCTGAATAGGAGGCACAAAGATGCTCTGTTGTCTGTACAGAGCTCTATAAGCAAAAAAAACCAAAACAAATTTGGGAGTAGGCCCTGTCCAATCCCTGCAGATTGGTTGGTGATGCAGATACAGGCTTTGTAGGGCAAAGGGTGGGATTTAAGGAGATGCTGAAACCAGCAGGAGCCTGATTTGTCCTTTTTGGAGGACTGAATTGTGCAAAGTGTTTTGTTACAAGGGGAATTAAAGACAGCCATGGGCACTGCCTTTGTGGATGGTGGAGGAGCAGCTGTAGCCACAACAGGAGCAGTAGTAAAGAACAGGATGCTCTGACAGGGTCAGTGACTCCTTATCCTGCTTTTCTTAATGTTTTCTTTTCTGCAAAGGTTTTGAGGACAAGCAGGTGTGTGTCAGTGCCCTGTTCTTCTACTTAAAATTCACACTCTACTTCTTGCTAAATCAAATTTAGAGTTTAATTCTGAATGAATTTTTCTAAACTCAGATGCACTGACTTTTATCAAAGTTAGTCTGGTGCTATATATGAGGATCAGGGTCTCAGCCTAACCAGTTCTAGGTCAGACCCTCAGAGGACACAGACAAGTACCAAATGTAGACTTTGACCACAGGGATCTGTTTCAGACAAACAATTGGTCTGCCAAATCCCTACTGCCAAATCCCAGCTCTCTACTTTCAATCAAGGTCTTAAGGATTTTTTTTCCTGTGATCCCACCCCTCCTTTCAAGGTCAGGCTTTTTAGGAATGAACAAACCAGTTCTATGGATGTATTCACAGTGTGGAGGTGTTAGACCTATCTACAACCACGTTATCCAGCTGTGCAAAAATGTTTAGACTCAGGTTCTTCTTTTGAAAGGCTCTAATTCAAGCAGCTTTTAATGTTGCAAAAATGACATACTTGGTTGTAATTGTGCATGATTTCCACGCTGCATGGATATCAAATGCCAAATTCCATCAAGTCAGTCTAATTTAACAAAGACAGATTCCACGGATATTTTTGTACATTTCCTCTTTCCTCCCTCTGTGAACACTGGAAACTACTGTCTTCTCATTGATTGTGATAAGCTCATGGGAGGGAGCAGCAAAACATTGCAGTGTGTAAAAGAATGTTTGTAAAAGCAAAGAACTTCAAAGGGGTGAACCCCCTTTTATTTCTGAGCGCTCAGTCATGGACTAACTTCTTTCATTTCACTGCTGAAGGTAATTATGGTTCAGGTCAACCATATTTATGGTTTGATTCAGTTGGAACATGTCACTGGCAAACTGAGAGGAGGTGGGTACTGGGTATGAATCAGAGGGACTTTATGCTGGAGGAATATTCCTTGTGCCCTCTGCCCTTGCACACACACAAACAGGTATGTAGGCTCAGGAATGTTTTGAATGTGATCAGTTTGTTTGTGATACTCCCTGCCTGATCAACACTTAAATCTTCATCTCTCTCTGTTCTATCCTTCATTAATATCAGTGCTGATGCTCTAGAAGTGGACCAAGGGTGTCTAACAGGTGAGTGTCCTTATCTGCAGCAGCTGGCAGTGCCTAGTGAATGAGTTTGAAAGTTAGAAGAGGAATGTTCTCATGGCTGAAGGAGCTGAATGTGGCTCTGGGGAGCTGGATCCCCTCCTTGTCTCTGAAGAAGAGTTGCACACGTGTTCCTTGGTATTTAGCTATGCTGCTTCTAGGTGTTTAATAATTCCAAGAGGGAGAGGTATTCCCTTGGCCCCTGTAACTTCAGTGGCTGCAAGAGGATAAGGTAAAATCTTGTGCAGTTTTCTATGGATTGAAGAAAGCTCAGCCCTCAAGGTAGTGCTTTTTGGAGGGTCATCCCTGCATAAAACAAAGCACGAAAGCACAGTTAAATGTGCTTGGCTGCAGAACTTGCTGAAGACTGAAGCGGTTGTGCAGACTGAACTGTGTTTTCCTCCTCAGGTAAAGATTCCTCTAGGACTAAAATCCCTCCAGCAGGCTCTGATAATACACGTTGTGTGGGAAAACTTAAGGCTGTTATTGGCAAGTGAGTATTTGAAGTGCTCAAAGCACAGAACATATTGCCCCCCTGGGGAAGGGTTATGCTATTGGGAGGTTCCTAGATAAATTGTCCCATCTTACTCTGCTAGCCAGAACTTATTTTTATGGCCACTTTGTTCAGACTCTTATTGTGGGGGTGGAGTGGTGGTGTGTGCAGAGAGATTGGAGTTCCTTCCAATCTTTGTCTGACCAACAGAGCAGAGTGGGAGACCTGGAACTTGTCTTATTCTTGTTCGTGCCTCTGGCTCTCTGCTGCTTCAAATGGCTGCTGCTGTCTGGCTTCAGAAACACCAGCAGCCTTCCAGTTTTATTCCTTTCCCAAAATGAATGGGCTGTTACAGAGATTTTTCTCCCTTTTTTGCAGGAGTCAGGGTAACCTCTATTAGTGACTATGAAGTGCTCAGTGGGAGTAAGGCATGCGTAAAACATCAATATTGACAACCAGATTACTGTGCCTTGTCGTGGCTTCTGACTTGCAGGCCTCTTAAAACTTTGTAATGGAGGAGCAGAATCTGCTTTGAACTGAACCCTGCCATGATAAGCTTGTGTGCAGCCAGCCCCTCACCCCTGCCAGGTGGTCTTTCATGGATTCCTTAGCAAAGGTCCATCTATCTACAGGCAATCCTGCATCAATCCATCAACACTGAACATTCCAATAGTGTGGAGACTGCTGGTTACAATTGAATTTTGTAGCTGGACAATGAGCTGGATGACAGCCTTGATCCTAAAACTAGTTACCTGGGGAGAGCATGAATACAGCCAAGAACAGGGGAAACTTAAGCCCAACTTGGCTTTTATCTGAGCTTTCCAGTAACATGTGATGGGATAGTTTCCTCTTTAGCCAGGTCACAGCAGTAAAGAGCAACCTGGTCCCAGCCAACTGAATTAGCTGGTAAACTTGATCCTGACTAGAGTCAAAGCACATTCAGGAAGGTGTGTATTTGTGAATAAAAAAGGAATAATGTAGTTTTACAGAAGTGGATGGTTCAGGAAGAGATACCCCAGAGAACCTGGCAGCATTTGAATCTGGATTTCTTGGCATGTAGAGGGCAACTTATGCTCCTGGCCTCAAGGGAATATGTAAATAACTAACCCCTCCTAATGCTGGGCTCCAGCACACAGTGTGTGGATTGCTGTTCTGGCAGAGAAAATGGGATGCTGTACTATTTACACAGAGAAAAGGGCACAGTTTGCTTTCATTGAGTCAGAACAGCAACTTTTTCCCAGTGAAAGTCAGTGACCTTCTGATTTTATTGAAATTCCTCGCTAGGGTTGCAGGGAAATTGATAGCTCCAGTGAAAAATGTTATGAGGAAGCTTGGGGAAATCTACCTAGCTATCAAAACACTCCTACTGTTTTCTGTGCCCTAAATGTTGATCTCTGTTAAGTACAACACACAGTGTGTTATCCTTATAGAAACAAAAAGATAATTCAGTGCAGTTGTTTACACAGGACAAAGCTTTAGGGCAAATCACAAGCATCAGAAATGCCAACCTTCCTGAGAGACTTCTGTGATATTTATTGAGAGTGGGGAGGGTCAGTTTGTGCCCAAACACATGGAACAGGTGCTGATGAAACCATCCTGCATATTAAGTGTTCTTCCACACCCAGGAAGAATTCTCTTCCTTCTGGCTTGTCCAGTTAACTCTTTACCAAACCCACACCAAATCTCCTATTCACTCAGCTCTACAAATGGCTTTGTGCAGAGCCCAGCTGGGGGGATTGTTTCTGCTGGAAGCAGTTCTGACCTGCTGGGAGCGTGGTGTGCTGGGAGAGCATGGATTTCAGGAGCTGGAGCCGTGTCCTCCAGTCCAGTGAGAGCATCAGCTCCTGTGGGGGAGGTGGTGCCTGCTGTAGGTCTGTCCCTAGCAGGGCAGGCAGCCCTGGGTTGTGTGTGGTGCTGATCTGTCACCCCTCTGAAAGAGGTGATTAGGCAGGAATGCAGCCACTTCCATTCCTGAGCTGCACAGTCCTGATTCACCAGCTCTTGCTTCGTCCTGATCAGTTCAGCCCAGTAGTTCTGACACTGCTCACTTTGTGATCCCTTCTCCAGTGAAATGGAGCCAGCTAACAGCCAGGTGGCTTTTCTCTTGTGAACCACCTGGAACATCCTCCAGAGACCCCCCAGGATGCAGAGAAGCTTGGAAAAAGTGAGCAGTTTGGACTAGGAAAGAAGCAAACACTGCTTTTGGGGATGGCTCTATGTGTTGTGGTGTGAGTGTTCAGATGGATGGATGGATGGATGGATGGATGGATGGATGGATGGATGGATGGATGGATGGGTAAAAAGGTCCCTTATGTACCCTGTGGGCTTGGGGAACACTGTGCAAATCCCAGTGGTGAGAAGGGAGGGAAGATGAAGTTTCCTGTCAGTGTCTTCCCATCCATGGAATGATTGCTCTAACTATGCTATCCAGGAATTAAGCTTTGATATGTGAGTGTGTGGCTCTTCTGGAACCTACTGTATTTTAGCTTGGTTGTATGTTACCTTACACTTCTCCACCCTCTGCAGTCCCTTTTCTCTCTCACTGTTGGATGCCAGGCTCTAAAAACATCCAGAATATCCAGGGGTGAACTGTGAGTCCAAATAAACTTCTGTTGAGGGGTGCAGGAGGTTCAGAAAGTCAGTGGGGTGCAGGTATGGCTTTGTCTGGTGTCTGCCTATGGAAGCAAACTGCACCTCCAGCTTTCTGAGTAAGCCTGGATGCCCTCTGAGATGCTCTCAGGCTGTTCCCCATGGGCTCTGGAAGGTGGGGATTTCTTGTGTCCCTCCAGTGTCCAGGTGCCCAAAGCCATTACCGCTTTTGCTGAGTCAGCAGAGAGCAGGCACCCCCTCAGCATCTGCTGAGGGATGGGTCTGTTCAAGCTCCAAGCAGGAGTTTGCAGACTATCTCCAAATGGAAGCAGACTATTGATTTTGTTGTTCCATTTAGCCTGAAGGGTCCACAGTAACATCCTGAACCTACACAGTGAATGTCATTACATAGCTGCTGGCATCAACACCCCCATTCCCTCTGGAAAAACACACAGCAGTCAGCTGGGATCAAGACATGAGATCTGGGTCTGTAGCTCCAGAAGGAAACTGTCTAAATCAGCAGCTTGCAGGCCATGATCTGCAGATCCTCTGTTGTCTCTGAAAGTCTTCCAAGAATTAAATAGGGTGTGAGAGGAGGGGGTGTTTCTTTGGAAACAGCTGGAGGAAATGGACCAAGTGAAACTCCTCTCTCTGAGCAAGGACCACTTCCTTGGGATGCTGCAGAACATCACACTAAATATGCTGGTGATGAGCATGCATGAGATCCTAAAGGAGCTGCTGTTTGGATCATTTTGTTTGCTTGGTTGGAATATTCTTTTTGAATAAGCAGCAATATATTCTCTGCCATCCTGGATGCATGCCAGTAAAAGTCCTAAACCTTCCTTCCTAGCATCTGTGTGTAATATAAAGGGTCATTTATAATCTCTGTAAGCCATGATGGGGCCTTTCATCACATTGTCTGAAGCCTGCTTGCATTCTGGAGGCTGTTCTTCTGACTTTTGGCTTGCAAAGAGAAGTCTTGGGATGGTTTTGTCTGTCTGTCTTCTTTCTGTTGTAATCACTGTGCTATTTGATCTGCACTGAGTTCCAAGCTGGATGTCCTAATGCATCCTTGACCAGCTGCGTTGCTGTTTTTGTCTCACCTGCCTGTGTGCCACAGTAAAAACTCCTAAAAGTTGTATTTGTAGGAAAATTATGCTATTTATGGGAAGCCAAAACTGTGATGTACCTTTCACTCCTGGCTGTGGGTACCTTTGTAACCAAACCCTCTCTTCTGTTGGTAAAGAGAGAAGTTGGAGAAATCTGTGTTCACATTTGATTAGCTGAGTATCTTTGGGGTCTGCCCCCTTTTTTTCATGCCCACACTGGTGTTTCTGCTTTAGAGATGAGGTGATAAGTGTGGTACTTTATCACTGTCACTGCTCTCTCTGTGCCCCTGCCCAGGAAGGTGGACTTGTCCCTGGATTTGAGTGAAGGATCTGTTACCCTGCCAGGAGCTGCCAGTCATGTTCAGCCTGGCAAACCCAGGTGATGGCTTCAGGCAAGGGAGGCAATGTATGGAGAGCCTCGGGAGCTTCTCACTTCCTGTAGTGATTGATGAGGAGCACTGAGGGAGCTGGGGGTGCTCAGCCTGGAGAAAAGGAGACTCAGAGGTGACCTCACCACTCTCTACAACTCCCTGAAAGGTGACTGTGCTCAGGTGGGGTTGGTCTCATTCTCCAGGCAGCACTGACAGACCCAGAGGACACAGTCTCAGGCTGCATCAAGGGAAATATAGGTTGGATATTAGGAAAAAGTTTTTAATGGGAAGAGTGATAAAGTTCTGGAATGTTCTGCCCAGGGAAGTGGTGGAGTCACCATCCCTGGGTGTGTTTAACAAAGCCTGGATGTGGCACTGGGTGCCAGGGTTTAGCTGAGGTGTTGGGGCTGGGTCGGACTTGATGATCTTGAAGGTCTCTTCCAATCTGGTGATTCTGTGAATTCTGTGAATGCAAGGCTGTGATTTTCCCAATCCCTCTTGTTCTCACCCTTTTCTCCTGGCTGCTTGTCCTTCTGTGCTCAACTGGCTGTCCCCATGGCATGAGGAGATATTACCCCTGTCTGGACAAACCCCTTGGCTAAGGCTTGGAGAGACCAAATGGCTGATTGCACCAAGTGTGCAAGTGAAAGGTAAAAGAAAACTTTGCATTATCATATTTTCAGCCTTTAGCTCCTGTTGTTTCTCCTGGTCCTGCTCCCTAAACTTTGTGTGGAAGTTCTGTTGAGCCTGTTAAAGGATCTGATGTCATCATGTGATCTGAAGCTTCATTAACTTTATCTTTTCCCCCCTTGTTTTGATGCTGCAGGTGTCAGTAGAGACATTTGGCTACTCCAGTGCCTGATCCCTATTTACACATCACAGATCCCTGACAAATCTGACATAAGTGGCTCTGAAAGACCTCCCTGCCCACCTGGGGTCACCTCAGGTGTGCCCACAGTCCTGATCCCTGTTTATACAGCACAGATCCCTGACAAATCTGACATAAGTGCCTCTGAAAGACCTCCCTGCCCACCTGGGGTCACCTCAGGTGTGCCCACAGTGCACACTCCCTGCTGAGGAATCCAGGGGGTTTCTGGTGAGCAGGAGCAGTGTCTCAGGGAGAGCTGCAAGCTGAGCCCTGTCCCTGCTGCTGAGCTCGTGGCATGGCACAGAGCCACCCCTCCCTGGGTGTCCCAGCCTTCCCGGCCGGCTGTAGCCCAAGGGTCAGCGAGCAGCCCGCTGGCCCCATGCGGTGCTGGCATCTGTGCCTCCTATTCATGGAAATGGGAGCTAGCCAGAGAGCAGGGATTCCTGTGGAGATGGGAGGGGAATGCAAAAAGGGGGGAAAAAAGCAACAAATGCTGTAAATGGGGAATGCTGTTCTGGGGAAATCAAACTGGCAGAGAGGATGTGGTTTAGGGAAGGAGAAGGGGATGTGCAGGTGCATTTCCGCTTGGGTTTTTGGTGTGCAAGGTTGGGGAGTTGCTGTAGGGCTTGAAGGGATCAGCTCTATTGAGGGTTCTTGCTTTAAGATAGATGAGGAGCCAGGACTCTGGCTCTGGTTCAGCAGGGAGTGCTTACACAAGCACTGGGTGTGTTTTGGAGCATAAGCTGGTGTCTCCATGTCCCACAGTGACCCCAGCTCTGATCCCCAGTCAGTAGAAAACCTGTTAACTACACTGATGTATAAAAGCATCACAAAATATTTCACACCAAAATATTCATTGAAAAGTGAGCCAGAATTTGGCAAAATGAGCAATGCTTGCAAGGGGGAAATTTTTTGTGTCCCCTCAAGCATGTCACTGGAACCTAAAACTTTTTTTTTTCAGAGAAGGTCCCTGAAGGATCTTTAGGTCCGAATTCTCTGTGCTGACACTGCAGTTCCTTCTGTCTCATACACCTTGCAGTGAGGGGTCTGTCTCTTTCTTGAGACAGTGTGAGACACTCATCCCTCCCTCCCCTGCATTTTCCCTTGCCCATTTTTAGGCAGTAACCTCAGCAGGACAACAACAGGACTTGTTCAGCACTCAGCTTGTTTAAGCCCTGCTGACAGAGAACTCCACCACACCAAAAAGCAGAATTTTCCTACTCTGCTGTTGCTCAGAATGGTGGGAGGCTGGGGAATGATACCATAACAAGCAGGGTGGAATTAAGACCAGTACAATGGGAGCTGACTATCAGGAGATTTGGAACATGTCTTTTTTTTCCCCAAGTCCTATTGTTTCTGATAAGTCACAGAACTAAATTATGCACTGTAAAACTCTGGCCTCTGACAACCAAGCAAGAGGCATTACTGGATCTGTGGTTCAGGTTGGCAGGAGCTGGGAATCTTTCTGCAGCTCTTGGAAGGAGAGGGTGGGGTGAGAAGTGAAGACTGCAAATCAGCCTGGCTATGGCTGGCAGAAGAAACCACCCCACCCTCAGATTCTTGGTCTGCTTTCCTGCAGTCTGGTGTGTGTTGGTTCCCTGGTTGTCCCACTGGGGCTCACTAACATGTCCTCTCTCTCTGCAGGCACTGGTGTCACTACACAGTCACAAGGACAGTCTCCTGCCAGGTGCAGAACGGGTCAGAAACGGTGATCCAGAGAGTTTATCAGAGCTGCCGCTGGCCAGGACCTTGTGCCAACTTAGTCAGGTAAAAATCTTCCTGTCTCATGCTGCCCAACCCTCCTGCCCTTCCCCTTGGGTTGGTTGGCTGCAGAGAGGGCTGAGGGTCAGGTGGGATATCCTGCTTTGGGGTGCTGTGCCTGAAGAGCACCACTGGTGATAGCTGCAGGGAAATCACAGGTGAAGGTAAGTGTAGCATTGTGTGCAGTTTTAGGAGCTCCCTAAACACACACAGCTCTAATTTAGAAAGGAGATATTGTTTATTCCGTGCAAAGTGGAGGTTCCCACAAATCAAGCACATTGAGGGGTAAAATATTACATCTTTTATACAAGAAATGTTTACATGAACCCCCATAATATACATTCTCCTATTTATTTGGGTGATATAATCTTACACAAGATGCTTGAAACATAAAGTTCTTTTCTTTCATTAAGTGACTTCTATTGTAGAAGTTATGTGACAACATCAGTTACATTTACAAAAGGAGAGAGAATTCAGCCTGGGGACAGATAGTTCAATTCAAAGCCATCAGGATTAGGACAAGTTATGTGAAACAGTTTAGCTCAGGCTGTAATGCTGGTTTGGGCTTCTCCATACAGGAGGCTGCTGCTGTGAGGCATGAAAGCAAATAAATGTTCAGAGTGAGTGGACAGGTGAGCAGGGATGCTGGGTCAGAGCTTCTGTGGGACTTGTTGGTGTCCAGTCCCCATACTCAGGGCTGCAGTGGTAATATTGATCACATGCACTGGAAAGCTGTGATCAAATCCCTTACAGGCAATGGGGGCAAAGGTAATGCACCCTGTATCTTTCAGGGTGGAATTTCTTTAGACTTCCTGGATTTCAGTACCCTTTAAAGACATCTCAAAACAGAATGTTCTCTCCTCAGACAAGAAACAAAGCTAGAAACAAAGCTTACAAACAGCTACATGTCAAAAACTTGCCCTGAGCCTACTTTGCCTTTTGATCATTTATAGTCTTGGAACCTACATGTAAGAAGGAAAAAAAAGTGTGAAATAGCTGTCCCCAGCTACCACCTTTCAGTAAAATGTCTGCATTGTTGTGCTTTGCCTTCTCTGAAAGGCATTCTCAGAGCAGAATAGTGTTACCCACCCAGCTGGGAATTGGGGCAAAGAAGCCATTGTGCTCTAAATTTGCACCTAGCTTCTAAAACAATTTCCCAAGTAGACAAGCCATAACTTAGCTCACAGAGCTCAGTCATTTTATTGTTATTGTTACCAATTCACCCACAGGGCACTGGTTGAGGTCCTCCTGTAGTTGATAACCTGGCCAGAAGGTGACTGCAGGCTGAGCCCCACCTCCCTGTTCTTGTGACACTTCATCTAGAATTCACATCTTGCATGGGGCAGTTCCCATTGTTGGTTCTCCAGTTTCCACTTGGCCAGTGGTCGGTCTCAGTTTTTTCACTTGTAATATATCTGCTTTGGTGTCTCTTTTGTCTTTATGCAAGGCTGTGGTTGAAACACTTCATATTTTACACTGTCATGGCCAAACTTCTGTTGAAGCTTTTTAATTTCCCAGGCTTTTTAGGCACATAATTGTCATTAGAAACTTGTGAGCTTTCACCTTGTCTCCTAAACTTGCCAAAAATCTTACTTATTTTTCGTTAGTAACGCAACTGGAATTTCATAAGAACCAAACATTTGATCATGTCATTAGTAAAAATTCCTTTTGTGGGCCCCTGCAGTTGATTGATGCCATTGATTCTTACATTAACCCAGAGACTTTAGGAATAGTGTGTGCTGTTGTGACATTGTTCATGGAACATTTTCAGTTTCAAATGTAGTTTGGTTTGTTTGCCTGATGAGTCCAATTGTTTGGAGACAATGCAGAACAGCAGAAGACATCTCAATTTTTCTTTCTGTGTGAAAATATCATGGAAAGAAGCTGGGGTTATTAAATATGCAAGATCTCAGCTGGTGAAAGCTCAGCTAACAGGAGCTGCATTTTTGGAAGACGATCACTATGGAGAAACCTTCCTGAAGAGATGGGAGGACAGCAATGCTCTGTTCCCTTAGGGCTGGGAGGAAATGCAGGACAAGAGGATGGAACCCTTCCAGGGAAATGCCTGTATGCCTCTAGGCACATATTGCATGACATTCTTGCATAAAGTAGAGAAAGACCCTGCACCTCTTTCCCAAGGATCTCTCAGAAAGCTGCTGACAAAATGCTGGAACTCATCCACTTATCATCAGAAGTAAAACAGGTCCTTAATAATTTCCCCTGCTGCCACCAGCTGAAAGGGAGAGCTCCAAGAAAGAGTAACAACAAAGGTGGGATCTGAAGCCTGAAAGCTGAATGGGCTGTTGGATGTTATCCCCATTTTCAGCAATGCACCTGACTTTGATAAGAGAATGAAAACAGCTGCTGAAAATGATGACTCTTGTGACGTGTGACTGCTGTGGGCAATGTTTGGTACCCTGAGCCAGGTTGTGTGACAGAGGTGTTGCTTTCTGAACACACAGCAGCCTAGCACTGTTTTGTTGCCAGCCCATAGGTATGCTTGAAGTGGCTTTCTTTTTTCTTGGAGTCAAGCTGAAGTTCTAAAACTACTTTTTTTTAAAAAACCCCAACTTTTTCCTCCTCTCTCACCAAAATGAGTATTGTCTTTTTAGGAAACACCAATCTCTCTCCTGATTCAGGTAAACCCCATCTCCTGTTTTGAGATGAAAACTCCTTGTTCATAAAGGATAGAAATATAGCAAGGATAGTTCCCAAAGTCACAAAGCAGTGTAGTGCCTTTCCTGTTAAGAAACTGGCCTTGAAGGGGCTTGTAAGAGTATCAGCCACCAAGCTGTACAGCTTCCTTTGACAGGTCTCTGAAAATCCCTGCAGAAGATGAACAGAACACAAAACTCAGCCTGGCTGCCCTACTTGTTTCTGTCTCCTCCTTACCTTGTCTCTCTTTTTGGGATTTCTGGAAGTCTGGCTTCAGGCAAGGTCAGGCTCATTCCACGTCTGGTAGTGGCTTAAAATGTTCTTGCTCTCTATATCCCTGCAGTTGTTCAGGTAATATAAATATATCTGCTTTTCTTTTGCTAAGAAAGTAAATTTAAAGTGTGTTTTGGCCTTCTCCTGTTCTTCTCCAGGGAGGTTTGTGGTGCCTGAGCTTGAATTGAAGGGCACAGAGTGTTCTGTCTGACTGTAAGCAATGCAACGTGTCAGCAAGCATTGGCACCATTTTGCCTTTATAGTGTTTCTCCCAGCTGTGATTTGAAACAAACTGTTTTCATCTCCTTGTTTACAGGAGTCAGCCATATCTGGGAGAGCTTTCATTCTGCCAGCACCCCTTATCAGGCTGCTCACTAGCAAAAGGGATGTCAGCCAAGGAAAAAGGCATCTCTCAGACTCCTGGTGACAGCTGAGAGGGGCTCTCTGCTACAGAGACTCCGCTTTCGAGCAGACATCGCTGGGGCCAGACAGGATTTAATCCCTTTCCTGTCTCCCATTCATTCCTGTTGGGTTTCTTTCTCTTACTGCACAAACTGCAGCTCAGGGTCAAGCCTCTGGCAGAGGAGGATCTGTGAGATCCCAGCCTTTCAGCCCTGGCTGTGAGATGTCCTTGCTCTCCATTCACTTGCTCCTGGGAAGCTGCTTTAGCAGGAGTGTTGTCATCTTGGCTGGGCTGGGATGAGCTGCTCTGTGCTTGCCCTCTGCCCCAGGCTCTTTATTTAGCTTGGGTGTTGAGTTGCTCTGGAGCAGTCTTGGCTGGAGGATTTCCCTCAGCAGATCTGTTCTTGAGCTCTCTCTATTTGTGCAGTGAAGGCTTCAGCTCCTGTGTGCCACAGGCTGTGCCCTTGCCATGTCACACTCCTGGCAGCTCTGCAGCAGCCTGGCTGAATGCTTCAAACTCATGTGCCATTTGCCTGTCTGAAGGAAGGGACAAAGTCCCTACCTTGGGGTGTCAGTGGGAACCTATTCTCTGGTTCTCTGCTGCCTGGATGGTTGTCCCCAGCCTGATAAACCCAGGCATCCAAATTGTAGCCCTTCTCCTCAGCAATCCTTTTGCTGCAGCAGCTGCAGGGTCATGCCCAGTCCTGCCCTGCTTGGGACACTGCACTCCTCAAGGTTCACTCAGAAGGGTGGTCTTGAAAGCCAGGCAAGGATTTGAGACCTACATTCAGTTGTTGGAGCTTTTGTGACCTCCTGTGCCTTCAGACCAGCAATGCTACCTCACCTGTAAGATGAAAACAGAGCTGCTTTTGTCTTACTGTGTTTTATGACACAATAGGGCAGCTTCTTGCTATACTCCAGTTGGCCAAAATCAGCCTAATTTTGATTAGAATATTTGTGTATGATTGTTGTGGCCAGTAAAGTAGTGTCTTGGGAGGTAAATGGATGGGATGAGTGGCCTTGGCAGATCGTGTGCTGTTCCAGCCTTCAGAAGACAAACGCTTTCTGCTTCAAACTGTTGTTGCCTTGAAAATCCCCATCTTCTCTGGAAAATCCCCATCTCATCTCTGGAAATGTTCTTCATTTGTGGTGGGATATTCCAGCTCCTCTTCTACTTGTCCCATCCTTGAAAATGAATGCTCCTAGTAAGGCTGAGTGAGTTTTTATTATGCTTTGCTGTACTCTATGGTCACAGAGTTGTCTCACTTCAGCTTTTGAGTCTCCTGTCTCTGCAGCATTTTCTACCTTCATAGACTTTGAAGATTTTCCAGGAAACTCACAGCTGCTTGTACAGGAATGGGCTTACCTGGTCTCTTACTTTGATAAGAGTCATTGAAACTCCAAACATTAAGTTATTCATCTGTGGGCTTTAAACTTCACTCAGAGATGGGACACATGGCAGGAAGAGTGTTCTTGCAGCACAGCAAATCTGGGCTGTGATGCCCTTTCCAGCTGCCTGTCACTGCCTGGATTTTTATTTTAGTGTTGTAGCTGGTTTGGCTTATCACAAATACTTTGTGCATTTCATGTAAGCAGGCTACACATCTTGCATGGATCATTCTTGTTTGTGTTTTTGAATACTGGGTTTGCTTTTTTTTTTTCTTTTCATTTAAATTGAACACATTACTGCTCCCGGAGGGATTTTACAAGCTAGTTTGTAGAATAACAAAGAAGGAATTCTGCAGGCTCATCCAATTTGGTCTTCTGTGCTTTTGAAAACTCTGTTGCTACAGGGTCAGTAGGAGAAGTTGGGGATCTGTCACCCAGGAGATTGGCCTGTAGATGATGTTTCCCCTCAGTTTCAGAACTAGTAATGCCACAGGGAAATCCTTCTCTCTTTCTTGCTTTCCAGTCAATTGAATAATAAATCCCAGAGCTTATTCCAGTGCATTAGGATTGCTATTTGAAGTCCTGTTACACATAAACCCTTTTATGTGTTTAATTCCCTTACAACTCCACATCTTGGAGAGAAATGTGCTTGGAAAAAGGCATCTGCTCTCTGAAGCACACATGGGATATAAATGCAGGATGAACAGTGCTCCTACAGCAGGACAGACAGAGGCTCTGAGTGTGGAAGATTAGAGCTGTAGCACAAAGGGGCATTCTCAGCTTTGAACAATGGCTGTGTGGTACTGCCTGGGCACAGGTGGAGGGTCACCTGTTCCAGGGGTTGTGCTCAGGCTGCTGATTGAGGCCTTTTGATCTTGCCCAGACATTCTCTGAGCACTCCTCCTCCCCGCTGCAGTGCTGCTCTGCAGTAGCACTGACATCTGATTGTTAATAAAGGCAGGAGCTGATGATTACTCTGTAGTGGCATAGAAACATCTGTCTCTGTGTCCTTGGCCCTTTTTCTTGGGACTGAGAGACTGTCAATATTGCTGTGGACAGCAGGGCATGGCAGGTAGATAAGTTAGTTTCCTGGGTTTAGTCTTTTGCTAAGTTGTTTGAATCAGACGTGCTCAGACAAAGGCAGAAGACACAATGAGCTCCAACACTCCTGCAGCTGCAGGTTGGTTGGTTTTTGTTTAATCTGGTATGTGCAGGAGCATATTTGGAGCTCCCCTGGTTATGTTGTTCCCTGGGGAACTGCTGTGTTTGTGGTAGGGAAGCTGGAAGAGCTGGGACTGCAGGAAAAAAGGGCACAGCTCTGATTCATAGTGATGGTCTCTGCCATGCCTGTGAGTGCAAATGTGATGGCAAAGGTGTTTCTTGTCCCTGCATCAGCTGTGGCACTGGTTTGAGGTGAAGTTGTCTTGTCTGTGGCACACAGAGGAGCTGCCTGCTGTAATCAGTGTCTGGTAGGCTTTGAGAGGATGGTTAGGATGGTCTGTGTGGGCATGGTGGTGTTGCGAACCAAATATGTATTTGATAGCTTCTCTGAGCTCTTAAACTCCCTTCTTTCCAAGTGCTTTGAGATATGGTTACTTAACTTGATGGATTTGAAATCTGATTTCAGAAGACACTGATTTTCTGTGGGGAGTTGCAGGGTTTTGGCATGTCTGTAAATCAGGGCATTGGTACCAAGAGTTAGAGGAATTCTCCAAGCCATGTCCTGAATGCCTTTGGATGCACTTGTTGGAATGAAGATGAGGGTCCCTGGAATACAAGCTGGCAGTTTTATGGATGGGGTTGGACCCATCCATACCTGACTTCAGTGCCTGAGAGAAGTAGGCAAACCAGAGCTTGAATTCCTTGGTTTCTGAGTTCTTTGCCAGTCAAAAAGGCAAGTTCATTCATCTTGTGATTCTGAAACCCATCAGGAAGTGATGGTGACACTTCCAACCTAGGGCTTGAATAAAAATCAATAGGAGCCTCTGAGGGTCACTGAGGTCTCCTTGGGCACAAACTGCAATGGCTGAATGAATCAGAGTAACAAAACCTCCTCTTGTGATGTGGAAACGAGTTTCACGCCTTCCTTCTCTGTGGTCTTTTTGCACAAACAGCTTTGTTTGTGAGTGTCAAAGGGCAGGGGAAATCCAGAAAGGGTGAAGATATTTCCTGTGTGTGATAGGCTGCCCTGCTTGGGTCATTGCAGAGATCACCCTGTCTCTTTTGACCTGATTTTTGAGGCTTTGATCCAGGAATGTGACACTCTTCCCCTTTCTTGTGTCATGTCTGCCTGTTGTGTTCAGTGACACTTCCTTGAAAACAAGGGGGACACATCCTTGTGTGCTGAGGAGTGAGACTCCTTGGCTGCCATCCCTTGGTGTGTCCTGACCTCTCCAGGACTTACATCTTTGTACCCCCAAATCAGTTCATCAGTCAGCTCATGTGCCTTCCCCAAATTACCTCTTCCTTGGCAGTCACTTGGAGCCACAAGCAAGAGATGCTATTTCCCAAATGATAATTGTGTGTGGACAAGCTCATGTAGCTCATCCTACAGGGATCAGGCAGCTCCAAGGACAGCTTGTGTTGACTCTGGTCTAGGAACAGCTGCTTGGGCTTTCTGGGCTCTTCCCTAGGACTTTCCCCACTCCTTGGGATATTGTTGTGAAGCCTCAGCAAAATCCCTGGAAATGACTCCTGACTCTGGCAGACCCTGGTAGCTTGCTCTCCATGAAGTGCTTGGGGTTCTCCTGCTGAAGGGAGCTGAGCACATCCTTTGGCTCCACGAGGAGCAGAGCAGTGCAAGGTTGTGGCTCCTCCAAACTTCTTCCCCTCTGCTTTGGCAGATTCCTGTGCCAGTGTTTGTGGCTTGAGTGACATCCAAGGGAAAGGCTTCTCTATTTTGCTCCCAATTCTTTTTTCTGCCTCTTGTGTTTTCCACACATTTTCATTCAGGGGCTTCTGATCTTTACAGGCATCTTCCTTCCCTCTCCTTTTCCATATATTTTTTTCATCTCCTTCAGTTGCAACACTACAAGTGTCAGATGGTGGTGATGCTTTGCTAAAGGTGTTTTCTGTGCTCCCCTCCTGGAATAGGAGTCATAAATCTGCATGATGTGTCTGCACCAGCAGACCTTGGTGCCATCTCACAAAACTGAAGAAAAATGATGCTATGAAGGACAGAACAACTTCAGAACAAACTGGACTTGCAAGCTGGGCCCACTTCAGATGCCTGAGTGTACAAAGTTGAACAGAGCTGCACATGCCAGGACTCTTCCAGGGAATTCAGGGTGGGTGGTAGACTGTGACAGCTGAGCTCCACGCTTGTCATGCCCTGAGAAGTCCTCCCTCATTTGAGGATTAAACTAGAGCTACTTCCCCGACACAGAACTGCTGCCAAAATTCCAGTCTGGCTCAAGCCACTCTCCACACTTCATAATGAAGTTTGAAAGAGTTTTAACATCTTGGTGTTGGCAGAAACATGGTTTTAAAATCACGGTGTGGTTGGAGACACGCTGGCTCTGGACACTGGTAACAAGGCTGGAGACTTTCATCTGAAGGTCAAATCCAGCTGTGGTGTTAGTGACAAAGTCATGAACTTCTGACTGATGCTTTGGGGCTTACGTGTGGAAACGTGTCTGGAGTCCAATGCCAGGACTGGGAGTTGGGAGATCTGGGTTCAGTTCCTGGGCTTTGCCAGAGCTATTCTGAGAGACCCTCAGCAAGACACTCACAGTCTTTGTGCCTTTGTGAAAAACCACTGAGGTCTACCTACATCAGTGTGCTCCAAGTGCTCAAACTCACATGGCTGTGGACTCCTGAACACTACTGGATGCAGAAGAGCAAAGAAATAGGTGGGATGAGCTGGCTCTGTGCAGCCCATACCAGCCAAGTCCCTGGATCACAGCTGTGGGTATTAGCAGGGGCTGGTGGGCTTTTTGGCAGCTCCAAGGGTGAGGATATCATGTTCTCAGAAGACTGTGCTGCTCTCCTGTCTCTGGGTGAGGCTGTTCCCAGGGCAGGCAGCCCTGTGCTCAGGAGGAAGCTTGTGCAGCCCACCCTCTCCATGGCTATAGCAGAACTTAGTTTCTGTGTTTGGCAGCTGGCACAAATCATCAGCAAACAGTTTCCTCAGAAATTAGCTTCTCAAAGACTCTGCTAACCACGGCTGAGCTGCTCCCTTCTTTCCAAGACACACACGGCAGCCTCTCCTGGCAAGCCTTTGTTACTGCTCTTTGGAGTAGCTACCAGCCACTGCAGTGCTGTCCTGGGTGTACACCTGCCACCCCTTGAGCAGTTTTGGATGAGATTCATGCAACCTCCAGCTCTGTTTTCCCCCTGTGCCCAGGTGAACCCCAGGCTGTCTCTGTCTCCTCTGTCTCTCAGCAGAAGGAGCCTCTTCCCCTGGGACAGGGTGCTCAGGGTTTGTGTCTGCCTGCCTTGGAGAGACAAGCATAAGCTGCAGCCTGCAACACTGTAATCCCAAAGCTTCAGACTCTCCCTGTGTGTGCCAAATTCTTTTGGCTGTTAAATGAGGGTAGGAATTTTGAGGGGAACTTGTAGAGTACGACTTCTGTGTTTGCTTTTAGTTTCATGAATAGCAGCAGTGACTTGTTTGGCTGTATACTGGGAAAACTCAGAGTTGCCAGCTTTGACGAGCTGCTGTTTTAAAGGAAAAGTTGTCACTTATGCAACTGTCTGTTTTGTGTTGACTTCAGAATCACTGGTGCCTTGTACAGCCCTGCTGTGTCTGCAGGTCACCCTCCAGTTCCCAGAGGGGCTTGGCAGTGCTTGTGCTGTAATTGGGACCCTGGGGATGCTGTGCTACTCACAGAGCTCCCAAATGTCCTGCAGAACCTTGGCTGTGGTCCAGATAGTGTGACCCTATTTCAGATGGGGGGAGAATTGAGGCACAGGTCAGGCAGTTGGGAAAAGGCTCCAGGAAGATCTCTGATGTAGCTGTCACGTTGATGTGCTGGTACATCCCAGGTCTGAGTGGTGGGGAAAAGGAAGGCACGTGGGAGATGGCAAACTATTACTTCTGAGTGAGGAAAGGCTATTGGCAGCCTCTGTTCAATGCCACAGAAGCCCAAATGAAGGGAGAGTGTGAGAAACAAGTCATCATCTCTGCCACTTGCAGGGCTTTGTAGTGGTGGGATGTCCACAAAGCTGCTGGTGGTACCTGCAGGAGGAGAGGTGTGGGCAAGGGTCAGTAGAGCATGAGGGCTTAAGGAGGAAAATAAAAGCTGTTAAATCACATCCACCCTCTAATAAATCCATGCTGATATTTTGTGTGACTCCTTTTTTTGTGGCTGGGGTTGGCTGGGTGCTCTAGGATATATCCAGGTGGGAAGATGTGCTGTGAATCAGTAGCAGCACTGCTGGAGTAGGGCACTGGCTCTGCTGACTCCTTGTTTGTGTTAGTTACAGGACTCTCATCAGGCCCACGTACAAAATGTCCTACAGAACTGTGACCACGCTGGAGTGGAGGTGCTGTCCTGGCTTCACAGGGAGCAACTGTGAGGAGGGTGAGTTATCCAGCAATGCCTCTGTCCTTGTGAGCTGCAAGGATGGACTGGCTGCCTTGAGCTGGGGTTTGTTCCCTTATGTGCCCTACACCTCATAAACACAGGAACAAATCACCTGTTCCCTTCACACCCCATTGTTATCTGAATGTCACACACAGCTCTGAAAGGTGGTCTTGGAAAACAGATCATTCTGAATGCCTGCAAACAGGCCTGTACAGGGAGGGGGAAAGAAATAAAAAAAGAAAAGGGAATCAGGGATGATCTGTTTAGAGATGTGCTCATGCTTGGCATCCCTGGTGTGTTCAGAAAATGTGCTTTCTCCTTTTTGTGTGTTCTCTTCTCCCTGTCCCTGTTGTCACCATCATTGCTGTACCCAATAAAAGCTGGTCCCTGGAAGCTGCTTCTGAAAGTTTTATGGCTGTAAGGTCTGGCCATAAATAATGTTTGCTCCCAGAAAGCATTGAATCAATACCTTTGGTTCCCCTTTCTACCTGCTCCTTGACTTTTTGGTGTAACATTCATGTTGCACAGTGTGTGTGAAAACACAGTTCCCTCCACTCAGAGAAAAACACGGGGCAGGAGGAAAAAGTATTTTCCTTTTTTTATCACAACAGGGCATGGTTTACATTTTCCTTCCTAACATATTCTGGGGTTTGAAACGAGTCCTGCTTCTCCACCAAGTATCAGGTTTAGGCATTAAGGCATCTACTGAACCTGACTTGAGAGTTCACAGCTTATGAATGGGAGAAACTGAGCCTGGAGTCTTCTGTTCATTTGCATCAGGTCAACACAGCCTGCTGAAGGATCAGTGGGGGTGTCCAGCATCTCTGAGTCTGCTGTTTGTGCTGGTTTTCTTTGTGCTGTGATATCTTAATACCAATCACACAATTCAGGCAAAGCTCTGACGAGGAAGTTGTCTCCTTACAGTCCCAAAGAGTGATGGCTGCAGACAGCAGCTGGCTCCAGGCTGCTGAGCAAACAATAGCTTCCCAGAAGCTCCAGAAAACCCTTACAAAGTGGCAAAACTACCCAAAGTTGCTGTCTGCAGGAGAGAGCTTTACATTTTAACATAATGCTAAAAGGAGTGAGCCTGAGAGAGAAGCTGCTTTGTGGAGCTTGAGTTGAGTTTTCAGCTGTCCCTGCAAGGAAAGGGGAGCTGGGGATGGTGGCAGAGCTGAGGATGTGCCTGGTGGCCTGAGGAGCCCCTGTGTGCAGCCTGTTCGTGCCTGTAGGTTTGGACAGGTGTGAGTTATTGCAGCTTAGTGGTGCTGCTGGTGCAAAGGAGAGATTCCAGCTCCCCCCTGCAGTGCCAGATCTGTCTCAGCAGAGTTCAGTGGAAATAAAAAGCCAACATGAGCTGGTTTGAGAAAGCCGGCAGCGATTCGCAGGAGCAGGTCTGTGCAACGAGGTGACAATTTTATACAGCTACTTTGAAAGGTGGAACTGTTCTTTTGGGCTTGGATATGGTTTGTGGAGTGTGAGAAGAAAGCCAGTAGTAAGCCCTCACTTTCAAGTGAGAGATTCTTTTAACCTTTTTTTTCTCCTCTCCTTAAAACATCTGGTGCTACTGACAGTCCCATATCCTTGAATGAAAGAGGAAAATAAAAAAGATCCCTTTCTAGTGCAGCAGGGTTGGGCCACTTGGTTTTTAGTGTAAATACTAAAATACTAGGGTCTGCATGGCCCTTCAAGCTGTCAATTTCAAAATGGAAATATTTACTTACTCCTTATGTCAATCCTTAATGTTAGTGTCACTTGGAAATCAAAGTAAAAAAGGCTAAAAATAGGCTGGTTTAGGGTTTTTGGCAACCCAGCATAAGGCCTTTTGTGCTCTTTCCTTTCTGTGCTCTCCCCTACTGCAAGACTGGTTCCTCTGAGAGGGTGGGATGCTTATCTGTGTGAGTTCTTCCTGGAAACAGCAGACAAAAGGAAACAGAAAACTAAACTGAAGCAAAACAAAACCAGTGCAGTGATGAAGCCACAGTGAATTAGCAGGGCAGAACCTCAAAATGCTTTCATCTTTCTTTGGTAGTTAGATTCCTCCTCAATATTTAATTTCACTTGTATGTGCAGCTGGTGCTTTAGAAGTTGATGTGAGGTAGGTATGACTGGAGGCAGCCTGGACCTGCATTATTTTCAGCTTGCTTTCTTGCTGTGTTGCAAATCCTCCAATTCTCTGACAGCCACTGTTGCCACTGGCAGCTGCAGTGGCTCTGAGCTTCCATGCAACATCTCCTGATTCCAGAGACTGAAGGGAAACTCCTCCTTTCCCAATGGGTCTTGGAACAGTCAGGGTGTGTTTCCCTCAGTGGGATGGATTAAGCCAGCAGAGAATGGATTGATGAAGCACACAGAACAGTTCTGGGAGCTGTGTGTGCATGGGCATGCCTCATGGTGGTCTCTGCATCCTCATGATATAAATCTAAGATCTATTGATCTATTTTTTAACCTCCAGTGAGCAGAGCTAATATTTGCTCCTTTTTTGTGCTCTTCTGGAACAGTGTCTTTGGGGGAACCACTGTAGCATAGATTATTTTTACTAGCTGTTCTTATATCAAGCCTTCCTTGCCCTTTTAAAATTTATTTATTTTAGCATTTTATAAGGGAAGACAGGACAGGGAGAGGGTGAACCAAGGAAAGAAGTGAAAGAATTTGAAGCCATTCAAAGGCTGTAGCTATTTCTGATACCATAACTTGTTGTGATCTCCCAAATGGGAGGTCAGCTTCTCTTTTGCAAAAGCAGCAGCTCAGTGTGGGTGTCTAGCCCCAAAGTATGACAGACTCCTGATGAAACTGGCTTGCTGGAAAACACCTTCAGTGGGAAAACTGCCCTCTGCTAGAGCAAGGTGTTAAATGTAATTAAATCACTGAAGTGTCTCCATCCTCAGCTGGTAAGTTTAGCTTGAGACCATCACTACTTCAGTGTCACCAGCTGACAGGCACCTACATTACCACTGAAAGCTGCACAATTTTGGATTTCAATTATCCTGGGAATCTAACTCCTGCATTGAAGCTGATAAAGAGCAGCATTGTCTGGAGGAAGCCCAGCTCTAGAGGAGGATGGAGATTTTGCTCTCAGTGGGCCATTAATTTACTGAGGTAAATTTCCAACCTGTTTCCTTTTTCAAGCTGACACTACCTAGGGCTTTCTCCCCTTCCTTTCCTTGCTTTCTACTCAGCCCAAGGTACATCAGTATTTGAGAGATCTCCAGTTCCTTTACTGGTTTTGTAGAACTGTGACCTAAAATCTCCAGTTCCTTTACTGGTTTTGTAGAACTGGGACCTGCTCATTCAGTTGATAGTCAAAAACCACCAGTTGTACCAGGCCTTCCCAAAGGGTTTCTTGCAACTTCCTTGGATGGAGAAAAAGACTTGATGCAAACCAGTCTGGTGAATATAACTGTCACTAGATACTAACTTTTATTTTCCAGTTTCAGGGGCTTTTTGTTTTGTTTAAAGTGGAGCCCAAGCCCAGGACAGGAAATGAATGCACTGAGCCACCCAGTCTGCTGACTGCTGATATAAAGAACATATGGATGAGGGCAGTGCAGGGGTGAAGTGGTTTAGCCCTTGCAATCATGCATCAAGCTGATTGATTTGAATCCAAGATGATGCTGACATTTCAACTCAGCCTTTTTTTTCCTATATGGCTGAAAGTTCAAAGGCAAGTGCAACCTCTTGGGAGAGGAAAAGTGTCCCCAGCAAGTTCAGGGGCTCAGCACTGCCCTGGAGCTCTCCAGCCAGGCGAGGTCTTATTTTACTTTACAAATATAGCATAGCTTTCTTCCTTGTTTGTTTGTACTGCTTGAGTTTGGGACAGTAGCCAGTATCCTATTTACCCCAGAAGCAGATTGATGGTAGACAGCTTAGCTGTTTGGGGAAGAAACAGCTCCCAGAGTCACTTCAGCACCTCTAAAGTGATGCTATAGTGATTCCAATCTTACTTTTTTTTTTTTCTTTCCTAAGCATGCACGTAAGATAGGAAATTTGAGCAGCCTTGTTCAAGTAATGGCTTAACTAGAGAACTTCCTTTTGACTTGGAATATTCTGATCTAATAACTATTGTTTGCATCTTTCTTGTCATCCTGATATTTTTTAAACCTCTTAAGATTCCCATGTGTTTGCAGTTTTCAAAGTAGCAAAAGAAAATGAGGACTTTCCTCTTGGTATGATGGAGTGCAAAAACCCTTTTCATTTTTATTGCTGGTTTACAAAATTTCTTGGTCCCAGGAGGAGAGATGCAGAACAACACTGCCAGGAAAATCTTAAATGAGCAAATGCAATTATGAGACAAAATTTGATGGGACTGGGAGAAAGGACATCAAAACAAGAAACCTGAAAGTTTGAAAGCTCATTGAAGTGCTCTGAAGGGAAGGGAATTCAAAGTGGTGTTAATGGGACCTCACTTCTCCAAGCCTTGTCCTTCTTCCCCATGAACCATTAAAACACAGAACTGTCCCTGATGTGAAAATGCAGCTCAGAGATTATGAAGCAACATTTCCTGTAGTATCACAGCAGCTCTCTCCAGGATTTGAGCTTGTGTGTTCTCCTTTCCTCAGGTCCCTCAGTTCCTTCCTCAGCAGAGCTTTTTGCTGCCACTGAGCTTTTTAATCTTCCCTTAGAAAGTGTAAGAGAAAGCAGTGGGAGTCAGAGCCTGTTCCTGTTCCTGTTCCTGGTTCAGTGATGTTTGTGCACTGCAGCTGAGTCCAGCTCCTGTCATAAAACAAAAGCTTCCAGGTGAACACTGAAATTGTCCCCAAGGTGGTTTTTTCAGCTCCCTGTGACTGGCTGGGCAGTTCTGTGCTGCAGACATGGCAGGCTGAGGTTCCTTCCCTTCAAGTTTGGATCTAATAGGGATGTAGTTCTCTACTAGAGACTGGTTCAGTAATTCCTTTAGGGAAATGTGGCTTAGCTCTCATTTGAGACCTTTGAAACAAGTACAACATTTGGTTCCACACAGCAAATTTTTTTTCTGAAAATATCTTTTCATGCCAAAGTTTGTTTGTTAGAAACAGTAAGTGAATTATGTGAATACGTGTTATAGATTATTAAATGGAATGTGAATTAATTACAGTTTTTTAAGTAGGAGATAAAATGTGGTAACTATCTCTGTGAATCTACCTTCAAAAATATTTTATGAAAAAATATCAAAAGATGTGAATCACCCATGATGGAATTGCTGACACATGGAAGTGGCTCCCTGAGCACTGCAGTTTGTGATGTAGGTCCCAGGTGTTGACAGTACCTACCCCATTATTTTCTTCATAGGCTACACCTCCTGCTGCCCCAGTGTTCCACCTCCTGCTTGTGCTTCTGGTGGCCTCTTCAAGACAAGATCCACCAGAAGTTGCCCAAACCACTCTACAATGTGTCACCCACTTGCTGTCTGCTCCCATCACCGTGCTGACCACTCAGCAACCTCTGGATCAGGCACAACTTGTGTCACCCCTGATCAAACTGATCAAATTTTCTGAGGAGTTCCTGGAGCGTGTGGTCACTGTTGGAAGTATCCACAGCCTGCTGAGAGCACTTTCTGGCATCAGCACTCTGTGACTCCTTGAACAATTTCTAAATGTTCATCTTCCTTTTCAATACATAGATTAAAAAAAAAAAAATCCCTGTTAGATTTCCAAATATTTTGACACTGCATTCCAGCATCTGAGTAGTTTCATTTTTTTGGACATTTCTAATCTGAACAGGGAGAATTTTATTGAGCACCTAATGTCAAAATATCTGAAGTGCTAAATATCTGCAGATGTTATCTGAACATAAGTAGGAAAGCTGTATTCTGTACCATTACACTGTCCCAAATTTTTTAGCTCCCATCAAATTACTGCCGTATGTGGAGAATCTTTTGTGTTTTCATAAGCTATTGGCTTTCCCAAACACATGGGATGCTTTCTGCTGTGTATGTCTTGATTCACAAGTGAAGGACCCACCTGTTTATAGTGATTGACTTTCCTTTATTAATTTGCTTTATTTCTAATCAGGAGTGAGCCTAATCTTCCCCTGGGTAGGGCTGGACAGGGCTTGGAGCAGCCTGGGCTTGTGGAGGGTGTTCCTGCCCATGGCAGGGGTGGAATGAGATGAGCTTTAAGGTCCCTTCAACCCAAACCATTCTGTGCTTGTTTCAGACTTGTATAATCTTTAATGGTAGATTAGTTAGATATTGAAAGTTTTGCACACAAGGGAGCTCCTGAATTACTTTAGAATAGAATCCGGGAGGTGTGGGTTCTGAAGAGCCCATCCAACCTCTTGACATTTTCTTTCATAATCTTTACTGCCTCCTTCAACCCTGAGCTTTTAACAAGCTACTTTCTCATGCAGCTGTTCTTTCAGAGCTCTTGTTTTCCCCCAAATTATCACTTGTTTCCCATTCATCCTCCCAATGATGAAATTTTATTTGCTTGAGGCTGTTAGAAGGGAGTTGGTTTTTTCCCCCTCTGTGAATCTCTCATTGTTAGAGCCTTTGGGAGTTGCTGGCAGTGTAGTGTCCTCTGGAAAAAGGGACATGTGACATGTTATGCTGTGACTCCTGCAAATGCAGTTAGTACCAAAGTCAGGAAAAACATTCTCCCAAAAAACTCCACCCTGCTTTCTTTTCCACAGCCATTCCCATGGAGGTGGTGGGGAAAGGGTGGAGCTGTGTTTATACCAGAAGTTAGTAATTTTTGGAGTGAACACTTCCATTTGCATAGGGAAGAGCTAAATGAGAGGAATGGTTTCTAATTGGTGGCCACTGATCAGTTTGATGCTTTTCAAGTGAATTAGAGATAATAAAGGAAGAAGAATTAAACCCACCTGCTAATGCTGTTTCCAAGTTTCCTGCTGCTGCACAGACTTGTTTTTTTATCAGGAATAGGAAATGAGCCTTAGGCCTTTGATATAAAAATTCCACAGTTGGAAGGGGTGGCAATGAGGAGTCTCTTTCTTTCACTCACTTTGCAAGGCTATTACCCACTTAACCAGCTGGTTTGTGTTTAATTTTTGAGCACTTACGAAATTACAGCTCCCTCCCCATCACTTTTCAAGGGCTTAGTTATGAAATGTGTGGATTTAATGTTGCTGTCAAACAGTGCTGAATGGGATGGTTCCTTGAGGAAGAACTTACTGAATTTCTTGCAGGAGAATACTTGAGTGGCCTGATTTGCAGAGTGCCATTTCTTTTTAGCACAGTAATTTGTTTACTTTTAGTTCTCTTTGATATCTGACTCTAGAAGCAGTGGAGACTTGTGCAGATGTGAATGTTGGGCAGGATAAGGGAAAGATGAGGGACAAAATTCCAGGTTTTCAGGACTTTCACAGCTAGGTGTGACTCTGTGTTCAGAATCCTGCTGCCATCTCTTATTTCTGTCTTGTCAAATACTGGGGGAGAGACAAGAACATAATTTACACAAATTCTGAGACCTGTGCAGAACTGATCAAATAAGGAGTTGTCACTTTGTTTGAGTGATGGAGAAATATCTTCTACTCCTGAGAATTAAAGACATGAAAATAAAGGAAGATCCTGAAGATGAGAGACTTCATCACCAGCTTTCCACAGACAGCAGATGGACAGGCCAAGGTACTCTGGCAAAAAGTTTTTTAATAAGTTTAACCAAGCTGTTGACAGTGCAAGCTTTCTGCATGTGTGAGTGGCAAGATGTGTCTGAGGGGGTGTGAGACGAAGGGGAGAGGTTGAAGGAGGACACAGAGTACATGGGGTGGTGTAGCTGATAGCAAGCTGAACTGGAGCCAAGTTTTGGGGGTGAAGCAGATGGATATGTTCCTATTTATGTCTTAGGGACTCTTGCCTTTTCCCCCTTTTCTTATGTAGGTTTTTCATTCAACAAGTTGATGCAATTGGTACAGTAACACTTGCGTTTTCTGTGGTAACTAATTCCAGTTGTGGGCTGCTCAAAAACATCAACACAAGGAGGGTTTATGCAAGGGCAGGATGTGAGCAGGGTAAGCCTCATCCACACAAACTTTCTTCAGGAAGAAGAGATTTCCTAGATTTACTAAATCCCCATTACAACTACCCTGGGATGCTTTGCCATGTGGAAATGGGATTGCAAGGAATTGGGATCCAGGTAGAATTGGGATTGCAAGCCCAGGAGTAGGAACAAAGGTGGATTTTCCAGAGAAGCTTGAGGTTGGTTTCATGTTTTGTAGACTTCAAGGTGAAAGCAAGAGGTAAGCATTGAATTCCCATGTTGCTGAATCCTAGACTTTATTCTTACTCCATTCCTTGTTATCAAACGGGGAACCAAAAGTGTTCCTCCAAATAATAATTTCTGGTGGAGTTTAACTTCAATTTAACACGAAGTGCTAGGCAAAAGCATGTTCCATATATTTCAATGTTGTCTTCTCTATGTGAGCCCCTTAGAAGGATAAAGGCAGCAAAGTTAGTACAGCTTCATTTGGCAAGCTACAGAAATGTGCAACTGCAAACCACACAGCTCACTCAAAAAAAACTTCTGTGCTGTCATTAGTGAGGGCTCAGACTGTGCCTGTTTGGGCAGAGGTGGCAAATGGAGTTGTCCCAGGGACTGTGCTCAGCCCAGCATGGCTTGTTATTCCATTTCCAAGTTAGAGTAGGAATGGAGAGCCCTCCCTAATCAGATCTCTGTGTGTTGGAGGCTGGGCAGTACTGGGAAGATGTGGTAGACTAGGATTAAAATGCTATTAAATCTTGATGGAGTTGTAGAGTTGGGCAAGAATCCATGAAGTGAGATTCAATCAAGGACAGCCACAGAGGCGGGAATAATTAAGTAGACAGATTTAAAGAAGGGATTCTGAAGGTAGTGGGATCCCAGGGGTGGAATGGAGTTTGTGGAAGATGTCAGGATGAAGTATTGCTCTAAAGTCAGGAGAAGAAATACCATGTTGGAGTTTGATGCTACAGATACTCTGACCAGATGGAACATTTACTACTAAATAATCCATGGCACTGCCTGACACACAAGTAAAACTTTCATGGTCTGTGGTACCTGCATGTGTTTGTGTTGGTGATTCTCAGAGAGGTCAAGTTTCAGCATTGACTGGAACTTCAGCCTTTTAACTGCTAAACTCATGTGAAAGCCAGTTCTAATTGTGCTGCACATCTGAGTCCCAGGACCTTAAATACTGTAAAGGAATGTGTTGCATCTGTGAAGAAAAGTGTTTGACTCAGAAAGAAAAGTGCCTTTCATGGTAGCTGGTGTGTGAATATGTTGTACAGTTAAATAATTAGACTGCTTAACTTTGGAGGAGTCAGTAGATGTGAGTTATACACAGCTGAAAATAGCATCAGCACAAACAAGCTGTTCTAAATATGCCATGACTAACTGGTCATGACTTCTAAATGACTGCTGGTCATTGAGGCTAACTCATGGTTTTCAGAAACTGGACAAGAGGTAGGTATAAATGACAGGATGACATGATGTCATCTAATGATGACATTCACATGATTGCACAAAGTCTAGGAACTGATTAAATATTTCCTATGAATGTAACACTGCAAGATATCCTGATTGTCACTGCAATATTGTCAAGAAATCTTGTTGGATGATTCTTTAGCAACTTTACCATTCCTAGGTAAATGAAGGCTGGGGAAAACTTACTGGAGAAATGACCTTTGCTTTTATGTCCCATCAGATTTCAAACAATATTTAATAAAAGTCTTCACCAAAATGCGAGTGAAGCATCACCATTTAACCAAGTTGCACTAGGTCCCTCAACCACCAAAGCAAGAAAGGACACTGAGGAATGGCTCTGTGCAAATCCCCTACCATGAAGCTCATTAAGGACTGATAAACTTTATTCTGGACTCGTAACATATGCTTCTTGTTCGGGCTCCTGATTTGTGTCTCCTTGGATAGTGCATCCAAATCCACAAGTAACATGCAAGTTTGCATTTCATTTTGAGCCCAGCAGGCATACAGCAGTGAGGTTACAAGACCTTTCCAAGTGAGCCTGGAGGGACTTGTTGGCTAGAGTTTGGATCTCTGGCAAGCAGCTCCCTCCAGCTCTGCTCTGTAATAAACTCAGGGTTCAGTCCCCGGCCTCGCACAGATACCGAGCTCTGTTGCGTGTCTCTGGGTAATCAGTCACTGGGAAGGCACAGATGTTTCAAGATGCACAGCAATGGGTGCAGCCTAAAAGAGAGGCAACAGCAGGGTCATGCTACAGATGCAACCACATCTCACATGTGTTCCTCCTTGACAGGAAAATTCTTGTAGCATTTGCGGTTTTCTGGTTGCTAATCCCATCAAATGAGGACTCAAAGGCTGATAAAGCTCAGGCCTTTTATTGCTGCTCCCTTAGCTATGCAGTGCCAGGTATGGCTGATGCCTCCCCTGCAGGCAGGTCCAAGAGAAGGGCATTAAAGTAACAGAGAGAGGTGCACAGTTGCCCCAGGTAGTGGCTGAAATTAATTTGGGCAGCAATTCTAATAGAGTCAGAAGCATTAAAGAAATCTGAGGCTAGAAGATGTCCTAGCCTTCACCTGGTTGTGGAGATAAGAAATGAAAAAACTGCATTTTTTTCTTCTTTTCCTGTAAATGAAATACACTCAAGCCTAAAAGAGAAGAAGCCAACCCAAGTCAGGATTCAGTTTGATGTTTCATTTGTGTGCACATAATGACTTTTGTAGCAGTAATGCTGAAGAAGTTTTGGCGTGTATCCACTGTGGGAAGTGCAGGGTCTGTGTTCATTGCTAGGTGGTCCTTCATTCTAAAAACCTTGAGGGACACTCAAGGCAGATGGGCTTTAATTAGACTATGTCCTGCTTGCCAGTGACTGTCAAATGTGTCTCCCCAGATCAAGCACTAGAGCTTTCTGTTGAAGGTGTCAGGTCTTGCTCTGGAAAGAGAGTTTCCTGCAGCATGAACTGTAGAAAGTGCTGTGGTACCCCTGAGACACCGAGAGAAACTGTGGAGTATCTTGGTTAATTAGTTCTTCAGCGGCCAATTTGGATGGAGATACAAACCTGTTGCTGTTGTCAGCCAGTGTTTTAGCCTCAATGGCAGAGGCCTGTGCTAAGTAACAAAGGTTCTGGTTTTCTCTTTACTGGTGTGGAGACTTGTTAAACCCAAGTGGCTCAGAGTACTTGTGTAGGGATGGCTGTGCTGTGTTGCTGCAGGGCTCTGCACTGTAAAAAGTTACAGCCCATTCAAGGAGGGGGACAAGCTACTCCTAAACTTGGCTTGTTTGATCTTTTCTAGCTTAGCCTCAAGTGATTAAGCAAACTGTCTTTTCAAGCATTCTCCAGTTGTGTGATCTGCTAAACACATCTCGCAGTGTGATCTGCCAGAGATGCCTTGAACGCTGTCCTTGTGCTGTGCGCTCGCTGCTCCTTGTGGGAACATAAATAAGCAGTTATTTCTATTGCATCTGCTCTGTCTGGGTGGGATGCAGAGGATGGGTATTGCTTTCTGTTTAACCTAAACTTGAAGATTCTTGCTTTTGTCTTAATATTAGCACTCACAGCAAGGCACAGCTCTTTATTAGCTACCCAGGAAAACAGCCCATTCTCCTTGCAATGAACTCCTTCATCTGCAGTGTGATGTGCCTGTACAAAGGGGTCATTCTTGCTCTGCCCTTATTTTAGGGGAGTAGAATGTCTACCAGCAGTAGTAGTTGGGATACCAACCATAACACTGTAAGCTCCTTATAGACCAGTGTAACCCTCACACCCTTCATGGGGAACGTGAATGAGCATTTACATGGCTCCATAAATGTCTAGAGGGCACTTTTTTCTCTTTTACATGTATTTTCTGATCACAACAATCAGTTATAGATCAAGTTTAGACACAGTATTTGGGTTTGTTCTAATTTTGTCTGCCGTAGATGCTCAAGAGTTCCTCTCTTCCACACATACACCAACAGCCTTGTTCTTTACTGTTTAACACTGAACCTCAAGGCTGGGTTCCCCCTGCAGATGGGCACCTACATGAGGGACTTTCTTTTTCTCAGTCTCTTTGCTGCTCTGCTGCAGGTTCAGCTGTTGAGCTTTGGTCTTTGCTGATTGATGCAGAAGAGAGCAGAAGTAAATTTGATGCCTCAAACACATTTGAAGTGGTCAGCAGTAAGAGAGAATGGTTTTCCTGAAGTATATAAAAAACTGATTATTTATCAGTCCTTTCTCCTTGAAACTGGGATGATCCCAGAGTAGATGGGTATCCTTTTTCCTGTCCACTTTGTTTTGTACCTTATTTATATCTCAAATCAGCAGAGACTCTGATCCTCACCTGGCTTTTTATGGCAGCTTGTAGAACAGTAAATGTGAATCTGCTGTGACAGCAAACCCTAAATCAACCCTTGGGTCACTGCAAGCTGGAACAATTTGAAAACCTGTGTAACCTTTTGACCAAACCTGGGCTGATGTTCAACATCTTTAACAAGAACTGAAGCCAGAACAGCTCTGATGACTTCAGACTTTCATTATGAGCCAGCTGTAGGCTCTAATGTACACCCAGGTTGGGACAGAGGATGTATTGGGTCAGCTGCACCATTTGGGCAGGAATGTGCTTCCTCCCAGGGGATCCATTGAGAAATGGTGTTCTCAGGGCTGATTTTTGCTTTGGCACTGGAAAGCAGTGGGCACTTCTCCTTTTCACCACTGCTCCTGGGCACCAGCCATGTCAGGGCTGTCCTTGCCAGCATCTGTCATGGTTTTCCTTTGCTCCCCAGCTCTCCCCATAGCCCAGTGTCACACTGAGCAGCTCCCTGGGAATCATCCTGTAGCTCTGCACAAACCCTGCACTACAGCACTGGGCCAGATTAGCTTGTCCAGGTGTGCAGCTGATTTGAAATGTGTGTTAAATCCCTTGTTCTGGCACAAATTCCTGAGAAGGCTGATGTCCCATCCATGTGGATTGGAGCAGGCAGGGTTGAGCTAGCTCTGGGTCTGCATTAACCAGCTGAATAGAGGCTAACTTCAGCTTGGGGGCAATAATCAGCCTCTGCTGGTGCAGTAGGATGGGCTCTCTCCTATTTGCTGTTAGCTGAAATGGTTCCCAGTGTCTGAGAGGGTGTTGGAAGAGCTAGGAAGCAATCATCAAGATTTTTCTGATTACTACAGATGACAGAGGAGAGTTGGACCACTGATGTTTATATAACAAAACTCTGTGGAACCTGTATAGAAAGGGAAGGTGATTTTATTTCAAAACACATCAATATGTTGATGCTACCCACTCACATTCTTGTAACTGTGAGCACTTGTGCGGTCTGGGTTGGATCACTTGTGGGACATGGACAAAAAGGGACAGTGGTTGTCATATCCTCTGTCTTTTGGGTTTTTCCAGGCTGTTGCAGAAAGCTGGATTTTGGAGAGTCTTTCTTACCTTCTAGATGTCAGCAATAGTTGTGATTTTACCTTCTGAATTAGGAGTTTGCTTACTTCACTGTCAGTAACTACTGCTTAGGGCTTCTGCCTGTTGTCTTTGACCTTATTTTGGCTGCTGTTTTTCTGCCCACTGAGATAACAGGAAGGAGCACAGTGTGTGTAACCTTCATGTATATTTCCTTCTCAGCAACGTTAATGCTCCTGTCAAAAAAACCAGTTGGCATCAGTTGGACTGGGTGATTGTTGTAGGTTCCTTCCAACAGGGACTGTTCTAGAAAACAATTTTCCTGTGTGTGACATCCCTGTGCCTTTTGAGATGCATGTTGTGGGCCAAGTTCCATCTGATGCACCTGCAGATCCAGGTTTCTCTTTGGGATCTTGGAGTTGCTTTGGATTCACAGAATTCACAGACTCACTGGGTTGGAAGAGACCTTCAAGATCATCAGCCCAGCCCCAACCCCTCAACTCAACCCTGGCACCCAGTGCCACATCCAGGCTTTGTTAAACACCCCCAGGGATGGGGACTCCACCACCTCCCTGGGCAGCCATTCCAGAACTTTCTCACCCTTTCTGTGAAAAACTTTTTCTTATATCCAATCTAAATTTCCTTTGGCACGGCTGAAGACTGTGTCCTCTGGTTCTGTCAGTGCTGCCTGAGGAAAGAGACCAACCCCACCTGACTACAGCCACCTTTCAGGAAGTTGTAGAGAGAACAGCATGGGGGATTCTCTGGGTTTGCTGCCATAAAACAGTTTTGATGTGTCCTGAAGCATCCTCTGAGTGCTCTGCTCCCAGCTCCTGCTCCTGGGGTATCCAGCTTGCCCGTGCAAGCAGACCAACCCCAAATCCCCCAAACATCATTTAGTGTTCAAATTGCATAGCTTTCTCCCTCACTCCAATGACCAAATTCCACTTCATTGATGCAATAGGATGCTTCAGGCCATGTTCTCCAGGGCAATGATTGCAGCTTCTCATGTGATTAAAGTCACTTGGCCAGCAGCCCTTATCACAGCAGGGTTCATTCCTCCAGTAAGAGAGGCTGGTGCACGTTAACCACACCGGGGTTCCAGATTTCATAGCCTTGGGATTTCTGCCTCAGTAGTGAGAATACACTGGGATTTGTTGTGATCCCACCTGAGCCCCACTGGACATTTGGAGAATGGGCATACAGCAGGATCTGGGTGCCTGCAGCCATCAATCTCCACAGGCACAGTAGATGTTTTTATTGCCCTTACTTATCTGGCTGTCCCTCACTCTTTTAATATGAACCATACCAAATAAAGCTGACTGAGGATGGAAGATTATCTGTGGTATTCGTCACTTGTAGGAAGGGGAGTTGGTTCAGTGTTGGCTTTTAGCATTTGCTAGGCCTTGTCTCCTTGACAGAAAACAACAGACTAAAGCCATTACCAAGAACAGCTGCTTAGAAGGGGCTTGGAATATTTTTTCCGCCTTTGCTGACCTGAACCACAGCAATTATAAGTTCTGGTTATTGTAAACTTACCACAGAACACAAGGCATACCTTAAAATGATGTCATGTCTAGACATACAATTCAGGTATAAATTATGGAGAGAAAGTAGCTTGTTCAGTGGTTAAACTGTAAAAATTTAACAAGATATTTCTGTGTCTCTAGCCTTCACTCTTGCATACGTATTTCTTTACCTCTTACCAGGAGAATTCTGTGACTGCCTCTTAATTTTTTGTGTTGGGAGATGGAATTTCCTCCCTGTTCTCCATTTCATTTCCTATTTCTGCCTTGCTGGGTCTCGAGGGAAGCTGTGTAGCCATCTACTCAGAGTCCAGAGCTGGAGAAGAAGACTCTTGGGTCCAGTCATGACTCAGGCAAGGTCACATAAGGGGTGATGTACAGCAACCTTTCCAAAATTTGGCTTGCTATTTTGGGTAGCTCTGTTTTATGGGGTAGTAGGGGAAAGAGAACTCTGCTGTAGTGCCCAGGTGCCTGATTTTCCAAATACTCAGAATTTGAAGTCTTGGCAACATCCCAGTGAGGCTGCGTGGGCCTTACATTTCAGGGGAAGTTGGACCCCATTTACAGCAGCCTCATCCCTGTGGTTTTGTGGGCTGGATTTCTGTCTGGAGTCACTGCTACAGCCCTCAGGGGAATGGTGGGCACAGCTGATGGGCAGTCTCACCTGGGGGCTTGAGTGCTGCAGGCTCAGAGGAGGTGCTGGGGAACAGCATGTGCACATCAGTGAACAGCATGTGCACATCAGTGTCCTGCCCACCACCAGGGACTTGGGCAGAACTCCACTGCTGCATGGGCAGGGCTCTGACTTGTGTCAAAATGCAGCTCCCCATGCTTGGCCTGGGCTGAATTTCCCCATGAGATGGGAAGGGTTGGCTTAGCACCTGGTGTAATCTATACCTGCAGGTAGCTGCAATGAAAGGCAGCTTTGGAGGGGGAGGAGGCCTGGGGGGTTAGCAAGGCTGTGCAGGGCTATTCTCCATAGTGTATTCTGTTGTGCTTTTCCTGGCCTAATTACACAATCCTCAAATGAAGGAATTTGGCAAGAACATTCTTCCGTTTTTACTGGTGCTTGGTCTCAAGTTCTCTTAGTAAGCTTTTTCTCAGTCATCTCCATTAGAACAAACTGCCATCTAGAATTTCTCTGTGTAGAAGCCTATTGTGGATTTTGCTGCCAAGTCCAAATACGATACCTCCTACCTGACAAGCACCTTGCTGTCCCCAGACACCTGTTTTGCCATCTGTGTGTCCTCTTGAGAGCAAGGATCTAACTCTTGTCCTACCTGGGCATCTCATGGTTGTTTTTAACCCATAATCACATCAGTTTGTTTCCTGGAAGCTGTCTATGCTGCAGGTCTCTGGAGACAACTATTAATGCTCGGCAAGCAGAGATGGCAATTGATTCTAGAGAAGTTGTTCTGCTCTTGTTGCCATGGGGACAGTTTTGGAATACACTGAAGAACAGTTTCACTCTATTTTCAGCTTATGCAGCAATGTTCTCAATTCCAAAGGGGCACATGTTTCTGCAGTCTCATGAACTTGAAGCGTCTACACTGGCAACTGGTGTGGAAGACTTTTCTTTGGTATCCATGAACTTAGGGAGAGAAGCCCTAAGCCTTGGTTCACTCTCAACACCCATTTTGTCGGTAGAACAGCAATCAGGTCAACTGTCCCTGTGCCATATAGATGCCAGATCTGCTCTGGAACTGTGGCTTTCTTGTCCTGACTGTTCTGGAACTGTGACCTTTCTTGTTCTTTGTCTGTACAAAGGTCCTTTTGCACAAAGGTCCCCAGGTCCTTTTTGTTGCCCTGCTTTTCAGGACCACAGCAAGACCTGTCTTCATTTGGATGCACATGTATCTGTTGTTTCTCCTGGCCTCTTTGTCCCCTGTCAGCCAGGAATGACCTTTTTGCTGTGTTGTTTCTCTGTGTTTGCCCTGTGCTTTGCTGTTGTCTGCAGGGCAGTGTGTGGAAGGTGAACACTGTGCATCCTGCCAGGTGCCCAGTGTCCTCTGAGGAATTAATGCTCTGTGCAGAGGGCACAAACCTTGAGGTGTTTATGAAGGCACCACAAATTGCTTTAACATCTTCAGAGATCCACAAATAAAGTGATTGTTGAAGCAATGCCATGGAATAGATGCTGCCACTGGAATACTTTGTTGTTTTAAGAGCACTGAAGAAATTAAAACTCCCACTGCACCCTTCCAATGTCTTGCACAAGCTGAGGTGGCCTTAGGGCCCCTTTTCAGCTTTTGATTGAGTGATTGTTTTTGTACATGGATGTATTTTTTTTTTTCTTTAATGGCTATTAAACATAGGGGGAGAGTGTTATTACAGCTCTAAGTGCTGTCAGCCAAAGTTTGTCCTCACTTCTGCTTCTAGGATATCCACTTGCAGTTGTCCCAGTTTTCCCTATTCACAGCTTTTAAGAGGTTCTTTTTCTTTCATGAGACTCTTGATCAGCTCAAGTACAAACAGATGGAAAGCAGCAGAGATCCAGCTCCATAGCAGCACCCAGGCCAGGGTCTTAACTCATCTGAAGTGTTTGGTGTTCAGGGACAGGGCTACAGCCAGGAATTGCATAACCTGGGGCAGGATGCTGTAGGTTCCTCCATGTGTTGTCCTTCACTATTCTCCCATCTTTACCTCTCCCTCACCTCCCCTTTCACCCTGTCTTTCCAAGGCTCTTGTTTGCTCAGGTGGAGCTGACTTCCTTTCCCAGAATACTGATGTGTCCCTCTCCTGGCCAAGTCCAAGGACAGGAAGCTACAGGCTCAGCTGGTGCCTGTCCCCTCCCTGGGCACAGAGGGAGTGATGGTTGATGGTCCATGGGAGCTGAAAGTCATGGAGAAACAATTGGTGTTTCATGGAAGAGTTGTCTTGGCACCCTCTCTGTTTTGTGGTGTTTAGGAAGTGCTCTGCAATGGAAGATCTGTCTATTTGGATAAAGGATTCTGGTCCTGCTGCTGAGTGTGTGTTGTGAATGCCAACTTCTGCTGTTCCTTTACTCAAATACCCACAAAACAGAAGCCCTAGTTAGCACAGAAATTGTCACTAATGGGCCATCTTGCCTCGGGAGGTGTGTGTGTGGTTTTGAGCCCCTGGTCACTGCATTACCTCGCCTGTAAGGAGGTTTGGCCACGTCCTGACTTTGTGCCAAGAAAGGGAATTCTCCAGTGGACCACTGTGTGTGTTTCTCCTGTGGAATGATCACCATGTAACTTTGCCAGGGTCAAATGTGAGCCATCTTTCAAACAAATGTCATATGCAAGTTTGCAAATCCTATTGTCCCAGGAAAAATTAACTTTCTCCAAAGTGTTGAAGTGTTGCAGGAAGCAAAACTTCAGACTGTACTGGAATACTGAACTATGTAGAAGTTGGAGAATTTTCCCACTTCTGCTCCATGTGGAGTAACTTAGCTTTTTCAGCACCTCAAGGGCATTGACATACATCCAGAGAAGGGAAAGGAGCAGAAATGCAAGAAATGAAAATGTGAACCAGAGCTGCTTAGGCAGAGACCATGGCCTCTATATGAGACTCCCTTTTGCTTCAGATTTTATAGGATTTTTATGGGGAAGGGAAGAGATATGATCTCTGGGAAGAACACACCTATTCTGCAGCTTTCTACTCAGAGATGGCCTTTAGCAAGTGTGTGTGGATAGATAAGCTCTTAATATGAAGCAGAGCTTCTTAAAGTTCTTAACAACATCTAAGTATCACCACTAGGAACTCTGCAGGGAGAGGTTTTGTTTAATTTTAATAGAAATTTTACATTCTAATAGGAATTTTCACTTGTAGAAAGTTAAAGTTTGGTTAACAGTGGGACTAGCTTTTCATACCTTGTAGTTGGGTCAGTGCTGTTGGGAACTGAAGGTGCCTGTTGGAAGTGAAGCAGTGGATGGAGTGTAGTGTGAAACCTGCTGTGATGCTGATTCTGAATAGATGTTGTGTTGTTTAACACAAAATTCCCTTTATATAAGTTCTAAATAAACATAGAAAAAATGTTTGTGGCCTCTGTGGATGTACTGAAAAGAAGCATCTTTGCTCACAGATTTTCATGTTTTCCTCTGGCTGACAACGCACTCTGGCATTTTGTGTCATGTAATTGCAGGACTCTCAGGCTATCCATTTTCCAAGTAGTGCTCTTGGCCACACCAGCCAGCCAGGCTGTGAACATTGTGAGGACAGACTCTATCACATTTTTCTATAATCTCAGCTAGTTCCTGAAGTGGAGCTTTGAGTGACTGGTGACAGATCTGCTCTACGTTTGGAAGCAAATGCAAATTATTTCAGAGAAAATCTTTTTCACAGAGCAAGCCTCTGCTGGCTGGGGAGGAGGGATGAGATATATTCACCTAGGCTTTCTCATCTAGCCAGCTTCACATTCCTTTCCCTCCTCCTCCCAGGCTTCTGTTTCTTTTGTTTCCCCCCAAGACCCATTGTTCTTGTTCTCTTCCAGTGGTTAAGGCACATCTGGAGTCAGGAACAGCCAGAGAGCAGTTTTGGGGTGCTGGGCTGAGGTGGGCTCCCCATTCCCAGCCCCAGCTGCTCTTCTGTGCCCAGTCCTTGGTGGCTCACAGCAGCTCCCACCAGTGCCATCACCCACAATTTCTGCTGCCTCCACAGGGTCAGGTATTCCAAACTCCTCTGCCTGTACTCTACAAGTACAAGGCTCCTTCTTCTGCACTGCTAATGGGGAATAATCACATCAGTCTCTAGCAAAGCTTCAGAGGTGGGAAAAGGAGCAGGAGGCAATTGTTTCCTCATCTCCCTGGCATCAGACACCCCAAACCTGGGATGTTGTGGACAGAAATTTGTTCTGAGAGCAGCAATGCCTGGGGAAGCCTCTCTGCAATGGGTACTAAACTGAATTTCACTCCTGTGCCAGGAGGGCTGGTAAGGGATTGTCCCCAGCTTGCTGTGGGTTTTCAGAATGCCAAAGGCTGCTCTCCTGTGCTCGGCTCCTCAGGCTGAGGAAGGTGAGGGAGCTGTCACAGCTCTCAAACTAGGACAGGGTGTGGAGGCCCTGCCTCTCACTCCTCTGCAGCTGCTCCTCGTGCAGAGGAGCCAGAGGGTGAATCCAGCAGGAGCTTCTCTCCTGTTCCTCAGCCACCTGAGCAAGGTACCTCCTGTGCCTGCTTTCTGCAGCTGCCTTCCCAGGAGGGCTTCCCTGATGGAAATGCAGGAGGGCTCTTGGCTTGTGAGAAGGAAAGTGATACTTTGGAAATTACCAGGCTCCAGGATTTAACTCTTTAGCCTCTGGAGTTCCCAAGCATGGACTGCTTCAATATGCTGAGTTAGCCCCTGCTTCCTAAGTGTCCTGCAACTGAGTGAGCCTTCTGGGATCTGCAAGGCTGACCTTTTTCTTCCCTGCATCCATAGGATCCCAGCTGTGCAGGCAAGAAATCATCAGGGAACAACCCAGCAAGAAAAGAAGGTGAGAGCAAGTGCCTGAACTCTGAAAAGCAAAACTCTGGGAGTGGCTCACCTCCCTCCCCACCTTTCCTAAAGCTCAGCAGCACTCATGGAGCTGGAATAGGGGCTGCATTTATCAAATTCCTGTCTGCAACAGCAATGCAGTTGTTTTAGATTAGTGTACAAATAGACATTAGTGTAATACATCTGTTGTTAATCCACATCTTGGTAGAAAAGAGATGCCAACACATCATTTATTAGCCACATCGATCCTATAATGTCCTTTCTTTTGTCTTTTGAGTATGTAATGGGTTCCAGGATGTCTTTTATTTCATTGTATACCACATTTCCTCTTGTCTAACATAGCAGGACATAATGTGTTCCAGGATATAATTTATGCCATTTTGGAACTGGACACCACACAATGTATCCTGAACTTTTCTGAAAACCTTCAGTGTGTTGTGCTCTGCTCACAGGTCTTTGCACAATTGATGGGTAGAAAGAGCTGGAAAACCAGTAGGAAGGAAAGCAATTTATTCTTAGTCCAAGGAGAGCTGAAGGACCATGAGGAACTCTGGATGCTGGCATGGCAGGCTATAACTCTTACAGCCTTGATTTGTTTAGAAAGTTGGAAAGAGAAGTGGTAGTCCACCTTAAGAGCCTATCCATGGCAGCTTGTGTAAGACCCTGATAGTTTCAGTGGGATTCCACCTTGAAAAGGAGCCAGTGAAGGGGAAGCTCTTTATCTCCTTTTTCTGTGAAAATTGAGAGCTGCTGCTTATCTGACTATATCAAAACTCTGTGCCAGCCATAGGGGAAAAAATGAAAACCACTTCCCTGTCTTTTTCCCTGTTTGGTGGTGTTAATGGGGTTTGAGAGGCAGATGACATTTACAGGTGATGAGGGAAACTGGGACACAAGACCTGCTGAAAGTTGGGGAGTTTGGTGGTAATTTTCCTGTGGAATGATCATCTGGGGAGGAATTGGCAGTGGCCACTTGCCTGATAGCTTCTGCAGGAGTCTGTTCCTTTTGCTTGTCTTTGTCATGAATTAAAATCCCACCCAGAATGATGGAATCCCAGTCCTGCATCTCCTCCCCACTGCAATATCCCAGTGTCAGCTTTGGCCTGTGCCAGATGTTCACTTTGTGGTGGAGTTGGACACTTGAGCAAGAGACTGGTCCAGAGGGACAGCACAGGATTTCAAATCAGCTTCTGCACAGAGGCAGGATCATCATGAGCAGAACCTTTGAGTTTTAGGTCAGACCAGCAGTTGTTGTCAAATCGTGGAAAGGTTTTTAAAGATAAAATATTTTGGCATGATAAAATAGATTCCTTTTTGTTGTTGTTTATTTTTTGTTTTGTATGTTGGTTTTGTTGTTTTCTTTCATCAAAAGAACTCAAAGCAGACAATTTGTCTTGCACTGTCCCAGTTTCCCTGCTGTGGACCCCATTCTGTCTGAGTGTGTCTGGCTTCTGATGCCTCAGTCCTGAGGCTGGAGGACTGGAAGGTAATAATGGCCCTGTTAACTGCAGCCCTGAGTTCTTGCTCCATCAGACCTTTTTCTTTATTTTGTGCTGCTTTTAAGCACAGGGATAGCACAGGGAGTCTGGGGAAGGGTTGCTGGGGTAACAGAGACGTAAGACCAGAGGGAATAATGTTAATAAAATAAATTGCTGACTCGGAGCAGTCTGATAACTCAGACGGGTGAGTTCTCAGGCTTGACATCATGTTTTTCTCCTTTCCTCCCTCCTGCCCTGCCTCTCTGCCTCTCACTTGCAGGCACTGTCATTCACAGGCCTGCAGTTCAGTATGGTGTCATGCCATTAGCACACGTCTCCTGTGCCAGGATCTCATTTCCAGGTCTCCAGAGAACCAAATGTTCAAACTTTTTAAAAGACAAACTGTTGTAGAAATAGGAAACTCTTATTCCTCTCCACACAGCTCAGCATCATTCCTGTGCAAGGGGAGATAGAATATAATAATAAACAGCACAGACACCAGTCAAGTGATTAATTCTCCTGCCAAGGCATAAGAATACCAGAGGATGGGAAGGAGTGGAGAAGGTGGAGTTATTTATGTTGTGAATAACAGCTGCAGGTCTGTATCGTGCTATAAACACAGAATAGTCTCAAACTGAAAGCTCTTCCTGTCTGCACTGTCTGCTTTAGTTAAAAGATCACAAAATGAGGGCAGTTGTGAAATTGTGTTTGCATATGAATGGGCTCCAGATCTCAGTGTCACAGGGCATGAACACGGCTGAATTTTCTGTGTGGTTCAGAACTTGTTACTGCTATTGAGATCTCTTCTGGTTGAATCAGAGCAGATAAACCTCCCAGAGCACAGCCCAGCTAGAAAATTGAGGTGCTTGAGAACAACCTTAAGGAGGGATAAATTTTTCTGTTAACTGTCTGATGTATGGTCCTTTACACTTTCCTTGATGCCAGCCCTTTTCAAAAACTTGTTCTTCCTGTCACTTCCTATTGGCATTTACTTTGTTGGTACCTGAGGCAGGTAGTTGCTGATAGCACTTTGTGCTACCACCATGAATTTAAGAGCTCCTTGGGAGGAATGGTGTGTGCCTGTACACAGAGGAGGAATGAACAGCACACTTAGGTGCTGTGCAGGTTTGGACACTGAAGAAAACCTCCAGTGACTTTACCATGCTTATCAAACTGTGCTCTCTAGAAGATGTTGGTGCTTCTCAGCTCTGTGCCTCAATCCAGTTTGCATTTTCTCTCCCTGGAACAGAAGTGACAAATATTTGAGTGCTAGAACCTGCCTGGATCATGTAAAATTCTGCCCCTGTCCTTTTTCTCCTAGACCCAGCCCACTTTGTGTAGCACTGCTGAGGGTCTGGTGAAACCCCCCTGCCCTGCACCTGCCTGGCCCCCAGCATGGCTTGTTGGAGGATGTGGTGCCACAAACACTTGACCTCTGACCAAATTGGCTTTCCTAGGGTCCAGGAAAAACTGCCTTGTGGTCCTCATCCAGTACTTGCTCCATCAGCTGCTCTAAAATCACCTTTAGAGACACATGAGCTCAGCTGGTTAGAGCATGGTGCCTAAATCACTGAGGCTGTGCCTTCAATCCCTGTGTGGGCCATTTACTTAAGAGCTGCACTTGATGATCCTTGTGGCTCCCTTCCAACTAAGAAAATTCTATTTTGTACACTCTGGTTTAGTGGCTCATGATGGCCAAGGGAGCCACTCCTAGGCTGTGTGTGCTCCTGTCTGGGCCCTGCAGCCAGAAGGTTGCAATTATTTCCTTGCTCTTCCAGCCTTCATTATGCTGCTCCTCATGCCTTCATATGGTAAAGGACACTGCAGTTCTAACAAGCTTGGCTGGAATGATCATTCCTTCTTGGCAAATCCTTCCCCTGACTCGAAGCTGTGCAGTGAGCCCAAGGAATCATCTTTATCTTTTTGCAGTGGGCTGGGGATGCTGCTCTCTCAGCCCTGTTCCTGCTGAGGCAGGTGTCCATTCCTGGGGGAAAGGGAAGGAAATGCTTCAGTTTTGGCTGTTGAGCCAGTGTCTGCAGCTCACCAAGCCCCAGGAATGTGTGTTGCTGTGGTGATGCAGTGCCATGTGCTGGTGCCACCACTCCCCAGACCACTAGGGAGGTGGGTTAAGAATCCTGTGCCCAATCAAGCACAGCAAGCACCAGCCTACAGAGGTGTACAGGCAAATGCAGAGAGGGAGTGGGATGGCTCTGTAGGCAAAGCAACACTGAAGACACTTAAAATACCTTGGGGGTGGTTGGTTTGACACATGCACTTTCTCAGGTGGAGCTGGTGCACTTTCAGGTACCCTTTTACTTGCACAACACATGGTCCAGCAGGTTAAATTTGATTCTTTCCTGCCCCTGAAGGCCCTGGAACTGCTCTGAATTTACCCCAGCAGAGCTGAGGTTGGGTTTAAAGCAGATGGGAAACTTGGCAAGCTGTGCAGGCAGGATGGCCTTTGCAGGGGCCAGGCACGAGTGCACATCTGTGTGCTTCTGCCATTCTGTGAATCTAGTGAGAGAGGGGGCTTAAGGGGGTTAGAAAAAAAAAAAAGAGAAATCATGGTGTGATGCAGTGTTTTGGCACGACTGAGTTATTTTCCTTAATAGTTTGGAGATGATTTAATCTTGGAGATAATTAAATTGAAGGTGTCATTTCAAAAGATAACGTCTGTATGAGCTCTGTTAGGTTTGGCATAAACTTCAGCTTGTTTTGTGGGGATTGAGGGATTTTCTTGAGTGGAATATGGGGGAGGAAAGTGGAACATGGCAGAGGAAAGGCAAGGCTAGCTTGATGGTATTTATTTCCACCCTTTCTTGCTATAAAATAATCTGACATAATCCAGAGTAAGAAAGCAGCCCCTGTAAATAACTTCAAGGGGGTGAGAGCAAATTACTCCCCTGGACTTCAGAGTAGCTTCTGACAAAGAAACATCTTAGATCAAGGCCCATCTTGATGTGCCTGCTCCCATGACCTGCTCAGGGAGAGAAACTGGACTGGCAAACAGCGCTGGGGTCAGGAAGCACTGGGAGCTCTGCAGGGACCATCCTTAGGGGTGTGGGGTCCCAGGGTCCTTCTGGACTCCCAAAATGTCACTCTCTTCTCCACTGTCACTTATTCCAACTGGAAGGTCCCTGTATGTGTAGCTGACTTGGTTTGTGGCTTGCTCTGTGCCTTTCCTGCAGGATCATGACAGCCACCTCTCCTCCCACCCCAGCAGGGGAAGTTCTGCCCTGTGCTGGGCACGACTCAGTTTGTGGTCCCTGTGGGGATGTTCTAATCCTTTTACTTTGGGTACAGGTCTCCTCCAGAGCTGTGTGTGATGTGGGGGACTCACCCAGCCAAAATTTAACATTTAGCCTTCTGGTATGTGACCCACAGGTGACTGGGACACATGTTCCAGAACTGAGGTGCCAGCCTGCTCCTATAGACCCTCTTGCACGGTTGGATGGAGCCAGCCTGCAGTTTTGCCAGCCAGAATCCCTGGGAGTTGGCAAGGAGCCCTGGGTGCCACGTGTCAGTGCTCTGCTCCATCCCTGCCGTGCCCCAGACCCTGCCTGTGACACAGGGGTGACCAGGGGAGCTGGGCTGGTGGGGACCAGGTCCCTGCTCAGGACACCTGCCCTGGGGAGCTCTCCCCTGACTGTCCTTAAAGATGCTCCCTCAGCCCAGCCCTACTCAGCAATGGGTTTGTGCAGCAAGAGGTTGGTAGCAGTTTTCCTTCTCTTTGAACATGGCATTTTTAGTGATATTTTGCCTTCTTCCTAAATGGTGCATTTATTTCTCTGGGCCTCAGAGCTCTGCTGCCACCAGTTTAACACCAGCTGTGTGACCCTCAGAGAAGAAAGGCTCTATGTAATAAAGTGTGTGTGTCTGTGTTTTTTTTCACTTTAGCTCTGATGTGAAAAGCCCTGTCTGGGTATTTAAGTGGAGTAGCTTGTGATATACACCAATTTATGTAGAGGTTGGCAGGGTTTTTTTTTCCTTGCCAGCAGGAGAAGGAAGGGGACCTGGGACCTCCTTCTGGTGAATTACTTAGAAAAACAGCCAACATTTAAAATTACAGGTTTGGAATTGAACTATAAATTCCAGTGAAGTAAAAGATCCATGAATAATATGTCATTAGTCTGAAATATAATTTGTTTGTATGTTTTAAGCAGTAGAAAGGAAACAGGATATAATTCCTATTAGCAACGTATATATTTTCCCCAAGCAAGAACCAGCTGCCTGATGGAAAGTTTATGTTTGCTCCATAAATGTTTTTAACTGTTTGGTTGTACTGGGTTCTTTTTCCAGTGGTACACAGAGCTTTAATCTCTCCTGGTTCAGCTGGGCTGATGTGCTGCTCACAGTCTGGGATTGTGTGCCCTCTGCTCAGTGGGAGCATGTCATGGGCTGCCACAGATTTTACACAAGATCCAGAAATCAAGAGTAAGTTTGTCTGTCTGCTCTGATGGGCATCTTGAGAATTACAAGCCAGACTCACAGAAGATCTTCTCACATTTTTGCTCAGATATGACCAACATTTCTGTGATCTGGAAAAGTCTGGTGAAACAGGAGGAAGTGTTTTTACAAGGGACTTCTTGCATTTCTCACATAGCGTTGGACCCAGCGTAATCACAGAGCACTTTTGGTGGTTTTATTGGGGACCACATGATTTTGTTTATGCCCTTAGATGTCTGGATGAACTGGATCAAAGCTGTTGCATTTGCTTCTGAGACAGAAATTGCCACAGATTCTTCCACAAAAAGGTTTAAGGCACTTGTGGTGCCCTTCAGTGTTTGCTCATTCAGTGAGCAGAGGTGGATGCCAGCTGAAGAATCTGGAGTTTTTCTCATTTTCCTTTATCATTCTCTGCTCACTGGGATGATGCTGACATTGTGGCTCTACCTGCTCATCTCACAGCAGGCAGCTGTGGAAGACAAAAGTTTATAGAAAATGGGTTTTTTTTAGAATGATTCCAGTTTAAAATTTTTGTGTTTTAAGTCACTTTGGGTTTAGGTCGGGAGGCTGGAGTATGGGACTTGGTTTGGGAAGTTATGCTGGCTCCAAAGTGGGGCATCCCAGGGGTGAATTTGGGATCAGAACCTCTGAAAAGGTTCTCATCTTCCTGCAAGTCTTAATGACCTTGATAAGGGCTTGCTGTGAATTCAGCTTCAGAGAGATTGAGGAATAAAAAGAGGAGAAATGATTCAAACATGCTGTGTGCTGACACCTGGCACTGCAGGAGGCTGAAGGAGCAGCATCTGCCCAGCAACACTTGGGGACAATAAATCTGTAACTCTGGAGTCCTGGGCCATTCTCACTGCTTGGAACAGCAAACAGCTCAGCCAAAGGCAGTGCAGGAGCATTTCCACAAAGATGGCATAAACAGAAACATGGTGGAGACCTGCAGCACTCAGTGAGTCCCAGGCCGAGCCAGAAGGAGTTAAAGAGCTCCTGTCCAGGGAGTAATGGCAGGAGCTGCCATTTGGTGCTGACAGACAGGGAGTCACTCGCTGCCTGCAGCTTCTATCAATTTCCACTCTGTTGTCAGCAGGTTGTAAATAAAACCTCTGCTGGGCTGCTCTCTGTGCTGGCTCTGGGACCGCAGCTCGGAGGATCCGAGGTCCGATGGACGCCCGGGGCCATGGCTCAGGGCAAGGGACACGTCCCCGTCCTGCTGGCACGGCCCCAGAGCCTGCCAGGGCCAGGAGGAGCCCCAGGGCACCCTATGTCCTGTGGGGATCACCCCAAGGAAATTAACTGCTCTCTGATGCGAGCTGGCCTTGATTTTTTGGCAGCTTCGAGAGAGAGAAATAGGATTAAAACTAAATGGAGGAATTCCTCTTTTCAAAAAGAAAAATGGAACTGGAGGGAAATGGTCCAGCTTGAAATTGAGCTTAATGTTGCTGCTTGCTCTTGGAGCTGCTCAGAAGGCATCCAAAAATGAACTTGTGTGTTTTTGGGAGTGCCCTGGCGCAGCACGGCGAGCTATGGAATGGGGGCCCCGAGTTGTGCTCTGTGGCTCCACGACCCAGCTCCTGCTTCTGATGGGGACCAAAGTACTCAGGCCAGCTTGTCAGAGGCAGTCAATAATTTTTGGGCTGTCTGGTTTGGGAGTTTCCAAATCCAAGCAGCTTCCACTGGCTTCTGTTGGTGGTTCAGGGTAGGCAGAGCTTTAAACAAACAAACAACCCCTGCTGCTGCTGCTCAGACATCCCAGCTTAAGACATCTGAAGTCTCCAGTTCCCAAGTCCTCTTTCCACAGCAGAAAATGTTGACTTTCATCTTTGTCTGTTTCTTCATCCATAAAACAACAATTTTACAACCAATTGCTTCTACCTGATAGCTGATGTAAGGATAAAAAAAAATGTTAGCTTCCTCAAAGGAAACAGTTGTGAAGGAAACTTTACAAATGTGGTGCCAAGGCTTTCATGACGGCCCTGTCTCTATGGGAGGCTCAGATGCTGTGTAACTCTCTGTTTTGAACTAATTTAGAGCATTTCTTTTCAGGCTCCTGCTAGTCTTGTCCTCCCTGAACATGGGTGTTCCCATTTTCCAGTTTATTTTTCACATCCATGTGGTCATCTGGAACAGCCCAGTTCCCAGGGCAGGCTGTATGGAGAGCATTGGATTTGAGCAGGATGGTGTTCAACCCCAGAAAATGCTGATTTGAGATCACTCCAAAGCAACAACCCCAGGAGGACACTGCCAAAGCTGCAGCTTTGGGACTTTGAATGGTGGCTGTGGGCCTTGGGTCTCTGAAATGAGGCTGAAAGCCTTTAGATTCTATTAAATGGGCATTTTTATTTGCATTTGCTGCTGTGATAAAGGCAGGCTTGTTCATGTCTCCTCCTGCCTGAGGGCAGAGTGCTTGGTGCTGTAATTTTAGCAGTTCAGCTCTGCTCTGTTACACTCCTACTAGAGAAGGGGACCCAGCACTAAACTTTCCAGGTCTGTCTGCAGTTGATCTGCTTCAGTCCTACTGGCATTTTTGATGGGAATTTTATGACTTCTTTCTTGCAAGTTTGGTACACATTTTGTTTTTTTTGGAGCCAGTATTGGCAACTTGTGCCTTTCTTTTGGAAGCTCCAGTGATCACTGCCTTTGGTTGTGGGAACTCTTGCAGAGAAGAGTCCTGTCATCATTTATGGGGGTACAGGAAAAACAGATGAAGAAGTGTAATATATGCCAAATATTATCCTCAGAACTGTTCTTATCTGATACCTACAGCTGTATTTGTTTAATGTTAATAATTATTTTGCTTAGCTGGACTTTTCTGTAGAGAAATTTTTGTTTAAAAAAGTGGAATTCTCTGAAATCAGACATCTTTGTTCAGCAGCTAGAATTATCTGTGTCGGTATCTGTGTGTGAGATTCACTTTTACTGCATTGGGACTGGTTTTTAATACTCTGTGTTTTCTAAAGTCCCATTCTGGTGGAAGCCATCAGCAGGAAAGGAGCTGTTGTGGTTTCAGGTATTGGATGCTCTCCACTGGTTGGCTGGATAATATACAACACCTTATTTTTAATCTGGCACTGCTCTGCCACCCAGATTGGCTCCTTGGGTAGATTCTTGAAAAAAAAATAGGAATTCTTGGGTAGCATGAGCCAGCAGGACAGATTCTCCATTTGTATCACTGTCACATGTGATGTTTGTGCTGCCTTATGCTCAGTCACCATCTGCCCCTGAGCCTGTTAAGTCATCTGAGCAATTAGTCCAAGGCTCATTCATCAGCCATGGACTATTTATGGTTATTTTTGGATCTCCTTCATCACAGTGCCTGGACCTAATGAAGGGAGTGTGGTACAGATGCCAAGGCAGGTAAATGAAATAAGTAAACCTCAAAGTTCTCAAATCCCCCAGTAACTTTTGTAACCAAACAAGCTGATTTTGGAGACAGAGCACTTGGCCTTTTAAGGGAAATCTGTTGTTCAGTCTGGAAATTCAGACTAACAATTAATCTTTAACTCCTGCACCACTGTTATGACCCAAGGCAAGGCATCCATTCCTATTGCAAAAGAATTGTAATCCAAGCCCTGACCATTCAGGATAGTGATGATAAAACAGGAGCTATTAAAGCACTCACTGCATGAAGCCAACAGTTACAAAAACATTTTTAATAGGTGTAAAAGTGCCTAAAAATATTACCTGCCTACACAAATAAGTTTAAATCAGAGTAAGGAGTAGAGTCTCTTAAACACATCAGCCTAAGATTCAAAAAACTTCTTTTTTTTTTTCAAGTGAAAAGCTTAAATAATTTCCCCAGAAAGCCAGTTTGTAACTTAAGCCTTCCCAGGGAATGAACCAGCATCCAGTCTAATCGTTTTATGTGACTATTTAATCTACTGTTTAACAAACAAAAATACTTGCAGTACCATAGCAACTACTGCACAGATCAGTGCCCTTGGGACAGAGACCAGCCTCCTGATCCAAAGCAAACCTGCCTACTCTAAATTCTAAGAGACACTTTAGGGCAACCTTGTGGAATCATAAGGAAGACTTTCAAATGCAGGCTAAAAGGGACCCATTTTTTGGATGTGGATGTTTCATTCACTGGCCCAGAGATGCATAATTATCTCCTTGCTTTGGGATAAATATGTGGCATTATTCTGCAAGGCTTCAGGGCCATGAAGGTTTCCAGCTTTTTCCTGGATGTAGATGTATTATAGCTAGAAATCACTTAATTCTTTGTGCATAAAATCTGTGTGTGTTGAGTTTCAGAGGAGTGCTCAGCTAAGGGTTTTATATTTAAGGTAATGAAGAACCTCTCCTACTCTGACTGTGGCTGGAACTCTTTAGGAAGCTTTGCAGAAGCACTGGTTTAGATAAAAGGCTCTCTTGTGGGTCTACACCCCAACACTCCTGATTCCCTTCCTCTCTTCTGGATGTTTATTCTGCAGCTTCCCTGCTGCAGCTGAGGGTTTTCTGTCCCAGCCTTTCATCTGGTGCTGTTGGGTTTGCAGCATATTGAGGAAATTACCCTGGACCACAGCACAGCTCAACAATTCAAATTAATTGTGATCAATCAGCTATATTTGTGTCCCCTGATGAGCATGCCCTGGACCTATGGCTGTCCTCCTGTTATTCTGTGAATTTTAATTTCTGCTCTCCCCTCTCCTGTATTAAAAGCACCAACAAAAGCTGTTAGTATTTTTGCCCAAGAGAAATAATTTATCATATATGTGTGTGTAAAGTTTGAGAACATTTCTGGTTCAAAAATATAAATAAAATGTTGAGCTGCCACGATCCTAAAGCAAATTACTGTACTTCATCTAAAAAGAATCTTCCCACATTGCAGGATCTCTGAGCACTCTGTGTAAAATGATCCCCTACTAAGAAATAGAAGTTATTAATGAAAGTTTTGACAGAGAAGATTTCACTTTGAAAATAATGTTCCCCAAAGCTTTTATACTAATTGGGTTTGAAACAAGGCTGTGCAGACAAAATAATTTCCAGGCTGAGAGATCAGATATAACTTTCTTCTATACTTTTTTTTTCCCTTTTCCTTTAAAATCCCTCCTTATAATTAGACCTGCCATAGATTTAATACTGGAAACCCCCAACACAGTATAACAAAGACAAAAGAAAAGGAAGGAAAAAGCAGGAGGACACTTCCTCCAAGCTTTCTTGGGCTTCTCCTTTTCAAATTATCCTTGGTCTTGAAATAATTTAAAATCACAATTGTACTTGCCATTGCAACCCAAATAAACTTGCCTTTCTGAGTGAGCTCTATCTTCCCCTTCTGTCCAATCTGTGCCTTTGTTCTGCACAGAACTCATAATACATAAATATACTTCATAATACATAAATATACTTCATAACACCTGGATCACATCAATGCCCTGCCTTGCCACTTTAATTACAGTAATTTATTCTTCAAATCTTTAATTGCATCTTTGAGGACTGTGTGTGTTTGTTGTACTGAGAGCTGTATCTGGGTTATTTACTCAGAGCTGTGATGTTTTCCTGTTTCCTGTGTATCCCTCAGGTGGTTTGAGTGATATCCTGTGGACATTCAGGGCACAGCAGGGCCCATCCATCTCCTGCTACTGCAGAACTGCAGGGGAAGCTTGCAAGGCACCATGGAAGCTCATGGGGTCAAGCAAAGGAAATCTTAAAGCAGTGGAGATCTGGGTTAGATCCCCTGGCCTTGGATTAGGGATTGTGTCTGGGACAGGAGAGGGTTGTGCCAGGTGTGTAGCAGTTCACTTAACTCAGGTTAAAATCACTGGGAGAGTTCACAAATTGATTTTCTCTTATGCATGATTTGGAAATAACCATTCTTGCTTGCACTGATTGAGGGGATGGGGCTGCTCATGTCACTTAGAGATTCTAGAGGGAATACTCTTAGAAATCTAATGATTGTATCTTTGCCAGTTTGTTGATTGGGCTAATCAGCTTATGGGCATTAAAGGCATTGTTCTAGCAGAGAGAAGGAGCTGCTTGTCCCCTCCCAAATTTAGATGATATCCACATGCAGATATTTAACTCAGAATTACTTTGATAGTCTGGTGCAAATCCCATGTAGAAATGCTTATTTTGGGTTGCATTAGGAGCAGGGATGGGTATGTGCTGTTCTCACTGCAGGCTGATGAGTATCAGGACATCAGTTTAGCAGGCTGCTGCCATTCTGTGCCCTCTGCATATTGTGACACAAAGGACAATCTGTTGGCTAAAAAAACCTGAGTGTGCTAGGAAATGGTTCACTTAGGTTAATCATTGAATCTCAGAATGGTTTGGGTTGGAAGGGACCTTGAAGCTCATCTTGTTCCACCCCTGCCACGGGCAGGGACACCTCCCACTATCCCAGGTTTCCTCAGGTACCTCTAAATACCCTCTCTTCTCATTTCCCATCCAGACCCTCAGTCAATTCTTGGTCAGAATTGTGGTGGGGCATGCACAGAGTCTGCATCCTCACAACCTGCCCACCTGCTCTAAATTCTGGAGAGTCCCAGAGTTTTTAGAGACAATCCCAGCACTGACAAAGCTGGATGCTGCCCTGCTGGAAAGGTGCCTGTGGGGTTTGGCAGTGACATCTGGAAAAAAGCTGAGTGTTGTGCCTTGCAACACCACAAAGAAAAAGCTCTGCAGGGTGGTGTTGCAGTGATGCAGTTTTGTGCTTTCCAGGTGGATCAATTGTGGATACACTGAAGACCATCTTGTTTTTAAAATGGTTTGTTGGCATAAGCCCTTGACATTGGCATTTATCCTAAACCTTGATATGGAGTAGCATTATCTTAATTGTTCTTGGCGTGGTGCAGGACAGATCCAGCCCTTCAGGCTTTGGGTGGGAAGAGTGAGAGCCTCTGGGAAGCACAGGGGTGTTTTTCTGTTGTCTGGCTGCTTGATTAAATTGCTGGGAGTTCAGCTGCCTGAGCAGCTGAGTTTTAGTGCATGATTTGTGTTTTGAGGCTTGTCAGGAGGCCTAGATCCTTGAACAAGCATGCTTTTTGCTTTTTTCTTTTTTATCTTCATTTTGAATAAATAAAACTAAATTACAGTGACAATTCCTGGAATTTCATCAGTCTCAAAGCTTCTCCAAATCCTGGGCCTGCTCAGATCCCAGGCAGCCAGGTGAGGAACATCTGTCTATCACATAACATCTGTCTATGAGTAAGATAAATTAAGAGGTTTTCTTATTGGTCTGCCAAAGTTATTGGTCTTAGAGTTGGGAATGGAAACTGAGACCTTTGCTGTGCTACTCAGACCACCCTTCCAACCACATGCTTATGTTTCAGTGCTCAGGCTCCTCTCAAACACGTGCAGTTAGTGATCTGTGCTGCTCATGCTATCAGGCATCTCCATTAAATTTATTATCCTGCAAGAGATCTAAGCTTTTTCATAGTTATCCCCTGGCTGTGTTCCTTTGTGAATTATTTACGGTAGTATTTTTGGTCTTCAGTCATCCAGTTTTGGCTAAAACTCTTCTTCCTCCAGTTTCCTGCCATTTATCCTTCATGCTTGAAGCCAGACTTTTAGATAGTGTGATTACTGCTTTTCAGGTGTTGCTGTTCACCTCTCCCTTAGAAGGAACAGCTTTATCCAGCAGACATTACTGAAGATCTAGGTAGCAGATGAACATTTTTTCCTTCTTAAAAGGGATGGTGTCAGAAGCTCTGTATTGAAAACAAGGAATTCAAAGTCTCTGCTTTTAATAAACCAAGGTTATTTTGTAACATAGGGAGGGGTCTTGGTTTTTAACAATTGTGTTTTTGCCATTTTGTTTGTTGCCATTTGAGTTTCTCAGCTGGACAATGAAAAATATTCTTATTTTAGCCAGATCTTACAGCAAGCACTGCTTTTCACTTCTATCAAGAGAAGTTATGTGTGGGAAGGCTGCAAGGGATCAGATATTTTCTATATTTATGTTGTTTTCTTTTCACTTTCCATGCTCCAGGACAGTCCTGTGATCTTTGCTTTGTCAAGCAAATATTGCTGACTTTTTAAACCCCAGCAGAATATGTCACCAGGAGTTATAACTTTGTAATTTCACAACAACAGTAAAAGCTCACCTGTGGAAAACTTGGGATTGAAGACAGACTTTACTATCTTCTTTTTAATTATAACAGTGACTGCAAAGGTGCTGGAGACTGAAGGTGAAGAGGGAGAGAATTAACTCTTCTGATATCTGAGAGATGCTTTGTGAGTGTGAAAGCTGGTCCTTGCTAATGCAGATTTTCTCAGTATTTTTGACTCTAAATGCAGATGTTATGTAGGCAGGATTCTACTAAGTGGGTGATAATGTTTCAGTAAGAAAAAAGGAATTACTCTGAAGGATCTGTGGCAGAAGGGCAGCAGCAGAATATATCTGTGTGTGCCTGTGTCTCCTTTCACTCTTGCCCAATCCCATACAAATTAAACCTATTTCATCTTCCTTGCTCCATTTTACAAGCTGTGCACATATTAACTCTGCTTTGTCTTAGCTACAACAGCAGTACAGGTGATGGATGGACTGTCATGCATGTCCTTGTTCATTTAACAGAGATGGAAACATTCCTCCTGCAGGCAGGTTCTCATTTCTCTTTCTGCTTTCTCCATTGCTGTCTGGTTGACAAGAAGATCTTTGTTCTGTAGGAGTTTATCTGCTCCTGCTGTTTGTTCTGCACCTGGAGTTAAGATATTGATTTGTGTAATCCCATCCACAGCAACCTCCTGGGACAGCTTGAGCAGTGTGGGGATGCTCCAGCTGGGAAGGACACATAAGGGGGAGGATCTTTGAAAACTGGAGAATCCTCTCCTGCAAATACCCTGCAAAACAGAAATGTCAGGACAGCCCCATGGCATCAGTCTTGTGGGTCTGAGTCCTGAGATTTTCTGTAATAATAGTAAAGAATCTGTTTTGGGAAAACTTTTGACAACCTCTAAATGAGGTTTAGAGTTTCTCTTTGAAGCGTGGCTTTGCCTTGAACTATCTTTTTGGGCATAGCTCTTCTCCCCCTCCCCACCTGCTTATCTCCTTATCTCTTTCATGCTAAACTGTAGGGCTTGGTTAAAATAACAGTGGAGTTTTTAGGGCAGCCAGAATAGCAACAACAACAAAAAAATCTCTTCACTGAAGGGGCTACAGGTCCTTGATTGCTTCCATCCCATTTTGTCTTGGGGCTGTTATTTTTGCTTTCTTGGGTTAGATGCTTTTATGGCTATTAGCATCCCCTTTCATCTTGGAAACTTGAATATTTTGGTACCAAATAGTGCTAAACTTGCCTTCATATGGGAAGAAATTTTGGTCAGCCAATGACCAAGGAAATCTGGCTCAGTTGCCTTTTGTAATATTTCCTGAATAATTTCCAGTTCCCTTTATCTTCCTCAGTTTTATTGCTGTAGGTGTCAGCAGCAAACTTGTTCATGGTTGAGTTTATTCGAGTGATACACTCAAAAAAAGGAAGAGGCTTTTTCAACCTTGACCTGCAATAATCCAGCTAACCAAATGTGTGGGGGGAAGTTCAAGCCTTAAAATGAGACACTCAAAACTTTCAAGGTCAGAGGGATAAAAACTATTGTGCATTTTTTGCTGCTTTAGCAGAAACAGCTCTGTGGACCTCTAGTGGTCTAAGGATCAGACTTTTAGCCACAGCTTTTATCTGGCATGTAGCTTTAACACATTTCAGAAGTTGTTCTAAGTTTGTAAACCTAAGTTTGTAAAAATCTCTCTATGCTGAACTGCTTTACTGAAGAAATGCTGGATTCTTTGGCACTTTAATGTCAAAAGCTGAGCAATGTTTGAAAATCCAACTAAAAAAATCCCTTGCCCAGCAAAAGGGTGAAAACAGTCCACCCAGTCAAAAGAAAATGCAGACATAAAGGAAGAATCTAAGGTCAGATTTCACCCCAAATTCAGGGTCTGTGTTCTCAAGAAAACATCATGCAACATTTCTCTCAGACTTGGACTTCATAAAACATTTTTTTCTCTGAAAAATGTTCTACCAAGAGGAATGTTTTTCCTCCACCAAGATGTGTGTGTGTAATAGAGCACGTGGTGTCCTTTACATCCCCAGCACTCCCACATTTTCCCAGCACACCAAGAACCATTCAGTGAGACAGGATGGGAGCTGTCACCCAGAACGCATGAGGGAAGAGAGTTCTGAGATCATACAGTGTGAAAAACATGGAAAGAGGGAAGCTTTTCAAATTCTTCATTTTAATAATGTAAGTGGATCCAAATAATTGCTGGAAGTGCTGATTTCAGTTGTCAATCTGGTGTTCTCTCTGCTAAGAGGCAGTTTTTGAGGCAGCTGTGGTGTGAGGATGCAGAGGCTGCACATCCCACCTGGCCCCCTGCTCCCTGCTCTAATACAGACCTGATGCTGTGGAGACACCAGGGAAAAGGGGAACCAATCCCAGTTTTTGGTGCATTGTCCCAAACAGTTCATAAAACAGTGCTATTTTCTTTAAATTGCAAGTTAGTCCTCACAAAAGAGCATTGTATGACCACTTAGTTGTATGTATTCTTCTCTGCATTTGGTTGTCTGCTTCTCTAAAACCAGATTTTATTGCAGCAGTGACTACAGAATACTCAGAGCAGCAGAAGTTAGGTACCTGAAAGGACAATTCTGGGTTTTTATATGTGATTGGGCTGGGACAATCCCCACAACAAACTGGAAGGGGGAAAATTCAGGTCATGCTGTGCTTATCCAGCTGCAGCAGAGAGAGAAAATGTAGGAGAAAGACAGACTGGCTGCCCCAGTGTGCAGTCATGGCAGAGGAGAGGACTGTGAACCTGGCCTGAGACCATCATTTCATTTGGGAATGTGTTCACAATAATTACTGTAATTTTTCACAGACCTGATCACAAATTTTCCAGCAGCTCTCTAAAATGAAGCTGCTGTTGGAAATAAAGGTGAAAGTTGTTCAGTGTCAAGTCCTTCTTCAGAGGATTTGGAAGCAGCATTTGTATTCAGGTTGGCAGTGTTGTTTCCTACAGGTACCACTCACTTCACAGCAAATTTTATTTAAATGGAAATGGGCTAGCAAAGCTAATGGCAGCGTGTCAGGATTTACTGCACCTTTATTAACACTGTAAAAGTGTTTGTGTGTGGATTTTTTTCCTTTCCAATTCCAGATTTTCTGGTGGAATGGATAGGTTACTTTTTTTTAATCCCTTGGAGTTGATGGGAGGTGTTTGAAACAAAGATGAGGGACCAGGCTGCCTGGTGTCCATGGCATGGCTGTGTGTGCAGCTCTTACCTTGCAGAGCTCTTTGGGCTCAGCTCTTGGGATGAGGGCAATGAGGCAGAGTGATGCTGTCTGAGGAGCATTCCAAGCAATCTGTGTGCACAGAGCCCCACATTTCAGAGTTCTCTGATGATCATTGTCATTTGTCTTGCTGTTGAATTTTGCTTTGCCATAAGAAGAGTTCACCCTCACCTTTAGAGGTACTGGCTTGGTTCTTTTCATCCTGAGGTGGCTGAGTTCCCTGTGTAGCCATGGCCACTGCTTTTGGAGATGGGGTTTGGATCTCAGCCCATTTCTGCTGACTAATTCGGTGTCAGTGATGTGAGGAGGCCACAATTAGCAGGTGAGAGATGGATGCTGGCATGCAGAAGATGAGAGAAGGCAGTGGAAGGAGAGGATGCCACTCAGCAATGTCTGAAGTGGAAGACAAAGATCTGGTGTGCAAGTTGGGGTCCCTTCCAGCAGGAAAGTGGGCCTTTGTCTTGTGGGACAATGTTAGGGCACAAAGCCATCCTACATGCTCTGAGTGGGGAGCTTAACAAATGAGCTCATTCCTACTGAAGCTCAAGCACTCTGAGCATATTACTACTATGGATTAATGCAATTTATTTCTGTCACTGACTGATTCATAGGGTGTTCTCCTGCAATTTGCAAAAGCACCTCGTGAATCATTTAAGTAGGAATTATAAAATTAAATGCTTCTTTCCTCTTCTGAGGCTAGTCCTTGGAGCCAGGCTATCTGGGGGAGGTGTGAGGGAAGGGTGTGTGACTGTGCACACAGAGTCATGTCAGCAGTTTCTCCTCTGCTTCTCTCACATCACAGCTTGGAGGACATGAAGATGTCGAGGAACTCTCTTGCTCTGCTTCACATGCTCACGTTGGAGAGAGGGTTGGCTCTCGCTCCACAGCTTTGCCCGGGTTTGGTGGATCAAGTGCTACATCCATTTTATGTGACCACCTCTGTTCTGTGCTTAAGACCCACTTACACTGCTCTCCTGGCAGATTTTGGGCTGCCTGCAGCCACATTTCCCAGCTTTGTACCGTGGGTTTGGGTGCCTGGCTTCAGCAGATAACCCTGAGCACAGCCACCTCCTTTGGAGGTCACCACCTGTGACCACCTCAGCCTGCCCAGAGCACCCACCCAGGATGGACAGGTGTTATCTGCTCCTCCTGTGAGCCTCCCAACCTCCCTGTGATTGCCCTTGTGCTGCTAAGATCAGCTAACTTCCTCCAGGAGCTGTTCTCCTTCCTTTACCTCCAGAGTCAGTATTTCAGGAATTGCTGGCTTATTTCTCCATTCTGCCTCCTCTTGTGGGCCAGGGTTGATTCTGTCTGTGTCCCCAAGTACTTCAGTCACTTGGTATTTTCCCCTTTGTTACCACCCTGCCACTTTGGAGTGGGGTTCTGGGGCTGGGTTTGGTGATGTGCTGAGTATCCCCCAGTGCTGCTGGGGTGAGCTCAACCCTAAAGGGCAATTCTACACTCTGGGTATTTAAAGAGCAATAAATGGATATTTAATTGAATAAACTGAGATCTAAAAGGATGGCACCTTCTAGCAGGTGGACCAGTGAACACTGCAAACTGTGGGAGAGCCAGAACACTTCTGCAATATGATGTCAAAAATGGTGTCTGAGATAATTTGATTCATTAGCCAGAATCACTGAATCTGTTTTACCTTTTCCAAAGGGGCTTAGCAAGTGAAAACATCAGGTGTTGTTTCATTAGAGTATTCCTCAATTTGCAGGGTTTTCTCTTTTTTTTTTCCTTTAAATGACTATGCTGTAGCTTTAAACCCCTGGAATATTGTAAACATATTGCAAGCATATGCTTTCCATGCAGAAAACCACAAAACAATAAACCTAATGTTGAAAACCACATTAAAACAAGGGAAAATCACTTCACTAATGTTTTGTTTCATACTATTTTTTAAGACTTGGAATGGAGTTGAGTCCATTCTCTTGGCTGCTAATCAAAGAGTCAGCATGCTTCACATAGGAAAAATGTAAACTTTAGAGGGCCAAGGATTTTACTTTCAATGCCCCTTTCAGACAGTGGTTTTTATGGGTTAACAAATGTTAGCCAATACTTCTCTGACAGAGACAATCAGTACTTGGGTATCTGAGAGTAGCTGAGTTCCCTTTGGGGGACCTGGAATCACTTAGTTCTTGTTAGCCCAGTGATTAGAGCTGTTGAGTTTTCAGTGTGTCACCATTTTTGTAACCTGTTAAGGAAATAAACAATATTTACAAAGGGAAATAAATTAATGTGGATTCCTCAGTTAATTGCATTCATGTCTTCCTAAATCAAGATGCTTTATTTGGATTTGCTGGAGGGCTACAATTCTTGTCAAAGGCTGATTGATTTGGACTTTTCTGAGCCTTCATCTGGATCTGATTCCCTCTTGTAAAGTCAACTAACAACAGAAACATCTGATAAAAGGGCTTTTCACTTGGAGCCCTTTACAACTGTAATTGCAAATTATCAGCCTGAATTAAGATAGGGGAAAATTATTAGTAAAAAGGTACTTGGCTCAATAAGTTCCATACATTGTAATTTTAGCTAAGAGTCTTCTGGCTGCTTGCACATCACATCCCCTGATTATTCAGAAGCATGCCTGTTGGGTCTCAAACTCAATCAGATGATCTCCTTTGTCCATGAGATCACCTCTATAAAACTTTTTGGGGGTTTAGAAGACTTGGTGAGCCAGGGTGCAATGCCAGCCACAGGGGCCATGCACTGCTCTGCCTTCCCTGGCCGGATCATCGGCACTGGGAGAACTCAGGTGATTCCACAGGGACTGGGAAAGGTCCCAGGGGAGCTCTGCCCTCCTTAGGAGATCACAAATGGGAGCAAAGCAGTGCTCCTTTGGCATTTCTCAGTGCCTGAGGGGAATCACTGGGGAAGCCAGAGCTGAGGGAGCGTGGAGTGGGGTTCACAGTGTTGAGTGCAGGCACTTCCCTCTTGCCTGGGGGTAGAATAACAAAACCAAGGCAAGTCAGGGACACTCCTGCCCTGAAACTGCTACTGATGGGTGCTCTGGTGCCATGGATGATGCAGGGTGGGAGTAGAGGCTGGTTCAGCTCTTCAGTGTCTTCCTTTAAGAGTTTTCATGGGGGTGAGGCACCTGTTTCTCCCTGTACTGCTGGATTTCTGTACCAAACATCCTTCCTTGAAGGTGTCAAGTGATTTGCTCTGAGTGAGGTATGATCCAGAGGCTGTAAGAACCTTAAAATGAGCAGTCAGTAGATGTCAGTAGAAACTGAGCCATTTCTCACCCTGTGGGGCTGGACTCTCCCCTCAATTCACCAGAGCTGGAAGTGTCTTGGTTGTCTTTCAGTTCTTGGTGATTCTTCTCCTGGTCAATGCTCTCTGTGCACACTCCCAAGCAAACCATGCAAGCACAAATTCTTCATTTCCTTGGGTTTATTTCCCAGGCACCAAACTTCTGCCTGGCCCTGCAGCTGATCTCTGCCTGTGTTGTTGACTGGCTTCCCTTGTAGAAATGTTAAAGTTGGAAAAGCCCTCTGAGATGATGGACTCCAAGCAAACAGACTCTCCAGGGGCTCTGCTGCTGCACTACAAGTGTTCAATGCCCAGGGCTGTAGCTTTTGTTCTTGCCTTCCCTCAAAACTCCCATGTGCTCCTGTGATAAGCCTGGCTGTAGATAGATACCTCCAGTAAGGTGGATTTGTGTAATCTGTATAAACATGCACTGCTCCTCTGCATCCATTTAGCCTGGTGGAGTTCTGCCTTCATATTGACTCTTCAACCTGCCTGGACTTCAGTTTTAGTTGATCTAGCTGTTCCTTAAGTATTTCCCACTCTTTTTTGGTGATTAATTTCCAAGACATGTTATAAGAGTCCTCATTGATGCTCTCCAGGGCATTTTCAATCTACTGCTCAGAGAGAGAAAAATCTGTACATTCCTTTCTTGAGTCCTTACCATCTCCTCAAGAGCTCCTCAGATCTGCTGATAAGATCAGAATTCTCCTAAACATCTGATGGATGTAATTATGGTCAGCATGATTCTGAATTGGGAAGATTAGGAACACCACAGTGCTTGATAGTGTTGGCTGCTCAGCAAATCACACTGGGGAGTTCCTCCTCTCCTGACACATGTTCACCCCTGCCTTGCTGTGCCTTAGTGTCATCTCAACCAGGGTCTGACTCATTGGAATTTTGGAGTGATTGGACTCCTGGCTTCTTCCTCAGGGTTTGGTTTTTTTCCTTTTTTTAAAGATGTGGAGCAACATCCCTAATCCATAGCCCAAATTTAGTATCCTGAATCTCTGCCCAAAAAATCGTCAGATGAAAAGTTTTTAAGCTGTTTCCTTTCCTCTCTGGGATCTGTTTTCCCATCTGTCTCTCCAGCAAGAGCCATTTGCTTTCCCTCCTCCTCCAGAGAGTCTCTGCAATGCTAAGGTGGGACTGAGGAGGGAATTCTCTGTGGTTGCCACCTCTTTAGAGGATGGAGCCAGGCACCTGGCAGGCTGGTGCTTCTCATCTGCCATCTCAGGCTGCAAGCATTGATTTTCCATTAAAAATTCCACAAGACATTTAGTTGCTGTGATTGAAGGTGCTGTCAAGGAGTGAGTGAAGTGTAACCAGTGCAGAAGAATGCTCTTGTCTCTGCAGGAGCTGGGAGCAGATGCTGGGTGGGAGGACAGGCTGCTCTGTGCTGCTGAGCACAGTCCAGGGAAGCTGCTGAACCACAAACCACTGCAGTCTGGGAGGGTTTCCAGGTCAAGTATTGCTTTGTGCTGGTCCTGTCCACTTCCACACACAGCAGCTATTGGTTGCTGTGAAGTTGGGATCCCAGGGAACCTGGACACGGCTCTGACTGAATTCCTAAAGTGGAATTTTATGTGTTAAGTTCTTGTGTGGAAGAGACAACACATTCTGTTATTTACTGTGACTGGCACCTCGTGTAGCAGGTGACAACCTGAGTTGTTGCCTCTTCCCTCCCATCCCCTCAGCCCATCTAAGCAGCCTCAGCACAGCTCCTGGGCTTTATCTGAACCCCTCCTTCTTCCTTCCTGAGGTAAACCAGACCAAACTAAGGGGGTTGCTGGTCCCCAGTGCCTTTATGAGCACAGATTTCAAAAACTTTTCAGGCAGAACTTCTTTGTGTGTGATACTTTGACAGTATTTCCCTCCTCTATCTCATTTTAACTCTTTCTCTTCCCTATGAACCATTATAGGTTCTCTCCTCTTCTTTAGCCCATTAAAACAAGATTGCCATATTCTCATGAAGAAGGAAATTTGTGTGACCTTAGGTAACCCAAAGTCCTACAGTTTGGGCCTTACCAAGTGTTACTTATATATTTTTGAGCAAAACAGTGCTGGCTTAGGTGTTGTATGAGAAAAGAGAGCAACAGTGTGCTGGAGGAGCCATTGAGTGGCAGCTGCTTGATGGAAATGTCACAATTCCTGAGTGTCTTCATTGTGATTTGAGGCAGACCCAGATCAAGTACTCTCAGTCACAAGGATATTCAAATCTTAATCCAGCAGATGTAGTTCAGGTATATGTTGTGCACCAGACATAGAGCAGGGTGGATTTTTTCCATACCATAATTTTCCCCTTCTATCACATTGGATTGGATCAGTGCTCCTTTTTTTAGCACCTTTCTTTTCAAACTGTCCTTGCCCTGTGTCTAAACATACATCCCACAAGCCCACATGCCTGACACAAATACAGCTCACGTGAAAGCTGCTCAGGAGGGCTCTTCTGCCTGTTCCCCCTGCTTGTCCAAGGACAAGGAAATCCCCTGTGCAAGTCTGGCCCTTCTATGGCTCCTTTCTCTTATTCCAGTTTGACTCAGCAGGTTTCAGAGGAAGCTTAGATTTTCATCTGGCATGGAAGGAAAAGCAGTTACCTTCCCATCCCAGCTCTTTGTAGAAAGGCTCTCAATTACCATCACAGCTGTGTGCAATGTCTGCAGAAGAACAGGATCCATCCTGCCCCGTGCCAGCTCCCTCATTCCCACACAGATGGATCGGAAGCCAGCTGGGAAGTGACAGCCTGGTGCACCCCTCCACAGCCTCTGGGAGCAGCTGGAAGTGCAACACACCATGGAACTGCCTTCCATGGAAGAACAGCCATCATTTATTCCCTCCTGGATCGTCTGCCTGGGTTGCTCTTGGATGTGCAGTTCCTCTTTCATCTGAGACTTGGCAGGCGGTGCTTTCCTGCTTCATTGAGCTCTTTTTCAGAAAAAGACAAAGATTTTACTTTTTTTTCTTTAAGGGGTGTGTGGAGGAGAAGTCATTTGCAATCCATAATTTGGTCCCAAATTGAGAGCAGCAGAACTTTCCAGGAAAGGATGAGTCCCCCTTTGGCATGAAATTCAGCGGTTTTCATTGTTTCTGGTTCATTGCCTGACTTCTCAGAGATTGCTGAGCATATGCAGCTCTGCCCAAATTCACTGGGATGCAGAGACTGAGGACTCCTGGAAGTCACACCTTCCTCGTTTAACTTAAGCTCATCTTACTGAATCACTGGAGGAATTAAACTTTAATAAGTGGCAGATTTATGTCATCCTTTAAATGACTTGCACCTCACACTGCATTTTCTTTTGATTAATATCAGGCAATGATTTAATCAACACTTTGAGTTACAAGCACATTTCATTCCTGGCTGGAAGTTATAAATCAGCAAACTCTTCGAAAGGATGTAAATAGAAACCTACAGAATTAATTTGTCAGCCAAAAGGTTCTAGTTTGTCACAACTGTTACTCTAGCCATGAGAATGAGTTTTTACAATTAGAAATAAATGTTCACTTCAAATAGTATATTACATTAAGTAGAAAAAAATATGCTGTCAGATTGGAACTCAAGCTGGGGTTATGGTGGAAGCAACTGAATAAAACAATGAGGAGAAACTGAAATATCTGTAAAACCATGCAGTCAGTTACCCAAAATATATATTGTGTATAATTGAATATAATCCAAGGTAAACCAAATAAAAAGCAAAACAAAACTAATCAAGGTGGTAAGGAATAACATTAAAATAAATTGCCAAATATATTGAAAATTTAGGGGGAAAAACCCCAGCTGGTGAAAAGTACTTTCTACAGGGTGTTTAGAACTTCTGACCTGGTGAGTCTGGAAGTGCTTCCCATAATTCCAGTTGCTGTGTTTGTTTTAATTATATGCTCTGTATGTTTTGACCAAATACATGAAACAACAAAAATTATATGCTTCAAAGGAAATTGACTAAATTTAATTAGACTTTGAGAGAAAGAAACAAAGAGTTTGAGTTAGATAGATAATAATAAATAGTTGGGAGGAAGATGGCTAAACCCATGTACTAGTGTAGTTCTTTTAAAGAAATGAGAGCTTTAGCAGCTCCAGCCTGAGCTGGAAGAGTCCAGAATCCAGGGAAGTCTCTCCAAGGCTCTGGAAATGTGAAAGGAGAGGTGCTGATCCACAGGAACTGAACCACTGGGATCAAAAGAAAACTGCAAGAAGTAAAGGAAGTCACTGCTTTTCAATGACCTGATTGATATCTGGAAATCCTGGAAAACAATCACAAAAATCCTGCAAGAAGTAAAGGAAGTGATTGCCATGTCAATGACCTGATTGATATCTGGAAATCCTGGAAAACCATCTGATGAACCACACAGATAAAAAAATTACATGTTTAAGGACCTGGTTCAATGGATGTACGAATCCCAGAGCAAAGCAAGCAGATGGAATATTTGCAGGATCCCAGCTCCAACTGCAGACTATAATTTATATTCCCAGTGTGGTAAAAATGTGAACATTTCTGTGGAATGAGATAAAACCTTCAGGGAAGGTTGGTTCCCCCCCCCCAGCGGTGGTCCTCCTCAGCAGAAGGGAAAATTGCTGTACAATTGTGGCTTTGGATGCTTAAACCTCTGAACGGCTTAGAATCACTAACCTAAAGGTGCTTTCAATAACTCTGTGTATCTGCCTGCTCTGCAGACATCTCAGGGGGCTTGGCTGGTTTGTTGGTTTGCAGCAGTGGCTGCAAGTGCTTGTGCATTCCTGGGATGTGCTGGGAATGCTGCTGGGACAGCGGCGTAGGCGGCGGGCACTCGTGGCCGTGTGCTCTCCAATCTTTCAACATTAGCATGCATGTTTCAAACGTTTTTTTTGGACCTAAGTGAGCAAAATTAAATGTAGCATTCAATTTGAGATGAGCTGCTGATTTATATAAAACACACACAAGATTGCCTGAAGTGGTTGTGGAGCCTTCGGTGTTGGAAATCTTTAAGAACCACTTAGGCAAACATGTCAGGAATGATAAGAGCTGAGCTGATCCTGCTTTGGGATGAGAGGCTGGGCAGATGGCCTCCAGAGGTCCTGGCCCCACGGCTGGAGGTCAGAGAGGCATTTCAGAACGAAATAAAACACAAAAATCAGACCTCTGCAGATCAGCTCTGGCCAAGAAACACGCCCATTGTTAGCAAGTACAAAAGGAGAATTTGAGCCACTTGCACTTCATGAGCCTTTAAAAAAAAAAACCCTCCTGAAATAGCATCCAGTTGTTTAAGTGACTCAGATTTTTTTGCTTTGACAGCGTGCTTGGTAAGCTACATTGTTTTGAATGATTTGCTGCTCAGTTCTGTGACATTTATTGCTTTTTGGATGAAAAGGAGAAAACTCCCCTAGGTCTGTTTAGAATTTGTTCATCTGTAATTTCCACGTATGTTTCCTTATTTAGCGGTTGGAGTTGGAAGTGTGTGTTGGCACTCCCTCCCTTCAAATTTATTGAGTTACACTCAGAAGAGCCTCTATTCCTCTCTGTTGGGCAATGTGTACAGAACAGCTTATTCAGCAGTTGCTAAATAGGTGATAGGTATGTGTGGTTTCTTTCCCTGTACTCCTCTGCCTTGTTCCCAGCCTTGCCTACAACTTCTTTTAGGGTTGGGAGTGGGGAGCTTGCTCTGAGAGCTGCCCCAGCAGGACCTGCCTGGTGCCCAGGTGCAGCCCACTCGTGGTGTCCCAGCCACACGTGTGCCAAATGTGTCCCAAACGTGTCCCAAACATGTCCCAAACGTGTCCCAAACGTGTCCCAAACGCCATGGCAGTGGCTGGTGGGGCAGTGGGACTGGCAGTGGGGTGTGCTGGGAGGGAGCTGCTGGCCAGCCCCAGCTCCAGCTGCAGGGAACGAGGCCAGCAGGGGCTGGGGAAGAAGTTGATGTCATTGGGTTGACCTGGGACCCACCCACACACGTGCCCAGCCCCACGGTGGACATGAGGGAGATGACTGTCATCTCCCACCTCCTCCCTTCTGCTCTCACAGGGGCTGTGGCTGCTGACCTGCTGCTTCCAGCCGTGGGAAGGGGTTGGGATGGGGCTGTGGCTCCAGGAAGGTCACTGTCTTCTGCTGGGGTGATCCCAAACCTGCTACTCTTTTTCCTCAGTGTTTTTTGTCTAGACAATGCCTCTTCTCTCTAACACATGTGTCCCATGGCACCTGGATTGCAGGTAGGACAAGCAGCACATCAGCTCTGGATGCTGGGGGTGTTGGGAGTGACCTCCTTCACTGCAGGGCTTTGCTGCAGTATTTTCAGTCCATCCTGAGTTACAGCTCTGGCTGTGAATGCCCTGCATCTCTGTTGTGCTGCAAAAGGAAGGCTGCATGTGGCTTCTCAGACATGGAGGTTTAATATTCTTTTTTAAAAAAATTTTTTATTCATACTTAAAGACCCTTGAAGAGTTCAGAAGTCAGATCAACATTAACACAGAAGGGAAGTTGGTTAGATCTTAGTTCAGCTACCAGTGTTCATGAAGAGCCTGTTTTATTGATAAGGAGCAAGAGTAGCAGGAGCTGTACAAGTCCCTCTAACAAGACTTGCTCTTGCAGAGAGAGAAAATCAGGCAAATATTTCACCAGTAAGGTAAAATCACTTCAGATTTAGAGTGTGGGTGGATGTGCCCACCTTCCAGCTGGCTCCTGACTGAGGAAACGTCAGGCGACAGAAGCAATAAGCTCCAGATAGAGCCCGTGGGCTCCAAAAACCTCTACCAGAATCGTGAGCAGAGGTAGAAGAGTGCCAACATTCAAGTAATTCTTTCCAAATTGCTGCCAGAAATGATTTAATAATGTTCCACTCCTAGCAGTTCTTCCCCCTTGCCTTTCATTTCTGGAGGAAGTCCTAGTGGCATTTTCTGGGCTAGTCGTATCCTGACTGAGATCAGGCTTGAATTTCATCTCTTCCCCTGTGTTGTTCCAGTCCTGTTCCAGTTGTGAATCCTCATTCCCAGCCCTCTGCAGGCCCATGAAAATTTCCGTTCTGGCCACAGTGGTGTGAGCAACCTGGGGGTTGGTTACTCATTTAAGCTCTTTTAATTTCCTCTGACCACTGTCTGGCAGAGCTGAAGGCTGCAGCACAGACTGTGGCCCTTTCTCCAAGCAATTTGCAATGTTTTTTTCTCCCAGGTGAGGCCACTGAATGGGTCAGCCAGGAGAATCCAGTATTGCTGGAGGTTGTGTGAGATTTTAAGCTGCTTTTTACGCCTGTGGGCTTGCAGTGTTTGTTTGTAGGTCATCACTTCTGACTCTGCAGAAGTTACTTGAACAAATCCACTGTATGGTCCAACCTTTTGGGTTAAGCTGGTAGATGGTGACTCAGAAGAGCCTGAGTGGTTGGTCTCAGGCTGTGCCTTGTGCCTCCTAAAAGATCCTCTGCAACATTTGCTGGTCTGTGACGATGAAGATGGGAGAGATCCCTCATCTCACATGGTTGTGGAAAATCTCTGCTTAGACACCCATTGTGTGTCTGACTTTATTTAGCCATTTTCACATGGCAAGGTTGGAAGGCGCTGTTGAGTGAGTGGCAGACACAAAAATTTAACAGAAGAATAAGTAAGTGAAAATACACAGTTGATGTATGGGAGTTCATCTTCTCTGTCGTGGTTTGAAGACACAAATTCAGTTATCCTTGAGATCCTGCACAGATCACAGTAGGCTACCTGCAAACTTTGAAAGAGAAGTTGGTTCCAGTGTGTGTGTTTGGGGACAATCCCATTGTTCACACATAGGTTTAAGTTCCTCCCTTTCCTTTCAGTGCAGCTGATAAAATGAGAGAAACAGTGGTTTTAATTTACGGGAATTCACACCCTAAAACCTACTGCAAACGAGAAAGAAATGCTTTGAATTTCCAGTGTGAAGTACACTGGACTAGAAGACCCAGGAATCATCCTTGTTTGTTGGTTAACAGCAGGGATCTGTGTTTCCAGGGGAGTGTTGCCATTGTGGAAGGATCCAGGAGCTCAGGTGTGATCTGTGTTTCCAGGGGAGTGTTGCCACTGTGGAAGGATCCAGGAGCTCAGGTGTGATCTGTGTTTCCAAGGGGAGTGTTGCCGCTGTGGAAGGATCCAGGAGCTCAGATCTGATCTGTGTTTCCAGGGGAGTGTTGCCATTGTGGAAGGATCCAGGAGCTCAGATGTGATCTGTGTTTCCAGGGGAGTGTTGCCATTGTGGAAGGATCCAGGAGCTCAGATCTGATCTGTGTTTCCAGGGGAGTGTTGCCATTGTGGAAGGATCCAGGAGCTCAGATCTGATCTGTGTTTCCAGGGGAGTGTTGCCATTGTGGAAGGATCCAGGAGCTCAGGTGTGATCTGTGTTTCCAGGAGAGTGTTGCCACTGTGGAAGGATCCAGGAGCTCAGATCTGATCTGTGTTTCCAGGGGAGTGTTGCCATTGTGGAAGGATCCAGGAGCTCAGGTGTGATCTGTGTTTCCAGGGGAGTGTTGCCACTGTGGAAGGATCCAGGAGCTCAGATGTGATCTGTGTTTCCAGGGGAGTGTTGCCACTGTGGAAGGATCCAGGAGCTCAGGTGTGATCTGTGTTTCCAGGGGAGTGTTGCCATTGTGGAAGGATCCAGGAGCTCAGATCTGAGCAGTCTGTGCTGAAGCCTAGAAAAGATGGATGTTGGTGCTGAGTGAGCCCTGCCATTGCCACTGCTGGTGGCAGTGATTGCCACCTTTGGGTCCCCTTGCTGCCCCTCTGGGCTCCTCAGCCAGGAGAGTGAGCTCCAACCCCAGCAGCTCAAACCCTTGTGTGCCCTGCTGGAAGCTGTGGGGTGGCTGCCCTGGCCTTTCAGCCTCTGCAGGGGCACTCCTGCCCCCTCTCCCCAGGATTCCTGAGAGCCCAGCCTTGTCTAGCAAGGCTCCCCATCTAATCAGAGCCAGAGGAAAGGAGTCCTCAGGGGTCTGTTCAGAACAGGAGCTGATAAAGATCCAGAAGGTGATTTCACTCCTCTGTCCATTGATCACAGGCAACCCAGGGAGACCAGACCAAACATAGACATGTCGGCTGTGTCCCAGGGTTATGTGATACAAATGCTCTTGCCTAAGAGGTGGGGTGTTTTAAACTCCTCCTGATTATGTGGTCAGTGTGTTTAATTCCTTTCTCTGCTACATTATGAAGTGGGATAAAATCTCAGTCTCTCTTGCTTTCAAGAATATTTCCTGCGTCTCCCTTCCTCCCAAATGCCCATTTCTTCTTGCCTAATGGCTGGAATCTGTTGGAATAGGACTGGGGCAGTGTGTGAAACCACTAATACACAGCAGCCTTTAGGAGGATCAGGGATCCGTGGTCCAGAATGCAAATACATGCTTTAAAAGCGTTCCACTGAGCAGGAAGGGAGAGAGGATTAAAGTTTCACTTCCTTTTCATTTTTATGGGCTGAAAGTTATTTGTCAGTTGGAAACATGATAAATTAGACAAACATTATCCTTTCCCTCCTCCAGGTTGCATGTTCTGCTTTGCATTTCACAGTGCAATGAATAACTAAGCTTCATTATCACCAGGCTGTCAGCACTGAAAAGCTATTGCAGAGCTCTTTGCCTTTAAGTGAATCGAGTGTGCTGTGCACCTCATTCGTGGCTTGGTGCATTTGTCATTCAGAGAGTGAATGGCAACAAAAGATGACTTTGGTTGGAGCATTGCTGCTGCCTGGTGTTCACAGGTCACTTTTCAAAGCTCCACCAGCATCAGGTATTTGCATTGTGCAGTCATGATAATGGTATCATGAAATAAGTACAGCAGGGACCATTTCATCATTTCAATTATGTGATTGAAAGATGTGGGGAGCTGCAAAGCCACTGAGGTTAAGAATGCCATGATGTATAAATAACCTTGGATAAGTGTAAGCATCAAATTGGATGCAGATGGGTTTGTGGACTTTGCAAGTGGCTTGCTTAAGAATGTCTGCACCACACACCCAACCATGCATCCATCATGGTAAAAGTGCAGTCTTTGTCAGCAGGTCTGAATTATGCTAAAAATACCTAATTTGTACCTAATGTTTTGTGTGAAGTGCTTTGCTGCAAAGGATGGCATTGTTCTTCCTGTCCTGCTTTTACAGAAATGGTGGCACAGAAAGCCCTGGTGGTAGGGCAGGGATGGGAGCTGAGGAGAAAACCTGCTTTTGGGGAGGTGTTCAGGAGGAATGTGGTGTGGAGTTTTCCTCATGGGGCTTCTTCCCACAGCAGCCAGCACTAGAAGTGAGCTTTGAACAGAGGCAGTGAAAGGACTCAACTGGGGAATTGGTGAAGGGTCCCTTCCCACTGCCTCCCTCTCTGCAGTGCATGCCAGCACTGGGTTCTCTGGGATTTGGGACTTCCAGGGAGGCATTTGGGTCTGAAGGCATGGCAGAGCTTGGGCCCTGGCCTGGCACATGCAGCATTCCCAGCCCAAAACCAGGAAAATATTCTGTCAGCCATGGAGGGAAATGGGCTGGGGTGGAGACAACTTCTCCTCATGAGTCTGGGTCACTGACTGGTGCCTTGCAGAGGTTTCATTTCCCACCTCATGATTAAATCTGAGATTTAATCTTTATTTTTGCAGTGACTTAGTCTTCCCAATACTTTTGGCAAAATGGTCAGCTTTGATGTTGGACTTAGCCAGACGCTCCCATGACATGAAATGCTGCCCATCCCAAACTTCCCCCACAGTTCCATTTAGCAAAGGAATTTTTGAGAAGGATCTTAGAGTTGGCACTTTCAAGTGCTGAGTGTAACCCTGAATTTATAAACTTTTAAGTCTCCAGCAGTCACAAGTTCTTTTAGTGTGTGACCTCCTGTTCCCAGCCTGGAGAAACAAAATGGGGCAGGATGGAGCCAGAATTTGAAAGCTCTATAAAAGGACCATGGCCACCTCCAGCTTAGATTTGGGAGAGGGTCAGAGCTGTGGAAGGGTGGGTTTGGGTTAGACTTTACTGAGGGATGACACTTTGAGACTAAAGCCTGCAAACATGTTTTCCTTCTCAGTCTTGTTTTCAAAGATGTTGTGGCAACACAGCAAGAGGAAGATCTTTTCACAAGGCTTCAACCATCTGACCAGCATTAAAATTGCTCTTGTTGGGGTTTTAATTTGGCTTGTGAAGAAAGGGGTGTGCTCCAGCAGCTGGTGTTGAATATAGAAGCAGCTGAATTTTAGAGTTGCAACTCTGAAGTAATAGTTTTGATGCTTCTCTAAAATGTGCTATTTTTAAGTGTCAGTGCAGATGATCTGTACAAAAGGAACTTGGTGATCTATAGGCAGTACAGGCTGCACAGCCAGGACATGTTCTGTGAATGGAGAGGGGGGAAAAAATAAAGTTGAAAGAGGGAATTATAGAAAACCAGTACAGGAGCACTTGGTGAGCAGTTCTTTAATAATTTAGGGAAGGTTATGCCTGGTCTAACTCAGCATTAAAATAGAAATCATGGGGTAAGACTTGAGCTATAACATTCCCCTGTGGTTAGTATCAAAGTTTATTCCAACAAGCTAATGGGGTTTTTTAGAGATATCTTTGGTCTCCTAAAGTCAAACTTGTGGCTAGTCAAAGTTTTATGGCTGTCTAAGGTACCAATTTTCATTTTCTGTATGTTTCCATACTGTGCAGTTTTTATGGCTACACTAGAATTACTGATGTTTGTGCATACTTACCAAGTTATTTAAATATCCTGGTGACTCTTAGCCCAAAACACACACTCAGGCTCTCCAGGGAAGTGCCTGCTACTCCACACAGTTGACTCATGTGGTATACATTGCTGAACAGATTTGAAGTACAAGCTGAGAACAGAGGCCCTATGCTGAGTGACTAAGATAAATTACAAAAATTGTGTTATTTTCAGCCTACATGCAGGAAACTCTGAAGTCAATGAACCTTAGGAAAGATCAACACATGCAAGATGCTCTTTGGATTTTTTTGTACTGTTCTCAGTGTTTTGTTTATTTATTTCTCTTAGTTTTGGATTTTTTTGCTTTGCATCCTCACCCTGTCCTCACCCCAGGCCACTGCTGAGCAACCATGGTGAGAGGCAGTGGGAGAAGATAAAAGCCTGGGATGGGACACTGCTTTTCCTCCATCTTTGTCTCACTGTTGGGATGCAGGAGAGCTCCCTCCAAACCCAGGGAAGATGGAGGAGGAAGAGTGGAACTGTCAGCTCAGGCATGGGCACCACAGGAGGAGGCCCAGAGGAGAAGCTTATCCACTTGGAAATGGGCTACAGGTGTGGGATGTGGGTGCTCCACAGAGCCAGCTCTCACTGGAGAACTGGGATGGGGCTGGGGATCCAGGGATGGAGCTTTGGATGCAGGGATGGAGATGTGGATGCAGGGATGGAGGTGTGGATGCAGGGATGGAACTTTAGATCCAGGGATGGAGATGTGGATGCAGGGAGGGAACTGTGGATGCAGGGATGGGGCTGTGGATATAGGGATGGAGCTCTGGATCCAGGGATGGAGGTTTGGATCCAAGGATGGAGCTGTGGATGCAGGGATGGAGCTTTGGATCCAGGGATGGAGCTGTGGATGTAGGGATGGAGCTTTGGATCCAGGGATGGACCTGTGGATGTAGGGATGGAGCTGTGGATGCAGGGATGGAGATGTGGATGCAGAGATGGAGGTGTGGATGCAGAGATGGAGATGTGGATGTGGGGATGGAGGTGTGGATGCAGAGATGGAGATGTGGATGTGGGGATGGAGGTGTGGATGCAGAGATGGATATGTGGATGCAGAGATGGAGATGTGGATGCAGGGATGGGCTCTGGATCCTCCTGCAAAGAGAGGCATCATGAGATGGTCACTGAGCTCCAGGTCTGGAGTATTAATGGGTATTTGAGTGTTCCTATCAAATAGGTCATAACAGTGAGTGTGGCATAGGAATCCTAGTTCAGTTGATTGTCGTGTTAAGACCCCCCCTAAACTCCAAATTAGCCTGTCTTGCAATGCTAATTCAAAACCAGGATAAATTTGCATGCTGGCTTTCATGAAAAAAAAAGAAAAAAAAAAGTGTCTCCTGCACAGATTTTTGAATCTGGAATTAAAAAAAAAATACAGCTATTAATATCTGAAAGAAATGAGCTGATGTCTAACTAATAATCTTTCAATGCTGCTGGGAACATGGTTTATATTTTTCATTTTATATGATGTCAGCAACCACTTCTGGAGGCTGGCACGTACTGTGGGCGAGTCCAGAACATTTTAGAGACAAGCCAGCATTTTCAAAGCAGCTGTAAGAGTTTTGACTCCTGGGCACTGAGGAAAAAAATGTTCTTTATGAGCTAAGCCCATCCACAGTGCTTGTTTCCCAGGCTGCCTCGTTTATTCAATAATTTGAGACAGTGTTGGATTAAATTTCATCTTCCAAGCCCCGTCTGCTGAAGCTGCTCACCAGCTCTGTCATTTATCAAGGACACTACATGTGAGCCTTGATTTGATTGCTGCTTCTCTGGAAACCACTAACAGAGGGTGAAAGTATAAAGAAACAGGGAAGGGGAAAAAAAAGGAAGGAGAAAAAAAAAAAATCTGTGTTTCTTGGAGGCAAGGAGTCCCTGGCTAATCTGCTGAGCCCTGCAGTCCCCAGAAGCCAACTCCTCAACCAGAGTCCTGTCAAAAATGAGTCCTTCCCTAATGTAATACTGAAGGAAGAATAAATTTACAGCTTGCTCAGGGAGGACAAGAAGCCTTTCTGAGATGTGTCTGCTGGACCCAACTTATCTGGTTCTGATTTTTTTGTTTTGAATGCATCTCCAAACAATCACTGAAGATAAACAACACGAGCAGGGAAGCCTGGCCAAGTGGCTGAAATTACTGAACCTTTGAAGACTAAACACATGCAGGATCAATCTTCCCTGTAGCTTTTCCTACTGAAACTGGATCATTTCTTGCTGCTACAGGAAAAATTGTCTGGAAATCCCACAAGGCCTCCCAGAAAGACTGGTAATCCCTTACCTGCAGCAAACTCTAATGTGTTTTCCCTCAAACAAACTTTCAAGCCTTCCTTGCTGGGATGCTTTTCTTTTTCTTACTAGTTTAGGAAAGAGTATGGATTAGCCTAATAACTCATGGGGTCATCCAGAAGTTGTTAAAGCTACTGATGTCTTTGAAAGCCTTGTTCTCTGTAGCAGCCAGAGCTTGTGCTTGACTTGAAGTTGGCTCCACTGTTACAGCCCCTAACTTTAGTAACTGAACAAGGAACCTTCCTGTAGCAACCTTCATCTGCATTTGCCCAGATCATTTTCAAATTCATAGCCAGGCTGTTTTCAGCCAGGTCAAAGAGCTGTTTGCCAGTGTGTGTGTGCTGATTTGGGCACTGCTGCTGTGGTTACAGCGCTGGCATGGGGAGAGCTGAGTGTTTGTTTGCAGCTCTGGCTTTGAGCAGAGGAGCTGCTGCCGTGCTCTGCAGTGTCTCTGAGGTACCATGCTGTGAAGCTCATTAATCAATGTGTCCCTAATGACTGGAACCCAGCTGAGCTGGATGCTGCTGCTGCCTGCTGTGAGCAGAGCTGGAGCAGGCAAAGCAGACCTGGGAGGTGGGAGCAGTGAATGTGAGCAACCTGTGGCACATCCTTCTGCTTCACTTCCCCTCGTGGCCTCTTCTGAGTGGAGGGTGCCACCAGTGCCCAAAATAATTGTGATTGCAGCTGCAGTCAGCCAAGTCCTTGGCTGTGTCTCATTGGGAATGCTGAGATGCCACTGTTGCTGCTTCAGTTTCCTCTCCTAAGGCAATCTGGGAAGCAGCAAGGCTCCACAACAGCGCTGTGGTGCAGCCCAGAAACTACCAGAGGTTTGTTAGTGGTGTCTTCCTTTAAGTGCCACATGTGTTCAAACTCATGTTAAAAGCCATATTTATATATTAGGTGAACCACACATCTTGGTTCATCTCAAGTCTGGAGTTGGTGATGTACCCCTGCTGTATCAGGAGTTCTTGCAAGCAAATGTGTATTTATTTGTGGGCTCTTTTGGCCATCCACAAACTGTTTTATTCAGCTGAGCTGCAGTTTCCTTATGCAGCACTATTTAGCATTACAGTGCCTCAGCCTGACTCTGTGCAACAGCTAAAAGATTCCAGCAGCAGTGTTTGACCTGCACTGCTCAGCCAGGGCTTGCTGTGACCCTTCTCCCTGCAGCTGTCCTCCCTTGCTCAGGAGAAGTTCTCCTTGTTCACTGAGTGCAGCCTCTGCCCCTCCAGGCACTGTTCTTCCTTCAGGAACCCATGTTTCCACATTTCCTTCCTGAGCAGGTTCATCCCTCAGTCTCACAGCAAGTTGTTTTTTGTTTTGTTTTGTTTTTTTGGTTTTTTTTTTTTGTTTTTTTTGGGTTTTTTTTGCTGGATGCTAAACCCTGGGTGTCTCCCCCTCATCTGAATCCCTGCAGGATGTGTGTATAAATTCTGGGATTGGGTCACTTTGTGCACAGGCAGAGAGAGGTCTGTTCCAGCATCATCTGCTGTCTCGAAAGCACTGTCTAAACACATCAAAGGGAGCACTGTGATGTTAAGGCTTGGCCACAGTCCCAAGCCCTTATGGTCTTCAAGCCCATCCTCCTGGAGCAGCTGCTTGTGGAGCTTCCACCAGGTGCCTACAATGAGGATTTGACATGGTGCCACTTGGCACTCAGCCCCAGCATTATGGGCTAGAAAAAGCAGCAGAGGCTTAGTCCTGCTAGAGCAGACACTTTCCAGGTACTCTTGCCTTAATCCCTCTGTCTGTCTTCTTTATCCCAAAGAGCAGGAAAATCATGATAGAATTAAAATGGGATTTGCTTGCTGCAAAATCCTGAGCAGCTGTCTCCTCAAAAGCTGCATATTTTAGCAACTCCTCTGTGATGGTCCAAGTGGTTGGTGGTGAGATGCAACTGCTGCCTTTTGATGGGATAAGGACCCATCATATCCCTCTCTCTTTGGGCTGTCAACTTCCAGGCTCTGATTTCCATAAGAGAGAATCCTAGGTGGGTTAAACAAGAACCATGTCAAAGATTTCTGTTCTTCAAAAGTCTGAGATAAAGAGCAGAAATTCCTTATCATCTACCCTGATCTTTGAAGCTAAGGGAAGCAGATGGAGAATGAAGGCACAGGGATCCTGTTGGTCACGTTGAATCAGATCAAATATCCATCCATCCATCCCCTGGTCTTGTCTCTGACAGTGGCCAGGAGCTGATGGCTGGGGGAAAGTGTGAGTAAAAAGGCAAGTGTGTAGTAATGCTTCTGACTACCCTGCAGGCCTGAATCCAGCAAGCTATGGCTTAGGCATGTCCTTAGCTGTGAGCTGATTTTATTCCTCTCTTTAGCCCTCCGTGGATTTTTCTGTAGCTTCCTCCAATCCTTTTGTGAACCTGTGAAAAATTTGGTCAAGGGCAGTCCTAGGGGTGATGTTACACTGCAAGGTTCCTGGCAAACACTTACCCAGCTTCTCTGCCTGCAGTGTGGAAGAGAAGTTTTCTGCCACAAACTCTGTGATCTTGGGCAAGGCATTTTGATTCTTATGTAAAATGGGGATTATGTATTCCTGTTTCACAGGGAATTGGGAGGATAATATTTAGAGGTTTTTCAGATACAAGGGCTGAGAGATTTATAGAAACATAAATACTAAATTAAGCAATTTGGCCTTCATCTGATTCCTTTCTTACTTCCAACAGCCCAAGCCATAAAACCAGACTTTCTTTTAATGCTTTTTAATTTGTTTTCTCTCTTTCTTAAGAAAATAGCAAAGGTGTATCTTTGCTGTCTTTTATTATGCCTAATATTTGTGCTGGACATGCTCCTAATGTGGGTTTTCCAGTGTCAAACTCCAAAATACAGGATGCTATTGTGATAGCATCCCCTTGAATGGGATATCATTAAAAATCACTGCAGAGTTAAAGATTCAGCAGGAATTCACAGTCCTTGCCACATTCAAACATGAGACTCCTCCACAGCAGGGTTTAAGAAGAGTCTGGTATTTTTCTGATTGAAGAGTCTGAATGTCTCCTCACTGTGGCTGGCTTGGGCTGAAATGCTTATCTCCAGAAAGGAGGGAAGAAAGAGGAGAGGAATAAATTCTCCTTGGTGTCAGGTCTGTCCTGGTAGGTGGAATGTTCTTCAGGGTGGGTGACACCTGTGAAATGGTTGAATTGAGTGTATTTTATGCTATGAAACATGAAACTGTTGCCTTGTCTGCTCTGTTCATGCAGAGCAGAAACCCTTAAAAGGCTGATTTACCCACGTCTTCTGTTCTCTAAAAATGAGAAATCATTCCTGCACCTTTTCATTTGTAACTTCATGGAACTCCACATGTGTGGCAGAAATTAGATCATCTAATTGATTTATGGTCAATCAGTGACTGTAAAGCCCTTGCATTCCTCATGAGCAATTTATAGAGGTCTGAAAGCTCACCCCCTGAGCTGCAGGGGAGGCTTTAGCCTGGCTGCAATGTGGCTTTAAAACTGCTAAAAATCCCTGGACTTGCTATCCTCTGGTGTTTGAGATTGTTTTAGAAGGTGTTGGCTGTGTGGTGGGAAAGGGGGTGATGAGAGAACAGAAGTGAGTGCCTGCAGCCTGAGAGATCTGCATCAGCAGAGATGGAGCAGCTCTGGCCAGGGCTGCACTGACAGGAGGGGGAGGTTCACCCTGGCTCTTGCTCCTGTTTGAGATGAGGATTTGGGAATATGGAACTAAAGGTGATACAGATTGTTTGTGTTTTTCTTTATTGCTGTTAGTGCGTGTCATTGTGTTATTGGAAGCTCTTGCTTCTGTTTTGATCACTTAAACAATTAACAATTCATGTACAACCAGGAGTAGTCTCTGCTTTTTCCCAGATCTGCCTTTGGAAAATATTGGAAGAAGCAATTAAACCCCCAAGCCCCAAACAACCTCAAAATCATCTCTTTCTGGAAAAAGAAACAGGGAAAAGGAATAAATATGCACTGGTGTAAGAGCAAGCATCAGTTTTGGCTCCAGCCTCACAGATGGGTTTGGTTGCTTGGTGTTCATCCCCCGTTGCCAGTTATATCTTGTGAATTTCCAGTTATCATCATCCACACACAAAACCCCACAACCCTTAGTTATTAATTCTCCCTTCCCACTGACCTGGCTCTCCATAAATCTTAGGCCTGGAATCTTTCTTCCTTTCTTCTCCTCCTGCTCCCACCTCTTTCTCTCTTTTTTTCTCTTTTAAATTAAACACATTCCAGAGAGAGGCTGGGAGCTGTTAGGAAGCTCTGCATTGATGGGGTTTCCTTTGGGATGTGCAGGCTGGTGAGATTCCTGCCAGTGCTTCTCCAGCCTGCAGCAAGGAGCAAGGGGAGACACCAGCCTGTGGCACCCAGCACTCCCTGTTCTGCTCCAGAACCACTTTTGCAGTCTGAGTTCACCAGGAGAAAGGCACTAAAAAATAGGAATAAACCCATACCAAAATATATATGTGCAAACTACTATTGTGACTCTTTCCTCAAGGGGCCTGGTATGTCATCACAGAAGGAAATTAGATTAGTTTGACATGATTTGTTCTGGACAGATGTATATTGACAGGTGCTTATAAATATTTTACTGCTTCATTTTTTTTTTCTGGGTATTTATGTAAAAATGGCTGGCTTCTGTTCTCCATTTTTAACAATCAGCATCATCTTGCCCTTCTGCCCAGAGGATCACAGGATAGCCTCCAGAAATTCTTGAACATGTTCACCAGTCACTCACCAGAACACTTTCTATGTGCTCTCAAGATATTGTGGCTCACATAATCAGAAACTTCAGAATTGCCTTGAAAAGTCAATAATGCAATAATTAGCAAGATTTTTTTTTTCCTTTGGATGCAATGTTTGTGAGAGAGACGTTGTAAAACCTTTCATTTTGAAATTTTGTGCACTATTTGGTCATGCCCAGAAACTCAACTTCCCGACTGGGTGAGTCTGAATATGGATTCCCCTCACACCCAGAGAAGAAAGCATAAAAGAAGCTGGGAAACTGGAAAAAGGATCTTAAGGACTGATTGAAGTCAACCCAAATGTGGCAAGAGAAAGCCCTGGGGTTTTATGTAGTGCAGACCCAGCAGAGAAATAAGGCAGGCAAGCAGCGGATATCCCACCTATTAATTTTGCACTTTGTGTTTGGCTTTACCAGATTCTTTCAGCTGTAGTGCTTTAACACAATAAGTGGTGTAAAATGTTTTAACTTTCTCAAAGAAGCCCAAATACTTTTAGCAGATGACTTGATCTCTCGTGCCAGTGAGCGTGTGCTTCAGTCTCTGAGCAATTTCCCTTTGACAGAGTGCCCAGTCCTGCAGCAGAACAGCTGAAGGCACAAAGTAATTTGATGGAAATTTTAAGACATCTTGAGGGATCTAAGGTTTGCCCATCAAGAAGAACCACTTTTCACCTTTCCCTCACTTCTGCCTCTTAAAAATCCATAAGGAAGAAGAAAAAAAAAAAAATTCCCCAACCCTTAATTTATATTTAGAAGCTGACTGTTTTCCTTGAATCCCTTTCTGGCTCAGCCAAACTCAGAGCCTAGGCTGACAGCTGTGAGTTTGTACCATCAATTTCCATGTACATGTTCCTCAGATAATTACCTGAGGGAGCAGGTTTCAAACCACAGCCTGTGGCCCGGGGCCAAGGCGATAGAGATCTGGCATTGCGTGGGAAGAAGGGTCAGTGCAAATCAAATATCAGCCCCATTCCCACGTGAAAAGGAAATAAAACCTCCACGTGCAGGCATGTGGAGAAGCTTCTCCTAAGTCCCTCAGCTTAAATAGAACCAAGCAGGAAAAATAATGCTGGCAAGGAAATAGAGCTGTGTTTATTGGCCATTCTGTGCCCAGCAGGTCTCAAACCCTTCAGTGCTGGTTTTTCATTAATGCTGCACTGGAAATCCTGGCTGCCTGCTTGTTTTAGGAGCTGAAAATCTTCTGGATGCTGGAGGCAGGAATAAAAGTTTGCAGCAAAGAACATAAAAGGGAAAAGTTGATCTGGTTTTGAGCAACTTGGGTGGAAAGCTGAGTGCTCCCCACACAGAGTGCAGAAACAGGTTCCTCCAGATGGGATGGAGTGTCTTGGAGGTCAGTCAGCCAGGGATGTGAGCCACCCACCCTTTGCCTCTGAGCATGAAGAGAGGCCCTTGGGCTTCAGTGTCTCATCTTCAGGTGCCTAAATTAGGGCAGGGAAATCCCACACTTGCCATGCAGGCAGGGCTGTCTTGCAGATGGTAGTGCTTCAGGGGGAGCAGGTCAGACTGAGGGAATACAGTGGCAGGAAATGCCATCATGTCCTGCAAGGTGTTCTGTTTGTCCAGGACATTGACCCCAGTGTCTGGTTCCTTTTCTACAAACAAGAGCAACCCAGTTTCCACGACCAAATTGTGTCAGTAGCTTGTTCAACAAGCATGGGCTCAGCTGTGATCATCCCCAGCATCACCCTGTCAGAAACTTCTGGATTTGGTCTGTGTGGAACAGCTCTGTGCTAACAGGGGACCTGCAGGTGTGGCCATCAAGGTGTCCCTGTGCCCCATGGGCTGCAGGACAAAAGAGCTCCAGCAGCACATCCACCTGACCCAGCTGCTGGCTTTGCTCCCCAGGCAGTGTCACTTGTCCCACCCTGGAAAGCCACAGACCCCAGCCTTGGTGAGGTGTCCTGTGAGTCAGCTGGGGATGCTCTTGGGAAGTCAGGAATTCTTCCCATACAAAAATTCCAGGCAGTGTAATCCAAATTGCTATATTTAGGCATTTGAGCCACAACTCACTGAGCACCCCCAGTATAACAGAGCAAAAGGAGTGTGAGGAAGTAGCAAAGTATTTGTCCCACATAAAGACTAAATATCCATTATCAGCAATCTCTTTGGCCTGCTTCCTCTGTTGTTTCTTTCCCTCTGGAGATTTGGCAATTGGATTGATTTGCTGCCTGACTCACTGTCTTAGATTGAGATACTGAGAATTGCTGACAGTATTAATAAAATTAGCATTAGGGAGGATGTTTGAACATTTGCCTTTGACATTTTTAGGGGAGAGAGCTGACATTTAGTCTAAGTTAAAAAGTTACTTAATTGCCATTATTTTTTTCCCTGACCAAAGTCTTTGTAGTTTTCCTGTGAAAACTTAGTCCAGAACTAAGAATTTCAGATTGCAAGCTTTGGTCTTTCTTTCTGCTGAGAACCCCTGATTAGGTAAGAAAGCACTAGATATTTAACATCATTCTTGGGAGAAATATTTTCATAAAACCATAAAATACATGTACAACTATCTCCAGCAGTATTGTTTTATGATAGTGAGGATTATTTTGTTCTGTCTTAGGTGACATAAAGGTCAAACTGAAATAATAGTCTTAATGTCAAAATCTAAGGACAGGCAAATAATTTTCAAGAATGGTTTGCATCATTACTTTTAAATGCAGTTGCCTGGTCTTTAGGATTTGTGGTTAACTTTTGCTGCCTGTGGGAAATGACTGAATTGAGGAGACATTTGTTTCATGTCATGACTGCTCTTTATCTACACACCCTGCACTGTTTTCACGTGGTACAATTAATCCCCAGGGAACAACAGCAGGCTGAGCTTGGGTTTGCTCTGGTCAGCAAGAGGATCACTTTCCTACAGTCATTATACGCAATTTTCAGTAGTCCTTAAAGGTTTCATTTGGGTGTTTGTTGTTCTGTGCTCTTTGCCTGACAAGTGGAGCTGCCTGATATCAATGAGAGTCTTCTTGAATGTTCCCTTTCCATAACCATTGGGGCAAAGTGCCAGAGCTGCTGCCACTGATCAGTGTCCATGCAAGGTGTGGAATAGTGTGAAAGATCTTCCACATGTTAACACTCATTACAGGCTGTGTCCTTAAAAATAGGATCCTTTTAATCCTTTTAAATTGGGCACTGCTGGTCCCCTCCCTGTTCCCTGTGTCCTCCTGTCTGTCTCCTGCTGGCCTCAGCCCTTGACTGCGGTGAATGCCATTTTTGGGGCTGGAACTGCCATTACATTGTGCCTATGTCATTTTGATGCCATGCATGCTGGCTGTGTGCTGCTATCAGCAGACCCAGTTCCTCTTCAGGGGGTTTTCTGTGGGGGAATGCAGCAGAGAGCTGTGCCAGTCCCTGCTGTACATGTGTGCGGTCGGATCCCTGCTGCCTTTAATGAAGAGCCAGTGCCAGAACCTCAAACAACTTTTCCTGCTCTCCCATAGACTGCATTGCTTGTTCCATCCCACAAAAAGCTGCTATTCTCTTATCCATTTTTCTCTTTCTCTGACTGCAAAAAGCATAAATTATTTTAGTGCAAAAATTTTGGAAGGTTTTCTCTCTCTTCCCCATTTCCTGAAAAGCTTGCATACAGAGTGAGACACTCATAAGCTTTTCCGAGATAAGAATTTAATTTATTTATGCTTCATTGTTCCAGGCTGGTTTGGAAATTTGCTGTTCCAACTTTAACAGGTCACTGCATGGAAAGGAGCAGCTGGATTTTCCTCCAGAGCAGCCGTCAGCTGTTGGAAATCTCTTGATACTCCTCTGGCTTCTCCAGATTCAGCATTAACTTCTCCTTCCTGTAACAGGAATTATGCTACGTGCTGTAGACTCTTTAGCTAGAAAAAGGAGGAAAGCACAGGAGAGGAATACAGCAGATGCTAGTGGGGCTGGCAGGGGCCACACCACTGCTCTGACTCCTTTTCACCTCTGTAAGGTCAAAGTGTAGGAGAAAAAACCCTCTCCAAATCCAGCATGTCACAATCTGTCTGAAGTGACCCCTGTAGCTCAGGCAAGTGGGCAAGAAGTCCAAACAGCAGAAATGTGACCCACTCCATGCTTTTACATTGCTTTTCCCTCTCACCTCTTCCCCTCTTAGGAAGTGCCTCCTCCATTGCACATTCCGGAGCTCCAGGACAGCAGAGGGATGGAGGCAGCAGCCCCATTTCTCATCTCACATGGCTGCATGGCAGCAGGATTGTGCTGACTCTGCTGAGCTGCTCCCCATTTGTGCAGACAGAATGACCCACATGTGAAATCTGTGTGATGACATCTGCAGGAGATGTAATGCAGCCAAGTAACTTTGCCATGAGAACGGTTTCAGTGTTGCTTGACTTTCTTTTAGAATACAATGACGAAAACATCATATTGCATTAAGTAGTACTTAATTAATGTAAGCCATGAGAGAGAGAAATTCAAGCAGCTTGCTCCTTTGAGCTGGATGTTTTACTGAGAACTGAGCCAGAGTGACATAACTGGTGACTTTTTTTCAGAAGTTGAGCTGTTGGTTGCCTCTTGTCTCGACTTTACTGAGATTTGTCCTTCAGCACCAGGTAAAAAAAATTTGAAAGCAAGTTTTCTGCTTGATCTTTCACATTCTTTGTATCAGAGCCCCTCATCAGAGTGCTCCTTGCTCTGAACTCTGTTCTGTGATTTGTCAGTCCTGAATGTCTCCAGAGGCTGTGGGACAGAAACTGCACATGCAGGAGTGTCCCAAGGCAGACAGAGCTGCAGGCACTGGCAGCTTACAGTACTTAACCTCTGCAGGTTAGATTGATAGACATTTTGCATACAGTCACAATCAACAGAACTTTGTCATGTAACTAAAATTGATTATGGGAAGAGAATAAAGTGAGAAGGGGAAAGAAAGGACAGGGGAAAATGCCACACAGTTACCACTACTAGTTATGAGAGCTTGCAATTTATGTCCTGTGAAAAACATGGGGAAATCACTGAAAATCAGAAGGGAAGAGTTACTGGCCACGACATCATTAACTCAGTTAATACAAAACATTAAATGCTCACAATGGGAGACTTGTTTGTTGAGCTGCTGGTAAAAGGGGTGGATTCTGCCTGGTATAAAACGACTTGGTTCCACTTTGACATATCAGACTTGCTGGCCTTTAGTGTGGTTCTGTCCAGACCAGGAGATCCTCAATTCTCTGTGATTAGTGTGATCTTTTCCCCTTAGCCTTTCTGGTTAAGGTATGAGACAGAGGATATAAATTTGGTTGTAGGATGCAAGGAGCCTGAAGACACTCAAGATGAAGTTTCCATATCCTTTCTATGCACTGTTGACCATTTTCAGGCACTTTTCCTCTTCCCTATGTTCTGAACTCTGAGCTATTCATTAAAAGGGAAGAAAGAAAAAGCAGTTCCCTCTAGCTGAGGCACTTAATCATGTTTGGAAGATCCAGATGCAGCCCCTGAATGATCCCAGTCTGAGGCTGGGCTCTCCCCGGGGGATATTAGCGGCTCATCGTTCGCACATCCAGCTTCCGTAATGACAGTGGGATTATCAGAGAAAATCCCCCCTGCACCAGTGAATCTGAACCCGTGGCTCTCCTGCCTCTGCATTCAACTCCAATTCACAAAATAAAACAGCTGGATTAGCACAGGCAAGGCCAAGTTATCTGGGGGAGGGGTACATCACTCCCTGTGAGCAGAGCAGGCATGGCCTGAGCAGCATTCCATGGTTTGTCCGGCCATGAAATGATCTGAGGTTCTCTTGGTTTGTGTGGGGGAAGGTCTTCACAAAACCCTCCTGAAAAATGGCTGGTTTTGGAGTTTCTGTCGATGGTCCTGGATGTGAGAAACAACTGCTCACCTTGAAAATTTAAAGAGGTTCATTAAACCTTGACAAAAATACAACAAATGGACTATATAAGGAAAAATTTGCAGGGAACTGCCCCTCATGGATACCACATGGCCAGTTCATCTTCAAGATGGATGTTCAGTCTTTTATACCCTTGGGGGTTTGTGATAGATGAGTCATGCATTGATTGACTCTCACAATTAATAGACAAATCTCATGTATATAGGTTAAGAAAAGTTTTATAGATTTACAGTTATGTGGTACCCTGTGGCGTGGTTATCAAGGGACAGCTGGGAGGGCTGGTGACATCTGAGCTCCAGTCAGGATTTGAGGATGACATCTCCACCACTGGACAGTGAAGAAGGGGTTGATGGGCAGAACTTTGGGAGGGGTTAAAGGGTTAAAAAGGGAAAAACCTCCATTGTGAGAGAGCTGAGCACATGGTGGGGAAAATCTTTTGCTCCCAACGCCGTAACCTTTTTTCTTTATTCAGTCTTCTGTTGTATTTTTGATGAGGTTTAATAAACCTTCCTAAACTATGAAAAGTAAGTAGCCATTTCTGACAGGTTGCACCAGCCAGCCCTGGCCCTCCCAAAGTCTGTCAGCCAGCTCTGTTTGCCATTTATCAGTGCAGACTGCTCTCTTGTGACTGGATTGGAGCTCAGGTGGTGCCATGCTCACCCCCAAAGCACCCCCAAGCTTTGCCATTCCCACCTGCCCCAGGTAAGGAACACGTGCAGCCTCCTCTGTACCTGTCCTAGACAACAATACAGGAGGGAAAAGGGAACTATGGGGAGAACAGAGGACATCTGAACTCCAATAACTATATATCACTAAAGCTTTTCTTAGTATTCACACAATAGTTATCCCTTAATTGCGAGAGCCAATCATCTCATTATGCACCTCTAACATGCATGAGTGTGACTTTATGGTAGAACTCTCCTTCTGACAGTCAGTGAGCTCACAACCTCCCATGTCTTGGCCTGTGCTAATCATGATCACTCATTAATTGGAAAACAGTGAGGGAAATTGGTAGCTTGCTCTAGAATGAAATATTCCATGGACATCTGGAGTTAGATGCATATATCCAAGGGTGTGAAATGAGAAAGCAATTGTCTGTGTCCCCAGGGAGCTGTAACCCTGTCAGTAATATATTTTTGTCCAGAGATTGTAGCAGTCAGGATGCCTTCTCCTTGGAAAAGTATGGACAGTGTTGGTATTGTCAGGAAAATTAATCCACAAACACCAGAGGTTTATGTCCCAAAAGGAGACAGAGGAGTCCTGGAACTTTATTTGAATAAAGGGAGAGGCCATGGGGCATTCCCCTGGGATCTCTCCAATTTTTGGAGGATGCAGCCTCCCTTTTTATCCCAATTTTCCAGCCACATTTCCCTTCTCTCTTTCCCCATTGGCTGAGGTACTTGAGACGTACAGACTTCCCAAAACACCTGATACCAAAGATTTCCCTCTAATGAATAACCCTCCCTTTTCATTTTGAATTCTTATGGAATTTAGGGGTTTTTCCTCATTGTTTCTTTGATCTTTCAATATCCAATTTCATTTATCAGCAAACCTAAAGTTTATTTGTAAAAGCAAATATCTTTTTCCATTCACCAATCAGTGGAATCCTTCCCATTGTTTCTTTTATCTCTCAGTGCTGGTTTTATCTCCCAGCAGACCCACAGCTGGTTTGGAAAGGCAAATCCACTATTCCTCTCAGTATTGAGGTAAGGGATCCTCCTCTCTGCCCTGTGAGAGCCAAGGACACAGAGTCTCACTCAAGGCTGATGTGAGTGGAGCCCACCAAACAGGGGCAGGAGGTGGCTGGGCAGGTATTTCACTGCCTGAAATATCAACCAAGCTTCAGAGTTTAAAAACATCTCCTCTACCCTCCACAATGAGAATTCCAGATGCATTTCCATCCCATGATTTTCAGTTAATCTTCCACTGGTTTGTGATTTCTGAGGAGCTATAGATTGAATCCAGGCATGCTAGCTCAGCTGAATTTTTGAGTGGTAGGGGTTTTTTATGTTTGTTTATTTGTTTTAAAATAATTTTTCCCTTTGAAATTCCTTCAATACCAAAGGGTAAATGGATTCTTGGGCACTAATTTAAGATATTGCTACTAATAATAACCTAATGCTTGCTGTTTGTCAAAAGCTGAGAATCAGCAGTGATGAAAGATGAAACTGCCCCAAGTTCCTTGGCAAAAGTGATGGAGGCAAATATTTCAGAGGTCATTTCAATTTTGAAATTTGCTTCCTCAGAGATTGTGCTGTGGTAACATTTGCCTTCTAGATGTTATCAGAGAAGCACTGGAATTTCATAGGAACTGAAATGAAAGAATTTTAGGATGTAGAGTCTGGCTGTTGGAGATATCCCTGTCCTGCTGTTCTCATTAACCTTGCTGGTGTTGCAGGCAGTCTCTGTGAAGTCCTGGTCCAGCCCTTCTCTGTCAGCATCTTACATCTCAAGCTCAAAATAATTTGTCCTCATTCACTGATAACACACTTGACTCTTGTCCTAATTTGTTATCTGTTGGCTCTTCAATAACTTTATGAGTATTTTTCTCTTTAAAAAAAAAACCCAAAAAACAAACATAACCCCAGACTTGCTTGTGCATTAATGGACTTTAATAAATAGTGCTCTCTCATTTATCAGCAATGCTGCAGGAGCACCAAGAGACCACTCAGAGCAGAGCCCTCTGTGGGCATGGAACAAACTCCCAGCTGCAGCAGGACCTGCCAGGGGCAGCTTCTGCAGCCCCAAACATTCCCTTTTTTTGCATGGGAATAATGGGGACTCTGAAGAAATGCTGCACTGGTAGATGCTACAGCTCAAGGACAGCAATGTAGGAAAACAAAACACCTTTTAGCTTTTCTGTGCACCTTTTGATACTATCCTAATTTTGATATTGTGTAATTCTTGCACAGCATAAAACTCCTGTTGCTTTTGATTCTTAGATGAGTTCAGCTGCTCCAAATTTACCCCCTGTTCCTAGTCTGGAATTCTGACCTGTGTCTTACTGGGTGGAGCAGGAAGGCAGGACCCAGACACTGGTAGGAAATTTATTTGTGCTTTTTTTTCAGCTAAACTGAATCTGGCAGCATCTTGAGAGCAGCTGTTGATGTGTTGTGTGTGCTCCTGCAGTTGGTGCCTCTCCTTGGGGTATCTTGGACCTCAGGGAGAAGGAATTGAAATATCTTTTCATTGGGAAAAGAGGGCTTGTGTGGGAGCTTGAACTGGGAGAATGTCCTTTAGCAGAGGCTGTAAGAGCAGGTGGCCTGTTCTAGAAATCATCAAGTAGCTTCTCTGATCTTAGATCAGAAATGAAGTGCCTGTTTCTGTGAGCAGGTGAAAATACCCCAGGATATGGTCAGATTTCTAAGAAGTTTCAACACCTCCTTACTCTGTTTCTTTCCTTATCTCCCTCCAGCTATCATAAGTCATGTGGAACACCTTTTTTCATGGAATTGAGCTGCAGGTTGAAAACCCTTCTGCAGTAGATTGTGAGCAGGTTGCTGCTTTGACTTTTCAATTTCTATCACTGAAGACAAATTTTATTAGTAAAATCTTGGGCAACTCAGCAGTGGATTTTCAGGCTCTGACTGGGTGCCTGGAGCTGCATTTCTTTGAACTGTCTTCTAGAGGAACTGCAGCTGTATAAATGGATGAAGACTGTGGAAAGAAACTATAAATATGGCTTTATTAAGGTGGGTTTTTAAATCAAAGTGACTTTTTGAAATATTTTAATGAACCCTAAAAACTATTTTGCAGTTCTTTCCAACAGTTATGTTACTTTTTAGCGGTGGAAGAGGAGGGGGATGTTAGTGAGGGAAATGTGGCCCTTGCATCTGTGGCAGTGCCTTTTCCATGGACTTGGCTGGACAGAAAATTTCAAATGTCCAGGGGCTAGAATGCCTCTTCTGCTACTAATTTTCATGGTGTAAAGTGTAGCCAGGTTTCACAGGGATACCACTGGGATGGTGTTGTAGAGGGAGGAATTTGGGGGCATTTGAGACATTTCCTGTTGCCCTGAAGCTTTTTCAATGGGCAGTGGTGGGTTGTGCTTTATCAGGAATGTGACAAACCTACTCAATATATGGTTTTTTTTGCTGGAAGTAAATTGAAATCAACGATTTAGCACATTAAAAAAAAAAAAGTGCAAGCATTGCTTGCTGATGGTTTAGTGCCTTCTTTTCCCCTCCTGTTCTTGTCCCTGAGAGTTCAGGATCTGTGCTTGAGCACACCTGGCAGGTTTCAGAATTCCACAAACCAGCTGGTCCTTGGTGCTGGCTGTGCTGGGAGTTGGTGGTGGCTCAGTGAGCACCACTGAACTGATCTGTGCTTCCTCAGCAGCTGGAGCTGGGAAACTCCACCGTGGGGCTTTACAGCAGAAAAGACACTTCCATTCCAGCTTGAACACACACCTCCACATCCCAGTGACTCCAAACCTGCCTTCAGTGAGCTCCAGAGGGACTTAGAGGGAAACAGGCAGAGACTGGAGCAAGGCAGAGGTGGAGGGATATGGGAAAGTCAGGGCTGAACCTCTGGCAGTTCTCTCCTGCTTATTCTCCACCATAACACCGTGAGGAGAGCACTGGGCAAGGCTCCTCACTGAAGGCCAGAGCATGAAGGAAATCATTCAGAAAGCTGCTCAGTAGTATTGCAGAGTGTAGAAATCTCTGTGATGGAAGCAGTTTTCCTCTGGGTGTGTGCACATGGATATGTCTGTGTAAATGAATGTGTAAAAGGCACTGGAGTGCATCATCCAGAGGTGGTCTGAGCTGGGATTTCCACTCAGCAGAGGCTTTGTAACAACTGCAGTGTTCTGTTTGGGGAGGCAGAGGTTTTCCAGATACACGGTACCATCATGGTAAAAATGATTTTGGCACAGAGGAAAGCACCTCTCTTTTAATTCAAGTGTCACATTTTACCCGCTCGCAGTTTCCTGCTTGTGTGTTTTGGCTTTTGCCCAGCCCCTCAGGCTATGTGTGCTCATCTGGTTTTGATAAAACATTCAACTTAGACAATACATCTTCTTGGACATTTCTTCCTGTTAGATTCAAGTGTGATACAAAGCAACCAGCACTTGATCAGTAGCAGACACTGTTTTTATCAAGCATTGTTGGATGTTCATTAGCCATGAAAGGACTGGAGAGAAAACTTGCCACAGGACAGGTTGGTGCTTCTCCTTCCTTAGCCACCTCAGTGGCTGCCTGTTGGGTGCTCTTTTGAAGCCTGTGTTCACACACCAGGCTACAATATCCAAATTATTTGGCTGCTGTTTATCTTGCCTCTTTCATAGTCTTGTTAGTCTGCTAAGAGAGATAAAAATGCCCACGGGATTTTGAACAGTGGCAGAGGAATGGGAGTGGTGACCTCATTAAAAATCATCTCCTCATCCTGACATTTAGGTAGCATTTGAGAATGCAGTGGCATAAAATGTTGGATGAAAAGATGAATAGCAATTTCTCCTGGTGTGCCCAAGGAGCACGTGTGACCTCTGATATGACTGTGAGTCCCTCAGGCTCTGTAACACCCTTCATATCACTGATGTATGCAAGGAAAGGATGCACCACATCCATGTTTATTAGACAGTGAGCTAAAACATGAAAAAAGGCATTTATCTCACTGAAGTTCATCTGTCTGCCTGTCTCCTTTGCACCTGGGCTCCCTTGGAGGAGGGAAAGGAGAGACACCTCCAGAGGCTGAGCATCCCTGCCTGATTCCATATCACCACATGGTGTTAGTGATGCTCAGGGAGCGTGGGATGGCTGCCCTGTCCCTCTGCCAGCACCATCCCTCGTGGAGAAATTGCCCAAATTCCAGTCCCAGGGAGTTCTGCCCTGCTGTGGTGCTGATTTCAGTGCTGGCACCCAATGTCCAGCTCACAGCTCTTCCAGCAGGAGGGAAATGGGGGACGCTCCATGAAAACCTTCTGGATGAGCTGGTCCTGGTGCTGTTGGGCAGCCTGAGTTGCACAGGGAGATAAAAGACACTCAGGCTTGCAGAGCAGCGTTGTCAGAGGCTTTGGCCTGACCTCAGGCTCTGACAGATGTGTTTATCCAGCACAAGGGAGGCTGCAGGCACTGCAAGGACCTCTTTGTTCTCAGCTTTTTTATCTCTTCATGTCTCATCTCCCTTCCTTCCCCTGGTGGACTGAGATGAAAGTTGTGTGCACCCCTCTGCAAGCTTCCTCAGAGATCCAATTGAAATACCTCATCCTTGGAGCACATGGGAGGGTTGAGCCATTGAACCTCTTCCACTGGAGGCTTACAGTCCCAGAGCTTTTTTTTTTTTGGTCTTGTTTCTGGGATTATGGATATTCAAAACTGAGATTGAACACTTAAACTTTTATGGGAAAGGCTGGTAGAACTTAATGTGCTCTTTGGTTTTCAGCGGATTTTTTGCTCAATGTGGAACTGAGTTTTGCCATCTTGCTGCAATACTATACTCCAATAAATAAATGCAGTAGAATCCCATTTAATTTGTATGAGTTGCACCCCCTAAAATCCTCTAGGCTATTTGAACAGATTACAAACCAAACCCCAGGGTTTTTCCCTAATTTTCCAGCTGTGCAAATCCATCCTTGGATATTAAAAAGACTAAGTCTCATACATTTTCTGTCTCCTCTATCATGACCAATTTGCTAGAAAAATCAAAGATCTGGTTCTTGGAATGTTGTAACTAACAAGTGTTTTTTTAATCATATCTTAATCCTTAAAGGCAGGAGATAACTCTCAGAGTAAAAGCTGCCTGCAGGTTTCTCAGTGACACTGAAATTCCTGATAGACCCTCACTAAATCTGTCTCCAGGTCCAGAGATTAGAAGGCAGCTGACAATTTTCATTAATGATATGTAGGATGAGGGGGAAATCCAACTTACACTCCCTGTATTGGTTGCTGTGATGATTGAAATGTGGTTTTATTTTTGCCTTTATCACATGTACATGGAAAAGAAGAAATACATAAGCAGAGGTTCCATTTTTTTGAAGTGTCACTCATCTGAGCCATCTCCAGAGTAAAAAATGAAGTTGCTTTTACAGAAACCATACAAAACCATTGTCAGGGCTTATATGAAATACTGTTGTGTCCTAATAATAACTTCTAGCTGAAAAATCTTGGCATCCTGCAGCTTAGAAAAGGGTTTTAAAATTCACCTTCAGTTTTTGGGCAACAGGCAAAACATGTGGCTCTGTTTAGGAGCTATTTTCGTTAAAGCTTGACAATACAGGATGATAAAATACAGCTGCATTGTTTAAACTTTCAATTTAATTTCTGGTTTGGGTCCAAGCTGTTTCATCAATATGGCGCCATTCATTTCAAAACAAAGCCCTTGGAAGGGTCTCCATTACCCCACCATTGATCAAGAGGGTGTTAAAATGTAGAACCTAATTATGTTCCTGGCCCGTTTGGAATTCCAGAATTTGGATTTTTATAACTGTCAAATTTGCAATCAGGGTAACTTTCCATGACAATTAGTCAGAATTATTAGTGCTTCCCTTGCCAGGGAGTTATAACTAATGGTGGTGGCTCACTTTTCAAGGCTCAGTAAGAGTCAAAGGCAACATATATCTTACAGAAGAGCCATTTGACTGCAAAATTGTCTGCACTGAACTGCACCCGAGCCTCTTCTACTGTTACAGTCATTTTTATCAGTCCTCTAGGGCTGAGTTGTGGCTACAACCTCTCTTACAAGCTCTGCACATAGAATTAACCACTGGGTTCTGCCTTTTGCAAGGTGGGACTCAAGACATTGTGACATGAGGAAGTTCATCCTTAAGTATTTCACTCAAGCTTACCTTGGTGAAGGTACTCAAAAGGCTTTTGGTCAATTATTGCTTTGACTCTTTAAAATAAGCCAAGAAGAAACATCTGTACAACCTGAGGAAGGCTAAATCCTCTCAGGCTGATACCTGACTCACAGCTAAAGCTCCTGTCTGTGTGTAAGCCTGTGCTTGTGCTAAACCAGAGATGTTTGCCCAGGTGGGAATTCCTTCCTGGTACAGCTCTGCAAACATTATACAAAATATTCAAGGGAAAAAAGAAAGAAGAAAACAGTTACAACAACAAGCAAAGCCAAACCCAAGGACATGAAAGCTGAGGTATCCACCCCTGGCTGTCTAATGCAGTACTTTGCAGATGTGGTTCTTCAGCCCAAATGCTGGTGCATGAGGGCATTTGCTCACAGGAGAGCAAACACTGGCAGAAAAGAGCAAACACTGAGCCTTGCCTCCTGTGCCGCATCAATTTTGGAGGCAGATGACCTTGTGCTGATATGGACAGATTTTGGATGAGCTGCCTGGCCATGGCAGGCAATGACCACGTCCTCATCCCTGCAGGAGTTCAGGGAGCCCCTTCCCAGGGGCTGCTCCAATCCCCCCTCCATGTGCCTGCTCCTCCTCCCACCCTGCTCTGCCCTTTCTGTCCCACTGCCACAAGTGGAGCAGCCACGTGGTTTAAGGAACTGATCTCCTTGAAAAATTATCTCCTTGAAAAATTATCAATTACTATCTCCAGATTGAGTTATGTTTCATCCTTCTCACAGTGTCCCTCTGTGAGCTGCAGACATTCATTCTAAAAGCAAAGGTGGCAACTCCAACCAGTTAAACTTAAGCACAAGTTCTTGTGTCAAGCTACCACCTCTGGTTTTCCCCAGGCAGCCAGAGCCTGCCTTTTTTCTCTTAGGACATCTCCATTTCTCTTAGGACATCTCCTTTTCTCTTAGGACATCTCCATTTCTCTTAGGACATCTCCTTTTCTCTTAGGACATCTCCATTTCTCTTAGGACATCTCCATTTCTCTTAGAACATTTTTATTTTTTTCCTTAGAACACCTCTTTTTCTCCTAGAACACCTGGAACATCTCTGTGTCCACTGACATATATTTACCTGGACAGTCATGGGATTGTTTTTGACAAAAAGATCTGGAATTTAGCTTTATTGATACAGGTTCCAAGTTGCTCATACCCCTAATCCTGCAGAACGTTTTTGCCCTGGAAGAAAGAGGGATTGTACTCAATTTTGCTTAATTAAATCAACCTAAACTAATTGTCAGCTAATAAAATAGTGTTGGTCAGCTCATAAAACAGAAATGAAGATTAAAAGAGCAGTTGCCATGAACAGGTGGTAACTCTGTTTCCAAGTTAGACCACATTACTCTCTGGCACAGAATCTCTGAGAATACCTCATATTCCAGGTTTTTTTCAAAAAAATGTTTATGAAACTTATAAAATATAGAGCTCATTTTATAACCAATTTTCTATCTCACCTGCCAAGAGCAGTGGGGGTTGAGCCAGCACAAGGCGGATGCAGAGTTTTAGGCAGATGTCCAGAAATGGATTCTCTGCACAGGGCTGTGGAATACATTTCTACCTTTGACTGCCCTTTCTGTTACAATTCTTGAGGTTTAGTTTTTTCTTTCTTGTTACTATTACAGAAAAGACCTAGTAAACATTTTTTTAATGTCATTGATCTTGACCTGACACTGTTGTGCAAAGGGAGAAACTCTGTTCTCACTGTGGATGCTGTTTAACTCTAGATGGATCTTGAGTTAGTTAACAGGATCCCTCTGGATTTGGCCTTTAGTATTTTTGTTGACTCTGCAGATCTTGCAGAAGGCATTAAACATTGATCTAATTTCATCTGGAAAAGACTAAACTGGAATCTTTCTCTGCTTCTCACAGTAGAAGCAGAACTCAGTGGTTTGAAGTTGCTGTTAATGGTTGAATGATGAAAGAAAATTTATTGCATAGTGATTATTCTATTATTGGGATAAGAGTGCAAAACCATATGGTTTGGAGCATTTTGTTATGGCTTGCAGGTAATGTGGATGCTCTGTAGTGGTGCAGGGCTTCCAGCACCAAAGAAATTTGCCATTTTCTGTGACCACCCATTCCCAAAAATCTCATGCAGGATGTGCTTGGTTGATCTTATGTTAAGTCTTCAAAAGTGAAAGACAAGATTAATTTTCCTCCCCTTCACTCAGGATCAAAGTGGTGCCTTGATGCAGCTCCTCAGGCTGCACTGACAGTGTCAGAGCACAGAGGAGGCTTCTGCCAGCCTTGGGGTTCAAATGTGGAGCTCAGTTCTTGTTTCTCTGCACTCCTCTTGCAGCTGATGTGTCCTTCCCTGGCATGCAGGGCAGCTGTTGTAGCCAAGGATAACCAGATTTGAGGTTCTTTGGGATGTGGGGGTCCCTGTTGTTGGTTTTTCTGGGTCTGGATTGAAGGCACTTGAGATGGTAGTTCATGATCACACTCAGGTGTTTATTATTTCTTATCAGTGAAACAGTCTCACTGCTGTGAGTTGGGCAGCTTTTCATGAGAAGGCACAAAATGGCCAACAATCTCCTGTTCCAAGGGCTTTTATGACTGAACTATCCAATTAAGAGCTGACACCTGGATTATTTCCCCTTTGAACCCAATAACTGATCCCAAAGAGCTGCAATGGGGATTTTTCCACCCAATTACAAAATGCCACCCAAACCCATGGAGAAGGAGGAAGAAGAAGGATGAAGAAGAAGCCCAGGATGACACCCTGTGCCCTCCATCTTGCTTCCATCCACAGCACACTAAAAATCCCAAACCCTCAATTTCTCACCCAGTGACACACCTGCACTGCTCTCTATAATCCATTTCACACTTCTGTGGATTCCAGTCTATTCTGGAGTTTAGGAAACTTTCTCCATGGATGAGGGTCACAGTCAGTGCTCCCCTGGGGGTCAGGGCACCCCAGAGCAGACAGAGAAATATTCCCAGTGCCCTGGGTTTCCATACTGGGACTTGGCTGTGCTGGATGAGGGAGGAGAGGAGAAGGGTATGAGGAGGAGGATATGAGTCTGCCCTCGAATCCTGGCTGTCCTGGGAGGTGGAGAAGGAGCTGGAGCTGCATCCCAGCCCTCAGCTGCAATCCTGCTGCAGCCAAGGCAGGGAGCAGGGTAGGTGGGACTGGTTTTCTGTGAAGCAGGGCAGTTCTGTGGCTTGCTGCAGTCTTAAGGCAAACCTGTAAAAAGAGGAAAGAGATTTAGACACAAAGATGAGACACAAAGAGATCCTGTGACATCTGACAGGATTGGGAGCTGGGGTGTGTGGAGGGAGGTTTCTGTGGGACTCCCCTGCCTGGTTCTTGCTGCAAAGGGGTCCTGGCCATGCAACAGGAGGGGCTCACTCAGTAAATGTCATGTTTTCTATGGCATATTCCATGATTTTCTATAGTTTTAAGCTTGCACTTCAGTGGCCCTGTGATCCAGCCAGGCTGCCCTGCCTTAGGCTGTCCCAGACCCCTCCTGCCCTTTGTCTCCTGTGCATCCAGAGATGGGCTTGCAGCAGGAGCTGGCACAGCTGGGGATGCAGGAGAGGCTGCAGCATGGCCATCACCTCGGCCCTGCAGGATTTCCTGGAGGCAAATGCTGCTGCCTGGCTCCCCCTGCTCGGCTTGGTGGGAGGGGAAGTGCTGTGAGCAGTGCAGCACAGCCTGTGGTGGCTCATCTGAGAAAAACCATGGTAGGAATTTATGGCAGCATCCCCTCAGGGATCTGATTTACCATGTCCTTGCTGAATGAGCATCACTGAATCCCAAATCTTGGATTAAACTAGCTGAAAAGATTCCCCACACTGGCAGTCCTGTGGAGCTCTTGGGGTCAGGTCCTGCTGAGACAGGATTTCTTTAAGGGAAAGGGAATAAGGTAGTGCTGGAGTTCATTCTGGGCAGTTTTCTGCTCATCCACATGTCCCACATTTGCCCAACATGATGAAAACATCTGCTGGGAGTCACACCAGCAGCCAAGTCTCTATTTATTTTCCTCAAAGAATGGGTTTAGGGGGAATGTAACACTGACTGTGGGGCTGGCCTGGGCCCATTGTCACTGCTTGTGTGTTTTAAAGGTTGAGGGACACAGCAGAGCTGGAGGAAAGTTAAAGCATCACCCTCCAAAGAAAGTGTGTGGGTTTAGTGACTCTGTGAGAGTCCTAAGGGGCTCCAGACTGTCCTGATTTGCACTGGTGTGAATGACCAGCATCCCCTGTCAGTGAGGAGGAGCAGGAGGACTGTGAGCAAGTTGGCTGCTGAGCTTCCCAATGGTTTGCACAAAACCATCCAGGACCCCAAACTAACAAAAACCACATTCAAAGCAATTATCTGATCTTGTTTGGTTGGTTTTAATGGGATGTTTCTAGACACTGGTACAACAAACACTCTTGTAAACTCTTGTAACAGTTGTTTGCAGTTAGTATCTTCAGGAAGGTTTTATGTGTGTGATCATGACTAATATCCATCACTTCAGTGGGACTGTCACCCTCTGCTGCTGGGGGAAGTTTTTCCTACTAAAACAATTATTTTCTCAGCTTGTTTAGCATTTTTCTTTTTCCTTTTATTACCCTTTTATTCACAAAACACAGATACAGATTCGCTCATATATTTCCAGATGAAAGTGCTTTGTGATTCACAGATTTAAATAATTAGGTCTTCACAGACCTCAGACTGGTTGTAAAGGCAGTTGGAGTCGTCATTTTTGGCTTTACACTTGGAAACAGAAAAAGTCTGTAGAGGGAAGGTGACCAAACCAGCTGAGAAGCTGAGCTGGGGGCAGACCCCCCCTCTGAAGTGTACTCTGTTTTTCTAAGCATTAGGAGATGCTGCTGTGCTAAAGGCCTCCCCCCACCTTGATCCCATCTCTTCTTGTCACAAACATCATTTTTAGCACATGCACCAGCAGCTGGAAAGGTGCTGGATTCTTCTCCCCGTGGCTCACCCACAACAACAGCAGCTGCTCTCCCTCCTCGCACCTGGGACCATTTGTTCCCCATTGTGTGTGATGGAAGCACCAACTGCTGTTACCCCAAAAAACCACCCCAGCCCCAAGCCTGCCCCTTTTACACTGAGCCAGGGTGGGTGCTGCAGCCTGTTCCCCTCAGGAGGTTTGTCTGAGGCTGTAATTCCTGGAATTGTCAGAGGTGACACAGAGTCACATCAGAAGGCAAATGGGAAAAGCCCCTACATTTATTTGAGCCTTTCTTCTTTTTATACCTTAGTTTATTACAGGTGGACCTGACTGGTCATTTCATAAATGCATTTCACATGCTTGGCTAATTAACAAGACATTGTAAATGTCTTTTTGTAAACATTTGTAAACAACCTCATGCGAAAACCACCAAAGCAGATTGTTAAAAAACACCACCTGCAGATGATTTTAATATTTTACTACCACTGTCTATCTCCAGCTCCCTAAAGCTTCCTAGGCCAATTCATGGCAAAACTTATCCTGCTTTCTCCCTCTCTGAGCAGGCAGTCACATCCTCACTGGCAGCACCACCTCCAGAGGAGTTTGGGGCAGTTTTGGGGCTGCTGCAGCCCTCGGCAGGGCGGCGTGTGCTGGGTGTGCCGGGGCTGCTGCCGGCCCAGGGCCAGGGAGGGGATCCTGCTCCTCAGCCAGGCTGGCTCCCAGCTGAGGGAACCTTCCCCTGCTGAGGCAGGGCTGTGCAGGGCCAGGCTTTGCCACGAGCAGGGCTCACTCCCATTCTCAGTGCTCATTCCTTGTCCCAGTGCTCACTCCCTGTCCCAGTGCTTGTTCCCTGTCCCAGTGCTCATTCCTTGTCCCAGTGCTCATTCCTTGTCCCAGTGCTCATTCCCTGTCCCAGTGCTCAATCCTTGTCCCAGTGCTCATTCCTTGTCCCAGTGCTCATTCCTTGTCCCAGTGCTCATTCCCTGTCCCAGTGCTCAATCCTTGTCCCAGTGCTCATTCCCTGTCCCAGTGCTGACTCCCTGTCCCAGTGCTCATTCCCTGTCTCAGTGCTCCTTCCCTGTCCCAGTGCTCATTCCCTGTCCCAGTGCTCCTTCCCTGTCCCAGTTCTCCATTCCCTGTCCCAGTGCTCATTCCCTGTCCCAGTGCTCATTCCCTGTCTCAGTGCTCATTCCCTGTCCCAGTGCTCATTCCCTGTCCCAGTGCTCACTCCTTGTCTCAATGCTCATTCCCATTCTCAGTGCTCATTCCCTGTCCCAGTGCTCATTCCCTGTCTCAGTTCTCATTTCCTGTCCCATTTCTCATTCCCTGTCCCATTTCTCATTCCCTGTCCCAGTTCTCATTCCCTCAGTGCTCATCCCTGTTCCAGTGCTCATTCCCTGTTCCAGTTCTCATTCCCTGTCTCAGTGCTCATTCCCTGTTCTCGGTGCTCATTCCCTGTCCCAGTGCTCATTCCCTCAGTGCTCATTCCCTGTCCCATTTCTCATTCCCTCAGTGCTCACTCCTTGTCTCCCCCGCAGGTTCCTCTGGCCGCCAGGGCTCCTCTCCCCGCCAGGACCGTAAGTGGCACCGGGGGCAGAGCCCCAGCAGCCTGGGGGAGGGGGGCTGTGCCAGCCAGGGGTGCCCTTTGCTTCTGGGAGGGGGGGCTGCGAGTCTCTGCCTGCTCTCTGCCTCAAGGATCTGGAAAAGGAGCTGGGAATGGTCTGCTCCTCTCTGGGAGCTGCTCAGGAGGTCCCTGAGGCTCACCTGGGAAGGGCCACCCTGCTTTCCCTTCCCTCCTTCTGGCTTGGTTTGCTGTCTCAGGGAGGACACCAGGCTCCTGGGCTGTCTCAGGGCCCTGTTGTGCTGTCCTTGCCATTAAAGCTCATGCCTCTGTTTTCCCCAGCCTGCTCCTCATCAGCCTTTTGGGGTGGGATGTGAGAAGAGCCAGGAGTGGGGTGATCTCAGGTGGGTCCCCAGAGGGAGGGTGGCTGTGGCCTCATTTGCAGTTGCAGGCTCCTCAGCCACTGGCATCCAGCAGCCTGGTGTCCCCTCATGTCTGAGTGTGCTAGAACAACCCCCCTGAGAAAACCAAACTGGTTTTAAAGGTTGCAAGTGAATTAAAGCTGATTTCTTGCTTGCTGGTGCATGAGCTGTGTGTAATAAAACTCCAAAATATTGTTTAAAAAATCGCTTCAGAGTTCTCTGGTGCAGATGCAAAAGCCCAGCCAAGGTTTTAAATTCTAGAATGTATCTCCAGTGATGGTTAATCAATGAGAAGCAGGAATTTACACGAGTCTTTGTGCCTGATGGCCACATGCAGGTTTTGTGGAAGGTGAAAATCGTGGCAGCTCTGAAGCAGCACGTGCTGAGTTACCCCAAGTGCTGGGTTCTGGGGGCAGTGGTGTCAGAGGGCATGAGGAGCTCTCACTGCTCTGGGAGCACACACACTCAGCAGAAAAATCCCTGTCCCACAGCCCAGAAGCTCCTGGGAAGCCTCAGATTAGGACAAGCCCAGCCTTGTGCCCCACCCTCAGTGGGGTTGTGCTTCTTGCTGCAGCTGCAGCTCATCCCTGTGTGCTCTGCCCAGGCTGTCCCACTGGAAGCACAGAGTGGATTCCTCATGGAATGGCTGTTCAGGCTGGAACTGGCCCTGGGTCCCAGGCACAGCCAGGCAGGGCAGAGAGGGCAGCCTGGGGAGGGTCTGTGTCCAACCTGCAGCACTGCATCCCTTGGGTGGGACCCTGAAGATGCCCAACACTCCCCAGTGGGCACCATGGAAACCAGAGGACATTTGGAGTGTTTAACAGCTTCCTTGAAATTCTTCATTCTTACTGCATCAGGAAAAAAAATCAATGTCTGAGTAGAGAAGCCAGCCCCAATTCTTCTGGCAGGGAAGGATCCTTCAGGTCCTGTTTCTGTCCTCATTCCCTTTCCTACTCTCTGCCATGGTTTGGGATGCTGACTCCTCTCTGTTTCTCAGGCATATCCTGGCACACACAAGCACTCCTCACCACTTCTGGTGTTGGAGCTGCCATGTGCAGGAACTGGTGACGTGTCCAAGGACACATGGGAAAGTCCTGTGTCAGCAGAAATTAGATCTACATTTTCTGCAGTCCTTATTATTGATCACTCTTAGTTCTGGATTGTCTTTTTGAAGTGGTGATTTGTTTCCTTGGCCTGAAACTTTGTGCTTCAGTTTCTCCCTTGGTGCTGTGCCCTTTTGAACATCTGTCCTGTTGGGTATGTAGGGAGAGCACCAAGAGCCCTGCCCTTGCACCCACAGCCCTCAGAGGGGGCAAGAAATTAATCATTTTAAAATGAGGTTACTCCACTGTGCACTTTCACACCCTTTCAAGGTTTCATCCAGGCCAAATCTAGTGCTGCTGTTATTCTGCTGATGGGCCAGCAGGTTAGAGAATGTGGGCTGGGTGTTGATGATGGTTGTGATGGGTGTTCTGGATGCTCTGAACACATCTACAAACACAGGCTGAGAGAGCTGGGGTTGTTCAGCCTGGAGGAGGCCTTAGAGCCCCTTCCAGTGCTTAAACTGGGCTGGTAAAAAGGAAGGAGAGAGACTTTTTATACAGGCAGACAGCGACAGGACAAGGGGCAATGGTTTTATACTCAAAAAGGGGAGCTTTAGATCAGATAGTGGGAATAAATTGTTCCCTGGGAGGGTGGGCAGGTCCTGGCACAGGGTGCCCAGAGCAGCTGTGGCTGCCCCTGGATCCCTGGAAGTGTCCAAGGCCAGGCTGGACAGGGCTTGGAGCCACCTGGGACAGTGGAAGGTGTCCCTGCCAGGGAACTGGATGATCTTTAAGTTCCCTTCCAACACAAACCATTCTATCCTCCTATGATTTATAGGCTGGTTGGATATTTAGGGTTTTTCTGACTGTGGAAGGAACCCTTCATTTTGGCAATCTGGCCTGGGATTCCTCTTGTTGCCTGATGTTTGAAGGTTTCCTTCCATGATTTCATCTTAGTCATTCAGCTTCCAAATGATGCTGTGATTTTAGGATGTGGGCTAAACCCTTTGGAAGTGTGTGGCCAGGCAGCAAGGCAGTGGTTATGGGTTGGATGTGCTTATGGGCTTTTTCTCCACCCTGGTGACCTGCATCCCAACACTTTGGGATTGTCACTTCAGGCAAGGTGGGCAGTAATAACAGTGTTATATTTTCAGAAGTGTGAGCACAGGAAGGTCAGTGTGTTTCCTTTCACACTGCAGTGTTCCTTGTGCTCCTAAGCACTGCAGGACAGAGAGATGTGCAGATGCTTCTGGCTGCACTCAGGCCCTTCCAGCCCTTCCCAAGGTGGGTGTCTCTGCCTGGCCTCTGCTATTGGCTCTTTCTGAGGCTTCAGCCCATTAGAAACTTCACTTTCAGGGAGTGAAGTGGAATTTAAACTATCTGAATCCAGTCCTTTGTGTCAAATCAAATGATTTGTTAAAGTGAGGCCAGATTTGTGGGGAGAATCAATCTTTTTTATTAGATCAACTGATGTGGAAAAAGCAGACAAACTTTCAGGCACATTAACCCCACTGCTTGCCTGTGTTTGTATTGCAAGAATGAAGAGACCTGTGTGCCAGGGGAGGCTGTGCTTTAGGCTGTTCCTCGACAGTCACAGGCATGGGTGGTATTTTTGGGTGTGCTTGTCCACTTTTTGGGGAGAAAGACTTTTCTCCCTCTGCATTTGGACACTAGATGTTACTACAGAACAAATAATGGGCTCTGCTCTGCAGCTGACTCATTGTGCAAGTCTGGGGCTAATTACTGAATCCCTGTGTGCCTCAATTTCCATCTGTAAAATGTCACAGATGCCCACCATTCATAAATCGCTTTCAGATTTCCAGATGAGGTGCTGTGTAAGTGTAGAACAGCATTAGTTTATGCATATTGTGCTGGAGGATAACACAAACCACATGCAGCAGAGGAGCCTCACAGATGTGTCTCCTTCCCCTGCAAAAGGCAAGGCCCAGGCTGATGATTTAGCACAGCACTAATTGGACTAAAATAGGAGATTGCTTTTGTGCTGGTGCAATTGTCACCATTCGAGTCCTCCTCATTTACCAGTGGTTCTTGGAGGTAGCCCAGCGCTTCCCTTTGAGTTGAGGAGAGCTGCAGTGCCTTGCCTTTGGCAGCACAAGAATTCCCAGCAAACACCACTGTGTGCCCTGTGCCTTCATTCCCCACCTCTGGAAAGGGACTGGGCCATGCTTGGGTGGGAATGTGCATCTTGCTTGGCCTCCAGCTGCACTTAGCACATTGTTGCTGGCATTTCCTAATCTCCAAGCAGAGGCATTTATTTGCAGTGCCATTCCTGGGTGTTGCACACACCCAGGAATCCCCATTTATTGATAAGAAAATCTGTTCCCATGGCTGCAGGCGAGTGAGGGCCTGGCAGCTGTCCAGCATTAAGTCATTTCTCAAAGTTTAAAGGATTTGTGGGCTGTGATGCTTTGGGTTCAGGCAATTAACTCTGGTGAAGTGCCTGAGAGTGTCTTGCAGACACATTTCATGGAGAAAGATGAACTCAAACAGCTAAGAGCTTTGATTTGATTAAATGCCCTGAAGTTTCTGCATTGTGCTGTTGGGGCTAAACTCAAATGGGTACAAAACCTAGGAGCTCTCTGACTGCAGGAGAATTCTGGTTGTTGCTTCCCATTGCAACCTGGCCCTGTGCTTGTTTCAAAGTGCCAAAATCACCCCTGCTGCCAGCAGCAGGCACCAGTGCCTGTGCATTGCCTCTAAAGCTGGAGCTGTGTCATTTTAAAGCCCTGCTTGGAGCTGATTTGCCAGTGTATTGTTGCCTGGTGCTCAGAGGTGGCTGTTGATGGTGGCTTGGAGGGATGGAGGTGTCTCTGGAGGGATCCAGTTCCTTCTTGGTGTGTTGCAGGCAAATTGCACCTTTCTGGGTTTGTCCATTTTGGACTCTTCTCCCTGTTCCTCATCAGGGCTCAGAGGGAGGGTCAAAATTCATTGTTAAAGCCTCCACAGCTGTAAAAGTAACATAATATTGAGGCAGAGTGTGTGGGGTGACAGGCTGGGAGAGAAGATTGGCTGACACCCAGCCTTACCCAACGCTTGCCATGTTCCAGGAGAAATCTCCCCACATGCTAGGCCTTCATCCATGGGTCTAAACTTGCCATTTTAGGCATTTGGAAGGAGAGTTTCAGGGTGGAATCATCTAGAACCTCAAAATGAGGCTCCTCAAACTGCCCACCAGTGTGAGGGCTCTTAGGGGACGTGCTGTGCTGTTTGTCACAGGGCAGAGAAAGGGCAAATGGTGATTAAAGGCTTGGTCCCATCAGAAAGTGAATAGATCCCCACGTTTGGGAAGTGTTTAGTGAGGTTTTGATTAAAACAACAGAATGCAGAAATCCTGGAAAACATTTTGATTATGAATATCCTTTGATTTTTTTTTTTCAATCTAAAATGAGTTGGAGGTGTAGCTTCTTTAGAAGAGTTAAAAATCTGAAGCTGAAACTGAAATGTGCCTGGCTAAGCCCAAGCAGATATTTCCTTTACTGATTTTTCTTCACCCAGAAGTTAACAAGGCAACAACAGAAAACAAACCCAAACAAAAAGTCCTTTGCACAGCTCTGTGCTCCCCAGTAATGGGATGCAAATGTTACCTTGTTCTTCACATCATGGAGACCAGAGGATGTGAGGGATTTGCTGGGTCCCCTGAAACCCCTGGGTGTGTGCCTGGGTGTCCTGGAGAACAAAACCACAGCTGCAGACAAAGGTGGAAAGGATTGCTCTTGCTGCTGCTGCTCAGATCTGTGAGGACCACTGCAGAGCTCAGGGGGTTCAGATAAAAGCCAGCAAGGGGTGAGCAGCAGCAGCAGGAGGCAGAGGAAGGGTCAGTGAGGGATGTCCTGGAGCTGAGAGCCTCTCCTGCCCAGCTCCAAGTCCTCACTGGCCTTGTGCAGGGCTGTGGGAGCCCTGCAGAGCCCCAGGGAGGGAGGCAGGGAGAGTGGACAAACCATGGTAGGGTGAACCTGAGGCTGAAATGCTGACATGGGAAATGAAACCTTTACAAAAGTGCTCCCAGCAATAGGAATAATAACAATCATCATCATCATCATCATCATCATCATCATCATCATCATCGGGTGTTTGCTGGAGAAAGAATGTGCAAACACAGTATTTTGATGTTCAGGGAGCCAAATTCTTCTGAATTCTGACCATCCTTTTCAGTGGCTTAAAGAGTTGTTTTCCTTATTGGTGCCAGTGCTAAATGTTCAGGGTGAGGAACAACTAGAGCTTGACTGAGCATCCTGAATGTCACATCTTTGTGGGTCACAGGGACTTGGAGCAGAGAGGAGGTGCCCAACCCTAGAGCTGCCCTGCATCTCTGCACACACAAGTAATAAAACTCAAAGCAGGGGTAGAATTTGAGGTCAGAAATCCCAACTGGAAACAAGATGCATATTTGCTATCCAGTGGTTAACTTTGGATGCAGTTCACTAAGGAAAAACCTTGCTTGTCTGGCTCTGGGGTGTCTTTCTGAAACACAAAGCCCAGCTCAGCACACGTTGTTTGGCTCCAGAGTGTGAGAGATTCCCTGCCCTGTGTTACACAGGTGCAGAACCAATATCCTGAGAGTCCCTGCAGACTTCACTCTGAGCCTGATTCAAATGTTTCCTTTTGTCCTGTCTGCTTCCTTATTTCATCTCACTCTGCACTGTATTTTGACTGCATTTTCCCTCTGATTGCTTCTCCCAGCAGGGAGAAGCAGTCAGGTTTGTGAGGGATGTGCAGCCATCTCAGTGTGAGATGGGTTTTGAGTGTAGTGGAGTTTCTGTGTGTTCTTCACTGGGGTCAGGTCCCATGAAGTTTCTCTCTGTCACAGAGCAGGGATTGAGGGGGAAATGAGTTCAGCTCAGTGGTGGTGGGATCAGAATTGGGATTTTGGCATAGTGAGGACTGGACTCACTGTGGTGCTTTCCCTGGGAAGGAGCCCCAGGCCCTGTGGACATCATGCCCTCAGCTTCCTTGGCTGGAAAGCCTGTGGAATCCCTCTTTAAATTTGGGGACTTTTCATCTGGTTTAGATTTGTCTTGCTGTCAGAGCCTTCTAGATACATATCATTCCTCCTACCTGTGTTTCTTCATTTTCTGTCCTTTTATTTGCTATGCCTGCTTTGCTGCCATGCCCTGTGAACCAGGGGAGGGTTTGTTTGGTGCAATATCAAAATTATTGAGTAGCCCCAGTGCCACCAGCATCACTTGGAGCCCCAGGATCAGCAGCTCCAGTCAGCAAGGTTTTAGCAAACATGCTGGACAGGTAAAATCTTTGTTTTCAGGGTAACTTCAGTCAGGCTGTGTTAGTGAAATGTCCTAGGTGCTTGTAAAAATAAAGATGATGCATTTCTATCCAAAAATGTTGCATCAAAACTCAGCCATTTCCTGCTAAGCCTTCCTCTGGCAGATAGAGATGGATTGGAGATGGATCTCAGAGCTGATGGTTCCCTGTGAATAAATTATCCTGATCAAATTCCAAATGCTGACAGAGCACCAGCCTCACCAGCAGGATGGGGAAGAGCACCAATCCCCAGGCTGAGAGGAATTGTGGATAAAATTAGTGACTGGGGTGGGAGTGTGCATGTGGGAAATCTGAAATAAAACAACCTGAGTGATGTGAGCTGCTTAAGAATAGACCTGGATATAATGGAAGGGTTTGGGCTTCATTTGCCAAATTAAAAAAAAAAAAATTGGAAAGCAAAATGAATCTGAAATGGAAAATTTTAAGGTTTTGACGCAGTGTAATAACTAAAATATGGGTTTGGGTCAACCAGGATTGTTTCTTTTGACCCAAATGAAAGCATTCACTTTCACTTAAGACTATTTAATTTGTTCATTTATTTTTAATTTAAGTGAGATTTGAAAAAAAGGCTGTTCAAAACTTAAGGCTGAAACAGTTAATTCAGAAGTTATGAAAAATTATTTAATAAAAAACCTCTAGAGATAATATTGCAAAACTTTTAAAAATTGCACCTATTTTTTTTCACTTAAGAAACAATGTACCACATTTTGTGTAGCTTCTTGAATAGTAGCTTTTACTCCAACAACTTGGAGTAACTTGCATTTTGTGGTTAACTTTCTTTTCACTCAGTTTTGCTGAGGTTTTTCTTACAGACATTTCAAAATCACTGAATATCATGATAATGAAAAAACATTTATTGTTTGTTTATGAATAAAAAAAGGCCTTTTCCTCTTTAAGAAGGAAAAGAAGAAAGTAGACATGAAAATGAAGTATGAACACTTTACAAGAGGAAAAGGATCAGATAGCAGTTCTCATAAGAAAGGAAATCTGAGCTGCTTTTTAAAGATAGCCAGTAAAGTTAAGGGTAAGGGTTGTTATAATAGAGATAGGAGAGAAATTGCAAATGGGGGAATTTTGGCAGTGACTGGGGTCTCGTAGCAGAGATGGTGAATTATCTGCAATGAAGGTAGAAAGGCAAAAATATTCTGGAGGTGTTCTGTTTCATATTGATAGGCAACCTAATAACTCACAATTTCCAGGTGAAGATAAAACATTCCAGCCTGCAAAATCCTGATGTGAAAACTGTGGGAAAGAACAAAAAACCCCCTTTGATCAAAGAGACCATCTTTAAGTTGCTCTGAGCTCCAGGTTCCTGATGTGGGAGATGTTTTAATTCTGCTGGTGGCCAGGCTGAGTGAGATGTCCTGGGGCTCTGCCAGTCCTGGAGTGGAACCTGGGTCACAGCAGGGTCTGAGCAGGATGGGACCCCAAGGGATCCCTGAGTCCCACTCTGGAGTGAACAGAAGGGGTGGAAGGTGAGGCAGTGGCCAGGCTGGAGCCTGCAATGTGTGCAGGTCAGTAGAGCACAGATTTGGTGCAGCTGGACATGGGAAGTGTTGTGGAGAAGAGGCACTGAGTGCACAGCCCCTCCTGGGCTGGGTGACTTGGCCTTTCTGCCCCAGGGCCTTCCCCTGCACTGCCTTTGGCAAAAGGGGGACAGGACCTGTCACTGACCTCTCCTCCCTGGTGACCAGTGACAGCATGGAATGGCCTGGAGCTGTGTCAGGGATATCAGGAAAGGTTCTTCCCCAGGCTGCCCAGGGAATGGGCACAGCCCCGAGGCTGCCAGAGCTCCAGGAGAGCTTGGACAGCGCTGCCAGGGATGCCCAGGGTGGGGTTGGTGGGTGTTGAACTGGGTGATCTTTGAGTCCCTTCCAGCTCAGGATGTTCTGTGGTTTATGATGCACACAGCAAATAAATATCAGGGCAGTAAAAACTGAGCAGTGGAGCCTTAATGATCCTGAACTAAACAAAACTCAGAGAACTTCCCCTTGCAGAAACAGCTCCTGCTCTGGCTTTAGTGGGACTGGAGCTGTGGCCAGGGTCAGAGCCCTTCCCTCCCTTTGATTCCTGAGCCTTTGCTCCTCAGGCCAGAGGCTCCTGGGTGACAGAGGTGTCCATCCCTTCCCTGCCTGCTGTCAGCCCTCTGCCTTTGCCCTGCTCAAACCCCAGTCACACACAGCCTGCTCTAAACAAGCACAATTAATAAAGCCTATCTAGCCAACATCTGACTCTCATTAGAGGAAATGTGTTGAAAAAACAGATCCCAGGTTGGCTGTGATTTATGGCTTGGGCCTGCTATCCTTCACAAGCACTGGCGAAAGCTTTTGCAAAGGGCCAGAACATAAACTACTTAAGGAAACTCAGTAACCATGTAAAAAGGCTGGAAGGGTCAAATCAGACAAATTAAAGAGAGGTGGAGATGCAGGCCCAGGCTGGCTGTCCTGCAGCTGAGGGCCACCTAAGTAGGCACAGAAGATCCGTGTTCCTGTTCCTGCTGTGGAATTTGACTCGAAATTCCTCCTGTGCCAATGTCAGAAAGTGTCACTGTTCTGTTTCTGGCTGAGGTGTCCACCTGTGTGTGGCTGTAAGGGCATGGAGGGGTCAGGGGTCTGGTGGTTTCTCTCAAGAGTGTCAAATAAAACATCAGTGCATGAGATCCTGGGTGCTCACTGAGTTAATGGTGCTTCCTTTTTCCCTTGGGAGCTTTGAGTCCATCCTTCTCTCTTTGCAAAGAAACATGGTTGACTGGCTGAATTCAGCTGAGTTCTTCCAGATTTGCTCAGAGCCTGCTCTGAACTCGTCCTGGGGGAAGGTGTCTGCTGAGCAAAGCTGGTCTGCTGCTTCCTTTGACAGACAAAATGTTCTTCCAGCTGCACCTTCTCGAGCTGTGTCACTGATTCACCAGGGCAGAGCTGTGCTGGTGCAGGAGCTGGTGCAGGAGCAGCTGCAGGCTCAGAGCTGTCGTGTTGGGTTCCAGAGCTGCTGCTGCCTCCCCAGTGCTCCAGCAGGGCTGTTGGCAGCTCTGGTTTGCTGCCCTGCCCTGGGGATCACCCAGCCTGTCCTCTTTGTGCATGGCCATGCCATGCAAGTGCTGGGCTAGATCAGATGGAGAGGGAAGAGCTGCCAGGCAAGTTGTGGCACAAAAATCAAGTATTTTGTTTGTTTCTCTGCCTATATGTGACATTTGCTCCTTTTTCATCCTTTGACCTTGGAGCCTTTACAGGTCCTTTACATTAAGCTAACAATGGATGAAAGGAGAGTGATCCTGGGAGGAGGGAAGTGTGTTGTTGGGAGTGTGAGCAGGTTGAAGCATGAGCTGCAGATGTGATTCTCAGTCCCTGAGCCTGCCTGTGTGCTATGCCCCATTGCATTGCAAGGCTGAAGTTTCTTGTAATAGCAAAATATGGTCTTGAAAAAAAACTGGCTGCAAAGACTTTATTTGTTTAAACAAAGGCTTTGTGATTCCAGAATTTCCCCCCCTTTCATATGCTATAAACCACCTCCTCTGCCTCCCCTCTGAAACACAAATTTTGGAGCAATCCATCAAGAAAAAGAGAGACAGAGCCTTGATCCCTTGACTTCAGTTGAGCTGTGCAATTTATATCTACTGAGCATCTGGCTGTAGGGAAACCAAAAGCCCTTTTAATATTCTGCAGAGACTCTGGAGGTACAAATGAGCAAGAACTGTCAGAGCTGAGAAATGGGGCAGAGGTGCCAAGAGGTTTCTTTGCCTTTTCAACAAAATTGACCTGTGGCCCTGTGGTGAAAGCTGGGCTGGTTCTTCTTTTCCTGCCCTCAGTGCCACTGTGATAACTGTGCTGAAATCATCAGAGCCCTGTTGGTATCAGGCTGTTAGCACACTGTTCTTGTTAGGAACTCAGTGAGGAGTTTGAAGACTTGTGGGGCTTTCAGGCTTGAGAAGCTGAAGTGTGCCTCTATTTCATAATGAAATTATGCAGAGCAGGAGTGCCAGGTTAACAAGGGACCTGAAGTCATCACTCTCTCCTTTAGGTCACTCTCAGGGTGTACCCAGACTGGAAGCTCAGGCACAGATCTGATGCCTGTTGGCAAAGCTGCAGCACTGGAGGCTGATCTTTAATCAAAGATGGGTTGAAGGCATCAACCTTTGTGTCAGGGTTAAGGGGGTCACAGCTGGTACAGAGTACCTGGGTTGTTATTTTCCAGCATGTGGAGTCTTCCATGTCTCCTCTGCATTAGAATTTTCCATCCCTGCAGTTGGATTCCAGCTGAAAGGAGGAATGGGAAGGGAGAGAAGTGCTGGGACAGTCTGTTGTGGAGACAGACTGGGTGTCACGGGATATGCTGGTACTGTCTCATGTTCATTATCTCAATTATTTATCCTCCCTGCTGGAATATTTCTAAAACAAATCCTACCATGTGTTTTGAGGCTGGGATTCATAGAGTGAAATCACAACTCCTTTTCTCAGAGTTTAGCTGGAAAAATACAAATCTGCCAACTAGGAATAGAAGAGAAATAAACTGTGGTTCTGTGTAGCAACAAGTGATGGATTTCTGCAGATATGGAAAGCGTCTGCTCTGCAGTCCCAGGTCAGAGAGTGTGTGCATTTGCCCCAGTGTTGTATTTGCTCCATGAGAAATAATGATGTGAGATTCTCAAGCTCTTCTAAATAACACAGATTGCTTCCACCCTGATCAGAAAATTCAGCTTCACAGTCCCAGGCCTTGGAACCAGCAGCCATCAAGATCAGACACTAAATACTTCAGTGCATCGTGCTTAGGGAGGATATTTATTAGCTTGATTTGTCACCACCATTCTCAGTGTTTCTGCAAGGACAGCTGGGGAGCCCAGCCCCTGAAGAGTTCCTGGATGGAGTGGCTGACACTGCAGCCCTGAGCATTCATCTCTGCCTTCAAAAGCCTTGTCTGCCTGTTGGTCAGATAAATAAATGTCACATGGATTTGTTGGCAGGACTCTTGCCTTAGTAAGGTCTTTTGTGTTAGGATATCCACTTTCTGGATTATTTAAATGTCTTTTGGGCCCAGTCTCAGTACCTTGGGTGTGGATCTGGGTTTCCAGGCATTTCACAACAGAAAGGATCAGAGGTCAAATCCAGCCTGAACTTGAGTAGCTCTATTTCTGACCCAGGCTGTGTTTTCTGCCTGTTTCAACACCACTGACATGAAGATCATATTAGCACAAACATCATGTGCAGTGACACTGCTGCTTTCCCTCCTCTTCTGTCACTTTGTCCACTTAAATCAAACCTTTCCTGTTGGGCTGAGAGGGCTCTTTGAGACACTCTTGAAGAGCAGAGAGAGCTGCTGGACTGGTGCTGTCCCTGCAGCCTGTCCTTCCCCTGGGGAGCTGGTTGAATCACCCCTGTGCACAGGGCTGGTACAAACCCTATTAATGAGCTGAGCTCTCCAGAGGGACCTGAAGTGCTCAGTCCATCTCAGAGATGCAGAAATGGTTTTCAGGCAGTTCAAGTCAGTCTCTCTAAACCTGGGGGAGTTACTAATATGTGCAAGCCAGCAGAAGGGAGAATAGGATTCTGGATTTTGTTTGCTCTGTAACACATCTGGTGCTTCTTTTGGCTCCTGGGAGCACTGGATTTATTCACTCTTATCTTTCTGTGGGGATGAGCAAGATCAAAAGCCTGAAGCCAGTTACATACAGAAACCAATTCCCTGTTTCACACACCACAAGCAGATCCAGACCAAACAAGCCTCACCCATTTCCTTCCCCAAAGGACAGTGCACTTATGGCACTTGCATGTTCATGGGTCAATTCAAGCCAAAAGAGATTGCCCAAGATATTTTATTGCAGAAAATAAAAATAAACAAATGTTATTTGCTGTTGGGTAAAAGAAAATCCATGTCAGTATTGACCTGTGAGGAAATCCCTCTGTCTGAGTGTTGCTGAAGCATCAGAGGCTTTTTCTGCAAAATGTTGTGTATTATGAGGTGGGAAATCTATGTCTGGCTCCTTTGGGAAGCTACACAGCTCCTCACAGAGGGCCAGTGGGAGAATTCCTTTGGAAAGGGGATGCAGTGGGCTGCTGTTAGCACTCAAACAATCTTTTTAGCCTTTCAGTCACCAGGGTGGAACTGCCCAGCTTCCTGTTCTTCCAAGCCATGCACTCAATGTGTGGTTTGGGATCTCAGTGCACTGACATTGCATGCCACAGCTGAGCCACCAGGGCAGGCAATATGCTCCCCAAAGCCAGCAGGAGACTGGGGCTGGAGACTGGAGAGGTCCCCTGGGGACACAAATCCTGTTAGGGGGACAGCAGAGCCCAGGGTTGGGGTGTTCACTCAGGGCAGGATCCATCACCCATGCCCTGCCACAGGGAAGCTTTGGGTTCCCCCACCATCCTCTGCACCACTGCAGCCTCAGCTGCACCTGAGCAGTCTGGAGGGGCTCAGGAAGGACAGGACAACATTCCCAGCCCTATGGAAGCACCAGAGTGAAATACTTCCATGGCCAGGCAATGGAAACTGAGTCAATGAAAGACTGGCCCTTAAGGAGCAGAAAGCACACACAGAGATGTGTTTCTGCTCTATGGGACATGAGCTGTGATTCATCACCTGAATATAGATGGTTTATCCACTGAAATCCTCCATGCTGTAAATAATTTTCCCTTGTTGAGAGCTGCTGGGCTTCAGAAGTCATGAGAGGTGAGGGGTCCAGGGGGAAAGCTTCTCTGAGAGCTGGGAGTGGGCAGTTCCACCTTGCTGCAAAGCACTGGGAAAGCACCTTGTTGATTAAATCTCTGTTCAGGGCTTTATCCTCCTTCACTCCCTCCAAAATTGCTGAGATGAAACCAGAGGTAAAGCAGGTAAAGACCTTGTGTTCAGATAAGGAATGTCCTTTGGAGGGGGCAGTCACTTTAACCTGCACTCAGAGCTCCTTTGTTCTCACTGAGGCTCCTGTCAGGACTCCTTTGGTGGCTGCTCACTGTCTGCTGCTCCTCTGCAGCAAAGGGAGATGGAAACCCCTTCATGCTGCAGCTCTGGGCTGCATCAGCCCTGGGATTTCCTGGCTGTCACTGAGATGGATCCTCTGTCTCCTTTGCTGGGAGTGCTAGCATCCCTGGGAGCCCAGGATGGAGCAGGACTCCACAGAGATGGGCATTTTGTGTATTCATTGCTTTCATTGGTATTTTAGCAGGAAAACAGTAGAGGGGAGAGTATTAAAGGGAGTGGAGGCTGTGCAACAAGTGTCTCTGCCTAGGACAGCAGAATGAAAACTCTTAGAAGTGGTCTTTATTTCATCTGCCCTCTGCATTTTGTGAACTTCATTTCACACTCTGCCCCACTAAACATCCCCAAACAAGGTTCATGTCACGTGGCTGGTGACCTGTGCACTGGATTTGAATATTTCTTTTGCCCCATAACTGATCTTGACTCGCTTTTCCCTGTGCCCTGGATTCAGGGATCAGCCTGGAGCTGGGGGTGAGCACACAGAGCACCTGGCAGTGGTCCTGACTGTGTTTTGTTCTCTCTAGAATGCATGAACTGCACCAGGCTGGCTGACATGACCGAGAGGCTGAACACGCTGGAGGCCAAGGTAAGGAGCTGCCTTTATTCTCCTGTCCCACCAAAATTCCCAAGAGTTTCTCCTGAAAAACACATCAAGATGGCAGGCCTGGAGAGATCAGTGCCTCTTCCTCTCTCCATGGCAGTGGCTCTGCCCCAGAACATGAGGCACAGTTTGCTGCTCCTTCCCTTCCCCTTCCCACGTGGCTGCATCCCTGCCTCAGCCCAGCTCCTCCAAAATAATGCCCAGACCTCAGAAATACTGTGCCAAGTGTTGCCATCGTGTTTATTTATCCCTGTTTCATCATGGGTATTTATCCCTGTTTCATCATGTTAATTTATCCCTGTTTCATCATCTTTATTTATCACCCTTTGCCTGTCACACCTGCCCTGCCTCTGCTCCGCTGTTTTTCTTCAAGTGCAATCCAGTCCTGCTTTTTTTATCCCTTTTCTGAAGGGTGGGAGGCTCTCATGCATAGTTTAGTGGAGACAAATATTAGGGGGAGACCTTCACGTTGTGGAGGTTTGGGGTTTTTTTTTTTCCCCCTACAAATAATTTTAATTTCTACCTACTGGGATTCAGATAAATTGTTCCAGTCTAGCAACAAAGCAGCTGAGTCAGCATTCCCCTTTGATCTGGGGTCCCTCCTGTGACAGCCCACTCCTGGCTGCTACTTATCATGCTTTGGTCCCTTCAAGGCATTTACTGCTGTTATTATTCATTAACTGATGCTTATCAATGACATAAAAGAATTTAGGGAGAAACCTTTGTGGAGGGAGGTGGTGGTTGTGTGGTGGTTTTGAGGCCAGTGCATGATATTATGGTAATTTGGGAATTGTTTGTGCTGAAATGAGGTCTGGAGCCTCCTCAAAGCCTTCACAGTTATATTTCACTGCAGGAAAATGAAGGGGTGGGGGGAATGAAGTTCTGGGGAGCAGGATTGTTCCAGTGGAAACAACTGAGGAGCAAAGGGAGCTGGGCTGTGTGAGCAGCAGGGGCTGGGTTCCTCTGGCAGGGCACAGAGGGGCTGCTGAGGGACCCCTGTGTGTGCAGTCCTGGCCTCAGGGAGATGTGAATCAGCCCTTCCCTCCCAGGCTGTGGCCAGCTGGACCTTTCTTTGCTGTCCAGGACTTTCTCTGTCTGGCTGACTGGAGAAGGACAAGCAGAGGCTGTCCTGCCATCACTCCCACTCTGCTGCCTTGTGCTGCTCAGCACTGCTGGGGTGACTCTCAGGGTACCTGCTGCTGATTCCCCAACTTCTCCCTGTCCAGGGAGACCCTCCTGGAGTGGTTTTGTGTCAGGAAAGAGAGATGCACTGGAGCTTTTCAGTCTTCAGGTTCTTGTTTATTGTTACCTTATCTAGAGTTTTGCACACTGCCCACACCAGGGTCAGCGCGCTGGAAAAGCACCACAAAAATGGCCAACAATCTCTTGGTACAAGGGCTTTTAAAGCTGAACTGTCCAATTAAGAGCTGACACCTGGATTATTTCCCCTTTGAACCCAATAACTGATCCCAAAGAGCTGCAATGTGGATTATCCACCCAATTACAAAATGCCACCCAAACCCATGGAGAAGGAGGAAGAAGAAGAAGGATGAAGAAGAAGCCCAGGATGACACCCTGTGCCCTCCATCTTCCTTCCATCCACAACACACTAAAAATCCCAAAACCTCAATTTCTCACCCAGTGACACACCTGCACTGCTCTTTATAATCCATTTCACACTTTTGTGGATTCCAGTCTATTCTGGAATTTAGGAAACTTTCTCCATGGATGAGGGTCACAGTCAGTGCTGCCTGGGGGTCAGGGCACCCCAGAGCAGACAGGGAAACATTCCCAGTGCCCTGGGTTTGCACAGGTTACAACATGTAAAGACTGATGGCAGCTCAGCTGGGACCTGGCAGGACTTTGGGGAGGGGAAGGAGGTTGTACCTGCCCAAACCCCTTTGGGAAGTCAGGCAGAGCATGCTGTGTCTCTGATTTAGTGCTGCAGTCAGGCAGCTGGTGATGCTGCTGTGATGCTTTTCCTTCTGACTTCCCTCTGCTCCCACACAGACCAAGGCTCATCAAAAGGGTTCCCTTTTACAAAAGAAAATGAGTTATTGCCTTCCTTTTTGAAGTGTTAAAGACCATGTGTCTGCAAGGAGACCTTCTGCAGCACAGCCCAGCAAGGTCCTTATCAATCTTTTGGCTTCCACTTTGTTTGAAAAGCTGGGGATGCTTTGCAAAAGTTGACTGTAGCAATGAAACAGAGAGTGAAGCAACAGTACATGACTGCTGGTGCTGTACACAGGAGAAATATGCTGATTCCCCCTTTTTTTGAGGTTAATTTAAGTTCAGTTTGATCTCTGTAGCAATCTAATGAACTCAGTTGTTATTATTCAACAATAGCCAGCATCATTTGAAGGTGCTTATGTTTGTTTGGTGGATTCTGCATTCCTGCTGTGGATTTTGGAGGAAGATCCCTGTTTTGCTGGATGATCTGGATGTGAAGTTGTCTCTCAGCTGTCCATACTGTCTTCTTGTAATGTCCCATGTCATTACAACAGCCTGAAGGTGTTTTGAGGAGCACAGGAAGGGTGGGATGGGCACACACATCTCTGCCAGTGCCAGAGGCTGTTTCCCACTGGATTTTTGCAGGTTTTTTCTGCAAAGGCAGATGTGGAATTTCATCTTCCCCACAAGCAGAGCTGGATTTTCCTGCCACAGTCCTGCTCCCTCTGGAGGGAGCTGAAATTGAGGCACTTTGCTGCTTTTGCTCTTTTGAATTTCAGCCCAGAATGACCAAGGTGAGCTCAAGGGATGGCAAGGGGGAAAACCAGCCTGAGGTTTCTTCTTTCCCCACTCCTCTTCAGCTTTTATAGCAGCCCCCCTAAAAATGGGGATATAACCAGCAATGGTCTCATCTTTCCTATTACAAGGCTGAGCTGGTTCATCCAAATTGTAAGATCAGTGTCCAAATGAGGTAATAAAAGTAACCCTCTGATTTTAATAATATGAGAGTTGGATCAGAAGGTGAGAAGCAAAAATAAACACAGAGCAAATGGAATGAAAAATGACTCATTAGGGACCAGGGCTTTTCTTGCCCTTGGGGAGGAGAGAGGCTGAGCCACGGCTGAGCTGCAGCAGAACCAACTCTCCACGTGCCTCACACCTTCCTGTGCTGCTCCAGGATGTCCTTGTGCCTGCAGCAGGGGTTTCTGCAGGGAGGGAGGTGAAGGCAGATGGAATCAGCTTCCATCCTCATCTCCTGTTCCCAGCTGCCACATTGCCTCCCCAGGATGGAGCTCATGTGCTCACCAGACCCACTGAGTGCCAAAGTGCTGAGCTTGATTGATGGTGCTGAGCTGGAAATCTACAGAGCACAGGACCTGTGTCAGGGAGGATGGTGGCCATCCTGGGCTCCAGGACAAGAAATGCTGTGGACTGGAAGAAAAATACCTCCTCCCCCAAGCCCCAACATGCCAACCCTTTTTTCTCTCCTGTGACATCTTGGTTGACACCCCCACAATACCCCTGGCCCCATGGGATCCTCCTTGGTGGGACAGCAGAGCAAACCCTGCTTTTATTTCATAGCAAAGGTCTCACAAAGAGCAAACCCTGCTTTTATTTCATAGCAAAGTTTCACTTAAGCCAGCACAGCCCCTTAGTGGGAAGTGTTTGCAGCCCTTCCTGAATTTCCTGAGCCTTGTGCTGCCCTCCTGTGTCACAGGACTGAGCCCAGACAAACCTGGGGAGTGCAAACAGCATGTCCATGGTAGAGAGGGCTGGAAAAGGAGCAGGGATGGAGAGGGAGCAGGGATGGAAAGGGAGCAGGGATGGAAAGGGAGCAGGGATGGAAGGGCAGGAAAGGGAGCAGGGCTGGAAAGGGAGCAGGGATGGAAAAGGAGCAGGGCTGGAAAGGCTGGAAAGGGAGCAGGGATGCAAGTGGGGCTGGCAGATTTGCAGGTAGGGCTGCAGGCAGCTGCACACAAATTCCTGCTCATTTTTCTCGCCCAGTTTCTCTAAATAAGCCCCACCACAGAGCTCTGGGCAGCACAGTATTTTCATCCCAGGTTTGGGCTGGAGTTGGAGTGCAGTGCTTGATCTGAGCTGATCTAAGCCAGCCTTATCTCCTGACACAACTCTTGTGAAGCTCGTGGCATTTCACTTCCAGCTTTAATTCCTGGAGATAGCATTACATATCCAGTGTCTGATTGATTCATTGTGTGATTGATAAATGACATGCATAGTTTTTGCATGAAAACAGCCCCTGTAATGTGATTCCCCACATAGAAGATTCTGAAAGGTTTTAAAGAAAATCTTTGTACAGCGCAAAGAATTTGATCAATTCATTGCTATTTTTCTGAAATCAGCCCATTTATTTAGGAGACATCACCAACAGCACCTTCACTACCTTGTCTTTGGATGGTAAAAGATCATGACTTGGAGTTTTAATGTGATCATTGTATGAAATGTTTCTGTATTTCCCTCTTCTCCCAGGCAGTTACATGAAATACTGGCAGCTGTCTGGGATGTTTTATGGGGTTTGTCTTTCCTTTCTCTGATAGACAATAAAACAATTCCCTGCTGTAGGGGAGAAATATTTGGAAGATAGCAAATGTTTCACGGTGCTGTGACATGTCAGAGAGGTTGGGAGGGGAACCAGAACTGCCTGGCTGTGAGGGGGCTGCTGGCTCTGCAGGGTGGACAAGAGCAGTTGCTTGATACTTCAAGGACCTCCATGGATTTTCCATGTTCTGTATGTGATAGCTATGAGCAGGTCATTATTATTATTATTATTATTATTATTATTATTATTATTATTATTATTATTATTATTATTATTATTATTATTATCATCATCATCATCATCATCATCATCATCATTATTATTATATTTTATTTTTTTCCCTAAGGTTTCCTAATGGCTCTGTGCAGAATCTGTTTCTCCATCTCCAGCAGTACACTGAATTTAAGGAGAATTTGGGTTGCTGTATAATAACTGGCTGATTTCTGGTAGCAGTAAGAACATGGAATCAATCCCTGTAAAATTTCTAATTTAATGCTGAGTTTCTGTAGGTCACTTAATGACTCAAATGTCCCTAAGATTAAAAAGCAACTCCCTAACTGATTCTTACAAGGAGGAACCATGAATCAAGTCTGGGTGGGCCGACTGAATTTTGTGTAACTTTGCATCCATCTCTTGTTTTTAGCTGCTCTGCAATAATCCTGGTGATGAGGCAGTTTGGGTGCTGACCCTTCTCTCATCTGGGCATCCTGCTGTCTTTCAGAATGATGGTTAAAATCCTTTCCTCCTAAAGATTTTTGGACCTTATTTCTTATCACTGTTGGATTGAAGGAGCAGTCTGTCCCCTAAGATTGTTCCATGTGTTTGGCCAATGCTGTAAATTGTTTGCCAGAACAACAAAAAGGCTGCAAAGGCCTCCTCATCCACCATTCCCTCCCACAAAGTCTTTTAGTTACAAGCTTGGCATTTTTAGCCAAATGGATTTAATATTTTCATAAAATAACTTTGTAAAATTCTCTTTTCCTGACACGCAACTGAAGTTTGCCAAGCAAATCCTGTGTCTGGAGATACTTTTGGTGTGTTTAATACCTGGGAACACTGTTTACAAGCTTGGATTTTTTAAGAGAAATACATTTGGGGACAAACAGTTTTGTCAAGGGAGGTGGGTGAGAAGCCCAAGGGATGTGCTCAGATCCTTTTGTAATTCAGTGTCCAAACATTTGAATTTCCACTTGATTCTAATCAGAAATTCTATGGGAGCTTCATAAGTAAAGTACCTCTGTGAGATAAAAACCAACTTTGGGTCCTTTTTCTTTGAACCTGCACTGAGGTGAGACAGGAAAGGCCCAATCTCCTCCTCTTTTCCCTCGTTCTGCTTTCTCCCAGCAGCTTTTAGAGCTCTGTGGAGGAGAAGAGCACAGGAGGCACCTGAGTGAACCCCTGAGCTGATCCCTCCTCACCTGGGGAAGCAGAGCTGATCCCAAAGGCTTTGCTGGCACTTGCTCAAGACCAAATTCAGCTCAGGCTGGGCTGGCTTCACATCCCTGGCACTCCTACATCCCCAGCAGGCTTCTGCAACACCCAGGGCAGAGGGATGATGTGATTCTGAGGGTGGAAGGTTACAGCTCCCATGTATTTTTATATGGTGTTCTACAGGAACAAATCTGATTTCACTCTGAGCTCCCTGGGGTGCACAGGGCATTGCTCCTTGGGGTGCCAGCTCTCTCTGTAGAAAGAACAAGAACTGTGCTGCCTGACAGGATCCTTTGGTCCATGTTTCTGTCTTCCATGCATTACCTGGTGACACAAACCTCACCTTTTGCTCTGCCCTGAGTCACTGCAGTGACATCAGCAAGTGCTCCCCCCATCATTTATCAATGCAACAACTTCTCCACGCACTAATTATCTTGTCCCTTTGGCCAAAGCCTCTAAGATGTTGTAAGTTTGAAGTCACCCAGATTCTCTGGGCAGCCAGTTCCTCAGATGGTGGTGGACACTTACAGGATGTCTTTTGGCTTTTGAAACCAAGCACTTGTGTCAGTGCTGGAGCCTTGTGTTCACAGGTCCCGCTTGGCTTTGAGACAGAGACCTTCCCCATCACATTTTGTCAAACTCCCTGTTGAGGTCTGTCTTGATGAATGATTAAAAAACTCTTTTATTGCCAAATAATTTGCTATGAAGAAAGATCTGTCCAACAAGTTATGTAATTTAGCATTATTAATCAGCTCGTGTCTCCACAAGATCAAGGGAATCTTACTTTACACTGGAATTTTTAGCTGATGAGTTGGATTCATTCAGTTTCTTTCCCTCCTCTTCAGAGAGGGATGGAAGGGAGTTAATTCCACCAGTGCTTCAAGAGACTAAATATCCCCTATTTATTAATTAATAATATCCATCTGGATTTTAATCCAAAGAAAAAAGCATTGTGAGCCCTGTCATATCAACTTTTAAATCTTTGGAAGCCTAGCCGCTCTTCCCTTGTTTCTAACACCTACCTAGTTACAGGACATCAGGAATGTGAGCAGAGGACAGATGATGGGAGGAGGCTGCCTTTGTGAAATCTCTTTTTTTTGATGAGTGGGAACAACAAAAACAGGGTTCTGCAAAGCCACTACCAGCCAAAAAAGGTCCTCTGACACCGAACATCTCAGGAAGATGAAAACCGTCCTCCCATTCCCATTGTCCCTGGCCTGAGCTTTTGATCTGACGCAAGAAATGTGGTATTTGTCTGAAGTTGAGAAAGTTTATGCTGGCAAATGGAAAAGGAGGAGGTGGGTTGAGTAAGCTGGGACTGAGCTCCAGGCGCACAACGCTCGCGTCCCCGCGGAGGGCCGGGAGCGGAGCGGGATGCGCAGCCAGGCTCTGAGCCCCGGGAGGGAGCGGAGCCAGAGCCTGCCCCGGGAGCCTGCTGGGTCTGGGAGCCCCAGGGTGACCCTGCAGCCTCTGGAGCTGGCCCTGAGCCTTGCCCAGGGCAGGATGGTCCCCACGTTCTGCTGGCAGCAGAGGTGGCCCCATCCCAGTCCCTTCCAGCCTCCTGACCCAGCTCAGCCGTGCCTGACCTGGGGTCTGAGCCAGACACAAACCCTCTCCTGCCAGAGGTTCCAGTTCAGCACGGCCATTGAGGCTGATTTGAGGTTTTCCTCCCATGTGCAGAAAGACAAAAGTTTGAGTGTTTTGCTGAGTTGAGGCTGTCCTTCAGCTCAGACTGCCCATGGCAAGGTGGGGAGGAAAGGGGTTTTTGTGTCCTGCAGGAATCTGCTGTCCTGGCACCACAGGCAGCAACCATTGCCCTCCCCTCTGCCTTCCCTGGCTGGCTGGGGAGTGACATCATCCAGGGCTGCCAGACATATTTCATTTATCTGGTGGCATGAGGATGTTTCCTGCCTCTATTCTTCAAGGAGGCAGAACTTTTGTGCTGGAAGTTGTAGCAGCAGCACGGGTGGGCACTGCTTGCAATGAGGATTCCCTGTGAAAACCACACATTCTTCCCTTGATGTTATCCCTCTCTCTACCTCAACCCTATTGACTAGAAAATACCAAGATTTTAGTACTGAGACTTTAATACACTGCACATTTTGCTAATTTTCTTTCTGGCTGTGAGCCTCTGTGGTATCATTTTCCAGCAGTTTACTCAGAGGGCTCAAAACTTTCTTTTTTTTTTTTTTTTTTGTTTAATGAAAGTGGGAATTCTCCTCGAGTCCCCTGACTACAGCAATGGCAGCCTTAAGAAAAACAGAACGTGACAGAGAGTGGATGAATGGCTCCAGTGCTATTGCAATAATGTGTAAGGAGCCCATTTGTGCTCTGTGCTGTGTGAGCTGTGAGAGGACACTTCTTGTTGAAAGAGCTGTGTGTAGTTTGAGATTTTTGAATGTGACTAAATCCCTTGTGCTTCTCCTTCTTTAGCTTGGCTCTGTGGATCTCACGGATGTGAGAGCTCTCCTCTTTCTGCTTTATTTCTTTTGGGCATTTTTCAGTCCTAATCATAAAAACTAGAATTTCTCAGCAATTTCAAGTCTTGAGACTTCCTGACCTGTATCATTTCATGCCCAGGGAAAATAAACTTGTTACTATGGTTTGAGCCTTAATGACTGCGAAGTATATATAGTCAATTTATAACAGCGCATGCTGGATTATCCTGTGCATGGCTTTACAGCTTCCACAGCATTTATCAGCAGAGTGCTCATTTCAAACATGTTGTTCTAATGAAAAGGATACCCTTGCCACTGTTTTGTGTTGATTATGTGGTAACACATTTTTATTATCACCCATAAAAATGATTTGGAGCCGTTCCACTCCAGATGCGACCTCGGGCAGAGCCCGCGAGGGCCACGGGCCCCTGTGGTTTGCTGGGCCCTGACCATGGCTGCAGGGATTTAATATCCCTGTCCCCACAGCTCTGCAGAACGCTGGCCAAGACAGCCCCTGTGTGCCCCTTCCTCACAGCAGCCCCCCAGCCCTGCCCTGGCTGCAGCCCCTCTAATTCACCACCTCCGGGGTGACTCTGCCTCTCTACCCGAGCACATTTTGGCAACATGCAGATGTTTGCTGGGGAAGGGAAAGGATGATATAATCAATAATATAAAGTGATGCAGGAAAGGTCTTCAGCTCACACTCGAGTCCCATGGCAGTGGAAGTTAAGCACAGTTATGGTAAGGCACATGCTTAAGTGTTTGTTGAACTGATAACACATTTCCTGGAAAGTCTGAGGAATAAATCATTGGGTAGGAGCACAGAGTGCAAGAGGCAAAAGATGGAACTGATTCCTTCCTGCCTGGCATCAGGTGAAGAAAAGCATTGTGACCTTCTCCATTTTGCTGTGCTCAGAAAGCGGGACTCTGCATCTGTAAATAAAGATCCTTGCAATACAGGAAGAATTTTGCTTGTTTGTAAGAGTGAGGTTCAGTTCCCTTGCACTTAACCCAGCTCCCAGTTTAATTAGTTTCTGATTCCCCCCCATCAGGCCAGTACATTCTGCAGGAAGTTCATCATTCCTGGCGCTGCTGCAGTGCTGGCTCTCACCAGGCCTTGCAATAAAGAAGTGATAAACCTTGTAATAATTGCAAGTTAAAAACAAACAAGTGGAGCCAAGTCACTCTCATTTATAATTGCAGTGTGACTTCATTATGTAAAGACAACACAGTGTGTAAAGGCTGAAACTTCTAGGGATTTAATGGAAAGTTTGAGCCATTTTCCCTTTTATTTCCCTTATCCCTAAATTAGTATTGCTTAGGTGGTTTTCAAACAGGAAAAGATGATGCTGTAACAAACCTCAGTCTTGCATGCCTGGAGAAATGTTCCCATGTTAGAGACCAGCTCCCAGTGGGCAGGGAGCAGAGCCTGATGGACAGCCTGGACCATATGGGAACCTGGGGTCACTTTGCCAAGGAGAGAAGGTTGTAAATGGCCCAAACACCTCAGGGATGCCTGCTGGGACGTGGGTTTGCTTGAAGATTGTGTGTTTGCAAGGCCTAGAAACAGCTGTGAGTTTTAATAATGTCATATTGCTTCTAAGCAGAGCTCCTTGAGTAAATAGAGTACTTTCTTTTTTTTTTTATTTTTTAATTTGCTTCAAAGTTAAAGCACATCAACTCTCTAAAAGCTTCATCTTCATCATCTTTAATTCAGTTGATATTTGGGCCTTTACAAGCAGTACTTGTCCTTGGTTTGCTACCCTGGGCTTTCAGGTACAGCCCTTCACCTCATCCCAGCTGTCAGTAATTTCTGATTTTCTGGCTCTAGGGACACACCAGGGAAATGCTGTGTCCCTGACAGCAGCTTCAGTCCCTGGTCTCATGTTTCTCCCCAGGGACACAGTCCCACTGAGGCCAGGTCCCTCTGGAGTCCTCCCCAAGGAGGGTGTGTGGGACACACTCACAATTAACACAGCAGCTTTAATTGTTGCTGACTTCCTAAAACCAATGAAGCTTTTATGCCCAAATCCCATGGTCTGTGAACAGAGTTATTCCCAGCCCTGTCTGGCAAGAAGAGGAGCTTTAGGACCTCCTCAGGAACTGAGACCATGTCTGAAACCATCCAGGTCACTTTTGGATTGGTTTAGAGCAGAAGCTCACTGTCTGACATAGGTGATGGGTATTGGGAAGTAATTGTAAATATTGTACACGCAGTTTTTGGTATATAAAGATACCACCACCCTGGGGGCAGGCAGAGTGCCTCTGTCTGTCTTGCTGAGCAGACCTCAGCTAGACAAGAGAAAAAAAATTTATAGATAAGATACAATAAACAACCTTGAGACCGAGAACTGAAAATCTCTGACTCCTTCTCTGACTCTCCTCACCAGGCTGAGAAAAAAAGACTTTCTAAGGTATCTCCAAGTCACTCCAAGGCTTGTGAGGGCCAGCTGACCTGTGTGTGTTGGTGTCCCCTGCAGATCCTGCTGCTGGAGGCTGCAGAGAGGAGCCCAGCCCTGGAGAACAGCCTGCCCGTCGCGGGCACCACGGCCACCTGGTACGAGGAGCTGCTGCCCGACGCCTTCCCCCTGCTGAACCCCAGGAAAAGTGGGGCAGCTGCTGGTAAGGCTGGCCTGCTCCCAGCACCCACCCATGCCACAAACACCTCTGGGAGAGCACAGAGGAGTCTGGCTCTGCTCCATCCTCGGGAGCTGCAGAGAGGGGTCGGGAGGTCTCTGCCCTTCTCTGAGTTCAGCCGCAGCAGAGCAGGGATGTGCTTGGAACAAATCCATGGGAGCTGCATTTTGCCAGCTGTGGCAGGCACAATTTCTGTTGGCACAAACATCTGCTGGGAGCTGGATTTGGGTCTGTTTGAGTTCTGTTAACCCCAGCAGTGCCACTGTGTGTTTAAGTCCAAAGATTGTGGATTTTGAGACCTGGACACATCAAAACTCCAGAGAGCCATCAGGATCACAGTGGGACAGTTCCTGCCTACCAAAATCCAGCGTTTCCCGGTCTGGGAGCAGTGCTGGGGGGTAGAGGAATGGGCTGCATGGGTCATTCTTGGTTTTATTAGGACAAAAAACTTTCCCATGAATAGCAGCATCAGTTGCAGTCTGCTTTATATTTTCTAAATTTGCCATAAACACAATGGCCTGTTTTATGATCCCTCTTGTGGCATGAAAAAAAAATACACTTAGAAGAAACTCTGCCTCTGAGCCCACTTGGCCAGACAAATCCCCACAACATTGAATTTTCTTGACCTTGGCATCTTTTTTCAAGATCCCTGCTCTCTGCTTCCAAAGCCCTGTCTCTCTGTTGCTTTGCTTGCTCCCAGAGTAGTTCTTTATTCTTTAGGGCCTACTTTGCTTTTTTCTTCTTCTTTTTTTTTTTTGGCCCAGGCAGTTTATTATGGCAGCAGACTTGGAGCAACCAAAACAGTCCAGATGTTGTCCCTGTTTATGATTTGTCATGATGCCACAACGTGGAGGGAGGTTCACCAACAATATGTTCTGCAAAATATTCTCAGAACCACAGCCACAGCTGCCAGGAACTGAATTAGAGCAGAGTCCCCAGTGTCCATTATATGCTCATTCTGCCTTTCCCATCCCATTTATTTTTGCTGTGGCAGTGGCACCTGCACTTTGCCGCACCAAAGTCAGGTCAGGAGGATTCTGGTGACTCTTCCCTGCCAGGTCCTGCCCTCCTGGAGGCTCCTCATGTCCTGCTGGGCACAGAGCAGGGGCTGCCTCTCCCCCAAGCAGAGCAGCATCCCTGCAGTGCTCTGATCAGCCCGTGGGGCAGGGTCAGCACCTCCCACCCTGCACAAGGCCAGTGGTCACTGCCAGATTCCAGGCTGTGTGTGTGTGTGTGTGTGCTGCCAGGTGTTGTCCTTGCTCACTGTTACCCTCTGCTTTTCTGGCCTTGATTTATTTAACCTGGTGTGGAATAATAACTGTATTATTCCCCAGGAATGCACTGGAGCGTTTGGAGCCAGGCCAGTGTCTTTCAGCAATGAGAAATAATCACTTCAGTGGCTCATTGACACTGCTGGAGCCCTTGCCCAGCCTCTGTGGGCTTCAAATCCTTGCTTTGCTCAAGAGCTGTGGGGATATTTCGTGGATCTGGGTCCATATTTGGCCTCCTTCCCTCCCCACACCAGTCTGTGTCCACGAGTCAAAGCCAGCCAAAAAAACTCAGCGTGGATTTTGGTGGAGTGAAGGGAACTCCACACAATTCAGGATGGAGGGGGGCTGCCCATTTTGCAGGATTTCACCACTGTGCCCTGACTTTTTGCTCCAGGCTGCCCCCAGGTTCTCTTACAGGGATCTCAGGGGATCTTTCATCACGGGGGATATTGGAGAAGGGGGAGTCAAACCAGAATCCTGAGTGTCCTGGCTGACTTGGGGCTGTGGAAAGCAAACCCTCTGTCCCTCCCACCCCTTCCCCTGAGCCTTTTGGGAAACATTCCCTACTCTGCCCTGCTTCTGGGTGTTCAGCCAAAATAAATCCCAGCCCCTCCTTGCCTGTCACACAGCTGGAGGGACTGAGAGCAGGGTGCTGGGGCCTGACACAAAGGTGGGTGACAGGGACAGGATGCTGTGAGCTCTGCAAGGGTTTCTGGATGACCCTGTAGCTCTGGGCTGGCTGATGCCTCTCCAGGCTGAGGTCCAGAAAAACTTGCTACTGTTTATGAGGGTGGTTATTCCTCCTGTGAGTGACAGGGCTGAGAATAGACAATCATTTAAAAGCAATCAGTGCTGTTGAGACAGCTGCAGCACTGGCCTTTCTGATCAGCTTGTTAATCAACAGAATACATTTTTCTGAGTATTAAGAAAATATATATACTCTGGCTGAGCCACTTGGCAGCAAGAGACCTAATATTTCATATCTCTATTTTTTCTCCTATTCTTTTTTTTATTATTATTATTATTTTACCCTGTCCTTCTTGAACAGAGCCTAAAGGACACAGAGGTGCAGAGGAGCAGCTGATACCACAGGGTAAGTTCACAGTTTCTGCTATTTCTCTTTCAAAGCACAAACTGTTGTTGTGCCCAGTCCTGTGCTTATGTCCCAAAAAGCAGAAGGGTCCTGTGGCCAGGAACTCTTTGGAGCCTCACAGATGGAGAGGCTGAGTTTGTTGATTAGATTTTATCTGACCATAGGCTGCTTTGGTTGGAGAGGCCAAACACCAGTCTGAGACATTCATTGCCCAGCACACAAGGGATGGAGAGCACTGTCTGATGGAGGAGAGGCAGATCATGGAAACACATGTGGCCAGAGCCAGCAGGGCACGTCCTGAGTGATGGGAGAAAACTTCTCTAGCTGGTGTTACCTGCTGGGGATGTCAGGGCATCACTTCCCTGTGCTCCACATAAACAGAGCAGCTCCTGTGCAGGGAAAACCCTGGGGCAGGGGGGCAGCAGATGCTGTGTTGCAGGTTAAGGACAGAGCCAGGAAGAAAATCCAGGTCTCTGCACATCTGATTTGGTTTCCAGCAGTAGATTACTCACCCTCTGCCTTTAAAAAAATATTTTTCCTGTGGTCTTTTACTTCCTATTGTTTGGAGGATAAACACTCACCAGGGGCTTCAGCTCTCTGGAAGCAACACCGCTGCAGCAGAGCTGATTTATGCCAGCTGAAGATTTTGCCTCCCCCCTTTTCCCTGAATCCTTCCCTCTTTCTTCCCCCTGTTGCACTTGTCTCTGTTGAGCTGGTAACACCATTTGTCACCAGTGTGAGCCCCTGCCTGACTCATTACCCTGTGCTGCCTCTCCAGCCTTTCCTCCAGCTCTTCCCCCTGCAGGGAAGGAAGTGCCAGCTTCTCTAAAGCTCTGCTGCAGCAGGGGCATTGAGGATGCTGCAGGAAAGGATTGCTCCTGGGCTGCAGGACTTCATGGGATTGAGTTATAAGGTTGGACTGAAGGATTGAGGGTGATTTCCACAAGTGAGGGAATGTTCTGGCCCACACTCAGCAGCAGAGCAAAACAGTTTCTGCTGTTCTTCCCTCTGTGCTGCAAGTTGCTGCAGTGGAGTTTCAGGTGTGCTGAAAGGGGTAGAAGCTGCTTCCAGTGCTGTGAAAAAATGCCCTTGCTTTCCTAAAAGGGCTCCTGATCACCTGCCTGGGCTTCCCAGGACAGCATCCCTAGCAGGGGAGATCCAGCCTTCTATCCATAGAAAAGGCTGCATGTGGATGTGGATAAGCAAATTGAAACCTGCCCTTAATTCCTTATTCAATACTCAAATTAAATCAGATCATTATTGCTGACTGAATGCAACAAAAGTACAGGCTCACACTCCCACACAGAGCCACTGAGAAATGTCATTTCCTCAGTCTTCATTGTGGACTGAAGGAGGAGAGATTTCATTTTTGTAAGAAAAACCAGTTTGGACATCTCTCCAAAATGGAAGAAAGAAGAGAGGAAGGGGAATCTTTCCAGGGGGGTCTAATACTGGGGGATTATTGCTTTGTTCTGAGAAGTGAGGGGTTTGGATGAATGTCTGGGGTGACAAGGTTTTGTACTCCAGGTGAGCTATCTCACCTCTAGAGTGGGAATTGTACCCAAATGTGGGAGCTGCAAATGCTGTGAGCTTTGATGTGATTGTGCAGCCCTGTTCCCTGGTACCAGCTGGGAAGGTGCTGTCCAGTCCTTTCCTTTTCTCCTTCTCTCCCTCCATTCCCATCCATGCTCTCCACCCCCACATGCAGCACATTCTGCTGGCACTGCTTTTGGGGGGTGCAGTACCTCTCCTGATACCAGGGAGGGAGAAAGACACTCCTTAAGAGTTGATCAAACCTTTCATTGCTCTGCTGTGCTGTGGTCACATGTAACACACAGACTAAAATATGAAATCTGAGTGTGTTGAACTTTGGACTCATCCTGATCTCCCTCTGGCTTTGGAGCTTGCATCTGCCACTGCTTTCAATTCCTCTGAGCCTTTGGTAGCCCAGACACCAGGAGCCTCTGACTCTCTTGGCTCTGACAGTTCATGCCTTTATTGTAACCATTAACCCCCTAATCTGAGCAGACAGACCCACTTGCCCACTCCTCCAGGGCATTAAAGCTTCAGTGCTGTTTGCACAGTGTTTAAATGGCTCTCCATGTGAGCCCAAGATCAGCAGTGCTCTTCTGAACAGCACCATAAAATGGCTGAGTGTTGTTGTTATTTTGATAGTCTGGGGGAAACAGCATTAAGATTTTATTTAGTGGGATATTTATTTATTTATTTATTTATTTATTTATTTATTTATTTATTTATTTGGGATCACCAATGCTGCCTCTGCACCTCTCCTGGCCTTACTGGGGTCTGAGTGGGCTTGCCAAGAGATGTCCCACTGGGCTGGGATCACTGCCCTGGGACCCTGCTCAGTGATATCCATTACTGACAGCCAGCTCCTGCACAAGGGGGGCATTAATGCCACTCTGGGACTCAAAACCTGTGCACAGCACAGAGCCCTGAGAGATGAATGAGCTCAGGAGAAACCAGGGAAGCATCCTTGATGCAGAACCTCTGGGTGGTGTGAATAGAGCAAATGGGAGACAGGGTCTGATTGTTTTTGCAAATCTGTTTTGTGTATTTTGGTACTTTGGGATGGCCAGGAGTTTATGTGTGTCTGGATGAGCCCAGCAAAGGACACCCAGACCCTGCCAAAGCCATTCAGGCCTTGGGAAGGGGCAGTGTGAGCTCAGTGTAGCTCTGCCCAGCACATCCCAGCTGGGGGTGCACATCCTGCTGACTTTTTGGGGATGGTCTTGTGCATGGGGATGTGGTTTTCCTTACAGGATTGAAGGCAGAAGAGGAGAAGCAAAGTCCAGCCTGGCTTGTCTGGCTTTACCTGCCAGAGAGCTCCTGCCAGCCCTGCCCCCCTGTGTGTGCACTGCTGCATTTCTGCCCTTTGCAGCACTGAGTCCATCCCCTCTGGGTTTGAGGCTGCTGAAGCCTTTCTGACTCAGCAGTGTCCTAACTTCCAGCTGATTTCCTTTCTGAACATTTGCAGGGATCCCAGGCCAGGTTGGTCCCCCGGGCCCAGTTGGCCCCACTGGGCTCCCAGGACCACCAGGGCCCAAAGGAGAGAAGGGACAGCCCGGGGAGAGGGGCCCAGCAGGGCCACCAGGTGAGTCCTGGGACAGGAGATGCTTCACTTCATCCAAATTGTCTGGGAGAGCAGCTCAGACAAGGCCAGACAAGACTGAGCATCTTCAGCTGGTATCAAATCCACTCCAGTGAGTCCCCTGGGAGCTGGAATCAGCCAGGAGCTCCCAGGGCAGGCAACCACCTGCAGGAGCAATGGCTGACCCTGGGATTTCCTGTGCAGCAGGAGAGAGCCTGTCCCAAAAAGCTGCAGAGCAGGATCATGTTTCCCCATCCTGCTCAGGAGCTGTAAGAAAGAGCCTGTGACCTGTCAGCCTTTGGAGCAGAGCATTCCCTGTTTAACCCTCTCACTGGGTGCCTGTTTTAACTCTCTTTTTTCTCCACCATTTGTGTCAAGCTGTCAGATGCCAGGATGTCAAACTAATGATGCTTTTGTATGTTAAGGGAAAAGGTTAGGAGGCCATTCTTTCAGAGAACACTCCATTCCTGAGCCAGGAGTCTTTCTTCATTCCCCAAACGTTCCTGAATGTTTTGATGAAGGTGATACTGCACAATAGGTGCCAGACCTCAGGCTCTGTGCTCTCTGTGTCTGAAAGGCTGTGCCTTGTGAGCCTGAGCTTGGGTAACATTTAAAACTCTGAGTTTTCCTTAAATGTGAGAGCAGCCCTGAACACTTTCTGGCACTTTCTGGCAAGCTGTCAGTGGCCAAGGTCTGGCCAAGGATGTGTCTGCTTTTTTTGGTGTCTCAGTTTGCAAGGAGAGCCTTGCAGCCCCACAGGACATGTGATCTGTCTGCTCCTGGACTGACTCTGCTTCCTGGCAGGGAGGTGACACAGGTGTACCTGGAGGGAAGGAGGATTTGATTTCACACTTTGCTGCCTGTAGTTTCTCACTCAGCCTCAGGGAGATTTCACTCTTTCAGCAATTGGGCTGCTCAAAGGCAGCACCTCTGAGCCAAGTCAAGCTCTCTCCTTTGCAGAGGAAGATGCTGAACAAAAAAAAAAAAAAAAAAAAAAGAAAAGAAAATTGGGAAGCTGTTTCTATTTTCCCCACCCTTCTATGCAGTTCAGGACAGAAATCCTTTGTGTTCTTGCTGCCTTTTCACATGAAAGCATCGTGAGCACATCCCCAAAGGCATTAACTCATCCTCTCCTCCCTCTGCACAGGGATGTTGGGACCTCAAGGACCAAGAGGACTTCCAGGAGAAACTGGGATCCCAGGTCCCCCAGGTCCTCCAGGGCCACCAGCCACCCCAAGCCTCCCTCTCACCTTCCAGCAAGGGGTTCTCTACTCACTCCAGCCCACAGCTGAAAAAGAAAGTAAGTTCCCTGCTCATTTCCCATGTTCTCCCGTGGCATCAGCAGGGTGGGCAGGCACAGAGCAGCTCAGCTCTGCTCCCCCCTCCTTGCCAGGCTCTGCCAGGCCCTGGGAGCAGCTGGACACTCCCTGCATTGTGGGGGTCTCTTGGAAGCTCCTGGTCAAGATGGAACATCTTGGGAGCTGCAGGGGGTTCACCTCTCCAAAATGAAGAACCGAGTCCCTGCTCTCCTAAACTACCACTGAGAGCAGGGTTTGGAGGATTTTGTTCTTTGTGCCTGGTTTTTTGGGGTTTTTTAGGTCCATCACAGCTTTGGGGAGGAAATTTGGTGTTGTCTAAGCTTCCATCAGGAGTGGGAAGAGGGTCTGTGGTGAAATGACAGAGCTCAGGTTGCATCACCTGAGAGAAAGGGCCAAAGGAATCCAGAGGGGCAGATCAGGGGCTGGTGCCCCACAGCTGTGGGGTTGGAGCCCTCTTGTTGCCACTGCTGTGGTGTTGGAGTGTCAGGGATCAGCAAGGACTAGAGATTTGCAGCTCTGGAATTACAACAGACATTTAACATTTAACATCTGTTAAATGTGTCTCCTTCCCTGCCCCTGCAGATGCTTCTTCCACCTGTGTTTCTGGTGCATCCACATTATCCCACATCCACACAAAACACAGAATTATGGACTGGAGAGTCCAGACTGACTCCCTGATTTATCCCTTCCCTGTAACAGGAGGTCCAGGGTTTTTTTTGTGCTTGTGCTGATTTAATCATAGATTTATTTGATTTGTGCTGTGCAGGGTGAGCAAAGTCTTTCTAGGGAAGGCACATCCTGCACTTGGATGGGAATGCTCTCAGATTTGAGCTTGATTCTCCTGGTGCAGCCCTGTGGAGCTGGCAGCAATAATGAGGGAGCAGAGTCAGCTGTGTCTGCCCTTGCTCTCTTGGGTCTCCCACCTCCACTCCCCCAGAGCTCAGCTGTGCCTCTTCCCCAGCTCTGCTGCTCCTGCCCAGCTTCAAAGCTCAGTTGTCTTAGTTACAGCCAAGGATTACTAAGTCTCCCCATGTCTGACAGTTATCTCAAGCTCTCCCTTCCACCCACTCTGCTCTCCAGACTCCTTTTCCCAAAAGCAAACAGATGTATTTTTAATTTAGGGAGAATTTTCAATTCAGCTCCATTTCATATTCGGTTATTGGGGTGTATGGGCAGGATGAATAACTGAGGTTCAATACTGAGAATTTCACCAAACACACATCAACATGCTGCATTCATCAGCCTGAGAACAGGGAAGTTTTGCATTACAGTTGCCTCACTCCTCTCAGGGTCACACATTGTGCCTTTTATTCCAAGGGATCCCTGAGGATGGTTTGGGTGCTGCTGCTGCCCCTCCCTTTGAATTAAACTCTTCCTTGTGATCGCAGGATAAATTAAAAAGTGAATAAAAGCTGCCCAGCTGATGTGTGAGGAGGGTGAACTCAGTGTTGTGCCCAAATGGGAGAGGGTAAATGGTGGCTAATTATTTCTGTTGTCTCTGCCAGCACTGGGCAGCCACAGGGACTTGAGAGCAGTGGGGAGATGGTGACTGCTCCATTTCCATCCCTGGCATCCCTAAACATTCCTCCCTCCATGCCTGTGCATTTCTTGGTTTGCAGAAGGAGTAGCCCAAAACTTTATGACACTTTTTCTTAACACAAATCCAGCTGCAAGTATCTATGTCACCATGACAATATTCTGGCAGTATCAAGTTTATTTTCTTACCATTTTTCCTCTCTGTTGGCTGATTTTGCCTCCCACAGGCTGGTGGAAAGCTGATCTTCTGCCACCAGTAAAACTTAGCCTCGTAAATTCTGTTTAGCTTTTTAAAAATGTATTTACTTGTTTTGAAAGGAGCACATCTGAAAACTATAAACACAAAATTCCAGCTGCTGACAGCAGAGGGAAGCATATTCCTGCTAATGGGAATGAGATGTGAGAGCTGCATCAGATTATTGTTATTATAAAGAGTTTAGTTCTGCCTGAACATGGTTAATGCCTGTGCCTTTATTAATTGCAACAAGTTCCTGTTGGCAATATTTATCTGCAGGCAGAAGCCAGAAATAGAGAGACAAATATTTTCTCAGTTTCCCTGTGCTGTGGTAAAAGAAATGGTCTCATTTTTCCCCTCCAGATCAGGTAGCAGAAAAAAAATTAAGACAGGATGACTTGATTTCCATCCTGTCTCAACAAATCAAGGCTATAATGGGGGATTTTCTCCCTTAGTCAGAAACCTTAGCCCTCAGCCAGAAGCTGAGCTGCTGCTCCCCACTGCTGGGGCTGCTGCTGCTGGGATCTCTCACTTTGCCTGCCACTTAAAAATGAGTGATCAGGTACATGGTCTAGAGCTCACTCCTATTCCCTGTGCTAACATTGGTGATTTCTAGGGAACAGTTAGGGAAAAGAATGCAACTCTCACTCATGAGGCTGTTTCCTTCCAGCTCAAAGACCTGCCAAGGACACATGAAATAAAATGAACCTGTTTTCATAGAATCATCACTGTTGGAAAAGAACTCCAAGATCAAGTACCCAGCCCCACTAAACCATGTCCACGAGGGCCACAGCCACACATTTGTAACACTTCCAGGGAAGGTGACTCCACCACTCCCTGAGGGGAGAGCAGAGGGAAACTGAGGCAGAGCAGCTCATGGTGTGCTGATGTCAGAGGGGATAAGGGAGAGGGATCTGTGCTGCAGCATCCCAGCTGCCAGCAAGGCCCTTCTGGGGAAGGAGAACAGAGCAGAGGAAGTGAAGGGGAAGGAGAAGAGAAAAGGAATAGAGAAAGCTGATTTCTTTCCAAGTGTGCCCTGAGCTGCCTTTGCTGCTCTGGCTGGGCAGCTCTCCCTGTGTCCTTCAGGGCATTCCTGTGCTGTTTCAGGGTGTCTCTGTTCCATTCCAGAGAACACAGGTGCTCCTACCTGACCAGGCCACACTGGTTTCACTCTTCCTCTTGGCATGGATGGGGTTGGAAAGCTCCTGGAGCAAATTCAGTATCAAGGTCTTCTCAAATGAAGCATTGTCTGCTGCTTTGGGGGTCCCAGGAGCACTGAACCAGAATCCAGCTCTGGAGCCCAGCAGAGCCTGGGTCAGTGCAGGGGGTGGCTCAGAAGGGAAGATTCCTGCTACCTTTTGATGCTATTTTGTGGCTGCTCTAACAATCTCCAGCTGCAGAGAGCCCCAGAATGTCCCCATTTATAAGGGAGTTTATAAGGAGATACAAATCCTTCCTGCTGCTTTATGAGAACATGGAGGCAATCCCTTAAAAACATCTGAGGGTTGTGTTTTAACACACTTCAGTCCCATTTCATTCACAGTGTGTTTCATTCAGAGCTGATCCTGGAAAGAAACCTGGCTCTGAAGGAACTGGCCAGGAAGGACCTGGCACAGTCCTGTGCTGCCCAGGCCAGGCAGAGGCTGCTGAGCCCAAGGGCTGTTGATCAGAGCTCTCTTCTGTGTCACAATCACAGAATCACCTTCCATTAAATAATGTTGAGTCAAATGTCAGCAGGGGTGGATTTGTGGGAGTAACTGTCATGGTAATAATGTGCCATTTAGCTGGGATGTTTTGTAACCCAAATCTTTATCCCTGGCTTACCTCCAGCAGAAATGAAACCCTGGTTGTTTGCAGTCCATCCTCTGCCCCTCCCAGTGGATGTGCAGTTGATTTTGTTGATCACTTTCAAAACAAAAGGCTCTGCAACTGTTAAAGTCTTCACTGCTGTTTGATGCTCATTTCCCAATTTCATCTTACTCCCAAGCTGGGATGGATTTTGACATGGTCAAATAAAACTCAAATTAATTGGATTACACACTTCACTGGGGTACCTTTCCTCCTGAACATGAGAAGAGTCTCAGTTGTTTTGTTTCAGGGCTGTGAGGAGGGGGAAGATGAATGGGTTAGAAACAACAGTCAGATAAATACCTGTTTGCATTCAGCCTTTTCCTGCCCTGGGTTCCCCTGAATTTTACTGTGATGAGTTACAGGGATGGGTAGAAGGAAACATGAATAAGCTTGAGGTCATGGGCAGGAGGAGGTGGACATTATTCCTTTATGGCACCTCCAGCTGTGGAAAATGTGGGGTTTTCAGGGGGTTTGCCATCCTGGTGACCAGAAGCCAACATCTTCATCCAGGTTAAACAGGAGATTTATTGTTGGTCCTTCAGCAAAAGGTCAGGACAGAAAGGCTTGCTAGCACCAGGATGTGGGTTTCCTTGTGCTTGTGCTTGTTGTGTGGCCTTGCTGTCTTGGTTGTTCATTGAATTTTTGCCCCAGGTTTCCAGAACTGTCCCAAAGTGTTGTGGGGTGCTCAGATGAAAGGTGCTGCCATACAGGTACCTCCCCAGGTTACAGCTGTGCCACAGTCCAGATCCACAGGGAGAAGGGTTGTTGAATATGGTTTTGGCATCACAATAAATACTGAGGGTTGCTTTTTATTTATAGTTGTGGGTTTTCTGTTCAGCTGCCAACTGAATAGAAACCCATTGGCTGCAGGCTGAGGGAAGATATGGACAGCAACAGGCTGCTGGGTTTTATTCTTGACTGGAGAGAGCTGAGAAAGATGTTCAAAAGCACAAAACTCCTCCAATTCCTGCTGCTGGCTCTCCCTTCCCTGCTCTACTCCCATTTCTCTCCATTTCCCAGAGCTCAGGGAACCTGCCCAGTTGAACACCTAAAATAATCCTAACTGGCAGGAAAGTTTCCTGAGCACATGGAGGGGGCAGAGCACACCCATCCCTGGCTTTTCCTGCATCCTTAGACCTCAGGGCACCTCCCAGCAGCACCTGCCCAGGTGAGCTGGCTGGGCTGGGGGCTCAGCAGGTCCTGGGGCCAGGCAGGAGGGAGCCCCACAGCCTTCCCTTGCCAGGGCTGTGGTGGGGATGGCCAGTTTGGGGTCAGTCATTCCAAGGCAGGGTTGTACCAAGGTTTGGAGAGGAAGCACAGCTTGTCTGGGGGTCTCAGGGGTGAGAGGTCACAGCCTGTCGTGGGTGTGATGGAGACAATACAAATCAACACTATTTTCAGAAGGCTTCAAACTGGTTTTATTCTAGCCTGCATGCTTTTTATACATCCTTACAAAACTCATAAGTTTACACTTTACTCATTGGTCAGGAAAGACAGAGTGCTATTGGAACAGGCAGCTGCAGGTTTCTCTTATTTATCCTTCTTTCTTTCTTGGTTTCTGTACCAATGTCCTTGGTAGAAAATTCTTCCAGGGGTAAACATGGATCCTCTTATCAAACTTCTCTGTGGCTCACAGAAGTGGCTGTGAAACCTCTTCCACAGCAGCCCTTGGAGAGCAAGGGCCGGTGCTCCAGGAGCCCAAATTCAGCATCCTGCAGCACTGCCGGCCCGCGGCCAGCAACGGGCGCCAGAGCATTGCGGAGAGAGCCAGCCTGGCTGGGCTCGAGTCTAACTGTGAGCCGGGCTGGGCTCGAGTCTAACTGTGAGCCGGTCTGGGCTCGAGTCTAACTGTGAGCCGGGCTGGGCTCGAGTCTGACTGTGAGCCGGGCTGGGATCGAGTCTGACTGAGATCCTGGCTGGGCTCGAGTCTAACTGTGAGCCGGGCTGGGCTCGAATCTGAGATCCTGGCTGGGCTCGAGTCTGACTGTGAGCCTGGCTGGGCTCGAGTCTGACTGTGAGCCTGGCTGGGATCGAGTCTAACTGAGATCCCGGATGGGATCGAGTCTGACTGAGATCCTGGCTGGGCTCGAGTCTGTGGGCCTGGCTGGGCTCGAGTCTAACTGAGATCCCAGATGGGATTGAGTCCAACTGTGAGCCTGGCTGGGATCAAGTCTAACTGAGATCCCGGCTGGGATCGAGTCTAACTGTGAACCTGGCTGGGCTCGAGTCTAACTGAGATCCTGGCTGGACTCAAGTCTAACTGAGATCCCAGCTGGGCTCCAGTCTAACTGAGATCCCGGCTGGGCTCGAGTCTAGCTGAGATCCCGGCTGGGCTCGAGTCTAACTGTGAGCGTGGCTGGGCTCCAGTCTGACTGAGATCCCGGCTGTGCTCCAGTCTAACTGAGATCCCGGCTGTGCTCCAGTCTAACTGAGATCCTGGCTGGGCTCCAGTCTGACTGAGATCCCGGCTGTGCTCCAGTCTAACTGAGATCCTGGCTGGGCTCCAGTCTGACTGAGATCCCGGCTGGGCTCCAGTCTAACTGAGATCCTGGCTGGGCTCCAGTCTAACTGAGATCCTGGCTGGGCTCGAGCCTATCTGTGACCCTGACTGTGCTGTGCCCGCAGATGGAGAAGCCCAGCTGGCCTCCACCGTCATCGACACCATCCTGGCCGGGCTGCCCGGCCCGCGGGGAGCGCCGGGGCCCGTGGGACCACCAGGTGACAGCTGGGGCTGGGCTGGGGGCTGGGCTCAGGGCTGGGCTGGGGGCTGGGCTCAGGGCTGGGCTCGGGGCTGGGCTCGGGGCTGGGCTCGGGGCTGGGCTCGGGGCTGGGCTCAGGGCTGGCAGGGGGGACGATGGCAAAGCCCCTCTGATGGAGAGGGGATGGTCCCTGGCATGGAGGGGAGGGCTCCTCAATGGAAGGGTGGCAATAAGTAACTGGGCTTTTATCTGTTGATAGTGGCTGATTGTTTGACTTTACATCTTGAGAAAGGCTAATTAAAAGCTGTTTTTAAAAGTAGGTTGTTCAGTGATTCCTTCCTGAGAGCAGAGTTGTTCTCCCCCTGCTGCAAACCTGTCCTGTCAGTGCAGAGCTACCCCAAGCAGGGGCTGGCCAGAGGCTCTGTGATGTCTGTGAAGACTTTGGGGCCAGTTTGAGCAATTGCAGATTTTCACCAGTATAACTGCAATCAGAATCTGAGATGAAAATTCAGTGACAAGCCTTCTTTCTCTCTCTGCTGATGGGTGGCTTAAATGATAATATTCCTGCAAACGTCAGCACTTCCCTGTATGATGCATATTTAGGAGTCAACTCCCATTAGTTGCAGAAAAGGCTTCTCCTTTCATTATGAGGGCCTTTCATTTATCCTTCAATTCCTTTATTCTTTGACTTAAGCATTTGTATGGTGCATTAATGATTGAGGCTGATTCAGCTGTACTTTGTGTATAATGTCCACATTGTTTCATCTCAAGGGTTGTGACAACCAAAGCAGAGAGGAGTATTGCTAAGTTCAGGCTAAGCAAATATCCTGTCTCCCATCTGCAGGTATAATTTAACAGCTACTGTTGAGATATAATTATTTTTTCAAAAGGAATGAATCTGTTAAGTCACTGTGTGAGACAAGTTGACCTGTTTAGATGGTGCTTAACTCATCCTGGAAGCAGCTCTCCTGTGGTACAGATTTTAAATTAATTTATTTCCACTGCAGTGAGTGAAGACCAAGAGAGAGCTTTGCTTTGCCCCTCTCAGCCTCTCCTATCTCTGACCAAGTGCAGCAGCCCTGGGGCTTCCCTTGCCACCTGAGATTGTTCCAGGACCAGCACCTGCAGTGTCTTGCTCTCATGGAGCTGTTCCATGGATCTAGTTTAAATTTTCTCAAAAGCTGCATCTTAAGGAATGGAAATGTGGATGTTACTGACATCCTTCCTGCCTATTTCCACCATTGTTTTCCTCTCAGAGCTCTAACATCTCCCCCAGGATGTGTTCTGTCAGGATGTGGGTGTCCAGTAACAATCCAGTGTTTGATGAAGGGTTCTCACTCATTGAGAGACTCAGCAGAACATGAAAGAAGTGCATGCCTTTGGAATTTAGGGTTCTTCCCTAATCTCCTTAACATTGTCTCCAATTATGATTCCCACCAGGGCCACCAGGTGCTTCAGGACCCAAAGGGCCCCCAGGACCCATTGGAGCCCCTGGATCACAAGTAAGGTGCTTTGGTGCTTTGGGGTGAAGGGCAGAGGGGGTCAGGGGTGAAACATCATCCCATGCACAAGGAGGGACAGTAATCTTAGATCTGCTGTTTTGTTCCCCATAAAATTCTGTGATTTAATTCCTTTCTCTGTGATTTATTTTCTTTTTCTCGTTCTGGATTAAGAGGTTGAAATGGTTGTGCTTTCCAGATTTTCCCTTAATCATAACAACACACTGTGCTGCTGCTCTGTCAAAACATTTCACTGTGGCCTGAGTTGATGCAAAGGATCTGACATGGGCTTTACTAACACAGTGATAGAAAAAACTCTGCATTTCCTGTGGAACACATAAAAAGAACAAAAATGCATCAATGGGAATTCACCAATTCACCAGAGTGAAGGTGTTAAGCCTACTTTTCCAGACACAGCACTTTCTATTCAAGAAAAATATCACAAATTCCCATCAGTTTGATTATTTATTGATACAAACATTGTGGAGGGGGGAGACAATAATGGAGTGGGAAAAACTCACTCCAAAGAATTTATGGTAGAAGAAGGGCACAGTACTCACATGGATGGAAAAAGCTGATTAAATGGAAAGAAGTGAAGTCATGAATAGGGAACTGCCAAACTGCTCCAAACTGTGGTTGGCTGATACAAAGGGACTCAGTTTTGGGAAGAATATTGCTTAATGTGGAGGTGAAACAGCAGCATCAAATTTTTCAAAGGAATCCCACCTGACTGGAGAGCACAGAGAAAGGTGAAGTAACTTTATAGGGGGAAGTAGCTCAGATCTGGTAAGAGGAGGTTTGGAACTGAAAATAGAGAGAGAAGATGTTTCCTATGTGTTTATCAACCACTTTGAAGAAGCAATGAACAACAGGTTAGGGAAAGTTTGCCAGTGTAGCAGAATCCTTTCAATTAGGAAATACTCTGGAGAACAATGAGAAACTCCAGATAGATACAAACACAGTGAGAGATTTGGCAGCCAAATGACAGATGCAGTTTAACATCATTAACTATAAGGCAATTCACAATTCATAAGGAGATTCTACAGCATGGTCTGGCTTTTTGACACGCAGCACACACTGCAAGACTTTCATTTTTGCACTGGAATTCAGTGTTCTTGAGCATCCCTGTCTCACCACACACTGCTGGGAGCTGTCAGGAGCAAAGGATGCTTTGGACACCTGGGCTTTGTCCATGCTGCATGTTTGACATGGGGCCAAGCCTGGTCTGTGCCCCACCTTGTTTGGCAGCCCCAGGGGACCTCCTAAGCCAGGACTAAGTCTCTGAAGGCTTGGTGGGGCTGGCTGCAGGCAGGGCACTGCTGGCTCCCAGCTGAAATGGGAGAGGGCTCCTCATTTGCACCCTTAAATCACACATGTGCCACCTCTCTGGGCCTGAGCTCCTCACAGCAGTGCTCCTTCCCTGGGCCCACAAAACCCATTTCCCTGGGTGCTGATGTGGGGATTTTGGGGAGCTGTTCCTAACTAGGCTGGCTTAAATCCCCAGTGGCCTGGAGGGGAGCTCCAGACTCACTTCTGCAGCCTCCAAGACAACGTGCAAGTCACTTGAGGTGGAAAAAAACCATCTTGTACGTGGCTGTGGGGAGAAGGAGAGCTGACAGGCTGAATATAAACAAACAATATTGTTCTCTCTTGGTCTGGTTAATAACTGTGGCTTCTCTGGGTGGATAAGTGAAGAATTTGGATCGATTTCTGCATAGCAGTTCAATTAGTAGAAATCTGGAGACTGTGCCCTTCTTAGCCATTGGTGACTGCTTTATAGATTTGTTCAACCCAGGGAGTAAAATTATTAGCAGAGATTGGGCTTAATTTCAAAATTGTTTATTAGGGTGAGTGAATAGCTTCAAAATAATTTCCACTACACAATCCAATTAATTTTCAGGTATGTGTGCTTGCTCCTGCCACCCACTGAGGCAATTAAGAAGCAGGGGGAAGCAGTAGGGATTTTTAAGCTAAACACACTACCTGTGTATTAACTTCTTCTTGGTGACTGAGAACAAGAACTGTCCTGTCATACTGACCCCAAAAAAATGTTACATCAGGGGCCTGCAGTGCCTTAAAAGAACCAAATAGAGGGATCTGCAGAAAGTGCAGGGCTTGGGATATCTGCAAACAGAGCTCCTGTTGTGTTTGCTTGAGGGAAAAAGAGAATCCAGCCCAATTGCTTAATGGGTGTATGAGGTTTTCAGGAGCTGAGGATCACTGGGAAATGTATTTACTACACCTACACAAAGGTTGCACAGTAGAAATTAATTCCTTCTCATTCTGCATCTCTTCTAGGGCTTGCCAGGATCTCCAGGACAGCCTGGACCAAAAGGATCCAAAGGAGACCGAGGAGAGAGAGTAAGGTTTTACAGGCACAGGGAGATTCCCACAGCAGCTGGGGGCTGTGCAATTGCACACAGCACAGCTCTCACAGATGCAGTGGCACCACAGCCACCACCGCCTTAAATGCAGAGTTGCTGGGGTTTCTGCAAGAACCAAGATGAGGTTTTCTGTACAAAGACTTGAATTCCTTGCAAAGTCAGGTATTCCCCAAAGAGATTAGCAGATTTGCTAATTTAGATTTGCTACCCCAAAGATGTGAATGGTGAATAAAGGCCTGTGGAGACCAACTTTGTTCCACCAGCCAAAGCTGTTTAGTGTGCAGTGTTTCGAGAGGTCTAACTGAACTCTTCCTTCTGTGGCACTAAGGCTTTAAAATCTCACCAGACTTTTCCTGAACCAAAGTCATTCCCCAGGTCTAATGATGTTCTTAACATATTTGGAATACTGAAGTCATGTTCTTAATGTTTATGTGCCTCAGTCCTCAGTGGGCTGTCCAGTGCTGATAACCAAACAGAGAACAAAAAGGCTGCTTGAATGTTAATTCCAAACTGGTGAAGTTTAGGAACTACCAGAGAAATATCTGAGAAGGGTGTAAATGTGACAGATTCCCAGCCCAGCATTCAACCACTGGGAAGGGTTTGAAAGGGGAATTTGAGCCTTTGGCTCCTTCTGTCCAGCTGAATTGCCAAAAGATCATGGTCTGAAATCTCTGGGTGAGTCTAGGAGCACAAAATCACTTGGGAGTGGAGTGGGTGGAAGAGGATCATCAGCCCTTAGGTCTGAAATGGGCACCATGGACTGTGGAGAACCACTGAGAACCCAGCATGGAGAGAGCCAAAGGAGGGGACAAGGACAAGGAGGACAACCTTGGCTGGCTCCTCTGAAGTGATGGATGTCTGCAGTGGTGGGAGACAAGCTCCCTTTCCTCCCAGGTTTCCTGTCCCACAGATGGGGGTGAAGGGCTGCTGCAGGTGTGTGATTCCCCCATGACAAAACCTCCTCTGCATTCCTGCTCCCCTTCCCATCCAGCAGAGCAGAGGATGCCTGAAAGAGCCAGGACAGGGAAATGCAGAACTCCAATGTGCTGACTTCTCAATTTCCTGGGAATAACCAGCAGCAGACAAACTGCTCCTCTGTGCAGCCTGTGCAAGGTGCTTGTTTCACCCCTCCTGAGGCATCAGGAGCAGCAGATATCTGAGTGGGGGGCACACCTGCCTTTGCAAATCTCTGTTATACTTCAGTTTTGGGTGCTTGGTCCTGTTCTTACAAGAAATCACTTGCACTTCCCTGAAAGACAGAGTGGCTGTTGGTCACTTTTTGTAACTCTTTCCTTGTGCAGCTCAGCCAGTTTGGGCATGACTTGGCTTTACAAATAGATTGCAGACTGATGGAGTTTTGGGACTAGAATTCAAGATTCTGGTAGAGAGCAAAACCTGAATTGGTGAGATGGATGCACAGATTACCAACTACATCTCATTGCCGTTCAATCTTTATTTTCAGATAAAAAAATAGAAGGGCATGTTTTGTGGCAAAGTGTCACATTTCCATTCAGGAAACTGATAAAACTCTTCCTCAGTGATTTATTTAACATTTTGCTGTAGTTTGTGGTCGACCATATTACTAATATTACTACTAATATACCATATTACTAGTACACTTATTTTGAAACAAAATCCTGTTGCGTTGTGTCCATTCACTCCTGACAGATCCCTTCAAATTTGGTTTGGTTCCCTCCTTGCTAGGGATTTAGAATTGTAATTCTCCTCTTAGGTTTGGGACAAATGAGAGTTTCAAATATCAAAATGTCTTGATAAAAAGGAAAAAAAAAACATATTTTCAGTTAGTGTGGAAAGGGAAGCTGACAGCTTTTTCTGTCAGAATTTCTGTAGGATGCTCTGTGTGGTTTTTGTCTTTTGTGCTTGTGGCTTTCAATGCTGGTTTTGACAACTACATGCTGCAATTTTGGGTTTGGTGGATAAAAATGAGGGCTCGAGCAGAGGAGCTGTGCAGCTGCAAAGAAAAGCAGAGGGGAGGGGGGTTTACAACATCTACTGAGATTTGAGAAAATGTTATTATACATTCTTCCTGCTTAATCTTGAAGAGAACAGATGTGGGAGAGACCTGCAGCAGTCAGAGCACAGCCCCTGGATGGCTCAGCTCTGTGTGCTGCTCACGCTCAGCCTCTGCTCATCCCAAGCACTGCCAGCCAGGGAGGCTCCCAGCATCTCCAGGCACTCTCCAGAGCAACAGCCAGGGAGGCCTGGGATAAAAGATATTGCCAACATCCAGCCTAAATATCCTTTGATCCCCTTTAAGCTGATAACATCCTTTCTGTTCCTCCTGGACATGGAGCACAGGCTGTTTATGTATTTTCAGTCTGTTGTTGTGCTCCTCTCTAAGATTTTTCCTCTTGCCTGTGCTTTTTCACAAGCTTTGCTCCCTTCAGTGCAGAATCCAAGTATTTCCCTTGGAAGGTACTAGGAGCACCTGACAGACTGGGCTTTTCTCCCTGTCTGTTCCTGGTGCTGGCAAGGCATTCCATAGGAACTCATTCCATGGGGATGATCTGTAGGTGCCCCTTGGTTTTATACAAATTTGATGGACACAAACCCAGCAGCTCTCCCTTTCCACTGCAGAAATCTGCCACCATATCTGTAGGTCTTTTTTGGGGGAAAAAGGATGGGTTTGTTGCTGTGTGTGTCTACAGGAGGAGAGGCAGGGGAAAATGGGGCTGCTTCATTAATGGATTTCTATGAATGCTTTTACATTTTGCCTCTTCTTCCCTGCTTTCTCACTAAATAACCTCTAACTGCTCTCCTGGTCAGGGATTCCTGACCAGGGTGGGAACACTGGGGAGGAAAACAGGGAGGAAAAAAAGATGTTCTGTTCAACAGCATTTCATTCTGCCCCAAACCAACACTAGTTCAAACTGTTTCTCTTAAAGAAAAAAAATAAAATAATTTTAAAAAAAAGAACAAAAACCCCTCACTGTGAACAATGTGAAAATTAGCACAGCAGGAGAAAGAAACAAACCAACCAAAATATTGTACCTGTGTTTTGATCAGTAGCTGTGGGGTGTGTGGAGCAGGAGCAGATTAAATCAGTTCTTGGTGGGAGTCCTGGGCTCTGTTCTGGCTGGGGCAGCAGCAGCCCATCACTTCTACCAGAGAGAAGAATGCAGTGTCTTTGTAAGGAACAAATCTCCAGCCAAATTCCTTCCTGCTATAATGTAACTGACTGCTGGAAAGTTCAAAAAACCTGCTAATCATCTTACAGAGAGGGCACTCAGCTCAGGAGCTCTGTATCCAACCCAGCTCCTCCTGATGGGATTTGGAGCTGATACTTGACAGAAAACCATAACCCTCTTTTGCTGTCTCTAAGTGATAATGTCAAGGGAGAGGAATTTTTTTTACACATTATCCCAAGTGTAAGGTTTTTTTTTCATTAAGCCATCTTAATTCCACTAGTAAAAATTACACTGTGTTCTTGTCAAGTGGCAAAGTATCTCCTAATGACACTGCCTTTATTTCCCACAGGGGCAAGCAGGTCTGCCTGGAGAGAGGGGCATTAAGGGACTTCCTGTAAGTGCTGCACTCCGGGGTGGTGCCAGGCTCAGGTGGGGCTGGTGCCTGGCACTGCAGGTGCCACTGGCTGGCCTGGAGCTGCTTCAGAGCTGAGCTCAGTCTGAGCTGCTTCAGAGCTGAGCTCTGACACAGCAGAGCTCCAGACATTTGTCCCACAGACACCCTCATCTGAACAAATCCCTCTGCAAATGAAGCATGCCCTGGTGTAAAGCACGGTGCTGATGTGACCTGGGGGGCACCAGAGGGGCTCTGCTGTGCCTGCATTTTGCTCTGGCCAGAGCTGGGCACACACAGGAGCTCCTGGCACCAGCAGAGCCCAAAGGTGGGCTCAGTTAAACAGCTCAGAGTCCATCAGCTGCTCTCAACTCCCTCCTGCACCTTGGCTGGCCAAGCTGAGCTGGAAACCCTGTAATGAGGTTAAGAGATGTCTCCAAATGATTTTTTGGCAATACCTGAACAGATGCCCAGAGATGTCTGCACTGGCACATATGGCCAGTGGAAACAAACCAATGGTGATGAAGGTTGGCTGACAGACATCTAGTGGACAAAATTGGGTGGTTTTTTTGGCTGGCAGCTTCCAGAGAAGCCCCAGAGCCTCTGGGAGTGTTCTCATCTCTCTTTCTTGGTTCCACCTCATCATTTCATACAATTCACACAACCTTTTCCTTGGTGCTTCCTCCTGTGCTCACCTCTGCTTTGTAAATGTCTCAGGGATGTCCCACAAGTTTGAGGAGCCCAAGCCTTCCCACTCTGTTTCAGATTGTTAGTTTTGTTTTAATGTTTAGAGTGGTTGAATCTCTCCCTGTCATCTGCTCTTCAGAAAGTGCATGAACTTCCTGGCTGGGGGGAAACATGGGAGCAATGTTCACAGCACAGAGAGATCTTTGATCAAGAAAAGCTTAATGAGCATCTTCAGAGGCAGAAAGTGATGTGACTAATTAATGAAAGCAGAATGGAGGGGTTTCTGTTCTAAATCAAGATGGACATGTCCATGTTTGGGGGAAAGGAGTAATTCATCTATGGTTTAGCATACAGTGTTGTTCATTGAGAGCCCAGTGAGATGTCCATGGCATTTCTGGGGCCCAGGCCATGGCAGTTGGCTCCTCCTGCAGCTTGGCCACTCCTGGACAAGTTCATTTGTGTTAGAAATGGTGGTGACCTCCTGGGAAGCTGACAGGAGCCAGGGCAAAGCTCAGGAGAGCACTTTAGTCCTTGGCATGAAGGTCCATGTGTTTCCTGCTGGTGAAATGCTTTAATTTGCTCCTTTGGTGGGGAGGGGTCCAAGGGCTCCTGGAAGGCTCCTCAGCCACATGTAACCAAGTTTCCTTCCTTTGTTTCAGGGTGAGCCAGGCAAGAAGGGTGAGGAAGGAGACAAAGGTGCTGATGTAAGGATGTGTTTCTACTGTTTTGGTTTTATCACTTTGCTGTCCTTCAACCCTTTGACAGGTGGGTTTGGAGGACCAGAGGATGAGTTCACAGTTAAATGTGCAGGGCAAGTGTGCCTTGGGTTTGAAATTAATGTGTGCCAGAAATCCTGGTCTGTGAGGTTTCCTTGGCCATGTTGTCACCATGTTCTTGAACACCTCAGTCCCCAGAGGTTGTTCTGTCACATGGAGCTGGTTGGGAATTGCTTCCCTATTGTCCCTCCCAGCTGCTGATGGACAGACTCCCAAAAGAGATCAAACTGCAAGTGCAGAGCACTGGAGTTCTCACATCTTCGCTCTCAATCCCTGAAATACTCCCCAACATCTCTTTGGCCCTTCAAGCCCACACCTAAGGTGACAAGGACAACAAACTACAGCCTGAGTGTACATGAGGAGCTCTTTGAACAGGGATTTCTCTTGCACTCCTGCTTAGGTTATCTCCTCTTTTTGCATCTTTTCATTTTTAAACATCCACACTGCAGGGTTTGGTGCTATGAAAGTGACATTATGAACAAGAAGCCTATTCTGCAGCACATTCCAATGTTAGTTTGGTTTTCTTTCTTGCAGGGGGAAGGTGTCCAACAGCTTCGAGAGGCTCTGAAGATTTTAGCTGAGAGGGTATTGATCCTTGAGCACATGATAGGAATTCATGGTAAGCACTGCTAAGGTTTTCTTCTCCAGGGAACCAGGGCTCTGCTCAGGCTTCATGGTCAAACCTCCTCCCACTCTCCTGAGCTCTCTGGTGTCTGTTCAAGCCCCATTTTCAAAACTAGGTACCATGACTTAGCTTTGAGTTGAGTTCCAGCAGCTGTACTACTTCCTCTGGCTTTCCAGTAGCAGGTGAAATGACCCTTACAGTGATTTTTGTTACAGTTCAGGCAGCCAAGTCATGAGCAGCAGCTCAAGCCATGTGGCACAGATCATCCACCAGCTTCCCACAGAGCTGCTTGTTCAAGTCTTTAGGCCAGATCATTTAATCCTGTTAACAGCATCTTCCAAGTGACTTGAACACCTCTGAGGCCCTTGCTTTGTGCAGCACCAGGTTTTGCACAGAAAGCTCAGACAGAGCTGCCATGCCACCCTGAAAATCAGTGATTTTCATGTCACCCTGAAAATCAGTGATCCCTGAACATTTTGTGGTCATAACTTACATGAAACCTATTTTCACAGTCAGATTTAAAGTCCCACATGTTGTACATTCAGATAGATTTCTGTGATCTCTTGAGGCTGTGAGGCTGTTGGCTCTCCCATCACTGGGACAGTGTGTACATCATTCTTTAAAGAATGTTCTCTTCCCTTAACCACAGGATGGTGTTGGTTATTGTCACAGGAGTTGGTTATTGCCAGACTGCTCCTTTTGGGGTAGCCAAGGATCAATTCTCTCCCAGCTGCCAAAGCCTGCTGTGCTAGAACAAACACTTTCTGTGTTTCAGAAACACAGTTGGAGGCAAAATGTTTAGCTCTGCTATCCCAGCCTGTGAGCAGCAAACCTACTCCCTGGCACTGAGCAAGTCCCAGAGCACTTTTCTGTCCTTGACACATGGAACCTCATCCCTGGCCTTACTTGTGAGCCCACCTCACACCTCCCCTCAGATCAGCATCCACTTTTATTGGAATGTGGCCTTTGGATATTGATTTAAGCTATGGGAGTGCTAAGTAGCTGAAATGCCCAGCAGACCTGCACAGTAATTCCATCCCAAGCACTTCAGGCAGCACTTTGGGATCCCAGCCCTGTCTGGAGCCAGCAGTGCTGGGATGGAATTGCTGCTGGACCCTTCCAGTGCCAGGGCATGGCTGGCTTGGAGCCTGCTCTGCTCAGTGGCTGCCTGCCCTTGGAGGCTCCAAGTTCTATTTCCAAAAGCAACAGGCAGCAACAGCAGAAGCTTTTTGGGAAACCCTGAATCACAACCCCATGATTCAGCCACACTCACCCTGACCTTACCTCTGCTCTAATCCTGCTTCACTTCACGTTTTCAATCCAAGGGCAGAAAAATGTATTTTTATACATTTTGTATAAAAATGTATAAAAAGCTGCTTTGCTTTGAGCTGGTGGAGGTACCAGGCACATATCCATTCCATTTCCTAGGCAGCAACCCATGCCAGCTGGGGTGATCTCCAGGGAGGAGGGAAAGGGGGGTTCCCTGGATGAGTCCATATGGAAAGGGGATTTACAAGACCCAGAGTCTGGGCCTCCTTTGGCTTTTACTTTGTACCTTTATTTATAGTGGTACAAAGCAAAAAATCACATCCTTAGGAATGGTCTGCAGACCCTGGGACTGGATTCACACACCTTGCCCCAGCAGAACTGCCTGATTTAGCTGTTTTTCACATTCTGTTTGGAAATACAGCAGCAGCAAGGTATGGGCTGCTGTTATTTTGAAACAGTCATTTCAGCAAACTATTTGTATTGATCTGTTACTGCTTGGGATGGAGATGAGTTATTTACACTCGTGTGTACTTCTGTACCAGTGTAACTGCATCAGCAAAAATGGATGTTTTTTTAATTGTGCACTGTGGTTAGGTCATATTTAAAGACCTATATTGTATGACTTTAGGGGGTTTTTTGTCCCATAAGTATTGATAATTGTATTCCTACTCTGTGCTTTTGAAATAGTTCCATTCTTTCACTTCACACATATTTTAGGCCCTAAAAAAATAGTGTTTAGAAAGGGAACTTGGAAAGTAAGGCATATTTTCCTTGTGCAATTATGTTCATTTTTGTGTATATGGTTAAAAAGGCCCAACAAACAAAGAGAAAAAGACATTAAATAACAGAAAGTATTTTCCTTGAGCACAGACCTCCCTGGACTGAAAGGCACCACAGAGGTTTAAATCACCCAGCACTGACTGCCTGGTCATGTTCCCAGTGTAGGTGTTAAGGATTTGACCACAGGTTCTGGGGCAGCCCAGCTTTAAAACCCCACTCAGAAATGCCAATCCCATGCTCTCATTTTCCCAAGAAACTTCCCACTGAGTGTGGTTTCCAAAACCACAGCCACCCAAGCAACAAGGCAAAACATCCCAGCAAACAAACCTCTCCTCTACCCTGGGAGGGCAGCTGGAGCTGACCTGGCCTGGAAGCTGCAGAGAGCAGCCCAGCAGGACACAGAAAAGCCCAAATTGTTTGGCAGGGTTTGGTGCCAGCAGACAGAACCCAAATCCTCCAGCAGCCAAAATCTCACTGGAAACAGAAATGCTGCCTGGTGGGATCAAACCAAGGCTGGCACGTTGGGCTCCTGGCAGGGAAACACAAACACCCACCTCTGGAGGCAGAAGGAAGAAGAAATTGGGGCATTGGAAAGGATGAGGCAGATGAAACCACCAGCATCTGTTGCTGAAGAGTGGCTCAGATCAGTGTATATTGAATTGTTCAGCTGAGGGAAGAGTAGGAGGTTGTTACCTGGAGGAGCTTTGGGAGCAGGGACAGCCACCATCCATCCCCAGAATTGTTGCTGATTTGGCTGCAGCCCAGGGTGGGTTAATCCTTCCATTCAATCCTTTCAGGGCCTCCAAATGTCCTTTACTAGGAGTGAAATGGTATTTAAACCCTAAGAGCATCACTGCTCACCAGCTCATCCTCCAACACCAGGAGTCTGTGGGCAGTGCTGAGGAGTTGCTGCAGTCCAAGTAAATTCATAATTAATACAAGTGTCACCATGATATTTTCTGAAAAATCCCTTTGCCAGGATTTTTTCTTCTGGGAAGCTGAGAAGCCTCAGAAAATGATGAAAACATTATCTGATTGCTTCTCCTGTGTTTGCTGCTTTGGAATGTGGTCTGGAGATTATTTACCAACAGGTGCATGTTTGATTGGTTTCATGGGAATTGTTTTTACTTAATGACCAATCACCATCAGCTGTGTTGGACTCTGAGGAGTCAGTCACGAGTTTTTATTATTCATTCTTGTTAAGCCTTCTGTCTGTATCCTCTCTTTCTTTAATATAATATCATATGATAAAATAATAAATCAGCCTTGTGAGAACATGGAATCAGATTCTCATCTCTCACCTCATCCTGGGGACTTCACAAACACAACAGAACAGCACTTTAGAAATAGAACTACAAATGAGAACAGGCCCTGCATTTGGAGCACTTACCCCAGTAAGAGCTCAGGCAGAGCAGAGGGGAAACATCTAATGCAGGTGAAGTGTGATGGCAGCAAAACTGTAGCTCCAAAGTTGCTTCCTGCATGGAGAGCAAACAGGAGGGAGATTGTGGGAATCCATAAAATCAGAGGGTTTTGGGGAAGCTGCAGAAGGCAGGCCTCAGAGACAGCAGAACTGTGGTTAGAACTAAGCAGTAGCCATGAGATTGGTCAGCAGAAAAATTATGTAAGAAGTAGAAAAGTAAGGACAAACAGAACAATGGTCTGTGTATTAATGCTTGGATAGAATAACTCCCATAGCTGCAGAAAAGTTTATCTAGTGAGATATTAGGAAGTTCTAAGCTTAATAATGGAGCTCTGTGCATTGTGTTTGAAGGCTTACAAGCAGGTATTTTATTTGAAATAAGCAAGCATTGTTTTAACCAAAGTGTGCTTATAGTGATTGGATGGAACTACTATCAGTGTGCTTTTGCTTTGTGAGATTGGCCAAAAAACTTTTAAAGTCAGTTGTAGCATTGAGTTCTTGGTCTGCTGCCTGAGACGTGAGCTGATGGCATCTTCCCATTGCCATAACCATGTAGTGAGGCTGATGCTGGAAAATCAAACAGCTCAAAGCACGTTCCCAGCAGTCCCGTCCCGCTGGTGATTTGTGCACAGCCCCCGGCCGGCGACCCGAGCACAAGAGGAACCACTCAGAAGGGCCCATGAGTGCCTTCCTCAGCCTCCCCTTTTAAATAGTGCTCTCCCATGACTTTCTCTCCTTACAGACTCTTTGTCTTCCATTGAGCCAGGCTCTGGACAGGATGTGATCCCAGGCTCCCCCCTGAGAAGCAGCATCAAGATCAAGCGAGGAGGACCCCGGCAGCCCCAGGCCCACCAGATCCTCTCCTCCCTGCTGGATGATGCTGAAGCCAGAAGGAGAAGCCACAGGATGAAGTAGGAGCATCTCTGTGTCCTCCCTGCCTGTTCTGCAGTTAAAGATCCAGTACCCAGTGCTTAATTGCACCCTGCAGATGAAGAGGGTGGGAGGCTGCAGTGTTGGTGGCTGGGGTTCCTTCCCTGGCCAATTCTGAGCCCTGGTTGCAGGGAATGACTTATCCATAGCTCAGAGAGGGTTTTGAGAATGTTTTCCTTGATTTTGTTGTTTTGCCTTTGGAATAGCAGTTGTCAGGTGTCTCAGAAGCTGCCTACAGGAGTGGCACCTCCTGGCTGTGCCTCGAGGGTTTAACCCTGCCCTTGCTCTCTCACTGCCCTTGACAGTCATTCAGTAAAGCTCTGCTTAACTGGCCAAGCCCATCCATCCCACCCAGAGCCAAAGCCAAGCCTCAACCTTGTCCATTGCTGCAGTTGGAGACATCTGCTTTCATTTTCTGCATGACCTGCAAGGATTTATTTTAAGCAAAGAACAAATTAGAATACAAATTACATCTAAAAGTATTGCTCTGAAAATTCAGGTGGCTCTCTGGACTTTAACAACAAAATCCTGGCTTTTCATGTTGCTAATTGCATGTGAGTGACATTATTTCTATTTGTGGTTGGCCAAACAAGGACTTTTGATGCAAATGTTCATGGAAACATTGGCTTTCTGTCTGTCTTCAGAGAGTTTTGGCTATTTCTGTGAAAACATAGAGCAGTTTGCATGAGATATGATGGAATTGTGCAAGAATTTTCCCATACTGTGTTCAGCTTGTGCATACATCCAGAGATAATTAATTTAAGTGGTGGCAGTAGCTATTCACAGAAAAGGATATTTTGCAATAGTTCTTAATCCTACAGCAATCAGGAAAAATGTTTTCACAGTGTTTTGTTTTAATCTTGTGAGTAAATCCTCACCATTTGGATCTGAAGACAGTGTAGGAGCAAACCACAGCCTAGGGAATTAGAGTCTTGTCAAGAGCTTATCTTGCACTGGGAGTTAAATACAGAGTCATTTTACTTTTTGCAATAACTGGTTATTTTAGGGGAAGTACCAGCTTCCAGGTTTAAGAAGTTGAACCTGCCCTTCAGTGACAAATGAATCACTCCACCTGCTGTGCTAACCAGGTCAGACAAGCTGATGTCATTCATGTAGACAGTGATTTTTGTTAGAAGGGGGAGATTAATCAACAAAACTGACTGGACTATTTTTTACTTTTTAATTCCCACATTCTGACAGTTCTCAAATTCAGCCCAGGACAAAAGTGAGCAAATTGATTTGTCTTAAGGCCCCTGTGTGTTTGGTTCCTGTGCAGAACACAGCTGTGAGCAAGCTGGGCTGCACTGCTGCAGTGTTTCTGTCAGAGGCTTTCCAAAGAAAACACTCTGCAGTCCCTGAGTTCAGCACCCCAAGTGATCTTCCCAAGGCAAAGCCCACTGGAAATGAGGCTAAAAATGGAGGAGCTCTGCCAGCCCAGCATTAGCCCCACATTAAATTGACTGTCCATAAACACTGTAAACATGGCAGTGCTACCAACAGAGACAATCCCAATCCTTCCTCTGAAGAGCCTGGCATTTCCACAAATGAGCAGGTTACAGGCTCCTTCAGGATGGCTGAACCCACCATGCCTTCACTTGGCCCTGCTCCTCAGGAACCCAGCCATCCCCAGCCAGGTGAAATGGCACAAACTGATGCTGAGCAAGCACCAGAACCTTCTTTTACTGCTATGCAGCTGGATAACAACCAGCTGTGCTGGAGGCAGCAGGGATGCAAGTCCCTGCCCTGCTTTTGCATCCTCCCCCTGCTTGGTCAGTGCCAACTGTGGGGCTCATTCAGCCCACCTGGTTCAGGTTGTGCTTCTGACTGTTTGAATTTCCCAAAAAACAAACCCAGAGTTTTGCAGGAGTTTGGGGGGTTACCTGGCTGCACTCTGAGTTACAGCTGTGGTGTAGAGAGACAAGGAAATTAGTAAAACTCAAGTCCAGCAGGTTCCTGAGCTCAAGGAGCCATCCTGTATCTGCAATCCCTTTGGGAGAAGGAAATAAAACCTCTCTGAATGCATCTTGGTTTCACTCCCAGCACTAAGCCCAGCATTAACTCTAAGCCCGGCATTAACTCTGAGGATGTCTGTGGTGCTCTAAGAGCCCAAGTTCCTCCTTTACTACTGGCAGGGCAAGAGCTCTGTTTGTGGCCAGCCAAGCATGGGAACATTCCTGGAGTAATCATTCCATCTAAGAATTAAATGTCAAAAAAAAAAAAAAAAAAAAAAAGATGTTTCCTCATTTGCAGGCTGATTCCTGTGCAGGAATTGAGAAGTATTTGGTTACCTCTGTGGTGAATGGGGACCATCTTGGTCTGGATCACTTGGACACTCCAAAACCCCACTAGTGGCTTCCAGGAGATAAATCAGCCAGTTGCTGTTGGAAAATCAGGCCTGGGGAGTGAGGACAAATCTCAGTTCAGTCTAAACTCCTGCTCTGGGCAGGCTGGTGCCAGCTGTAGTTGAGGCCACAGGAACAATCTGTCCTCATGGCAGCTTCAGGAACCAAACCCAACCAAAGCAATCTTTAAAAAGGGAAATGGGGAAATTCAGTTTCACTGGTCCTGTAGCTACAGGGTTGAATTGGGAGAAGAGGGAATACAAGGAGGCCATTTTAACTTCCCTGGCATTTCAGAGGCTTCACACTGAACTGGAAGAGAAATCTTTCTTTCTCCAAATTTGTCTTCTGAACTCAAAGTAATGCTTTAGTCACTCACATTGCTGAGGCATTCATACTGACATGAATGTGGAATTTTATATTATTTTAAACAAATTACTGACAAGATGAAAGGACAATTTAATGGAAGTTGTTTGCAATTAATCCTGCGAAGTCAATTGTCAAAAGGCTATTCAGGTTTGGGTTGAGACCATTTTAATTATTGATAGTATGAGCTATGTAATTTTTTTTCTCCTTGCTTTGTTTAGCCCCATCTCTCTGATGAGGGGCTGTATCTTTAAATAGGGGACAGCAGGATTATACCAGATGGACTTTCTCTCTCTGCTGGGGTTTCATTCCTCTCCACTCACACGAGGGCTGCACCACACTGTTGTGCCATCCCAGTTTAATGACATTTAAAGGTGAGCACAGCCTCACACACTGACATTGATGAGATTGATGACCAAGCAAACCACTCCAACCACATTCTCCATCATGGGCAGGATCCTGAGGTTCATTTCAGCCAGGGCATATAATGCTTCTTGCCATGTCTATGTAACTTAGGGGATTTATTTTGAATGCGTGCTCATTTAGAAATATATTTTAATTGAAATGTTTAGTGCTTTATCTTACATACATACTGTGCAATATCATAGTGTGTTCTTTCCCTTTTTTTTTTTTTTCCCTAAGACTTTTTTGAAATTATTGATGTTTGTTTGAGCTCCAGTGTGTTTTTAACTTGGCTCAGCTCTGGTCGTAGTAGTGTTTTCCTTGCCCTGAGCTAACCAGAAGCAGCACATTGCACAACAAAAACCCTTTGCAAGTCATGCACCCTCACATTCACCAGCAACCTGGAACTCCTGGGAGGCAGGGAATGCTCCTCTCCAGAGGGTCTAATTTGCACTTACTGTAAGGAATTGCTAGCAACCCAGGGAAACAGGAATTAACTAGAGAGAGGAGCCCTCACCTGCTCCCACCAAACTCCAGAGTCATTTTGTCATCAATTTTCAAAGAACAGGCCTTAAAAATCAGACCTAGCCCTGGAGCAGCACATGCTGGTGCTAGGTGGGCTCTGCTCCAGTGTCTGCCATGAGCTGTTGTCACATGGGACCCTGGGCACTGTGACAAAGGCTTCCAGAGACAATCAGCTCCTGGACTTCCCTCCTGATGCAATGATTGGAAACCCATCCTCCTCCAGGTTTACACCTTCTGTCTGACTCAAGATGACATTCCACTGGGGGTGTAGGGGTTAAGCTACTCAGAGTCTCTGTGATTTCTTGGTTTCCTGTGCAACCAAGGGATTGAAAGGTGCTATAATTGTTCACGAGGCACATTCCCAGCCACAGAAGGAAATGGTAACTTCTTCACCAGTTATTTTACACAGTACCTTTTTTATTTATATCAGTGTGTTTTGTATGTGTGCCAATGGTCCTGGCTTCTCTCCTGGGGATCAGCTTTACAACCATTTGGTCTTTTATAGGGCAGCCATAGGCAGTATCTTGCAATCACGTGTAATTTCTTAACTTAGAGCAAGAATAAATCTTGTCTGACAGGATGAACTCATTTATGGCAGGCTTTAATGTTTGTTGTAAACACAACCTGTTTGTTCCACCTCTTGCATGGTTACTTATCTGTTTTCATATTGCTATGTTATTGTTCAAAATATCTATTTCTCTTTATTTGCTATGGGGTTTGTTACTGTATATGGAATGTTTTGTATTCAGCATTTTCTTACGGAGCAGAGTGGGAACAGTATTCAAGGACCCACAAATACCAAAGACCTTTCATGTAATGCACTGAGAAATAAACTTACTGTAAATGAATATCATGTCAGGTGTCCTCTATTTATGAAGTTCAGAACAAGTTCAAACTGCAAACTGCAGCCTGAAATCAGGGCTATTCCTTCCTGACATCTCAGCCTTCTCTTTGGGAAAGCTCCTTGGCAGGGCTCTTAAAAACAAGATGTGCATGATGGCCCTGCTGTGGGCTGGAGGGGCAAAAAGGGCAAAAAGGGCTGGGTCTCCCTTGCCCTTGGTGGCACTGACGCCTCTGCAGGAGCTGGACAGAGAGATCTGTCTGCAGGACACACAAAACCACCCCTCAGCATTCCCAGCCACCAGAGCCAAACACAGGGAGAGATCCCAAACACAGGGGCAGATCCCAAACACAGGGAGAGATCCCAAACACAGGGACACATCCCAAACACAGGGAGAGATCCCAAACACAGGCAGATCCCAAACACAGGGAGAGATCCCAAACACAGGGGCAGATCCCAAACACAGGGACACATCCCAAACACAGGGGCACATCCTGCCCTCATGGGAGGTGTTTTAGCTCCTCAGGCAGCCTCTCAGGTCACCTTTGAGCACCTTGCTGTGCATTGCAGAGTGAGGCTCTGCCCAGACCTGGCAGATTACTCCTCCAGTTTCTGCAGGAATTTTGTGCCAGGGCAGACCCAGGGATCCCAGCTTTGCCTGGGCTCAGTGAGGGCACTCAGAGGATGGGTGGCTGCAGCAGATTGTGAGGGAGGAACAAGCCAGACAGAGAACTGTGCTCTGCCATCAGTGTAAATAAAAATCTGCTGATATTTGCAGTGTGCCTCACTTCCCCTAAAGTTTCCTCCCAATACAAGGAAGTTGAGTTGGCTCAGCTAAGACAACAAGGGCTGCCCAGACCTCCCTCCCCTGGTACCTCCTGGGCATGTGCCCCCTCCAGCAGCCTTTGGGTGTTCTCTGAGTGTGCCTCTGGGCTTGTGGAGGCCCCCAGAGTCATCTGTTGTGACAATTCAAACTGCCAGAAGAGGATGTGGGTAAAGCCCTTCTTTTAACCTTCCTACTCTAGGAACAGCTGGCCCTGGAGATGCAACACCTCTGTGTTGGCAAAGGGAGGCTGGAGGGGAGGGCCTGGGCTGTTTCTGTCACAGATGCCACAGCTCTGGGCTCTGAACTTGTTTTTCATATCCCAAAGAAAACAAGAGATATGTAAATCCCAGCTAGTTATTTCCCTTCCTGATCAAACTGCCCTGCAGAGATGCAGATACCAAAAGTGCAGTGAAGGCTGAGCCTTGTAAACACAAAAATGTCACAGAGTGGAGGTCTCTGCTTCACAGGGCTTTGTGCATCGCTGATGAGGACATGCTCAAGGTTACTTCATGCCAGACATTCCCATGCAGCACTTCTCTGGGTCTCTCAGGGTGTATTTATCTCAGTTTTTGAGTCCTAACACCTCCAACTCCGATGTATTTATCCTTGCAAAAAGTCCTCTGAGGGAAGGCAGCTGTGTTAATCACCACTGTACAGATTGGGAGTTGCTGGATAAAAGGCTAAATTAATTTCTTGGGACATTTGTGGCTGTGCTGGTCTGCCAGGCACCAAATTAGCATCAGGCCCATGTTGGTCTCTGGGCCATTATGGCCACTGATTGTAATCACAGCAAGGGGAACTGACTTCTCCTGAGCTTAACACAGCCCAGGAAAATCAATGGCAATGGGGAACACATTGAACTTGTAGCAGGAGCTGATTAAAAGAAAACTATTTATTCACCAACAAAAGACAGCTACTCCTGGAGTTCACTGCTTTAACTCTTCATTAACCTCATGCTCAGCACCAAGTGGCTCTTGAGCCAGCCAGGCACTGGCACTGTGGTAAGAGTGGCTCTGGCCATGAATGCAGTTGGAATTGTCTCCACATTCCAGCTTGGGGATGAGGAAAGCAGTGAACCTGAAACAGGAACAAATTCACCCTAAACTTCCCAAGCAGCACTATAGAAAAACAACTGATACACTGTGCAAGGGAAAAATAAGCAGGGAGACCATGTTGCCTTATTTACCCTCTAAGAAGAGTTCACCAACAATGACAAGCTGCTTTGAAGATGGATTGGAAAAAATGTGACTATTCCAGACTGAAGGATGTCATTTGCTTGGCATCAAGGAGAGCTGGGAGCTGATCAGGCCTGACTTTGTTATCTCTGAGACTTTTTGGTAGAGGCAGGGAGAAACAGGACAGGTCTTGTCCCTGCCACATCCCACTTTTAGGACAGGATCAAGCACCCTTGGACAAAGCTGATGCCATTTTTGGACTCCAGTGGGAAACTAAACAGGACACACTCTGTAGAGCATAGCAGGGAAAGGCGTGTTAGCCAAGATGGAACTTGTATCAGTGAGGAGAATTAATTGCTGGAACACTTTGCCAAAGGCTGTGGTAGAGTTTGCACTCCAATACAGTTCTCAAATTATGAGAGGTCTTTCTCCTCCTAAATATATATATATATATATCAGAGAGAGGGGTGTGTGTGATGTATTCAGCTCAAGGCACATCCATCCACGAGAGCCCTGCCAGATGCTCAGACTGGTGGAACTGGTGACCACCAAACCTCAGCTGCCCATTCCTGTCACAGCTCAGCACTGGAAGGATTTGCTGCTCTAAAGCATCTCTACAAACCACCAGGACATGGGAACAGGGTCCTTGCAGCATCCCCTGGCAGCCCTGAGCTCCCCCAGCTGATAAACCTGCCTGTGTAAGGGACTGTGCAGGGTGCAAAACTGGCATCCAAATTTTGGCTTGAGACTGGACACACACCAAGGCAAACCAGAGGTGCCATGGGCTACCATGGGAGCAGGGAAAGGGTCAGAAAGCCCAGAAGGGACCTGTGGCAGCTCTGTGGGACCATGCCAAGGAAAAGCTGATTTATGTGTAACCAGCTGCAGTTAATGTTCACCAGCAGCATTCTGTGACAACTAAACTTTAGACTTAGCTTAGAAAACACTGGCTGAGTGCACAATAAGATCCTGGCAGCCTCCTTCTCTCTGGTCCTCAACCACAGCAACATCTGCAGCAATGGATGGAGCCTGGGTCTACCTGGTGACAGGAGGATGTGGGTTTGTGGGGGAGAGGATCGTGGAGCTCCTGTCTCAACAAGACTACATCAAAGAAGTCAGAGTTTTTGATTCAGTAGCAAGAGAAGAAGTAGAAAAATTCAGCACAGGTAAGAAAAGGCCACCAACATCTATTTAGTGCCCATAAACCTCCCCTTCCTGGCAGCTGGGATAACACTGGAGATGTATTTACAGGCAGGCATGGGGCAGGAACCTGGACAAACAGACTGGCTGAGGAACAACTTCCAGCTCAGAAGTTTTACAGCACAGCACTAAATCAAAGAAAAAAGACCCCTAGAGATGGGTCACCCAAGAGAAATCTCCTAGTGAGGCTCTGAGTCCCCAGGCAGGGCTCAGTTGTGAGGAGCCACGTGCACACAGAGGCTGTGACATGGGAACTTGGCTGCTCAGACACAAAGGGGCTAAAACCAGCCCCCTCCTGAGCTGCTCCAAGCAGCCACTGCTTCTGAGGGAAATAACTGCCACAGCTCAGCAACAGAATTAATCTCAGCAGGCATTGTGAAATAAATAATGGAAATAATTGAGAGAAACCTATAGCAGCCTTAAAAAAGGAGGGGATGAGTCTCAATAAACACTCAGAGATACTGAATTAATTCATTTGATCATATCCTGAGTGCTGCCCTCATGTAGGGTTGAGCACAGTGAGATTTATTGGGGAAAAACATCCTGTTTTACTGGATTCAGGAATACCCATGCAAAACAAGCCAAGGCAGCTCAGGGTGCTCTGCTCAGCTAATGCTGGGCTGGGTTCCCTGTCTCTGACTGCCCAAACCTTCAGCCTGCTTTGAGAGAGGCAAAAAATGCTGAGGGAGATCCTGTGGGGAGATATGGACAGAAAGGGGATGCACCCACAGCAAGTCAAGACTCCCAGGGAAATATCACTATCAGAAACCTCCCTGGCAGACGAACTCAGCAGACTGGTTTCCCCAGCTTTCAGGGAGCCAATTACCTTAAAAGCACCCATAATTGAAGAAAAAGCTGTTTAAACCTCAGGGAGGTACCAAAATCCCTGCTCCAGGAGGGGTCTGTGGCCTGACACCCCAGCAAACCACAGGCAATGAGGCAGGAGCAGCCTGAGGGGCCATCCCAACCCCATCCTCTGCCCCACCACAGATGTTTGTTCTGTCCCCAGGCCACCCCATTTATCTCTGCCCCACCAGGCAGTGGGTGCAGTCTGGCTCCTTGATTTCCCATCTAAACTTACAGGTAGAAGAGGTATTACAGGATTACTGTCTTTTTTTTTTTTTTAAACAACAATCTTCACCATCTGCAAACCACATCCTTCCACTCCAACCTGGTTTCTGCTTTAGGCTAAAGCAGCTCTCACACACTCCTTCCTCCTCCTCTGCTCCATCCAGCACTGCAGGGCACTGCCATTGCTCCTGTCTGCAAGGGGGGCATTGAATTTTGGGCTGTGGCCTTCCCATTGCCACAAAAAGCTGATGGATTTGTCTCTTCTATCCTGTAATTTATCCTCCTGTTTTACCTGTCACTACAATTGTGCCTTTTCCAGCTGACAACAAGCAACAGCTCCTGAGCTGCCCCGGCCCAATTTAATTCCTTCATGAAGTTCAGCTGCCTCTTCCTTGCTAAACCCAAAAACTTCTTTGTTGCTATCAAATTTCACTTTTTTTTTTCCCCTCCAGACTCTGTTAATTCCATTCAGCTCATACTCAAATCCTCCAGCATGGTCCCTCCCAGTCTGATGTTATCTGCTGATTTAATGAACAAATCTGCCAGATTCTTGATGAAAACAATCAAAAAGACTCAAATACAGCAATAAGCCTTGGAGAGCCCCAGGGCAGCCACCTACCACAGCTGGCAATTCCCTGGGAACTGTAATTCCACCAGCTTTGTGCTCTCCTTAATGGGGCTTATTTAGCCCATGTTTTACTGACTCCCTGTGAGAATGACGCTGAGTTTCCAAAGCCCTTCAAAAATCAAGATAGATGACATCAACCTGTTCCACAATATCCCTGCAGCCTGCTACCTTGTCATAAGAACAAAGGAGGTTTATCTGGCTTGATTTGTTCTTGACAAATCCATGTCAGCTGCTTCCATTCTGCCCATTATCCCACAGGTGCTCACACACGTGTTTGAGTGCGTGCTCCTGAATTTCCTGGGGTTGAAACCAAAATGTTCTGTAATTTCCTGCCTCTTCTTTACCTCCCTTCTAAGCACAAGTGTTTCACTTGCTCTGCTAAACTCTCCCAGTGCCTTCAGAAGCTCTCCAAAGCAGCTGATAACACACTGAAGCTGCAGTTACACCCCTCACCTCTTTAGGAGCCCTGGGAAGAGCTCACCAGGCCTTGTCAATTTGGAAATTCTTCATGGTTGCTTTACACCAGCTGCCTTAACACAGGTGGTGTGGAAAAGGCTATTTAACACTTCAGCCTGGCTTCTAGGCTTTCCCAAACAACAGCGGAGCAGAAAAATTTCCCCCAAGAGCCTGCTGACACCCTGCTCTGCCTCTCAGCAGGAGCATCCTCGTCTGCACTCTGCTCCTCCAGGCAAGGGTTTTACCTCTGCTTCATGGACAGCTCCTTCCTTTCACCCTCTATTCTCATTGAATCAATTCTGTGCTTTAATACTAAATTAGTATTCATGCTCAATGTTAATTAATTTAATAGTAAAACCCCTCAGAGTGAGTCCACTGATTGTTGGCTATGCTAATGAAGAAAGCAGCTGGACCCTTTGGTAAAATTTCTGTCTCCTCCTCCATCCCAGGCTGCTCAGAAAACACTCAGCCACTTGATCAGCTGGCTTGGATTCCATCCCTTCTTCTGGGCCATGAGGAATAATTCTCTGCCCACCCTGCCCTGTTGGATCCTCTCTGAGGGTTCCACACCATAACAGCCCCACAGACCCTTCCCTGATTTCTGGGATCCTCCAGGAATTCCAGCCCTGAGCCCAGCATGTGTGGGGCTCTCTGCCCATGGCAGAGGAGACATCTCTGAGAGGAATAGAGGATTTGTCTTTACAAACAAGCTGTGGGTCTGCTGGTGGATAAAACCAGCGCTGGGAGATAAAAGAAACAATGGGAAGGAGTCCACTGATTGGTGAATGGAAAAAGATATTTGCTTTTACAAATAAACTTTAGGTTTGCTGATAAATGACATCAGACATTGAGAGATGAAAGAAACAATGGGGAAGAAAAGCCCCTAAATTCCATAAGAATTCAAGATTAAAAGGAAGGGTTATTCATTAGAGGGAAATCTTTGGTATCAGGTGTTTTGGGAAGTCTGTACCTCTCAAGTACCTCAGGCAATGGCGAAAGAGAGAAGGGAAATGTGGCTGGGAAATTGGGATAAAAAAGGAGGCTGTGTCCTCCAAAAATTGGAGAGATCCCAGGGGAATGCCCCATGGCCTCTCCCTTTATTGGAATAAAGCCAGAAAGGACTCCTCTGACTCCTTTTTGGACATAAACCTCTGGTGTTTGGGGCTTAATTTTCCTGACATCTCCTTCCCAAAGCAATCCCATGAGTGGCTTCTTGCAAATCCCTGAGGAGTGCAGGCAGCTTCTTCCTGTTCTATTCCCAACCACAGGAATGGAAAAAAGGGAAAATCCTACTTAAATGTTACAACACTGTCTCAAAGCAAGAAAATGAATAGTAGATGCCAAGAGTGGCCATGTAAGGAGCAGCTGTTCCGAGGAACGAGGAGGTGAAAGGGAATAGGGGAAAAATTCTGAGTGGCTCTAAGGGAGGAATTTCCTATGAAACTTTTTAAACCTGTTGCATTATTTTCCTTCTTAATCTCCAGTATTTGCAATTTAAACAAAGCTCTCTGGGATGTCTCTTGAAATCACCAGGTGTTGTTCCCACAAGACCTAAAATTTTGTGTCTGAAGGGAAGAGTCCAGCACAGCTTCCCTGGGCCAGGTGTGTCCTGCTGCCAGGGGCTCTGCACTGACAGACACACAGACACAGCCATTCTGCCCACAGCTGATGCACAGCACCGTGTTAAATTAAAACCAGATGCAAACCTGGCTTCTTGGAGTTCAAAAAAAAAAAGGAATTTTGTCCTGGTGTGCTGGATTTCAAAGGCACAGTCACTATCAGATTGCTTTGCCTTGCCCTGCAGAGAGGACATTCCATGCTTTGTAGGAAGGTATAAATTTTTTGTACTTTGCAGGAAGTACAAATGCTGATTTGATGTATAAATTTTTTCATTCATAATTTTGATTTATAATTTTTAAATTTTAAATTAAAATGAATGGATTAATTTAATTAAATTGATTATTTATTGTATTAATAATGAATTACTTGTTAGTTACTGATTAATTATTAATTATTTTATGTATTTAAGTAAAATTTTATTAAAATGGATGAATTAATTTTTATTTATAAACCTTTTGTATTTTGCAGGAAGTACAAATGCTGATTTGATTTATAATTTTTATTTATTTTTGTTTTATTTATAATTTATTAATAAATTTAAATAAATTTGATTACTTTATTTATAAATTAATAAATACTTCATTATTTATTCTCTTATTATTAAAATTGATTTATTACATGAAATTTTAATTAAAATAAAGAATTTTTTTTTTTATAGCATTTACAAATGCTGATTTGTACTCTTTTCCCTCCCCTGCCTCTCTGCATTGCCTTCCTGCAGCTCCCACCCGTGTGACGGTGATGCGAGGGGACATCCGCGAGCCCGGCGCGCTCCTGGCTGCCATGAGGGGAGCGCACGTGGTGCTGCACACAGCTGCTGTGGTGGACTACAGGGGCACGGTGCCCTTCTGGGAGATGAGAGCTGTCAACGTCGGGGGTGAGCCCAAACCAGGGCCCTGGGCACAGCCCTGCTCCTCATGGGGCCCTGGGCACAGCCCTGCTCCCTCACGGGGCCCTGGGCACAGCCCTGCTCCTCACGGGGCCCTTTCTTGCTCCCTCATGGGGCCCTGGGCACAGCCCTGCTCCTTCACAGGGCACAGCCCTGCTCCTCATGGGGCCCTGGGCACTGCCCTGCTCCCCACAGGGCCCTGGGCACAGCCCTGCTCCTTCACAGGGCACTGCCCTGCTCCCTCACGGGGCCCTGGGCACAGCCCTGCTCTCCACAGGGCCCTGGGCACTGCCCTGCTCCCTCACAGGGCACTGCCCTGCTCCCTTCATGGGGCCCTGAGCACTGCCCTGCTGCCTCACGGGGCCCTGGGCACTGCCCTGCTGCCTCACGGGGCCCTGGGCACTGCCCTGCTCCTTCACGGGGCCCTGGGCACAGCCCTGCTCCTCACAGGGCCCTGGGCACAGCCCTGCTCCTCACAGGGCCCTGGGCACAGCCCTGCTCCTTCACGGGGCCCTGGGCACAGCCCTGCTCCTTCACGGGGCCCTGGGCACTGCCCTGATCTTCACAGGGCCCTGGGCACAGCCCTGCTCCCTCACAGGGCACAGCCCTGCGCCTTCATGGGGCCCTGGGCACTACCCTGTCCTCTCATGGGGCCCTGGGCACTGCCCTGCTCCTCATGGGGCCCTGGGCACAGCCCTGCTCCTCTCAGGGCACTGCCCTGCTCCCTCACGGGGCCCTGGGCACAACCGTGCCCTCTCACACACCTTCAGCCACATCCAGCCACATTTTGTGCTCCCTCTGTCTTAATCCCACATGCCCTGGGATGGGAAAGGTGCCCAGAACCTTTCCAGCAGGGAGGTTTCTCCCTTTGCCCCTCTGTCCTTGCTCAGGGCAAAGGTGCCCACAACCTTTCCAGCAGGGAGGTTTCTCCCTTTTGCCCCTCTGTCCTTTCCCCCTCTCCACTGCTCATCAAATCTGGGCTCAGTTTTGGCACAGCTCTCCTGGGCCAGGGCAGAAATTCCCCTGGTGGCACTGAGGTGGGTCAGGATACACCTACAGCGGTCTGAAACTGTTTGGTGTGTGACAAGGACAGCAATTAAAATTAAACCCTGTTCTGGATAGCTCACAGCTTTCCCAGGGATTTTACCCTGTCTATACCAGCACAAGGCTGTACCCGTTGAGCTGCACCCACCAGAAGGGAGTGATGCTGTTTTAATTAGCAGAGTGATGCTGTTTAATTAGTCAGAGTTCCCAGCTATCATGTACCAACAGGCCATGTTTAACTGAGGGCTCCACAGCCCTGTCCTCCTACCACCAAGAGCCAATTTCATGTTTGGTGCAAGATCTGCTTAGAGAAAATTTGTTCATAAATCTGGGAAATAAGCACAGGCTATAAAAATAATGAAATCCCTATTACAGCAGCAATTCCAGTGGTACCTCAGGCTGTTAGCTACTAAAATAGTCGTTAACCAAAAGGAAGGAATTTTTTTTTTTTTTTAATGTATATACATCTCCAACTCAATTACTGCTTAGGGCTTCAACTATTTGCTGATACATTCAAGGGTAACATTTAAATTCCAGCCTTCTTTTCATTGCTGTACTTGTTTTCAAAACTCAGTGCTTTTAAGAGCCTGTATTGTGCTCTCTGTGTTCTGAGAATATTCAGAGCCTGAGGGTTCCTGCTGCTTTTTAGTGGCTTTGTGAGCTCTTCCCTCTCACTGTTGCTGTGAGCTCAGTGCTTCAGCTCAGGGAGGATTTACAGAGAGCACTGAACATGGGGCAAGTCCCTTCCTCAGCAAACCAAACCTCTTGCAGATGTTGGTGACATTCCCAGAAAACCACACATGCAAGGATTTTGCAGTGTGACTCTTTGAGGAGCAGGGTCTGGGATGGTTTAACAGGAGCCTGTCCTGCATTTCTGCCTTCCCTTGGATGGCTCCACATGGAACTCCCCAAAATGGGGCTGCTGCCCTCACTAGGGCTCCTCAAAATCCTGAACTGAGAGATTAGCCTGAAGTTCTCTATTAAAATCATGGCAGATAAAAGAATAAAAATGGTATTTGATACCTGCTGTAGACTTGATGGAAAAAAGCAGGGTCAGGAGAGGTCAAGTATATAATCCTCTAGCTGGCTCCTCTGTGCAACTCAGGCCACAGAAATCCATCCAATTACTGCTCTAAGCCCAGCAATTTGTGGCTAAATTGGACCATTCCTTTTCAACAGACTTGTTGCCTCAAATTAAGGGTGCAAGTTAATGGGCTATCTATCATGGCTTTCAGCAAGCCATAACAATGCTGAGGAGTGGTGGTGTGGCTATGGTTAATTATCATTTCTGGCCAAAATTTACATCTTCTGCTTTGATCCCCTCCTCTGTTTCAACCACTGGCTGCTGAATCCTGTTAGAGCCTTGTTGACTGAATTGGAGTTCTCTTCTACAAGAATTATTTTTTCCATCTAGTCACTTAAAGACTTTTTAATCTGCTTTTTGTTAAGCTGAATGGATTTTAACTCAGCTGTTTCCAGTGATGTTTCTCACCAGGGGTTCTCAGTTAACTTTACATATTGTGATAGGCTCATGGAGAAGCACATTGATTCTTTTCCACTGGGATTTCAGATGGATTCATGTGCTTGGAAATTATCCTAAACTCAGGATTTCCTTGGTAATTTCAGATTATGCCCTTAATAGCAAAGAGAACAGAAATCACAAGCCCTCCCACACAAGATCTGCAGACAGGCTCAGGGCAGAGCCTGCTTAGCCAGGCACAAATAGTGTGGAGGTTTCTGGAAACCAGCCCTACAGCTCTAAAACCCAAGTTAAGTTAGTTGCCAATGGCCATGGAGGATCAGCCACATCAGAGCAGTGGATGTGACTGCTACTTGTGTTATAAACCGTGTTGTAAACTACTCATGTTATAAACCATCCCCTCCTGAGGAAATGCGGCCCTCACCTGGGGCTTTACATCTTTTCAGCCATAAAAAAAGATGGGTTAGTTTCAAGTTGGAAAAAGCCCCTGGGAATCTGTTTTGATTTGCACAACAGGAATCAAGGCAAGGTGGCTGATGTTTGTCCTTCTCATCCTGCCCCACAGGAACTGAAAATGTGGTAAGGGCCTGCTGTGCCCTGAGCATCCCATACCTGCTGTACACCAGCTCCATTGCTGCCGTGGGACCCAACACCTCCTGTGAGCCCCTGCTCAGGTGAGCCTCAGCAAACCTTCTCCATTGCTCTGTTTGTCCAGTCAAACAGCAATGCAACTGCAGCCAGATGGAGATCTGAGCTACCAAGGAGAAGATTTGTGTTCCCCTTCCTGTTTGTTCCTCTTCTCTTTCTTGAAAACTTTTCCTTGCTGCTCTGCCCATTTAGGAACCATGGCTCTTCCCAACCTAAGCCAGGCCAGTGATACCACAGGGTGAGAGCTGTTTGGCCCAGCTGCACTGCCAGGCTGTCCCTGGATCTACAGCCCTGCTCCTCTGAACCCTGAAATCATTTTCAGATAAGGTTTCACATGCTCAAAGTTTGGGATATGGCCAAATTACATCCTGCTGTTGGGTCGGAGGTTTTGCTCTCCTTCACAATGAGTCAACCCAAAGGGCAGGTGGTACACCACTGCTACCACCACACTGCCCCTCCTCCTCCCAGCTCCACAGGGAACTGCTGGCAAGCCTGTGCACATCTCCTATTATCAAATGTGGGCAAATCTCACATAGCATTGTCCAAGAAAAAAGTAGTTGCCATGAAGTCTTAGGGGACAGATGCACTGGTGTGAACCTGCAGGATTCAGGTTAGTCACATCCTTCTGTTACCTGTAAATTGTACCCTTCTATCTTCAAAATCCTTCTTCCTGGAACATGGTCATGGGAGCTCTTTCCTGGGCTTCAGGCCATTATGCTCAACCCTTTCCCTCTGTTTGTGGCTCCCATGAGATTGACCCACAGACCCAGAAGCAGCAGCAGAGCTTTAGAAAACCCTTTGTGCCAAAGGTGGGGTTTGGATCAATACAAAACAGTGGTCAAAATAACAATTTTGAGGGTTTTTTTGCTTTGATCTCCAGAAGTGACTTTGACAATCAGCTGACACCCCTGCTCAGGGCTCAGCATCAGGATTTGGGAATATTTTTGTATTCCTGTGGCAACAGCACCTGCACCTTGACAGCAGGGCTAATATTTCTGAAGACCAGGGGCTGAAGTTTTAGGTTAAATTTGAGGTCAGCCTGATGTGTACTATTGGAAAGCTCCTTGCTGATTTCAAGCCTGGTCGTAGCCACACAAACTGCTCAGCCCCTGGAAATTTGTGTGCCAGGGGAGCTGGCTCCAAGTCAGGTTGTGTCTCCACAGGCAGCCAGGCTGGACACAGCTGCCTTCAGTCACTTGGCTCTAGAAATTTGAGCCCAGCTAGAAAAGACATAACTTAAAATTGCCTACAAGCCTAAATTTCATGCTCACAAGTAAGTCAAGGCATAAGCCTCTTGTTTTGAAAAGTGTCTAAGCACTCAAATCTGTAGAATAAATGTCTGGCTTTTGAAAAAATCCCTGAGAGCAACTCAATCCACTTGGGACCACAAGCACTGGAGACTGTGTCACTGCAAAGCTATGGAATTTGGTCACTAGCAAATACAAATAATTTCTAAGAATTCATGTAGCTACAGGCACATCCTTGGCAGTATTTTAGTCCTGTGACTTAAGAGAGAGATGTGAACAGATGTGAAAAAATCAGCCCCAGATCTTGCCTGACCACAGTCCTTTGGCTGGTAATGGTGGCACCAACAGGGGCAAGAAAACCCACCCAGGCTGATGCTCAGGAAGCTATGAACAGCCTTCCCCACCACGAACACAAACAAAACCACACCTGGAGCCTTTCAGTCGTTTTGCAGAACACACTCAGATTCTCCCATTATCCTGAGAGGAAGCCCTAGAGAGGGGTCTTCATTCTCCAATTATTTTGATTTTAAATGAAGGGAATTAGATAATGAGAAGTATCAGCCTCCCAGTGAAAACTTCCCCCACCTGTCTCAGGAGGGAGCCCAGGGATGACTGGGAGCAGCATAACATGGCTCTGCTTTCAGACTGAAGGCACAGGTGATGCCTCTCTCCTTCCTCCTCTTCCCATCTCCCCATCCCCACTCCATCTGTTCTGGCCTCTCCCTCACAGTCCAGGATCCTGCCTTTTCCTTTTCCTCTGTGCCCCTTCTCCATCACTGCAGTGTAGAATTTATTTCCCTCCCTTTTACGTGCAGGGAGTTGGCACAGACAAAGCAGGAGGAGTCTCTGGCCGGGGTGATGGGCTCAGGGATAATGCTCACACCTCAGCATCCAACAATAATAGAAAATGCCTCTGTCAGTCTCAATCCCTGGGAGACAGGCACTGCTGAGATACCTTCTGACAATGCTGCTCCACTCTGATTAGCCTTCACTTATCTGGGATCGTTTTGAAAAGCAAGAGCATTATGCTGAGCTCTTTGTTACTACCAAGCTTCAGAGGGGTGGGGGAAGGCACACACAGCAGAGCCCAGGAACAGCAGGCAGGTTTGTCCCTTTGTGAGGCTGCTGCTTTTCAAAAGCTTTGCAGGGCAAAAAACCAGAAAAAAAAACCCCAACCAAAACCAAAAAAATTGATTAAAAAAAAGAGAAAGCAATTAAAACTAGAACTTCTAGATAACCCCCCACTAATTGTCTTGGGCCTCTCCTGGGCTTGCAACAAACCTTGCACAATCAATCTTTTGTCTTGCTTGTTTTTTGGTTTGTCTCTTGTTCATGCCTTGTAAACACGGGGAGGGGAGGAGGGTTTTGTGATAGAAGGCCAGGGTGTGTAAGGAGTCTGCATTTGTGATGCTCCTAATTTATTTCTGTTGCTGTAGTGCGAGGAGAGCCTGATCTCAGCTGGGATATCTGACACACAACATGCCAGACTGCTGAACAGGCAAGGGCCAGGAAGCAGCATCAGCCACGTTTTACACAGGGAGATCAGAGCACAGAAAAGAGAAAACAATTTGCCAAGGTCAAAGAGGGAGCCTGGTCAGAGCTGACTCTCCCAAGGCCCAGTGTTTGACAAAAACACCTCTGCTGCAGATTTGCTGCTGAAGTCCTCACAGGCCAGTGAACCCTGCTAGGAGATGTACCCAAGCCACAGGAGGGTGAGGATTCCTCTTTGCCCTGTGTGGGGTGCCCCATGCCTGGCAGGTCCTGGTTTGCCAGTGTGGATTTCTCTTGAACAGCAAAATATAGAGTAAATTAGTTTAAAAATGGGAAGAAAGTCTCCAGCGGCACATGGAGGGAGGGAGAGCTCATCTCTGCTACTCAGGGGAGCAGGGGAGCAAGTGGATGCTCCTTCCCCATGCTGCAAGCCAGGTTTCTTCACTCCAGAGCCCACTGGAGATGTTTAATCAAATGCCATGATGGCCTCAGGCTGATCTAAAACCACTGGGATGAGATGCTGACACCCTTTGGGGAACAGAGCTACTTTCTGCTTTCTCCTTGGAATTATTCCAGGCCCTGTGAAGCCAGTTCCATGTGAGATCCCACATGAGGCTTTCCCCTTGCAGCTGTAAGGAGCAGGCTGTCTTCCACAGCCCAGGGTTCCCTGCCTGTCCTTGGCCATGGGTCCTTTGCTTCTCCTTCTCCTCAAGGGTAATTTGTGAGGGGAGATGAAGGAGCAATCCCAGCCCAACCCTGCTGATTGCAAGGCTTCCAGGAGATCTCCAGCAGCTCCACCACATCCCCAGCAAATGCCTCCCAACTTTAATCAACTCTGTGAGAAAATTAAGTAGCAGTTTCTCCTTTTAGTTTATGGCTCATGAGAGGCTTTTCTCTGCCCCTGATGAAAAAATGAAGTAGAATTGCTCTAATTTTCCTGCCCTCCATCTTCTTGTGCTCTTTTTACCATGCTGTGAGTTGCTTAAAAATGTCACTCTGCTGCCTTCTAATTTGCCTGATGGAATGTTATTTCAATCATGCTATTAGACAAAACTAAATCCAGCTCTGAGAAAGCAATGCCCCCATGCAAACCTGCCTGTGAACACCCTGAAGCACCTGGTGTTCCTTGGGGCTTTATTCCTCCCAAAGTGCAGTGAGGAGCTGAGATTCCCATAGCTGCCAGGCAGCAGAAACCCCTGGGAGCAGGGAATGCAGAGCAAACCAGGCTGGCACAGATGTTCCTGAGCCCTGTGCTCTGCCCCATTGTCACTGTCATATTTTCTGAAAAATCCCTTCACCAGGATTTCTTCTCCTGGGAAGCTGAGATGCCTCAGAGAAAAATGAAAACAATCATTATCTGATCGGCTTCTCTTGCTGCTTTGGAATGTGGTTGGAGATTGTTTTTACGAAACAGAGGTTCAGGTGATTGTTTCATTGGTTCCATGTGAATTGTTTTAACCTAATGACAAATCACAGCCAGCTGTGTCGAGGCTCTGGCAAGAGCCATGAGTTTTCATTATCTTTTAGCATTCTGTCAGTATCCTTTCTCTATTTTTTAGTATAGTTTTAGTATAGCATTCTTTAATATAATACAACATCATAAAATAATAAATTAGCCTTCTAAGAACATGGAGTCAGATTCATCATTCCTCCCCACGACAGGTGACCCTGAAAATTCCACCCCATGGTCACTCCCTGTCTCCCACAATCTGTTCCAGAGGAAATGAGGACACTCAGTACACTGGGGAAGTGGAGCTGCCCTATGGGAAGACAAAAGCCATGGCAGAAAAAATTGTGCTTGAAGCCAATGGAGCAAAGGTACAAAATCCAGTGGTAGCACCCCTGGAATTACAGCACAGGGCAGAGGAAGGAGGGAGATGGGAAAACCCCACAGCTCCTGGCTAAGTGTGCATCCAACCTCTGCCTGGATTTGATTCATAAACCACATTGTCCTCAGCCTCCCAAAGCCTGATATTCCCACATCAGCAGGAAGCTGCCAAGCTCTCCCAGGATCACAGGGTGCTTCCTCTGCTTCAGCTCCTGCAGGAGTGTGACTTTGGAAAGGGCTGTGCTAAATTAGGGCTGAAGGAATCAGGTTTACTTAGTTCATACTGAAAAAAAGTGTAATTTTCAGGCTTTCCAGAGTGACTTAAGAATGAAAAATATTGGTGTACCCAGAGCCAGCCCCCCCCCCAAGGTAGCTGTTCAGTGTTTTAGGCTGGCAGCACAGTCAGCAGACATATGAGTTCTTCTAGACAATTAAGGAGAATGTAAAAATGAGACTTGTGCTCTAAACCACTGCCTGGAGCATTTCTCCCCCAGTCCCAGTTTGAGGCCAGCCAGGTGGGCTGGCTTGCTGCGGTACCTGGTTTTGGTTGTTGCAAATCCTCTTTTATACACCAAACTGCAGAAGAATTCATGCCACCAGCACTCTCAAGGAGCACCACGTGGGTTCAGGTATGCTGTGAAAAAAAAAAAAATCAAACTGGGCACGTCCTTGTGCTTTTAGGGACCCAAAGCAGGTACCAAGCATACAGAACACCTCTGCAAATGTTGACTCCTCTAGGCCAGAAACTCCCAGGGTTTGGGTTTATCTGGGAAACCCAGTGTCACTGTGGGAGATCCATCTAAACTGGATCCATCCACTGACATCCCTCCCTGATTTTGCAGCTGAGCAATGGTGGCACACTCAGAACCTGCATCCTCCGTGCCAACACCGTGTATGGGGAGAAGGCAGGGTTCCTGCAGGAGCTGTACTTGCTTGCCAGAGCCAGGAGTGGTGTTCTGAACTACCTGGAGCCTGAGGATACCGAGAGGAATCACACCTATGTGGGTGAGTGAAGGGCTGAGCTCCTTGCATGGGTGCTACCAGCTTTAGTCACAGGGGATTGTACACGTCAGCTTAGCCATAATCTCCCCAGACTGAGAGATCAGCATGGTGAATGAGCATAAATGGGTTTGGAACCACAAAACTTAGACTGGCTAAAGGATTTAAAAAGCAGCTTCTTATTACTACTGTTTTCCTGGAAAGGGTTTTCTTGATTCCCTTTGAGAAGTGTTTCAGGGATATATGGGGAGCAGAGAGAAATTCTGGCTGTGTTTTTAAAATGTTTTTGCTAGGAAAAAACATTTCTTCATTTAAAAAAAAAATTAAACTACCACTACTTGTCAAGTTGTTTACAGAAAAGGCTGTACTACATTACCAGTTTTAGCAAGCACAAGAAATTACTCACAAAACCTATAGGAAGAGTTTGTTTTGGTGCCTTTCAGGGGGGTGTAATTCACCATTAGATCACACAGGCATTCAGTGGTTTCTGTGCAGCACACTTAAATGCCTTTTTACAAAAGTGCAGATTTTGAAAATGCTGTTAGAGAAGAATCAGGCCCAGATAAATCAAGTGACTCCTTCAAAGGCTTACAGCAGAGGCAGGGACAAAACCCTGGAGCACTGCCTCCTATTCATCCTGCTCTCACTACAAAACACTGCCCTTTTGCTTCACGTGAACCAGGATCACAAGGCACATTAATTGTCCAGCTCAAAGGAGAGACCAAAGGTTTAAAGGCTCTTGGAGGCCTGGATTAACTACTCAGTCTCTCTGCAGCACAGCTGAGCACACATGAGTGCCTCCCTGCTTCCCAGCACTGAAGCTGGCACATCCAGTGCACTCATTCTATGGTGAACTGGGAATCTGAGCTCCTCCTGAATGGCTGCTTCTCTCCCTCTCTTATTTCTCCAGGGAATGTGGCTTGGATGCATGTCCTTGCAGCAAGGCACCTGCAGCTGAAGGCAGAGCTGCTGGCAGGACAGGTGTATTACTGCTATGATGACACCCCAAGCAGGAAGGGTTTCCTGGTCAGGCACCAGCTGCTGTCCAGTGCAGACCCCTCGGTGAGGCTGGGCTCTCACATCCCCTACTGGAAGATGTGGTTGATGATACAACTGCACAGGATCATCAGGGTCATCCTGTTCCCTTTCTGGAGGCCACAGCCTTTCCTCAATGTGGCCCTGCTGAACACCATAGTCACCACCTTCTCCTTTGAGACAGACAAGGCCTCCAGGCATTTTGGGTACAAGCCCCTCTTCACGTGGCAGGAGAGCAGGCTCAGGACTGCACAGTGGCTGAAAGCAGCTGCAGGGAGCCTGGGACCCCCCCAGCTGCATGAAAAGAAGAACTGAACAGCACTTTTGGGGTAAGGAGGTTGCTTATCACAGCAGCAGGTTTCATCTGAATTCACAGAATCACTGGGTTGGAAGAGACGTTCAAGATCATCGAGTCCACCCCAGCCCCAACACCTCACCTAAACCCTGGCACCCAGTGCCACATCCAGGCTTTGTTAAACACACCCAGGGATGGTGACTCCACCACCTCCCTGGGCAGCCATTCCAGTATTTTATCACTCTTTCTGTGAAAAACTTTTTCCTAACATCCAACCTGTATTTCCCTTGGCACAGGGAAGGGAGCTTCACCACCTGCACAGACCTTTGGCAGGAGCTTTGCAAACACAGAAATCCTGGTACAGAAGCAGAGAGGGAGAAAAGCTCACAGGCTGCAAGCTGTGATACCCTTGCCATGCCAAAATCTCAGCTATTTTGTGTGTCATGGGCATTTGGAACCTTCCCTGCACACACACAGGGCTTGCTGGCCTCCCTCATTGCCATGGTCACTGCACAGGGACTTGTGGGAACAAGAGGGAACAAGCTCAGCTGGGAGATGGTGCCCAGAAAACACCTTTGTGGTAAAATCTGTGAGCCAGTTTTGTTCCACAGCCTGGGAGCCATGGTCTTGGACGTTTGGTGGGGTGGCTGTACCTGGCTCAGACACTGAAAGTCTCTTCAGTGATAGTTTTGGGGAGGACAAGTAAAACCCAGCAGGTTCTTGCTCTGATTTAGGGTTTAATAAAAAGAAAAAAAAAAAAAATCCCTTTTCCAAAACTGCCTTTTGCAAGATGCTTCCTGTTAATCTTTACATGTGGAATATTGAATATCTATTTCAAAATATTATCCCTCTAAAAGAAAAGCCCCAGATCTTTTGTCCTAACAAGGCTGATTTACCTTTAATTGTATGGATGGAGAAGTGATGTCTACAGGCTTAAAGGTGGGATTCACATAGTTTGTAACTCCAAATCTCTTACCACAGAGCTCTCCAATGGCAAAACAAAGCAGATTAAAGCCCATGTTCAGCCACTGTGCTTGCAGAAAGCAACATCAAGTGAAGGCCTTAGGGGCTGCATTTATGCTAAATAACGTTTGAACTCCAGGAGGAAGAGGTCATTTCAGCTCCTTGCATGGCACTGGAGCTGCACAGCCCATCTGGGAGCAGCATTTCACAGATGATATTTTCCTCACACAGATGGGGCAGGCACTTCCAGGAGATTCACAGCAAAACTGTGGTTTCTATCAGTTTATCAGCTTCTCTATTTTTAAGAACTGCAGAGAGGCTGGTAAATCTACATTATGCACAACTGAGATGTCAGTTTTCACTTGAGCTTGGAGGAATGGGATATTTTTACAATACTGGCTCAAATCGAAAATAAACACTGTTAATGTCACACTTCTGTGTTCTGTGAATCTGTACCCGTCTCTTGAGTGTTCTTGGAGTAAAAGTGTGCATATGCACAAATAGAAGCTTATTTTAATTACAAGTGCCCTGATACTCCTGGAAACAGCAAGTTTCAGCATGGCATCCTTGATAGAAATGATGAAAATTTGCTTCCTGTTAGTCCTGGTAATTACCCAGGAAGGAAAGTGGAGCAATACAGTGAAAGCTGCCAAGTTAAATTCACACTCACACGAGAATTCTTTTTCAAAATGAGCTTACAGATCAGAAATCAGTTGTTTTGGTAGTTCATTACTAAGCTCATATAACAATAAGTTTGGCCCAAACTGTTGCAATCTGCTCACACAGAATTTGAAAAGGTGAAGTGTGTAAATTGCCAGTTCCCTACCATCTTCCCCCTTGCACTTGTGCTGGGAGGGGTTAAGAAAGGGGATAATGAGATTTCTGATTTTTCTATATTCTCTAAAAGTCTTTTTGCAGTTTTTTTGTCATTATCCAAATGGTAGCTGACAACTCAAAGAAGGTGACAAATACACCCTCAATTCCTCATGCACATCCCAGAGCATCCTCCACAGTGCATTACTGTTTGCCTCAACAAATTTTGATGCCGCTGAAATTATGGATTTATCCTGCCAAAAAAGAGCCACTGGGTGGAGCTGCGAGGCTGGGAACAGGTCCCTCCTCGTGGAGCCTCCCCAGGATTTAGCTGCGTTCTGCAAGGACTGAGATCCCTGCCCAGGCAGCGAGCTGAAGGCTCTGTCCTCACTCTGTGGCACTGGGAATTCTGGCTTTCCCTCCCCTGGCTGGAAAGCAGTCACAATTTTATCTGCATGTAGCTCTGAAATCAAAAACACTGAGGAAATTATTTTTTCCACTCTGAGCTCATTAGAAAAGAATAAAAGTTTGCTTTTTGTTTTTAAAAATAGAATGAATGTTGGCGCTCTGACCTCTGAGGAGCCTTGCACAAGCACAACAGGCTGATGCCTTCAGTCCCATTCCTTTGTGGGATTTGGAGCTGCTGCAGATATCAGATGGGAGAGTTGTCAAGCCCCAGCACTATCCCAGAGATTAATGCCTTACAAGCTTGCCTGCTTTCATAAACCTTGCTGGGAACCTCATCATGCTTTTGTTCCTGTCCTGCTCATCATCACCTATGATTCTGATGCTTATCAGGGTGCAGATGACATGCAGGATAAGCAGAAGGGATTTTCAAAGGTGGTTAAGTGCTGGGTTTTTCAGATGTATCTGAATTAGCTGGCTGCTCAGCTTTTTTAATACCTACTCACCTCCCAAGCTTTGACAAAAGCAACCAGAGGATTCCCTTTCCCTGGTCATGGTAGAAATAGGGGGAAAAGTTAGACAGCAAAGCCTCTGTGCTATTTTCCAAAAAGATGAGTAAGCTTCCTTTGGCTGCCCTGTCTTTTGGCTCCTCCAAGCTAAGGCTGCTGCAGACTTCCTGTTAGATCCTTGATTTTATCAGATTATAACTTGTTTTCCCCTGGCAATGCTTTAATTCTTTCTACTGCATTGGGTTGTCATTGGCTTTTCTTTTCAGGGTCTCAGCCTTATTATGTAACAGCAGCAGCAAAAAAAGAGAAAAGAAAAAATATTTCAGATCTGTTTCTACTTCTGGAGAGGAGCCTTTGTGCACAATTACTCATCCAAGAGATTCAGCAGGTATAACTGCTTCCCCCAGGGGCTCCATTATATAATTGGATTTCAGCCATACAAATTAAATCCTATCTTACCCCTTAGTTAAGCCAGGCAGTAAGTATTTAATGCTAATATCCCTGACAACTATTGCAGGGAGAAGCAGAGCTGAAGCACAGAGGAGACAGATGCAGGCAATCTCTGCTGCAGGAGCAGGGAGGATGAGCAAGGACTGACACCTGCTTGTATTTTCAACATGGCTAAACTTCCCCAGGATGGGCCATGGCTCAGCTGGAGCTGTTGTGTGAGCTGGAGCAGGGTCCTCCCTTGGTTTTCCATGCTCAGGAGCGTTCACCCCCCAACACACACACTTCAAAGAGCCACATGCCTAACCCTGCTTGAGTTTTTCTGCAAGTCTCTGTTCTTGTGCAACGTCTGAAGGAAGCAAATTTAGCAATATTAAAACTCAAGCCAAACGCAAAACCAAGCAAAGAATCCCCAAACTAAAAAGAAAATCTCGACTGAGTTACTCATTCATCTGCATTTTCTGCCACGTTCGGTCTTCTCCCGGCGTGTTCCTGTGAGACAAAGCCCTCTGGGCAGAGCCCATCTCTTTTGGTGTCTGGTACATCAGTCACAGAGTCAGGGCATGGTAATAAAGGAAAATAGATTCATGGTAGGAGTTAAACCAGTCAGTCTGGTCCTGTAATTGGAACATAATCTCATATTGACAGTGTTTAACTCAGGATGCACAGGGAGCAGATGGCACCAGGCCAGGCCCCATCGGCCTGCAAGGATTGGGAAGATATTTTCCAAGTCCAGCTTGTGATAGATGAGTAATGCCATGGTTGACTCTCACAATTATAAGGCAAATATCATGTATATATGTTAAGAGAAGTTTTATAGATTTATAGTTATGTTTTGCCCCCTTGTGTTGTTATCAGGGGCTGGCCTGGGTTTGGGACATTTGGGAGGGTCACTCATTACCATGGCAGCACCTGAGCTCCAATCAAGATTTAAGGAATGATCTCCACCACTGGACAGCAAAGGAGTCAATGGACAGAACTTTGGGAGGGGCTAAAGGGTTAAAAGGCCCTTTGTGGGGAACCCTTGAGGTTCCATTGTGGAAACTTCCATTGTGAGGGTGAACACATGGTGGGAAAAGTCCTTTGCTCCTGGCACCATAAGTCTTCTGTTGTATTTTTGATAAGGTTTTAATAAACCTTTTACATTTTTGAAAGTGAGTAGCATTTCTCACCAGCTCCTGGACCACATCTGAGAGGTCAGAAGCTTTGCTTCCCAGAAGGGCCTTGAGCCCCTCACTAACCCTGGTTCACAGAATTCACAGAATTCACAAAATTCACAGAATCACTGGGTTGGAAGAGACCTTCAAGATCATCGAGTCCATGCCCCAACACCTCAATTAAACCATAGCACTAAGTGCCACATCCAGACTTTTTTAAACACATCCAGGGATGGTGACTCCACCACCTCCCCAGGCAGGCCATTCCAGAACTTTATCACTTAATCATCCTTTCTGTAAAAATCTTTTTCCTAATATACAATATTTCCCTTGGCACAGCTCGAGAGTGGTTAAAGCCCCACACGCTGCTCTGCACAGCCTGGCTGGCAGAACTGCCTTGGGAGCACTGGGACAGAGTGGGAACAGCATCCAAAGGGCAAAAAGCTCCCACATCTGCTGGGTCACAGCCCCAGAGCTCCCCATCCTCCTGGGGGCCAGCAGGACCTGCCTGTGACACAGGGGACACAGGGCACAAGCCCAGGGGGGCTCTCAGTGCCAGGGACACCCACCAGTGTCACCTTCCTGCTCCTTTCTTCGCCTCTAAAAGCTCCAGTGGCACAATTAACTGCACAGAACAGGCTGGCAACAGTGACTAATTCCTTTCCCTGAGCCCAAAATGCTGAGCTAAAGCAGGTGAGAGGAGAGGAAGCACATTTATTCCAACTCATCCTATGGCAGAGTCTAAGTGCAGACACAGACTCAGCTTTCCAAGGGTGTGGGACAAGAATACCAAGCTTCTTGTAGCTGCTACAGGAAGTTTAAATTGATTTTTCTCCATTTCAGCAATTAATTCCCATTAATCAACTTACTGTACAATGCTGCACAATAATTCACAAGTTTTATGTATTATATGAATAAAATTGCACATATATTTTTATGTGATTTTCATTTAATTGAATTCCAGGGAGATTTATCTGCTGGGTTATTAATAAATCTTAATATGGCCTATAACACTCAATTGATATTTAATTAACCTGCAATAACTGCCTTGTAAAATGTAAATTAAATGCTTTATTTTTTCCAGGCATATAATGTTAAATCAAATCCTTCATTCTACCAGCAAAGCAAGAAAAAAGTGGGGAAAAAACAACATTTCAGGCAACCAAACCTTACACCCGAAAATATTTGGTATTTAAAGAGATTCAAACTGGAAATTTGATCCATGCTTTGTAATCAGTTCTTCTCTTGAGGAAGTACTTTTCCACTCTTCCCACTTTTAAAGATCACAGAATTTGGGTGGATTTAGATGAAACAACAAAATCTCAGGAGGCTTGAAGAGAAGCAAAGGTGCCCATTACTGATAATAAGGTTGCAAATTCCCATAGGTATTGTGGTATTTGGCATTTTTTCTGAAAATCTTGGCACCTAGAGTCACATTATTAAATGAGAATGTCAATTTTCATTTAAAAAAATAAAAAAAAAAAAAGGAAAGGAAAAGGAAAGATGTTAAAGCCCTTTGATAGGGGAAGTTTGCAAACCTGAATGTCAAAGGCATGAGAACTAAGAGACAAAAATACATAAATTTTGATCCTTATCTTTAAAAGTATCAGAACTTTTTGAGACTGAGATGTTTGAAAACTGGGAGGTGGCAACAAATGATCAAAACAGCCTTTACAAGAAAAGATGAGAACAATCCAAATTATATTTTAAGATCAAACTCTTCTCCTCCCCCTCCCCTAGCAATTTACATAGATCTACATTAAATACTGCAAACTGCAAAAACAACTGGTTCTGATTTCCAAACCAGGAGAGCTGGCTGCCTTTGCAAGGTGATTTGAAAACTCCAGGAGATTATGACTGTCCAAAATTGATAAGTCTATAAAGTTTTACTGCCACAGCATCTAAATGCAGTATATCTTTCTTTTTTAATGCATGGAGGGGCCAGTCTGTCTCTCAATATTTTATTAAACAGGGTATTTCCACCAAAGGACAGTAACCCTCACTGTCTGTAATCTGTCTGCATTAGATCACTTTAAAAGGTATTAAATGGAAATAAAAAGTTAAATGTACCACGGATTTTAAGGGTGTCACAGCATGGAAGAATGAAAATGAAGAGAATGGATTGTGACTTGCAGTGAATGAACAGAAATAAATCCAGAGCTGCTGGAATGGAAAGCCTGTTCCCACTTAGTGTTCATCCTCTCCAGCCACCCATCCTCCTCCTCCTGTACCACCCCAGTCCCGGGCAGGGATTCCAGGGAGCTCTGAGGTGCTCCCAGTCCCTGTGGCAGCAGGAGAGGAGGTGACCCTGCAGTCCCCAGGGCTGCCAGGACCTGCACTGCTCCCAGGGCACTGCTGGGAGCCCCAGCCTGGCCACCCCACCACAGGGAGTCAGCACATGCAAGGGGCCCCGTGGCTTGCAGGCTTGGGGTTCATCCCCAGCTCCGCTGGGGTTTTGTGCTGGTTTTTACATTTACAGCTGGTTTCTTCCCCTCTCCCTCTCTCTGCATTTTATGATTTTGGCAATTGATCAGGAATAGCCTTTCCTCCTCCTTTTACCTTTCATCTTTCTAAAGGAGAAGAATGTATCCCACAAGTGTGGGATCTGCTGTCAGCTCGTGGACCACAGCCCCTTCCCAGGACACTTGTGTTTTACTCCACTGGACAGACATGGCTGTGGGAGGGTTTTTCCCCCCTTTGAGTGGGTTTCTAACTGAGCTGAATCCAGCACTCATTAAGGCCTGACCATGACTGACAGTTCACATTATCTTGGGCAGCACTTTTGATCAGGCAGAGTCCCCCGGGAGCTGCACCAGGAGCAGCCACAGGAGTCCCATCCACTCACAGGCTGCTCCTAACGATGCTGGGAATGAAATCAGAGCGTGAGGAGCAAATGGAATTGCTCACATGTTTAGGGCTTGAGACCTGAGAACCCCCTCACAGAGGTTTTACCACAGGGTTTTCACCAGCCCAGTGCAGGCCTGCTGGGCCCCTGTGAACACCCTGCTTTTGGGGGATGGAGGAGCAGACTCTCCATCACCTGAATTACTTCTCTGCTCTGCCCTCTAGACAGCAACCAACAGCCTGCCCCATAGTCACACCCATGCTAGTCCTAGTCCTAAACCCCTTTCTGACTACACTACCCTTATCTTAAATCCCAGCTCTTTCCCTTTGAGAAGCACAGCAGGCTAAATATTCCTGACATTTCCACGATGCTCAATGTCACTTTTGTACAGGACTCTCAGAGCAACAGCCCTGCTGGGAACAGAGGGGTTGCCCCTGGTAGCAAACCTGTTCCACAGCTGGTGACCAAAAAGCAAAGCTTCCACAGTCCTGCTGCTGCTGATCCCATTGGGAGCAATCCCAGTTATTTACACAGAAATGGGGACTGGCTATGGGGGGATCCCTAAAAGGAGACAGCCTTGTGAGTTCTGCCTCTCTCAAAATTCACATCTGGAAATGAGCAACTGAGCAAGAACCAGCCCCAAGAGCCACATCTAAAGCAGCCCACTTAGCACTGGGGACATGCCCTTAACTCACACATCCAAATAATTTGTGGTTCCACACAAACCTCTCACACTCTGGATGGTGCTGCTGCATCCCATCCCTAAATGCACACCCTGCCCTGGGACAAGAATGGGGCTTTGACACCAAAGAGAACGAGGTGCCTGATTTGTGTTCCATTTCAAAGGGATTTAGAAGCTCTGCTCCCTCTCAGAAACCTGCCCAGCCTCCCTCAGAGGCTGTGCACAGGCTTGACATGACACCAGATAATGTTTGTGGGCTCTGGCATAACTGGGGATTACTGCTCTGAAAAGGAGGACTTGCTGAAGTGGCTGTGGTTTAAGGAAGGATTTGAAAGGGGAGAGAAGTACAGAGGGAAACTGTTCTAGACACTAAGTCACATAAGAGAAGGCTTAAAAAGCAAGAGCAGGAGGAAATGAAGGGATCTGAAAAGGAAGGGATTTGGGATAAATGAGTGGAGGAGGAGGAGAAGTGTCAGCTAGCAGTGAGATTACATGGAAGAACATTTGAGCTCCTTCAGCCCTTCTTCTTGGGGAGACTAAAGGGATGGGACAGGGGAGATGCACCAGTGAGCTCTGGGCTGGCTGCAGGAGGGGAATGGGCAACCCCCCACTCCTGGAGGGAACTGAGGGAATTTGGGGGAATGACAGCACAGCTTGCTCAGATCCCAGAGTCACTGATGGTGGGAACCTCTTACAGGCAGCTCCAGCTGAAACAGGGACCAAAGTACAGCCAGTGGGTTTCCAAGCACCACCTGACAGAGGTCAGGAGAGGCGTGGGAGGAGCAGGAAGCTCAGAGATGCTGGTGGAGGGTAATGGTGTAATGTTCACTCACCAGGCTGAATTAAACAGGGCTGGCTCTGTTCACAGATTTTCCTGCACTAGTTTGCACTGGTTATCACAGATAAGCCCCATTAATGCAACTCTCTAATGATGTTGGGAAACCTCAATAATGGAAATTAACTGCTCTGCATGGACAGATGAATGGAAGTTTCACAACTGCTGCCCTATTTCCGAGAAGCACAGCAGTGTTGAGTGGGTGCAGCCAAATTTAATAGCTGTTATCAAAACCAAGGAAAGGACTTCCATTCAGGAGGTAATCAGGAGAAAAGCAAGGACTTGGGAGCATTGCACAACCACAGCAGCTCTGGACTCACACCAACAGCAGCAACTCCAGTGCTGGAACAATGCACCAGCTTCAGTGCTTTGACAGGCAGCCAAGGGCCTTACAAAACACCTCAAAAAGTTAATGCAAATCCATATTACCAGGCCTATTAATGGCCTGTCATTGCCTGTCTGCAGATCACTATTTTGTGCCAGAAAGCTCCAGATTTCCTTAATCAGTTATCCTTAGCCGACATTCCTAGAGCCGGTGGGATTCCAAAAATCTGAAGGACCAACCTCTTCTCTCCCCACTGAATCACCATTCCCCCATTTCTGGCCTCAGTTTCCTCTTGCATTTAACGGGGACAACATCTTTGCACCTTGACTGTAGCCATGGCACATTCGTGTCCAGCTCCTTTCAGAGCTGAATAACTCAAGCAGACGTTATTTTCAATTTCTTATTGTCTCAATTTAGGTTTTAAACTGATTCTTACAATCTTTCACACACATGACAAAATGATCAAAAGCCATTTGCAGCTGGTTTTAAATCTGCACCAGACTTTACTGAAACCTGGTGTTTCTGCCCCATTTGCACAGGACTTGGCAGGGAGGACAGGAGAAAAACTGCATTTCCCCTGTCTCTGCTCCCTTGTCTGTTAACATGAAACCTAAAATACTCCCCTCCATTTTGGATCAATGTCACATAACCTCATTTCCTCAGCTTAAGAAAAAGCCTTAGATTTTATATGTTGCACTAAAATATGTCAGCACTGCTCAGTTAATAAACAGTGCTAAATCAAAACCAGGCCCCAGTTCGTAGATCATGTGAGCAGTGTCAAACACGGGGAGTGATACCACAGCAGAGATGTAATGGACAGGCTCCTTAGCCTGGGTTTATGGCTGTGAAAGAGAAAAACCTGGTGTTCAGTCACTTCTCATTCACTAGAGGCTGTCACACAATCTCTCACAGCTTTTTGGGCTATGTTTATTTTTCCTGGGGTTCCCAAGGGCTCTACCTTCTGATCCCCCTGCAAAACCTCCTCTGTGGCTACCCAAAGGACTAACCCCTGACTTACAGCCAGAACTTGAAGCTTTTACTGCACGTTAGAGCAGATCCTTACCTGATAAATCAGAATATCCCCCATCCATTTACACCCACAGAGGAAACAATTTTCACAATTCAGAGGAACAAAGGCTTTATTTTCTTCTCCGTGTTGACTTTTCCTGTGTGGTGACTGTTGAAGCCAAGAAACTTCTCTCCCTCTCACTTGTCAGCAGGACACCCCAGCAGCTTTCAGGGCTGGGATTCAGCACCTATGGCCACCCTGGCCTGGCAGCATCACTCCCTGCCACAGCCAGGCCACACTGCAGTTCCTATGGGCTCCAGGTGAAATTAAAGGAATGGATCCCATCAAACTGTCTTTGTTATTGTCACCTCCTAAGCAGCATCCTGAGTTTGGGGGAAAACAATGAGGAACATGTCCTAGAGGCTGTCACACGTGGCCATTCATTATTCCCACGTTTCTGAAGACCACCACGAGCAGACCCACAGAGACCCCATTTACTGCCCCTCACACCTGAAACACGACCAATTACTGTGTACCTTTGGAGATTAATAGTGAAAAAGCTCCTCTCACTCACTGCTGGAAAGAAAATGTTTTTGGAAAGCTGTTCCTGTCATTTGATATTGTCCAGTTTTTCCACTGAGAAAAGCCAAATGTGAAACCTACGGGCTGGTTCAGTTTTTCCCTTGGCAATACCCAGCCAAAGGCTGCTCAGTGTATCCATACACCTCCTCCTGCTGCTCCTGAAAACTGCCATGGATCAACACAGGGGTGCCAGCCTGCAGCCAGAGCCAGCCACTGTCCAAGGCCACCTGGGTGTTGTTCCCAAGGGGATTCCTGAGGGACAAATCTCACACCAGTGTGGATCCAGCTATAAATACTTGTAGCAGGGAACATCCCAACTCTGGGAGAGAAGGACTACAACAATGCAAGAACTCATCCCTGCCACTCCCAACTGAAAAATGGCCACCTAAAAGTTAGTTTGAGTTTGAACTTTCTGCTGTGGTGAATGGAGAGGGAAACTGGCACCTCTGGAGGGCCATTCATCCCTTCCCAGGGTGTCTGTCTGAGACAGGGAGGGTGGATTGATGCTGGAGAGGCCAGTGTCTTTCGACAGGGACTGTAAAAGGAGCCTTGATGACTATCTTGGACTTTTAGGCAGAGTCAGTTAAGGTGAATCTTTGTTGGACTGAAATCAGTGGTGGTTTTGCCTTTGCATTCAGTGGGGCCGGGTTTTCACCACGGCGATCTGAACAGATTAGGAAAGAAAAACAGAATAGGGAAACACATCTATAAGGGAATGAAATATTTATTTCCCCCGATTCACAGAGAGCAATTAAGATATAAAGAGATTAGGGGAACTCTTCACAGTTACTGAGTGGGCTTATATTGAGCAAGAAAGGAGGCTTTGGAGCCTGCAAGCACAACTTGAGCTCTCAGCCACCCTGCCTTCCTCCCAGGAAAAGCATCATGCAAATGTGAGGAGGAAGGAATGGCGGCAGACATGCCATCTGGGAGGATGATGGACAACAAGCTGACTAGGAATAAATAGCAAAATATAATAAATTCCAAGCCATGCCAACAGCAACTGTTGTGCTATGAATTAACAGTGCTATTAAATGTTTACGCACACACTTCTGTCAGCACCTGTCAGCATTTATGCAATACATACGTTGGCAAATCTGTATTACGTTATTTCTTGCAACTGATCTGCATTAATAGTGCCCGTGCACATGTTCAAGCAAATTGCTACACTTCTTTTTGACCTATCCATGTGCAAAAGGATTTTATGCCTATGCAGCAAATTCGAGGTTTGTGTGCCAGGCAGCAGAGCGAGGCTGGGGGATAGAGGGCAGCAAAGGAAAGAGAAAGAGGAGCAAGGAGGAACAAGGGACCTGGAAAGCCCCGGCCAGGGCTGGAGGATGCCTGAGGAGATGGTGGTGGGCTTAGGGCAAAGCTGGCTTCACCCCAAAGCAAGCCAGAGAAGGGGAGTCACACTATAAGCCTCCCTAAGCAAGAAGAGAAGGACAGAGGTGGGGGGAAGCCCCAAAATCCAGCCCTAAGCTGCAGCCCCAGTGGAAAACACTTAGCCAGGGCTCCTGCTGAACTCATCTGCAAGGAACAGTTATGTTATAGCCAGTAGGATAGACCACAGTTCTCTTCATTTAACCTTCCCCCTCTGATTCCTTCTTTTTGCTCTCCCCTGCCTTCCCCCAGCCCCGGGTGCAGCAGCCGGGGTGGAGAAGAGAAAAATGTGTAATTAAGGGAGTTGCCACTTGCTAAAGCTGGAGCAAAAGAGAGGGTTTGTGGTGACAGGGCTAAATCTGGGACCCACCAGTGGCTGCTAATGATGAGAGCTGTGGTTGCTGAGCCACCCAGGCAGGAGCAGAGGCAGGAAAACTCGTAGTTGCAAAAGGGGCTATTGTGCCCCACCTCTGCTCCATGCAAGCAGATAGATTTTGCATTTCCCTGAGGAGCCTCAGGGACATGGGATGCCCACAGGGACTTGGGACAGCCCAGCAGACACAGGCAGGGCAGTGGGAATGGAAACAAGGTCACAAGTGATGCTTGATCTGGACATCCCAGCTCCCTGGGCAGGTTTAACCTGAGCACAGGGCTGGGGCCAGGGAGCACTGGCTCTGGCTCTGAACTGGTGCTGCAGAGGAGGACAAACATGCAGTGCCTTGCAGGGCTGCTGCAGGACCTGGGAACTGCTCCTGTCTCCCTCTCCTCTTTCTGCATAGACACCATGAGCTTGTGTCTTTTTAGCCTCAGTTTATTTGATGTACAAATGCAGGGATTCGAACCAACGTTACTTTTTGAGCTGCTCCTCCTGGTCTCATCAGGAGAGATTTTTGTTGAATCTGAAGCCACAGCAGAATCCCAACTCTGCTCTGAGCTGTGGCAGGATGCAGGACAGGCAGAGTTGGCTGATACCAGCAGTCCAGAATTAATTATTTATATCCCTGTCCTCTTAATGTAATTTGTGTATTACAAGACTATTCAGGATAGAGGCAACAGCCATGGCAGTGTGGCTGGAATGACAATATGAGTTCAGGTCCACAAGGTGCCTGATAAGAGAATTCTCTCACTCTCCAAATCATTCAAATCACAGCCCACATCACAAACCAGGTGGAAATCCAGGTATGACCATCTGTGATTACAAACCACAGCCAGAATTTATCATGCCCCTTCCTTAGGGATGTTTTCAACCTTTATTTCCATCCAAATATGTATTTTACAGGAAGTGCTGGAATTATTAACCCACAGTTACTCAAAAATAGAGGAAGTGCCACACAACACCCCACCAAGCTCAGCTCAAACTCCTGATTTGCAAAGGCCATTTATGCTCAGCACAGCCCACTGAAATACAAAGTGTGTATGGCCATTTTGCTGTGTGAATTAAACAGGATTCAAAGAGAGCAGGGAGTGAAGAGATCTACCCTGGCCATATTTACCCTCAGCCAACCATATTAATTCATCAGCTATATTCCTGTGTCTTTAAACACATGATTTTGACTCAAACTAAAGAAGGGCTTTTATTCTTTACATTGGAATTAACATGACAAGCGATTAGCAGATCATCAAGAATAAGACTTCTCTTAATAGTGCTAATAAAAAGGGAGATATTTTTAATGCAGTTCCTAGGATTAATAATTGCCTTTCTGATAGAGTCAGAATTTCCAGCATGAGCCATTCCCTCCATAGCCACAGGTGCAGGTGGATGAAGCAGCTCAGAGGAGCTGAAGTTGATCACATTTTCCATGTAAAAGGGCACAGTAATTAGAACTGATGAGGGTGCTGGAGCCAAAACACTGGGTCTTGGGAGGGGGGAAACCCCAGATTTGTAATCAACAGGGGCAACCACAGGAGAATTTTTAAAATCTTGATTTAAAAGCACTTAGCAGTAGCATGCTATGCTCCTCCAGGTACTGAGTATGAAGACATTAAAGGAGAGGTAGGAAGTGTCCCTGGAAAGTGCTGCTATACAGGGGACTCTTCAGTGGAATTCACTGGGATTTTCAGTGCTCACACACCTGAAACTCATGGGGTTTCTTCTTCTGTTTAAGGAAGGCACAGAATATTTTAGTGCATCTCCAAGATTAAGTGGAGAAGTGAAGAGGTGGTTGTTTAAGATTCAGTTTTGAGGACTGAAGTCAGCCCAAAGGGATAACAGCTCTACATCCCCATCCTGGAGCTGGAATATCCTTGCAAAACAGAAACATTAAGTTTAACAATATAAGTGTGGATTTGTGTCTTTAAATTGCATTTGCTTTGCTGAAAAAGATTCAGAGATCCTGTCTTGATGATTAGCAAATCGATGGCACATAAAAGCTGAATTTCCAAACGAGTTCAGACCCCCAGTTTGCAGAGCAGCTTTGCAGCACAGGGTGATTTCTGTTTGTCTAAATGAGTGTTAAGATCCTTGGAAGTCTTTACTCCTGGTTGTGGGTTCTGCATACTTTAAAACACACCCCTGATCTCTTCTAACACACTGAACCCCGAGGAGAAATACCAGCAGGGTTAGAAACCACCACCAGATATATTTTGAGCTTGATTGCCTGTATTATCTTAACACCCTGTTGCTCCAAACCCTCTGAAAAGGACATATCTCATCTTTCTATTGTTATTACACCCAAAGGATATGTCTACACCACAGTGCTGAGCTGCCCAAGCCTGAGCTCCCTGGAGCTGGAAGCAGCCTGGCTCCGGCAGCGTTTCCTCGGCAGGAGAATTCGGGCTGCTCCTGCCCTGCTGAAGGTGGCTGTGAAAAAGCAACAGGAGCTTGGCTTGACTCTTCTGGCAACACACAAATGCAGCAGGGCAACCACTCCTGATTAGCTCGCTCCCACACCATCTGTTTTCCAAGACTACATGGACTTTCTGGCACAGAGATTCCTGTCTGAGGATAGGAGCTTGTGTACAACAGTTTACCATAACCAGCAAAGCCGAGCTGACACTCCCTCCCTCAGAGACAGCAACAGTTTTGCTTGGGTTTTTTGTTGTGTTTTTTTTTTGGTTTTGGTAACCCTTTGCCTATTTTGCATCTCTGGTATCACACTGCAGGGGGGCAGCTGCAGAGATTTCTGTGCTCAGGGCAGGTTTGCTGGCACAGAGTGGAGCATCTCGTGGGTAGGAGATGTTGAGGCCAAGCTGCCGTAGGAAGGAAAAGCCGATCCCCCCCAAAGTGAGCAGGTTCAGCCCTCTCTGCAGCAGCTCTGGGGTGTGTGGCAGGGCTGGAGCCTCCCCAGGCTGCAGGGTGAGGGGGGTGAGGAGCTGCAGATCCCCCAGTGGCGCCCAGGAAGGCTCAGCCCAAGGCAGGAGCCTGCACAGCCCCTCTCCTCACTCTCCTCCCTCGCTCTGGCAGTGCTGGAGCAGCCTTAACACAATGCAGAACCCAGGCCAAAACCCAAAGCCACTCTGTCTGTCTAACCCTGTCTGGCAGTGGTGCAGTACATTATTACCTTCTGTAATTCCCCCAAGTTATTTAGGGCTGTCTCCTTATTATCTCGATATCTTGGCTCCCATAATAATTACAGACCCAGTTTTACAAGGGCAATTTTTTTTTTCTTGATTAGTTTCCAGGATTCTGTTGTTGCATCAAAGCTGTGCTCGTTTTTGTGTATTCCTGACAGATGTCTACTGGGGGAATTACAGCATGGGCACGCAGAGAGGAAGCCATCCACGGTGAGATTAAGGAAACAAAGAGCAGTTCTGTGAATTTAAGGGAAAAAAAGAGGCATTTCTCAGGCACGTGATGCACACCCAGCTGGTCAGATGAGCACACAAACACACTTTGGCACTTGATCTTCTGTGATTTCTCCCAGCTTTTGCCCACCCACAGCAAAACACGTTACAGAAGTGCTGTAAGAACATCCTCTGGTCTGTGCAAGGGCAAGGAACAATTAAACGGAATTTGCCATGTCTAATTTCTTACTCTTTCTGCTCTAGCCAAACCTCTAGCAGACCTTCACAAAAGAGCTGGTCCTTAATTGCACTTTTCATAGCAAGGAAACTTTGGTGAGAACTAATGAAGTGGACAGTTAAAAGTAACTTGAGAGGCAGCTGAGCCGGGAATAAAGCAGAGGTCTGCAGAGTCCTTCCATCTTCACCACAAGCTCACGTGTCTGCCCTTCTCTAAACTCAGCCTGTCCACAGTCCTCTGTGATCTGCTGCCTTCACCAGGCCTTGGCCAAGAATAAATAACAACAACAAAACACCCTGGTTATTTGTACTACAGTGGTGCCTAAAAAAATACTAATTATCCACAGCAGCGTGGTGCCTGCAGGCCTGAGGTGAGACTGGCACCCCATTGTGTGTTAGGTGTTACACAAAACAGGTTATAAAAAGATGGTCCCTGCCCTGGAGAGCTTATAGACTAATTATGCAAGAGAAGGAGTGGGTGGAAACAAGTTCAGAGAGAGAGAGAGAGAGTGAGTGATTCAATATCTCCCAGAGCAGAGCTGGCCAAGTTCCCTGGCCTCTGAACTGGTGCCGAACCCACGCAGGTTCCTCACTCAGGAGGGTCCTGCTGCTGCCTCCTGGCCCCAAAGCAGCCCACAAAGGCAACAACTCCTGGCTCTGCAGCAGCCTTGGGATGTGCCTCTGGTCTCTGTCACACAGAGGTCAGGCCCCAAGAGGGTGTCTGAACAGTGGGAAGAGCCACGGGGCCACCAGGAGCCATCCCTGCCACCAGCACTTCCAGCAGCAGCCAAGCCCTTTGCCAGGCAAGAGTGGTTTTGGCCCCTGCTGAAGGCAGGGCATGGGACTTGTTGGACAAAGAGCTCAATCTGCAGTGGCAAACCCTGTATGTTAAGGGCTGGTGATGAGTAGATCAAACCATGTGTCAAATAAATCACCCACTCAGTCCAGAGCTATACATGAAAATACAATTAGAGATTAGCCCATGGAGTGCATAACTGGCAATACATCAGCTACAAATCATTTTAAAAGCATGTAGCTGATCTAGCCTCCTTAATTCCTTGAGTTGTTGATTCCAATTATCAGCAGCCAAGTAGCAAAAGGTTTTTTATCCCAGAAGATTTCTTACTTTTGGATACAATAAAAGTCAATTTATTCGATGATTACTAGGACATGGGCAGTTAATAGGTTGAGTCTGTTCTTTCTCCCCTCAGATACTTCAGAGTGGATCCATTAACACATTTACAGAGTAGACTTAAACAATAATAGTGCTGCTCCTTCTCTGGGGGTACCCAAACCAACCCACTTTTTGTACAGGGCTCTGGGATGTTTTTTACTATTACAGCTCCAGAGGAATTTACATAATTGGTTATGAATAATTTGTAACTTGTCTAAGAGTCTCCATGTAGCTATCTGATTTACTACAGCTTCCCACTCCAGAACCAGCAGAAGATTTTAATACAGTTTTTAATTGCAAGATCATAATTTAAGCATATCAGTGCTGCCTAATGCAGATGGGATGTGAGACCAACTTCTCTCCACAGCCTCTCCCTGTACCTGGGATCCAGCTCCAGGAGGGCCTGGGAGGGCTTCAGGGCAGGCAGCAAACACTGCCCTGAGTGCAGATCTCTGTCCCCTCCTTTATGTGCTTGACTCCAAATTGTGTGCTTTTTGCAGGGAGGAAAGAAGAAAAACCCTGGTGGTTTGGGTGTTAACCTCCTGCTGGGGGTGTCTGTGCTCAGGTGATCCCTCTGTGCACCTTTGGTCACTCCTTGAGTCTGACCACAAGAGCAATAATGCATCCTCCCCTTGGCTGAGGCTGCAGGTGGGGAACACTGCAGGGATGGATGGATGGATGGATGGATGGATGGATGGATGGATGGATGGATGGATGGATGGATGGATGGATGGATGGATGGACACCCTGTGCAGGTGGGGAACACTGCAGGGATGGATGGATGGATGGATGGATGGATGGATGGACAGATGGATGGATGGACACCCTGTGCAGGAGGTGGGGAACACTCCAGGGATGGATGGATGGATGGATGGATGGATGGATGGATGGATGGATGGATGGACAGATGGATGGACACCCTGTGCAGGAGGTAGGGAACACTCCAGGGATGGATGGATGGATGGATGGATGGATGGATGGATGGATGGATGGATGGATACTCTAGGACCAGGTTTATAGGGAAATGCAAATTACCTTCATCAGGGCTGGGGTGCTGGAGGAATTGACAGTGCAGTGCCAAAGACTTGGGTTTTGGACAGAAATCTGCATTTACACTGCTCCTAAGCACTCTCTTTCAGGAATCTGCCTGTCATGCAGGCAGGGATAGACAAAATAATCTGATTTTGCACAGGTACAGCTGAGTCTCTTGCCTGTACAGAAGCCAGCGCTCAAGGCCAGCAGCTGAGGCAGCCTGAATCCAGTGAAAGGGACTGGCAGAGCCCCTGCACAAAGGCTGTGTGCCATGGCCTGAGTGCTCCTCCCCACCAGGCTTCACCCTGGGCCAGGTGTCCTCTGCTCTGTGCCCCAGGTGTGCTCTGGTGTCTCAGGGTTGAGATTCCCTTGGCAGGCCTTGACCAGGATCTGGGAATTCTCCTTTCCCCAGGCACCTCATCCCACAGGAACCAGCCTTCTGCCCAAACCTCCATCCAGTTTGGAAGAAATCAGCCATCAGATCCAGAGTCACTGAGCACCACAGGCTGGCTGCACTGGCTCTGCTTCCTAAGAAAATGGCACCAGAAAGAAGATTCCACACTTTCACTCCGTTGGAAGGGAGTCTAAAGCACAAGACTGCAACAAACTTTCTTTCTTTTTTTTTTCCCTATATGATTTTTTGCTTCAGCAAATGGAATTTAGGACTGGGTCACTGAATCAAATTGCTTGTTCCCACAGGAAGCCTCTTCATGTAGCCCATTTAATTATTAATATTTCTGCCCCCCAGTTCAACAAAATCACAGGAACTTTCCTATAATTGTTTAACTTGAGGCAACTGCTAATCTTCAGCTGCCTCCAAGTGGCATTCCTAAAGACAGAGGCCATGCTGGTGTGCCTTACAAAACACTGGTTTAATAAAAGATGTTATATCTCTTTCTCCAAATTTCACTATGCAAAGGGTAAATAATTGCTTAAACTCAGTGTTTAGTCAAGAGAGCATAAGCTTCATTGAGGCAAGTCCCCAGTGAGACTTAAGGATATGCCTAAATGCTTTCTCTGATTTGGGGACTGAACAGCTAATTGGCCTTTGTTATGATAGGGCCTTTACTGGATTTTTCTCCTTCAGCTACACTTTCTTTTAAAAAAAATTAATCCCATCAAACTACTGAAAGAACCACCTCACTTCCTTCAAGTTTCTTCCCAACATGTATAAAAAAGATGGTTTATTGTCCTCAAACCAAACCCCTTCCAGCCTGTCAAAACCTTTCTGTAAGGCAGCAGCGAGCTGAATAATACATTTCACATTAAATTACACAACTGTGTCATCGGGCTAACATTAAAGGTAAGTCATTAATAAAAAGAGAAAATAAAGTGGTCCTTAATTATACAAGACATTAAAAGGCTGAGTGTTTTGCTTCTGCAGCACCCTCACTTTGTGAGGATAAACGTTTTAAGAGCAGTGTGAACTTTTCTGGGTGGAAATCCCTGCACTGCTAATGCAGCTCCTGCATTGTGCCCCTCCTGTGCACAAAGCCAGTTTTTAAAGCCCCAGCCCCCTTCACACACAGGATCCTGCTTTTGTTTTGTTATTGATGGGGGACATGTTCAAAAAGACTCAGGTGAAAGCACTTAATAGCTAAACCCCATTGATTTTCTGTAAAAATAGCACATCTTGGTGCTCCTGACAAACATCCCAACACACTTTGGAAACTGGAGCCTGACAGGATAAAGCCAAAGGAGCACAGAGGGAATCCAGGCATGGAAAGCTCAGTGTTAGGGCCAGGTAATGAGGATGGAGAGGGAGGCAGAGAGGGGCACTTGCAGGCTCACAGCCACTTGTGCATCAGCACAGGGTGAGGGACACGCTGTCCCTCCTGCTGCCCAGCTCCCAGGTAAATCCACCTGGGAATCCCCACAGCCCTTCTTCAGTCACCAAGCCCAGGTGGGGACAGGCTGCCTTCTGCACATCTCCAGCATCAAACCTGTACCCTGTTCTGATACCTGCTCTGTACCCTGAAAGCGACAGCAGCAACTCCTTGGAGCCACAACTCCTCCAGGAAAAAGGATTTCAACCTTTTGGGGACTGCAGAACACCTTTTCCCAGCAGAACAACCCTCTCTGCATTCCCTCCTGGCTCCTCCTGTCCCCTCCAGCTTCCAGAAATGCAAAGCTCCTGTGCTGAGACCCTGCTGCCCTTCAGGGACCGAGCCAGCCTTGCCCTGGGGCACAGGACTGACAGAAGCATCACTCTGGGAGGATCCCTGGGAATTCCTGGGGGTCCTGAGCTAGGAGAGAGCTCCCAAGCAGCTCCCCAGCCCTCCTGCAAGCCCTGCACAGCTGCCATGGGATGCGCAAAGCCTGGCAGCCGGGCAGGGATAACAGGGAAAGCAAAAGCTTGGGAAAAGAAGGGTTAAGGACAGGCAGGAATATCCGAGCCTTGTGCTAAGGAGAGCCCTCCCCTGCCCACGGAGCTCAGTGAGTGCAGGAACTTTGCATTAACCTGCTTTTGAGGACTCCAGTCAGGTAGGCTGCGGATCCTTCCCCGGGGGCGGGTGGAGCCCGACTTCTCCAACAAAAACAAATTGCAAGGAAAATTTCCAAGGAAACATGAAAGGTTGTGAAAAGTGTTGGGTTTGTGTGGAAAATTTTTGTCCTATTTTTCCTGAAAAACCAAATACCTAAAAACAAAAGCATTTTTGGCCAAACCCCTGAGTTTTTCAGTTATTTGAATTTCTGAACCATAAAAGAAGCGCTTTCCTTGGGAACGGCAGATCAAAAAAAATCCCCCTAAAATTAATTTCCTTTTAGTTTGCATTTAAATTGTCTGCTTTATTATGGCATTAATTCTAGGGTTTTTTTCTCTTTTTTTTTTTTTTTTCAAGAAACAAACTCTTCAGCATTGCACTTACACCAAGATTCAGAAGATCTCTGTGTTGTGGATACAGCCTTTCATCAAGGAGACTAAAATTTTCCATAAAGTTTCAATGCTGGGGAGCCATTTAAGGCTTTGACTCACGTAGCCAAATTGGCCAGGAATTAGTTTGTAAAGAAAACATCAGGGATTTAACCATATGCACATCCCAAATCACGCCTCTACAATCTAATCTAGTGGGTTTCTTTCTGTAAATGCCAATAGAATATTTGGTACATATTAAAGGATGCTAATAAAATTTACAAGATGAAATTATATTCCTGCTACGGACACAGAGCAGAAAATAAAAAGATAAAAAATGAAAATAAAAAGTGTGTGCCCCTCCTTTGCACCTTCCAGGTTTCAGCAGCACAGTACAACAAGGTGCATGGGGTGTATTGAAATTAGTTGGAAAACTGGAGGGGTGTCTGAGTGATTTCCTTGTTTGGTGGCACCTTCCCTCTGGTACTTGCTAAATCATCCTTGCCAAACATTATTTACCCCTGGAGCTAACGAAAATGCTTTGAAGAGCAAGTCTCAGCATACCAAGTGTTAAATATTTCACATGTGCAGGGGTAGCCTTCACATTAAAAGATGTCTCCTTTACCTCGGAGTAATTAACACATTTGAACTATTCTGAGGTTAAAGGAAAAAAAAAAAAAGTATAAAACCAAAACAAAATGGAAAAATACCCTTCAACACCAGGTAAAGTCCAGACACCTGAAGTTCACCCTGCAGTGCTAACCCCAGCAGATCATGGGATGGGTTTGCTGGGTGCCCCTCACAGGAAGAACCCAAAGTCTGTTTGGGCTTCCCTTTATTACAGAGAAGTTTTGCTGAACTCTGAAATGGCCACTCTGAGGTAAAGAAAACAAACAAACAAACAAACAAACAAATAAAAGAACCTTAAAAGGGGTGTCTGCATCCCCTTACATAAAACCAGCAAGAGACACCCTGGATGGGGAGCTGGGATGGGCTGCCACAGAGCAGCACCTCCATCAGTTCTTTTCCAGTGGCACAGCAGGACAAACAGCCCGTGCCAGACCATCTCCCATGCTCACTCCTGCCTGGCTCTGCCAGCAGCACACTTCCTCCTCCTCAGCAGCCTTCAGCCCTGAGAAAGGAGCACATTTTTTAGAGAGTCCCTAGCTAAAACACCAACAGGGTGTTCTGGCTCCATTTCAGATCAACTTCCTTTCCACCAGCCTTGGAAACAGTAAGTTGTGATTCATGTGCAGACACTGCTGTATTTCCATTATTATTAAACATTCCTGCCTGTCCATGGGGTGGTACAGGAATTACTGCAACTACAGATCCCCAAAACATCCACACAATTCTGTGAGAGCCCTTCCTAGGGCTGCATGGGACAGCAGAGGGCTGGGGATGGTGGGAATTACCCAGAAAAACAGACAGAGCCTTGGGCTTTCATATGGAACAATTTTGCACCATTTTCCATCGTGGCCAAGATGGAAATCAGGAAACCAAATCAATCCCAGAGGCTTTGTCCATACAGCCTTGGGACAGGACTCCCACCAGGTGGAGGAGGATCTCCTGGAGTTTCCTGGGTGGCTCTGGAGCCCACAGTGATGGGCAGAGCATTTCTGGAGCCTTGGGAGGAGCAGCACCACTGGCTGTGTTGGTGCCAAGCCCTTCCCGGAGCCGTGCCCGGCAGGATCCCTGGAAGCTGCTCCATGGAGAGGGGCTGGCACTGGTTCTGCCATTTCACCAGCCAAGTGGCACTGACTCTGTGTCCCTGACAGCTCATCATGAGTAGGAACACAAAAACCACAATGGGGTGTTTACAGGAGATGGGCCTTTAATCCTCAAATCCCTTTTCAGGTGTTCATTGCACCACAAATTCCACATGTGGGGAGATGGTGACAAATATCCAGATCAGCACAGCACTGTAACCCCATCTCTGCTCTCACTGCATAGGCAGGATCTAAGGTGTCATGGACAGGTTAAAGGTCCTGGTGTGATTCCCAGGGTAGGCTGAAAGCAGGTCCTCAAAATGGAAATGCTAAACCAGGATGGCTTCTCCAAAAAGCTTTCCAGAAAATCCAGCTGGAAATACCACAATGAAAGCTACAATGTGCTGAAAATAAAAACACACCTGATGCCAGGCCTGAAGGTCACCCTTTTTAAATCCTGAAAAGCCAATGACAGGCTCCAGTACAAAACCAGGAATGTGGAGTGCCCTGGTGAAAGCCAGCACCACCAAACCTCAGCAGGGCCACGGTCTCACTTGCTTTCAGTTCCCACACCAGAAAAGTATCCTGTAACCTCAAATGTGGAATGAAATTCAGATGCTGAAACTCCCCCTGCTCTCTCATCTATCCCTGCACTCAAATCCCACACATGGATCCAGGGTCAGCCCCAGGACAGGGAGATGGAGCTTCACCCTCCAAATCCTTCACGATGATTCTTCCAGCAAGTCTGCCCAAGAGCTCAGATAAAGAATTATTTCCCCGAGCTCCCAATTCAGTATCCCCGTGCTCGAGCAAGCTGCTCGACTCAACAATTCTTGTTTCAGAGTTATAGAGGCCAAGCCTAGCTAATCTTTCTTTAGAATTCATTCCCCAAATCCCTGAATAACTTTGGTTGCCCCGCGCCGCCCTTTCCGCGCGCTCCGACGTGCGCCGCGCTCCCCGCAAGGAGGGAGCTGAGCCCTCGCACAATGGCCTACGTGTTTTATTTCACATTCCCCACTGATTAATGCTTCCATGCAGAATATCCACATGCTTTACACTTAATGCTGCACTATCTGTATCTACCTATGTAGACATATATACTGCAATAACCTTGCTGCTTTACTTTACAGCTGCCAATTTGTGCAGATGGCCGCAGAGTATTAGTCACCTCAACATTCCCCTCCTCCTCCTCCTCCTCCTCCCAACAGCCTTGTTCTCAGTCAGCATTTCACATGGCATTTCCTTTCAAGGTATCCATGGCTATTTTTGGCCCCAGAGTTCCTGGTATATTAAATGCAATCAGCCACATCCTTGGCTGGTGTAAATGTGCACAGCCCTAATTCGGTCAGTGGAGCTGGGCCAATTCACAGCAGTGGAAACAGTCCCATAAATCTCTTATCAGACCAATACATTAGGGCAGCTTATTCAAACTACTTCTGCTCTGCTTGTGTTTATTTACAGATAACCCACAGCAGGTGAGGCTGATGGCCCTGCACCACAACAGGGGCTGACTGGGGATCAGGACAGACACCCAGACAGGTATTGCTGAAAAACCTCCTCTCTCTGGTCTCCTTTTGCCTCAACAGCAATTTGTTTCAAGCCCCAAAATGGGTGAAGACCATTTTAATGTAAAAGGGCAACAAAAGTGTGGCTAAAAGTGAACCTTGCCACACACCCCCATGCTGAACTGTTTCCTGGCTGTGACATCCTCTGTTTTCCACCCAAAAGCCAATTTTTTACCAGTCTCTAGGCTGGCCTTTCAGAGCAGCCTGTTTCATACAGAGTCTTCCCAGACTCTTGGTAATCCAGCTCAGCAGCAGCTCCATGTACCATGCCTACAGCCTGGAGACACTGGAGAGAAGCAGGGCACAAGGGAAAAACCCCAACCCATTAGACTCTTGCCTGAGTTCCTTAATGCTTTGAGGTGAATGATTTAGGCTGTAAGAAAAAGCCTCCTGACAACAAGATCTATTAGTGTATGGAATAATCTTCCAAGGGAAGTGATGGAAACATTGCTCCTTGGCACACAGCTAGTGTTTGTCCAGACTAGTTTTTAAATATACAATCCTGAATTGGCACAGGAAAAGTCTAGTCGAGGTAGTTGCTCTTATCTATCTCCATATTCCAGGATAAATCAGGTCATCTCCTTTGTTCTAGTCTAAAAATTGAGGAATGCACTTAAAACAATTCATGCAGTTTTAATCAGCTATGATCTCCCTTTTATGATCCACATGGGTTGTATCTTATTAAATTAGATATATCTAGCTGTTTCTTTTTAATCATCAAGTTTTTCTAATGTAAGGCAGCAGCACTGTCTAGCACAGCTGGCACAACCAGGGCTGTGAACACCTTTGGGTCTCTCCCTGGCTATGCCCCAGGCTCCCAGGCAAGTAAATAAACCTCTACTTAAAAATCAAATCAAATCACTCCCTAATTTGTTTTTTGTCACTCAGAGAGCCTGGGACTGACTTTGAAAGGTCATGAGTGTTCATGGCTCTGGATAAAGTCACCAGCTGAGGGGAGCTGGGGTAAATTTCTGAGAGAGAAGGACTCAAAGATAGCACAGCATTTTTGTGGTATAAAAACATGGCAAAAAGATCCATACTGCAGGCTGGATAAAGACTGAGAAGCACTGCATCCTGAGAGTGGGGGTTTCAGCCACAGTGTTATTTTGAAAGATTAAATAATAGTTATAATGTTCAAAACTGGGAAGGAAGGTGAGTCCTGCAGAGAGTTTTGCTTTGAGAAAGATTGGCAGCTGCCCCTCCTTAAAAAATAAAATTTAAAAAAAGAAGATAAAAAGGAGCACGTGCTATTAGCACATTCCTATCTACTGGAATGTGAGGTCTTCCTCCCAGTGCTCCCAGTCCAGCACCCCTAGCAAAGGGGTCACACACAGGATGGCAGAGATGAGCTGCAAGTGCATCATCCAGCTGGATGGGACACGGAGCAGCCTGGGAAAATGGCAAATTCCTGCCCTTTGCCTTCCCCAGGGTCTGTGTGTGACCCCAGGCATGACACAGAGCACACAGCCCCCGTGGATTCCCAGGGGCTCCTGGCTGTGATCCCCTTGGCTCTGTGCAGACCCCCACCCTGAACAAGGCCCCTCAAGGGGTGGATTTGCAGCCACCACCCTCAATGTCACAGATCACCAACTTAAAGCATCTCCCTCGACAGATAAAACCTCAGGTAAGGGGGTTTCCATGAGATTCTGCCCATTTTTTATAATATTTAAATCATTCCTTGAATTCACTGGAAAGAACTTTTTTAACGGCACAAAATTGAGAAACAATAAATATACATTGGGATAAATGTAAAAAAATGATAAATAAGATACAGAGCAGCCACTCCAGCAAACATAAATTTAGCCATACTTTCTTTCCAGGGTCTCTATATCAGATCTTATCTCCTGTAGGAGACTGGTTTTCTTTCTCTCAGCTCCCAAACACTCATCTGTTGTTTTGAAAATGAAAAGCCTGACAGCAGAACAGGACGTCTTCAGAAGAACATGTCTGATATGAGAAAGTCACAGTAACTCTGGTATTGCTTAAGATTCCAGCCACTGTTCCTCGGTTCAGAGTCTGCACCATTAGTCAGTGTCAAATTTGGCTGAATTGTGATTAAAGAGTGTGCAGTGGGTCAGAATACAGGCAAGATGCAATGGATTTAAGAGAGGGCACGGTCATATTTGGGGGTACTGAATAGTTTCTTGAGCAGGAATGCAGAATTGAAGATAATGCCTGTTTCCTTGAGTAGTTATTTTGTAAGGGGAATTTGTGAAACTTATCAAAGCAGATGAAAGTATTTCAGTTATTATCAGCTGTACTCTGTAGCTGCTTTTTGTGCAAAATAACTGAATTCCTAACTTGATATTCGAAGGGACAAATGCCCTGCTCCCCACAGGGAGGAGGTGCTCACTCCCTGGTGTCTGCAAGCACAGTCTGCTCTTGTCTCTGTGTCTGGAGCACCACTGCATGCAGTGCAGGAGCTCCAGCCCTAAAGGTACACACATGGACCCTCGAGTTCTCTGGAAAGCCAGAGCTCTTGGGGGCTTCCTGCACTCCTTGTTATCGCTCTCCAGCATCTGGCTCGTGGTCAGCTGTTTCATGTTACTGACTTCTACATTTGTTTCTGAAGAAATTAGCACAGCTTCCTTCAAATGCTACATTCTGCAGTGGTTTTGGTTTTGATTGGAACATCTCGTTGTTCATCTTGAAATCAAAGTCGTTTATGGAAGCTGCAGAATTTTAATGTTCCTCAGACTCAAAAGCATTTGTTTAACCACCACCAGACAAGGAGATGAATAAGAGAGACTGTCTGCTCTTGATTTAGTGGGACCAGATTTTTAGAAGATCTCAGCAACCAGTGTCTGTCTTCAGCACACTTAAAACTCCTTTGGACAGCCTGGGTATTTATTGGTGCTTAAATGAGAGTGACTCTCATGAAAACCATGGCCTCGGTGAACTGGACAGTTAATACACACTCTATATTTCTATATTTCCATCTGAAGGAGGGGATTTGTTCATAACTTCAGCCTGCAGTTTAAAAGCAGCTTTTGAGTCTCATTATTTCTGCACTGGTTTTATTGTTCCCCCAGAAGGCCCATCTGCACCACTGCTGAGCTGTGAGCTGTGTGCTCAGGAATTGCTGCCTCCTACAAAATGATATGCAGGATAAAAACAAAGAGACAGGATCTTCTTAGGTAACTTTTGTTTAAGCCCTACACAGAGAACAGAATAGATTAAAGCAGTGGGAAAAGAAGAGATGGAGCCTTGTGATGTGGCACAGGCTGCTCCTTCCAGCCAGCCGCACTTCATTTCTCTCCTCTGGTGCTTCCAAGTGGTTTTCTAGGATACCCCTGAGCAGAACTCATTGTAATAACTGGAGGAAATAAATTAATGGAGAATTACCGCAAGGTTCATCTGAGAGAAGTTTTGATAAACAACACTTCCAGGCTGAGATATTCAGCACAGCCTGAGGAATGTGGACTTTCCCACTCCCCTGGCAGCCGGCGGCCGCCGCTGCCTCTGAGTCAAGCTGGGAAGTGGCTGCCACAACCACCAAGAGCAATCCTACATTTCAGGTGCACTCAGAGATCAAGAAGTGCCCTCAGACTTAAACTGAAAAGTTCTGACAAGGCAAGAGGTGAAAGAAAAAGCATCTGACCCACCCAGCTGGCAGCAGTGCCAGGCTCAGCCTCAGCCAGCAAACTCTGAGCGGAGCTGCAACCTCTGCACTCGCGGTCTCTGCTGAGAAAATTGGGCAATCTTCAGATGCAGGAGACAGGAAAAGTCACAACAGGGGAATCAGAGCCCAAATGCCACCCTAGATACACAGGGATGGCCCACACATGTGCAAAGCAGAGCAAAAAGTTTAAAAAAACTGGGCAAATTAAATATTATCATATGGCTTCTGTCTGGATTCTCCCCAGGCCGAGTCCCCTCTTGGCAAAGGGATGGCTCATCCCTGAGCATTAGGTTATTTAAGTCTTTTCCAGACCAAGATTTAGGCAGACCTTAATTGGTGCTGCTCTTTAGGCTGGCTGGCTGTATGGACAAAACGTTTCCCACTTGAAATTATTTTGAAACCACCACTGACACCTCTGCAGCCACAGGTACACCTGGTACTTCTGTATTTGAAAAAAGCAGCACACACCCCCCTGGCACTCTGAACCCAGGTTCTACCTCATTTGTACCCATAGGATGCTGGTGAAGTCATCATGATTGCACAGGATAAACGAAGGTTGACGTTGGCCTGTTTAAATTAGGGATTTTTTTTTAAAACCTGTATATTCTTCCCATTGCTAAATCTTTTACAGAGGCTACTAAGGCAGAGAGCTGCTGAGCTAATCCTCTTTGACTCCCTGCCATCCTGGCAGGTACAGCAAAGCCTAAGGTAAAGTGGAGCATCAAAAGGAAAATTAATGTCTTCTAACAGCAATTAGAGGAAATTATTTAGATATAAATCTTGTTTTATATCTTCTCATACTTGTTTTTCAATCTTTCCCCTTTGATTTTTTTTTCCTTTCAGGCTTTTCAGAAAGAAACATTTAAAATCCATCCTGTAAACCAGTGGCATAATTAGCTGCATGTTACACCTGGTATTTTACTCTTCTACAGAGTAATTCCTTTGAGCTTTCTTTTTTACTAAGCCCCGAGGTCTCCTGAAACTGAATCTACTTGTTCTCTCATCTGCTGGCTGACAGGAACCAAACCCCAGGCAGGAGGGGCAGGGTGCCCTCCTGCCACCCCTCCTGCAGCTCCCAGCTGTGGCAGAGGGTGACCAGAGGTGCCAGCTGTGCCCAGCCCTCCCAGGCCAGGTGAATTCCCCTCCTGGCTGCCAGCACTTGGCCTGTGCCATGGAGCAAAGCTTGTAACCTAATTGTGCTCTGATAACATCAAACAAAGTCTCTCTGATCCAGCTGCTGGCACGGAGCCACCTTATCTGGGGTCTGATCTGACAAGGCTGCCGATTGATCAAATCATTATCTGCTGCTGTAGGTGTATCACCTAACACCAGCCAAATTCCTCCAGTTGCTGCTTCTCTTCTCCAGGGAGGATGCAGGGCTGGGGCTGGCACCTTCCCCCTGGAGCTGGGCTCGTGCTCACCCAGGGCAGGCCCTGATTTCTGCTCCCCCAAAAGGGTTGTTGTGCCCATGGTGCCATCACAGAAAATACGCAAAGAGAAGAGAGAAAAACAGTTCTCTCTTCTCAGCAGCGAAATCTCCATTTCCAGAGACAGCCCTGTGGAATCCCAGGGCACTGGGAATATTTCTCTGTCTGCTCTGGGGTGCCCTGACCCCCAGGCAGCACTGACTGTGACCCTCATCCATGGAGAAAGTTTCCTAAACTCCAGAATAGACTGGAATCCACCAAAGTGTGAAATGGATTAAAGAGAGCAGTGCAGGTGTGTCACTGGGTGAGAAATTGAGGGTTTGGGGTTTTTAGTGTGTTGTGGCTGGAAGCAAGATGGAGGGCACAGGGTGTCATCCTGGACTTCTTCCTCATGCTTCCTCTTCCTCCTTCTCCATGGGTTTGGGTGGCATTTTGTAATTGGGCAGGAAAGTCCCATTGTGGGCTCTGTGGGATCAGTTATTGGGGTAAAAGGGAAAATAATCCAGGTGTCAGTTCTTAATTGGACAGTTCAGTCTTAAAAGCCCTTGTACCAAGAGATTGTTGGCCATTTTGTGCCTTCTCATGAAAAGCTGCCAAACTCACAGCAGTGAGACTGTTTTACTGATAAGAAATAATAAACACCTGAGTGTGAACATGAACTGCCATCTCAAGTGCCTTCAATCCAGACCCAGAAAAACCAACGACAGGGACCCCCACACAGCCCAGCCCAGCTAAACCTGCCAGCCCTTCCAGCTCTGCCACATCCTCCAAGCCTGGCTCACGTTGTGCAGAAAGTGGCACTGGACCTTTTGGGCCCTGTTTCCACTTCCCTGTCGCTCCTCCCAGGATGACTCGTTGGTAAAATCTCAGCTATTTGTACCTCTGCAAAGCTGATCTGCACAGGAGCCTCTCCCTGGAAATGCCTTCCCCTGGAAATGCATCCCTGCTCCTGCCCACAGAGGATAAGGCATTCCCTCATAAAGCACCAGGCTCCTTCAATTCTGCAAACAATCTGAGATTTCCCTCTGAGCAGGAGCACACAATTACTCCTGCTTTTGAGAAGTTGAATTGGACTTTTGCCTGGAGCTACACCTGAAGTGACCCAGCCTGGAGGGCTGAAGGTTCCCAAGGCAGACAAGAGCAAAGCCCACACAAACTGCAATCCAGCCAGGGAACTCTTCATTTTGGGCAGCTTGGCTTTTGTTCCCATCCAAAGAGGGTCAGGAGAGCAATTCTCAGAGAAAAAAAAGGAGGCAGTCACAGAACCATAGAATGCCCTGGGTTGGAAGGGACCCACTGAAGTCCAATTCCAGTCAACCACTCTGCAGAACTCTGCAGACACCTCTTGGCACTGAGCTCCTGGTGAGGCCATCCCATTTGTGACACATCCCATCTCATCAGCCCCCAAGGAATGCAGATGGCACAGGTGGATGTCTCTCCCAAGAACAAACCTTCAATCTCAAAGTTACAGAGAGGGCTTGGCAGGGCCAGGAGATGCTGAACCCATTTTAGCACCCCTGATCCAGGTCAGCATTTCATCTGGCCACCTCGTGGCACTTCCCAGAGTCCTATTTCAAAGTAAGCTATCCAAGGTAATTTATGTGGTTTATATGCTTTATTTTATCCACATAAATCACGAAACAAAGTCCATAGGGAACAGGCACTCTATACTTATCATAATATGTAACTTAGTTCCCCAGAGACTGAGTATGTACAGAACAGCTAATAAATGGTTCAAAAAAAAAAACCCTAGGTCATTAAATCTTGTTTTATATCTTCTTGTTTCCATCAAAGTATGCAGGAGTGGAAATTCTCTTTCTAAGACAGGCTCCTACTTTTCAGCCAACTGGGAATAGAGCCAGCTGAAAAGAGAGAACCCCACATACAGCACTGACAGCTGTGCACAAAATTCATGAGCTCAAGAGACAGACTGCTGCAGAGACAGGTGTCCGAGATCTAAGTTTAGCTTGGAAGATTAAAACAGTATCTACTAAGAATGCATTTATTCTAATCCTCTCTGTGCTAGGAACTACACATGCATCCCTGATGTGCACATCCTGCAAACATCCGAGACACGTCTTCCTTGTGCAGGGCTCCAGCTCAGGGATAAAACAGGTTTGTGCCACCACCACAGCCCAGCAGAGGGATGTTCCTGCTGTCTGAGGAAGGGCTGGGGCACAGAGAGGTGGGCTCCAGGCTCTGCCCACCCTGGCAGAGAGCAGCCCCACCCCAGATGTTCCCAAGGCAGCCAGGATGTCTTATGTAAATAAGAGCTCGGAGGCAGATCAGGTGTGGCTCTTGCAAGACAAATGTGCTTGGGAATTATGTATGATTCCATGTTTAGCTACCCCTGGTACAAATCCAGAGTAATTCTTTTGATCTTAAGGCAGCGCTGCTCTGAATACACATTAAATGGAGGAATGTACCCACTGTCCTCACCAGAGCCAGAGGTGCAGGAGGACTTGGCTGTGGCACCTCCCCAGTGCAGTTACAGGTTGGAGGGAGGCTCTTGCCCTCACTGGGTGAAGAATCCACTTCCTTGTGACAACCACTGACAGAGCAGAGCAGATTTTGGTGCCTTAAGCTTGTAGTCCCTAAATTAGAGACAGCCTGGGAAGGCAGGAGATCCAGGTTTTCACAGGAAACAAAGGATGAATCACATATTTAGCATCATGTGATATAGTGCAGTTGCATTTATAATTGCCTATCAATACAGGTAGAAATTATCATGTTAATACAAAGAACTTGATCATTTGGGTGACATCAAAGTCATCAAGTCAACAACAAGACAGGCTTAATAAACTTCACCTCCTTCACTCAGTAAAGTACAGGGCAGGTGCTCAAATTTGGAGCAAAATTCCTGGGTTCATAACAGAAGATTTACAGGTTCTTTCCCCTCAGAATGTATGGAACCATAATGCTAGATATTTTAGAACTATTATCTCTCCCAGAAACACAAAAGTAACAGAGGGCAGAGTATTTTAAAAGGGCAGACTCTTCAGCCACAGGATTTCTCCACATCCGTCATTTCCACAGATTCAAGAAAGCTCCCCAGTTTTGTTGGGGGCAGAGTGGGATTCCACATCCATGAAAATCTGCAAGTACTTGTTTAATTCAGCACTTTCACAGGGAGAGCACACATCATTCCTGAGATCTCATGGCAAAGCTGCTCCTAAGGCTATCACAGAGATTACCGCCTTGGCGCCAAGCAGCGCAAAATTATCACACATGGCTGGAGCTGCCATGCAATTCCTGCAAGCAGCAGCAATCCCCAGCCTTGCATCATCACCCCAGCCAGCAGGAGGTCATGTGATGGGTGCTCCAGACAATCTGGGGGAGGACAGGAGCAGGGAGGATGTTTTTAATTTACCTATTTAACATATCTGTAATGGGCACCTGAGAACTGAAGCTGCAGAGTAACTTTTGTGCAGCCTCTGGGAAAAGCTCTCTGGGGAATTGGCTGGAGGATGTGGAGGTGAGGAACAGGGCACAGCTTCAGCAGGAGCTAAACCAGCCTAGGGGTGGCCACAGCCACACAGCTGCAGTTTGTAACTCTGAAAAAACCCCACAGCAGGCAGAGAAACCTCACTCACTGGGGAAAAGCTCCCCAAACCCACTGTACCCATCAGCTGAGGCTGGGGCAGGTTTTCCCATCACTCCAGCATTCCAAAAACCTAGGAAATAATAATAATGGTAAATAGGATAATGAGAATAATTCCTGCAAACACCACCCCCCATGTAGTAGGGAAGCAGTGGCTGTCCCTGCAGTGCAGAGGGACATGAGGGCACAAACTGAGCATTTTTCCTCAGAATTCCCCATAAAATGTGGCAGACTTCCAGCATGTGGTGCTTTCACAGCAGGATCAGCTTTCCAGACTGGTTAGGAGGGGGAGCAGTGGGAGCTCCATGGGCTGTCCTCAAAGCCTCCTCCTTGGCAAAGTGACTCCCAGCTAACAACTCATCACAAAAATGAAAAAGCATCCTCCCCTCTCTCTGCTCTCAGGGCAGCTCATGTGTGAGCTGTTTAACTTTGCTGGCTCCTCCAAGCTGGCCCTTTGGGGTCTCCTCTGTGGACTCCTGCCCTAATGCAGCAGAGAAACACCAAGAAAAAAAATAATTTAAAATCATCATTGCAGCAGTGATATTCATGAACATCCCTCGGGTTTCTGGCAACCCCAGGGTTTTGGCCTTATTGAGATTCCATGGTAATTCAGAGCTGCTCCTTTTCCCTGGATCACCCCTGGGACCCTCCCAAACCCACCACAGCCTCAGCACACCACAGCAGTGAGACCTTCAAGGAAGGCTTTCCTCAGGGCTGTGAGGTTAAAGCTTCAGGGCAAGCAGCCCTGATATGTGTTTGAAATGGAGAGAGCAGCCTGGGTGGGGAACCCAACCCCTCTGTCCCAGAGTTTAACCCCAAGGCTCTTCTTTCCAGAGCCTTCTCACCATCCTGCTCTGCCCACCCCAGGTCAACAGAGGAGAGAAGACCCCAGTGAGCCACCAGGCTCATTCTTTTCTCCTCCTAACATATTCCAAGGCCACTAAATGAAAAGGAATGCTCTTTAATTCCTCAGCTTTCAACCCTTCCCAAGCGCCGCTTCTCTCTGGACTCCGAACCAGTTTGACAATCCACGGCTCTTTTGGTGTACCTGTGAGTTTTGGAGCAATATTTAACACCTAAATTAGATGTGTGCATAAAACACACAGGGCTGCCTGGATATTAGGTGGTGTCTTGTTATATAAAGGCAAGAACAAAGACCTTTATAGTGCAGCAGGCAGGAGCAGCCCAGGTTTGTGCCCAGGTTCACTGCTGGGAAGTGAACTAATAGCTGGGGTGTTTCAGGCACCATTATTCATGGCTTTTGCATTAAGCCATTCCCATTCTTTTAAATTCCTTTTTAGGCTGCCCCTATTATGTCTAATCCCTGCCATTTCCGAGGCCCCTGTGGCAGGGCTGGTGTGGTGGAGGCTGCACTGCTGGGCTCACCCTGCCTCAGCCCCAGCACAGGCACCAGCTCAGGGTCCTGCACCCCCTGGCCAGAGGCCAGTGCCTTCAAACCCATCTGCACATGGCCTGAGCACAGCTGTGGTCGGCTCTGTATCCTCAATTTGTTGAGTCACATCAATTTGCTGAGTTTCCTCTCCCTTTAGAAAAACACACGAGTGCCTTTTTCTGAACATATTAACTCTCTTCGGGCTATTTTGTTGTGTAAACAGAAAGACAAGTGACTGGGCATTGCAGGCAGTGCTCACTGCAGCCTGAATTCTTTGCAACCTCACTGGATTTGTTACGTCACTTTAATGTATCTTTTGTTTCATGATGCCATTTTGAGAATAACGCTGCACCCTTTTTCTTAGACAACTCCAGCTTAATTACAGCTGGGAAAAAACCCATTGCACTGCTGGGGGAGGATGCCCTCCAGTTAAACAGAGAGCGTTGCACATCTTCATCCATGCTCAGAGACCCTCCCCAGTGCCCAAAATGCCAATAGGATTAACCCTGAGCTTGCCAAAGCCACAAATTGCCACCAAGATCTTCGAACTTTTGCTCAGTCACAGCTCAGAGACCTCCCCTCTGCTGGCAGCCCTACAGCCTGGTGTTCTCCTGAGCCACATCTGGGGCCAGCACAGGCAGAGGCACAGCAGCCAGCCCTCAGCACCGCCACCATTCCCACTCCTCCCAGCTCTGCTGCTCCCTCCTGCCCACGGCAAAGGCAGCCTGGCTCAAAACAAGTCCCAGGAGGGCCCAACTTGCAAATGAGGAGGGCAGCATAACTGGCTTTGCTGCAGGCTGCAAGAAACAACAGACAGGCTGCTTGAGGTGACTTCAAGGTCAGCACAAAGCTGCTGCTGATCTTCCCTTCCCCTCGGATTTTTCTTCCATCACTTCTGGGAAGTGCAATCATCTTGGGGGCTGCTGTCCGCCCCAGCACTGCTTTTAGAGGGGCTCTGTGCACTGTTAGTGAAGCACACCATAAAACAGGATCATTCCTGGGCTGCCTCCTTGCAGGGTGTTTTCCATGCCACCATGCACAGCTCGTACCAGGGCAAAGATTTTCAGCCTTCTTTGCTTTGTACACTAAAAACTAAAGGCCAGTATTGGTTCCCTTTTGTGTTACAAGATCACAACCCAGCTGCCAATCACCTGGCCAAGGGGGTTATGCAAGAGTCAGGTTTACTGTAAAGTTGTACAAATTTTATAGGACCACAAACACTTTAACTACCATGATGCTTAAAACTCAAGAGCCTTTGGAGAACAAGGGGAGTCATTCAGGCTCCGCACCATTTTGGCTGCGTGTTTTCCAGGTGTATGATTTCACCACATGGAAAAACACGGCCACTGCCAAAGTGAACTCATAAAAACCTTTGATGAGTAAAGTTTGGATAAGCACAAATCATTTGAACCGACAGTTGGTCCAATTCTCAAAGGGGTTTGGCAGACATAATATAATTCGTGGTTTCACACACAGACCATTTTTCCCTTCCCTCCTCCCCCCCACCCCAGTCTTCACAAATTCGGAAGATGTTGTTCTAGAAGGTGCACTGGGTTGGGTTTGCTCTGTTTTTCTTTTCCCCTGAAGGGTTAGGCACCACACTCTTGCAACTCAAAGCCATTTGGGGCTGTGAGTAAGCCAGCAAACAGGTTTTCCAGAACTGTGTTTAGATAGTTGCATGATCTGCCTAATAGACATTAAAAAAAAAAAAAAAAAAGAGAGAGAGAGAGAGAAAAGAAAAATTAAACTCTGGGTCTCTCACCACCCATTTGCTAGCAGGCACGTAATATAAGGCAAAGGCTTTAACAATCTCTTCCTCTGACACATTGGAACATGTTATTTCAAGATGTGTGGCGTCATTTAAGGCTGTGCCATGAGATAACAGAGTATTTACATCTCAGGGCTGGGAGCAGGGTTGCCACAGCTTTTAGACATTATTGACATAATATTTTCTTTGATAAACAATCTATCAGGAAATTGTCATATTAATAACTGAGGTAATGCCAGGGACTGAGCAATCCTGCACAGTGCAGGAGGCGGCTAGAAATAACATTAGAGAGCACAAGCACAAAGACGATGAAAATTCAGCCCCAAAAGGATTTTGCTCAGCCCTGCCAGGGAGAAAAGAGTTCATTTCTCACTCCCACTGCCCTTCTCTATCCACATGGGTAGATCCAACAGGCAGCAGAGCTCCTGTCTCTATAAACACGAGCAAAATCTGCTTGTTCCTCCAGAACTGGAGTGAAACGCTCTTCCTGTAAATAGAACATTTAAAATTGACCAGCAATTAGGAAGTTTGGGATATCTGAGCTGTGTTTTGCACATGAAAAATGGGGAAAGATCAGATGTGTAATTTCTACAGCATGAATTACAATTCTCAGTAGACTTCATACACCTCATCTTAAACAAGTCAGCACGTTATCTCCCCCTTGGGTCAACAGACTTCCAGCAAATCTCTGGGGCTTTTTCCCCCAGCTTTCACTTGAGGAATTTTTCCACAGTTCAGGAAGAATTTGCAAACTGATATTTGCTGTTTGTAACTTCCCAATGCCCCCAAAAAATCTAAAACATTCAAATTGCCAACGTAGAAACTTTGGGTGGTCACGTAATGTGTCTCTGTCCCTGAGTAAAATAGAATCAGCAGCACACAGAGCTTCTTGAAATTAATTCACTCCCTGTGCAAGCTTTGCCATATTTCCTTATGAGCCTTTCCAATAAATACTCCTGAAAATTCATGCCTGCAAATTCACTGGATGGAGTAATCAGGGTGAGCACATGCAAAGCAAGAAACAAACTGAATCCCCTTTTTGTTTGCTTTTTTTTTAAATTTTCACTATTTGCGCGATTCGTCCCGATCCCCTTTTTTTTTCACCCTCATGAATAAATCATGTTCCCTCCTACAGCAATCCCAGGATGGGACAGAAGTTGCCCTCCAAACCCAAACCAGGGGCATGGACAACAATCCCAAATCACCATCTTCCACAGTGAGAGCCAGTTTTCCCAAGACACCAAGCTGTGCTTTTCCACAGCTGGGACAACTGTCCCTCCAAACATCCCTGGGCTCTTTGGGCTCCCAGGTGTGACCTGCCCATGCAGTGGGGGGCTGGAAATGAGCTGTGCCTTCCCTCTGCAGGATTTAATCCCAACAAACTTGACTGCAGCCCAGGCCCTGAGCTGTGACTCGCTGCCTGCTCAGCTTCCTGGGCTGCTCTGAGCAGCTCAAGCTCGCACAAGCCCAGCCATTGCCCTCACTTTTACAAGCATATTCATGTTTGCTGTCAAACACATGAGCTGCTTTTCTCCAGGCTATTGCAAGAGAGCAACCAGTAATTACTGCAACTGCACAAAACGCTTTTTTTTATTTAGAAACCTATTTCAAAATGGCTTTGGTGATTATACCATTGCTCTCCCCAGCTAGGGAGGCACTGGCAAACTCTTCTCCTGCTCTGGATTTGCAGGAGGTTGGTGCATTTTGATTTCCTGCAGAATAATATTTCCTCTGCCCTTCCCATCCTGCACAAAGTGATTTTTACCTTCTTTTTTATCCTGTGCCTTTAGGGGCTCAGTGGAAGATTTCCAGGCAGGAGGAAGTGTCTGAAAGCACAGCAGAGATGCACATTCAGTCATTGCTGCAGAGTTCCCAAAGCTCAGCCCCTGGGGAAGGCACTTCCCTGCACAGACTCAGGATGGCACCAGAGCTGGAGCTTGGAGCTGGGCTTGCACTTGGACACCCCACAGGAGCAGCTTCCAGAAAAGTCTCAGCGTTATTAAATCCTAAACAGGACCCACACCTTTGATAACCCAACTTGTGCTTGGTTATCCGCGCCTGAGCTCTGAACATCTTCCAGAAAAATGTTCTGCCCCTCTCAGGAGGGACCCCAAAGCCTCCAGGTTTCTAGCAGAGAAAAAGTAGTTCAGGAAGCAGGAATTCAAGTTTCAGCTCGTTAGTTTTGTTGATGAAATCAAATTAATGTATAGGTAATATGTATTTATAGAGTTGTTTATGTAGCGACTTACAAATATGATCTATTAATGCACCATACTTGTTATATAAATTTTAATATGCATTAGTGAAAAATCCCACAGGCCCCCAGTGAGTTATCCTTTCCACAGAGCCCCGTGTTTACACTAACTCCAGCTGTTTCTTTGGACATCACTGAGCACTGTCAATAGGACTTTTCCCACACATGGTATATAATTACAAGCTCAGTCCTTGAGTGACACCAGATTTCACAGATTTAGAAACTACATAAAATCATACTTCTCTAATTAGCTTTTAATCAAGCACCAGCAAGTAAACATTTAAACAGCTGAGCCCAGACCCCCCTTTTTAGAACACTTCTTCCACTGACAATTAGTGTTGTAAACTTTTCCTGTAGTTCTTTTGCAAGAAGAAAATATTGTTGTTCTGGACAACAACTAAAGAAAACTTCACCTTTTCATTCCTGGTTCTACAAAGGTGAAAAAAAAGGCACTTTATTTTAGTTAAATAAAAAAAATAGGCTGGGCACAATTTTAGGGGTTGAAGTCTCCTTAATGAGCAACTGGGACCTCATTCCCAGCACTGGTTAGAAGGAGGAGGATGAAGATGGCCTGGAAATGGTGGTTTGGAGTGGTCAGGTCTCCCACTCCTCTGCTACCCCACACTTTGCTAAATATACATTATTATTTATGGAAATCTGCAGCTCAGGTAACTTACAGAAGCTCACCACTGTTACAGACATGCAGGGCCATCACAGAAATCATAAGAAAACCTTGCACAAGGACAAAAAATTTTGTTCAGCATATCTGCACTGCCCATTTCTTTCCATTTTTCTTTCTCTGTGTGAAATCCTCTGCCCTCACAGAGCATCTACTGCTTCCCTGGGCTTTGATTCCCCTTATTTATCCCTTTATTCAGGAATGAAAGCATCCTTAGGCAGAAGGTGTTGTCCAGATCAGAAGCAGGCAGAGTTTCTCAGCTCTAACTTTTATCCCAGCCCAAAGAAAACAGGTCTATAAATTGCAAATTTATGTTGGATTTGTCACTTCAGCTGAAAAAATAAAAGTCATCAGCCTGAAAGTGCTTACACATTTTCAAACTGAAATTAATAAATTAATTTCAATTAACAAGAAAAAACTGCAGGCACTTTAATGAAAGGAAGCATTATGTATTGAGTCAAACAGCATTTGATTCAACCTGAACCAATTCCCCTTTTTTGGTCCCTTCACTACTATCACCATCCCTCCAGAATCCAAGGAGCTTTTTAAGAAACATTTTCCTTGCAGCTTTTTGGAGCAGACAGCTCTGCCTGGTTATTCCCTGCAGCATTTCAGCTCCTCACTGCCTCTTCCAGGAAAATTTGTGCCTACCAGTATCAAGACCACTGTAATTAGGAAACTGGAGGGATTCTTGCTGGAGACAAAACTGTCCCAGTTGCTGGTAAGATCAGGGACAATCCAACAGATTTTGTTTTATTCTGGGAAATACAAAGCTGCTGTGGAAGGCAGATTTTGTCCATGCCCAGCCTGCTGGGGCAGAATTGTGAACAGGCACCCTCCTTACCAAAAAGGTTCTGACTTGTTCCATCCAAGAAAATGTTCCTTAAAAAAAAATTTAAAAATCAGATCCCCCTCAGCCACTGTCACCCAGGGGTCAGAAACTACTTAAAATATGTATATAGCTGGATCTGAAGGAGTTTAATGGTCTGTAAGGACAGAAACAGAGCCCCTCCAGCTGGATGTCACAACAATTAGAGTGGTCACTCCATGAGGAGATGTGGCAGGAGGGATCCCTTCACTGGTGCTCCCACCAGGGCTCCAGCTGATTCCCTGCCAGATGGACAGGGATGTGCTCAGGGGGTGGCTGCAGTCAGAGGGGGTGTCCACCCAACATCCCCTGGACTGCCCTGCTGCTGTGCCCTGCCAGTCCCTCCCCTCTGATTCCACATGAACGCTCAGCTGGAATGCCCAGCCCTGCTGGGACATGGACATGGATCCATTGGCCCTTTTGGGAATGCTCAGGGACATTTCTGCTCACTGGGGAGTGCCCAGCCTGGATCTCAGCTGCAGCCCTTGGCCACTGGACCTGCCCTGAGTGGCCCCAGCCTCCTGCAGGGCCAGGAAATGCAGCCTGTCCTGCTGGGAATGGGCTCCAGATTTGGACACCCAGACAGGTTTGGGAGGTCTGGCCCACAAGGAGTGGAGAAGGGGGAGGATTCACTGCTTGTGTCCATTCAAAAGCTTTTTTGGCTTGAAATCATGGGGAAAGCATGGGCTGCCACTTGCTCCCAATGCTTCTCCATCCCTCTCCAGCTGGCTGCTGCCTCTCCAGCAGAACAGGCTGGGATTGCTTCCTTGGAAGGAGCTGGGAGATGCCAGCTCTCCTTTCCCTTTCTGCATTCTGCAGAGCCAGCTGTGAAAGAAAAGGAGCCCCATTTCTGAGCCACCCAGTGCAGGGAGAGATGACCCCAACCACACAAAGAGTTTTTTATTTTTTTCCTAAGGTTTTCAACCCTGTGGCTGAACTTCCCAAAGCTGGGCCCTGCACAGGGACACTGTGGGTGTGATCTACTGTGGCTGCTCTGGCAGGAGCCTCACACACAGCACAGGGCACGCCTGCATGTCCAGCAAAATCTGGGACAAGATTCCTTGCAAAGCCCAAACGTGTCATCCTAGCCCAGAAAACCTCTCCATCAGGGAGAAAAGACAAGGCAGAAACCTCTCTGGGGCTCATTCCCACCTCTTGTCCTCCTGATGAACCAGCCCACTCCCTCCCAGGCTGTGCTGCCGTGCAAAGCTCATCACACCCAGGCTGATGGGATTAGCAGAGCCCGTGTGAGGATGGGGAAATGGGGAAAACCCTCCTGGCTGCCACAGGCACCTCACCCCATCACCAAGGCTTGGGCTGGCAAATGGGGTCCTGTAAACTGAGCAGCACCACAAATTACAGCGTGCAACAGGGACCACACCCTGGAGGAGAGGAGGGGAGGGAATTGATGTGCAGCAGCGTGACAGAGGCACCAAGACAAAATTGCCATTGCATGAAAGCTGCTAATTGGGGTTTAACTTGTCTAACCAGCCCCTCTGCAGCACATCAAGGATAAATTCGCTACCACCCTGGAATTTGTACTCTCAGGTCTGCATTCCTGGTTTGCCAACATGTAATGTGTGTTTCAGGTGGAGCCAGGAAGAGCTTTCCTAAAATTGATCTCTAATTGTGAGTGCAGACCTGAGGTGGGAATTCAGCTGGATGATTTACAAACGGGAGCTTTGAGGGTTGGTGTGGGGGAATGAAATTTGCTTCCTCCACAGCTGATCAAATTCAGATCCCTGTGCAGGTTTCTCAGACCCAAAGAAGCTGTTGGAATCACTGAGTCTTCGGGAGAGGACTTGATTAAGGACACTAAATATTATTTTTTGAATCAGTGAGCTTTCCTGGAATTCTACCCAAAACCTAACCTTGCAAACAGGTGTTGTGAGATGCAGAAGACACAGGAAAAGCAGCATGGAAAACCCAGCACGTGTCATTATTGTATTTGCATTGCCCCCAGACGAGGGAAGGAATGATGAATCTGACTCCATGTTCTCAGAAGGCTAATTTATTATTTTATCAGACTATATTATACTAAAGAATACTCAGCTGTACTGTGCTAAAGAATAGAGAAAGGATGCTTACAGAAGGCTACAAAGATAACAATGAAAACTCCTGACTCTCTCCAGAGTCCTGATTGGCCAAAGAGCCAAAATAATTCACATGAAACCAATGGAACAATCACCTGTGGGTGAACAATCTCCAAACACATTCCAAAGCAGCAAAACACAGGAGAAGCAAATCAGATAATTGTTGTTTTCCTTTTTTTTTTGTCTTCTTTCCTTATTGTCTGAGGCTTCCCACCTTCCCAGGAGAAAAACCCTGGGTGAAGGGATCTTTCCAGGCACGTGAAGGCCAGGTGCCATCTCTCAGGGCTGCGATATCCCAGCTGGAATATCACAGGAACGGGAGATGACGCTGCTGCAGGACAAAGGAAACTCTTCACCACCCCAGGGACCCTCCTGTAGCCAGGCTGAGCACAGAACCTCAGACAGAGCAGCCCAGGCAGAGACCCAGCCTGGCTCCTGAGGTGCTGCTGACCCAGAGCTAAACTAATTATCCCTTTCCTCGTCAAGGGGCTTGGCCGCGTCACTGCGCACCGGAGAGCGCTGCAGCAGGATAATTACACTGGCAAATGTTTGATTGGAAATTGCACTCAAATGGCCTGGACTGCAAGAGGTTCCCTCCCTCTCATACAAGGGGCCTGATTCAAGGCTCTGGGGCAGCTCCCCTTTAAAGCCAGTGTAATTCTGCAAGTCCAGGAAGCGTGGAATAGAGAAAAAATAAACTTATTTTTGGCACACGGGGCAGATTGATTTTAACAGCAGTGCCCCCCTGATGCTGATGCAGCCCAGACGTGGCTGGTGAGCCCATTAGAACCTTGACTGGCTCAGATGTGGGCAGGAGGAGGGAAACACCACCTTATCCTCCATGGACAGCAGCCCAGAGGCGCAGCTCAGCCAGAATTTTAAGCAGCTAAAATGCTAAACATCGAAGCGAGACTCTGTCCCAAAACTTCCTGTGGGTTACATTTGCACCTCAGTTTCTCTACCTGTAAAATAATAATTACCCAACACACCAGTTCTTGTAGGACTTAATTAGCACTTGTCAACCTCTTAGAGCTCCTCAAGGGAAGAGGAGCTGTGCACCACAAAGTACTAATTAATGGACAGAGCCTTTGGAACAAAGTACACGATTCTGTTGTTGTCAGATCTAATAGAGTCATAAAAAAGCAGGGCTGGAAGGGACATCAAGAAGTAACCTAGGCTGTCCCCCTGCCCTGAGGCATGATCGAGTATATCTAAATCACTCTTGATAGATGAATGCCCCTAAATCTTGGGATGCTCCAGCTGGGGATTAAAATAGATAAAGATGGGCTCGTGTTACAGATGTGCTGGGCTGAGCACAGAGCAGCTCTCCCTCACATGGGGCCTCTCCAGGGCTCTCTGCCTCCCTGCCCGAGGCTCTGCTGCACCCACAGGGTCAGTGCTGAGCTTTGTGACTCCAGCTCAGGAAAGGAAAAGCCCCACGGCAGCAAGCCAGCCCTGAATCTCCAAACTGGAACTGGTGAGAGTCCCAGAATGGGAAAACCTGGGAGCAAAGCAGAGAGGAGTGAAGGGATCTGCTGGTGGTTGTGAGGAGCTGCAGGCAGAAGCAGAAAATGAGAGCAGGTGACCCCAGCCTCACACATGGCTGGAGTGCAAGGCTTCCACTCCATAACACCTTCTGACCATTCCTGTTGTGGTTTTCCCCCTTCTGCAGTCCCAAGAGTCCATCTAAAATACCATTTGGCAGAAGGTATGCTAAGAAATGACACTCACTTCCCAAAATTTAAAATGTTTGCCTTTTAATTATGAGAGTCAACCATGGCATCACTCATCGATCACAGTATCATTCACATGTGGCTTCTGAAGCACTGCACAGCCTTAAGTGCAATATTCCCTTTTTTTCAGCTACACAAAGATTTTTAGAGGGTTTTGTAAAATGCTTTAATTGTAAAAATGTGTCAATTCAAGCCATCCTTCCAAGACATACATGCAAAGTATAGTAGAAGATACCTTTTATTTGATTAACTTCATACAGGAAAGCTTTTGAAACTTATACTTTCTTCATCAGCCTGGTGGATAAAAGCTAAGCCAGGCAACTGATACAGCACTGCAGAAGTTTATTAAATTAACCAATTAAGCTGAGGCAATACACAATTTGCAGAGGCCAAGGCAAACAATAGAAGGTGGAACACACTCCCGGGGCCGAGGCCATCGAGTCGTGTCAGCATTTCCATTATGAAGCTGCTTCAGAGTTATTGTGGGAGGTGTGCAATAAAAAAAAAAAAGAAAATTGTTTAAACCACTGAATTCAGTCATTCTTAGGGATTCCCAGACATGCCCAGGCGGATGGAAGAGCAAGATGCAAACCAGTTTTTCCCTAATTTTGTCACTCAAATTAGAAAGGAGGTGTGGCCTGGGGGAGCAGGTTGGCAGTTCCAGGGGGAACAAAGGGAGGCTGGTTCAGCACAGTGCCCTGCTCCTGGCTGGGTGAGGATATGACCATAATGAAGGTGATTAATCAAGAGCTGCACGTTTGTGGGGGCTGAGCCAGAGCCTGCCCAGCAGCAGAGCCCTCGGTGGGGATGCAGCAGCATCCTGCCCTCATCCCACCACCCCACACCAGGACAAATCACAAACTCTGCAGAGCTGTGTCCCCAGAGCTGAGCCACACAGGGGGGCCTGACCCTGGATTGTCAGTGCTGAACCCAAGGGAATGCTTTTCTCAGCAGGGAGAATCAAGTGCAAGCTGAATTCTCCCAGATATTTGGGTGGGTGGCATCAAATCCCAGTTCAAATCCCAGTTTTAAAGGCTGCTCTTTCCCTGTAGAAGCAGCACAGGTTCTTTGGGTAACACAAAGATCCAGTGGTTTTACATTGCATTTCACTGCACATGAAAAACCTTTTCATGAGGTGCAAACCTTTTCACACAGGGAAAAAAAAAAGAAAAAAATAAAAAAAAAAAAGAAAAGGAGAAAAAAAAAAAAAAAAAGACCAATATGGAAACACTGACACCACATTTACTGTAACAGCCTGATCAGCAGCAACTATAATTCTCCTTCAAAAGGTCACACCCACAATGCTTTCTTTGGCTTGTGTACCTTGTACATTGCCTTGGTCTAACTGGTTAATTTAATGAGCTTCAGAAGTGTTTAGTTGCCTGGCTCAAGCAGTTGGACACAATTTAAAGCCAGGTAACCTGGCATGTGACCACAAATTGTTTTTGGGATGGCATCCCGGGGTTCATTGCAGCATCCCAGCTCTGCTCCATCTCCTCTCTGGAAGCCAAACAAGCCCAGCTCAGCTCCCAGCAGCACAGAGCAGCCTCAGGGCACTGGGGAGGGCAGCAGATTGACAAACCAGGGGTAAATTGAATTTTCTGAAGCCCCTTTAGAGGAGCTCTGGGAAGGCAGGGGGGTGGTTGGAAGAGGCAGGATGCCCTGGCAGCAAGGACCAGCCTGGAGCCCAGCAGACCCACGGCTGCTCCTGTCTTTGCCCACCACAGGACCCTGAAGAAGCAGCTCCTTGTGGTCTTTTTCTTTCCCCTGTTTGCTCTTTTTCTGCTTTGGTTATGAAGTTTTTTCCATGTGGTTTCGTCACCCTGTTTGTACAAAATATGTATTTGCATAACTCCTCACACAACCAGGCCCTGATCACAGCTGGGGCTTCTAGACATAAAAGTTATGAAGAGACATATTAGCAAATTCAGGGTGTTTCAATGCCCATTGTGAGTATTTTGTAACCAGCACTGGAGATTCCACCAGAATCTGTTGTTTTGCCAAATGACACAGGACAGAGGAAGGTCCTGCATGGAGAATTTTGGCTGATCCTGCTCCTTGCAGGCAGGACTTGGGGGGCATCTTGGGGCATGGAAAAGGATTTAATTAATTTTTTAGGCTAACAGCAAAATCCTAGAACATCTGCATAGCTGCAACAACCCAAAATAGACATTTTTCTACCCCAACCTCCAATTTCACCAGATCTTCTCGTGGGATGTTGGTGCCTTCAAACCCAAATTCACTGGTTTGGCCTCACATGGACACACTGTTCTGTCCTAATCTCTGGTTAATCATAACCAAAGGCTGTGCCTGAAAGAACACCTGGTGGATCATTCCCAAAATAAACTCTATTTCTGCACAGTGTGTCTCCCTTTATGCTCATCTCCAAAATGGTGAACAGCCAACAAAGAGGAAAAAAGAAATTAAGACAAGCAGTCCCAAACCTCCCATGCCCCAGCTTTGCACTGAATAACTGTGACCAGAGAGCTGCAAAAAAGCATCTGAGCCAGCAGGGGCTGAGCTGGAGCTGCAGGGCAGTGGCAGTGCCCCAAAAGCAGTGCTCAGGAGGAGTAAAGCAATGGCAGCAGCCCCTGGGGCTGACCAACACCTGGAAATCCCATCCTTCTCCCTGGAAATCCCAGCAGGATTCCTGGCAGCACCCAGGAGTCGGGTTTTACAACCTACAGGAGGGAGGAAAACCAACTGGGGAAAACCAAGTGTAACCTTTATCCCTTTCCAGAGCCCCAAAACAGAGGCAGAACAACGACACCATCAGCAAGGAGGCAGCATGGTCAGAGCTTGAATTTCTGACATTTGTCCTGTGAACTTAAATCTAGATTGGATTTGGATAAGGAAGTTCCACACAGGCCAGGGAAATAATGGATGTGCAAGTTATCAGCATCTACCTGGCTGTTCCTGGGGTCTGGAAGGTTCCTGCAAAGCCCCCACCTGGACAGGGCCAGCAATCCCAGCAAAGTGCCACGATTATTCCAAAGAAAATCAGATGGGCAGGTGCAAAAGGAACTTGTTCAAGAGTTTACTGAGTCAGTGACAGAATTTGGGATGCTTCATCTTCGCCTGGTGTCCTGCATGCCCACCCCTGGTCTGTGCTCCCCTGCTCCTGCTGAGCTCAGTGGAAATTCACCACAATTTCTGCAAAATTTGCAGCTGAGGTTCTTGGCAGGCAAAGCTGTGGCATTCCCTGCACAAGTGCAGCATGAGCAGCAGTTGGAGCTGGGATGGCAGCACAAGGTGCTGCAGCCATTCAGAACAAACCCTCTGACACTGAACATTCCCTCCCTGAGTGCTCCAGCTGAAGCTGGATGTTCTTTTCTCATCTCAGCACCTGGCAGGGGCTTTTGTTGTTTTTCTTTTCCTATTTTGAAACTCCTTAAATTGAAATTGTCCTTTTAAAGGGGAAGACAAGCTGGATGGAGTCAAATCCCTGTTCCCTTTGGTTTGCTGCACAAAGCTGGCTGGGATGTCAGATTCCTGGAGCTTTAACACAACAGGGCCATTTCCCCAAGAACTCAAAGATTTCCTTCTGCAGCAAACACCTGAGCAGAAATGACTCACCCAGCATGTGAGTGGCACAGCTCTCTCAGCCCTGGTGCCAAGCCTGCACTTACATTGTTGAAATACAGAAAAGGGGAATTTTCCTTCTGTGGCTTCCAAAAAGGTTTGTCCACCTCTATTTCACAGAGACACTGAATGTCCTGAGCTGGAAGGGGATCACCCAGTGCTGTCCCTAACCCTGCACAGACACCCACCAACCCCACCCTGGGCATCCCTGAGAGCATTTTCCAAACTCTCCTGGAGCTCTGGCAGCCTCAGGGCTGTGCCCATTCCCTGGGGAGCCTGGGCAGTGCCAGCACCCTCAAGAGGCAAACCTTTCCCTAATATTTTGCATAAATAGCAGCCTTGTGCCTGTTTTTGTTAAGAGGGGTAAGAGATAAGTTGGGGTAAAGCACATTTGTAAGACCAGCCATACAGAAAAGTAATTTTTTCAAGCTCATGAAAAGTTATAATGCATCTATCCCTAATCAAATCACTTTTTATTTTTTTCTGCCTGACTTCCTTCAAAAACACTGCATATATATGATCATGGTGTGCATGAGCATGCATCTCTAACAACTTTGGAATGAGTTGGTTGCTTTCAGCCCAATTTGAGAACAAGACAGGAGTTTCAGAGCTGTCACATTGCCACAAGTTTCATGAGAACAGGCAACTGGATGGAAAAGAGAGATCCAGAGGCTGGAAATGTGCAGGGTGAGCTCAGCCAGTGTCAGACAGACACCACAAAAATGACATTGTAAAGGCAAAGATGCTTGGAAGAGCCTCCATGGAAAGTTACAAGTGGCCAAGAGATAGAAAGTCACAGTACACCAAGCCCCACCTGAATATTTATTCTGAAGGTTATCATAACAAAAGTCAAAAAAAATGTCTGGCCTTCAAGATACAGCACTCAAAGGAGCAGACAGGACAGCTAAATACTTCAAAGGAAGCCTACAAGCAAAAGTCTTATTAATTTTAACTAAATCCTGGGCTGGACACTCCTCTTAGACCCTTGTAATCATTAATTCCAGAAAAGTGACTTCTGATATACCCCATGGTAAGCCCCAGCTCGTACAAATCCACTCTTTATTGCCTGAGCAGTGCTGTTGAAAATCAATAGGATTACTCATAATGGTAAAGTTAAGCACCTGTGAAAGTGTCTGCAAGTCTGAGGCCTAAGGCCTGGTCTAGGCACAGCTTTTGTACTTGAAAACCTGCTTCAATGAAAGATTTGTTTCGTTTTTTGGTTTTATTTTTAAAGAAAACAACAGAATAATTAAAGCCATACGCCCACTTTAGAACGGACGCACTTTTATGGCTAAAGGGGGAACTTCCAAGAGCTCAGCCATTCCCAGGTCACTTGTGCTGCTCCAACTGCACTCCTGGTGCAGGGAATTGTGCCAACCCTGCTAACAGCAGCCACAGCTTCTCCTCCTGGAGCAGCTCAGGGAGCAGTGCCAGCCCGCTCTGTCTGCTCAGAGCTCTCCAGGTCACTCATGGAAAGCACCTGAAGGAACCAGCACGACCCATGTTTGAAGGACATTTGGTCTGGAGCCTGTCAAAAAGTAGGAATTTTTTATTTTCTTGCTCTCCTCTGGGTGTGCACTCATGGGGGGGAAAAAAGGCAGCACCAAAAACACCTTAGAAACTTTTGAGTCAGACTTTCATCTGTGCAGAATTAAGGAAGGTGAAAAATATCAAGATTGCCCCACAAGAAGACAAGAAGAGAAGGAGTGTGCATTCTGTGGAAAGCACCACAAACTTCAGGAGATGCCAGGAGGAAGAGGGGGTGGAACAGTGAACTAACATGTCTGGATTGCTAAGAGGTTAAAAAAAATGTCACACTTTCAAAGAAGAAAAAGACAAAAGGCATTAAGAGTAAACAGGAAATTTGGGAAATCTATTTCACTCAAAGTAGCAAACATCTGGAATAAATTGTCAAGAATTTAAGACCATCAAAGCAAAGTATTAATGAGGTTAAGAGGCAGCTAGGCTGGAGGAGGAGACTGAGGAATACAGGGACAAAGGAAAGAGGTGGAGCTGAGAGAAACCTGGAGGCAGCAGCCTCTTTAGCCAAAGGGCTTTGTTTCTCCCTCTGCCCAACACTTCCTCATCTGCTCATTGCTCCAGGGGTAAAATATGGGGGGTTTCTAATGGATTTTGCTTTATGGAAAGAAAACAATTTTTTTTTTCCCCCCTAAGAATTCCATGCTGGGATCCATGACGTGGTACATCATTATTGATGCTGTTTAACTCAGAAACCTTAAAGAAAACCAAACACATGCTATCCCTTCCACCAAGAGCTTTCTGAAATCTGAAGTCTTCATCCCTCCCTTTCACACTTCAAATTAAGAATAATTCTTACTTTTGTTTCCAAATGTTGCTTAAAGATGAAAACCACCATCCCTTTAATAAAGGGATTTAGCAAACATCTCCATGGATTGAAGAGCTGTCTTTTAAAACTTTTTGGTTTAAAGTAATTCAAACCAGGCTAAACAACACCTTTAAAGATGACAAAACCCAGTAGGCATAAATGAATAAGGAGTCTAAGAAGGAAATACTTAGCATGACTTATCCTTTAATATCCAGATCCCTCTCAAGTAGGGATAATCAGAAAGCTCTGTTGGCCCTTACTCAAAAGGAGGGAATGGTCTTCCATCTCTGCCTGGATTGTTATTAAGTGTATTGGTTACATTCATGGTCATTAACATCCTTTCAAAGATGATCTTGGGATTTCATTTTCCACCTCCCGTTATTGAGCAACGGAATATTCGTAAAACAGTAGGCAGAAACAACCCAGAAGAAAAAGAAAAGGAAAGAAAACCTCCAAGTTCCCAACCCTGCCAGTTAAATTACACCAAAGCAAGGATTCAACAGCAAATTGATTTGGGAGTGGCAGGATATATGCACACACATGAAAAAGCACACTGGGGGGGGATGGAGAACAATAAAACATGCACTTGCCTGTCCTCTGCTCTAATAACCACATGCAAACTCCAGCCAAGCCTGACAGAGTGGGAGAGCTTTCAAAGATATGGAGTTCCTGTGGCTTTCACAGCACAGGCAGCTGGGTGAAGGACAAAGATGCACTCCAGGGCTCCACCAAGCTGGAGTGTTTATGAGACACCAGAGAATCCAGCCCAGCCTTCATTGTGGTCTAATAGCACAGGGCCCTCCTGCTGTTTGCTATCAGCCAGGCACCCACATCTGAGCACTCAGTGTTTTATTGGGAACATCTGCTCTGGGCTGGGTGAGCAGCTGAAGCTGTGCCTCCTCAGCCTCTTCTCCATCAGCTCTTCCCAAACCCATCCCTGCCCTTGCTGCCCACAGGGGAGGCTGAGGGGCAATTCCTCAGAGCCCCCCACAGTGCTGGGGCTTTATTTATAACCCAGAGTTCAGGGAACACACCTTGGTACTTGCACAGAGCCCTGAGTGATGCCATGGGAGTTTTGAATGACTGGACACGTTCAGTGTACCTGAGTTATTTGGTGAATTCAGCCACCAACAGCTGAATGAGAGGAGGGGTGAGCTCTGCAAGGGAGTAGTTCAGAGGTCTGCAGTGGCCTCTGCTCTGCCCCTCACTGCACTGAATGCAACAAAAAGCACCAAAAAGCACCAAAAATCCTGTTCCTCACACCAGCCCTTCCACAAAATCCCACCAATACCCACAGCAGCTGGACTGGCCAGGCCTCTTCTTTTCCTCTCAGTCCTAACATGGAAAACCAATGACAGCAGGGCTTTGAGGAGCTCTGCTCCATTTTTTACACTGTTTTACCTGGAGATTTAAACATAACTAGAGGGATCCAGCTGGAATAAAAATAAGGATTTTTATTTTTTTTTTCCCACACAGCCAGGCAGCCTGGACAGGACACACTGCCCAGCAGCCCATCCCAGCAGGCACAAAACACAGGAGATCTCCAGCAGTAAAAGCAGGTGGTTGTTTTTCCAGGGCCTTTCATGAGCGTTGTAGTGGCTGGAAAAGGTGATAAGCTTTCTGTGTTATATGAAAAGCCAGGGGGTTACTTTATATAATCAGCCACAGCTGACTAAACAGGGCACTGAAAGTCACTCACAGCCCAGGGAAGACAAAACAACAAAACCCCCACACCCTCCCCAAAGAACCCATTCCCCAGGCACAACCCCAGGGCTGTTCCAAGCCCTCCAAGCCCCTAATTAAAATCCTCCTTGGACAAAACCCACCAGCCCACCTTGGAATGCCAAGGGCTCAGCCCCACCTGGCTGTGCTGGGACAGGGACAGGGACATGGAGCAGCCCTGGGATGAGCCCTCCTCATCCTCTCTGGCAGCCCCTTGGCATTAACAGCCCCCTGTTAATTAACCTGGGGGGCTGGAGGAGCTCCAGCTGTGGGACAGCTCCTGCTGCCTCCCTGTGTTTTTTCTCCCCAGGTTCAGAAATGCTGGAGCTAAGAAAGAGGTTTCAAACAGGCTGCATTAAAAACTTGCCAGTTGTCCTCAGCAGCAGCTCAAAGGCATTGCAGTATTTAACAAATCGGGATCTGAATTGGGCACACCTGAAAATGTTTCCCATGGGCTCGTGAGGCTGCAGTTTAATGCAGGAATGCAGGTGGAAAAGCTCACATTCAGCTCAGGGAGAGGGGCCCTGGCCAGAGCCCTTGGCTGGGGGCTGTAGCTCAGTGTGGAAGGCAAAGCCTGGTGGCATTTGGTGGCACAGCAAAGGACACTGGGGGTCACTGCCAGCAGCCAGGCTGTGACAGCCTCAGGGTTCTGCCCACACTGCCACATAAGTGTTTCACCTTGGAACAAAACTGGATTTTTCCACCTTTTCCAGGGCTGTATTTCAGCATTACCTGTTTGTACAAAGCTGGGTGAGCTGTAACACTCATTTAAAAAGAAATCACTGGTATTTCCATGAGGCTTTTTGCAATTCCAGGCAAAATATGGATACTTGTACTGCTTCAGCACTTGGTTCACACCAGGATTATTTTTCCAAGCATTAAGTTCTGTCAAAGCCTTTGCACTCTCAGCCTGGTTGGGGAGGGGCACGATCCTTGCTGAAACTGGCTAATGCCTGTTCTACAATAATATTAAATTTAAAAAAACCAACCCTTTCTGGCTGCCATTTAATCTGCATCCTTTTTACATTGATATCTTAAAGGCAATGGCTTACCAGGAAATTCATGGTGATTTATCTCTTTCTGGCCTGTTAGAGGAAGCCTCTCCCCATCCCACCCTACTCTCTGGTCATGAACTTTCAACTCATCACAACTCTGGTGGCACCTGCAGCTTCCAAACCTTAAAGGGACAAGGCTGTTTGGATCTCCCCTCACTTTTATATAAGTCCTCTTATCCCAGGAAAGGGCAGCTGCTGTCTTTTAATCATTATTTAAAAAAAAAAAAATTCCTGCCTGGCTTGGCATCTGAGCTCTGTATTCCTGCTGAAGCAGCTGACCAAACACAAGCTTGCTCATATATTTTGCAGAAAAATTTATGTTTCTCCGGTCAACGGGCACATGAAGCAATTATTTAAACTGAAAGGTACAGTAACAAATGGCAGCAGTTCAGCAGATAAGGACTCAAGGAGGTAATGCCATGCTTGACCCTAAATACCTGAGTTAGCATTCCTGGGCTTTACAACCACTGGGCTTGGACAGATGCTTGCAGGGGCTGAACCAGAGAGGGGAGGTTAAATGCCACAAAATCCCTGCTCAAGGACCTCTCTCCCTTCAGCCTCAGAAGAGAAGTCCTGCAGAGAGGAGCCTCCTTGAATATCCACTACATCCAATACCTGTGAGAATCCCCCAGGTTCCATAACACTGATAAAACTGCCCAGGTTTTTATGTCAGGAAAGTGTTGTTTCAAACACTGTGCCCATGTTTGCTTCAAGGATCCAGATTCTGGCTCCTTCCTATGGCTCCCAAAGCCTTGAGTTTGGGAAAGGCTCCACAGCAGGGAGGGGCTCAGATGCTGCCCTGGACACAGAGCTCTGCACAGCATCCCAGCAGTGTTCCTTCATCAGCTGGGAACTCCTGTCCTGGGTTCACAATCTGTGGGGTTTGGAGATTTTCTGATACAAGCCATGGGCTCACCCCCAGGAATCCAAGTGGATTTACTCCTGCACATAACCCAGCTGGACTGAAGCTGCTTTTCCCCATTCACAGAGGGAAATCCCCTCTCCTTGGGCACGAGCATTGTCACAGGTTGGCTCAGAGAGATGTGGCTCATGGGCATCCTGCTGGTGACCAGCTGAATTCAAACAGACTGAGGAGGAAATGAGGTGAGAACCAAAGGTGCAGAACTCTCTCTGTAGCTGCAGAAAGGTTGAAGACCCTGAGTACACTTAAAACATGTCACATGTGAATTATCATTGATAAAATCATTTCAAGATGACAGGAGAGAGGGAAAAGGAGGAGGATGAGGCTGTCCCAGGGTCATATACTGTTCAATATTAACATTTTGGAGGGTGAAACAGAGAACACACAAACATTTTGGATGATGGGCTATAAACTAAAGCAGCTTATGTGGAGTTTGGAGGATTGGGATAGAATTCAGAACAGCTTTAAATTAAAGGAGATAGAAAGCCATGAGAAGGAATTAAAGATCAGTGCAGGTTGTTACATGTTAGAAGAAAAGGAAAATTCAAGGAGTAATGGTCAGCAATTGGCCAGGTGTGGCTGCTTAGGAGGGATGTGGGGTTCAAAGTGCAGCCCAGATGGATCAGGTGTCACCCCAGAGCAAGGGCAGTGTCCCCTGGGCTGTGCTAACAGGGCTGACACCAGTAACATCACCTCAGGGGATTGTCCAGACTAAACCTCCTGCTCAGAGCAGCATCAGGATTCCCAGGGCCAATTCCAGCTGGGTTTGGGAAGCCTCCAGCGATATTTGGGAGCTCCACAACAAATCTGGCCAAGCTGTTCTGATATCTGATCACAGTGCAAGGGTTTAAAGGGGCTTTCCTTATTCCAGCATGTCCATTGCCTCTCATCCTGGGCATGGACACTGCTGGGAAGAGCAGGCATTTGTTGTACTCCATCACCCAGGTCATTGATGAAAATGTGAAATGCTCCTGGCATTGTTTTCAAATAGAGAAAGGAGGCTCCAGACAATCTACACCTCGTTAACATTCCTGAAAATTCAAGGTATGTCCTCAGATAACCCCTGCTGGCACATTACCAAGGTAACAGAGGCAGAGGGAATCAGATCTGAGGAAGTTCTGGGATAGACAGAAGAAGCTACAGGGGGATCAGAAACAAGCAGTTATTAAGGAAGAGAGGTCTGGAATAAACTTCTACCCACATTGCCTAGAAACATTCATAACCTTCAGTGCTGCTGAATCAAGGGGGGGATTGGTTTGTTTGGCTTTTTACAGGCAACCAACCTCTGAAATAATTATTCCAATCTTGCCGGTGCTGGAATTTTGTGTCCAAGTTGGCATACGATGTTTAAAAACAAAATAGGCACAAATTTAAGGTAATCCTAAAGAGAGCAAGAAAAATTAGGAGTGGAGAAAAGATTACTGGGAGGAAAAGTTGGAAAAAGAATATTGAAAAAAGAAAACTAAACAGGCTTGCACTGTGCTAACGTCATTACAGAGAGGATGCAAAGGATGAAATTGGCTTAATTTGCAGACAGAAAGATTTAGGTTAGGGGGAAAAAATGCATAAATCTAAGGCTGGCTTTGGACTTGAGGCTACCTACAAAGTTTAGGCAGGTCAGACAAACATTTGTAGCAACAATCCTGCCTCTAAGCAGAACAACAAACTGGGGGAACTCATGAGAACCTTTCTCTGCAGTCTGTTTCAAAGGCTGCTCTTCCCTTTCACAAGGTTTCAGAAAGGTTTAGGGGATTAAACTTGCAAGAGTTAATAAAATACATTATCAATTCTACCCTGCTTCTTTGTTTTTTCCCATCCAAATAGGAATTGTTTGTGAAAGGGCTGACACTGAAGAGCAACTGCCAGGGTTCATGCAAGTTCATTTCCCATCTGATCGTTTTAATGATGCTTGGTGAAAATCTGTTTTGTGGAATTAATCGTTGCTCTTTGTTCCCTTTGGTTATTTGAATCTGCATCCAAACCCCATGAGCACAGCCCTGTGTCCCCCTGTGAAAGTGGAGATTGAAATGAAATTGGGGTTGACACAGGCTTGTTTTGAATCTTGAATATTTTCATGATGCTTATCTGAACATTTGTCCTTCCCCTTAATAGAAGGGGAAGAATGACAACCCCAAATTGTCTTCATGATGGTCCAAGGCACAACCAGATTGATGGCATAGCCCAATCCAAAAATCTCCTCAAGCAATCTGCAACAGGCTCCTCAGCTGCACTGCCCTTGAAGTGCCATAATTCTGGGGTAACAGACAGGAAAAAAAAAAAGTAAGAAATGGGTTTTGAACCAAGATAAAAGTGCAGCAACAAGGAAGGAGCAGAACTGCAAAAAGCCTGGAGGCACCCAGGGTCAGATGGAACCCGGGGCTCTGCACAGCCACAAACCACTTCAGAGGGTCTCCAGAGCTCTGGTGGTTGGGAGCACCCTGGTGGTGCTGCACTGTTTGGTGCTGCAGGGCATCACAGCTGCACCCTGGTTTGGTCCCACCAGGAACCAAAGGGAATTTGGACTGAATTCCAAGCAGAGCCTCTGGTTTAGCTTCCTCCAAAAAAGTTGCCCAGGTTGCTCAAGGTAAGTAAGAGCAATCAAGTGATTTGCTTCAAAATTGCAATCCAAACTCAACCTCTCCTGGTGGTAAAGCCTGGCTCAACCTAATCCATGCTCAGGTGGTCCTGCTTTCCATCCTCCCCACTGCTCCCTGCTCCTGTCCCATCTGCAGGTGTCAGGGAGCCTGCAGCAGGGCAAGGTAAAGTGACCTCAGCAAGATCCCAACAAGGCAGAGCTATAGAGGGAGGGATGTGAGCTCCCAGAGTCCAGAAAGGAAATTTAGGGAGCAAAGAGGTTTCTGGCCAGTCAGCACCTGCTGTGTGTGTTTGAGCCCTAGTGCTGACTGGAGGGAGGGAGGGGAAGGGGAGAATGTGGAACTGCTCAGACCAGACTCCCATCAGCCTGAGAAGTCTCAGAAGCTGCACTGGAAGAAGTCATGCAACAGTTACAGATGAAAAAGGACTCATCAAAAACTGGGCTTTGATGGAAAAGTGTGACTTCATCTTTCAAGAGCATTATCCTCCAAGTTTTTGCCTGCCAGCTTGCATGAGGAAAAGTAAATCTCTCTGGATTGAAGGCCAAAGATGAAGCCTGCTGCTTCATCTCCTCTTCAGGCTCATTCTGAAATCTCCACAGTGTAAAAACCATCAGCACTGTCTGACATCTGATGCCTGAGTGACTGCAGCTCAGTACTCGTCTGGTGGGGAATGGGATTTTGTGGGGCTTATGCAAGGTAGCATTACACTTTGTACATGTGTTTGTGCCACAAAAGAGCATTTTACAGACCCACCTCTCAAAAAAATTCCAAATTAGGTCTGCAAAGGAAACATCCATCCCCATGAACAGCTCAGCTCTTTGCTGAGAGGAGCTGTCACTTGCTTGGGTCTGCAGCAGAGCCTGAAGCAGAAGCTTATACATAAATCACCTTTTTGACTGTGCTGACAGAAAATCCCCAATCTCCATGACCTCCCACTGCCAATCTACAACCTCATCCCATGGACAGTGCTCATAGACTGTGAGGAAAAACATTCTGGGGAGAAAAGCCAGTGGTAAAAGCTGGGCTTGTCCAGGAAAGCTCAGGAATTGGAAGGACAGGTTGTGTGGAGTCTTGCATTGCAAGAAGATTTCTGAGTCACCAAAACCCAGTGAGGCTGCTCATGGTGTTGGAAGGGACAGCTCTGGGTGATGCTTCAGTTGTTACAGGCACAGGTGGCAGGAAGTGCTAAAGCCTTGTCCACATCTCCAGCAAGATTCCTGCAGGAAAGGAGGGAGTTTTGCCCCACCTGTGTCCACTGACATATTTAAAAGAGATAATTCCTACTGGACAAAATTGGGAATCAACTTGTTATACTGGAAAAAACAATGCTGGTGCAGGAATGTTCACACAGCTTCTGCACACAGGGGCAAGGCAAGTTTATTTTTTTTTTAATGAATTTTCTGTGTGCTAAGAGTCTTCTCAATCTGGTTATTTTCTATTACTGAAGTGCACAGAGTGCAGGATTTTGCTGGAACAACAGAAAATGCAGGTAGGGGTGAATGTCACATCCCTGAGTCATGCAGATGCTAGAGCTTTCTCATGGAATTTCTGCCCCTCATGATGAGGGCAGAATTCAGCACATTGCCCTCAAGTTCTCTTCCTACAAAGCCTAAGAAGATGGAAACAGAAAATAAGCGGCTTGTTTCTTCCTCTCAGTGTCTGTGGGACTGTGGCTCCAGCAGCACTGATGCACAAGGAAAGCATTTTCATGAGCTGTTAAAACAGCAGAAGCTTGTTTTCCTTTGGCTGCAGCATCCTTCTGCCTCCCACGCAGGAAGTGTTCATGCAATATTCCACATAGGCAGGATATGTCCCTTTCCTAGAAGTCTAAATACAAGAAACTGGAGCCCATTTAAAAGCCAGGCTGCTCTTGGATCAGAAAAGTGAGAGGTAATCTGCTTTCATGGGCTGCAGTTCCCAAATTGTCCTCTTTGTCCCTAGGCTTGATGATCTTTGGCCAAGCACGTCCTTGGTGTGTGTCTGACACCCAAGGACGATGGCCACAGGTGACACACCAGGTGTTGCTGTTGTGTCATGGACAACCTCCTCCACGTAATAAAGATGTCTCTGAAGGAGGAAATTCATTGTTCCTGCATTCTCAGTGCACCCAGGTGAACTTTACCATGAGAAAAACAGCCAATATTCCACAATTTCTGCTCTTTTGCACCAAAGCAAATGAGTCAAGTGGTTTCAGGAACTGGCCACATCGCTGAGATGGGGAGGGCATATTGCATATTCACAAGAACTTAAGATTGTTTTATTTACACTTCCATTGCTAGGGGCTGTGGAATGGAACATAATTCTATTTGCCAGACACTCTTCCTGGTGCAATAAGCTGGAGGAATTCTCAATTAATACATGGAGCTTATGTATAAAAGACAAGAGGTTAAGTAAGACTGCAGTGCCCAATGGACCATCTGGTGAACATTAGGTTTGTCAATAAATCCCAAAAGCACCAGTTCATCAAGAAAATTCCATTTCAAACCACTGACAGGAAAAAAAAAAAGATGGGGGAAAGAAACCCTCACAAAATTGGTATTTTGATATTTTATAAAAACAGGAGCATTAAATAACTTCAATCTATTTTCAATTATTTTATTGGTTCTCTTCCAATGACCACGTGGTTTCACATCCTGGATGCTTGTACATGAGAGCATCATGAAATAACTGGGTGCATCAGCACAGGAGAAACTCCTCTCTTTGCTCTCAGTCTTTCTCCTCACCATGGGTGATAACATAGCAGAGGTTCTTATAGTCAAGGTTCCCAGAGACATCTGGAGGGAAAGCAGCAAACATCTGGTTGATCTGCCAAGCAAACAGAGAGAAGTGTCACAGGCTGTGGGACAGCACCATGAGCACTTTTTCATTTTACACCCAGCTCAGCTCTCTGCTGCCCTGGTCCTTTAACCACCAGGGAGAAGTTTTCCTTGGGCTCGGTAAAGTTGAAACCAGAGTTGGAACAGGACTGATTGATAAAGTCCTGCTTTATCCCACAAGTTCCCTGTTAAAAAGAGCTCAACCCTGAAACCCAGGTAAGCCCTGGTTGATAAATGTCCAGTCCAGTCTCTGTTCTGACTGGAACAGACTGTCCAGTCTGTTCTGTCCGCAGTCCAGCTCCACTCCATCTCCTCCCCCTAAATTCCTCCCAACCAGCAGAATCCATGCTCAGTCTCACACAAACCACCAGGTCAGTACCTCATTTTGGATTTCAAACCAAGTAACTCCCAGAAATGGAAACCAGAGCACAGTCCCCACCCAAATCCACTTGGACTCCAGTAAATCAGTTGCCCAGCTGCCCATGGGGAGGAACAGCACGAGAGAGGCCACACTTGCGCTTGGATGGGAGTCCAAAGAATCTATTTGACTTTGATTTAGCCATGGAGCTCTTCAGAAGAGATGCTTTGAATTGTTTCTAATTGCCAGAGCTGGCATCAACCTCCTCTCAGGCTGGATTTCAGCTAAATTCATGCATTTAAAGAGGGGCAAGGACTTACTGAGCAGGAGCTGGAGCTGGATTCCTGTTTTGAATAAAGTTCCTTACCTCTTCTTGACTGAACCGGTCTGCCTGTGTCATGAGCATTTCTTTGATGCTGTTCAAATAAAATGAAATAACCTGATTAAAGGGTGATAATGGCACATGACAATTCAGATGGCAAGATCCCTCCTGAAGTTGCATGAAAGAAAATCTGTGTGACCGCATAAATTAGAGCTGTTAATCCTTACATGATATTGTAAGAGATTTTCTGTGGGCACCCATCAGTGTCAATGCCTCGCTCTGCCAACTTATTTCTCTTTTTGTGACACTTTATAGAGGTTTAAAATTGTTTAAGGTTATTACTGTAATTGAAATACAGCAATTTTGTATGCTTATCTTAACCTAAAATGGTAGGTTTCCTCACTTGCTGCCTAAACTTTGGATCACTTAACAAAACCAAAAGAGAGAATATTTTCTGTAAAATCTGAGGATGAAAGGAACAGAGCATGAAATGAGAAAGAGGACTTGAAAGAGAACTCGAGCCTCTATTGCCAGTCATCACCAGAGAATGCTTTATTTGCATGCAGCCATTCCCAGAGGAGCTGTGGAGCTGCATGAGCCCTGCTGTATTTCACGGTGCACTGTCTTGATCTGGAGTCACAGCGCTGGAACACGGAGCTTATCCCACACACAATCTGCATCCCGTGCAATTACATCAAAGAGAATGTTTTGGGGGCAGACTCTCAGCTGATTTACCCTCTGTTTTAAACCCATTGTGGGAAGGCAGTCGAGCATGTAATTTTTTTTTTTTTTTTTTACCTAAGTTTAGAGGTGAATAGAAAAGCCAGGAAGAATTAGTTTTGTTTCTCATCTAGCCCCTGTACATAAAATGTCTTTACACCTCCCCCAGTTTCTCATGGACTGAGGGCAGTACAGGCACCATGTGCTGGGACATCCACCAGTATAAACTCACTTATATTCACATAAACATCCCTTCAATAACACCAATAATTTCCTCTTCCTGTAGAAGAATTCCTGTATTAATCTCACAGTTTTCATTCACGCTGAAGAGGCAGAGTGGTCTCCTTTTGTCACTACCAAATGTATTTATACATTATCAGACACAGTTCTGAAGCAGTAAAACAAACTGTAAAGCTGTGATAACAGGTGAGCAGTCTGTTGTGCAAAATATAGAGGCAAATATAGAAATCTGGTTTGGTTTGTGGATTTGGAAAAAAGCTGCTTTTTTCAAGAATTTGTTGGGGGGGGAGTCAGAGCGGCAGCTCTTCTGGAAGAAGTCCTTTCTGCTTTTTAAAGGGAATATTTAAAACTATTTATAATAGAAATCATGCCTGAACAGGAACACTTGCAGGGGAACAAAATTCACCTACTGAGGGTGCAGATGTTCAGGCAGAACAGTAAATCCTCCCTTTCTGCACGAGACAGGAGTCCCCCAGACAGAAGTGCAGTCTGGGTGGCAAAGCTACAATGGCACTCACAGCTCTGAAAAGTTTTTTTTTTCCAGGAAATGGCTACACATCCCAGTCTGTGGCAGGGGCACAGACACTTTTGCAGCTCTTGTTGGTATAAATGCACATTTGGAAGCCCAAAAAGGGAACATTGAAAACAATTAAGAAGGACAAGTGTGAATATATCTGTGCAAGCTTTGGGAACAGACAGAGCTTAAGCTATTTGGTATATTTTTCCTGCATTACTTCACCATTCTCTGTAGTTAGTTAAGTTTCTTCATCTCTTTGTCTCAAGTTTCTGTTTCTGTCCTGTTCCTCTGGCCATTTGGTATTTGATATGTGACTGATTTTTGAAGGCGAATTCTCAAATGATCAGTGGGTGCAAGAGTAGAGAGATCATTTCCCTGAGCATAAATTGATTATTGGACATATATGTCCTGGACAAACAGCATTAGCAAATGCAAATGGGAAGTGTGATCCAGGAAGGAGCTTGCTGAATAGAAGGAAGCACTTACAGCAATTTTGTCAGAAGTCACAAATAAACTTCATTGCAAACAAGCTTGAATTAAAAAGAGATCTGGGCACTGTATGTCTTCTATTCACATGCTTAAAGTATTTAGGGGAAAAGAAAAGATCAAATATCTAATTATAATCTTCTGATGCACAGCCCAGTAGGCTCTGGCACACTCACAAGGAAGAAGGACTGACTAAAGGATCTGTGCACATTTTCCATTATTTATTTTATAATTTTATAGGAAACAAACACTCACCATTTCCAAAGCCAGAAATTATGCACTTTTTTTCTTTTTCTATCTTGCTTTCTTTAGAAATCTTATATTCTTCTCAAAAAATATCCTAAAAACCAAACCAACTCACCCCCCAAAAAAAACAAACATCCATTTGCCTTGACTTAGGAGTCTAAATGTCATCCCTTGTCCTGGCTCACATCACTTCCTTCTACAGGTACAAATACCTTGTTGCATTCTGATATTTAAAAAGCCTTTTTAAAAATTATCTATGAAATCTCTGGGACATTTTTGGCTTTCCTCTGGGTTTGCCTTTTCTACAGTGCTGCCTTGGAGGAAACCAGGTGAGTGGGAAGGAGCAGAGCTCTACAGCTTCAGGAGAATCATCTCCAGCTCAGCCAAACACCTCCAAAGCCCAGCATGCCTGGGACCTCTTCCACCCCCTGGGTCCATTTTCATTTGGCCCAAATCTGAAAAGTTTCACTGGCCTCAGCATCAGGCACAGTTGGTGTTGGCCTGACTCACTCTGCCCCATGAGTGGCATTTGGGACTGAATCATCCAACCTTTCCAAACACTGCCCCAGCTGAGAATGGGACTGGGAGCTTTTTCTCTTTTTGACATCATGCTGTGGGAAGTGTTTTATGTGTGGTATAATGATGCAGACAAACAAAGTCTGTCATTGAATTTGGAAGTAAGTTATAAACTCCTGGAGCTTCTGGAAAGGTTAGAAGGCTCCATCCCAGCTACCATCACATGGACTAAGTGAGTCATTTCCAGACTAGAGGTGAAAACACGCAGAGGGAAGAGACATAAAAATCCCCAGAAGGATGTTAACTCTGTGAACATAAAAATGAAGTTCTGATTAAAAGGTCAGCATGACTGGTTTTTGAGAGAAACATTCCAGGATTTTTTAATACGGAGAAATATTATTTATTAGCATTAACTGTCGCATTGAAATGGCTGCATGAGCCAACAGAAAAATTATTTCAAAACTTCAAATGTCTACATTTTGGAAGCATATGAATAGAAGTTAAACCTCAAAGACATCCACAGAATTGATTTAATGGTTTGTTCTGTAATGATCAACATTACCCTCGGGTCTAATAAGTAAACATTATGCTCTGTTGTGGTGATGAACTAAAACAATTGTCTAATGTTAGCAGTGCAGTGGGGGTGGGGACAAGGTTGACCTTTTCCATCAAGGAAAAATAAAATATTTCTCTCTCATCTTCATTTTGGAGTGTGATACTGCATTCCTAATTTGCCCCAAACTCCAACTGGTTTCCAGCATCCAAGGAATGTAGAGCTGGACACAGGGTGGCAAGCTGCAGATTTTGTATGCAGGATATTGTTACAGATAGTGGTGGGAAATATAACATTTCATGGCTTCTGGAGTATCAGAAGTTCATATTTCATGGCTGTGATTTCACTACTGTGTGATCTGCCCTATTTGGCAAAAGGCTGCGTTTATTCTGTTGTTTGAGTCACTTCTGATATGATCCCCTGACTGTTCTTCCCAAGCTCTTTGGGTGATGTTAACCTCAAAACCATCAGGACAGCTCTTAACCCTCTCTTCCTTATGATTGATTGCTACATCCACTTGTGTTTTAATTAATTTGGAAGTTCTTACTCAAAGGACTGTCTCTCTTATTTTGCATATTGCAAAAGTTCTCAGACCCACTGGGGTACTGCCATAGAAAACCACCTTGGTAAAGGAAAGAAATATTGTACATGAATCTTACATTTTCAGCTAACTTTCATAAATTATTGCATTCATCAATTATTATATCATGGAAATCTCCATGGGCTTCTGGTCAGAGGCTATCACAACATAAGCAGCAATAATTGATGTAAATAGAATTTTGTAACCCATGGTTCCCTGATAGATTTCCTATACATATCATGCTTTATAAAATCTACCTGGAATGGCTGCTGCAGTAGAAGTTCAGATCCCAAATTCACCAGGAAATTTCAGCATATGAACAAATTTAAGCATATGCATAAATCTAGGTACATAAACCACTTCTCTGGAGCAATAGGTCCAATCTCCTCATCCCTTGCCCTGATTTGATATAATTTTTGTCACTCACCTGAAAGTCCTGCTTGCACCATTCTGGCAGTGCAAGGAGGGTTTGCATTTGTGCAAATACCTCTTAAAGTCCTTTTACATTGCTTTGTTGGTGCAACAGGATATGAATACAAATGAAGTTCTGGCTCCTTATTTAAAAATAGCCATATTGACAATAATTGCCAGATTATTAATAGTATTATTTGGTTTGGCTCTCACCGTATCTAGTGAATTTTACAGCAAATTATTTCTAGAAGCAGAAGGCTCAAATGATAAACACATAAAAAGGAAAACGTCCAGCACTAAAACCATGTCTCAGAGTTAATTAAATTGATCACTTTTTTAAAGAGGGGAGTAGCTTTCCGATTTTAGTCAAGCCCTGAGAGTTAGGCACCAGACATTCATTTTAATTTTACATATGGAGTTAATTTACAAAGAGTCATGTGTCGATTTATATCCAGACCTTCAAAAAGAGGCTATCTAATGGCCTACATGTGATTATATTTCCGTTGGCTCTTGCAATGTTTGAAGACAATAACATCTCTTTTTGGTATACAAATACATTCATACAACAGTCCAGACTTTTAGCTCTGGCTTACAAAGCTAAATGTTTCTCTGCCTCTTAAAATACTGTGAAAAATACAGCTTTTAAGCAGTTCTTTAAAACTCTGCAATTATTATTTTTGTTGTTATTCTTCTCAAGGATTGGAAGTAAACTTACTAGTCTGCCTTTATGCGGCCTTTTCCTTCTGGGTCGAAAATCTTAAAAGCATTCAGAATGGTTTCTTCTGGGTCCGTGCCTAAAATTAATGAAATATAATTTAGAAGCCTGGATGTATTTCTCTGGCTGCAGAATACTTGCTAAGTAATTACATTTGCTTGAAAACAGTGCAAAATGGAGAATTCTGCAGTTGTGGGTTTGAAGACAAAGGTTCCCTGAGTCGGCAGCATTTGTCATGTCAGATAAACAATAGAGGTGAATAGTTCAATGCTCAGAAGCTTAAAAATAATAACTCATATCTATTCTATGTCTGCAGGAGAGAAAACTTCCAGGAACTGGTCTCCAATATCAGTACCCAGAGGATTAGTGGCTTTCAGAAATGAAAATATAACAAACTGTTTCCCTCACTGGCTTCCTTTAATCTTGCACTGTACGTTCCTTGTAAAAACACTTTTTGATGTTACTTGTTCTTGGCCATACAGAGAAGAGGTTATTTCCCTCACTAAGGGAAATGGAGCTCATCATAAAATCCAAATGCCAATGGAATGCAATGGAAACAGGATGATCAATCTGAGATGGTGATCTGCACTTAAATCCCATTGTGCCCTTCTCCTTCAGTGTCTCTTCATTAAGTGTTACTTACAGAAACAGGATGGTTTAAAGAATTAGACTGTGGCTACAAGATTTTGCTTCTGCTCTTAGCTGAAGCACAGATTTTTGATTTTAATATCCCTGTCCCTCTGTTCCCAGCAGTAAAATGATTGTAATGGTCTTCCTTTTCTTCCTTCCATTATCTAGCCCATCTCTTTAGACTGGAAAACATTTGTGTCAGGGACTCTTTTTCACAGTGCCTTAATCTTGGCTGGGGCTTCTGACTATTCTGTAATACTGCAGATTCTGAGTAGACTCATTTTCAACCCACACCAAAGGATACACTGTGTACTCTGCTCCTGACTATTCCCCAATATTTCAAAATATTACCGTAGTATACACAATACAAATCTTTGTAACTGTAGGAAACCAAATTTACAAGCAGATGAACTGATTCCATGGGCGAAATGAAGCTATTTGGTATGCTGAAAGAGTGATTAAAAAAGAAAACAACACAAAGGGGTTGTAAATTCAAAGTTTGTTTCAAAGTTTGGCAGAGGTAGAACCAGAACAGAACCCAGCCAAGGTTCCCTGCTCTACAGACTCTCCTGCTGCCTTCACAGTTTGCTTTGTTTGAAAGATTTCACAAGGATTAGCAGGATCCTGCAGGATATAATAGTGAACACACCTCGGGCTATATGGCCTCCTCCTCACCACACAATGGCCATGTACATTATTCCTGCCAAGCTGTAGGCAGTGTATTCAAACTGCAATGAATCTGTGATCAATACAAAGAGCATTGGTGTTTAATGAGTGTTTGGATTGTTCCATGAAGGGAAACATCCCCCAGCTCCGAGGAGAGGGCTGCATTTTAAGTAGTCACCGCTGTGGGGGGGATTTTTTTTTCCTTACTGTGTTTTACATTTTCTACTCTGTCATATCCTTGGACTTTGGCTTTGAAGAGAAGCAATGCAGCAGGCATTCTTTATTGATTAGCTGGTAAATAAAGTGGTTTCTTTGATGTGCGGCATCTCTGTTTTCTGTACAAATTGTATTATTCTGACTCCCTGTAGAAGCAGCTCCATGTGGTTGGCATTAACATAAACTGAGTTTTGTTAGCTGTTCATCTGGCATCATAATCTCAACATACAAAGCTAAAGCTCATCCTGAAAATCCCAGCTTCCCCTTTATGACAGAAATCAATTATAGCACAACAAATTTTACTTGGAAAGCACCTTTCACCAAATTCACTGAGTGGTACTTAGCTAATAAAGAGTGTTGCAAAATTGCCATATCCACTTCCTCTAGCCCTTTCTCCCTTTCTAATTGCACTACAAAGGCTCTTCATCCCAATTAGTTTTGATTGGGAATGTGCAGTCTTTTGGCTCTGCTTCCTTTGCATGACAAACCCAACCAGAAGGGCATGACAAGCACAGCTGTGATTTTCCCTTCACCAAATGGAAATTAAAAAAAAAACCTCCTCCTTTGCTAGTAGCCAACAGGAAACCTGCAGACAAGAGGGTTCTGCTTTCCCATCCACCTTCCTGTGCTGGCTCTGCTCTTAGGCCTCAGGATTGGCAGGGCCAGAGGTTTTGCCAGCTCCAGCAACTCTATGGGGCAAGGGGGAAGAGGGGAGAGGAGGAAGAGGGGAGAGGAGGAAGAGCTCATTTCCATGCTCACAAATGGAATGGGCAGCAGGGCACCCCACAACAAACATTCACAGGAGGAAGAATAGGGAGGAGGGCACTCCCTACTCTGCCAGAAGACACCTGGAATGTCCTGGTGGAGGTACCACACACAGGCTGATGTCTGGGCAATAAAATTCCCTCCTCAGCCAGTCTTCTCCATCACCCCTCGTGCTTCCCAGACTTCCTGCCCTCTTTAGCAAGAGTGTCTTTCTTCCAGAACCAGCTACATGAATTCTTTCTTTCAGAGCTCTCTGTTTTCTATTCCAAGCATAGAAAACCCTTCAATGGAGTTGTGTTCAGCAATACAAAGCCAGAGTCCATCAACCAAACAATAAATGTTTTTAAGAAGATAGGATCAGATTTTTCCATTTTTCTATTCATTAGTTATTTTTACAAACTTCTGGAATGTGCTTGGCTAAGGCCAGCCCTGCTTTGGAGGCTTTCACCTTTCTCTTATGCCTGTAGGAAGATGAGTGGAGTTCTGTCTTGGCCTCACACCCCCTCTCTTGCAGTTTCCAGCCATTAACTGGAGAGGAAACATGACTAAATTACCAGCTCACACAGCGAATTTACTACCCACATTTCCTGAACTTCCCATGATGTTCCCCATATATTCTGTGGCAATGGGTAAAATCCCTCTCCCTTATCATTGTAAAAGCACTGAAATTTAATTATTTCCATTTATCCACTCCATTAAGGATTATTCAGTGAAATCTTCATCTAATGCCAAAATCACCTGAAGTGACACAGGCTGGGCCCTGGAGTTATAATGACTACAGAAAACGAGGGAAGCCCATGTTTGCTTAATGTGACAAAGGAGTGCAAAAAGGGTGGGTTTTTAGAAATACTTAAAACCAGGTAACACTGGGGCTGCTATGGCTAGAGCACGAGCATGAGTTCAGCCCAGGAGCCTTCTGAGGGTGAATAACGCCCCTGCACTGTGCTCCAGGCTGCTGAGGTTTCATCACTTTCTGGACCCCAACTCAGCCCTTTCATGTCAGCTTGTGTAAGCCAAATCACACCTTTGAATTGTCCTCTGCACCGTCCCTTAGCCTTTCATTCTTCCCCTCTGTCTGCAAAACTGGAGATCCCTCCTTGCCTCTAAGCATTGTTCTGTGGAGACATTATTGTAATTTGCAAGGTGCTGAGGTATTTCAGTGCTGAGGATCTTTGACAGATACCTCTCCAATCCCCCAGAGGTACTTACCTTTCAGCTTTTCCCCAAACATAGTAAGGAAGACAGTGAAGTTAATAGGACCTGGCGCCTCCTTCACCATGTCTTCAAGCTCTTCATTCTTGACATTCAGACGACCTGCAGCAGAGATCATTTTTCATAATAAATCACAAATTGTGTTTCAAAAAACGATTCCCATTCATCTCCTCCCACTGGGGAGCTCAGGGCTCTGTGCAACTTTGCTAATAACGTGGTAGAACACAACTCCCAAATACCCCAGCGAAAAAGAAATTGGCAGAGCTGGCTCTGAGATCAAAGGGTGACTGAAGGAGCAAGAAGGATAAATAACACAGACATGGCCAGCAGTGGACGAGAGAAGGGGAACTTCCAAATAAACTGCTTTTGGAGTTGGGGCTTTTTTTTTTTTTACCTCAGGTGAAATATGGGCCCCACTGATATTAATATAGCAGAGATCAAAGTGACTGAAGTGAATCCAAGGTCTCAGTCTTTGCCCTCCTGGATATTGAGCCACCTCTCTGAGTAGAGGGCAGATGGATGAGATCCCTTCCCCATCCTTGTGCAGCCCTATTGATGAGAATTTAGACCCTGGCAACCCTCCTCAAATTGAGTGGTAATTTGCTGTGAATGTACTTTATAGGCATTGAAAGGCTTCACTGAACAGGAAAGACAGCAGAACTTGGCCTTAAGAAATAAATATTTCAGGGTAACAGTAGCTACAGGCCAAAGTTTGCAAACCTCATTGTCACAATAAAGAGTTCAGGAGCTTCTGCTCCTTGCACTGACTCTGCTGGCGTCTGATTCCACCCCGGGGAGCACTAAAGATTCTTATCAAGCTCTTTTTAATAAGCTCCAGATGGCAAAAGCCCAAATGCCTACATCACTGTTCAAGCCTCAAATGCTGCAAGAACGACACAACTCCAGGTTTGGGATCATGAGTGTTTGAATTTTTCCTTTCCTTGGGAAGATTTGCTCTAATCTGCTTGATATCAGCAAGGTTGTGATAGCCATGGAATGGACAATTCCTAATCTCATGACATGCACATTTCACCCCACACAAACTCCCAGCAGCACAGAACTTCACATGAAGCCCTCCTGGGTTTGTGTGGGCAGAGGGGCAGCTAGTCCATGACTGCAGCACTAATCAGTGGATATTCCATGGCTCCCAGATGAAAAAGCCTGGATTCAGAGGCAAATCAGAAATGCCTGGCATGGACCCCTGCTTGGGTGGGCTTCTTCTGAAATAGCTGCAGGGGAGGGATCAGGCCTTCATTCCACTCCCTGCTCGGGACACTTCCCAGCTGGAGCTCTGTAGTGAGATCCCAACCACCACAGGGAGGAAGGTCAAACAGAACAGGTTTCCTTTTGCCCCCTGTGTATCTCATTTCTTCCCCCACTGCCATTCTAATGCCAGCCTTTCTTCTGTGCTTGAAATTGAGACAGCATATCTCTTAAGTATTGAATTATTCGTTTACCTAGTGCAGCAAATGTGTCTCTCAAATCTGCTTTGTCAATAAAGCCATCCCTGTTCTGATCCATGATGGTAAAAGCCTGTGGGAAGGAAAAGGAACAGGAATTGCCATTTCCATTGCACAGGACAGTGCTCCAGTCACACACATCAGTCCATGGGAGGATGATATTCATGCTGTAAAAAGGAATATTTAACTTCCTTTAATTCCTCCACTTCATTGCACTTTCCTCACTTTCAACACATTACTCTATCTTGGCAAGGGGCTTAATTAAACCCACCCAAACTTCTTCTTACTAAATTAATGCTCAGTGCAGCGTGCATTGGGCTGAAGCCAATGCTGGCAGCTCCAGCCATTCAGCCCTTAACCCATAAAAGTTTGAATTAGGGATGCTTTAGTCAGGGCAGATTTAGCCAGAGGTTGCTCTGTGTTTATACCTTCCCCATACCCCATTCTTTGAATGAGGCTGAAATGTTTCTGTAAATCATTTCATTTCTGTGGATATTTCTGTGCTATCAACCTGAAGTCGATTCCTCCTGGGCCTTAGAATGATCCATCACACAGAGATAGCTGAACTTTCAAAAGTACAGAGAAATGTAGGTTCCATAAGATTGTTTATTCAAAGTTTTTTCTCCTTCCCAATACACTGCATCTTTGAGACTGTGCTGTGTGCTCTGACTGACACTGATGTGCTGACCTTAAACACCCTTGTCAGGCAAAATTTAACTTTTGATAGATAAAACCAGTTGTTTTTATTTTTATTTTCAGCCAACACAGACTTGGTGTCCTCTAACCATTGTTTACCAAGCCAGCTAACTGCTCAGCTAGCTGTTTACCCATTTGTGTGTCCATCTCTTGGCTGCCATCACACTTATAGTGTTTCATTGATTTGGAAAGATTTTAATGACCTGAAATTCCCCTGGTCATGCCATGGGGAATATGAGTTGATCCTGGCATGACTCTGAAGCTGGTTATCTGTCTGACAGGCACATCAATATGGGACAGTATCTTTGCAATGGCCAGGAATTTTTCTTTCTTCAGACAGTGCTCCCCTGAGATTGCAGTAACTTGCAGAGTTTTAAAGTCTGCTGCCCTACAGGGTGCATTTCTTCCCATGAAGAAGTTATCTCCACATATCTTCAGGTATTTCCTCCTCCAGTTTCTTGCAAAGCCTCACTGCTCACAGCCCAGTTTGCCCATGAGGCTCCATTCAGCATTATGTTCATAATCTTATATTTACCTTCCAAACCATCCCCTTACAAAAAATTATGCCCAACTCTTTAGAGATGTTTTGCCTTTGTTTTAAATGGTGATTCCCCATAATTTGGAAGCAAAAGAGAAAGAAGATACAAAGAGCAAAGCCAAACCCAGGCAGCTCACAGGAGACAGGAAGAGCATCAGGCACTGTAATGGATGAATTTTAAATAACATAACAGCAATGCTGAAACATTTGCTGATGAGCTGGTTGAAATCTCTAGATAAAAATATTCTAATCCAAACCAGGTTTTCAGAAATATGTGTCCCAGATATGCAGTTCTTAGACACAACATGGTTTTGGGTTTCACTCGACCACTCCACTGCCTCGTGCTTTTGCCATTATTCTGCCACCATCCCCTAGAAATGCTCCTGGTATTATCATATTTAGAGAAGATCAAATAATGGCATTCTGTCCAGTTCTTTGTGTTGGTCCATCTTCAAACAGTAATTCCTGGAGAAAATAAAATGGAGTTTCCTAGGATATGGAGAAGAAGAGGGAGAAGAGAGTCAAACATGTTCCCAGTGACTGTGGGGAAATGATTAGTGATTCCAATGAATTTAGCTGGGTCATATTCCCAGGCCTTGCCTTGGGTTTGGTCTTGTCCATCACTGAGCTTTCCTGATGGGAATCCTCAAGAAAAGTAAACTTGAAAGCCCCGTGAAAGCACGACATGAAACAGCAGACATTTATCACACTGGAAATTGCTTTGGAGACATGAGTTAGAAAACATGGGAAAAAATCAGTAATTTAAAATGACAAACCAGTGCAGAGTGTGATGGTCCCATGGATTCTCTAGATTGTCCCCACAGAAAAAGAGCACAAACTCATAAAACAGATTATCTGTCTTTCATATGCTCTAGCTTTTAGGCCAGCCATCAGTTTTACCTCTTCACAGGTAACTGCTCAAAGAACCTACAGTGCCTGGAACACCAAATCCCTTGGGAGCTGAAAGTTGCTTAGCTCATCTCCACATGTTGTCTTGTTTTATTGGCATTTGTGGAGAAAGCTGAGGGCTTCTTGGCATTTTCATTTCTCCTTTGTGGGCAGCATTAGAAGGGCACAGATGAATATTTTCTGTTGCTGTTGTGGAACAGAGCAGGAATGAAAGCCCTGGCTCAGCCTGGCATCTCTATTCAGGACAATACTTGAGCACATAAGACTATTCTTATTTAAAATACCACTTAACTTTAAACATGTGCTCAAGTGTTTTCCTGAATCAGGGCTGAAGTGGATGAGATGATGCTTTTTCTTTATTTTGGGGTGGGGGCTTGGGTGCTTTTCAAATAAGTCTAGAGTGAAACAGGGGAGGGAGTGAGGGAAGTAAAGAAAGAAAGAATGAAAGAACAAACAAACACACAAGGAAAATGATCTACCAGCCAAAACCACGGGGATGATTCAGAAAACAACTGTGTGTTCTATTAAAGCAGATGGAGAATTGAATAAGGATTACAAACAAAACCTATGTTATTCATTAGCAATAACAGGAGACTATAGAGAACAGCAGAGTAGTGACCAACCTCTTTGAACTCCTGGATCTGGGTTTGTTCAAACATAGAGAAAACATTGGAACCACCTTCTATCTTCTTCTTTGCCTTTTTGGGAGCCTGTAATACAAATAAGAAGATCAAATATATATTCCTTTGTCTGTTAAGCACCCATGAAAACAAATTACTTCTTCAACAGAAGGTAAAAACGACACAGTCAAGTAATACAAGAGGATTGTGCTTTGTTATTACAAGGTTTTAAAATTCAGTCTTTTAGACAGATAGATTTAGATATATATGTATATATATATATAATTGGATATATATCTGTTTATAGATGGGATAAAAATTGCTGCCTCATTAAGAGATTGAGGCTTTTTGCCACTCCCTGCTGTGTCCTGGGACCTGACAGCTCAGACAAACCAGGACAGATTGTCACTGTGCTGCCTTTACAAAGGTGAGGGACCCAAAGTGTGACCCAGCATCCTGCCTGGTGCACTGCTGGCTCCCCCAGGTGCTGCCTGTTCCTTGGGCAGGGTCACCTCCACCCCAAAGGAACCCAGGCCATGTCACACAGGGACCACTCCCCTTCCATGGTGGCTCTGCAGAGCTCAGGGTGACAGCCCTTGGTGTGGAGTGGTGTCACTTGAAGATATGAGCTAGAATTGCCAGCCTGCTGTTGTCAAGAAATTCCAGAATTCAGGTGAGTGCCTCCAAGGGCTCCTTCTTCCCAGCTCCCATGCTGGGACTGGCAGCCAGACTCCAAACAAGGCCCTGCATGAAGACTCAGCTCAGGAACTAGAAAGGGAAGTTATATCATTTCCTACTCACACAGAAATGTTTAGAAATCTGCTTGGTCTGGACCAGCACTGACAGAACAGATTAATCCTTCCCAAGCAGGAACACCTTCTGCTCCTGGAGCCTGTATTCCTGCTCCAACCTATGGCACTGCAGTGCAGTACCTTACCAGACCATGTTATTTTAATATTCAAGATAATCATCTCAAATGAAAGGGCAGGACTGCTTTTATAACCATTCTCAAGTCTGGAGGCTGAGACAGAGCAAGATTGGGGAAAGAGCTACAATGATATCTAAGAATCTAATGCTCACTAAAAATCAGTCAGAACTAGGCTTCATTAAATATCTTTGAATAAGGGCCCAACCAGCTTGCCTAAGACAATATAGTTCTTGTTCTGCAGTAAAGAATAAAATCTGTGATTCCAAAGGATTACAGAAGTGTTTTAACCACAGTGTTATCCTTACTTGGGGCAGGATAATGAGCTGCAATGCTTTTTGAGTTCCCTTCCAGACAGATTACTTTTTTCTTTATCATTTTTACTTTTAAACTTCATTATCATAGTCCCACCTGGTTCTCGTGTCACAGAAAATTAGTCTTACTTAGTTTGGGCTATTCTGCACGAAACAGAAGGCAACTTCTACTGTCTCCTTTCATCAAAATAAAAAAGCCTGTGAAAGTTCAAATTCAATACTGATTTCAAATATCCTGAGGAGCAGAGCAGCTCAAGAAAATATTCCCACTTGACTCTGTTTGAAGCATACATTGTCTGATCAATTTAATTTGCCAGGCAGATTTCTGCACTCAGCCACCCTGGTTTAGATCCCAGGATATGGAAGGGGGGAAATTAGGGCATTGTTAGACACTCTCCCACATACCTACACTCCAGACCTGTCAAGCTCCTATCAGCTAATTCAAAGAACGAAAATCTGGAAATAGGAATGGAAATTAAGTGAAAAATATACTTGTAGTGAGGATAAAAACAAGGATAGAATGCCACCACAGGCATGGAAAAAAGAAGTTAATAAGTGGAATGTTTAATGAATGTAGAAATATTGATTTTGGAATAAACAGATTCCCTCCTCCTCCCCCACATGAAATAAGTGTTATTTTGAGCAGTAATGGGCAATCTTCCACATAACGTGAGGTGCCTGGAGGAGGCTTTCAACACTTCCAGATCGAATGGAAATATTCAGAACAATCCTGTGTATTTCCATGGATTTGTTCCCTGAGGTAAAGGGGAAGCAGATGTTCCCCAGGGGAGAGCCCTGTCAGCTGTGGGGGGACTGCAGGCCTGGGGGCTTGGGCAGGGCAGTGGGGCAGGTTCTGCTGGGCTCCTGGGGCTGATCCTGCTGGACACAAAACAGGCTTTGCCCTCCTCATGGTCTGTTCTGCTGGGGCCAAACACAGCATCCATGCCCAGCCTGAGGAATATTCCCCATGCTGGCAAACCATCTGCATTCCTCCAGCTATCACCACAACCATGGGCAGTGGGGTCCAGCTCTTCTAAATGCCAAATACTGGCAATTCCTCCATTATTCCTCAGTTTATTGGGGTCTCTGGGCTGAAAGGCTTCAAGCAAGGGCTATAGCTGTAAAGAAGGATCAGATAAATGCAAAAGCTGCAGCTCAGTATCAATTAGAAGCAGACCAGCATGTCAAAAATCACCCAAAAAGCTTCTGTACATTAGTGAAGTTCTTTTCAAGGCAAAGATTGAAAACTGATTATACAGGGAACAATTTCTGCAGCATCACAGAATCATAGAATGTTTTGAGTTGGGTGGGACCTTAAAAATAATTTACTTCCAGCCTAGAAGAAGTACTAGAAAAATTCATCCTAACATATTTGTTCACAGTTACTCTCTGGTTTGTTGTCTCCAGGGATGACAGAGGAGATCAGTGCCCATGATGCTCAATCAATTTTTAGTTTTTCTGCTGAAGGTCTGGATATGGATCCCATTTATGACCTGCTCATAAATAAGAGGGGGCTGAGACCACCAATACATTTCACAGAGGCCCATGAACAGCTGCCAGCTGGGGTTGGTTTCCATCACCAGGTTCAAGCTAAGTCTTGTAGCATCCAACATGGAACATCTTGGATTACCAGCACCCAGTACTGGGAATGCAGGTTACCTGCCCTAAAAAGCCAGAAAATTCATAATCACAGAAAGAGCTGCACCCCAATTTTGTGCAAGGTGTGGGCAGGGAGGTTCTGTGAGGGGGAAGGCTGAGAGAGAAGTAGGTGGAGCAGGAACAGAACACAGTTCATTGTTTTTCTGGTGGGTAACTTGAATTAAAAAAGGGAACAAAAATAGGTCTGTGTTACAGAAAAGAATCACTCTGAGAATAGAATAGTTCTGTGCTGCTGTCTGACAATTCCAAACACTCCAGAATTTTTTAATGAACACAATCATGGTTCTGACTCCAGAGTCTCTCTCTGAAAGAATGACATTAAAAGGAACATCACAGAGCTGAGCAAACATATGGCTTCTAAGATGTCAAGGATTTAGTAGGTGACCCACAGAGGAGAAAGTGGGTGACTGACACATCACTTCTGCCTGCCTTGATTTCCCCACTCTTGAAACCAAAGTGTGCTAGGCTGCACTTTGCAAAGATAGAGCAGCTCTCGTTGCAACATGTGCTGTGAGAGTGACATTCAAAACGTGCCAGATGAGAAACTGAAGAGCTGAGGGTCCCCTGGGCTTGGATTCTGGGACCTCAATAGCACAGCAGTGGGAAGAATGTTGCAACAACTGAACAAGCCTATTAATATTCCTGCCTGAGAGTATTAATCATCCCATTGTGAAGAAAACAACACTTCACTTTAGAGGAGAAACCACAGGCTTGTCGCCTATCACTCATTTGTCTTTCCAGTGTTAGCACTCTTTCAATTAGCCTGGATTTTAAAGGGTCTTTTGTTGTTGTTGTTTTGTTTGGTTGGTTTTGGTTTGTTTTAGAGGTTTTAAATGAAGAAATGGAACCATACTGAAATCTGGTCCCAAGAAAACTCTGTTGTACCAGATATTTTCTTTGAGCTGGGTTTCCCTCACTGAGGTTCTTTATATTTCTCCTTTCTGGCACTGTCAGGGAGCCCAAAAGAACCAGGGTGTGCAGGGACACAGGCAGGCAGAGACAATGAGTGTGTGTGGCCTTTGCCTCTCTGGATGTAAGAAAAGGGATCCATTTTTTATATGTTGCAAAGGTGGGAGGGGGGTGATGTTCAAGGGAATCAGAAGGAAATTTGATTTCAGGGTGACCTAGAAGAAAAGGGGGTGGGGAATCAGTTTCTGCCTCTAAATACAAAGGAGGAAGGAGATGAAAATACCTTGTTCTTACTTCAGAACATGAGGCATTGTTTGCCCTGATAAATTCATGAAGAGGTGATGCTAGAGCAGATCCACGACACTGGATTATTGCAGAGCTTTATCATCTCCACCCCTCAGTGCATTTTGCAGGCAACCAAGAAAAATATGGAAAACCAGGCAAGTTGTAGCAAGGTCCCTCAGTGGCTGCTCAGGTACACTTGTACCCTTCAGTAAGTAGGAAGCAACCAACCTCCACCTGGCATTTCCTGCAGCACAGGAACATCTCCACTGGCAGTCAGGAGAGGTGGGCAGCACTCTGCCACAAGCCACAGCTTTGGTTTGATTTGGTTTGGTTTGGTTTGGTTTGGTTTGGTTTGGTTTGGTTTGGTTTGGTTTGGAGAGGTTTGAGGAGGTCACTTCCTTGTTTAGCCCACCATGCTCTAAGCCCCTTAGAAAATGCTCTTAATAATTAACACAGTGTGGTGCTCCTGGCAGCAAAGTCAAAAACACAAGCAGAAACATTTCCCTACTCAGCCACTTATTGTGTCTTCTTCTAATTTTCCTACCAGAGACAGCTCAGTGGATGAGCAGGCAGAGAGCCCTGCAGGGAGAATCAGCAGTGGACACTGTTAAGAGCCTGATTCTGCTGTCTTGTACCCTTAAGTGTTTATTCAGTCCAGGACAAAGCAGACATAAGATATCACCAGGTTTTTACTGTTTCACATTTTGTTCTTCCTTCCTCTGCAACTGCATCTACAACTACAGAAAAGACAGAATCATCCATCATTTTGCTCAGACTTTGTCCCCTGCTGTGATCCACTGTATGATGTCAACTCTCAGTTACTATTACTTTTTCATCCATCACACTCTCTCCTTGTTTTTCATCCACTCTGGGATCTCGGTGCTGACATTTCCTGTCTTCAAATTTCTGTTATCACCAAATACAGCTTCTGAATCAGAAGTTGCATCTCAGGCAATTGCTGCAGCATGGGACAGGATATTTGTTGATTTTTGTCTCACAGGTTTGCCCTGCTGAGATAATTTACACTGGATCTGCACCAAACATCCCAGCTATGGACAAGCCACCGTTTTTTAGAGTGGTTGAGGTCCTTTCCATGGCAGGTGAGCAGCACAAGGCCAACCCAAGTGCATGCCTTGGAGGGAACAGTCTAGAGGAGTAAGCAACACAAACTGCTCTAAGGGCACAATTTGCATTTCAAACAGGCAGCAGCCTCAGATCACTCAAATAAACCACGTTATCAGAAGTGAGAAAGAGAAGATCTTTTTATTACCTGCTCTGCAGTCACAAACAGACCCCTCCCTTCTCATCCTCACTCCATTTCGTGTGGAGTCCCAGCCTGCACACACCCACACAGACACACCTTTGATCCCTGCTAGGTACAGAAATCTGCTGGCCTGCAGCCTCCCTGCTTCACACTCTGGACACTCCAGTGTTCTCCTGTCCCCACGGAAAACATTCCCTGTCACAGGCTGCTTCTCCTCCTGCAGACACACAGAGGGAAGGCCGTGTCTCCCAAACTCATCCTGGAGCAGCCGAGCCTCCCCAGCCTCAGGCTCCTCCACCTTGAACACCCCAAATTCAACAGATGGGCCAAAATTCAACAAATGGGCCAAAAGCCAACAGATAGGACAAAATTCAGTAGCTGCTTTTCCCAACCCAGCAAATCTTCTCCTTCATGTGAGCAGATGAGCTGTCCCTGTGTGCACACACAGGGCTGTCACACATATGGGAACACACGTGCACATATGGACAAACACGGGGACACACAGTCACACACACAATGGACACACACACACACAGATGAACACTGCCAGGGCTGTCACACACATACTCACACTGACACACACACACACACACATGGACACATGGACACACATTGACACACACACAGACACTCCCAGGGCTGTCACACACACACAGTCACACACCCACTGTCACTCACACTGTCACACACACACTGTCACACTCGCACTGTCACACACACACACACAGTGACACACACACTGACACACACACTGTCAGACACACTGTCACACACACACTGTCACACACTGTCAGACACACTGTCACACACACAGTCACACACTGTCAGACACACTGTCACACACACAGTGACACACACACTGTCAGACACACACACTGTCACACACACACACACACTGTCAGACACACACACTGTCACACACACACTGTCACACACACTGTCACACACCCACTGTCACACACCCACTGTCACACACAGCCCCGTTCCAGCTGCCGGGGTCACTCAGCGTGGCTGTGCCGCGCTCTCAGTGCAGGTGGCACATTCCAGCCTGCAGAGCACATCTGATCGGGATGCAGGCTATTTTTGGGCACACAGCTCCCCTCAGCAAACAGAAATGTGCTACAAGGTGTCACTCGGATCCAGCAAACACGGGGATGTTTGGGAATAAGAAAAAGGCTTCCCTCTCCTTCCTTGTGCCACTGCCCTTCCTGCTCCCCATCAGCACAGAACATGCAGGGAGACATCACAGACCAACTTGTCTGAAATTCCCTGGAATGAACAGAGAGCCATAGACAGTTCTCAGAACTCCATTCCGCAGCACTTGTGTGGTCTGCTCTTATTAGAAAAATTATCTCCCTGAACCCTGCCTCTCTCACTGTCATCAGCCCTGGATGTCAGAGCCTAGTAGCACTGGCTGACTTGTAATTATTTTTTACTATGCTGCTTTGTCTGCACTAATCCTTTGAAAGTAGCTTTACTGCACATCTGAAATATTATGATGCTATAAAACCTCTGTAATATTTATAAATCCCTTAAGACATCATAAAGAGAGAAAAAAACCTCCCCACAGAGTTCATCTAGCATAATTACATATACATTTCCCTCTGATTAATAAAAAATGATCACTTCCTTATGTAAAGATATTCTTCAGCTTTCTTTCATTAAGGCTATTTTTTTCTTTCCATTTTAAATCTGTTTCATGTGTCCCTGTATAGTAAGGTACCTCAGAAGAGATTTTCCCAAAACAAAAGGCACAATGAAAAGAACCACCACAGAGCATCGTCAGTTGAGCTGGGAGCGAGGAGACAGACGAGTCTCTCACTATATTTTCACGTCTCCTAACTTAAGCATTTCATCACAGAATGTCCTGGAATATCTTCAAACATCAGTGAGTGTTGGTGTGTCATTGAACTAAGTAGGCAGGGAAAAAACTGATAAGTGAAATCTTGGGGGGGAAAAAAAAAGAGGGGAAAAAGAAAAGCTAAGACCTGGCACTTGTCCCCCCACCCACAAAAGGGCTGGCTTAGAATTTTCTGAGGCTGATTAAAGGGAAACCTGTAAATCCACACCTGAAGAGGCATAATCAGCACAAGGCACTGGTCCCTTCTGAAACACTGGTGAGGAACATGATTAGTGTGAAACCACTGACACTGGGCTGGCACTGACTGAAACTGGAACCTGTTTTGTACATGGATTTTAGAAATGCCATTGAATGTGGCTTTGCCCTGCTCAGAACAGCACGTGGATCACATTCATCACCTGCTTAAATAGGATCAAGTTTGAACTAAGCTTTAAGAAAGCTTTTCATATACAACTCCCTCTCTGGTGTTCTCCACAATGAAATATTCCATAGCCCCAGGGAGCCAAAGGGCAGCATTGTTTTAGAGGGCCTGAAAAGGACCTGAAAAATGGAGCAAAATAAACAAAGACAAAATCACCTGCTCATTTTTTTTTCCCCTGATACTGTTCTAGTAATTCCTCTGAATTTGCAGGAGACAAACATCTGCCCAGTCTGCCCACAGTTCCTTAGGCAGAGTCCTTTGCTCCTTGGAATCACATCAAGTGAGGTGGCTGGTGGAGTCCCAGAGCTAAAAGCCAACAGTGAGCAGGGCAGACAAGACAAAGACATTTCTGCAGAGCTTCCTACTTCTCCTCATGGTCACAAGAGCAGCACAGTCACAGTTCCAGAGAAATCCCTTTCCCTCAGTCCCCATCACACCGCAGCAGACCTTAATTCTATCTCACACCAGCCATGCCAGGTGTGTGAATGTGGGACAGAGCTGCACAAGCTCTTCCTTTCTGCAAGTTAATCTATATTCTGTGCCTTCCTTGTTTGTGCAATACATGCAGAGCGTTCCTTGGGAGTTCCCAGCTCACTCTGTGGGGTGTATCAGCATTCTGGATGTGATACTACAATGAGATTTCATGGGATGCTGTGTGATCATTCCTGCTCTGTTTGAGTCATAAGAGTCAGAAAGAAATACAGAGATAAGTAGAAATGGGGAAGGATAAAACCTACCATGGTGCTGCTGCTCCTTCCACCCCTCCTCTGCCAACCAGTCAGCCAACAAACATAATGCCAATTGTCTCTTTATATAGTGTCACCAAGGAATAAAAATATGCCTGCTCCAAGTTTAGACAATAGATGTAAGGTTGGAAAAGTGCAGTAATTGGATCCCAATACCATTCCAAGCATCTGTTCCATGCACAGCTTTTGCTTTCACAGAAATAATGCAGCAGATAAGTAGAGGAGGCAGTTGGGATACAATTGTACAGCACTCACAGCAAGCTTGAGCTGAAGGGGTTTTCCCATGTACTGCTACATAATGAACACAGGGCATGCACTGGAAGATTTTAAGTGGACATGGCATTTTGAAAAAGCAGGAAGGGAAACACAGTCCTTGAGAAAATGCTGGGGAAACCAGCAATAAATCCTGGCCACTTCAGTAGCCCCTGAGCCTGGTGCAGGCATTCAGAGCTCCAGCAAAACATCTGAGGCTCTGCAGAACTGCAGAATCTGTGCCTGGAGGGTGGAAAAGCACCTCTCTGCAGATGGCAATGAAGTGACTCAGGTCAGGTCTCTTTCCCTTGAACCTATAAACATACCTGAAGTCTGGGGCTGTTACTGTCATATTTTCTGGGAAAATCCCTTTGCCCAGGATTCTTCTCCTGGGAAGCTGAGAAACCTCAAAGAAAAAGGAAAACAATATAATCTCATTTGCCTCTCCTGTGTTTTGCTGCTTTGGAATGGGGTTGGAGATTGTTTATCCAACAGGTGGCTGTTCCATTGGTTTCTGGTGTGAGTTGTTTTCCCTCATTGGTCAATCAGTGCCAAGCCGTGTTGAGGCTCTGGAAGGACCCAAAAGTTTTCATTATTATCTTTGTAGCCTTCTGTAAGTATCTTTTCTGTATTCTTTACTATAGTTTAGTATAGTATTCTTTAATATAATATAGTATCATAAAATAATAAATTTGCCTTTTAAGAACATGGAGTCAGATTCATCATTCCTTCCTCTGTCTGGGAACCCCACAAATACAAGAGGGGGCCATATCCCAAAATACTGCAAAGTGGTGGAGAATCATGGACTTCAAAGCATGAAAGAAGAGGTGTGTGGTAATGAATGTGGCAGTGGGAGGAGGAGGAAACAGGAGGCAGCGTAGGAGCCACAGGGGCTGTGTCTCCCAGGGAATGCTCATGGACATTAATACACATTCCATCCCATTGGAATTACTGCAATGAGCCAAAACATTAACCACTATGAAATTGCATCATTCCACTGACATGAAATCATGGTTCCTAAAGGTCTGATCTCTGTGTCTCTCAGAGTATCCTTACAGGAACATCAGAACATTAAATCCAGCAGAAACAGTAGGTTTTTCAGGAACCTGCATCTGAAATTCTTCTCTCCCTCAGTCATCCCAACCTTGAGTCACAGCAGTGCTCAATCAATTAACTGAACTTTGAGACAGATGTGCATTCAAGTTTCTGGTTGAACAAGAACCTTGTTCTTTCTCCAGGTCCAGCCCCTTGCAGTGCTGTCATCTCTAATCATAGATCTGACTGCGTGCTCTTCAGGGCAAGGACTGCTTTAGCTGTTGTGGGGCACCTCAAACACCTACAGGGATAATTAAGTAATAAATAGGCATCATACAGCTCATCTGGCTTTAGTGAAATGGCTGTGGATGCACGTTGGAAGGTAGCCTGGTGTTCATCGTTCTGACTTAGTGACATTATCCCAATCCCCAGTGTAACAGAGCATGAAAAGAAATCCCTCAGTCCCTCTGCCTGCTGGAGAGCAGCCCCAGGTTTGTGTCCTAGGCTGGGTCTGGAAACCTGAAAAACTCAGAGTAGGTTTCTGGGGGAAATCCTACACAATTTCCAAGGTTCATTGTGGTAAAGATGCGTCATGTTCGCTGGGTTAGATCCTGATTCATCAAAGCTGTTAAGAATCCACTTAACTTTTAGGGAGGAATAATCCCACTGAAATCCACAGAACAGCTCACAAACCTTCATGTGAGAATGTGGTTACTCATTCTGCTGGATTAATGCTCTAATCCAAACAATAGAGACAAATGAGAGCAGCTTTGTCACCTGGGCCTGGGATTCCATCCTGTGAATTTTGTGTCCTTTCTTGGAAGAATCCTTATCCTTTCACCCAGCCATTTCATGGTTTTCTCCTAGCAGCTCTGTTAACAGACTTTTGTATTGTTTTATTGGGAGTTTTGTTTTCTCTTATCTAGTATACCATCAATCATCATTGTTATTATCAATTTGCTCCTTAGTCTTGTAGCTTGATCTGCAAGCATTTTCCAATAGTGTCTGTATTTTCTGCATTGATCTTTATCTTTTCACAGAATTTCTATATTAAATGAATCCTTCCAAGCTGTTTTTAAATGACATGACACATTGGGTAAAACCCACACAATGCAGTGTGTTTGTAATGCACATGTCCTGAGAGACCAGAACCCTCTCTGCTTAGTCTGTGAAACAAATCCACAGAGGAATTAAGGGAGACATACATCTTGGCTTTAAAGGTCTGCTTGCTTCTGCAACTGCCTCCAAATTATAGAAAGGCTCCAGACTGGAGAGGGGAGGGAGAGAAGGGGGGAATAACATAAGGACTGAAAAAGAAAGGCTTGAATTTAATTGCCCTAAAAATTTCAATCATTCAATCTGGTAATTAGAGAGCTGGCTGATTCAGAAAGCAATTTCATTTGGAAAAAAAAAATAAAAAAAGAGCCCAACAAGATAATTGATGCTAAGTGAATATTTTACCTGAAATATTAAATACCAAACTTAAGTCTGCCTCCAGGGCCCTTTCTGCTACCCCTTTTTGATCTGTCTTTCTACTTCTTTGTATTTTCCTCTCACATGACTCAACAGAACAGGACACTCCTTCAGAAAATCAGATTGTCACAGGGACAGGTTTATTTGAACTCTCTGTGCTGTGAAGGAGACAACATAATGATTTATTAGTAAAGAAAATAATAATAGGAAGTCTCCTGAGATGCAGCCTGGCTGCAAATCTCAGTGAAATTTTCCAGCGCTGAGTCTCTGTGTCTGGCCACGAGCACAGTCTGATGTCCTACCAAGGGGAACATTTTCTTTAGGAGCTGATCAAGTACAGGGTAACAGCTTTCTTTGTCAACTTAACAAGGATTAGCAGAATGTTTCATGTTTAATTCTGGGCTCTGATGCCACGAAATGATACTTCAAGGTAGAGCTGTGCAGTCCTGCAGAGCCCTGTGGGTGTCAGTGTCACGGGGGTCTGATTGCACAGGTCTCTTGGCAGGGTGGAAAGAGGAGCTGCTTTATTGCACACTGCTCAGGAGAGGTAACTGCTCATTCTCTGATATTTAATGGCCTAATGAACAAGGGCAGCCTCCTATACACACCTTAAAGGAATGTTGTGTACCTGGAAATTGGGTAGATAATAATTTATGCTACATTTATAGATGGAGAAATGATAAAGAAAACTGCGCATGACACATTGGATTCTGGTTTCTAAGTACTCACCTGTGCAGCGTTTTCACACAAAATGTTACACTTTATTCCTGTTAGTAATGTTAAATTTTAATCTTAAAAGACCTTTCTAAGTGAGATTCCACATCTGTTGCTGCTCAGGAAGCCCACATCAAACATATTCAGGTGCCTTTGCTATTTCCAGCTTTGAGACTGATCATGAGAATGTTTCTGATCTGTACAACATTCAGGATTTAAAAACCCAGATGACAGGTCTTGGGGACAATCCTTGTGGGGAGATGGGATGCCAGAAGCAGTGCTAAATGGGATGTGGCCTTTTTTTACAGCCAGAAAAAAAATCCACTAATGCTGAATATGCTTTGTAGGAAATGTGTGGTAAGTACTTCTGCAAGTATTGGGGCTGTTGAAGGTTATTGCAGGTTTTGAGACCAACTTTATACCACAACATGACTGTGCTCCTGCCCACAGAGAGTCTCCTGGCTGCCTTTGAGGGGATGCCTTCAAAAGGCAGTTAGTCAGGCTTGGGAACACCCTGCCAATAGATGGGGACAATGGCCTGACCTTTAGGAGAGCTCCATTCCATCCTTCACACCAGAAGGGTTCTGTGCAAGTCCTGGAGCTGAGCAGCCCCTGGGTCAGGAGTATAAACCAAGCACTAAAGGGACAACATCAGCTGATTCCAGCAGAGCCACCAGGCACAACCACCAAGCTAAGGTGGATTTCAAGCCCTCCAGAGAAAATTAGCAACTTGCCTTGAACAATCCCCTTTTCCTTAGTCACCTTAAATATATCAGAAGCTCCTGTTCTTTTAGGAGCCATGATGATGCCCTTTTCTTTTCTCCTTACAGTTGTTCTCTCAGTAGCTGATAAAATCCTTCATACAGGGGACAGGTTACCCTGTGCTGCTCAGAAAGTCTGGTCTAAATACTGAATTTTGGAGCCTGGCAACAAAGCAAATCTCAGGCAAGTGAGCCTTATGTTCACTGTGAACAGAGCTCCTGCAGTACAGGTACAGAGAGGAAGATATCACAGGCTCTAAACTCTGCAGAATTTTGGATAAATTAAAAAGTGCAAATCCCACTGTGAATCTCCTCTCTGCATCGAGCAGAGACACAAACACTGTTTTGGAAACAGCCAGGGCTGCTGTAACTGTTAATTAAGTTCTGTGCATTTGTTGTTCAGGACAGTAAATGCAAACCCCCTTCTCTGAGCTACCCCTCCCTCTCTGAGAATTCATAGGCACTATCTAATCTGACAAAAACTGTGTACTCTTTTATACTTGGAGGTCACTTTCTGTTACTTACAGTGTGTTGCCTTATGTCAAAAGGCATAACACAACATAATGAAAAGCAGACTAATATAACTCAACCTGACATCAATGACATAATATGATGTGGCTACAGAGAAATGCACTGTTGTCATTGTTTTGTGTTTTCATCTGATACCTACTTGCCATTCCAGCATGGGGCAAGTTGCAGAATTTGTTGCAGAATTTGGAGAAGAAGGTTACAGACTGAGCACTCCTGATTCTGCTGTGGCTCCCAAAATTTTTGCACTGAGATCACTTGGTTGGATTTGCTGGGGGTTCCTCCTGATTTACACTAGCAAGAATCAGGCTCTACAAAATCATCACATAAAGAGCAAATTACTTTAGGAAAGCCATCAAGTTGGAAAATGCAGCTCCTGGGAGTAAGGAAATGACAACCCTGTTACAGTCCCTGTAACCTTAGCTCTGCCCTCCTGGGCAGTAAAGGAGCCTGCACTGTTTTTCCTGCAGGATGTCATTTCATTTTGTAGGACTCTGTAGCAAAGCAGCTGTTCAATATTTCTCTTAACTTCTTCATGTAGTCTGTGGTCCCATATCTCATTTGCTGCACATCAAACAAATCCTTCTGTGGCTTAGGTAGTTTTCTCCTTCCTGTTTTTATTTGCTATTGTATTGTTCTAATTACCACAGTAGATGTGTATTCCAAAACCAAGGCTGAATCTATCTTCCCCATGCACCCACAAGGTTGAAACACACTGTTATTCCTTCCTTGTTCCACAGACAGGGAGCAGAAGCATAAAATTGCATCTATAGGCACAATGGGAAGTCTGTCCTAGACAAGGCTACAGCACAAGGCAGCAAATCCCAGCCTTTTGCATTAATTCTTTATTTTTATTCCCTGGCTGCTTTATCCTGCCCAGGTCCTCGGTGGAAAAAGCAGGCATGAGCCTCCTTTGTGAAAGCCTTGGGCAGCAACAGGTTGTTCTGGTGATGAATCCATCCAGCAGAACCAAAACAGAAGACCCAACAGTAACCAAAATAATTGAGCTGATGGATTATAATGAACCCCACCATACTTTCCACTAGAGTTTTACAGACAAATCCATCAAAAAACCCATCTCTAGCCTCTTCTCCTCTCTAACACAGGCCATAGAGCTTTATATACCAGTTTCAAGCCCAGTCTTCTGGCTGAGCTAGAACCTATTCTCAAGCATTGCTGTTGTGGTTATTATTAATATTATCTTATGTTGATGGTGGTTGGCCAAACCAGCTGAAGCCATGGCTTTCTCACTGAGAGAATTCAGCCCCCAGTGACTCTGAGTGACTCTGAGGGTGGTCAGTGGACTCAGCCTCACATTCCACACTCCAGCACATCCTGCACTCCCAGCTTGTGCTGCTGGTCATTCCATCTCTGCATGGATTATTTGGGAGCCTTGGAAGCAGTGGGACAGATCACCACATTATTGCTGAGAGATGGGATTTGATGAGAATGTAATTAGTTTGTGCTGACAAAGCCTGTTCTTCCTGGCCAGAAACCCTGCTGAGAAGTTCAGGTTTAGCAAAGCAGAAGTCAGGAGTGGAGGGAGGTTAAAGGAAAGCTAAAGAGCTCTGGGAAACCAGGTGAGGTTTAGACATCTGCCAACATTCTGGCCAGGTATCCCCACAGAAAGGAATTACATTCACTTAAGATTTTCAAAGAATGAAGGAACAAGACTTGATAAATGGTTCTCCCTGTCAAAAAATTTATCTAAATATTTCTGTCTTTTATGTAGCTTTTGATAAGGCCTACTATGCCATTTTCTGTTAGGACAAGATCTCATTTTCTAAATTAATCTCCTGTATTTGTAATTTCTGTCTGCACCAACACACATGCATCATTTTTTCAAATGTTTACAATATGGTATGGAGCTTCCTAAAATTTTAGGGTAAGCAATTGGAACACTTCACCTGAAATATTACAAGGTAAGGTTCTACCTCCTCTGAAAAAAATTTGGCACAGCAAAATCCAATTTTGTTTACAGACAATAGTATCTAAATATTGACCCAGTGATTAAATTCATGGCAGGTGTTTGTGGTTTCATTGCAGATGAGTATCAGAGTTGGCTGGGTCACATCACACAGAGATTTGGAGCCAGTGATGCTCCACTGCAGACACACACACAGAGTGGAATAGGACACAGGCAGCAATACCACCTCAGAGTGCTCCACAGATTTTAGGCTACACCATCCACAAAACCACTAGAAAAAGGACTGCCAAATGAGGGAGGATTTAAGAATTTAAATGGAGTGGAAAAATGCCAGCTGAAATTGGAAATTATAGATATAGTAGGTTGGCATTGCTCTGCAGATGTTGAACGTAGAACATGGTAATATCCCTCCAGCACAGTAGCTGTAAATCCAGGAGCCACAAAGGCATTTAACAACTTTTTGTAAATGTCACAAGTTCCTAATTCAATCCTTTGGCACTTTCCTAAAAAATCATTATGGGGGAATCATTACATGGCATAGTAAAAACCTCCCATGTTTGTGCTAATGAAACACCCCCCATACCCAAACCTGGCTTAAAATAATGAAAAGGAGCACAGCACATAAGAAAGGTGCCATATTCTGACCTCACAAACAACAGCATAAACCATTGTCACCTCTTAGAAAAAGTGGGTAAACCCACAGATCCAGCACCCTGAGCTGTGCCTGAGTGCCTTTGCTCCTGCCTTTGCCAGTCTGTGCTAATCCTTACTCTGAGCTCAGACTAATCAGGTTCTTTTAACTTAGGGCCCCCCAAGCTATCCTTGTTCTGTGGGATGGATTACCCTGTTGTGACATGTCTCGACCTGCTGCTCGACTCAGTTCTCCTGCTAACCCATTTTATATTCCTGGCACTTCAAAACAGAGACATTAGTTATGTATGCATGTGAGCCAACCCCAATGTGCTCAGAAATGCAACACAAAATCCCCTGGTAGTTTGAAAATACACACTACAGTCACTCAAACAGGAGGAAATGCAAATGCCACACTCAGACACGTTGGCATATTCCCATTTAGTCCATACAAGTATCCCAAAAGCAGGACTCCACACCCCAAATGTCATGTTTTAGAGGACACAAGGCTTGAAAAATAACAATAAATTGTAATAATTGCCACTCAGGTGGGCTGAATTACTCCTTGAGGAATTAGTCTTCCTCCCTTGTCTGTGAAGGAAATACCTTTAACTTGAGCTTTTTGGTTTAAAAGCAATCTGAGCCATGAACACCCTGGCCATACAGAGACCCCCTAAATCCCAAAGCCTAAAGTTCAGAACATGAGAACAGACAAAACTGAAATGATCTGGGTGCACAGAGGGTTGAACTTTAGTAAGAAACAAACTTGACACACATTGTACCTTAGTAGAAGTCAAGACCAAGGTTTCTAGAAGCCAAAATCTCTCCTGAAAGGAGAAGCAGCAAACAGGTCAAGGTACATCCTTCACTGGTGGGTTGCAGGTTGTGGTGACACTGCTCCACAAACCTTCTGCTGTCCCCTCAGCAGGGATGGAAGCTTCTCCTTGCTGAGGAAAGCAAGTGCAGGAGAGAAGAGCTGTTGGCTCCTCTCTTCCTCCAGAGCCCAGGCAGGGTCAGCTGGAGCCAGGTCCCTGCAAAGGGGGGACACTGAGCACACACTCTGTCCTCAAAATAATTTGGGAAAGGCACTTCCATGGTACTGCTCAGCACAGCTGGGGGTGGACATCGTGCAGTTCCTCACTGAAAAAGTACAGAGCAATGCACTGAGGAAAATCTGCTTTGGGAAAGGAAAAATATTTGGAAGGTAAACTGGAAGATGCTGACCATTAATAACTGTGGCTCCCAGCCTAATTTCCATCAGCAACTGGAGTACAGGGAATGGCAATGACTGCAGAGCAGGGCCACCAGAACTTCCCACAGGGAGCCAAAAACTTAACAAGCTCCTCAAAAGACAGAATTAACAAATAGCCATCTTTTTCAAGTTTTCACTTTTCTTATGGTGAGTGAGTAGTTCTCCCTCATCAATGACAGGCAGTGAACTCATTCTGTATTCAAAGGGAAAATGCAAAATAACCCAGGAAATTCTCTGTGTTCACTTTCAGACATAAAGATGGCCTTCAAAACTCACTGATTACATGTATGTATCAGTTATTGAGAGCACAGAAGCAAACAAAGTGCCCCAGGCGAGTCTGCTGTGAACTCCTAACCTAAGATTCTTAAATATGCCAGGCACAAGGAAATCCAATTTTCATTAACCTCATTAATCCAGATACTCTTTTGCCTGCTGAGTGCCCACTTCAGTGAGGCAGGTAAATGTCCAGTCTGTTTAAACCCTATTTTTATCTTGTTTCAGGTGTTTATATGTGACCAACCCCTCTTCACTCATTCAGCCACTGTAGCTGTGAAATTGTGGAGGAACCCACGTGGATAAATGTGGGTTACTGATGAGAGAGAGGTCATTTGCATTTTGGTGTTTGTCAGTGTGACATGCAAAGAGTTTCTGTGCAAGGAGGCATCAGTTGCATGTCATCCTGCTTTTGGCGTTTATAATTTTATTTTTTATATAAGGAAACAGACAAATATTCAAGGCTAATAGAGGTGCAAAGAACTGCCTTTAGCAAATCCAGTCATCCCTCCACACTTGTCCTGGACAGGTTGTTTGCTTCTCACCATCAAGCTGACAGATCATGGAAGAAAGGACAAACTTTGGGCACATTACTCCTACATTACCTCACTCCAGTCTTTAGGTCAAGGAATGTGTTATGTATCCTGAGATTGCAGTAGGAGCTCTTGGATACTCAGGGATTTTTTAATCAACTCACTTATCTACTTGAGAGAATGTACAATTTTAGTTCCTCGTGTATAAGATAGGATGTCGAGGTGTCCTGCAACGTTAAGTGGTGAAAAAAAATACACCCCAGAGCTCTTCAAGTAGCTCTTTCTCCTTGTAAACCATGCTTGACTTCCTGATTTGTTTGAGGAAAAAGCCACTGAGTGTGTAGACGTCTTTTATCCCTCTTAGCCACAATTCCTTTGAGAAATCCAACAGCGAAGGTGGATACAATTATTGTAAATAATGTTGGATAGAACCCAGAGCAGATGAAGGTGGGAGGATACAGCTCAACAAGAATAGAAGTGGTTTCTAATGAGAGAGGGAATATTTCACTCTCAGCATGGCTGTTATTATGTCCTACACATTAATTCAGCCGAGAAGTCTTGAAGCAGCAGAATGAGTTTGTATTCACTGAAGTGGCAGGCACTGGCATAGCTGCCTTCCTTGTACTCTTACAATTAATACTTTCTTGATTTCTCAGAGAAGAATATATGAGAGCTAAACCCTGTGAGGCATGAGACAACTCACAAGGTCTCAAAACTTGCAATATTGCAGCCTAGTCTATTCACAGCAGTACAGATTTCACTTTCAGTTCTATTTTGATTCTTTTCTGTATTTTTCCTAGAACTGTGGGACATGATTCACCTTCTTGAAAAATAAGCCCTAATAATTCTATCAGAGATGTGAATTCTTCTGCCCAGGAGCACCCATGCTTGGACAGTTTCCTAAACCTTCCCCTACAGTTTTTGTGGAAATGTTCACTTTGCCCTGAACTGTCCTTTTTACAAGTGAGCAACCAGCACATGAGTTGGTGTAATGGCTTACCTCAAAATCCAGAGGTTTTTCCCCATCTTTGCTTAAATCCCTGTACTCTCACCGTGCTTGAATTTTCTGGACATTCCTGACTTCTGCACAGGTGGAGGTCACCAGTCCTTCCAGCCAAAATGTGAATAAATTCCTTTTCTCCTTTCCTTGCCAATGTCCTGCAGGAGCTGCAGGGCAGGATTATTGTGCTCTTTATGAGGATCTCTTTTCACGCTGCTTCCCAGAGCCAGAGCTGACAGAAAAGAGGACAGGAAGTGTGAGAGGATTATTTTCAGGCTGACAGAGGTACCCACGAGTAACAATCTTTAGTGGTGCCATTCTAAACCCTTCATCTCCATTTAAGAACTTTGCATTCCCAAACCTGCTAAAACCCTGAAAATTTGAAGTGGAATCCTGCTACGGTTCATTTAAGTCAAATATAGCCTGAGTGTTTGGTTCCCTAAAGGATCTAACTATAAATCATATATCCTTGTGACATCTCCCACATCACAGAAGAAGAAAAATGCCCCACATCCTTTTTCTGTGTATTTTTCTTGTCGCTTGCCTTGCACTCACATCTGCCTCTCCCTGTGCCAGGAGCTTGTTCCTTGTTCCAGAACTGTGCAGCACTCAATACAACAGACCCCAAGCCCACAGCCTCATTTCTGGGGTGCTATTGCAAGACTGATTGAGAGATAACTGCAGCCAGCGGTGAAAGCTGCTTTTCACAGAATTCAGAGTCACTGGGTTGGAAGAGACCTTCAAGATCATTGAGCCCAACCCCAACACCTCAACTAAACCCTGGCACCCAGTGCCACATCCAGGCTTTGTTAAACACACCCAGGGATGGTGACTCCACCACCTCCCTGGGCAGCCATTCCAGAACTTTATCACTCTTTCTGTAAAAAACATTTTCCTAATATCCAGCCTATTTTTCCCTTGACATAGCTTGAGGTTGTGTGCTCTGGTTGTGTCAGTGCTGCCTGGTGAAAGAGCCCAGCCCCAGCTGAGCACAGGCACCTTTCAGGGAGTTGGAGAGTGACAAGGTCACCCCTGAGTCTCCTTTTGTCCAGGCTGAGCACCCCCAGCTCCCTCAGTGGTTCCTCACAGGGTTTGTGTTCCCAGCCCCTCTCCAGCCCCACTGTCCCCTCTGGATGTGCTCAGTGTCCCAACGTCCTTCCCAAGCTGAGGGGCCAGAGCTGGGCACAGCACTCCGGGTGTGACCCCAGCAGTGCCCAGGGCAGGGGCAGAATGACCTCCCTGCAGGGCAGCACAGTCCTGGAAAGGAACAAACCCAGGCAAGGGTGTCACAGTCACATTTTCTGAAAAATCTCTTTGCCTAGGCTTTTCTCCTGGGAAGCTGAGAAGCCTCAGAGAAAAAGGAAAACAATTCTTATCTCATTTGCTTCTCCTGTGTTGTGCTCACATGTGGAGTGTGTTTGGAGATTGTTTATCCAACAGGTGATTGTTTCAATGGTTTCATATGAATTGCTTTGACTTTTTGGGCAATCACAGCCCAAGCCGTGTCAGGGCTCTGGAAGGAGTCACGAGATTTCATCATTATCTTTTTAGCCTTCTATAAGTATTCCTTTAGTATAGTATTCTTTAATAAAATATAATATAGTATCATAAAACAATAAATTAGCCTTCTAAGAGCAGACAGTCAGATTCATCACTCCTTCCTGCCACAGGGCACCCACAAATACAATAAAAGGTCTGCGTGCCTGCAGCTCCACTGCCTCCAGCCCGGGCTGTGGTAGCTCAGCTCCTCAGCATCTCAGAGGATTTATTCTGCAGCGTGGCTGCTTGTGAGGAAGGCAGTGTGTGACTGGAAACCACAGCTCCCAGCCACTTCTCCCTAGGTGTTGAGTGAGAGCCTGAGCGCTTGCAGACCGGCCCTTACCTTTCCCAGGCGGGAATAAAAACAAAACACGGAGCTGAATGTGTTTCTAGCCAGCGGAAATTTCATATTGAGGGTTACAGGCGTCCTGTGCCTCTTAAAAGCAAGTAATAAAATGCTGCTCTCAATTACAAATTGTATTTACAAATTAAACCCCCATATGGTTTGGGGGGGGTGGAGGGAGGTTTCGAATGCATTAGCAGCAGCGCTGTGCCGTGATTAGTTACAATTTTTTGCTCTTTGTAATGAACAATTAATGCCTCCACCTTTTTTTTTTTCCCTCTCTCTTGCAAATTTAGCCTGTGGCTATGCCAGGTATAGTCAGTAAACAAGACACAACTCCTGCCTCATGTTATGAACCAAAACAAGCAAATGCATGGAGATGACCATCTCTAAAAGGCTTCCTGGAACAGGATTCACATGCTGAGTATAAATTCCATAAAAATTGATTTTTCTTAGGTGTCTTTCTGGGCTAAACTTTTCAAAGTGTAGGGACATTTACCAGGAAAATGCAAAGTGCATGCAAATGTGCACAGCTTCACCCTCCTGTGCTAGGAAAGTAAAATCCCTTCTCCCTGCTCTCAAGCAATGCTGAAGACAAAGCACTCCTTGTGTTACATGGTCACAACAGGACCTGCTAAAGGGTTTTACCCCAACATTCTTATAAGTCCCATTTCAGTACCAAAAGGCCACAATTAGGTCTCCTTGGAGCCTTCACCAGGTTGAAAAACCCAAACTCCATCAGCCTTTCCTGATGGAATTGGGGTTTCTCAGGTGAAGTTTTTCAGCCCTCAGAGTATTTTTGTGACTGGTTTCCTCCAGCAGGTCCTTCCCTGTGCCGGGAGCCCAGAGCTGGACGTGGTGCTCCAGGTGGGAGCCCCACCAGAGCACAGGAGAGGGGCAGGATCCCCCCTCACCCATGCTGGGGGATGAGCCCAGCACTCAGGGCTGCCCCTGATCCCTTCATTCTCAGCTTGGGTTGGTCCCAGGGATTGCCCTGCAGAGCTGGGAATAGAACTGGGAGCAGAGCTCTGCCAGTTTACCACAGTGAACCTGCTTTGCTTTTATTTACAAATAATGCATTTATGACACAAAGGCTATAAATGCTATTTCATTACTTTTACTGCTTATTTAGATACTTCCCTAGAGGGCTAATACAGCATCGCTGTTGTGTTGCTATTTCAGCTTCTGTTTTTACAGAAGTTTAGTTTGCAGCTAAACCATTAGGCCCATCTGGGGCTAGGCTGAGCTCAGAGCTCAGCTTTGGATGAGAAGCACATTTGGTGTAATTAGATTTGTGGGTTTAGGTGTTTGGGGTTTATTTTATTTACTGTATAACTCTGTAATAAAACGAAATGGCTGTAATTTATAGCCCAGCATTTGGCAAGTGGCTTGTCTGGTCCAGGACTATTTTTTTTATGGCTGAAATTTTAAATTTAGGTGAGAATTTCAAAGAAGCTTAGTACCCACAATTAAGGCAGATGTTCAGTTCTGCCAAGCTCAAGCATTCAAAAATCCTGAATCAGGCATGAAAATACCAGTGTGAACTCAAAATAAGAAGACATGGACACAAACTGACACTCACACACCCACATGGATATACAAGTACCACTGAATGAGGCTAGTATTTAATTTTGTATCAAATTCACTCCTAATGAAAATTTAAGTTTTCATATAGGGTGCAACATTTATGACATTGGAAAAAACCTTATAAGCAAAAACATTTTGATGTTGGGTTAAGTATACTTAAGGCAATAAAATTAATTTTTTTTGCTCAATAAGCAGCAGTTTTCATTGAGAACCTGGGAATAAATTGATCTCTGTGCCACAATATTGCATCATTTTAGCCCATGACTTTGTGTCCCTTTATACCCTTCTGATATTTGTTTTCCATGTGCATTTTTTCTCAAGCTTTTCTCTACAAAAATGAAAGCTCCAAAATTCCTGTTTTGAGTTTCACACAAGCTAAGATTCTCTAACCATTCAGCTTTGGGAACCCCACACCTAAGAAAGAGCACTAAGCATGATAAGAATCACAAAAATATCAGGAAAAACATGAGCAAGGTGTGTTGTTTTCCTTTATCAAAAAAGCTGAAACTTTTTGCTTTCTTTGCAAGGGTTCAATCCCCAGCATAACAAATACTTGCCCATAAAGAGAACTTCTAAGACTTTCTGGAAAATATAATTGCTCTTTTAGGTGCCTTTGTAGAGCAAATACTCATCAGATGGTACACACAAGTGCCAACAGAAAGAGAACTGAAGTCAAAACATGTTCTGTGAGTGCACCCACATTGCACTGCACATATATGAGTGCATTTACAGAACATTTACTGCACTCTGGGAATGTAATTGCAAATGTTTAGGCACTGTGAAAGAGGGAAATGCAGAGCTGACCCAGCTTCTCCCAGAGGTATCCCGGAGCATTGGGAGCGTGCTGCTGACTTCCACTGAGCTGGGATCCAGTCCTCAGAGGGAAAAGGTGAAAAAGGCTCTGCAGGACTGAGAGCAGCTCCTGCATCCAGGACTCTGAGAGCAGCTCCTGCATCCAGGACTCTGAGAGCAGCTCCTGCATCCAGGACTCTGAGAGCAGCTCCTGCATCCAGGACTGGGAGAGCATCTCCTGCATCCAGGACTGGGAGAGCAGCTCCTGCATCCAGGACTGAGAGCAGCTCCTGCATCCAGGACTCTCAGAGCAGCTCCTGCATCCAGGACTGAGAGCAGCTCCTGCATCCAGGACTCTGAGAGCAGCTCCTGCATCCAGGACTCTCAGAGCATCTCCTGCATCCAGGACTGTGAGAGCAGCTCCTGCATCCAGGACTCTGAGAGCAGCTCCTGCATCCAGGACTCTGAGAGCAGCTCCTGCATCCAGGACTGGGAGAGCATCTCCTGCATCCAGGACTGGGAGAGCAGCTCCTGCATCCAGGACTGAGAGCAGCTCCTGCATCCAGGACTCTCAGAGCAGCTCCTGCATCCAGGACTGAGAGCAGCTCCTGCATCCAGGACTCTGAGAGCAGCTCCTGCATCCAGGACTCTCAGAGCATCTCCTGCATCCAGGACTGTGAGAGCAGCTCCTGCATCCAGGACTCTCAGAGCAGCTCCTGCATCCAGGACTGTGAGAGCAGCTCCTGCATCCAGGACTGTGAGAGCAGCTCCTGCATCCAGGACTGTGAGAGCAGCTCCTGCATCCAGGACTCTCAGAGCAGCTCCTGCATCCAGGACTGTGAGAGCAGCTCCTGCATCCAGGACTCTCAGAGCAGCTCCTGCATCCAGGACTGTGAGAGCAGCTCCTGCATCCAGGACTCTGAGAGCAGCTCCTGCATCCAGGACTGTGAGAGCAGCTCCTGCATCCAGGACTCGGAGAGCAGCTCCTGCATCCAGGCACAATGGGAAATTGCTTGTTGTATCCTACTGCCCCAGTGCACAAAGGGCTGCAGGGACTGGTGCTGTTTTCCTAAAGCAGAAGCCCACTTGCCTGTGTTATTGTAATGCACAGAAGTGATGCCTTGGTGCTGAAATCCCGAGAAGCAATGGCACATTAACACCATGCTGCTGGAATACATCAGGGCAATTGTGCACTCGTGCTGTGTTACTGACTGCAGGGCATGGCAGTAACAACACTCCAGTAACCCAGTCCCCCTGCTGAGGTGAAAGAAACATCTTAATGGGAGACCCTGACATTTCTGCAGGCCCATCTACATTCCTGCAAATCAACACAGCGATTGCCCTCGCATGAGGTCACAGGGAGCCCTGTAAAAACATTCAATCACAAAAAAGTCCAAACCCCAAGTCAAAACATAACTCACAGGAGTAGTGAAACCATACTGGGCTCCCAGCTAACTGCACTGACTGGGGAAACAATCAGGGTGGTGAAAGAAGGGCATTTCAGAGCTCTTCAAGAAAAGCTTTAACAGCACTCTATATCATGAGTCAAAAACTCAAAAGCCTACAGTGGTCACAGAGCAATTCATTTGGAAGAATTCATGCAAAATGTCATTTGTTCTGGCTACTGGATCTGAAGCTACCAGGGCGTATAAGTGTTTATTCAGGTTTTAAAGCAACACTGATCCTCCAGCCAGGCCTGGGAACATTTCAGCAGACCCAGCAACAGAAAGAATTACCTATACAAAAGAGCTGCACAAGATAAACTGAAATAGTTTTTAAAAAAGCATAAGCCTGTCATAGAGAGTCTCTTTCCAGTTGCAGTGACAGCCTGCTGTTCATATTGATTTTGGGTAAGTACAGCATCAGCTGGAGATTAAACCTTGCCCCACCATGGCTCTGACACTACGAGTCCTCCTTTTGTCTCAGCCAAAGCTCAGTCAGTGTAAGGGGGCTACAATGGAAAGTTTGTGCAAAGTGAACCAGAACATGACTACACAGCAGTCACCGTGTAGAAACCAAACTGAGAGCTAAAAACACAAAGGCCTTGTCCCCTTCCAAAGCTGGGACAGTGGGGATCAACATGTACTCACCAGTCCAGCTGGAACTCACATTCAAACAGCCCCTGCAAGCACCAGAGATGATGTTCTGTGATCTGGCCTTTAAAGCACAAAAGCATTTCCATGGGCAAGGTTCTGCTTTCCTCTGCAAGAGAAGAAATTTTATTCAGAACTTCCCTTGGAGGTTTTGGGTTCATTTTGATTTTAAATTCCTTTCATCCTGAAATCTTGGGGCTTGATTCTTACATCTTGAGAAGTCCTTGATGTCTGTGCAGAGTGGAAGTAAGAAGCTTCCTGCTGAGAGTGCCAGGCAGTCCCCACTCACCTCTCCATGTGCATATCCCAGTGCCTGCCTGTTCCTGCCCAGGATCCCAGGGCAGATCCACCTCCAGCAACCACCACGGGGACACAGGTGACCAGAGTGATGGCCCCTGCCACAGGGCACGTGTCCTCTTGCAGACAGGCAGGACAGAGCACACAGAATGTTAATTTCTTGTCCAACCTCATTGAGAGCCACCAGAGTTCATCTGTAGAATGAAGCAACATGATTCAAGCTAAGTTTCAGCCAGCCAGTGACAAACACTGACAGTGGAATCTCTGTTTTCTACATCCCACAGACCAAGCTCTTGCTGCTCATTAATATTTTACATCATTTTTATTCATTAGTGTTTTTGTTAAGGTGCTCTGCCAGAGGTAGATATCCACTTCTTGCAAACTCAAGGCAATCTCTTTCAAGCAAACCTGTGATGCTTGCAACAATCTTTGTGTTTTTCACTGGGATTTCATAGAAAATTTGGGATTTCATTAAAAAGCTGCAGACCATTTACAATGTTTGTTGTTTATTTGGTTTGCTGATGGTGGTTTTTGTGAAAAAAAAATTGAGTGAAACCTGATTAATCAAAACAATCCTGTTTCTGAAAGAAGACTGGATGTTTTCAGATTTTCAGACTAACTCAGAAAGGGACCAAATTTTGTGTCAAAACATGTAAAAATATGACTGTTCAGATTTAAATGTCAAAAATAAATATTGTGTCAGTTTGTGAAGAACTGAGCACAAAGCAGCAGCAAAATGTGAAAATCTTATCATGAGACACATAAATATTCTTTCTTACCCAGCTACACAGATGCTACTGCACAGCAACAGATCCCATGAATGTGCATGGGAGAATGCCATCAGCAGGAGGTTTGATCTTTAAATATTAGAAATACCTAAAATGCCAGAGTGAAAGCATAAAGGGCAAAGAGATTTAGTAAATCATGCTGATTCCAGCTCTCCCTGAAAAGGTTTTAACATCACCTGCAAAGTATCCAGAGGAGTAATTATTTCTTTTTTAAGTGAACAAACAAAACTTTGAGCAGCCCACTGCTGTTTGTTTCTGTTGGGTGCTGGTTTGTGCTGTGATTCCCATCCCGTGCCCAGCACACAGCAATGAGGTTAAATTGGTTTGGATGATATCAGCTATTTGTAATTAAACCAGCAGCCCATGGCTGGGCCTTTCTGTGCCCATGTTAGGTGTTAAATTAAGGTCTGATTAAGAGTGTGCTGCTGCAGTGAAGGTCAAGGACTAAAGATCACAAGCTTTGTTTCATCTAATAACAATAAAGACTGTCTGGCTGCCAAATACCACAACAGCCCTTGTTCTGCTATCAGACTGCTGTCCAGCTAGAGGGATCTGATTTCACTGGTATCCCTTTTTAAACCCCACTTCTAAGAGGGTTTGTAGCTATTTCATCTGTATTAAGCAGCCCCGTGTTACCCGAGGCTATACAGTGCATTCTATATGATCAAAGCAGAAATGCAGCAGCTTCTGACGAAGAGTTATCGTGGCTGAGGGGAACAAAATATCAAGGAAGGAGGAAAAAAAGATACAGAGACACAAAATACCAGGTCATGGCACCAAAGTAAACACCCACAGGTAAGTTCAGAGCAGGAGACCACACAGTGGTGGGAGCTGTGCACATGTGTTTGCTTGGAACAAATCACAGGCTTGTCCCACCAGCAGCCAGCAGGAGAGATGTGTCAGACAGGACAGACAGGAGATAAAAGCAGAGTGGTGAAGAGAAAAGCCAGCAACTTATTTGTAGGATAAAGACAAGAATTGGTGCATAAGGGCTTCTCCCTGCACAAGTGTTTTCCACAAAGACAGGTCAGGAGGCATTAGCAGAACAGTTATCTGTTAGGAAAGAACAAAATTCCTAACAGCCCAGCAAAGTCTGCTCCCAGAAGATGCCCATATCCCTCTGCAGTGAGAACAGGGTGCTGGGACTTGTTAGTTTCCTGAAAAGGAGGGTGGAGCAGAGTAAGAAACCATATGGCCCCAAAATAATCTCTCACAGACACATCCTAGTCCATACTTGGGGTCCAATTTCAGAGCAGATACTGATTCATTTTTCAAGAGTCATCTGAAGTGTCTTTCATGCACTCCTAGTACTTCATAGACTATTAATAGAGCAGTGTCATACCTGGAAGGACAATTCTGCTGCTCTGGGAGGCTGCACACAGAACACTCCTCACAGGGACACACAAACACACTAAAGCCAGAGCTTGGTCAGTTCTTTGTGAATTGCTTAACACATGGGATCAAAAAAGTTCCTTGAGGAGTCTTGTTGCTTTGCATTTCAGGATTGGAGTTGTTTTCTGCCAAGCTCTGAGTGATTCCCAAAATATTCAATCAATGATCCAGCTCAGCATGGAGTAGCTTCCAACTCGTTGCTGTTGCTGCTGAGCTACAGATCCTGCAGAGCAAACTTTGCTTTGGGAGCTCCCAGACCTCCTGGAATCTGAGTTGCATCAGAAGTACAGTGAACACCACAAAAAAGCCAGGTGTGAAAAATGACTTCTTCAGAACAAAAGAAATATTTTCACCACTGGGAGCCAGTGCCTGAACTGGAAAGCAGCACTTTACTGAATTAGGAAATTCCTCTACACCTCATTTCTCACCTATTTGTGAAAATACAATGAATCATGTGCTAGTCCCACTTGAGTCCAATTTTCTAATGATAACAAGAAACTTTTTCTGTCACCACTTAAATTTCAGAACACCAAACCTAAAAATATTCCAGTCAAAGTCAAAGGTTTGGTTTGGTTTGGTTCACCTCCTGATCATTCTTATTCCTGAATTTTGCAAGCCAAGATTGTAAGCTGAGAACCACAGTTTTATTGCCATGCTAGAGATGGTGGTGAAAACTTCTAAACACAGAGGTTTGACACTGAAGATATACATCCATATCATCTGGGTGACAGAGCTGAGAAGTCCTGATTAACTGCTACAAGTCAAAGGAAGCTGCTTCTGGAGGTGCCCATTCATTTTGACAATCAAACCGCTGCTGCTAAGGCACATTTCAGAGATTTTAATTTGAGCACTTCAGCCTGGATCCAAACAACATCAAAGTTCAGTCCAGGTAGCAAGTCAGAGCAGCACAGCTCAGCCCCTTGCTGGGGGAGCATGACAGCATCATGTCCTTACATCTGTGGCTTCCCAGGGTGAATTCCAGGGACTCTGTCACCAGCAGGGCCCAGGGATGGCTCTCACCACAAACTGGGAATGAACTCAGGCTCCTGCCCCTGCCTCTGGAGCTGTTGAGAGAAGGATTGCTTTTGAAAACTTTCCAGTCTTATCCTGGGGAGCTGCATGACGTTATCTCAGTATCTGCACCAGTCCCTGAGCTACACTTAAGCTCCTAGAAGAGGGATTGTTGTACATATTATGGTAATGTCATTTATTTATTTTACACAACTGGAAAATTTAAGGGCAACCACTTCACTCCTGTGCTGTGTAGATTAGAGTGTTCACAGTAACACCTGCTTACTGAACAGACAGCAAAAAAGCCCTTATATTCCTTCTTTATTGCAATTTATTATTATAGCTTGAATGGTTCCTAGTGACTTCCTAAGATTAATGTTAATATTCTAATCGGAGTCTCCCCTCTGGAGTTTTATTGTGGATTTTGAACATTCATTTCATTTAACATACACATGGGACCAAGTCTGGTGGTTCCAAAAATATTTGTAGTTGGAAATCACAGTGATTTTGTGTTAGGCTTGGTGCCAAAGAAATCACAAATCAGAAGTCTGTTATAGAGTAGTTCCAATTTCTTGGCATCAAAATTCCTCTTTATGTATGTGCATAGTGTGATGTTTTCCTGGGCTGTATGGCACTAACAATTAACTGAGAAATGCACTGCTTATCTATTTTCCAGGGTTTCTGGTGGAACTGGAGAGCTTGTCTAGCCAGCTGGGGATTCACAGGGATTTTATGGACTTCCTGTGTGAGCTGGAGCCTGCCTGTTGGATATGCAGCGCTCTCTATCACAGCTGGTGTTTTCAACCAAAAGTGTGGAGTAGAAATTTCATCCCTGATTTTTTTTGGCTGGATTGATTGTTTAGTCTAGGAACTCTCAAGGAGACTTTCTAGGTGCTGGAATTCCTCTTATTCTTCAGTCAGCAGCTGATGCTGTGTGGTGAACATCAGAGTCTAGATTCACATCTTAGTGAGCAAAGATTTATGTTCCTCCTAACGCTCCTTGACGTTAATGAGTATTACAGACATGTATCCCCATGGATTAAGCTGAGAACATACCCCAGAGTGTGTGTGGAGTTTGTCATTAGGGTATCAGACTATTAAAACCAACAGAGAAATTCCAAGGGTTAGAAAGCAATTGGATCTCTTTCCTCCTCTCTGCTGGAGCACATGTGAGAGATACACTTTAAATCTTCTCCTATTTCCAGCCCTCTCACGACTCCTGCACTCGTTTTTGGTTGTTAATGACTTCAAAGAAGAATTGATTGCCACTTTTAAGGCACTTCCCATAACAACATTATGGGGAATATGTTGCTGGAAGAGAATATTTCTGTAGCTTTATAGTGGTCCCTAATGAAGGAATTTCCATGTGGCTGGGGGAGACAAGGGAGGATTTTTCCTCAGCTGGCTGTTTCAGGGATGGGGTCAATACAATGGGATGATCTGTACACTCCTTCTCTGGGGATTGTGAGTCCTTAAAGAAGGACTATGGATCCTGGGATGTGCCACCTCAGAGCAGAGCAGCAGCAGGGACAGGCTCTGCTGCAACACAGCAGGCTCATTCCTGCAGATCCATCTGCAGGTCCTTGCTCTCCTCTGCCCAGGGCTCCAGGTTTTAAGAGTATTTTGGGTGGCACACAGCTAGCTGTATGATCTGGACATCTGGGGACAATTCAGCTCGAACCCAGACAAACCAGACACAAAAAATAGACTCCAGGATGTAAATTCAGTCTTCCCCAAAGCCATGTGTAGCACTGACCTGTGGGAGAGAGTCAGTGCAGAATCACCACATCCCTCAACCCCATGATCTACCTACAACAAACAACTCTGGAGCCAGGATTCTTGGGTTTTCTTCCCAATATCCCAACCATAGGGCAGACACAATTACTGTGTGTCTGGTTGACAGGAATTTTCTGGGCTGACTCTTGTCACACATGAGGTTTATTAGCCCTGTGTAATCCTGCCTACACCAGCACACTGAAAGATGGAAATAAAAACTTCATGTTTTCCCTCAGAGCTACTTGAGACCTTTTGGAGGAAATTTTCATAGGAGAATTCTAATTTAGCTAATTTGAAAGCCCTGGCTCCTGGATCAATTGCTCCCCTGGAAACACACCCATTTCTCCCTCAGTAAAAGGAAGAAAACAATACTAACAGAGATTTCTAAAATACTTTGAGATCTGTGAATATAAAGGGCTGTCTGTAAAGTGTTTAGAAAACTTCAAAAAAAAAGGTGCTACATAAATGCATATTTATTGCAGTGCTGACATTCTTGTGGCAGCTCTGAATGCAGAATCAAAAGCAGAGGGGGCAGAATGTAAGTCAGAATAAGAAACTGTCAGCCTTTAGCCTCTATCTTAAACTACTTTGAAATGTTGCAGACATTCAGAGAATCTAGTTTGCCAATATTGTATGTCCTACAGTAATTACACCAATCTGGAATATAAATTTTCCTTCCCCCTTCTGAGAGAAGACAAAGCTCTTAGAGATATACACAAATGGAGCTCTAATCCCACAAACTTTAATGCCTGTAACTAATGTCAGGCAGCAGAGTTGTCCTACTGATTTCAGTGGCTCTGCTCAGATGCATGTGTGGAAATGTTTGTGTGATTAGAAGTTAATCATAATAAATGCCAGTTCATAAGAGATCTCTGTGTAAACAATCTATTTCTGCATGCAAGTGATGATTTTATTGCTGTTCTGTAATTCTGTGTAGAGGCTTTGTGAAGAAGTCTTATATTTTCTAAAGCACTAGAATGTTTCTGATAGTGTTTTTCATTGCTAGCTCTTTGGGGGCTAATTAAAAGAAATATCTGTTAAATTTATTCATTGCTTGGTTCCTTGAAAGCAAGAGGCACCTGGTATAAACGTTAAAAAGAAAATCAGGCAGCAGCCAGACCTCATCATATATTAGATGCATTAGGACACTTTATTTATAAATAAACCAAGAAATTGGTTTTAATGACTTCAAAAGGAGGAAATGCCAGGAAGAACATAATATGAGCAAGCTCAGTAAAGCTGTCATGAAGATGCCTAAACCCACAAAAAATCTAGAAATTGTACTTACTCCCCCCTTCTCCTCTCAAATAGGAAGTGGCAATTCCAGCTGCAACTGGCAAAAATGTACATGAAGAACTGCAGCACTGACCAAGAGAAGCAGCAGATGAGATGGAGCACCAAGTGCCTGTCTGCAGGGGAGGTGCCATCAGTGGGAGATCAGAAATAGCTCATTTCTACTGCCCTGACTGATTCACTGAAACAAACCCTGAATTTTGACCCCTATGATTTAAGGCAAAATCCTTAAGGATGTGAAATCCATCCTTCTGTTAGGACAACATTTAAAGAGGCACTTACATTGAGCATATGCTTTACATTCATTTGACTTGAGTTTCAAACAGGCTTAGCACTGTTTCATTCTGTTCCCATTACAGGCTTCAATAAATCAGTAATGAACAGTGACTCAATACCTTTATAATCCAGCCTGCATTCAGCAGTGGCCCACAGAAAGATGCAATAAATTAATGATCAATAGACTGTGCAAGTGAGGAATATCAGCAAAAAGTTCTCCTTCATGAAGAAAAAAATTTACTTTAGAAGTAGATTTCACCTTAGGACACGTTATTGCAACAACATGCTGATTTGAGAAAGGTATTTCACAGGAGTAAATCTGATGTTAGTGAGATCAATGACCAGTTTTAGTGGGAGGAACCACAGTGTTTCTCTCATTTAAAGAGCTGAAGTTTTGAGCCAGGTGTAATACCTAGGAAAGTGTCCAAAGAGATTGAAAGATTTATGTTAGAGGACTCCCATCCACTGCTCTTTGGGCACTTAGAAAAAGTGCTGAGCAAAAAGGAAGTTTGACCTAAAATGATGAAAGAGCAAACTGATTTTGATAAAACAAGAATCAGGATTTCATTCCAAGTTCACCTGGTATGTGACAATCTAAGACAAGCCACAGATTGTGTCATGTCTCCAATGGACCTGATTGCTCCTACACCTCTTCTAAGTGACACTTGAAACAATTGGCCATGAACAGGAAGTAATTGCTTTAATCTTTTTTGGGAAAAAACCCTTCCAGTAGTTGTTCTCATTCCACATAAGCAGTGGGAGGAAGGCAGGTAGAAGCATTTTTAGCATTTTTAGCACTGTACAGACTGATCCTGTGGGCAGGCAATGTGACTGCACAGCCAGAATGCAGGAGAGAAATTAAGAATCTGTAGTCTAAGGATGTTTTCTGACCTGCTGGAATCCCTTAGGTGTGATCTTTTCAAAGAGTGATTTCCCAGTTTTAAAGAAGCAGAGTTTTGTTGACTTCTTTAATCACACCAGAGGCGCCTTGTTTCTAGGGCAGGAACTTTCCTCATGGCCTTGCAAAGAAAACAAACAGACATTGGTTTTCCATCCTGCCCTGACCTTTGGAAGTTGTCATCTCTGCCAGTTCTGCACTTTCTGGCCCTGGAGAGACCAGTTCAACCCTGAGTAAGGGAACTGAGCCACCTCTGGAATCACCCTCACACCTCCTGCAGGTGTTTTCCTTGGAGGTCACTCCATCCAACAGCTAACCAGGTCTGACCCTGTGGAACTTAGGAGAGCCAAGCAGCAGGATTGTCCAGACCTCCAAAATCAAATATAAAAACCCACAGAGCCTCAGAGGAGCCTGAGCAGGAGGAGCCACAGCCAAGGATACCAACCCAGAGCAGAACTGCTGCCACAGGACACCAGAGCAGTGTGTTGTGGCACCATCCTCCAGCCCAGGTGACTGCAGGGGCTTGTCCAAGTGACTGCAGGGACAGGTCCTGGCTGGGTTCAGGATGAGAACAGGGCCAGATGAGGATGGGGCTGCAGAGATTGTAAGGTATAAAATGATTCATTCCTACGAGCCCTGTGTGTGAGGCTTCTGCTTCCACCAAGGATGACATTTAACCACAAAAATATTTAAGGTGCTTTTTACAGGGATGTGCATCGCTGACTATGATAAAATACAGGGGTGTGGGAGAGTCAGGATGCAGCTTTTTCAGTGCAACTCCACATGAAGGAAAAAAAAGGCAATAAAAAGGAAGTCTTGGCATAAGGAAAACATCCCAATGAAATCCTGTCTTTTAATCTTGGCCGCAATCTCTTCTCATCATCTTTCCTGCTTTTTAATGTTCTGCTGCACTTTTTATATTGTTCACTTTATCAACTTCACCTGTCTCAAAAGTCAATAAAAGCAGAGGCCACAGTTTTAAAATCCAGGCAAACGAACTGAGGCACCAAATTTCTCAATTTCTCCAGAGGTGCTGACTGCTCACAACTGTCAGGAGCAGCAACACAACCTGTGGGTGATCAGTTCTTTAAAAATCACTTAAGTGCTTGAAGAGGAACATAACTGGAAAACACAGAGGATAATACTTTCAAAAGCTTCTTACTCAAGAGTCACTATTTTACTTTCAGAAGTGATTTAAGCACTTGGGAGTTCAAGAACTACTTAAAAATCAAGTGTATTCTGAAATGCATAATACTGTCTGTGTATGGTGTACAGATACCTCTTCTGGTAATGTACTTACCCAGAAGTTCTAGGCCTCTCTCAAAGATTCAATATGCTGAAATTCCAGTCCAGGATTGGCCACACTGTCACTTACAGAAGCTCCACCAATATTCTAAAGGAAAAGTAACTTCCCATGCTTATTGACTGAGAAAACCTCAGTAGAAGAATGACCTAAACAACATTGTACTGATTGCTGTTGAACAACCTGAAGACTCTCCTGCACTTTTTTAGTGCCTCTGATGGAAAATGCTTTTTTCAGACATTCTCCTGTTATCATTTTTTTCCTGACATCTGTTGATTGTAGGCACACAGTTTGTGGTAATTGGGAGAGGGGCTGGGCTGAGCCTCATCCCCCATGGGCTGTAGCTGTGCAAAGCAGGTGAGCAGCACTGAGCCAGGGGGTGCCCAGGTACTGAGCAACCAGCCAAGGGAACAGAGGGCACTCAGGTGCCTGGCATGAATGTGAGGGGTAGAAAGAAGGGCTGGAGAACAGGAAAGGCAGATGCTTGCAGCCTTTTGGGGTGGCATGATGTTACTCTGCTTGGGCAGATGCTTGAAGCCTTCTGATGAGGTGTGCTGTTACTCTGGTTGAATGCTTAAAGCCTCCCAAAATTGTGTGATGGCACTCTGTGTGTTGTGGCTGTCTCAGCTGTGACAGCTCATCACTAAGGCAGCAGTGGAGTCAGTGTCCCACCACGATGGATGTGAGCTTCCAGAACTCTCTGAGCAGGAAGAAGAGATTGCTAAGTGTACAGAGGCAGCAAAGGCAGTCATGTCATGGCTTAAGCCAGCTTGTTGATAGAGGAGGTTTACAGCTGTCATTAGTGAAATGGAGAAGAGGCTGCTGACACAAGATCACACCCTGACAGCAATAGATCAGGAAGAAATCTCAGCACATGGCAGCATTTCACTGCTGAGCTGTTGGCCTGAAATTCTGTTAATATTTATCCAATGTGCTGATCTTTAACATTTGGACTGCTGCTGGTGGCAGGGATTCAAAGCAGCCTGAGGCCTTCACAAGGTGAGTGTGGTGTGTGGCCAGAGGCAGATCACAGCTTGGCAAGTCCTGCCAAGAGTCCAGAGGCATCTGCAGCTAAAGGGGTCAATCAGCTTGTACTTCCTTGGGCTGAGCTGCCTGGATCTTCAGCAGCTCCTGAAGGCTGGGGTGCTGCAGGTGTGGTTTGCACATATTCCATCTTTACATCAGGAGTGTGCTCAGTGTCTAAGGCAGCTGGAACAGCTTGGTCTTGCCTCTGGAACAGAGGCTTCCAGGTCACTGTTTTCAAGTGTCCTGACACAACCATTGCTGCCCATCACTACAAGAGTTATGTAGAGCACACTGGGATTAATATCTTTGAAGTATTCAGGTTTGAAGCCTTTTCTCCTTGGAAAGGCATGTTTTTAATAGAAAGGCACATGCTATTTTCCCTTTCACTGTCTCTAAAGAGGAGGAAGGTTCTCTGTTACTGTTTTAGAATCTCTTTTCTCTGATTCAGTTCAAGCTCTTTCTTCAGAACAGCACTTAAGTGTTTCTTCCTTAATTTAGACAAGGTTTGAATGAGTTCAAGCTCTTTCTTCAGAACAACATTTTAGTGTTTCTTCCTTAATTTATACAAGACTTAAATCACATATTTTGATGCATTCATTTTTCTTTTGTACAGAGAACCTGTTGGCTTTCAGTTCTTTAACACCATCCACCACTCCTAATTCGATCCTAGCCAAAAAGTTTTCTCTCAGTTTGCTTCCTGGCCTGATGTGCTGCTTAGATCTCTCTCACTGCAAGAAGCCTTCCCCCTTCTGCTATTCATCACAGCAATTTCACATGCTCTCTTCAGCTGTTCTCTCCACGGGCTGGTGAAGCTGGTACGGTTATTATCCTCTTTATCCTGTACAAAGTTTAAAAAAAAAACAGATTATTTATGGATAACACTGGGGACCACCCATACAGCAAGAAAAATTGAGAAAAAACTGTTGTTTTCATGCTTTGGGTAGTTACACACATGCATAGCTGGATCAGACAGTCCTTCCCATTTGACTTCTGTTCTCAGTAAATATTTGTAGCTTTGCTGATAAAGCAGTGCTGGATTTCTCAGCTGGGCTTCCATATGGACCATAAGCTGTGGCACTGGATTATGGAACTTCATTCAATAACAAGCCTTCTTGAATAGTCATTTGTTTCATTCTCTAATTTGGTCGTGAAAAATCTGTTCAGGAATCAAATGGCAGAACAAAGTCTCCAAATACAGCTGCTTTGGCTGTGGTATTGATAGCTGTGAGGCCCATGGCAATAGCAATGAGGGCTCCAAGGCACAATTTTTTTTTATTGTGACCTAAATGCAGTAATTTGTATATAGGAAATGGCAAAAATGTGGAGAATTTTTATATATTGTGTGATTTCTATTTAATGCATCTTATTTTTGTTTCAGTCTGGTTTTACTCGTGAACAAAGCACATTTCTTGTTTGTGCCTGCCCTGGCTGTGCACAGAGAAGCTTCTGGGGATGGGCACTGCCTCCTGGGGGGCTGAGTGCTCTGACCATGGCACAAACTGCAGTAACCTGAAGGAGGGAGCAGAGTGAGCACATGCCCAGGAATGGGGATCTGGAGGACACAGAGAGGAGATGTATCCCAGGACAGCCCCTCTGCCAGGAGAAATCCTGTGACCAGCCACAGGACAGTGTTGGTGAGGGATCTGAGCATCTGACTCTGAGCTCAGCATCCCTGGCTTGCCCCTGACCCAGCTTCCCAGTGGGACACCCAGAGAATTGTCACCCTGTGTCCCCTGGAAATGACTTTCCCTCCCCTGACCCAGCTTCCCAGTGGGACACCCAGAGAATTGTCACCCTGTGTCCCCTGGAAATGACTTTCCCTCCACCTGCACACAGCTCAGCCACAGGAAGGTTTCACTCTTGACTCAGAAGTCAAAGCTGTTGGCCACTTATAAGTTCACTGGCTTGCAATCAGTAGATTCTTCCCAAAAGATAAAATAATACTAAGAGGAAAAAGACACAGAAAAATAAGGTTGACTTCAGACCTCAATTTTACAGCTTTTTCCCTTTTGGAACTAACAGCTACTCTAACACCTCCCTTTTGCCCACAGAACTTAAAGTGCTTTACAAAGGCAACAAACATCCCTGACAGCACTTTACAGTGAGGGAAACAGGAGCACAAAGGGGAAGGTTATTTATCTGAGAGCCCTTCAAGAAACCAACAGCAGAGGTAGGAATACAAGCAGTAATCTGCTGTCTAGGAAAGCTGATCCCTGGACATGCTGCTTGTAGTGGTCACATTTCTAATGCCAATAAAATCTGCTTTCAGCCTCTCTGACCCCCTTATCAGTTTTTTCCTCCCTTCTCAGCATACACATTCCCAGTTTAGTCATCATGTGACAGTGAAAGTCCCTCTGGGATGGACTTATTGCTTCTATTGCTAAAGCTTCTTTTTCCAGGCTCTTTCTTAGGTACAGGTTCTGGTGTTTATGAGATAAATTTTATGTTTTGTGCAAAGCAGGGAGATTAGGCATGGGGGAGGTGCAATGTGTTCAATAGGTAGTTGAGACAACATCTTCTATATAAAGATTATTTCAAAACTGCCCTCGGTGCAAGCTGCAGCTGAATTTAAATGCAGCCTTGGCTTTTTTTGCAATTTCCTGCCAGAAGAGCAGCTCTCAAACTGTTTTGAAATAAAAAGACACAAGTGCTGGAAGGAGGCAAGTGAGCAATTGACCTCATCAGAGCTCAGTGCTGGTGTTAGTCAGGCATTTTCCAGCTAGAGGGGTTTGGGTTTTTCCATTATTTTGGGGGGCAGGGGGAAAGAAAATCCTGATGTTTTCAGAACTGAAATGTTTTGCAGGAAACACATAATTTTCACAAAAGGCCTTCTGGGAAGAATCTTCCTGCTCAGCTTGAGACTGATGGACAAAAACTGGTTGGGAAAGGATCCCAGCATGGCCAGTGGTCAGCACATTCCCTGGTGATGTGGATTTACACCATGTGATACAGGAAAGGCTGAGTTGGCTCCAAATACAGCAGAGCAAGGATTTGACACAGTCTTCCCACAGCCTCTGCAAATACCCCAACTTTGGGGTCATCCTCTCTTCTCTGCCCCAAGAAATGGGATTTTTATGAAGTCAGGACCAACCCAACAAGAGCAATTGTGCTCAACAGATTAATCCCACTCAAGGAGGTGTTTTAGACCATAAACATCAACCCTGGTCTCCTGCATCCTATAGAAATATCCTCAGGCTTTGGCATGCTGGGAGCTGAACCTGTTTGCTCACTTGCTCTTCCTTCCTTCTTATTTTCATTTTGATGAGACAGAAATTCTAAAACATCCCCATTTTCCCTAAAACAGGTTTTGCTTTCTAGCCACCTTTACTCAGCATTTTAGAAGAGAGTCCACATAGAATGAGAAGCATTTTCTCTTTTCTCACCAGGCTGTGAATCAAACCCCAAACTCCAACAATTTCCCAAAAGTGTCATTAGGTTTGTTTGCTTGTTTAACAGAAAAGATGTGTTCTTTACATTAAACCATCATTTAGAGAAGCAGAAGCCCACATGGGAAAGGCCCCTGGGCTGCTGCTCTGCCTTTTGTACATTGCTGTTTGTTGATTTTTTTTTTTGTTCCTAGTCTTGGAGAGAAACTAGCAGGAATTGTGCAAGGTCCTTGCAGAGCTGGGAGCAGATGATCCCTTTGCTGCAGCTCTGTAGCTGCTGGAGAACAGATCACCCTTCAGCTGCTGCTGCTCCTCACTGTGGGTGAGGAACTGCAAACCTCTGAGGGATGCACCAGCTGAGTGGAAATCAGTAAGAAAGGCTTCAAATCAGCAACATCAAATTTTCACTAGTTTCACCTTCTCCTCAACATACATAATAAATAAATCCAGAGAGAAAGGAAGGAAGGCATAATCTGGAAATGTGCCAAAGGATGCTCTGATGTCCCAGTACTGAGGGAGGCTGTGGCAGGTTTTCTCAGAGGGTCAGAGAGATGCCTATGGTGGAGAGGATTGTAAAATACAGACTTTCAGCTCACTTTCTTTGGCTGAAGCCAATAATTAGATCCCTCTTTCCAAAACTGCTCAGGCATACAGGTGGGATGATGCTGACAAAAGTTTCTTTAACTTGTTCAAGTTCCCTTTTGGAAATAAGCTCTTTCCCAACCCTACCAGTATAAAATAACACTTTAATTAAAGCTAATTCTTCTAAATTAGGGTGTACATTTACATAGAAGTAAGGATGACAATCTGAAAGAATATCAGCTGAAAGGTGCTGAAGAATAATGGCATTTTTCTGTCATCACTATGAGGAGGAAAGGAAACTGTACATCACATGAAAGGCTGACCAGCTGCTCCTGTTACATAATGGATGGGGACATTGCTGATTCAATAAATGCTAAGAATACAGAAATTTATCTACACAGACAGATACTCTTGTGTCCACATTAAGACTTTACTAAAATATATGACAGAAATATACCACATATTTCCTGGATATTTCTCTTTGCATGCTGGTTTATTTCATCTCTTTCCCCCCCAATACTTTTTACAGGCACTGAAGAGGAGCAGTGGGGGGAGATTGGTGTTCTAGCAAGCAAGGACCTCATCTTAGCCACATAACAGGGAAAAAATAATTTCCAGACTAGAGAAGAACTAAGTAAGATTTAAAACTTGAGTGGAGTGGCAGGCACATCACAGCCCTTCAGAGAGAGTGGCTGCAAATGAGGGGGAGCCTCAAGAACTAATGAGCAGATAAATACTCAGTTCCTTCTGAAAGTAAATTTACAACATACTCAAGGAAGATCTCAAAAAAAAAAACTCCTCAGACAAATTCTGAGTACATTTTTAAAGGAAGAAAAAGGAAGAAAACAGCTCTTATTTTAAAAAAAGTAAACATTTTTAAAATAAAACGAAACATGGTGCTAAGCCTGCAGCTGAATTCAGAGGCAATTCTACAGGTACCTGGAAGAAGTGTTGGAAGAGAAAACTTCTATTTCACACAGACATCTGGTGCTTACAGATCAGAACTGGATATTTACTGAGGTAAGATTACCTCACACTGGACTCTGTTTAATTCCTGTCCTGTCCTTTGCAGAATTCAGTTCTGGCTGTATAAAATACTCCAAAAATGTGGAAAACAGAGACATGAGGAGAAAGACAATCACATCTTCTGGTGTAGGTAGGCACATGAAGGTGCCTATATATATATATAAAAATAATCATCAGATGTGCTTGTCTTTATAGATATATATTTATATAGATATAGTTTATATATGTACCTCTATATATCCTGTACATATATTCTGTACATGGATATGAGTTAATGAGTTGGGAGCTTTAGGAGGCCAAGGGTGGCAGCAGTTCCTGCACAACAGCTCTGCATTACAGGTCCACTTGATATGAAAGTAAAAATAAGGTACCTGGACACTCCAAACTGTTTCTGGTTTCTCTCCATGAGAAACACAATTTCCAAGGGCTCAGCTCCCATTTAAATGGCAAAGCAGACATCCTGGTTTTGCAGATATTGTGAAAAAGATCCTCTCCCTGCTCTGTATTTCATTTGGGGCAGCAGAGCTCCATCAATTTGCACAAGGCAGGGAGCTTCTGTTTCCAAACAGACCATGAGCAGAGTTATGACCTGCAAATCAGGCAGAATATCCTTGGCTCTGTTTCAGGATGCAAATACTGCTTTTTCTCTTAGAAATATTAAAATTGAATGATCTAGTGAGGAGGTTTTTTCTACCTACTTTGGTTATGGGTCTTTTGAGAGATTATCTTGACTATCAAGTAGCTTTTAGTGTTTATCAGTGACCACAAGATCAATTTGCACTCTTAGAAAATAAATACAATTCTTGCTTACAGTAAAAATCAAATGTGCAAGTATGGAGGAAAAGAAGAGAGAACAGGATTAATAAATTACAATTGTTAGCAAGCACTAACATGTATCGAAAATGGCAAATTCTCTGGAGTACAGCCGAGCTTCTTTTATTCAGGTCAATGACTCTTTTTGTGATTCTCTCCTCTCAAAAAGAGCATTTTTCAATGATTTATGTATAATAATCTCCACATCAGCATACCGTATTTTGCACTATTTGTTTGTTAAACATGCAGCAAGGATCTCACACTGAAGCCCTTAGCCTTGAAAATCCAACTGGGACAAAGGCATAAAAATATACATATAAAATAGAAATATTTATTACTGAGGCTGATGTTTATGATTTGACATGTAGGTAAGGGGGAAAAATACGTCATTTTAGATTGCTGAGTTAAGGCTTTAATGGTGTGGCTTTCAGACAGATATGTGAGAGCTGTTTATTAAGCAAAAAAAAAGAATAAAAATCACCCATTCACAGGCCACCAGAGCAGGAAACTGCAGTAAGTGTTGCAAAAGCAGCTTTTCATTGGGCTGTGGCAGTGCTGGCTGCTCCAGCCTGCAGGAGTCAGAGATGGACAATTAAAAAAAAAATTAAATTTTATTTAAATGGTTCAGATTGCTTGAATCAGTTCAAACAGATTTGCAAGTTGTTGGGTTCAGGGTGTTTTTTTCAGGACTGAATTCCATCATGGCAGATTTTCAGCCATTTCTTCTCCTGTCCTGCAAAGTGCTTCCTCACCTCGACACTCCAAGTGCCTGTTTCAAGTGCTGACATGCTGATTTCTTGAAAAAAACCCACAAAATAAAATTCAGGTGTCCACCTGCTTGAAGTCTCATGTATTCCAAAGTTTTGTCATCCAGTCTAAGATCAGGGCAGAGCCCTGTGACAATTCCCAGCAGTGAACGAGGAGGCTGAGGTAAAGGCTGAGCATGTTGATTCTTTGTCTTAAATCACCAGTTTTTCCATGGGATCACCTCTCCCCAGGCTGGAGAGCTCCCAGGGGGTCTCAGATGATCCCAAATCACTCTGGACAATCCCACCAGTAAATCCATATCTGGGGTAATTCTCATTTTCCCTCAGAAGGTGTGAGAAATGAAGAAGCCGCATATGGGAATCCTGCACTGGGAAAGATAGCACCACATGTGAATAGTGACAGCATTTTGGAGGTACTAATTTGTTATAGAAAATATTCCAATAATTTTTATTATTAGATTGACAGGTGAAAATCCCAGCAGATTTCTATTTCAGTGTGAATTATGTTTTTTACCAGGTCATACCATACGTGTTCCCTACTGATGTAAAGGATTCCATTGTCTTTTCTGTCAGTACAGAAATTCCACCAATATTAATTCCATTTTCAAATCTGAGGGGGCATGGACAGATCCCACACAGAGAGGGGGAAGGAGGGGGACAAATCCATAGATAAAAAATCAGATTTCCAGTATCTCTCAGCTAACAGGTCTGTCCCACCCTGGCCAAGACTTTGAAGGCAACCAAGCCTTCTCACTAGAGCTGTATTCTCAAAATTGACTGGGTACTTAGTAGGCACTGAAGTCCATAAATATTTCACAAGGAAAAGAATGCATTTCCCAAGCATTGACTAGCTACATATATTATTTATATGAAACCATAACTTAAGTTGAAAAACAATAAATGCTTCAACAACAGACCTGTTCACAACCTACTCCATTACTAAGTAAAGTAGGCTCTGCCTGTTCCTGAGGATCCTGTCACTATGCAGAAATTCACTGGGACCTGCACAGAAACCCTACAAAGGTGCAGGATGAGATTGCAGTCACTGCACCAACACCAGTTAACTTGAAATTACATGGACAAGCGATTACAAGATGCTGAAATTCATTTACATTTCATATTTGTGCTGCACTTTATGCTCGTGTTTGAGGTCAGGTCTCCCACTCTAAGTAAGGGCAGTGAAGGCACAAGAAGGGAGAGGTGTTACCTCCCTTTTCATACCCAAACTGTCAGAGTTCAGGGAGATTAAGGACTCCATTTTCCACCACCATGGCCACTCATCAGTAGCCTTTTCCAGGGGAAAAAATGTGCTACAAAAAAAGATGTGGGTCAGAAAAACCAGAGATTGCAGATTCCAGATTGATGCCAAAAGACTCCTGAAGATCTGGGAATTGCACTGAGACTTTCCACTTCCCAAACAACTTAGCTACAAAACTCCCCCTTCTTGGTGAAGGATCTTCAGACAGGTTTTTAAATGGCTGCTTTGTCATTCAACCTGTTCAACCCCGCAGAGGAGGCCTCTCAGAGGAGGTGTAACAGACTAATGCTCTTTTGCCTGAAGCACTCATAACATTAATGGAAGTTAATTCTGCTGGTGGAAAAGGTTTAAGTGAGTTTTGCTAGCTCATAACCACAGCTAGGGAGAAGGGAAAAGCTTTTGGAGCAAGTGGATCCAAGATGTAGGCATTACCTCCACCATTTACCACTCAGCTGGCAGCTAATGGCCCATGTATAAACTCAGGATGAAAGTGGGTAAAATAAATTGCATTCTTTGGAACAACCATCTCTTCTTTCAGTGGCACAGAAAAAAAAAACATCCAAAATGCACCCTGGAAAGCTATTTTGAGTATGTTCTTTTGGCAAGACACAAAAAGTGCCAAGATAAAGTCAGTCAATTCAGTATTGTGAAGGGAGGGGAAAAGGCAATAAAAACAGTGGAAGCTCTGAAGACAAGACTCACCTCAGTGCAGACAGCAAGAAGGATATTTATGCACTATTTATACCACTCCAAGTGCAAATTTTGCCTTGCATCGATTACAATTCACATCTCAAAGATCTTTCTGCAGCTCTGGCATAACTCTAATAATGCAGAGGCAGAGGAAAAGGGAAACTGCAGCCACTTTGGGCAGGATCAGGTGGCACATCCCTGTCCCCTCACAGCTTGGGGCACCACACACATCCTGACAAACACCCAGACAGAGCAGGCTGGAGGCTACAGCACGACAGAGGCTGTGCTAGCAACAGAGCATTTCCCAGGCATTTCCTTCTTGTTCCCTGGCTCTGCCTCCATGCCCTGCTCTGAGTAGAATGGGAGGGTTTGGGGTGCTTGGTTTGGCAGTGGTGTGCTGGGGCCAGTGTCAGGGGAAGGAAGTGCATCAGTGGCATGTCTGGCTGATGTTGTGCCACCCTTGCCATCAGCAGTGCCCTGTGAATGCCAAGGCAGGAAGGTGTCCCTGCAGTCCCTCCAGAGCTCCCAGTGCCTGTGCAGCCATGGCAGGAGTTAGGCCTGACCCAGTCCTGCTCTCTTGCTGTCCCTTTCCCTGGCAAAGAAGAGCCCAGGTGCCCACCCCAGCTGAGCACAGCTCTGAGCAGTGAAGCCCACCCACTCCTTACAGCACTGCTGGTTTCTGTGGCAGGTGAGAACTAATGCAGTGTGTTTGGATCCAAGAGCCCTCAGCAACAGACAGGAAGAGAAATAACTTTGGGAAAGGGGGTGTTGACAAGCAGAGACTTGTGGAAACTGACTGGAAAGATCAGGAGTCTGCATACCCAGCTCCCCCCACTCCTAGAGCAGCCAAAAAGCATCCCCACCATCAGAGCATCCCTGCTCTCTGTGCTCCATTTTCCATTGAAGAGGCATTTTGGGGAAGTTCTGCTTTGGCTGAAAGAACCAACTCACCCTTGACACCTGCTCCTTCCAAGGCTTCTCCAAAGAGGATTTCTGGTGGCACCATGAAGATATGCCCATTCCTGTGTTCTACTAAAGCCAGACCCCACAGCCTCTGTTGTAGTTGGTTCTTTGCCCCAGCAAGCTGCTCCTCCCAGCTGAAAATGCTGTCCCCATTTAGCAGGAGGCAGAGAGTGACAGAACCCCTTGAAAGGATTATTCAGCCCTGTGAGCCCAGACAATGCCCTAAAAGATTGGAATCCAGTTCACCTGACACAATTCCAGCACTGAACACACCTCCAGGAGGTGATTGCCTCTGATTTCTGCAGCACTAAGGTACCAGTGAGCATCCTGCAGACCTGAGTCAGGGCATGGAGCAGCTCCCAGGAATGTGCTGTGTGCAGGATGTTGGTGTCCATGGGCAGCCCCAGGTGATCCCAGGACTGTGTCCAAGCCAACCCCTCTCCACACCTCAGGCAGGTGTGGATTTGCACAGGCTGCTCGTGAGCCCTATTCAACAGTGGGAAATCACATCCAGCTCTGTCACTCTCAGGGCTCACACTATAAAACCTTCATTGCTCCAATCTGTGGAGCAAAATGACAAATGGCTCCAGTCAAAAGCTTACAGTCAGAACCTAAATCTTCCACCACCCCCTTTCTGCCTGAATTCATTTTAGGTGTTCTGTGAGATAAATTGAATTTTGCATTCTTCCAACTGCAAAAATAGATTGTTCAAGCTATTAAAATAAATATATGATGAAAAAAATTGAGAACATGAAAAAGAAAGGAAATATTAGTGTACTCAGAAGTCAGAGTCATGCTAAAGAATCACAGTGGTACTGAGACACTTGTGCTATATTTCTACAGGGGCAGCAAGAAAGAAAGAAAGGGGAAAAAAAAGAAAAATCCTACATTTTTTCAGAGTCTTTTTGAAGAGAGTATAAGGTTGAAATAAAAGCAGGTGTCATAACTTCAGTTGCACTGCACCAGCTCACTGACTTCAGTGGCAGCAAGGGCCAAAATTTTTTAATCTTCTGCTTATACCTCCAGGTGCTGTAGGGCATCCCCTGAGCAGTGTGGGGGGTTGTGCCTGAATTACAGATTTTGCCCAGCATGGTTATGTTCTCAAGCAGCCTCCCTCCTCCCTCTTCCACAGGGCTCCACACATTGCTTTTCTCTAACTGGCCAAGTTCAGTCCTACACAGAAGACCCTAGAAAATGTGAATTGTCCAGGGGGCTGTGGTTGGATGTCCCAGGACAGGGAGCTGTCCTGGTCCCTCAGTCCCCATTACCTCCTTTCACACCCCTTCATACTGCTTCATGAATTTACCTTCCACCAAGGCTTCTGTGAAAAGTTCTACATCCCTCAAGAAGTGAAAGCTAAAAATTCCAGATACCAAAGCTCCAGAGGCTAAAACTGGAGAATTGGTACCTACATGTTTGTATAGCTGGACCCTGATACTATAAAGCAGCAATTCACCACTTTTTTGAGTCTTCCATCACCTCAGTCACCCACTAGACCAGATCTCTTGGGTCAGCTCTTCTGACCTGTTTAGTAGAATATTTTTTATTCTGACAGTTGCAGATCAAGCTCAACTATTTATCAGACTTGGGGAAGAATTCTCTTGAAAGATGAAGATACTTTAAATTTAAGCATCTGATTTTTTTCTTAGAGAAAAATGTTTTTAAGTAGATGTTTCATTTCAGATCAAATAAAATATTTCATTCCAGTTAAAGATTTTACTGATTTGCTTTTTATTCAGCCAGCAAACCAAAAAGTTATTATCAATTTTTTCCACAGTGCTGCTTAGTTTTGGGCACCAAATAGATTCCAGTGCAGACAAAAACCAAACAAGTGCTGTGTTGCTTACTCTGACCAGCTTACTCTTAGTTCTGCAATACTGAATTTTTTTTGAAGCTCCAGCTTCTTGAATCATATGATTCTATGAATATCTCAGCTTGCTTTCCTACTGAAAGTAGAGGCCTGACAATTTGAGTTGCAAACATAAGCTCACATGGTGAAGCCCTAAATGTCCCAAACAAGCAAAACATGTGTTTTTCCATCTTACTGATTTTAAAGTCAATCTCGTCATATGGAGCAAATATTATTTGTGATTTTTGAACTCTTAGGGTAGAAACTACTGTAAATTACATTCCAGGAGCTATTTGAGAAACAAATCTCCATCCCTGGGGCTTTTGACCCTTCTCTGTTCTTGGCCTTCTCCCCTGTGTTTTGGGGAAGGAAACCATCAGGCAGCTCAGCCCAAACCCGTACAAGCAGCAAGAGTTAATTTGGTGCAATGTATCTGAGTGTAGTAACTGATTACATTTTTCCCCAAAGGAAACTTCAGTTAATTTGGTTAGTGACTCATATGCCAGGCTGCCAATTACAACACAGATGATTACACACATAAATTCACGTCGCAGTGGCTCAACGATCACAGGGAGGGGAAAAAAAAAAAGAAAAAAAGGAAAAGAATAAAAAAGAAGCAGAAAGGGAAAAAAAGGCTCCCCTTTACCTTCCTGGGGCTGGGAGTGGGTAAGAGCCCACCCTGCAAGGTGCTGGGTGCCCATGCAGGCCTCTGGAGACTGAGTGCCAAAAGCTGTGAGACTGGGACGTGCCATCCCTGCAGTGGCAGGGGCTGTAGCTTTCCATTTGGGATTTTCACTGATGAAATGTGTGGCACGCTCTCTAAAAGATTGTTTGCCAGTATCGTTAGAGGAATCCATACACAAAGAGAGCAGGAAGGAGGTTAAATGAGCAGTGCTTGGCAGTACATCAGTAAATCACTTAAAGATAACCTGTGCATACCAATATCCCCCCAAAAAAAAAAATCCAATTAAAGTAACTTATTGCAAACCCAGTCCCATTTCTGAAGTGCTTTATATTCCTAAGGAGGAGTGGGAGAGGGAGAGGAAAGAAACAGGACAAGGAGTGAGAGTCTGATGCTATCACATGAGGAAAGCCCAGGCTGGGGATGGGAAAAGAATTCCTACATGCCTCATCAATGGGAATCGATACCAAGGGGGGTTGGCCAGGCTCCTGAATACATATATTCAGAGAAAATGAGACTTTGCACTTAAAAGCAATAGGAAGTTCTGACATTGGTGGCAAGCGTAGGAGGAAGAAGGTTTTCTTTTATCTTAAAAGAAAGATACTTCACCGGCCTCAAATGTGTTTCTAGCTAGACATCCCTCCAGATAAACAGCTGCATGCATTTCCTGCAGCCAGGGTCAGTGGGCTGCTATGGGGGAATTCATGCAGCTCCTTGCTGGGGAGGTTGAAGTGCTTTACAAACAGTAATTAAGCTTCGTGGCACCAGGGTACTATTATACCAGTTTTACAAGGGAATAAAAAGAATGTGGCAGCAAAGTGATTTGCCCAAGGTCATCCAGCAAGTCGGTGGCAGAATCAAGTGCTACATGCAGATTCCTGGTCTCCCACCCTCACCTCTCACCAGCAGACAAGCCCCCTACCTTGGCCTTTATTAAATAACCATTACAAAATGTATTAATTTTAATTTGGAACTATGTAAATTGACTCTTTCCCAAAAGACAGCAATTGGCTGTTAAATAAATACCGAGTGATTATTGCAATCATATTTGCTGACGAGTGGATCATCAGTGTAATGTGCTGGGTTCAATAAAAAGGTTATTGCCTGTCAAATAAACCTGATGAGCAGAGTCTGGACTGACATGGGACAAATCCAACAGTCACTGGCTTTGGTGGGAACTTCAGCTGCTCAGCACCTTTTAGAGGCTGAGTTCAAGTATTTTTTGCAATATGTAGAGAAAAAACTGGTGCTGCCAAAGCAGCACAAACTCCATTAGCAAGATGACCTTAGGTCAGATCCTGGCACCCTAAACTTGATTGTGAGAGTAGTTAAGTCTCCCTGATTTCTGTAAAAACAGCTCAGTGTGCAATGCTGTTCTTAACAAGGGTAAAACTAGTAGAAATAATTCCTGTAATATGCAAGGATGGGATGATTTTAGGATTAGTGTTAAATTAAATGCAGAAGAAAATGCTTGTGTTTTTAGTATATCTCAGCAGAAGGAGAGAGCTGTACATACAGCTGAATGGTCAGACTGGGTCTTTCAGAGAGATGGCCTGCACACAGATGGAGCTATTCTAAATTGCCAGTTTCTTTTGTGTTTTTCCAGAGCGTGAGTTTGTAAGAATAGTGTTTCTTCTCCATCAGACAGCCAAGGATGCATCAAAAAAGCCCCTGTACCCTGCAGAACTGCTTGTCACTGGCAGCCACCCACTGAGGCAAGCACCTTGCTGGAAACTACAGCCACTGGTTTCCAGGGCTCTTCTCTCTGCCGGAGCTGTGCAAGGACACGATCCCGGTACCCCGCGAGCATCGCTGCGGCTGCAGCCCGGCCGCTCCTGCAGAGAGGCGCCCCGCGCTGCTGCGGCCGCTCCCGCTCGTGTGAAATGAGCAGTTCTTCCCTGCCGGGCTGTGGCAGCGGCCAGGCGGCCCGGGCAGTTCCCAGGGACGGCACTAGGTGGTGGCAAGCCGCTGGCGAGGAGCGGCGTGGCGAGCGGAGCCGCCAGCGAGGCGCTGCGGCAGCGGCCGGCACCGCGCTCCGGGAGGAACGGGCTTGATTTAAAGCCCTAATGTCTCCCATTAAGGGCTAATGTCCTCCCGGCCGCCTGGACGAGCTGTACCGCTCGGAGGGAACAATTCTTACCATTCTTATCTGCAGACCTTCGCAGGGTGTTCTTTTCCCGTTAATGTTTCCTTAAAATAGTTACTTTTTTTTTTTTTTTTTTCCCTCTCCCCTCACGTTTAGTCCGTTTAGGGTGTTGCTACTGAAGGTTGAGATGGGAATTTTAGAAGATGCAGGCTCTGCTTGATTTCAGGTTGGAAAGTGTGGAATGCATCCTTTGTACCAGCGCAGCCGCGCACTCACATCCGCGATCGCACAGGCCAATTAGAACGTTAATAATAATTAAGTGTCTTACTCCTAAGACGCTCCTACACAGGGGAATGCTAAAGTGCCAGTCAGCTCGTTTCGTTCCATGCAGGCAGACACCTCTCCAGACCTCGTGTGTTTGCTAAGGGAGCGGAGCGATTCCAGCTCCGGCCAATCTGATTCCAGATGATCTGCTCAACAAACAAATTAGAGCAGCCTGCAGAAAGAAACGTGCACCAGAAAAAAAGTCCAGCTGTGGCAGCTGAGCTGTACCTTTCACCTCCAACTGAGCCACAGCAAATAAATACAGGGCGAACCCTATAAATTTCCAATGTGCAGGGGTTTGTGGGAGTCCTTATCTAGCTCTGGTTCACACGCTTCAAAGCAGCTCCATTTCAGATTTGAGATAATCCCCTAATTAAACACAAACTCAAGCCTTAAGCTGCATGTCATCTGATTTCTACCCCAAAAATCAGAGCTGGACACAGACTCTAGGGCTGCTGAGCTTGTTCAGCTCTGTTACATTGGAGTGGACAGCAAGGGCTGGCCCAGAGGTCGCTTCCATCTGTGAGTCCCACCTTGCCCAGCTCCCAGGAGCTCTGCAGTCTGGCTCACAGCTGACCACAGCGTGCTGCTGATTCACAAACACAGCCTTTCACGTGTTTGCAGGCAGCTACATCCTTTGGTGGGCAAGAGGACAGGAGCTTAGCAAGATTTGATTTAGAATAATTCCTGTTTTTCAGGGAACATGCAGGAGGGAGCTGGAAAGGAAAGCTTGGATACAGTTCTCATGAGCAGAACCTTTTGAGTGACCCTGAAGAGTTCTGGAGTTTAATAGTACCTGGCTAAAGGGAATGAACTTAGTATGTTTCTGATACAAGGTAACAGAAATGTTATGGCTATATTTCACCCAAAGCTCTACTTTCAGAAAAAGGGAAAAAATAAAAAAGAAAAAGAAAAAAAGTGAGGCAAGAAGCAAAATCTCCAAGAGCAGGAAAACAGAAAACTCTGTTTATCCAGAGCACACACCGAATAAACCAGATACAAAATAAGTTAAAGAAAGACTGAGTCATTCACATTTCCAATAAATTAAAGGGAAAAAATCCTGTCATTTTTCACTCTATTTCACATCAGAGAGCAATCACAACAGACTATTCACTTAATGCGATGATGACTTTACCCCTGCCCCCAAGGGGTTTCTCTGCCTCTCTTGTACAGCCCTGAAAATTATCACATTTGCCCCCATTTTACATCTCTCCCCACACCCAGTTTGCCCCATTTCAAAATGCTTTGGCTTCTTACATCTGCTGTCAGTCTCTTTTTACTATCCTTTGATTTTTACCAGCTGCAAGAGAAAAAAAATACACAAGCCCATGTATCTGATTAGATGTGCATGACACATAATGCTACACCTGAACATACAGCTGAGCTCACCCAGATCCAGTTTTCCCAAAAGATCAGAAGTCTGAGCAAAATCAAGCCAATCCAGGAACCCAAATCCTGTAAAGAAGGTCCCCCTGGGTCCTGTTTCCAGTTTCTCCACAGATAACCTGAGGGGATGCTGTGGGGCCAGCTCACCACTGTGGTAGGAATTTTGCATATCCAGCTTCAATTTTATCTCCAGCCCTTGGGAAGTAAAAAGCTAAATGAGGAATCTAAAGTGAGGACTCAGCTTCCTGTTGAACTGGAACTTTTCTAAGCCACCATGGAGTTTGAAAGTTTTGTTAAGCCACATACACAGGTACTAATGACTTTTATTGCAGAAGATCAGTGAAAAGAATCATTGCACTTGGGTTAGGAGAGACCTCAGAGATCCCTTGTGCAGAATCCTGCTCATAGCAGGACTAAGTCACAGTGCTATAACACAAGATCTTGAAGCAGAAGAGAGCAGATGTGGGGATGTTTCCAGTTAAAGGTCTTCCTAGAGCTTTTCAGAATTTGTTACTGAAGCCTTGCAGTACAGAAATAGAGTTTGCTCTGGAGCACACAGCAGCTGCTGTGTTACTCAATAAAAAGATTTTCTATATTGCATTGCTGGTGTGCACCAAGTTTCTAAAAGCATTACAAAAGGTAAAATCAGAAGTGTATGGTAGAAAGCAAAAGGGAAATGGCTGCATTTGAGTTTAGCACAAAAACCCAGTTATAACTTCACAGGAGAACTGAGGGAGAATGGAGTAAACTCCTACACTGCTCTTACTGCTTGGAGATTCTGCCACAGTGAGCCTGAGAGCCAAGCACAACCTGGAGACTCAATGTGGGCACTCACTCCCACAGGGATGCTGCTGACTGACTGAACTGGAACTATTTTTGTTTCAGATCTTCTGCCCACTTTGTACGAGATCAAATTCCATCCACTCACTCAAAAGCAAGAACTTCTGCTTTCTCAAAAAATTAATTGCAAATTTTAAACATAGCATAGTAACACAACAAAAATGCAAAAATAAGTTTGACTAGCCCTAAGTGAGTTGCACTAGCATTACTCTGCACACACAAATTCTCAAACTGTGGAAATAATGAGGTATTCTGATAATAATTTTTCTCTCAGCTGTACACTAACAAACAATCTGTTCTATTGTTATTGAAGGCAACAGTGAAACTGTAAGAGAATATCTGAAAATGTAAGAAGTATTGAAAAAGTGAAATAGTCTGAGCTTTGTAATTCACAGTTGTCTAATAAGACTAATGTTAGTTTTTTGACACATTGCCATCAATAAATTACAGGAAAATTAGCTGGGCAATTAGCTGGGAGCAAAATAAGCATCTTCATATTCTGTAAAACACAGCAAATTATTTTATAAATAAGCATTTGATCAAACAATCATTTGATCTTGAGAGCTGTGTAATCAAAGTTTTCAATCACTTCTCCTTAGCTGCCAAGAGTTTCAGCCTCACGGAAGCTCTATCATTTTGTCAACCTCCAGTGCACAGAAATGTTGAGGCATGTCCCCACAAGATGATCATCTGTCTGGCTTGCAGTTAAAGGCATGAGATGTTACTTTTTACATTAGCTGAGAATTGCCCAGTTGCAGTTTTTAAGTTTGTTAAGGATGACAAAGATGAGCATGACAGACCTGTGGTGATTAAATGCCTCTTGGATTTATTTCACAACGTGCTAAATGTTTCTTATGATACAATCTCAAAATTAGAATGAACTGATCTCGTACCTACTGAAGTTTATGACATGATGAATTCTCGAGAGGGTAAATTACAATGAAACATTGGTAGCAAATTACGTGGTTATAAATGTAGCTGATCCAAAAACACCTCATGACAACCACATGAACTCTGTTCTGTTCTGTCTGATGTCAGCAAATATGACCATTTTCACCTGATACAATCACCTTCACTCAGGGGGAAACAGGCTTCACAAAGGAGTTAAATTGCACAAAAGCTGAAGTGAAACTTTGCTGAGAAATACTTTGTATGTTATATGAAAAAATTAAGTGAGGTGTGCATGCACTTCACAAGCATTTAATTTGGACATGGTATATTGCTTTATATTCAGAGTCCTGGTTGTTTGAATTTCTTATAGTTTGTGGAATTAATTATGTCCACTTCTACCTCAAATGCAGAAGGGGAACAAATAATTTCCTTGGATAAACGGACTTGAACAGATTGCAGTAGACCACAAAATATTGATTATGTTAAATTTGAACTTCAAATTAAGGCACAAATGAAGGTTAATTCCAGTTATTCATGTAAAGAGTCTTGTGACTTCCTTTAAAAATATATTGAAAAAGTATCAAAACTGGTCATAAGCACTATTTTCAGTAACAAATTGAAGTCTACAGGACTGAATTGTATATTCAAGGGTAGTAGATGAGAACACAAGAACCAAAAAAAATAGATGATTTGCTAAGGGAAATGACATTTCTTTAAATTGCTCCTTCAAAAGGGCATTCTTCCCTTAATCACGTAGTTCTTTCCAAGGTGGGTGATCATCCTGCTCAGGATGCAGAAGAGATGCAGTGGCCAGAGCAGCTCTGGATTCCAGCTAAGCCCAGCCACAAAACTCCTTTGGTTGTACCCAAAGTGGAACAGTGGGTCTGACTGCCAGGCTGCAGCAAGGAGACAGGCAAGGAGGGTTTGGTTCCACCTTTTCCTGGGCAGATCCAGCTCAGCTGGATGAGGGGCTGTAACAAGAGCTTCCCATGGGGACTTTGGACTGTTTTGTGCTCTCTGCCATAACCACACCAAACCAGCTGTACTTTGGCACAGCAGCTGGAAATGGCCAGCTCTGAGGGGTCAGGGACCTGCCCTGTGTTCTGGAGGTATCACTGTGTTATTTTTTACTCCCCCACCAGGTAATCAGGATGTTGTTGCTGTAATAAGTATTAAATCTGTAGTATGATTGGTCTGGAGTCCTATAAGCACACCTCTTTTCAGGACACTGCGCTGAATCCTGAGTTCAGTCCTGTTTCTGTTCCACAGAAACAGACCTAGTTGTGCTCACACTTCCTCTGGAGCTGTGGAGGAAAATTCAAGCCAGGGAAACTGAGCCTCTCTCACAGTAAAACCAAGCCAGTGTGAAGACAGTTTGAACAAGCTGGGGTTTGGGCCTTTACTGTCTCCTGAAGGGTCAAGCTAGCAAGATAGACACCACTAAGGGAATTCAAACTTCTGACAGGCTCCAGTACCCTGAAACAGCTTCCTGGGTGAAATTAAATCCCAATGTCACAAGGGACTCTCCAGCTGTGACAGTCTCACTAAGGTGGTGTGGCCCACAGAACTTTCCTGCTTACATCTGTGGTCCTGACCACTTTGAAATAAATCCAGGGGAGTGTCTGTTTTTAGCAGCAAGGTGGACCAAGGCTTTTCCACATACCTCTACAACCCAGTCAAACCCTTCTGGTATTTTAATATAAGGCTTTAGGAAGATTCATATGGTTGTGTTTCCTTTTTAGCATTAGCACATACCCACACCCAGCACTTCATTTTCCTAAAATACAAATGTGTACATGTATAATAAAAACGTTGACAAATCCTAGTCAGAATTTAAGAAGTTTTAGACCTGGAAACCTGTGCAGCTAAAAAAGGATAAATTGTGCCCCTTGCACTACTAATTTCTGATTCCACAGCCTGAGGATGCAGAAGAGCAGTCCAAGGGGCACGTGTTACAGAATGTCAGCTGGCATCAGCAAAGGTGCCGTGGATGCAGCAGAGCTCTCCTGTAAGACTGCTGACTGTTTTCATGGCATCACATGAAACACAGAAATAAATAGCTTCTCTTCTATGATCACAGCATGAAAGTTTTGCTTTGCTGTCTATCCCTTCTCATTAAAAGCATAAAACACAACACAAGACGGGGATTAGACACAGAGCAGGCAAACGCAACAGAGCCACAGGGAAGAGCTCAAGGAGTAAAGAGATTGGCACATGTGCCAATAAAGGCAGCCCTGGTGTCAGCTACAAGTTGTGCCCTCAAAAGCCAGAACTGAATTTCACTCAGAGAACAGAGGAACAATAGGCACAGACACTCCAGACCACACAGGCGTGTACACCCAGTTCCTTCTCCTGAGCTTCAGTGCAGGTGTTAAAAGAAGCCTCACCCCCAGCAAACTGTCATAAAACTGTTACTTTTTCTTTTCTCAAGTCCTCTTAAAAACAAACAGGCATGCACTCTTTTCCTGTGAAGCAAGTTTAGGGGGTTTTTCCTATTTAAATTACAAACACATCAGAAGTCTCTCTCACCACAGCGCATCCTGTCTTTTCTCTGTCTGACATTTACAGTACAAACTCTTTAGGGCAGGCTCTGTCTTTAGTTTTTGTGTCTCATACAGAGCTAAGACATATTCTCAGTGTTGAACAGTAAGTTAAAAAGGCCCATCTAGGCTCACAAGATTCTGTGATACATGCCCAGCTTATCTGTGATACACACGTGACATGGTCAGTAGAACAGGTCTGTACAAGCAAACTCTCCATGTACACACAACAAAACAGATCCTGACTTGTGTGCTGTGGCCTGCACACTTGGTACAGCACTCACAGGAGGGCCTTGTTCATGCATCTGATTTTTAGAAGTCCTCAGGATCTCTGTGGACTGGGAGGAATAAGGAGAAGCAGGGAGGAGGAGGAGTGCAGAGGGAAGCTGTTGCGTCCAGCTGAGCTCCTCATGGTTCTGTTGGTGAGCGGCTGAGGAAGGTGGGGGTGACTCAGGCACTCAGACACTGTGCACTGGACTGTGGGGCTGAGGGAGGGTGGGAACCCCTGCCCAGTGTGACCCCTTTTCTGGGCAAAAGCAAAGCAAATCCATCTCTCTCAGCAGCTCCAAGTAGCAGCTCCAGTCAGGCGCCATGATGACATCAGCCCTGCTTTTGCAATTATTTAACCTCTGTCGTTCAGATCAGCAATGAACCAGCAAGGGTGACTAATACACACATCAGCCCTGAGAAGTTATCAACACACCAAACAGGGGGCTGGCCCTCAGCAGTGAACTCTGCTTTCAGGAGTCTGTTTGGTCTGTGTTTGCGGGAAAACTGTACGATATTGAACATTAGGTGTCCATGAGAAGCTCCAGGCAAACCTCTGTGTGCCGTGGCAGTGTCAGTCCTTTTGCCAGAAGGATGCAGATGCGGCAGATATTTGCTTTTTCTCATTTCTGTGTGTCATTCTGCACTACTCCCCCCACAACTCTGGCTCCTGCTCTCACTCCTCATACAAGCCTGGAAAAAGTAGCTTCTCTTAACAGACATCTACAATAAACATGCCGATACTTGAGATGTAAACTGAGAGGCTGGCATTATAAAAGAGCCACTAAATCAACCTCAGGACCTTGTTAGCATAATTAGTGATAGAACTGGTAGCTTACAAGATCCAGGACAGAAAATGGAAAAATAGTAATAACAATAAAAAAATGCAGTTGTATCCTAGCAATTGCTGGGATGATTGCTGATGGTTCAAAAGCAAGTCATATCTTGTGTGAGACAAATACATTTTATATGATGTTTAATCTCCCAGGAATTCTGCCGGAAATACTCAGAAGCTTGTTAGAGGAAAATATGAGAAGCTACTCATGTGAACAATAAAAGATTCTTGTGTGGTGGAGCTACTGTGACTCCCATGCTGCTAATAGGTGCACATCTTGCAATTACAAGCATACTGAAAAATAATGCTACATTCACTACTCCTGTTTACTAACCTGAAGCTTTGGAGAAGACAGTCCTGGACATCCTTCCAGCTTAAACTCAGATAAGATGGAGAAGCACAGAGGAGGGGATTTGTTCAAGATCACCTGGAAGTCAGTGTCAGAGCCAGGAATATATAGACCCCTGTCTATAAGGGATCTGAGAGCACTAATAAGTTTTAATGGTCCTAATCAGTCTGACCTGCAGCCTCCACCCTCTGCCCATGGTCAGGAGCCTCACTGAAGCTCAGCCCTTTAGTCGCCAAATGAGCAAAGCTGAGTGCCTGTCCCCAGCTCACACACAGAAGTGCCTGTGCCTGTCCAGGGACCTTGCTGCTCTTGGCCCACTAATTTCCCAGCTTGACCTCAGGCCAAGCTCATCACTGTGGACCTGCCTGGTGATAACTGGGCTGTGCTTGACCACTATTAGCCTTGCTAGGCCTGATCCTGACCTGTGGATTCACTTCCTGGCTTGAGGGGTCAGACCTTCATCATCTCTACAAAATTGTCTGATGCTCTGGACTCCAGGTGGAGGTTGGCTGCCACTCCCAGGCCAGCCCTGCCTGCCTCCCTTGAGGGCTGTGGGATGAGCCCTGGCTGGTGAGGACCCTGACCTTGTGTTATCCCTGACAGTTCCCTGTGTCTTTGGGAGCAGACAGTGCCTGCTGCACCCTGACATGACCACAATACACCACCCTGCCTCCTTGTCTGCATAGCACCAAGGGCAGGAAGAGAAATGCCATGTGTGTTAATTTGATCAGGGAACACAGGCAGAGAGAAATAAGGTACCAACTCAGACTGGAACTCTTCTTTGTTCCGTGTTTGAAGCATGTCCTTCCTCCCACTTCCCATTGGAGATGGCAGCATTGCCTGCCCCAACGCAAGGCAGAAGCAAGAGACAGTGAAGGGGTTATGTTCTTCATAAGGAGGGTCATGTTCTGCATCAGTGTCCCTTGAGAACAGTAAGTATTGGCTGACAAGAGCAGAAGCAAGAGGAATCAGGCTTTAGCAGGAGGAAGTGATCACAGCAGAGGGCTTGAGAGCACGGGAAGGAAAGGCAGAGACCTGGGAAGGGGAAGCACTGTCAGATTACCCAGGAGGACAGCCAGAGGAGGCAGATGCTGCTCCTGAGGACAGATTTGTGTTGGGCTCAGCAAAGCTCTAGGGCAGCTCTGGTATTTGGGGCTCAGAAAGGCAGAGGGGTTCAGCATGCACTGGATGGAAGATGTGAGATGCAAAGAGCTCACAGCAAAAAGTGCCAGGTTGTCCTTTGCCTGATGTTAGATACATTCCTGCTCCTAGCTGCAGCTGGGATCTGGCATCAGATCCTAGCTTTCCTGAGAAGTGTTTGGTGTGGAATGCAGCATTCCAGCAGGGTTTATCTTGCACAGGGGGACCTGGATGTCTGCAGCCTTGGCTCCATGTATGGAGGGAAGAGCAGCTCATCCAATAGTTTAGTCTCTAACTACAATCTCTCCTAAATTAGGCTTTTCACACAGAACAGCAGGAAATTCACATACAGCTCATGCTGAGGTTAAAAGGCAGCAATTGTCTAAATCTTCATATACAGGCAATTATTGGCCTTTTAATTTGGAAGCTAAAGGAGGTGACTCAACAGAAAAGAGTTCAGGCTGAATCAGCAAGATCTTTCCTGGGAGTTAGATATACAGCAAGAAAGAAAAATAACTTAGAGGCAAACAGGAAAAAAATTGTATTGTGGAGGTTCAGAGTACGGAATGCAGCTTTGCTACAGAGAATTTATCTGCTTTTCCCTTTTCCATTCCTGAGACACCCTGTGCAGCCCATGGAGTGAAATAAGAGAAGAAAGAAGTCAATGCTTCCCTAGCATCCAAAACTTCAGGTATCTACACACCTCCTTACACACTGTTCACCTATCTCCATACAATAGCTCTTCCATGAGAACTGGGCCTTGCTAGAAGTTTATTGTAATTTGGAATTAGAAATCTCTGTCAGCATCAAAAGTCACAGTGCTGAAGTAAAGCCCAAGATGCAGGCTTTTAGAGGAATGGATGTAGTGAAGGCAAACTGTGGATTATGCTTCTCTGGGGTCCTGCAAGTGGCTAATTAGCCCAGAGAAGCACTGAAATTCCCTTAGTCTCTCCCTGCTGGAGGCATGCCAAGGCAGTCTGCCTTATTCGTACATGAAGTAGTATCTGAAGAAAGATCAAAGGATGAGACCAAGATTTCATGGCTAGTGAATCAGGCAAGTCTGTGGAGGGTTTTGATATGATCTTTACAATAAAGAGAAAACTCTGCTCAGTGACATGTCAGTTATGGGATGTTCATTTGCTAGCTTTTACCATTATGAGTGTTAAATTCCTTGTATCAATTGATGGCCCTAGAATTTCACACTCTTCATGTGGGAAAAAAATTGATGCAGATGTTTTCAAATGCAATGTGGGCTCAGGTGTATTTCTGCAATGTAAAGTCTGAGATTCTTTCACTTTCAAAGGGATTTGGGACGCTCATTGGGATGCTTTGGGAAAGGTTACCTTAAGAAACTGTGTCCTTGCAGAGTTACCAGCAAAGGCAGCGAGCAAGCCTGCCCTGTAAGTAAATGCTTTTAGGGACCAGCTAGCAGAGATGGATGTGGTGTCTTCCTGCCCCTTTGCCCTTTCTCCAGAGCACTTTAAAGCACTCTGTAATCATAAATGTAGGAAGAATGTGCTTTCCTTCTGTCCATCCCCACCCTGCTATGGGAAAGAAGAGAATTATTATGACAATTGGGCAATTGTAAACCAGAGTAATTAAGTGATTTGCCAAAGGCCAGGTAGCCAAACTGGGGAACTGAACCCAAGCGTCCTCGTTGCTGCTGCTCCTCCCCCGGAGCCGATACACACAGACCCTGAAAGGTTGGAATCCTTCTTCCCTGGGGAAGATTTCATTTCCTCCTTTGAACACTGAGGGAGGGGCCCCTCTAAATCACAGGTTAGGCAGGCACTCAACTGAGTTAACACGATGTACTTCCCTGCACCATGTCTTGGAGGTGTAGTTAGGTGTTACTACATGCACTGCTGCAGCTCCTAGAGGTCTCTGCCAAAAGCAAGCCCCATTGTGTTGGCCACTGTTCACACACAGTATGAGAGAGTCCCTGCTCCCAAAGAACTTTAATATTCTTTGATATTTCTGGGAAACGTTTCATGAGAGAATTTCAGCATAGAGTACAGGGCCTGTTTCTTCCTTTTAACTTAGATTACACCAGGATAACTCCACTGACTTCAACACAAACCTGTCAGAGATGAGATTACAGATCCATTATGTTGCAGTCTCTCTTTTTTAAAACACTGGAGCATGTATAGCAAATAATCAGGAAATTAGTGGACAGGTGGCATTAATTTTCTCCAATGTCACCAATTTGGTTGCTGTTGTGGAAACACAGCAAGGCACAGCAACTGCTATTTCAGTGCAGAGAGCCATTCCTGAGCCCCAGATGGTGACCATATGATCTTTCCCTCTTATGGACCATAGACACATTTCCTACCCTTAGAATTTGACTTCTGCTTGCAAAGAGGACTCACCTAAATCTGCCTTACCCCCACAGCACCTGGGTGCAACACAGGTCCCTTCAGGAATCCAGCAAAGACCCAGACAGAGGGTAAACAATTTGTGGAAAAAGCACAACCTGACTCAATTAGAATTTCCTCCATGAATAGCTCCCTATGTCAGAACTTAAGGCCCCAATTCATAGGGAAATCTGGGACCCATTTCCTCAGGAATTGCTAGCTATTTACGCAGAAAAAGTACTGCATTCTGATTTTGTTTTCTGGACAGTCTGGGGTGGGCATTATACTCACATGAATAGACTTATGCTGGATTTATGCTGGGCTGGTAGCAGTGACATGTGAAGAGATCTGTAATTCTAAACTTGTGTCCTCCAGCACCTCATCTCTTCTCCTTGGCAGAAGGTGTCCAGGAAATGCTGATCTGTTGCTGTAGATGAACACACTCCTCCACCCAGCCCAACTTTGTGAAGAGCCCAAAAACTACACCTGGCTGGTACAAAGTAGAGTAATTTTCTGTCATCTCCTTGCTAAGGAGCCCATGAACTCCCAAGGCCCAACATACAGCTCTAGTCATGATCTGGAGAGTGCTGGAGTGTAGAGGGATAATGATTAATACAGAACAACCATCTGTGGGCCCCGTGCATCCCATAAAACACACCTCTCTTAGAGTTCTCTTAGCACAGGTGACAGATATCCTTCCTCAGGAAAGATACTCCTGTGGTGTCCTTTACTGTGGCAAATGGAGTAAGATGTTACAAGAGAAGAATGAGCCTGGTACTGTCTGACCCTCAAGCAATAGTTACAATGATCTCCCCAAACCTCCAGAGCGTATAATGCACCCTTTTCAAAGGCCCAGCCTTAGCCACACACTCCTGTACAAACAAAATTGGATCTAATTCCAACTCCATGGCCTTTCCTAGAGTTAAACAAAGCTTTGTAGAGCTGAATGATAACAAACCACAGCGAGCGAGAGAGAAACTGCATGAAGAAAAAAAAAGCAAAACATTTCTCCCTGACATTTAAAAAATTCTTATTTGCCTAACTCCCCTGATTTCAGCAGAGCTGAATAACTTTATACCAGCTTCCAAGTTCGTGTCTCTTTTTTTAAAATCTCTCTTCTAACAAAGTCTGAAAGCAGCAGAGGAGTTCAGGCAGACGTGTGTAGGCTGTCTCAGACAGCAGGGGCTTCAGGCAAGAAGAATTTCAGGCCAAGAGCGGCAAGAAAGAGAAAAGGTTGGTGGTGGAGGAAAAGAAGATGAAGAGGGAAGCAGTGAGAGGCAATTCTTGTGGTTTGGAAGTTCCTGTGGCTCTGTGTACAGTCAGCATTTCTGTCTGCAAACAGAAACATTTCTATTTGCTTTGCAAGCCAGATTTCTCAACCTTTGGCCTTCTGACCTTCACTGTATCTGGCACTGATCAGGTGAGAGATTGCAGCTCCCTGCTCAGAGGGGCAGAGCTTTTTCTCTTGGTCCAGCAGCCAGATGAGATGGGGCTCCCCAGAACAAGACTGACACTCACTGTGGCAATGGCAGTGCAAGAAAGCCCCAAAACCACTCTTCAGAGGAAGGTTTGCCTCAGCTTAGGATCTTCCATGTCATCCAATTCCAATAAAGCCAGACTTCAGGAATGGGTATCTAGGCATGAGCTGCACATTTGCTAAGAATCAGACCCAGATTCCACCTGCTCAGAGGTACACAGTGCTATCTCTGTTGGACTCTGCTAGAAGAAGAGGAAAGCAATGTCTATATTTGACCATTCTGGTCATTCAATTTGCCTTATCAAATAAAAATAAAATAAAATAAGGGTTTTTTGAAGGCAGTACAGTTTCTTTATACCACATGCCCATGTTTATTGACATATAAAATTCCCTGTTTGACTACACCCCACCCAGGCTCTTGTACACACCTGCATAAGTCTATAATTTTATCCCATGAATCATTCTGTACCATCAGATCACACCCAGGTTACCAGAACTTTAAGGAAGTGGCAAGTTCATTATGCTGGTTTTCATCTTTCAGTTTTAAAATTGAAGAATATTTTATTGGTGCCCTAAATCCATGAGTATTTAAAAAAAAAAAAAAAAAAAAACTACAGGCAGAAAGACCAGGTAAAAATAATTCATTAAATGCATTCAACAAAAGGGAGGACAATGGAAGGGAGAACTAATAAATGACCATTAAGAGGCTGTTTGGACCCATCTTGCAGAGGCTGTCTACATCATGGGGTACTGCAAAGCTGAAGAATTCTACATGGGTCAAGCTCACCAAAAATCATGAGACTGGGAAAAACTTGTAACTTCCAAATTAAATTAAAGGGGTTTGGGTTATTTTCCTCTGGGTTTTGCAACCTTGGGAGAGTATTGAGGCCATGGTTTTAAGCACTTAAGCAGCCTTTGAAGGACTTTTTTCCCAGGAAAGTGGAGATTTGCAGCTAAATTACTTATGTCAATAGCTAGGTGTTTAAGCAAACAACAGAAAAGGTTGCAATCCAAAAAGAAATCCAAATGCCATGGTGTACAAGAGCAGTGCTGCAGTGGTTCAGACTAGCTGGAGAATGTTCTTTGTTACAAACACAAAGTGAAGCCCACCCAGCGGCACCCAGAGATCTTCAGGCAAACATTTGCAAGTTGCATTTTTTCATTTTTGTTTACAATGTAGAACATATTTCTATCTTAGCAGACATTTCTCACTTTTAACTTCTCAGAGTTATTTTAGGGTTACCAAGTACTACTTGGGTTGACTGGCTCTGTAGTTTCTAGGATTAGGCTCAATGTGCTTCTTGACTCGCAGCCATTTGGCGGCCTCTTCGTTGTTACACAAATGTAACGTGCAGCAATGACAAGAACTTCTTGACATTCAATTATAAAATGATAGGCAGCCAAATAAGAAAATGGGATTACCTCCTGGGCAACTTAAATTTATGTAATATTGCCATTGGGTTGTTTTCTAGCCAGGACATTTAATTGCTAAGTAATGTGTTTACAGCTTGGTGTGTGCATTTTCCATTTGGGACCATGACAGGAGTGACAGGATGGTAACAGAGATTGGCCAACAGTCTGGAAGAGACTGCCACCAATGGGGAACTTCACCATGGTGCAAATGCTGGACATCCACAATAACAACTGTCTCTGACCCAGTCAGGAAAAAAAAACAAAACAAGGCGGTGGTTGAAGTCTCTTACCTGCCCTGGAAGGATTGAGGTTTGCAGAGATGATTGGGTGCCTTAGAGCCCAGATCTAGTTTTTCTCATGCACATTCATCATGCTTTATTGCTTGCTAATGGAATGACAAAGAAGAAATGGTCTAAATCTAATCATGCTGCAGTTGAGTCTGTCTGGAAACCCACAACAACATCGAGTATCAGATACCTCAATGGGTCTCCCTTGCACACACTCCCTCTGGTTAATGGCCTCCCTGCTCAGCACACCGTTACAGCAGGGCTCTTTAATTCCCAGCCCTGCACAGTCCCACTGGCATTGCCGTTTGTCGTCCCCTCACCGCGGTGTTTGGTGCTATCAAAGCGCTGCCGCCACTCCAAGGGTTGCACTTATCCAACCTCTCTCTCCCTGTGCTCCAAGATCCTCTGTGATTGGCAGGAGGCTCTGGGCAGCAGACAAGGTGAATCCTGTAAACATGGCAAGAGATAAGGCAACAGCAAAGGGAATGATAACCACAAAAGTAGCTCACAGGGTTCAAGGGATGGAGGAACATGCACTGTTTATTTTCTGTGCTCTTGGATCAGCTACAATTCCACATGTAAGCAAACTCATTCTGCCTCAGCTTTAGGACCTGGAAAGTCCCTTAGCACTGAGCATTATTTAACAAAGAATATATGCTTTCTTTATCTTTTATCTATATAGGAAACAAAACAAAAACAAAACAACCGAGACACTTGAACAATGCCTACAGCTCTGACTTAGGCCATGTCTCTGCCCTTGTTTGCACTGATGTAAATCAGAGATCACTGCGAGAGATTTAAATTTGGCCTTTAAATTTCTTATCACATCACTCCTCTGCTCTGCCAGTGATCTGTTCTGTGTGTTTCTAACAACAGTGCCCATGCTTTTGCCAAGCCACAGTTACACATGGAATGCTTTCTCTCTCTCCAGGTACACACAGTGCCTGTCCCCTCTTCTACTTTCATATAAAATACGCAGCTTTCATCCTGATCCCAAGAAGTGCACTACCAATTATACCAATCCCAGGGTTTTTTAACTCATTTCCCCAGCATTTGCTCAGCTGGCTTGCCCATCCCATTTGTTTATGATGAATTTTTTATGATATTAACAATTACTTATTCCCAGGTGCATTTAACCAGAAGAGCAGGAACAGAGAGAAGTAACAGACTTAGGACTGCCTGGGCTTGCATGGTGGCAGCAACAATACATTTACAGGCTTCAAAGGCACTGATGGAGCTCCTTCTGCATTTTGGGGGGCTCATGACTAGAACTGGCTGGCAGAAGGTGATTTTGAATGCACAGGGAATCTCTTATTTTGGTTTGCTTTAGTTTAAGGGAGCGCAGCAGCATTTTCACCTGAGAAATTCAAGGTCATGCCTCGCACGGCACAGTTTGAACCTGGCAGTGAAATAATCCATGCACAGACATGAATGTGCACACAGCTGCACACTCACACACACCATTGCACACCCTTACACACTCACACAATGCCTTACACTCTCACAAACACACACACACACTGCACTGCTGCAGTGCAATTGTGCCATGCCACAAGAATACGATGTGTGAGAGGCAGGGCTTGATCTGCATTTGTCTCTCTGCCTTGACCCCTAATGCTCTCAGCACCACCAGGGCTCCTTCAGCAGCTCAACAGCTCCCTAACTTCTGTAATATCTGGGGCATGGATTAAATTCCATGGTTTGAATAATGGCATTGATTTTTTAATTTCTTCAGGAAAGTGATTTATTCTGTCCTTAAAATCCCTGTAACTGATGTGTATTAGCACTGCCAAGTTTTGTCAAGGGCTTGAGAGAAAGGGTGAATAAAGGCACAGACACAGTTTTCTTCTTATGTCTGCAGACTACTCCTACCTCTGAGCTGCCAGGTAATATCATATAACTCATATTAGCCCTTGTTCCCTTTCTATCCGTGGTTGACATAATTAGTGGAGAAAAATTGATGTAGCTGATGGTGACACAAGGCTGAATCTGCATCAGTCTGAAAACCAGGCAGCATTAGCACTGAGTAACGTGACAAACTACCCAACCCTGCATACATTGTGCATTTCTCCATAAAATCCAGGCAATGTGGCCTGCATGGTTTTCGGCTTGGATGCTTCAGCAATGAAAAGATCTTTGATAAAGAAAGTTTAAGAAATAGGATCTGAAAGTCTGTATCAAACAGAAATGATCCCCACGGTACGTTAAGATCTGACAGTCACCACTCAATTAGGAAGTGGGACACAGCTGTCTGTCTGTCACTCTTTCTCTTCCTTGAGCACAAACACATTCAAAGTCAATCCAGATCTTTTTGTTTCATCAGCAGGTTTAGCCAGTTACCTGCTGGATGTGGAACAAGTTTAGGTACCAATTCTTGTAACTCAGTAATGGTCCAGTGTTATTCTCCCTCTCTCTGCTTACAATGTCTGACAAGCTAATTGCCAAAGGAAAGAGAAACCTTCTGCCAGACACTGCAGCTCTGGGACTCAGGTCTATTTAGATTTGCCATTTGTCTGTCCCCGTTTCTAAGCACAGTTCAGAGAACTCTCTGTGAAGAATAAGGCCCTTTCTCCTGGACCCTTTGAGAGATTTCCTATTAGTCACCAGGATAATTAAAGGTTCCAGTTGCATTGCATTAGCACCTTTCATGTCATTAGAGTCCAGCTGCAGTGTGAGAATCACATATTTGCTGAGACTCCTGTGCCAGCCAGCGAGCTGGGAGCAGAGCTTTACATTTCATCGCTTTGTAAAAGAAATACAATTAAGCAGTGTTCCCTGATCATATTGCAGTTTGCAAGAGGGGCTCTAAGCACCAATCACTGGAATGTCTGGCCATGACTGTATTGAAATGGTTCCTTGACAAGGGTTTATGAACACATTGTAACAAATCCATGGCCACCTAAGACTCCTTAATTGTCAGTGTACTGCACACGAAGCTGCTCAGAAACCCTCCGTGGAAATGCCCGTGGTGCCTGGACACAGAGCATGGCATCTCCACTTGACTTATAGGAAAATATTCACCCTTTATTAGTATTGCAGGTGTGGTGCCACAGGGTTGGGGAGTTCTGAATTCACTCTGCAAAGGCTACTGGTGCAGAGATTTAGTTTATTATAACACTGTTAATTGACAGGCTTGTATGCCTGTCTAGTCAATAACAGCCTGCTAAAAATATGCATTAAGCAGAGAGAATGAATCAGCTGCTAATAGCAGTCTGCCTGATTGTCAGCTTCTATCTATCTTCAGGATTTGTCGGAACCTTGTCACTATTGTGCTCCGGCAGCTCCAAGCCTGTAACATATTTATCCTCCAAACACCCCTCTGGGGCAGGGCGGTTGTTGCTCTCACCAGTTTACAGATGGGAAACTGTGATATTGAGAGGGAGAGTGATTTGCCCAAGGTCACACAAGAAATCTGTAGCAAAACAGGGAATAGTTCATCAGTCTGACAACCCCAGGGGGATTAACCTACCCCCCCCACACACACACACCCCCCAGGACATCCTTCTTGTCTCCTTCCTCTTTCAAATCAGCAGAGTTACAGTGGTTTATACCAGTAGAAATTCTTTTAAATTCCTTGAGAGTACAGAGTCTTCTATTTCTGAGTGGATGAAGTATAAAGTGTAAGGCACCAAAACTTTTTTAAAACTAGTGCTTCCTTTAAACCATGTTCTAGCTTTTCTCTTTGGGTGCATTTCTTGTACCTGTTAACACCTCTAGCACCAGATATAGGGAAACAATGACCACCCTACACTACTGTGGGGAGGTATACAATGAGCAGCAGTGTCAGAGAAAGATGTGAATCTGTACACTGGCCTTGAGCCTGGCAAGTACATGAGTCCTTTAGTTCATGTATCAAATATGTTTGCTTGTAATTCAGTAAGCTGACATAGGATTTTAGGGAACATTAACTCATGTGTTACTGTGATGCTGTGATTTATTATACTGTTGCTATTATTAATGCTTCTTATGTGCTATGGAATGAACAAATTTAAGCTAGACATGATCCTTCTCACAAAGTTTGCCTTCCAAATAACATGTGATAAAGGAAAAAAGATAAGGGAAGACTGGGGCAGTTGATCTCAAGAACATGGACATAAGGTGACTAATAATGGGCTGGAAACATGCCCAGGTTGTGGGCACAGAAGCTGAGCAGTGCCAGTCACACTGGGGAAGGGGGGGAAGGTGGTCAGGTGAGAGGAGCAGAGCCAAATGCCCATTCCTGCAGCACAGCTCCGTGTATCCCATGGCACTGGGTACACACAGATCAGCCGTGCTCGTGGAGCCCCTTGAACAGCCCTGTGCCACTCCTGCTGCAGTGGGACCACAGCTGTGGGCCTGGGTTTGGAAACCAGAGATGAGTTGTGGATGCTCCATCAAGGAAAGTGTTCAAGGCCAGGTTGGATGGGCTTCGAACAACCTGATCTAGTGCAGGTTGTCCCTACCTGTGGCAGAAGGGTTGGATTAGCTGATCTTTAAAGGTCCCTGCCAATCCAAACCATCCTACAATTCTGTGAATTTTTTGTATATGGCAAGTCTAGAAGTAAGATGGTAAAACCAGCAAGATCTAGTCAAAGGAAAAAATCTCTTACGTTTGCTTATTTTTGCCTCATGCACTTTTTCAACAAGGACCACACACATACTTTACAATGTCAGGATTGCCTCCTGTATCTTCCTGCATGCAGCTTCAAGTCCCCAGTATTTAAGGACTACAATTCTACATAGGGAGCCACTGTCAGAAGAAAAGCATTGTGGTTTCTCTTGGGCTGGGTAGAGACCCAAACCACTAGTTTTAGTTCCTCTACCTGCCTTTCCTCCTTGTGATTCTCCTTTCTCTCTACAGTTTTGTCAGGGTTGCTTCTGGAAGCCAAACCCCTCACTCCATTCTTGTGTGTCCTGCAGGCAGCCGTGGCTGTAGCAGGTGATGATTCTGCAGCATCCCCTTGCTGTTCTTGAGGTCTGTCAGCCTCTCCATCAAGAGGAGACACTCCAGATGAGTGTGCAGCTGCTGGAGCTACCAGCCAGCCAAGGCTGCGGGGTGACAGCCCTCAGAGGAAAGGAAAAGTACCCAGAAAGGCCTGACCAGCAGTGCAATACACACAAACCTACTCCTTCCTGGAAAAAGTGAGGGGTTTCAGTTTTTTTGAGAACCCCAAAGAATTTTCCTCTACCTTCCTACAGGTGGAGAGGTTGGACAGACCCTGGACTGAGCCATCCTCAAGCCCTCCCAGCCCACCAACAGTCTCTGTTCAAAAGACTTGTGTACAGTTCAGTAAAGCAAACCTCCAAGCTGTCTAGACCACTGACCCAATATGGAAAAACCTTATTTGAGGCAGGTAGTGATGGATACAGTGTCAGTTTTTACAGGGACAGACTTTGCTGAAGGAAGAATGGGGCTCTGAAAGCTGTAGGTTCCTGTCCTATGAAGGAAGAAGTGAGATCAGGGCTTCAAAGAGAGAGTTATTTAAAAGTCTGAAATGTCTATTTTCAACTCACTAAAGTCTGGCATTGATAATTTCTAGTTCTCCTAAATGGCTAAAATATCAAAGGGGAGGAGTGAAGGGTCTTTGTGCAATGAGTGTCATCAAGGGAAGATTGTCCCAGACAGCTGACAGTGAGTGAGCCTGATAAGTGGCTTCACCTATTTGCAACTCTGCATCAGCATCTACCAAATGGAGACAACAGCTCAGGTCAGGAGTTAAATGTGGGTGGGCCTGTACTTGAAATCAGACTGATCCTAAAGAGGAAGGTGCCCGGGACATTGCAGATAGCATTATAATGGTAAACACCAGAGTGAGTATATTCTGTAAGGAGCTAGTAAATCCCCTAGCAAATGAGAACTGAGTTAACTTCTGCTTTTCCTCTTGTCTGCCCTCCTGGCAATATTAATTAATAAGGAGTTGAAGTCAATTCAGAGCCCCCTAACAGTCCATAACAGACTCATTATTACCACCTGAACTTCTTGGTACTGCACAAGTACATGGGTAGTGGCAGACACAGAGCTACTAAAGCCAAGGAGATGCTCCAGAATGTCAGCTACTGCAATGCTCATAGATATTAATGAACTCACAACTTTTCCGTGAGATGGGTCAGTATTGTTAACCCCATTTACAAACAAGGATATTGAGTAAGACAGAGGGGAAGTGACTCACTGAAAACCGCCCTGTATTAGAGACAGGAATAGGACTCAGATCTCATGACTCCCATTCCTGAGTCTCAACCACTATTAGATTGAAGCTGTAGAGCTCCACATTTGCTGAGGGCTGGAAGAGGGAAGAAACAAGAGGTGGGAAGGGTGCGGAGCTTCTTTGAATCAAAACTAAATGCAAGTTTCCTGGAATGAAGCCACCACTAATTTCAATACATTTACTTAGATCTTGAGCTTTGGGATGGCATGAGCAGCTGTGAATCATCTTGGCCAGTCAAAGGAATAATTAATTGTTGTGGGTAAATCTCAAAAGGTTTAGGGGTCAGGTAAGGTAAGCAGCAAAGCTTATCCTTGACTGCTCTTTTCTGCTCTGCAAACTGGAGGCACTCACTAGAAGAACACTTACCCCGTGGATTCCTTATGCCAGATCTGTCCATCTGTTGCACACACTTTCTGCCTCGTCTTCTATTTTGATTATAAACTATTCAGTGCTGGGATTGTCTCTATTTTAGAGGGTTTTATAGTACCTGCCATTGCACAGCCTTGATATATGTAAGGATAAAGAAGTACCAGAGGTACAGCCATTGCCCAAATAGTAATAGAGGCTGAACAGTTTTGTTCCTGAGATTTTTTAAGCTTCCTGATGATAGCAGGAGTGGTTTCCTTGTGGTGCTTTGATAGTTTTGCTCCCAGCACAGCTCGCAACCAGGAAGTAGAAGAATGCAGAGCAATGATAGCCAGGATTTGCAGAGCAGCTCAGCATGCACGATCAGAAGCCGGTTTGCAAAAGGGCTCAGCTCCCATTTAGGCACCAAAATCACTACCTAGATTTAAAGAAGTGCCAAGCTGGTGGGCTACAGAGCTCTTTAGAAGATTCAGCCCTCATGGCAGCTTGTGAGTGTTTGAGGATCTGGCTCAGTGTTTCAGATTGAAAAGGAACCAGGGCTCTGTGAAAGCGTTGCCCTAACTCAGTGTTGGGTATTGTTCTTTTTCCAGGTTCTAGCCCCTCTTAGGTACAGTGAGATGAGATGTGCAAAAAGGTCTTGTGTTGTCCATTAGCTCTTGGTTCCAAACCAAAGTGTAAAGTTCAGTGTAAAAGGATGCCTTTTATTCCTCCTCTCCTGCCCTGAAAACTCAGCTCCTCCTCAGGCAGAGTCTGAGGTTTGTGATTGCTCTTCAGTTCCTAAGGCTCATAGCCAGGCCAAAGGAAATCTCATGGAAAAGGGAGCTCTGAGTGTGCCTGTTCCTTTCCAGTGTCCCTAATCCTTAACTTGTCCCTGAGAGAGGCAGTGTCCCATGTGATGGATTGTCCCTCAGGGTCACAGCTCTAGAATGGGACAGGGTGCTTCCCATCTGGACCTCCAACCATTCCTGCCCCTTTTCTGTTCCAGTGCAAATAGTGCCAAGCTATTGATGGTTTTTAAAAAGTTTGATTTTTTTCATGGGGTAGAATAGAAGCACTGCAGGGCTCAGCTGTAACATTCCTGTGGAAGCCCTGAGAACTTCACTGAGAGCCCATAGGCATGGAGGAATTTAAAAGCCCTCAAGCCATGTCTGAACTGAGAACTTCAGAGCACAGACTTTCAGGTTCAGTTTCATTTTGAAAACGTCTGTAATGAAACATTTTGATATTTAAAAATTATTATAATTCACTTTTCCTTCCATGGGAAATTTCAAATATGTCACTTTTTCCCCCCCCCTTGAAATAGAACTCTACATCCCCTGCATAAATTTTCCAGGAATTTTCCCAAATTTCCAGATTCTAGGATTACCTATAAAGCAGACATAAAGCTGGCTTTCAACCCTCTTCAGTGCCCTTACTCCACAGTCTTTTTTCCAATTATGATTACATTTTAAAGAAAGAGTTTATAATCCCTTGCCAAAAAAAATGAGCTTCTTTTAGGTTCCAAGTCTGGAGAAAGGTTCCCTTTTGTTCCTACTAAAGAGATATGTTGCCTGGTGCTGACTGGGAGCAGAGACACTCCTGCATTCCCAGCCCTGACACTAACTGCCCCTGTGGCCCCAGGCTAATCACTTAAATGCTCTGGCTCAGTCTCCCCATTGGTAAAACAGAGATAATGATACTTACCATCTTCTTCACAGGGGTGTTGCAGAGGAATAATTAGTTTGTGTCTGTAAAGCACTTTGAAGATAAAAAGCACAATACAATTGATAATAATTATTGCTATGCAGACTGGTTCTCCCTTCCCCAACAACTTACTGGTGCAGAAAGGTAAGGAAAGCCCTGAACTGAACTGAACTGTCTCCCAGTCGAGCCCCAGTTTCAACAGGAGTTGAAAAGCCAAAACCATACGCCAGGCACCCCAAAATTTTTAAGCTTCAAATCTGCTTTAGTGACCGTAGTTCTAACTTGCCAAAGTTAGACATATCACTGCATGGAAGGGAGATTTGTTTTTCACTGTCTCTTTTTCTCTAGTCCCTCGCAGTTTTTAATAGCATTTTGTGCCTTCATAAGCTTCCATCAGTCCCTGATACCTCTGCCTTGCCTGGCATGGGGCAGCAGCTTATTATACACGAGTTCGTTACAGCCTTGGCTTCAAAGCTCCCCGGTTCAAAGGGTGCCAGAAGTGTTGAACAGGTCAGCACTTTAATGCTGATCCACACATCTTTAGAGGGCAGTAACATCGCCACAGTTTTGTTCCTGGGGGAAACAGAGAATAACTGGTTTGTAGAGTTCCCTTTGGCCTTAGCGCTGGCCGCAGAATTGGATGCTCCTGGTGGCAGAGATCAAGCGTCAGGGAACCCTGGAGTGGGTGAGCGTGGAGGGCTGTGATGTAGTGAATGAGTGAAAATGTGCCTTTGTGAGTCACTGACTTGTTCTTAATGGCAGCTGTGGAGGAACAGGGAAGGATAAAGGAATAAGGGGGTAAAGGAGCAAAAAGAAGCAGAAAGGATAAAATAATCTAAACTAGTTCTTTCCATGAACTTATTTTTTGAGACAAGTGATACATGTACCTAAAAATTATCAAAAATCAATCACAGAAACTACTACTCCAAAGATACTTCCTGCAAACGCTGAACCAGATCCTCTTCTCACACTGGAGGGGAACATGGGGGATGAGAAACAAAACAACCTAGATATGGAATATTGGCTAGAATATTTTTCATTTGCACATAGACTTGAACTTCCTGTACTGAGGAGCAAAGTCTTCTGCAGAAGACCCTTCTTGCTGCATTTATGACCCAAGAGGAAGCAAGAAAATGCAGAAATAATTCTGTTGTGTTGAGATCCAGAAGATAGTTTTCCAAAGAGACAGTTTGAAGAAGTAACATTTGAGTCACTGGACATATGTTTAGGCTGAATCCAAATATTGAAAGCAAACACCAAATCCTCCTTTCTGGTATCAGCCAAAGCAGAAGAAGCCGTTTTTTGCACTGGGTATATTCATTGTCTGTTAAATTGATCTGAATCAGAAATGGTACCAAGCCCTGGAAGAGCTTTGCACACCCTGCTTTTAATCAAATGCAGGATGCCTGAAGGCAGAATTTGCCCTGCAGTGTCTGGTTGGGAGATTGATATTAGCAGATTGCTTTGAGTAAGAGAAGCAGAGATTTTAGAGGAAGCAAACACAACAAAAGGGGGTCTGTGAGGACCTTGAGAAGAGCTGTGCTCTGCAGCACATGAAATGGATCACAACCCAGCCCTATCAGAAGGCTGCAACATCTCCTGGGAGTGATTTATTGCAAAACATCACTTAAATACAGATGCCTACAGGCTGTCGATATCTAGAGAGTGGGCATCTCCAGACAATTACAAAAAAATTATTTTGATGGCCTAAGTAGAATGTAGATTTTTCAGTTGAGATGGATGAATTTCTCACCAATTTCTCTTCAAGTGAGAGAGAAAAGTAAAAGATGAGGGCTCCAACGTAATAGGGTCCATCCCAGCTGCCTGATTTCAACTTGGTGGTGAGAAAAAGCAGCCCATAATTAGGACACAACTCATGTCTTATTTCTCTTGCTTCATCCCCTTGTTTCTGGTCCCTGGGGAGGGGGGTTTCATTTACATAGACAACACCTATGGTAGCCCCTCAGTCTGCAAAGGTGAGACTTGCATTTCTGAAAAGCTTTTTTTGCCAGTACTTGCCCAGTTCCATGCCCAGAGACCTGAATTTCTGTTTGCACAACCATAGGGACTGCTGCAAAACCCTGTATTTTAGTGAGAATATGGAGTCTACCAAGTGCACAGGTGCCTGTAAAAGGTAGAGATTTCATTCAGGAAGGAGATGATGCTGCATTTGGCCTAATCTATGTAAGTGCAGCTCTCCTGAGTCTCGGGTGAAACTGTAAAGCTTCCATGTCTATAAAGCTTTGTCTTCCTGCTCAGTTTGCCTTAGGCTCAGCCATCCTTGCACCTTCAGAAAAATACTCAGAAATACATTTCCTTGCTTCTTTTTCCAGGGCCTGGGTGGCATGATCTCTTAATGCATCTGCCTGTTTATGTTAGCAAAATGGAAAGCAGCTTTGTTTATGGAAAAGATCTATTTTTGTTTTACTTTTTTCTCTCAACTAAACTGACTTTTATCCAGGATCGTGTTTTGCTTTGGGAAAAGAAATGTGCTGCAATTCTTAGCCCTAGCTTAAAAGTCAGGTCAAGAGGAAAGGGGGAAATCCCGATCATATTATTTAATTTTGTAGGATTATCCTGCAGCCTGGAAATCTAAAAGAACGGAAGAGTTAATATCCCCTCTTCCCTGCAACTTCTTGCTCTGTGTCCTTGTGCAATGACATCTGCTATTCTCCCACATATATTTACACAAGCCAGATCAGAAACAAAATCAGTATTTCCATCTTCTGGGCAGGGGGACAGTGTGTGGCATCCAGGGGAGAAGGCAATTTCAGAAACCATCATGCTCCCCCAAGGATAAATCATGTCATTGTGTGTCTTTCAAGTTCCTCAGACTTTGATCTTGCAAGAGATCGAACAGGATCAGGTCATGGATGGTAGATTTTGAATGCAGACCCAGGCAGGGCATCATGACGTGGAGATGATGTGGTGAGGTGTGGAGAACAGAGTGCAGCCTTTTCCCTCTGCAGCCATCGTGGAGAATCTGAGAAACAAATCCACGTGTGCAAACTGCCAAAACTTTAAGGGTTCTGCTCCTGGCTTGGGAGGAGGTCTGCCCAGTCCTCACCATGACACGCTGGGCAGGTTTTGACAAAAGCTGACACTGAAAGCTTGGTTCTGATTCTAGCTGTGCTGATGACTCACAAGATGGATTTTGTCAATTCTCCTCATCCTCCTCAAGGAGATGGAGATCACACCTGCCTGCTTTGGAGAACTGTTCTGCCCTCTTTGCATGTGTGGTATGGAATTAGGGGTTGTATGAAATATGGCCATCACTTTATGACATTTTAAATGGTGAATTCATGGTGAAACCCATCTGTAAACATATAATATATCTTTAAAACTCTGTGACATAGGGAATAATTATCCCAATTTCAGCTATGAAGGTGTGTTATGGAAAAGAGTGGCAGCACTGTGTACTGTGAAGATGGTCTGACTTTTCCCAGTAATATGTGTGTAATTTTCTACGATGTGCATAAACATATCTGCATTAAAACCACTGTGTTGATGCAATGCAGGTAGTTCAAAAATTATGGAAATTACAGATTTTAGGTAGGTCATGCAACTTCAGTTCAACCCCCCCAGTGTGTATGGCTCCCTGACACAGTCATTTAGCATATAACCACACACAGATTTCATTCCACATTTTCCCTGCTTCCATTTTCAGAACCTTGTGCAAATCACAGCACTGGTTGCACCCTTCAGACTAATATCCATGGGAATCTTTAAATACAAGCTGTTAAAGTGACCTAAATGTAAGAGTTTGCTGCTACTACCCAGTAATAACATGATAGGATAGCCAGGGTAGGCACTATCAAAAAGGATAATGAACAATGATAATAACCCTTAATAAGTCATAAGAAATAATAAAGTAGGTAATGAGGTGCCAGTTTTCACAGTTAGCTGTGAAATGTTTCTCATGTTGACTTGAGAAAAGCCATATAAGGGGATGAAAATGGCCATTTCTGTTGATTTACTCTCACTTCCAACATTTCTTCCTAACATCAAATTTGTGAACTGGAACAACGTAGCTTAACCATGTTCTGATACATGTTCTGTGCAGAGAAATCCTTTGAAAAATGCAGAATCGATTGAAGAACAAGGAAACAATAAGATATCAGCTAGTTTCTGGCTGATTTCCCATCTGACATTGTAAAAGCATCCAGGACTATTTGTTGGATTTGAAATAGAATAGTGAGCCATGGAACCATCCTGGAACCCCTCCTAGCACATATGCACATACACAGACCCCAGCAACTCACTCCCTACCCACAGCCATCTGTCATGTGTGCCAACTGGAGCAAACCACTCCTATTACTCAACAAGGAGCTCATTATAGCTTCCTCTTCATCCACGGGGCTTTTGGAAAAGCTCACACTCAGGGCCAATGTGCAGCAGGGAGGGAAGGCATTCAGGACTGGGGTGCAGTCTCTTCTGTTGCTTCGTGTCCACATCAAAGTGCAGGCATTCCAGTGATAACCATTATTATTGTCACCCAGGAGAGCATCCCTTCTTCCTGGAACCCTGCTCTGACTGTTAGGCAATCCAGGCTGGCCTGCTCTGGACTGCTTCAAGAGTTTATTTCATTTTCTTTATCTGTAAGTGTGTTTCGAATCATTCATTTAATTTAAATTTTTCCCACCTTCCCATCACCACAAGGGAAGTACTCACTGGAGCAGATTTTCAAGAGATACCACAGCTCAAACTTCATTCCCTGTGATTTCACTTGTGGTCAGCCCCTATTTGTTATTTCAATGCCATTTCCTACCCTTGAAACTCCATCAACTCTTTGGGACAGAGATGATTTTATTACATTGACTTATTCAGCGTCCAGCACAGCAAGGACCTGATGGCAAATATTGCAGTATATTAAACAAGAAATGGCAAAGCTACAGAGGAAAACTCTGGCACAAAACCAAATCCTTTTTCTCAATGTCTACCTGAAGCAGATGCTGGTGGTACATGTAACGTGTGGGGCTTTGCTGATTTACACCCTTGTAAAAATCAGTATTCAAAGCTCCTTTTCATGTGCAGCTTCCATCTAAGTAAAGGAGATACTGCATATCAAAGGCAGCTGCACCAGCCACTTTAGATTTATTAGTAAATCCATTGAAAAAACATTTCCAATGAAATAAATCTCAGCCTGCTGACTTCCTCCTATTCTTTACTTATCCTCTTATTGATTTTTGTCTCAGAGATTTAAACCTCTCAATTTGTTTTATGAGACACTTGTCGAACAGATGACAAGAAAAAAGACAGCGCTGGATATTTTCTTTAGCAGTTTTAAGTAGAAATAAAGAGCATTTCTTTGAAATTAGTCTTGCTCCTGTGACACAGTAGGAAGAAAATATCTGACAAGCCCTTTAGAAGGCATTATCTCCGTGCATAGAGAAAGCTTACGGGCTGCCACCAACACAGCTTTGTGGCAGCAGTGCCCCAGAAGCTCATTGACAAGTTTGACATGTAAACAAGCTGTTGCTAAAAATATTTAACCTGGGGGACCCTGGCTAGTTGAAGGGGCTAGTAATGGAATACAGATCCTTTCACCTCCAGGCATCTGTTCCAAGCTACGCCATTGACTGAAAGTCATTATCGCTGGATGGCTGTGCAGAGGAATGAGTAGGTGGGCTCTGCTCTGTGTCTCGTGAGCAAATTGGGGCATTGCTGAACCACACTGGGATTTTCAAAAGAAAACTGGGGGCTGGCACCTTCTGGTGCCACTGGTTCCAGGAGGAAAATATCCTCCGTTTATCCCCCTGCAGCTCCTTACTAGGGGCATGTTACCTGGCAGACACGTGTGTCTTTGCAACAGCCCCTTCCCAAGCTGCTGTTGCTGTTCTGAAGATGAGAGAAGATGGAGAGAGAAAATGGAGGGGGACATCCATCTCCACCCCACTCCTGCCTCCTGCCCCAGAGCCTGAGCCTGACCCGGCCGATGAACGCCAGGCCCTGCCCTGGAGCCCACATGCCAGCTGGTCATTTCTAAAGGCTCCCAATTTGATTCTAAAGGTTCTCTAATCATACTCTTCCAGGAGAATGTATACATAGGCTAAAACACCACCTCCACCTTGCAGACCCCGCTTCTGGATGCATGTTTGTGACAGAAGAAGTGACAAGGCAGCACAAGGGACTCTCCTAACAGTGAGGAGCTGACATTCACCCTTGGCAGGGCAGAGTCCTGCCAGACCAAGTGCCTCTCCTCAGCTCCACAGGGTTGGGAAGGCAGGGAAGGGGAATTTCTATTTCCACACATTTTAAATTGCTGTCACTTCACTCACCCTCCTTTGCTGTGGGCTGTGTGCTCCGATGGCGCTTCCAGCTCTCAGGCAAACAGCTTTCCCTCCATTTTGTTACTCAGCTTGAGCAGCTCTACACCTAAAATCATGCACTGAAGAGACACTCAGAGGCAGTGCCACTGCCTCACAGACCTTGGGCTGTGTTACCCCATTTTGGTATCGTTTTAACTCATCTTTGTTCCCCTGAGGCGGCAGCGGTGCCCTCACGGCGGCGGCCAGGCCTCAGCCGTGCTCTGGGGCTGCGCGTCCTTCCCTCAACAATGGTGGTGCCAATCAGGAAACCTGCACAGCTGAATTTCACCTCATGTCAAACAAATTATATCAAAAATATGTATATACATATGTGTTATATATGTATATATATATATGATGCAGGTGGGAGAGATTGCTGCCAGGCCAGGGTTTGTTGGAGTATGGAGGCCCTGACATCCTGACCGGCCGGGATGGCTGTGAGAAGCCAGCCTGGAGGAAAAAGGTGGGAAACCCTCACTCAATTCCGGCTGTCTAGAAAAAAGTAATTTTTCCAAACTTAGTGTTTCTGCCCCAATGGCTTCAGGCTGTCAGAGGACAGCGGGTGCCCTGTGAGGGGACTGGTGCTGTGTCGTCAGCCATGAGCTGCTCTGAGGGGGATTTAAGGCTGGTCTTGTGTCCTCACAGGCCTTTCTGTGCCACTAAGCAGGAGGATTTACTTCCATGACGTTGTTTTTATTGGGTTTTTTAAATTACAAACCTAGCACCTCTTCTGGTTCCCATTTACAGGGTTTGCAATTCCCATTTACAGAGAAATCTCATCCCAGGAGCTCCAGGGCAAACTCCCTCTCCACAGGCACAGGGACAATGTTGCCAGGCAAGGTTGGTGTTAATTTAACTTTGGGAATAGCAGGAACAATAGGACTGGAAGGGGCCTTCTGGTTCATCAGACTAGTCCTCTGTTGTTAGAGGCAACTACATTATATAATCCCTTTTGCAAAAGATGCTGGCTCTATCCTAAAGCGAGCTGGGTTATTTTTGTCCCCCTGTGTCCATGGGAAGGCCCTTGGAGAACCTCCCTGCTGTAAGGACATCTTCATCCGAGGAGCATCTTGCTCACCACGGAGCATTGTTGTTATTAATCTCCAACCAGGCAGCCCGATTTGAATCCTATTACATTTATTTCCTAATTTTGGAATGCCCAGGATCATATGAGTTTTCCCCTGGAATACTCTGGCCCACCACCTTTACAGCACTGCCCTTATTTTGTGTCACCAGCACAATCCTACAGCAAGATCATTGATTCTGCTTGGTATTTTTATCAGTCAAAAGGTTTTGCCTTCAGAAACTGTTCTAGTTACTTTTCAGCAGACTCCCCTTCAGCACAGCTCTCATCTCCCTTTTTGAAGGGAATGCATTGAGCAGAGCTTATCCAACCTGGGTAAATCTATTTATCCCCACACTTGTTTTTTTTTTTAATTCAAATTCAAGGATGTATCTGCAACCCATGTTCTTCTATCATATATTGGTAAGGATGCTGTCTCCCATGTTGGCTGAGAACTTTATGAACTCCAGCCCCCTGGAGAACCCCTAGATGCCACACCTCACTGTATCTCTTATATATCAGCATATGTTCCCTGTATTTATAACCCCCATTTTCTTTGCCTCTATGCAGATTTTTGGACACAATAATTTTTACCCTTTCTACAGCACTTGTTTCCATCTGATCTTTTGGCAGGACAGGAGAGAAAATGAACAATGCAAAACCTTTGCTTAGTGCTGAAAATCCAGTGGGATCTTCTGTTTTTTTCTATATTGACTGTCTCATGGATAGTGGGCTTTTCAGAAGAGGGGTCCTGTTACAAAGAGACCTGTTTCCCACCCTCTTTTTTGGCACTTCTTAGAAGGCCTCTTTGGAAGGGACTAATGGCCCTCTGGGACAAGCCCTCTTCTGCCAATAACCATAGGTCAAAAGTTAAACTGAACAGTGGAGAATGAAAACCGGATAAAATAGACTATAAATCTTGACATTCTAATTGAGAACTGTCCAATGCAAACTGCACTAGTGTGTCTGGTTTACCTCAATGCTCTACAAGAGGCCAGATCCTGCTTTCCTTAATGGCTTGAAGTACCCTACTGACTTTTACTGGGACTTCTCACTTGATTAAGACAAACAAGATTTGGTCCTTGAAAAGACTTAAAGTTAATAAAATTTCTGCAGCCTTAGCAGCAGAATGATGGTTTTGATTTCACAGTAAAGGCATGATCTTCTCATCTTTCAGGTGACAGTGACATGGCTGTGTATGTGTGTGTCTGGGGGCAGAGATTTGCAGGACAAAAAGATCTGTGGTCAAATACAGCTCATAAAGAGAAGGTTTTACTGAAGTAAAATTTGCCTGAACATATCATGCCATCTAAGATGTTTTATAGATATTTTTGCTGTCTGAGGTAAATGGGGGAGGATTACACCTATTATACAGACTGGTGAAATCAGAGCATAAAGAATTTAAATGACTCAGCCAAGATTACACAATAACTCAGTAGCAGACCCCAGCAGAGCCTGGCGTGGCAGTGCTCGGAACACTGGCCCAAACTGTCTCCTTGGCCTTGTCATCTCTCTGTCAGATGTACATCACTTTCAGACCCTTAAAATACACAGTCAAAAATAGAAGAACAGAACTTGTTTATTCCTCTGCTTATATATTAAACATAACTTCACTTTCAGTGAATAGTTTTGTTGTTTATATTTTCATGGGAATTCTAATCTTTGAAGCAATTCATTCCAGACTTTTGCTATTCCCTTTTACAAAGCAATGCATAGATACTGGAACAGAACTGCTACTACAAGCAGACAACAGTGGTTCCCATCCTGGAAGCTCAAGAGAACTATCCTGTAACATTAGACTGCAGCAGCATTTTATTAATGTTACACCTTGGAGCTCTTCTCTGAATAGGAAACTTTCCTCCAAATTTATTTGAAATTATATCCCTCTGCCCTGAGCTAATTTTTTTTCAGCCTGGTTAACATCATAAAATGGATCATTAATATGTCCTTTGAAAGGCATGCCAGTTCTGTGTAGCTCATACAGTCTGTATGTGTTGGTGCAAAGAAATTTGCTCCTACTGTACAAGATGTGTGTGCCAGAGAAGAGAGAGAGGGTTAAAAAGGGAAAACATATACTGGAATGTAGTGGCATAACAAATCCATCCCTAATCTTGAAAGATCCATAGTGCATGAGTAATGAAACTAAGGATGAATTATTACAACTTGAACTCATAATTTACAGGTACGAGTGTATTATCTTACAGCATAAATATTCCATTTAGGCTTTGTGATGGGGTTTTTCTCCATATAGGAAAATAAAAGTAGTATTAGTCACACGTCCATAGCTTTGTCAGTGGTTGCAGAATGTTTTTCTTTCCAAGAGGAAAGCGTACTGAATAATGCAACACTTCTATTTAGGCTGCTTTTTCATACATTGACACTTTCAAAATCTAGAAACAGTTCTTTTAATTTTAAGGGCTACAATGTCTGCTCCCTTTATTCCTGCCCTTTATCATCTTACACACCATGTTCTTATAGACAAGGGGGAAAAAAAACATTCCAGTGTCTAATAAATCTGAAATCCATCAGGGGCTGCAAAGTGTTCATTCTCCTGCCTTGGTTCAGATCGAGTTACATTCAGCAGCACAACAAATGCACTTTGTGCCTCAACACCAATGCATTAAGCACTTCCCTTCATTTTTCCAGGGTGGGAACTAAATTCATTTTTTTAGAGTTTTGAAAATTTTTTACAAAGACAATGGCTGCACAATTGATTCACAAGCAAGGAGAGGGCAAAAATCACATTACAATGGTGGTTTCTGAGCAGAATTTTAATATTGCTAAAGGGCTTTCAAAATATTTTGTGCTTCAAGCCTTCCCTACATGCAGTGCTCTACCTTTGGTGTTCTGAGCTAATTTATGAGAAACTCTCCGTGTGCAGGTCTCAGTAGTCCTTTTTTTGCTCTTAGACCTTTTGCTGCCTGTTACAGTGAAGTTGCACATGCTGTGCTTTCACAAATGGGAATTTTACTTTTGTTCTTTCCTGTTGCATTTCCCTAATATAAAATACAGTGGATGGGGGGGAAAGTATTTTGTTACTGTTTGTATAAGGAAATAATGTAATGTGGGGCCAACTCTTTGGGCACACCAGGACTGATTTTCTAACACATGATCTCACAAGTATGAGAGATTTTATTTCAATGAGCTCAGTTCATGGCTATGGACCTAAAAGAGGAGTAGATTAATAGGTGTCAGGCAATTTAATAGCTTCTTTCTGACCCTTGTAGACAGCTTTTTTTTAGAAGAGCTGAGCCCTCAGCAAGGTGAGTTCTAGAAATAAGAATCCAATTATGCTTCTAAAAACAATAGCACTTCTCTCAGATACCCGCATCTCAGTTTCTGGTTCTGTAAAAGGGAAGCATTAATTATGAGCTAAATCATTATTAGTGAAATGATCAGGGGAACATATCTATGAAATTCTTTTAGATTCAGGGATGCTAAGAAACATTAAAACAAATAAATGATTTGTAGAACAGGCCTGTCAAGTTTAAAAATATCCATGGAGAAAATATTTCAAAACTTGTTCCCCACAAAAATTAAGTTGCATTTATCAAAAGCAGAATTATCTGCAAAGTGAATATTGACCAGTGTATACAAGCTTAAGGAAGAGACTGTAGTTTTAGCTGCTGTAGCTGGGGCACTTCCACATGGAACAAGTTTTCAGGTCTACAGAAGGGCAGTAGCAAAGAAAGAGAAAGAGGAGAGATACTCCTCTTTGATCTGAAAGAGCTGCTGCATTTGTGTGTACAGAATTTAGAGAGGGGTTACCCTCACACATGAGCATTTTCCTACACACCAAAATTAAGCCTTAACATATTGTCAGGTTTGAAAACACGGGCACTGAGGGGCCTGCAGATCCATGGGGCAGAGCTGCAATCAGGGTCAGGTCCCAGCAAGGATTCACTGTTGCATTAACATTTTTTCTTGTCCTCAGCTTAAAAAGAAGAGACAGCAGAGCAAACACTCCAGCCCACCCCATTGTCAGTTGCTGTGCTGGATTAAACAAGACCAGAATTCACTCCTCTTATTGCAGGTAAAAAAATTAATTATGTCTTCCATGTTACTTCTGCCAAAAAGGTGGGCATTTTTCCTTTTATCATTGTCTGATAATTTCAGCATGCAGTGGACACCTGTGCATTGGAGAAGGTGCTTCTGCTGCACACAGTTTTCATCAGGACCAGTTTACCAAATGTGAAAGACTATAAATGTTACTGGGGTTTCCTTTGAAAAAACAATGTTCCCAATGCTGGCATTAAATACTTGCCTGAGGAAACAATGTTATGGTCATTTAAAAATCACAGGTGGAACCAGTGAGGTAGCAAAGGAGAAAAAGCACTGTGGGCATCTCAAGGAAAAATGTCTGGTGGTCACTCCTTTCTCTGGCTGGCCTTTGGGTGGCCACAACACCACTGCTTTAGTTGTAAGAAGTCTCCCATTTAAGCTAAAGAAGATGGTCACATTTTAAAACAGAAGTGTGTTTAGAGCTGCAGTCCCCAGTGAGTATTTCTTAAGAAACGGTTGAAACTGTCAGTATTTTAGGAAAGCTGGAGGTATTGCAGCCATTTCCTATCAGATGATGTCTCTCTAAGTATGCAGGGTAATAGGACTACTTTGAGCAGATTAGGTTAAATACTAAACTTGACTTCATTAATGCTGATGGAAACACAGAGCTCAGTATTCTGTGCAAAAATATATTTTGAAGGAAAACCTCCTTTTAAGTAAGACTATACCAGTCAGAACTGTTAAATTTGATACTGTTGTAACATAACACATTTCAAAACTGAGTGTCAAGAGGTAGAAATGTTCCAGTCCTGTAAAAGCAAATTCATAAACTTTGACATTTTTGGTGGCCTTTGTTTCTACTTTTTAAATGAATTTCCATCAGAAAACTTTGTGTGGGAAATAAGTGTGGCAAAGGATCTTGAGGCAAGTAATTATTCAGTGATTGTTTTCGGCTCATTATTCTTATTAAATAGTGAGTAAAGTAATCATAATTTATCTATGGCCTCTGTGTTTTTGTTTGCAGTACAAAGCTGCAACAGAGAGCTCAGTGAGTAACCTTATTGCCTGAGCAATACTGGCATCCCTGATGATTCTTGTACACTAACAGGGTAATAATAAACAGAAATGCCTTTTGAATTACAAGTTCCACTGGAATCACAGGGGGAAGGTCAGTGTTCACCAAATTGAGGAAGACAAAACTGGCATGAAAGGAATTTTATGTTCGAGCTTCTCAGAGGGGATTAGAAGTGCTTTCTTAATAGTGACTGAAAGGGAGCTGGAATGGTGTCACTGAATGTACAGACATTGCCCTGCTTGTGCACAGCCACCACATACAGCAGCACAAGGCCCAAATGCATGAGGCTGCTGAGATGTTTGAGGGGGTTTCAAAATACATTTTTTTTCATCCTTCATCTCCACATGCTCAATATATAATAAGATACCTTGTTTTCTTGCCCTGCAGACCCACATGACCAAAATGAGGGACATTAGTAAGTGTTAGAAAAAGTATTCAAGTGTGAAATGAATTTCTCAAACATTAATAAGTATTTCTAGAACCTCAGTTTCATAATTTGACAGTTCCACAGTTAATAAATCACAGCAAAAGGAAAGTGTGATAACAGCAGAGCAAAAGGAAGCCTGGATCTATGAAGTGCAACTGAGGGATAAGTGAAAGAAGCATGCTGATGACCCTGAGTTTACTTTTGGGTTTTCGGAGCTTTCACTCAATTAAATTCATTCCTCTCCTCTAAAGACCTATTATGTGCCTTTACCTACGTTCCTAACTGATTTTTCTTGTAATTCAGCTCCTTTGCCAAGTTATTTCCATGATTTAAGGAGTACTGAAGTACTGATTTAAAAAAAAAAAAAAAAAAATAGTAACACAGAGATGAAAGGAGCATCCACACTGTATTTGAAAAGGTTTTCTGAAGAGGTGGGTTGATTTTAATTAACTTCCTGAATGAAACAATTCAGGTCTGGAGCTGGCAATCTCCAATAATCACTTTTTGGCTTCTGAATGAAAAAGGGAGTCAATTACATAAAACAATATAACAAAAAGACAGTCAATGGAAGGAAGTAGTTCTGTGTATTACAGCAGTACACACATTAAGAGAGGCCCAGGATCCAGAGGCCAAACATGAGATTAGTCCCCCCTGCAGTAGACACTAAATACAGATTGCAAGAGACAGCCCCCTTACTCCAAAGCTTATCTTCTCTGCAAGACTAGTTCCTGTTTATATGTGTTGAGCATTTCCCCTAATTCAAACTATATGCACAGAAAAAGCCCTAACTTTATTGGGAGTTGCTGTCCCAGCAGTGTCACAAACTGCAGTTCCAGCTAGCCAACGACTGATGTGACCATTTTGTAATGGGAACATCACTTGACATCACTCAGCTGTTCCTTCATCCCTAAATCTTTCCCTCTGTAACACCTCTTGTGTATTCTGAAAAGAGGTGACTTATATTTTCCTTAGGTGGAGCTAATACAGAACTTGAGGAAATGTCCAAAATATTCCTGTTGCCATTAAGCAAGACAGATAAGAATGAGAGAACAACAACAACAAAAAAGGTCTGATAGAGAGAATGCCTTGCCCAAGCTCATGATGAGAGGGTAGTGAACAGATCTTTGTTCAGTCCTTGCCACCACAGGATCCACAGCAGCACAGCACATCCTCACTTCACACACACATCTGTGCCATGGCATCTTCAACCTACCCAGCAAAGCTCCCAGGCTTCTGCTGAGCAGGGAGTGTAAGTCAGGAGGGTTGTGTTAAAGCTGCTCAGTGCTTTCCACTGCTGGGAGAGAGAGAGAACCCTTGTGAGCGAGTTCCAAGTCTGAGCTTTGTCACCTGTCAGTTTTACTGACATTAATGTGGTAATTCTGGGTTAGGATTTGGTTTAGGAAGGCATCCTCAAGCAGCAGAGCACACTGGTTTGAAAACAAGAATATTTATGAAAGGTTGCCCTGAAGTGGTTGTTTTTATTGATAAAATTCAAACCAGAATCTGACCCTAAGCCCAGAATACAATTACTCAATGGTTTAACCAGCAAGGTAGTATCTGTGGTAAAGAAATAAAACTGGCCTTTAAAAGTGATATTTCCTTTATGACTCCTGCTGTATTTTCCTTTTGTCAGTGTAATTGGTGAGTTAAGGAGTAAACAGAAGGGGGCTGTGGGAAAAGTAGGGATGCTTCAGGGTTGTGCTTTTATCAGAATGGCACAAGTCCCATTGGTTCATTCTGAATCACCTGATCTAGGGATTTGGGGAAAGAAATTTTGAAATGCTTGAAAAATGAATGAAAATGATCCTGAATGGGAGGAAGAAAAGCTTAAAGTAAATAGTTTAAGTCAATGTGTCCAAATGTCACATGTAAGGATGGCTCTGCTCTGCTTAATGACAGGAGAGCAAGGAAGGTAAGGGGGAGGAAGGGACCCTTTTTGAAGGGCTGTTGTTCTAATGTACCTGTGTTTATTTTAAAAGCTTTTCAAGGAGGTAGGGAGGGAAGCTACTGTCTCTCAGTGATAAAAGTTGAGTGATTGAAGACCCCATTTGAGGGCAATCTGTTCTCTGTCTCTGTAGTTGCCCACAAAATCCCTGATATGCAGGTAAAGCAAGCTCAGGAGAATGTGGCTGATGGGAGAGGACTAAGAATCAAGACTCCTGGACTGTATTTCTGGTTCTGACACTGACTGTGTATGCAGGCAATTGATGTGGAAGTTCAGTGCAAGCACCTCTCTGGCAAATGGGGACCTCAGCCTTTCCTCCCTTCCTAAGACAGGGAAGAGGTGAGGCTGAAGGAGTGTCTGCCAAACAGACTGGGTTCATGGTGGAAAGTGGCTCAGGTAGTACCTGGTAGGTAAAACAGACCAGTGTGCAGAGCAGATCCTTACTGAAGGAATTCTAATTCCTGTGACTCATCTGTTCCTGTTCTAATTAGCCACGGTGTGTGAAGACCTGTACCCCCCATCTCCCTCTTATGTGGCAAACAATCTCATGGTTTATGGCTCTTGTGTTACAAAGAGATTCTTGCACAGTGTTTGATATTAAATATCAGGCTTGAGTCTACTCTGCTGTGTGTGAGCCAGTCTGTTTTAAAAGACAAAAGCTTTTGTTTCAGTTGCTGTCATGTACAGACACTGTAACCTGGCTCTTGTGGAGAAAGCTGGCTGTGGAACATCTCCCAGCAGGTCGCTGAAGATAAAGGTATTCTTGGTTTTAGTTCCAGGAGATTGTTCATCCCGAAGTTCAGAGTCAGTTCCAGCACTCGCTGACCCCTGCTGTCCTCACACACCTCAAAATGGCCCTTATTTAGCAGAGAGGAAAAATCTCTTTCTCCTGCCTCTCTCCTGTGCTCGCTCTGTGTAACGTTGTCCTTTACGAACAATGACATATTTTCACTGCTTCTCCTATGCCCTTCCATTGAGATGAAAAGCCAAGTCCAGATTTGTTTTTGCTGTCATTCCAAATGAAGCCAGAAGAGCTATTCTGGGAATCATCTGCACTCTGCACTTTACCTAAACAAATTTGAAAGGACAGGTTTTTGAATGCAACTGATCCTGCAAGGTACACAGGGCCTTTAGTCAATGAGAGAGAAGGACATTCCCAGCCACACTGGGGAAGACTGGGCTTTTTCATTGCATATGCAAAATGGTTCCAAACCCAACCTTTCTCCAAGTTTTGGGATGTGATCAAATTAGTCCTCAGAAAACATAATAAACAAGAAAAGAAAGAAAAGAAAGAGAGAAAGAAAGAGAGAAAGAAAGAGATAAAGAGAGAAGAAGAGAGAGAAAGAAAGAAAGAAAGAAAGAAAGAAAGAAAGAAAGAAAGAAAGAAAGAAAGAAAGAAAGAAAGAAAGAAAGAAAGAAAGAAAGAAAGAAAGAAAGAAAGAAAGAAAGAAAGAAAGAAAGAAAGAAAGAAAGAAAGAAAACAAGTAACAAGCAAGCCTGTAGAGAAAACAACTAAATGAGCAAAGTCTGAGGACATGAGGCCAAAGCTGGAATCCAGATCCCTAGGTGCTGCCCTACCCAGTCCCCAGCATGCCTGGTGACAGAAGGATCAGATTTTCATACACACATAACACTCTGACTGTGCTCAGCAAATTGAGCTGTTTTACAAATCTGATCATTTTTTGGTGTGGTTAAATAGGAATTGAGCTCTTAAAAGGAGAGTGCCCAAAGACTTTGAACAAATTATTTTATATTTGTGCAGACAAATCCTTTTCACTGGTGTTTCCTTTTGGCTTGTTGCTCTTAGCCCAGTACTTTACTTTGGCCTTTTTACTTCACTTTGGCCTTTTTACTTCACTGTGACAGAGCTACCTGACAGTAATTCAAAAAACTCCTTAAAATGCCTCACTTTATTTTCTGTGGCCAGGTTTCCACAGGGCACATGGGGAACTGGAGGCAGAGACAGAGGAAATGACGGATAAATTACTGATAGACAGTGTAGACAAGAAGAGGAGTTTGATCTTCATACAGAATGGGAACAAGGAACTTTGAAAGGTCATAAATGGAAAAGAGGATGCTTCTGGAGACAGGGAAAGACCTAATCAGGACTGAAGCAATCTTCTCCTAAAATTTGACAGAGATTGGAATCTTCACTAAGCATCTTTTTTCCTGGTGAGTGACATGAGACAAGAGGAATTGCTCCTCAGAAAACAAGGCAGTTCAAGAACTACAAAATGAGATTATCACAAACAGATTAGGTTAATTTATTGATACTAAAGTTTAGTATTAATATCAATAACGTTAATACTAAATACCTACTATGCAGAGGCATTTTATCTCTTCTATGACTTGTAGTAAATGAACACAAAATTTCCTAGAAATAAGCCTGACTGCTGTCCCAAAGCCAAAAAAACATCACCACCCCAGCAAGTCTTCAGATAAATTTGGATGGTGTTTAGTACCAATCTCAGCACAGAATTCCTGGACAAAGAGAATGGAGGCTCAGCATGGCACAGCTTGGGAAGTTTGAATCTGGGTTAGGTTCCATGTCCCACCTTCATTTTCTCTAGGTCACCACTGGAATGAAGCACAGAGGGCAAAGAGTCACAGATTCTGACCCCTCAAATATCTGTCCGTGTGACTTGGGCTCTTTGTCCTTGAGGATCTCTGACTGTCACTTAATGGAGCTGCAGCCCAAGAAAGGAGACAGATGGTACTGATGGGCTGAAATTATACTCAGCTAAGTGCAAAGCTATAACTGCTATTTGTCATTCTAACATCACTGATTTGTCTAGAGAGAAAAACAAATAACTTGTTGGGGGAGTAAGCAACTGCCTGGCTGTGGCCAGGCCAGATTGGAAGTGGGTGTAAGGCTCAGCACACAGAGACCCAGGTGCCATCAGCACTCGAGGGGGGCTATTAGGATATCATTTCAGCTTCTTTCTGTCTGTCTCTCTCTTTCTCTCTCCGCTTGCTGTGGAGGTGGAAGGTGCGTGTGTTGCGAGGTGAACTGGGGAGTGAAGATAAAAATCTGCGGTAAGGAAATGCTACAGCTTTATCTCTGTTCTTTGATGTGGCAGGACAAATTAATTGATAACAGAACCAGCCAAAGCAGATGTGGTCATGGCCTCCTGAACTGCCCTATTGCAAGGAAAGGGCTGAGCAACATCAAAGACAAAGGTCAGCCAGCATTCTCCAAGCACAAAAAAGACAAATCATGACAGGCAAATAGCTCAGGCTGCCATTGGGAAGGAATTATTACCACAAGAGATGATGTCTGGCACATGGCCACTATCCCGATCAGCTGGACACGGTGGCTTCTCTTCTCTGCAATTTCCTTCTGTACCCAAAGGCAGAGTTTGGGCTTAACATTTTCCTGTAAAAGTGACTGTCACTTTGTGTGCAGTGGCACAGGAGAATTAAAGCACAAGGCAGAATTCAAAGACCTGGCCAAAGCCTGTGCAATGGGGTTAGAAAACCCAGTTCAGTTATTTCAAGTCCTCTTGTAGCCATGTCTTTTGAAACTACCACAAACCTATTTGTTTACTTCCTGTAAAGAGTAAAAAGAATTGTTTTCTAGTCCCAATTCTACCATTTGCTTGTCATGTGCTGTGAACAAATCAGTTCTTCTCTTGTCTCTGATCTTCTAAACTGGAGGTGATGAAGCCCAAGCTCTGAGAGCTCCAGAGCTAATAGAACTCCAGATTATATTGGTATTTCATATCGAGTATTCTTTGTTTCAGCCATTCCCTTTACTGTTTTCTCTGAGCATCTTGATGTTTTTCTAACATGCTCACAACCCATAACAAACATTTAAGGAATCGAATCACCCAACAATAAACCCTCATATCAAAGGATCTGAGTGCCCAGCAGTTCTCAGGCTGGCGTCTTTACTCCCTGTTTCTCTATCTGAGAACAGAAATATTTGTCCTTCAAATACTGTGATCTTCAAAGTTGAAACCTTCACTCCTTTGACAAGCAAGTTATTAACAAACTTGGGGTTTATGTGTTCCCTTTGCTCCTCATATTTGATTTCTTATATCTTTTAATGTACTCATCCTGGCATTACCACGCAGCATCAGCATGGTGTAATAACCCAGCATGCCATTAATCCCTTTCTCTTCACCTGCTGTCCAGGTGTTTTTCCAATCTATGTTTCAGTTTCTATCAGAAGAAGATCCTGACACTCATCTCATGCCTCTGCCCATTGTTATACTGCTGGTGAGAAAGCCAGCAGACCAAGAGATTCTGGCTAGAAGGCAGCCACAAAACTTTCCAGCCTAGTTTCTGGACATCCCAGGACATGGAATCGTGTATCAGGGAGAGCTGTGCCACAGCTGAAATATAGCCAGAACATCTAAATGGCTGATCCACCCTCATTGAGGAAACCTGCAGCTTATCAAGGGCTCTGAGCCCATATTGATACAGGGCTCTAGCTACTCTTCCATCTTTCACATGGGTAGAGTTACTACACAGCACACTCACTATCTTGGAATTAATTTCTTTTCACTACAGTAAGACAGTTTAGCAGCACAACTCAGTGTTCTCAGGCATCCCAGGAGAGTTGCACAGCACTGGCTACCAAGAGATGCTCAGTTGTTCCACTTTTAAGTGTCCTTGTGCCCATTATAACATTGTAATAAAAATAACCAGAAGCGGGTATGTGTTCCCAGCAGGCATCAGTGATTCATAGCAAACTGTAAAAGCCAATGCATGACATAGATAAAGGCATTTGAAGCCCCAAGACACAACTGTGGTGTGTGTGTGCACACTGCACTACGTCACCAGGAACCAGAGGACTGCAAAAGCTCATCCCCCACAGCGAGCAACAATAACTCGGTGGGACAGGTCACATTTGTCATCAGCCAGAGCCTGTCCTGCTCCTGCACAGAAACTTAAAGGAGAGATCACAAAAGTAGAAAAGCTCTGGGAGGCAGCCTTGACAATGTTCTCTGAAGTTTTTCCTTCAAGGAATATAGGCAGATTGAAACACAGTCATTCTTTTTGCTCCTCTGTAAAAGCAGAGGGATGTGAGCTCTCCCAAAGGACCTCAGCTCTCCTCTTGCAAACCTGTGACTCCCCTAGGGGAGGGAATGTCTCCATCAGGGTGTGATGCCTACTTGGGCTTTTGTTTGCTTTTGTTTATTTGGTTGGTTGGGTTTTTACTGAAGACGAGGGTTGAGTGGCTTTTGTACCTCTTACCCAGTGTAACCTTGAGGCATGGAAAGTTACACTGCAGGGAAAAGCTGGTTCAGGGAGGGTGGTAAATGTGTCACACTAGAGAAATAAAGTATTTTATGCTTAGTGGGATGTTTATAGATGTGAGAGCAGCTACACCTTCTCAGACCTAAAAATGAGCTTTACTGGTTTTAGGGGGAACACTCCCATTTGCAAAAGTGAGAATCCAACCCACTGGAGTTATTTCTGATTTAAATTCAGTGCAACTGCGGGAGAGTTAGACCCAACTAGTGCAGTTCTGGCGAGTCTGAGGGAAAGGGGAACTGGAGAAATTTGTAGCTGGAATGTGAAAGGCAGTACCAGTCTGGGCCGTGGGTATGCACACCAGGAGAGCTGGTCCTGGGCCTCCAAGTGACCCTCATTCATCTACAGCGTCTCTTTGCCTTGGATTTTCTGTCTGTCAGGGTGGGAAAGTGACATTGACCCTTTTTTGGAAAGTGATGTGACAAGCACAAAGTATTAGACAGCTGTGGGAAGCACTGAGAGATCTCTTGGAATTACAGATACAGAAACAAGGAAAGATTTTGTCAGCTGGATGCAAGGACTTAAAAAAAAAAAGACATTCTGACATGCTATTGCTGCTGAAGTACCCTCCCTGGAGAGGTCTGGCGAGGGCATTTCTCAGTGCCCACTCTTTATCTGAACTCCTCCGCATGCCTCAATCCTAATCCAGCACAGCAGAGACTCATCCTATTGTGTTAAAATCAAATGCACTTACAGGTAAATGTCACTCTGCCATAAAAAGAAAGGAAACCACTTAACTTTCTGTTTCTTTGTCTACCTGCCTCCATAATAGTTCTTGTCAATTTACATTATTCATGACTACCAGAGAGAACTTAAAATGTATCTTTCAATGGAATATAATGCAAACAGTTTTGTGTGTGGGCAGGGTAAAACAAAATAATAATTACAATACACGGTGATAGTGCTTATAACAAAATATTATTTCCATAGAAAGACTTCTGTGGCAGGATTACATTCTCCAGGAACAATAAAAAATACCAAGAAAGTAAAATATCTCTGTTGGCGTGTTAGATTCTATCAATGACACTGATGGTTTCATTGTCTAAATAAACACTGTGTGTAGATAAAGTGTGACCTGCAAAGTGAATCATTAGATTGACAGGATAAAGCAAATCAACTTTCTTCTGTCTTTTTGCCTCCCACCCGACACATAATCAGACTTCTCCCTATGTGGGCACTCCAACCGCAAGCATCTGTCAGGATCAGCTATTCTTGTAGCTTAGCTTTGGGAGTTTATGATAATCTGACAAAATTGCATCAGTCCGTTTCAGACATTTTTCTCTCTCTTTCCAGCAACATGACTATTTAACATTGTGTCTTTAAATGAATATTAGCACAGGTAATTTGATTTTGCAGTTTAGGATAATGTCCTGCACTGTGTGTCTGCACATATCTGTGTGTACACATCAAATGTATGGAATCTACTAAGAAAGAACATACATGGCAATGTAGCTACCCCAGCCTAAATCAGGGAATGGAAAACCTAAAGAGAAGATTTTTCCACTGCTCTAGTTGAACTCCTGCTGCTTTTCCTGGTAGATTCATTCTACTTTATGGTGAAGTAAATACTGTTGGATTAAGAGTCTCAGTATATCAGACCCCAAAAGATGTGTGAAACACTAGGAGGATACTCAAAGTATAAAACACATTAATTAGCTCTTCTGTCCAGAGCCAAAACAATAAATATTAAGGTGATAGAGTTGGCATAAAATAACTAAAGCAAAATCATGCCCAAACTTACAGCTCCAAATGAATGCAATAGACAGCTGTCTATGGAAGACAAGGTGACAGGGACAAATTCTCCTACAGCCTCAATCAGCACGTCCCACAGGTCACAGGCCACACAGTGACAAGCACTTGATGCAAACAAAACTGTTAAAAAAATGCACCTGTAGAAGTGATTGGACTGTGCTGCTCTGTGTGAAAAATGACAACCCAGAACATCACCTGCCTACCTCCAGCTCCTCTGAAATTGCCACTGTTGAGAATTTTTTGGCAATATTTTTGCTGGAAGATGTCCTTCCCATGTTACTACAGAACCTTGCTGAACCCCCATTTATTCATCTTCCCCAGGACTCTGGTGACCTTTCTGTAGGGTGGACATGCTTTCAGAAACTATTAATCTCCTCTCTAGGGTGTGTAAAGAGAACCCATGGAGAGAAAGGCTTCCACAATCTTCCTCAGCCCTGTCAACAAAGATCAGACCCAGGGTTTCTTGCTTGGCAGTGCACAGGAATAATGACAAAGCCATTACAGGGCAGGGCTCTGTGAAGAGGAAGGTCTGAGAAACACCAAATGGAAAAGCAATGCTGCTCAGTAAATATTGATAGATGTTCCCTGCTCTCCTTCCACTGCTGCTGCACAGTGATCCTCTTCCCTGCTGCCTTTCAGACTGTCACTCTGCACACTGGAACATTGCTTCCCTTCACCTGAGGGCTGCTTCATTTAAAGCAGGTTTCTGCATTTGCTCTGGAAAGTGAAGGGGTAAGAGAGGCTGGAGGAACATTTCCACTCAAGACTTTGCTCAAGGACAACAGCACAAAGGCAACCCCAGCTTACCACGTGAAATGAGGTGAAAGGTTTTGTCAGTGTTGATCAGTGTTCATTTCACTAGTACTGATTTCCCATTTTGGTAGAAAGATCAAGGGCTGAATGCTGAATAGGAGGAAGACTAAACCAAACTTTCTTCTCAGAGATGATCATAGTGGGTCAGGCTTGAAGCATATTACCTGGGTATTATAATGGGAAGAAATGCTGAAACTCTTGCTATGCCTGTTTGGCAGATAAAGAATTTCAAGCTCTGGGGCAGAGAGATCAACAATAAATTCATATTAAGAAGTGTCTGTGAGATTTACTAATGACTTCAAATACCTCAGGGCCGGGACCATGGCCTTTCATGTGTTTATAAAGCACACAACTCAGCTGAGCCCTGGTCTGAGCAGGGCAGCCACATCTCTGCAGCACAGGTAGAAGCTGTACATGGGTTCTGTGGGCAAAGGTGTGTCAGAGGAACTGTACAGTTCAACAGTACAGCCCTTAGACAGGTTTCAGTCTTAAATGGCCTGTCCAGTCTTCTCTCCCTTCTACCAAGCAAGGGCTTCTCCCCAAAGATAGAGAGGGATGATGGTAAGGTCCTGAACATCAGCTGAGAGCTGAATTCAGCTCTGCTTGCACAAACTCCAGAGGGAGTCCCATATTCCTGCTTCACCACAGGTTTGGTTCTTAACTGAAGTGGAAGAACTTGGTATGGGATGCCCTGAAAGTGTCTGAATGACTTCAAAGCAAGAGAAGTGACTGAAGCCTGCTGTGCTCCAAAGTTTCTGGCCCTCAGAGCAGCACAGCTCTTTTCTCTGAGCAGCATCCCTAAAACCAAACTGAAAATTCAGTGTAGAAATGTGTTGTGGGGTTGAATTTGATGACTTGTGCAAAGCACCAACATAAATACTGAGCGTCAGTTTGCTGCTGCTCTGTGCAGGCAACAAAGAGAGAGTGAGGTGAGGTGGAGGAACAAGGTTCTCTCACTGCATTGCTTTCAGTCAGCCACCTCTGCTTTTGCCATGCAAAATTGAGGTGGAGCTCCCCATTCTGCTACCCCTCCCCATCATTCTGGCTGCTGCCAGATTTCCTCTTTCAAATCAAAAAGGTTCAAAAGTAAAATCTTCCCTTGTACAGAATGTTCATGGAACTCTTTTAGGTTGAGCAGGATTTGAGGCCAGCATGCTGTCACATACCAGAGGGGAAGCAGAGGGACACATTGCTGCTCAGAGTTTATATGGACAGCAAATTTATCCTGGCTTTAGGAGGTCCTGCCTTCTCTGCCCCCTCTCCATCATAATTAGACACATCAAAGAGCTGATCTGTCATCTGAAATGGCAAGATGCCTAACATTTATATTAGAAGGAGTCAAGCCCCAAGCAAGCAAAGATCAAGAACATGATGGTGAATGTGAGGGGGAGATTGAAAATCTGTCTGTGGACCTCAAGGAAGCTGAAGCGATGGAAAATGCACAAGCAGAGAAGAAAAGGCTATCAACCTCCCAATTAAAATCCCCAAGGATGTGGGTTTTGTCTGTGTTTGTATTAATCAAGGGTAAGAAATCAGACAACTCAATGAGACAGGAGGAACTGTAGTGAGAGGCAAAGGACAGGGAAAAGCTGGGGGTCACTGGGGGATGGGTGAACACAGGAAGAAGGAAAACAATGACTAAAAATTTAACTACAAGGTGCTTAAAGGAAATAAAAATCTCCCCAGGTGTCGGGAGTGTTCTAAAGGCAAGACTGGCTTTACTCATCCCTCGACCTAAGCAGCAGGCTTTCTTCAAAGCACAGACCTACTCAAATATGCTTATGCAAAGAGCTTTTAAAGCTTTTATTGACAGCACTTAGCAGCTATGGCTTTCCTGAACCTCAGCTTGCCTGAGGTGAAATTGTGTGGGTTTAATGTCTTCCTCTGGTCAGGGATGGTGCCCTTCAGCTCAGGGACGTGCTGGGCAGGAGCTGGGAGCAGCACAAGGAAGGTTCTTGCTCACCTCTGGAGCTCTGAATCAGGAGTTGTGCAGCTGTCCCTGCCTCCTGCAGCCACGGGGAGCAGATCTCAGTCAAACCCATGGTGATTAGCCCAAGGCAGTAGATGGTGTCAGTGTCAGAGCCAGGATTAAAACTCCAGTGGTTTTTGGCTGCCAGTCTGATGCTCGAATCACTAGACCACACCTCTCATTATAAAATAATTGTCTGATTTTCCCTTTGAAATCAAAGCTGTTTACAATTATATGGGAGAGAGCAAGAAAATGCAATCTGGGATGGTTCTCTTTAAAAGCATTTGCACCTTTTTATGTAAAATTTCAGTTTAAACAAACTCTGTGCATGCAGTTGTTAGGGGTCTCTAATCCCTTATTTTCCCTTTAATTTGACAGTAGGATTTCTTGTCCCTTTTGGAGAAACTCTCCAGATTGAGGTGAATTGATGTATTTTTATCTTATTGAGAACTGCTGATTGTGATGAATATAAAACATCACACTTGGAACATAAAATAAATGTCTACTGCTACATGAGTAGCTGAAAACTTTGGCTGTGGATACCTTAGGAATTTATAATTGTTATATATGTGCAAGTTTTTCCTGAAATTAATTCAAAACAAGATCATACCACCATAAAAATTAGTATTGAGCATGTGTTTCTGTATGAATTAGGTAATTTTCTATTACTACTAATGAAAGAGTAAATTTTTTTAACAATTAAGCACTCATAAGTAGTGAACTAGTGAGAGACAACCTACTGAATGCCTTGAACTTCCCTAAAAATCTGCAGAGCTACTCTGGCATTTCAAGTTGTGCAAGTATCTAAATCCTGACTGAATTAGGCCTGATTTAGTGACACAATGGGACACCGCCTTTGGAGGGGTTTGACAGAATTGCACTGAAACTTATTATTATTGAATAGATTTCTGGTTTCCTATATGGAGTCTAGGAGAGTTTTTTGATACATTGCAGCTAATTTAGATAAGACACATCAGCAGGAGTCTTTCCCTCGAGTCTAAGGGGCTTTGGACAGGATCCTGGATACTTAAAAAGCTGTAGACAAGTCTGTATTGCAGTCAGCCTTCATATTTAGATGGTAATGTATATTGCTCATGGTTATTATGAAAATGATTCCAATTAGAGATACCAGATGCCATGATATGAGGTAAGCTAAGGAAGCTGTCTTTAGCTAAGAAATCACATTCAACCTAACATTAACAAAAAATGGCTGAAGCTGTTGATATTTAAGACTGCACATAAATATTAGTGGCTAAAAGCTGTGCAATATGGCTTTTCTAATATATTATAACTCAACTCAGCAAGAAGCAGAAGATGCAGAAATGGTATTTTCAATACTGGCTTTTCTTCAAGTGAATTGCACTTCTTACAAGTTCCACAGCATCTCCTATTTATAGATACATATTAGTTCATTAAACTATCATTTAAGCAGAAAAACAGAACTAAAAAATACATTCTCAGTGCAAAGCCTTAGAGTTAACACCACTCTTGGAACTTTGCAGATCTCTCCCCTGTGGAAATAGACTACAGACACCCGGAGGTAGATTACATTTTATTATCAGTGACTGCAGAATCAAGTCCTCATTGACAAGTGAAAGTCTTGGCTAAGGGAAGGAAGAGGAAGGGTAAAGGAAGGTTAAATTTAACCCCCAATAGTCACTGTTCTGTGCATTTCTTTTTCTTCTTATGCCCTGTCTGCAGCAACAAACTTTTTTCCAGGCTCCAGCAAGGCTTGGGTGACATGTGTATATCCTCCCCTTCCTGGGTGGCACATCACAAATGTGTTGACACCAATCATGATAACCACACTTTGTTTCAGTGTTAAGCATAATGATAATGATGTAACCTGAGATAGGGCTGTATTGTAATTACACAGTTGTGCCAGTTATTACATAGTTATAACACAGATCAGCTCCTTGATCAGATATGCCCAGGAGCTTCTTTTGCTTTACGCCTAATGCAGGAACAGAAAACTAGATCCCTAATTAACTTTGATTGAACCTTGATTAGATAAGGGAGTGGGGCCAGTAGGCACCAAGCAGGCGGGGAAGTCAGCCCGTATGTAGATATGTTCAGCGTGTAGGCACCGTCCTGACGAGTCATAGGAAAGAGAAAGGAAACTCCCTTTTCAGGAATTGATACCTCCCGACAAGCACAAAGGAATTAGCCCAGACTAGCCCTCAGAAATGCAAGAAACTTCTCACCTTCCCCATCCTGCAATGCCCCCACCCTATTAAGATGAGATTCTCAAGCAATTCACCTTGGGAGCAGATAGATTTCTATCGTTCTCTCCTGCCACCGAAGGAGGGAATTGCAGAGAGAGCTTTGCACAAAACACAGTTATTTCCCCAAGTATTCACTCCTCACTCCTTTATTTCTGCTAAAAATGCTGAATTGTTAGTGCCATGCAAAGAAAGTTCATTTGGCCTGGAACAGTTTCATTGAATAAATGATTTAATAAAGGGGTGAATGATGCCAGACTCGGACAGCTGAAAACTAAAAAGCACCAGATGTACCTGAGGAGAACACTCTTCATTTTGCTCATGAGACAGGAGATGTGCAAATGCTCTCTCACTTCTCCAGAGCTGCATTGACACTACAATAGTCAATTTTTGTAGCCGAATTTTAGTCTGTTTACTAAAAATACTAACAGCCCCCAAAACTTTGATATTTTAGGATGTGTATTATCTGTTTTTCTAGAGTAGAAGAGCACATAAATACTCCACATTTATGGTGACTATATACGTTTTTCTAGGAATTATTACTGCTATAAACTCAACAGGAGCTATAGGTTGTTTAATATCTCTTAAATTCTAATGAATACTACTAATCTAATCTACTTTGATCAAAGAAATAAATACAACTTGGGGACAGTTCACAAACTTTCTTAATCAACTGAATCTGGTTTTTTTTTTTCTTTTCCTCCATGTGTTATGCTGTCATAGTAATTTCTAACCTTTTTACAGAGTTCTTTTTGGGCCAATATTCATTCCTGCTTGTGAAGACATTTAGTGTCCTTGACCATAGAACACCAGGAAAGTGCTGCTGTGGCATTTTGTACTACCCTGTAGATGGGAGGGAGCAAAAAACAGAGTTTTATAGAACGAGAACACGTGAGCCCTGTTCCAGCACAGTATTTAACTCCTGTTCAGTGAGTATCATATATTTACTTCTGGGAGGGTAACAAGTATATGCCTACCATACTCCTTTGAAAGGTTTTAAGTTATTTTAGGCCAACTTAGGTTTATTGACCCAAAGAGTAAAAAAACTCCTCTCTCAAATAAAACCCACTTCAGTACTTATCCTGGTGTGCTCTGAATTGACAGTACACCACTCTCAGCAGATGTTATCACACAGACTTCTCTCAGTCACTGAATTACTCTATTGCATGCAACTGCCAACTTTCAGTCCTTCAGACTTCAATATTATCCAAACAAGATTTTTTTTTCCTGTAGGGCTGTGGACATATTCCTCAGTGAGAACTGTTTATTTTCCAAGTGTAGGCTTTCAGAGTTCTTTGATATATTAATTATCTGGGAGGTGTAGAAAAGCATGGCAATCATTTTTGTCAAAGGCAGGGAAAACTGACCCATTTCACTTTTGCAGCACTCAGGAGTGGCTGAGTGTTCCCTTTCACACACACCACTGCATGAGCCCACAAACACAGGTATGAACTGAACATGGGCAGCTCGCTGGGGAGAGAAACCTTTCCAAAGGGGAGGGAAACACACAGAACCTGTTTGCAGGTACAGCTGGAGTCATCCTTGTCAGCTTGTTATGGACTAGAACCATGTGAGGGAGGGGGTCTTACCACTTCCAAAACTCCAGCACCTTAGTTGCCTCTCTGTGCATTCTCCCTTCTGGCACCTTCCTGAATAGAGGACAGATCACCCAAAGCAGAATCTTGATCTGGAGCCCCATTGAAACCTCCCATCACCAACCTTTCTGACAGAGCAAAGCAACAGGCACATGCTCAGCTATGAGTTGATGAGGAGCCTCCCTGATTCTTGGGTGTTTAATTCAGGATATGCCCTCTGCTGAACCAGAGGCAGAACCTTTAGGATTGAGCCACGTTTCATTTAGGATTTTTCTGGTTGCAGGGCAAAGCAGTAATAGTGACACAATAGGAAAAGCATTCCACAGTCCTCTCAGGAGTGTGCAACAGCCACAGAGACTCCAGTGCAAATAAACTCTCTGATGATACTGATTTGGTTTCTGCTGAGTAGGACCTTAGGAGTGAGATAACCAGCACAGCTTCAGAGAGCTTGGATCTACATTGTCCCACTCCAGTCATTTTCATTTCACATGTAAAGCAGTTCTGCCTGGGACACAGGAACAGAAAGCTGTAATAAATTGTGCAGAGAATTTGGTCATCTGTGCTCCCAGTATTTGAACCTCCAAAAAAAAAAAATTATCTTTCACTTAGAGCTCTAAGGACAGACTGTAAAAGTACAACACTGCCTTTCTCTCTTTTCCATGGCACAGAATTCTTCTGCCAGGATTAGCTTCTCTTCCTCCTTTGACAAATCAACACAATTTTGGCAGTGACTGCCAGTGCCGTGCTACCAATAATTCACCAGAATTGAGGAACTTTGGTGCTTTCATTCTGCACAACTAAATGATCTCCCACATGCCCAGATTTGTTCCATTTCTGGTTTAGGTACTGAAGGCTCAATCCTACCCCGACACTGGGCTCTGTTTCCAGGCTTTTCAGAGGATGAGCCATCCCAAGGGTTTGGAAGTAAGATAGTGGGTGTACAGGAGGGTTCAATTGAGGACACCCTGCTGTGCATCTTGGAAAGGAATTAGAGACTTGCACAAACACTGTAAATTAGGAAACAAAAGGACTTGTTCATAACTTATTGAATTTTTAAGGCTTATGTAAAATTTTATGATTTCTGATACGTCAGCTCTAAAAGCACCTTCTGCAGGGTTCTGCATCAACACACATGACAAATTGTCCCTATTTGAGCTGTTTGCAAAGTTATTATAAAACAGGAGGTTGAGAGATGCAGGCTGGACTGTGGAGAGAGCTTCTCCCAGGATTCATTTTGGGGGTGAACTGCATGTACAGCAGGGAGGAGTTGCATAAAGCTGAAATGACATTGCTCACATTAGCTTCAGTGCTTAGATTCAAACATGTATTAACCTGGGAAATAATATAAATGCCATTTGAAAGCCTATTCTTATAGCATTTCTGACCCACTTCAGACTCCTTTTGGTAATCTGGGAAGGGACCTTTGTTCCCATGGCAGCCCATAATTTCCTGAGTGAAACAGTTCAGCTGAGCTCTGAATGACAGAGTCAGGCATTTGGATGCTTATCTTGCTTCCAAGTGTTCCGAGGTTCCTCATTTCTCACTTATTGCACAATGCCCCAATCTCACTCTGAAGGTGAGAACTGGATCAGAAAGAAAATATAATTGCTTTTTTTTTATTAGCTTATGATACAGTCCCGCCCTTCTGTGTTGCCAGCTTACCGAGTTCTTCACAAATGATGATATACATAGAGGGAATGATATAATTATCAGCCTATAATTACAGGTATATAGATATATACATCCCCCTGGAGGAGAGCTGGGCTTGGCACATACCTGCTTGTAACGCTGAGTCTTTAGGGAATTCGTGCCCATTTTAAGTAGAAGATTATTTATTTATCAAATGCTTGAGACATTTTATGAAAAATGAACCCAAAAGAATCCTTTGATTCTTTTTAATAAAGTTCACAAAGTAAGTAACTGAACAGATCCAGGCATGCAGGAGCAAACTCTTGTGCAGAGAGAAAGCAGAGACGTTTCCCAATCGTGGTAAATTATTGGTAGCACAGCATTGGCAGTCAATGAAGAGTTTGCAGCAGCAAAGCTGATTTGTTGAGGGAAGGGAAGATGCCAGTCTTGGCACAGTGATCAGAAGCTAACACTGAGAAAGCCAAGTCAGTACTGTAGCCCCACAGACACCTTCTTTTTTTTTTACTTTTTTTTTTTTTTTTTTGAAAGCTTTACACAGAATTAGTTTATCTTATGATGCTGCTTTAATGCTGTAACCATAGATAAACCCTATTGCCTTCCCACTCTGTTTCAATGCCTCATTTTGTCATCAGGGCAGATAGTGATTCTCAGCTGATATAAATCAGCAAAGCTCCACTGATTTTTAACAAAGCTGTGCCAGCTTCTGCTAGCTGAGGGTCTGCCTGGATATTTCTCTAGCTGTAAAGCAAAGAATCCAGCAGGCAAAGCTGATGTAAGTTGGATATTTTTTTTGGCTGGTTTTTCTTTGTTCTATCTTGCAAATGCTGCTCTCATTCATAACTGCTTGGATGCTTTCAAGTCTGTGTGCAAGAGTTATGGGGCCTAATCTGGCTCCTACAATGGTGCAAATCTAGGGTAGCTCTAGTTAAATCAAAAGCATTACTCAGAGGTATTGCACTGCTGTAAAAGCACTGTGCTTGTGCAGAGCAACTGATCTGTAAATCTCATAATGTGCCCAGGATCTTTCCAAGAGTTTATTTGCAAACAAACAAACAAAAAGAATCATCGTGGCTAAACAGACTGATTCCAGCCCGTGGAAAACGGACTGAGCCTCTGCCAGGAATAAACTGTAGACACTTGCTAATTACAATTTGTGGCCAGATTACAAAGTTCAGTAAAGGAGAAAACTGCCCCATTCAGATCCTCTCTCCCATTTGATGACATCACTCACATCATTATGTTGTGATATGCCAGATGGGAAAATTTGAGGTGGGGATGAAGTGAAAATCCTGGTTACACCTTTTCTCCAGGCTATCTGCCTCTCCATCATTTTACAACATCACAGAGAGTCTCAGACAGTTTGACTCTGCCATCCCCAGCTGGTTTGGACCAAGCAGATAAATGCTGAACCATTAAGAATCAATACATGTTTCCACCATTGTGACAGGTTATGCTGCACGTAGCTAACCTTACTTTAATTAGTTTATTTAAGCTCACTAGTACATTTAAATAAAGAGGGAAGGTAATAGTATAAACTCTGTAATTTCTGTTGCCTGGGAAAAAAAAAATAAAAACAGCCCTGCATCAAATGCTTATTGAAACTGAAACATATGTATTAACATATGGCAGAATTTCACTTACTGTATGTTTTAGTGCAGAGCTGATGAGGAAGGCATCTGTGCTGAGAGCATCTGAATGGAGGCTCAGATAATGAGCTGAGCTCAAAAAATACACTCTGAAAGGCTGGGATGTGTCAAAGTGCCCTGCAGTTGATTTGTGTCAGAGCTGAAAGAACACCCTTGAGTCTCACACAGGTACATGCCTGGGCTTTCCTTTCTGCACCAGAGCCCTTTGGAGTCTTCCTCTGCTGCCCTGGGCTCCTGCTTTGGAAGTCCTGGACAATTGTAAACCCCACACCAATGGTCTCACACCAGAAATACTGACACCACTTCTACTTGGAGCTTAAGCAAGTGCTGTCACAGCATTGCTGTTTAACAAAGAGCAGGTGAATTGGAGAGCCAAAACATCAAGCTCAGATCTGGGTTTGAAGTTCTCTTCAGGGCAGCAGGTCTCTGGGGTTTGGTTTTGCACTCCCTGCAGATGGGTACAGCTGTGAGCACAGCCTCTGTCCTCAAACCAGACACTGAGGAGTGAGAGAGAACTTCCTGGGCTGATCCTCACTGGCCATGCAGGCTTTGGAGTTTTGGGTTCTGAGATGAACCCCTGAGCACTGTGACTGAACCATTTCTCCTGCATCCAACAGTGATGTTGGGTTCCAGCAAACTCTGCAAAGACTCTCAGAGCCTCTTGCTGCCAAATCCTGATATTATTACTGGGCACTACAAAGCCACATTGTTCTACACCTATTTACTGGAAGTAAGATATGAGGATACCAGGTGTAAGTGCTTTACTGCCTTAAGGATAGAAGTCTTTCTGATTTGACCACAGTAGGACACCTGCATCTCTCAACCACAGCTTACCTGGCTCCTGCAAGATGCTTTCAAAGCACCCAGTTGCTACTCAGTGACCCAGAAAAAAGTTTACCACCTACTCACAAACCCTCATTTTGAAGTACTGTGCCTCTTATTTAATGCAAGGAATCTTAAGGTTCTTCAGAGTGTGGGCTGTGTATTAAAATGTGTGAACCACTTGTGTACCATTGTGCAAATCACATCTTTTGATATGAAACTGTACTCCAGGGATAATTCCTTAAAAAAAAAAAGGGACTATTGAGAGCAAGGAAAAGTATTTAACATGTGTACATTGCTTTTCAGGGAAGCATGAAAGCTTCCAGGCATGGAGCTTAGGGACGTAGTTTAATGGTGGGCTTGGCACTGTTGGGTTTACACCTGGATTCAAAGTTCTTTTCCAACTTAAATGATTCAGTGATTCTGTTAAATAAAGAAAATTAGTTGGCATGACTCAAACTGTCTGTTTCTCTGAAACACCAAAATAAGGTGATGCAGAGAAGTCATCTCTCTGTACACATCAAATTCCATTTTCTGACAAGCTTTGAATCTGTTGCATTTCCATTTTTACCTGCACTGAGGGAAATTCTGGAGGTCCTGTCATGATGAGATTTCAGTTTGTGGCCCTGGAACAAGATTTATTATTTATTTATTGAGCTCCACCCAGGTACAAACTTCTCCTTCAGAGGAAGGACAAGTTGTCAAATTTGGGGTAAATCTACACAAGGGCTGTCTTGTTCCTGCACGTGCAAATGCCCTGGCAGAAAGTGTAAGTGTGCTGCTCTCCCTTTAGTTGTTGAAGATGGCATTAATCCTCTTCCTCCTCCTCCTCCTCCTCTGCTCGGTCTCTGCGCTGGAGGTCACCTCCCACAGACACAGACAGGAGAACCTGCCTGCTTCTCCCCTGCTTTGAGACAAAATCAAGGCAGGTAATTTCAGCTCTTTGAAGGCAGGTTTGTGCTAAGACCTGGATTTTATGCTGAAGTGCCTGACACTAATATAATTTGGGGGATAAGGGGTAGCCTTTGGCAGCAGACACTGAGTTGTATCATCCTCAGCCAACGCAGGAAGATTTTCCAGAGCTTGTCTCTTAACACCTTGAATAAGCCCCCGACTTAAATCCACCTTGATTAAGAGCAAAATAGATTATGTATGCACAGGAGCACACAAAATAATATTTAAATGCCTGTTCAGGTATGTAAATAGTGCTGTGAACAGAGCCTTGCAGTTGTGCTCTCAGTGGAGCAGAACTGTTTGGCACAGGCCAGGACAGTGAGCTTGGTCCCAGCCCACTGCTTCAGTCACAAGACTATTCCCCAGTATGGATTTGTCCATCCCCTATGTCTTTTCCATCATCTCTAAACTTGAGTGACTCCTATGACTAATGTGATTGTAAGTCATAAAACATTAAGTTATGACACAATCAAATCAAAGCCAAGAAATTCATAGTTAGGGTGTAGGCTACATTCTTAACTCAAAACCAGAAAAGCAGCATTACAGGGTAAACAAAAGGCTGAAGTGTCAGCCCTCATTTTTCATTTTTGGGCTCTTATCAGTTTGTATCAATTTAAGCCTTTTTTAAATATGTAATTTCTTTGACTTATTTTTTTTCCCTCTAGGAACTGAAAATTATTCTGCTTTGAGGTCTGGAACCTGCCATACAATAAACACTACTTAATTGGGACATGCTTAATAGGGATGGCCACTTTAATGGGACATCTCCTAGGGAACCTATTTATGTTAATGAGACTGAATGACAATGACTGTTTCTTAAGTGGGGCAACAAAAAGGAAAAAACTCCACTTAACAGGGATGCACTCAGCTGTTACTAGTTTGTTAAGTGTTTAACCAGGTGTTAAATAGGTCCAAAATTCTCAGCTTCCATCTTTCAATTCAAAACTGGAAAATTAAAACATTTGCATCGTGATGAAATGTAGTATTATGATCTGTAAAGTGGCATGTGAAGTAAGGGCCAGAGCTCTAGAACAGAAGTTCTCATCTCCAAAGAGAGCTCCTCTCTCCAAGCATGGAGCTACCTGTGGATTGGATTTGCTCAGAGTCATGGCAAAGGGTAGCAGTGAACCCCATTTGTTCTATTTATGAATTCTGTATTTTACCCTCTCACCCCAAAATCTTTACATGCTGTAATTTGAATAAAAAGATGGGAGAAAAAAAAAAAATAGGAAAGCCTCTTAATTCTCAGTGACCCTTGGTCCCTAAGATGATTTCTGAAGACTTCCAGGAACCTCCAAAAGCCTGTAAACCATCTTGAAGGTTATTCTCTCCCTGTAGCTCTTTTGTGCTCTGCTGTTTCCTCTGTAAATATGTACCCACGTTTCAGGGGGGGAACAAGACACCATGTCAAGAAGTTGTCTGAAAAACAAAAATCCCATCTTAGGCGACAGCTATATGAATTTGGGGACTCTCCCAGGCAAACCAAGACATCTGATTATGCCATTGTATCCTGTTTGGCAAAGGAGAGAGTGAAGGGAAGTGATAGACATGAGGGGCAGATGGAGTTTGCCTAATGTGTCTGTTCTTTTCTTCGCTGCCTTTTCAATTTAAGAATGTAGCAAAATAGCAGCTGCTCATAATTTCATGAATCAAGAAGTATGTAAATTTCAGCTACAAAATTTGTTGCATAGTTAGACACACACACACACACACAAAGAAGGGGGAAAAAAAGGAAAAAGATCTTGCTTGCATCTACAACTTTCTTAATCTGGCATGCAAATTTAGCTTTCAGGCCTGGTTTATCTCTCATTTAGGAGTGAGCCCAAGTGGCTCCATCGATTTTGCTGCTGTCATGCAGGATAATGCCCTGGGATCATGGCAAGCCTGGCATGAAAAGCTCCTTTCATGCCCCTGAGCTAACTGGGAGGGTGGTTTGTGCCTACCTGGGCTGCAGGTGGAGGGAAGGAGGGAAGGGTTGTGGTGGGGATGTTTCCCCAAGCAGGGGCTCTGTTTCTGAACAGCTACCTGAGGATGCTGACCAGCACCACAGACCGAGATGGAAATCACTCTCCTCATGTTTCAGTCCCTGACAGCCCCCAAATTAAAAGATGGAAAAAGTGACTGGAAATGTATCATCCACATGTAGAAAGCAGTGCTCAGGAGGGGCTGGGATCAGGGCCTCCACACACCATACAGCTGGTTCTAGTTTTCAGACAAGATTTACTAAACACATGTAAACCGTGCGTATCTGTTTGAATACTTTTTGTGCAAATAACTTCCTCTGTGGTCAAGCTGTTCCTCTCAGATCCAGGCTACAGATTTGTGCTTTATACTCACCACTTTTTTACCCTTGGATTTCCACCAGTATCAGTTCACACTCAGAGTATGAAACTGTGAAGGAGGGAGCTGAGCTTGGCAGCAAGAGTCAGGAGAATTTACAGCGCAAAACACTGAGCAAAACTCATGTAAAGGGCAGGAATCATCCCTGGCTTTGCTCCATCCGAGCCAGTGGGGCAGACCCTGAGCAGCTGTAAACAGCCACACGACTGCACTGCACGTTCCACAGGAGCTGCAAGCATTTATATCACTTGGCCCAACAGCCTCTTGCAGAGATGCAACATTTCACCAGCTCTGGTGGGGTTCCTCCTGATTTATACCCCCCGAGTGAGCAAGCAGAGCCAGGGTCTTTCTTCACCAATTAGAAGTGCCCCACAATTATATCTGCCAAGTGTCATGAGCTCCAAGTCTAAACACAAAGCAACAGCTGAAACTGGATATGAAGAAGCAGGAGGGCAGAGTTTTATGATAGATGTTTTATTGGAATCATATAAAAAAAAGAAAAGCATTTCACATATTTCATGGAGGTATTTTATGTGCAAATTTAATATGAATCCTCTTCTTGTTAAACTCTTACGTGATCTATGTACTTCAGTATATAAAACACACTATAGGACAACTATGAACAAGTTTATTAAAACAACTTGGGCTCCTGTTGACATCACCAACCACACAAGTGCTTGCTCAGATCTTATCAGTCTCTCCTTATATTTCAGGTTACCTACTTGCTCGTTTTCCCTATATATCTTTCATTGTTACAAGAATTCAACTCCTGGGCAGATCTCACAGATAAATCTGCTTGTCTGTTTGGGGAATATGGCTCTAGTTCTAATTTTGCAGACTTCGTTCAGGCAATACTCCCTCTGACTGCAGGGATTTTTGCCTGAGTAATCCTTTCAGAATTGGACTCTCCGTGATTTTCATTTACTTAACAACTTGGCATTACATCTGTAAAATATTAGCTCTGTAATGTAAAATATCAAATTAGATTTATGCATTAATCTAATCTATATATGAAGCTTGATAGTCAGTTCTGTTACACTGCATTATTGCAATTCCAGGCATTCTGTGTCATTTCACATTTATTCTGATGATGCAAGAGAACCAAGGAGTGAGACTGATAGATCAAATTTGGTAGCCCATGCATGTAGAAGTCTGAAACTTTGAGCAAAATTTAAAATCAATCTCCACTTTCAGAAAAACCATGTAAATGTTTTCCTATCAATCACAAATAAAGAAGAGCACATACAAAAAAAGCTAATCTGAAATAGTCAACAGAATAATAAGCTATTAAACAGGAAAAAGCAGGTCAAAATACGTAGCCAAACTGCAAAGTATTCTCTAAAAGTCCCTGAAAAGGACAAATAAGCAATTGTTTATTTTCTGTGTTACAGTTGCAGTCTGAAAAGTAAAAAATTACTCCTTCATACATGTTCATAAACTGCATTTATAAACACTTCACACAACTAAATTATATTTGTTTCCTCCAGGTTGGCTGCCCTTGAACATTTTTCTCCTTCTTGCAGTTTTGGCTTTTTTATATAATCCCTCCATGAAAGCAGGTCTTATGCCATGGCCCTGCTTCAGCAGCCAGCCCCACACAGCAGCCACTTAAGAAGACATTAAACTAAAGTTTTGTGTGTGCTTTGGTACCTTTAAAAACTGGATTCTTGGAGACAACCCACCAATACGTTATTCTTACATCTTAAAGCCATTTACTTCTCTTTATGAATGCTTCCAATTTGTTTTACTCTTGTTGGGCTGAATCCAGCTTGTTATTTACAGAAAGAACACAACAAGATTAATAGGATGGAGTCTGCACTAGCCTACACCCCTGGAAATTCACACTGATCCCATCAATTCTGTATAATTTCTTTGGATTCATAGCAGGTTAAAGCCCCAATCCAGGATAATGCCAAGCAGATGCAGACAAGGGCCAGTACATAAATGTGGAGAATCATGGCCAGAATAAAACTGGATCTCTTTATTCCAAAGAAGAGGGTAATGTTTAGATACAAAATATTACATGGATATTTTTTTTCCCCTGTTTGGTAATCTGTCACCATCTGGACACCAAATAGGAAATGATGCAACACCAGGGGGAAAAAAACCCAATTTATTTCATTTATGTTACTAAAGAAAGAATGGATTGATGTGCTCCCTCAAGCACTTTGGCTCACTCATGTGTCACAACAGGCACAGGTATGATCTCTACAAACAGGAGGTTCTCCACACTGAAATGTTTCCTGTGGGACACAGCATCAGTTTTGCCAGTGTGTGGCAGCTGCAGTGAACTCAGGGCTTCCTCTAAGGGAGTCTATTTTCTCCCTTTGTGCATTAATTCAGAATTACTGTTTCTCCTTCCCCAGCATTCACATGCAACCACCCCAAACACAGTTGTGTTTGCAGAAAATCACAGTTGTGCTAAGTCAGTCACAGTGTTCGCATTTCTAAGAAAAGATGTGCTTCCCCAAATGAAACCTCACCCTCACTATTGGAGGACAAACCACCTCAGACCCCCAAAACACCACAGATCACCATTCAGGTGTCCATGGGGGACCCACCAAGGAACATGACCACTGCAGGGGGACAATGGGAGCAGAAAGCCCAGCTGGAGGAGAGGAGCAGAGGGATGTTCCCTTCTTCCGACCCACGTGAGGTGTTTGTGTTTGGAAAGTGAAAGAAAAACCTTTCTTCTCTTTCCTTTGCCAGGGCAGCTCAGCTCTGCACTCACCCACTTCTGTG